>NC_137280.1:76860000-78060000 GCF_054371585.1 Giraffa tippelskirchi | reverse complement strand
CGCCTTCGGGCTGAAAGTGACATTGGGCTGCGAAGTGCTAGCTGGGAAGTCAATTTTCAGGGGTTATGGCCGCTGTGTGCACATGGACGCCTAGGGCTCCCACACTGCCCGGGAACTTCAAGGCTCCCTGCACACATCGCTCCCATCACGATTGCGCTATAGCAGAGAGCGCCGGATACTAGGCCTTTCATGACTCGCGAAGTGAGGCCCTGCTTGCAGGCCTGTTGTTCCTGCGTCTGCAGAGCACCATCCTTGCTGTGCGCGAGAGGCCTAAAAACCAACTCTCTGGGGCTGCCTTTCCTCTTTCCAAGGAAGACAGCCTGCACTGCCGCCTTCAGGCTGAAAGTCACATTGGGCTGGGAAGTGCTAGCTGGGAAGTCAGTTTTCAGGGGCCATGGCCGCTGGCTGCACGTATACGGCTAGGGGTCCCACACTGCCAGGGAGCATCAAGACTCCCTCAAAACAGCTCTTCCGTCACGTTAGCTCTGCAGGAGAGAGCTCGCGAGACTAGGCCTTTCTTGACTCGCAAATGAAGCCCTGCTTGCAGTCCTCTTGTACTTAGGTCTAGAGTGCCCCACACTTACTGTACGAAGGAGGCCTGAAAACCCACTCTCTGGGGCTGCCTTTCCTGCCTGCAAGGTAGAGTGCCTGCCCGGACGCCTTGGGGCTGAAAGTCACATTGGGCTGGGAAGTGCTTGCTGGGAAGTCAGTTTTCAGGGGCCATGGCCGCTGGCTGCACATGTACGCCTAGGGCGCCCACACTGCCCGGGAACTTCAAGGCTCCCTGCACACATCTCTTCCATCACGTTTGCTCTATAGCAGAGAGCTCCAGATACTAGGCCTTTCATGACTCGCGAAGTGAGTTGTTCTTGCGTCTGCAGAGCACCATACTTGCTGTGCGCGAGAGGCCTGAAAACCCACTCTCTGGGGCTGCCTTTCCTCCTTCCAAGGAAGACAGCCTGCTGGCCGCCTTCGGGCTGAAAGTCACATTGGGCTGGGAAGTGCTAGCTGGGAAGTCAGTTTTCAGGTGCCATGGCCGCTGGCTGCACATTTACGGTTAGGGCTCCCTCTCTGCCCGGGAACATCAAGAATCCCTCGAAATAGGTTTTCCGTTACGTTTGCTCTGCAGGAGAGTGCTCGCGAGACTAGGCCTTTCTTGACTCGGGAATGAGGCCCTGCTTACGGACCTTTGCACTGGCGTCTGCAGAGCCCCACCCTTGCTGTACCAGGGAGGCCTGAAAACCCACTCTCCGGGGCTGCCTTTCCTCCCTCCAAGGAAGACAGCCAGCCCGGCCGCCTTCGGGTTGAAAGTCACAGTGGGCTGGGAATTGCTAGCTGGGAAGTCAGTTTTCAGGGGCCATGGCCGCTGGCTGCACGTATTCGGCTAGGGGTCCCACACTGCCCGGGAGCATCAAGGCTCCCTCAAAACAGCTCTTCCGTCACGTTAGCTCTGCAGGAGAGAGCTCGCGAGACTAGGCCTTTCTTGACTCGCAAAGTGAAGCCCTGCTTGCAGGCCTCTTGTACTTGCGTCTAGAGTGCCCCACACTTGCTGTACCAAGGAGGCCTGAAAACCCACTCTCTGGGGCTGCCTTTCCTGCCGGCAAGGTAGAGTGCCTGCCCGCCCGCCTTCGGGCTGAAGTCACATTGGGCTGGGAAGTGCTAGCTGGGAAGTTAGTTTTCAGGGGCCATGGCCGCTGGTTGCACATGTACGCCTAGGGCTCCCACACTGTCCGGGAACTTCAAGGCTCCCTGCACACATCTCCTCCATCACGTTTGCTCTATAGCAGAGAGCTCGCGAGACTAGGCCTTTCTTGACTCGCGAAGTGAGGCTCTGCTTTCAGGCCTGTTGTTCTTACGTCTGCAGAGCACCATACTTGCTGTGCGCCAGAGGCTTGAAAACCCACTCTCTGGGGCTGCCTTTCCTCCCTCCAAGGAAGTCAGCCTTCCCGGCCGACTTTCTGGCGGAAACTCACTTCGGGCTGTGAAGTGCTAGTTGAGAAGTCAATTTCAGGGGCAATGGCTGCTGGGTGCACGTGGATGCCTAGGGCTCCAACACTGCTCGGGAACATCAAGGTTTCTTCCACACAGTTCTTCCTTGACGTTTGGTCTGCAGGAGAGTGCTCGCGAAACTAGGCCTTTTTTCACTCGGGAAGTGAGGTGCTACTTTAAGGCCTCTTGAACTTGCGTTTGCAGAGCCCCACACTTGCTGTGCGAGGAAGCCCTGAAAACCCACTCTCTGGGGCTGCCTTTCCTGCCTGCAAGGTAGAGTGTCTGCCCGGCCGCCTTGGGGCTGAAAGTCACATTGGGCTGGGAAGTGCTTGCTGGGAAGTCAGTTTTCAGGGGCCATGGCCGCTGGCTGCACGTTTACCGCTAGGGCTCCCACACTGCCGGGGAGCATCAAGGCTCCCTCAAAATAGCTCTTCCCTCACGTTAGCTCTGCAGGAGAGAGCTCGCGAGAATAGGCCTTTCTTGACTCGCGAAGTGAGGCCCTGCTTGCAAGCCTCTTATTCTTGCGTCTGCGGAGCACCATACTTACTGTGCTCGGGAGGCCTGAAAACCCACTCTCTGGGGCTGCCTTTCCTCCCTCCAAGGAAGTCAGCCTGCCCGGCTGACTTCTGGCTGAAACTCACTTCGGGCTGTGAAGTGCTAGTTGGGAAGTCAGTTTTCAAGGTCAATGCCCGCTGGGTGCACGTGTATGCCTAGGGCTCCAACACTGCCAGGGACATCAAGGTTTCTTCCACACAGTTCTTCTGTCACGTTAGCTCTGCAGGAGAGAGCTCGCGAGACTAGGCCTTTTTTCACTCGGGAAGTGAGGTCCTGCTTTAAGGCCTCTTGAACTTGCGTTTGCAGAGCCCCACACTTGCTGTGCGAGGAAGCCCTGAAAACCCACTCTCTGGGCCTGCCTTTCCTCCCTCCAAGGAAGAGAGCCTGCCCGGCCGACTTCTGGCTGAAACTCACTTCGGGCTGTGAAGTGCTAGTTGGGAAGTCAGTTTTCAAGGGCAATGGCCGCTGGGTGCACGTGTATGCCTAGGGCTCCAACACTGCCAGGGACATCAAGGTTTCTTCCACACAGTTCTTCTGTCACGTTAGCTCTGCAGGAGAGAGCTCGCGAGACTAGGCCTTTCTTCACTCGGGAAGTGAGGCCCTGCTTTCAGCCCTCTTCTACTGGCATCTGCAGAGCCCCACACTTGCTGTGCGAGGAAGTCCTGAAAACCAACTCTCAGGAGCTGTCTTTCCTCCTTCCAAGGAAGACAGCCTGCACGGCCGCCTTCGGGCTGAAAGTCACATTGGGCTGGGAAGTGCTTGCTGGGAAGTCAGTTTTCAGGGGCCATGGCCGCTGGCTGCACATGTACGCCTAGGGCTCCCACACTGCCCGGGAACTTCAAGGCTCCCTGCACACATCTCTTCTATCACGTTTGCTCTATAGCAGAGAGCTCGCGAGACTAGGCCTTTCTTGACTCGCGAAGTGAGGCCCTGCTTGCAAGCCTCTTATTCTTGTGTCTGCGGAGCACCATACTTACTGTGCTCGGGAGGCCTGAAAACCCATTCTCTGGGGCTGCCTTTCCTCCCTCCAAGGAATTCAGCCTGCCCGGCCGATTTCTGGCTGAAACTCACTTCGGGCTGTGAAGTGCTAGTTGGGAAGTCAGTTTTCAAGGGCAATGGCCGCTGGGTGCACGTGTATGCCTAGGGCTCCAACACTGCCAGAGACATCAAGGTTTCTTCCACACAGTTCTTCCTTCACGTTTGGTCTGCAGGAGAGAGCTCGCGAGACTAGGCCTTTCTTCCCTCGGGAAGTGAGGCCCTGCTTTCAGCCCTCTTCTACTGGCATCTGCAGAGCCCCACACTTGCTGTGCGAGGAAGCCCTGAAAACCAACTCAGGAGCTGTCTTTCCTCCTTCCAAGGAAGACAGCCTGCACGGCCGCCTTCGGGCTGAAAGTCACATTGGGCTGGGAAGTGCTTGCTGGGAAGTCAGTTTTCAGGGGCCATGGCCGCTGGCTGCACATGTACGCCTAGGGCTCCCACACTGCCCGGGAACTTCAAGGCTCCCTGCACACATCTCTTCCATCACGTTTGCTCTATAGCAGAGAGCTCCAGATACTAGGCCTTTCATGACTCGCGAAGTGAGTTGTTCTTGCGTCTGCAGAGCAGCATACTTGCTGTGCGCGAGAGGCCTGAAAACCCCCTCTCTGGGGCTGCCTTTCCTCCTTCCAAGGAAGACAGCCTGCTGGCCGCCTTCGGGCTGAAAGTCACATTGGGCTGGGAAGTGCTAGCTGGGAAGTCAGTTTTCAGGTGCCATGGCCGCTGGCTGCACATTTACGGTTAGGGCTCCCGCACTGCCCGGGAACATGAAGAATCCCTCGAAATAGGTTTTCGGTTACGTTTGCTCTGCAGGAGAGTGCTCGCGAGACTAGGCCTTTCTTGACTCGGGAATGAGGCCCTGCTTACGGACCTTTGCACTGGCGTCTGCAGAGCCCCACCCTTGCTGTACGAGGGAGGCCTGAAAACCCACTCTCTGGGGCTGCCTTTCCTGCCTGCAAGGTAGAGTGTCTGCCCGGCCGCCTTGGGGCTGAAAGTCACATTGGGCTGGGAAGTGCTTGCTGGGAAGTCAGTTTTCAGGGGCCATGGCCGCTGGCTGCACGTTTACCGCTAGGGCTCCCACACTGCCGGGGAGCATCAAGGCTCCCTCAAAATAGCTCTTCCCTCACGTTAGCTCTGCAGGAGAGAGCTCGCGAGAATAGGCCTTTCTTGACTCGCGAAGTGAGGCCCTGCTTGCAAGCCTCTTATTCTTGCGTCTGCGGAGCACCATACTTACTGTGCTCGGGAGGCCTGAAAACCCACTCTCTGGGGCTGCCTTTCCTCCCTCCAAGGAAGTCAGCCTGCCCGGCTGACTTCTGGCTGAAACTCACTTCGGGCTGTGAAGTGCTAGTTGGGAAGTCAGTTTTCAAGGGCAATGGCCGCTGGGTGCACGTGTATGCCTAGGGCTCCAACACTGCCAGGGACATCAAGGTTTCTTCCACACAGTTCTTCTGTCACGTTAGCTCTGCAGGAGAGAGCTCGCGAGACTAGGCCTTTCTTGACTCGCGAAGTGAGGCCCTGCTTGCAGGCCTCTTATTCTTGTGTCTGCGGAGCACCATACTTACTGTGCTTGGGAGGCCTGAAAACCCACTCTCTGGGGCTGCCTTTCCTCCCTCCAAGGAAGTCAGCCTGCCCGGCCGACTTCTGGCTGAAACTCACTTCGGGCTGTGAAGTGCTAGCTGGGAAGTCAGTTTTCAGGGGCCATGGCCGCTGGCTGCATGTATACGGCTAGGGGTCCCACACTGCCAGGGAACATCAAAGCTCCCTCAAAACAGCTCTTCCGTCACGTTAGCTCTGCAGGAGAGAGCTCGCGAGACTAGGCCTTTCTTGACTCGCGAAGTGAGGCCTTGCTTGCAGGCCTCTTATTCTTGTGTTTGCGGAGCACCATACTTACTTTGCTCGGGAGGCCTGAAAACCCACTCTCTGGGGCTGCCTTTCCTCCCTCCAAGGAAGACAACCTTCCGGGCCGCCTTCGGGCTGAAAGTGACATTGGGCTGCGAAGTGCTAGCTGGGAAGTCAATTTTCAGGGGTTATGGCCGCTGTGTGCACATGGACGCCTAGGGCTCCCACACTGCCCGGGAACTTCAAGGCTCCCTGCACACATCGCTCCCATCACGATTGCGCTATAGCAGAGAGCGCCGGATACTAGGCCTTTCATGACTCGCGAAGTGAGGCCCTGCTTGCAGGCCTGTTGTTCCTGCGTCTGCAGAGCACCATCCTTGCTGTGCGCGAGAGGCCTAAAAACCAACTCTCTGGGGCTGCCTTTCCTCTTTCCAAGGAAGACAGCCTGCACTGCCGCCTTCAGGCTGAAAGTCACATTGGGCTGGGAAGTGCTAGCTGGGAAGTCAGTTTTCAGGGGCCATGGCCGCTGGCTGCACGTATACGGCTAGGGGTCCCACACTGCCAGGGAGCATCAAGACTCCCTCAAAACAGCTCTTCCGTCACGTTAGCTCTGCAGGAGAGAGCTCGCGAGACTAGGCCTTTCTTGACTCGCAAATGAAGCCCTGCTTGCAGTCCTCTTGTACTTAGGTCTAGAGTGCCCCACCCTTACTGTACGAAGGAGGCCTGAAAACCCACTCTCTGGGGCTGCCTTTCCTGCCTGCAAGGTAGAGTGCCTGCCCGGACGCCTTGGGGCTGAAAGTCACATTGGGCTGGGAAGTGCTTGCTGGGAAGTCAGTTTTCAGGGGCCATGGCCGCTGGCTGCACATGTACGCCTAGGGCGCCCACACTGCCCGGGAACTTCAAGGCTCCCTGCACACATCTCTTCCATCACGTTTGCTCTATAGCAGAGAGCTCCAGATACTAGGCCTTTCATGACTCGCGAAGTGAGTTGTTCTTGCGTCTGCAGAGCACCATACTTGCTGTGCGCGAGAGGCCTGAAAACCCACTCTCTGGGGCTGCCTTTCCTCCTTCCAAGGAAGACAGCCTGCTGGCCGCCTTCGGGCTAAAAGTCACTTTGGGCTGGGAAGTGCTAGCTGGGAAGTCAGTTTTCAGGTGCCATGGCCGCTGGCTGCACATTTACGGTTAGGGCTCCCTCTCTGCCCGGGAACATCAAGAATCCCTCGAAATAGGTTTTCCGTTACGTTTGCTCTGCAGGAGAGTGCTCGCGAGACTAGGCCTTTCTTGACTCGGGAATGAGGCCCTGCTTACGGACCTTTGCACTGGCGTCTGCAGAGCCCCACCCTTGCTGTACCAGGGAGGCCTGAAAACCCACTCTCCGGGGCTGCCTTTCCTCCCTCCAAGGAAGACAGCCAGCCCGGCCGCCTTCGGGTTGAAAGTCACAGTGGGCTGGGAATTGCTAGCTGGGAAGTCAGTTTTCAGGGGCCATGGCCGCTGGCTGCACGTATACGGCTAGGGGTCCCACACTGCCCGGGAGCATCAAGGCTCCCTCAAAACAGCTCTTCCGTCACGTTAGCTCTGCAGGAGAGAGCTCGCGAGACTAGGCCTTTCTTGACTCGCAAAGTGAAGCCCTGCTTGCAGGCCTCTTGTACTTGCGTCTAGAGTGCCCCACACTTGCTGTACCAAGGAGGCCTGAAAACCCACTCTCTGGGGCTGCCTTTCCTGCCGGCAAGGTAGAGTGCCTGCCCGCCCGCCTTCGGGCTGAAGTCACATTGGGCTGGGAAGTGCTAGCTGGGAAGTTAGTTTTCAGGGGCCATGGCCGCTGGTTGCACATGTACGCCTAGGGCTCCCACACTGTCCGGGAACTTCAAGGCTCCCTGCACACATCTCCTCCATCACGTTTGCTCTATAGCAGAGAGCTCGCGAGACTAGGCCTTTCTTGACTCGCGAAGTGAGGCTCTGCTTTCAGGCCTGTTGTTCTTACGTCTGCAGAGCACCATACTTGCTGTGCGCCAGAGGCCTGAAAACCCACTCTCTGGGGCTGCCTTTCCTCCCTCCAAGGAAGTCAGCCTTCCCGGCCGACTTTCTGGCTGAAACTCACTTCGGGCTGTGAAGTGCTAGTTGAGAAGTCAATTTCAGGGGCAATGGCCGCTGGGTGCACGTGGATGCCTAGGGCTCCAACACCGCTCGGGAACATCAAGGTTTCTTCCACACAGTTCTTCCTTGACGATTGGTCTGCAGGAGAGTGCTCGCGAAACTAGGCCTTTTTTCACTCGGGAAGTGAGGTGCTACTTTAAGGCCTCTTGAACTTGCGTTTGCAGAGCCCCACACTTGCTGTGCGAGGAAGCCCTGAAAACCCACTCTCTGGGGCTGCCTTTCCTGCCTGCAAGGTAGAGTGTCTGCCCGGCCGCCTTGGGGCTGAAAGTCACATTGGGCTGGGAAGTGCTTGCTGGGAAGTCAGTTTTCAGGGGCCATGGCCGCTGGCTGCACGTTTACCGCTAGGGCTCCCACACTGCCGGGGAGCATCAAGGCTCCCTCAAAATAGCTCTTCCCTCACGTTAGCTCTGCAGGAGAGAGCTCGCGAGAATAGGCCTTTCTTGACTCGCGAAGTGAGGCCCTGCTTGCAAGCCTCTTATTCTTGCGTCTGCGGAGCACCATACTTACTGTGCTCGGGAGGCCTGAAAACCCACTCTCTGGGGCTGCCTTTCCTCCCTCCAAGGAAGTCAGCCTGCCCGGCTGACTTCTGGCTGAAACTCACTTCGGGCTGTGAAGTGCTAGTTGGGAAGTCAGTTTTCAAGGGCAATGGCCGCTGGGTGCACGTGTATGCCTAGGGCTCCAACACTGCCAGGGACATCAAGGTTTCTTCCACACAGTTCTTCTGTCACGTTAGCTCTGCAGGAGAGAGCTCGCGAGACTAGGCCTTTCTTGACTCGCGAAGTGAGGCCCTGCTTGCAGGCCTCTTATTCTTGTGTCTGCGGAGCACCATACTTACTGTGCTTGGGAGGCCTGAAAACCCACTCTCTGGGGCTGCCTTTCCTCCCTCCAAGGAAGTCAGCCTGCCCGGCCGACTTCTGGCTGAAACTCACTTCGGGCTGTGAAGTGCTAGCTGGGAAGTCAGTTTTCAGGGGCCATGGCCGCTGGCTGCATGTATACGGCTAGGGGTCCCACACTGCCAGGGAACATCAAAGCTCCCTCAAAACAGCTCTTCCGTCACGTTAGCTCTGCAGGAGAGAGCTCGCGAGACTAGGCCTTTCTTGACTCGCGAAGTGAGGCCTTGCTTGCAGGCCTCTTATTCTTGTGTTTGCGGAGCACCATACTTACTTTGCTCGGGAGGCCTGAAAACCCACTCTCTGGGGCTGCCTTTCCTCCCTCCAAGGAAGACAACCTTCCGGGCCGCCTTCGGGCTGAAAGTGACATTGGGCTGCGAAGTGCTAGCTGGGAAGTCAATTTTCAGGGGTTATGGCCGCTGTGTGCACATGGACGCCTAGGGCTCCCACACTGCCCGGGAACTTCAAGGCTCCCTGCACACATCGCTCCCATCACGATTGCGCTATAGCAGAGAGCGCCGGATACTAGGCCTTTCATGACTCGCGAAGTGAGGCCCTGCTTGCAGGCCTGTTGTTCCTGCGTCTGCAGAGCACCATCCTTGCTGTGCGCGAGAGGCCTAAAAACCAACTCTCTGGGGCTGCCTTTCCTCTTTCCAAGGAAGACAGCCTGCACTGCCGCCTTCAGGCTGAAAGTCACATTGGGCTGGGAAGTGCTAGCTGGGAAGTCAGTTTTCAGGGGCCATGGCCGCTGGCTGCACGTATACGGCTAGGGGTCCCACACTGCCAGGGAGCATCAAGACTCCCTCAAAACAGCTCTTCCGTCACGTTAGCTCTGCAGGAGAGAGCTCGCGAGACTAGGCCTTTCTTGACTCGCAAATGAAGCCCTGCTTGCAGTCCTCTTGTACTTAGGTCTAGAGTGCCCCACACTTACTGTACGAAGGAGGCCTGAAAACCCACTCTCTGGGGCTGCCTTTCCTGCCTGCAAGGTAGAGTGCCTGCCCGGACGCCTTGGGGCTGAAAGTCACATTGGGCTGGGAAGTGCTTGCTGGGAAGTCAGTTTTCAGGGGCCATGGCCGCTGGCTGCACATGTACGCCTAGGGCGCCCACACTGCCCGGGAACTTCAAGGCTCCCTGCACACATCTCTTCCATCACGTTTGCTCTATAGCAGAGAGCTCCAGATACTAGGCCTTTCATGACTCGCGAAGTGAGTTGTTCTTGCGTCTGCAGAGCACCATACTTGCTGTGCGCGAGAGGCCTGAAAACCCACTCTCTGGGGCTGCCTTTCCTCCTTCCAAGGAAGACAGCCTGCTGGCCGCCTTCGGGCTGAAAGTCACATTGGGCTGGGAAGTGCTAGCTGGGAAGTCAGTTTTCAGGTGCCATGGCCGCTGGCTGCACATTTACGGTTAGGGCTCCCTCTCTGCCCGGGAACATCAAGAATCCCTCGAAATAGGTTTTCCGTTACGTTTGCTCTGCAGGAGAGTGCTCGCGAGACTAGGCCTTTCTTGACTCGGGAATGAGGCCCTGCTTACGGACCTTTGCACTGGCGTCTGCAGAGCCCCACCCTTGCTGTACCAGGGAGGCCTGAAAACCCACTCTCCGGGGCTGCCTTTCCTCCCTCCAAGGAAGACAGCCAGCCCGGCCGCCTTCGGGTTGAAAGTCACAGTGGGCTGGGAATTGCTAGCTGGGAAGTCAGTTTTCAGGGGCCATGGCCGCTGGCTGCACGTATTCGGCTAGGGGTCCCACACTGCCCGGGAGCATCAAGGCTCCCTCAAAACAGCTCTTCCGTCACGTTAGCTCTGCAGGAGAGAGCTCGCGAGACTAGGCCTTTCTTGACTCGCAAAGTGAAGCCCTGCTTGCAGGCCTCTTGTACTTGCGTCTAGAGTGCCCCACACTTGCTGTACCAAGGAGGCCTGAAAACCCACTCTCTGGGGCTGCCTTTCCTGCCGGCAAGGTAGAGTGCCTGCCCGCCCGCCTTCGGGCTGAAGTCACATTGGGCTGGGAAGTGCTAGCTGGGAAGTTAGTTTTCAGGGGCCATGGCCGCTGGTTGCACATGTACGCCTAGGGCTCCCACACTGTCCGGGAACTTCAAGGCTCCCTGCACACATCTCCTCCATCACGTTTGCTCTATAGCAGAGAGCTCGCGAGACTAGGCCTTTCTTGACTCGCGAAGTGAGGCTCTGCTTTCAGGCCTGTTGTTCTTACGTCTGCAGAGCACCATACTTGCTGTGCGCCAGAGGCCTGAAAACCCACTCTCTGGGGCTGCCTTTCCTCCCTCCAAGGAAGTCAGCCTTCCCGGCCGACTTTCTGGCTGAAACTCACTTCGGGCTGTGAAGTGCTAGTTGAGAAGTCAATTTCAGGGGCAATGGCCGCTGGGTGCACGTGGATGCCTAGGGCTCCAACACCGCTCGGGAACATCAAGGTTTCTTCCACACAGTTCTTCCTTGACGTTTGGTCTGCAGGAGAGTGCTCGCGAAACTAGGCCTTTTTTCACTCGGGAAGTGAGGTGCTACTTTAAGGCCTCTTGAACTTGCGTTTGCAGAGCCCCACACTTGCTGTGCGAGGAAGCCCTGAAAACCCACTCTCTGGGGCTGCCTTTCCTGCCTGCAAGGTAGAGTGTCTGCCCGGCCGCCTTGGGGCTGAAAGTCACATTGGGCTGGGAAGTGCTTGCTGGGAAGTCAGTTTTCAGGGGCCATGGCCGCTGGCTGCACGTTTACCGCTAGGGCTCCCACACTGCCGGGGAGCATCAAGGCTCCCTCAAAATAGCTCTTCCCTCACGTTAGCTCTGCAGGAGAGAGCTCGCGAGAATAGGCCTTTCTTGACTCGCGAAGGGAGGCCCTGCTTGCAAGCCTCTTATTCTTGCGTCTGCGGAGCACCATACTTACTGTGCTCGGGAGGCCTGAAAACCCACTCTCTGGGGCTGCCTTTCCTCCCTCCAAGGAAGTCAGCCTGCCCGGCTGACTTCTGGCTGAAACTCACTTCGGGCTGTGAAGTGCTAGTTGGGAAGTCAGTTTTCAAGGGCAATGGCCGCTGGGTGCACGTGTATGCCTAGGGCTCCAACACTGCCAGGGACATCAAGGTTTCTTCCACACAGTTCTTCTGTCACGTTAGCTCTGCAGGAGAGAGCTCGCGAGACTAGGCCTTTCTTGACTCGCGAAGTGAGGCCCTGCTTGCAGGCCTCTTATTCTTGTGTCTGCGGAGCACCATACTTACTGTGCTTGGGAGGCCTGAAAACCCACTCTCTGGGGCTGCCTTTCCTCCCTCCAAGGAAGTCAGCCTGCCCGGCCGACTTCTGGCTGAAACTCACTTCGGGCTGTGAAGTGCTAGCTGGGAAGTCAGTTTTCAGGGGCCATGGCCGCTGGCTGCATGTATACGGCTAGGGGTCCCACAGTGCCAGGGAACATCAAAGCTCCCTCAAAACAGCTCTTCCGTCACGTTAGCTCTGCAGGAGAGAGCTCGCGAGACTAGGCCTTTCTTGACTCGCGAAGTGAGGCCTTGCTTGCAGGCCTCTTATTCTTGTGTTTGCGGAGCACCATACTTACTTTGCTCGGGAGGCCTGAAAACCCACTCTCTGGGGCTGCCTTTCCTCCCTCCAAGGAAGACAACCTTCCGGGCCGCCTTCGGGCTGAAAGTGACATTGGGCTGCGAAGTGCTAGCTGGGAAGTCAATTTTCAGGGGTTATGGCCGCTGTGTGCACATGGACGCCTAGGGCTCCCACACTGCCCGGGAACTTCAAGGCTCCCTGCACACATCGCTCCCATCACGATTGCGCTATAGCAGAGAGCGCCGGATACTAGGCCTTTCATGACTCGCGAAGTGAGGCCCTGCTTGCAGGCCTGTTGTTCCTGCGTCTGCAGAGCACCATCCTTGCTGTGCGCGAGAGGCCTAAAAACCAACTCTCTGGGGCTGCCTTTCCTCTTTCCAAGGAAGACAGCCTGCACTGCCGCCTTCAGGCTGAAAGTCACATTGGGCTGGGAAGTGCTAGCTGGGAAGTCAGTTTTCAGGGGCCATGGCCGCTGGCTGCACGTATACGGCTAGGGGTCCCACACTGCCAGGGAGCATCAAGACTCCCTCAAAACAGCTCTTCCGTCACGTTAGCTCTGCAGGAGAGAGCTCGCGAGACTAGGCCTTTCTTGACTCGCAAATGAAGCCCTGCTTGCAGTCCTCTTGTACTTAGGTCTAGAGTGCCCCACCCTTACTGTACGAAGGAGGCCTGAAAACCCACTCTCTGGGGCTGCCTTTCCTGCCTGCAAGGTAGAGTGCCTGCCCGGACGCCTTGGGGCTGAAAGTCACATTGGGCTGGGAAGTGCTTGCTGGGAAGTCAGTTTTCAGGGGCCATGGCCGCTGGCTGCACATGTACGCCTAGGGCGCCCACACTGCCCGGGAACTTCAAGGCTCCCTGCACACATCTCTTCCATCACGTTTGCTCTATAGCAGAGAGCTCCAGATACTAGGCCTTTCATGACTCGCGAAGTGAGTTGTTCTTGCGTCTGCAGAGCACCATACTTGCTGTGCGCGAGAGGCCTGAAAACCCACTCTCTGGGGCTGCCTTTCCTCCTTCCAAGGAAGACAGCCTGCTGGCCGCCTTCGGGCTGAAAGTCACTTTGGGCTGGGAAGTGCTAGCTGGGAAGTCAGTTTTCAGGTGCCATGGCCGCTGGCTGCACATTTACGGTTAGGGCTCCCTCTCTGCCCGGGAACATCAAGAATCCCTCGAAATAGGTTTTCCGTTACGTTTGCTCTGCAGGAGAGTGCTCGCGAGACTAGGCCTTTCTTGACTCGGGAATGAGGCCCTGCTTACGGACCTTTGCACTGGCGTCTGCAGAGCCCCACCCTTGCTGTACCAGGGAGGCCTGAAAACCCACTCTCCGGGGCTGCCTTTCCTCCCTCCAAGGAAGACAGCCAGCCCGGCCGCCTTCGGGTTGAAAGTCACAGTGGGCTGGGAATTGCTAGCTGGGAAGTCAGTTTTCAGGGGCCATGGCCGCTGGCTGCACGTATACGGCTAGGGGTCCCACACTGCCCGGGAGCATCAAGGCTCCCTCAAAACAGCTCTTCCGTCACGTTAGCTCTGCAGGAGAGAGCTCGCGAGACTAGGCCTTTCTTGACTCGCAAAGTGAAGCCCTGCTTGCAGGCCTCTTGTACTTGCGTCTAGAGTGCCCCACACTTGCTGTACCAAGGAGGCCTGAAAACCCACTCTCTGGGGCTGCCTTTCCTGCCGGCAAGGTAGAGTGCCTGCCCGCCCGCCTTCGGGCTGAAGTCACATTGGGCTGGGAAGTGCTAGCTGGGAAGTTAGTTTTCAGGGGCCATGGCCGCTGGTTGCACATGTACGCCTAGGGCTCCCACACTGTCCGGGAACTTCAAGGCTCCCTGCACACATCTCCTCCATCACGTTTGCTCTATAGCAGAGAGCTCGCGAGACTAGGCCTTTCTTGACTCGCGAAGTGAGGCTCTGCTTTCAGGCCTGTTGTTCTTACGTCTGCAGAGCACCATACTTGCTGTGCGCCAGAGGCCTGAAAACCCACTCTCTGGGGCTGCCTTTCCTCCCTCCAAGGAAGTCAGCCTTCCCGGCCGACTTTCTGGCTGAAACTCACTTCGGGCTGTGAAGTGCTAGTTGAGAAGTCAATTTCAGGGGCAATGGCCGCTGGGTGCACGTGGATGCCTAGGGCTCCAACACCGCTCGGGAACATCAAGGTTTCTTCCACACAGTTCTTCCTTGACGATTGGTCTGCAGGAGAGTGCTCGCGAAACTAGGCCTTTTTTCACTCGGGAAGTGAGGTGCTACTTTAAGGCCTCTTGAACTTGCGTTTGCAGAGCCCCACACTTGCTGTGCGAGGAAGCCCTGAAAACCCACTCTCTGGGGCTGCCTTTCCTGCCTGCAAGGTAGAGTGTCTGCCCGGCCGCCTTGGGGCTGAAAGTCACATTGGGCTGGGAAGTGCTTGCTGGGAAGTCAGTTTTCAGGGGCCATGGCCGCTGGCTGCACGTTTACCGCTAGGGCTCCCACACTGCCGGGGAGCATCAAGGCTCCCTCAAAATAGCTCTTCCCTCACGTTAGCTCTGCAGGAGAGAGCTCGCGAGAATAGGCCTTTCTTGACTCGCGAAGTGAGGCCCTGCTTGCAAGCCTCTTATTCTTGCGTCTGCGGAGCACCATACTTACTGTGCTCGGGAGGCCTGAAAACCCACTCTCTGGGGCTGCCTTTCCTCCCTCCAAGGAAGTCAGCCTGCCCGGCTGACTTCTGGCTGAAACTCACTTCGGGCTGTGAAGTGCTAGTTGGGAAGTCAGTTTTCAAGGGCAATGGCCGCTGGGTGCACGTGTATGCCTAGGGCTCCAACACTGCCAGGGACATCAAGGTTTCTTCCACACAGTTCTTCTGTCACGTTAGCTCTGCAGGAGAGAGCTCGCGAGACTAGGCCTTTCTTGACTCGCGAAGTGAGGCCCTGCTTGCAGGCCTCTTATTCTTGTGTCTGCGGAGCACCATACTTACTGTGCTTGGGAGGCCTGAAAACCCACTCTCTGGGGCTGCCTTTCCTCCCTCCAAGGAAGTCAGCCTGCCCGGCCGACTTCTGGCTGAAACTCACTTCGGGCTGTGAAGTGCTAGCTGGGAAGTCAGTTTTCAGGGGCCATGGCCGCTGGCTGCATGTATACGGCTAGGGGTCCCACACTGCCAGGGAACATCAAAGCTCCCTCAAAACAGCTCTTCCGTCACGTTAGCTCTGCAGGAGAGAGCTCGCGAGACTAGGCCTTTCTTGACTCGCGAAGTGAGGCCTTGCTTGCAGGCCTCTTATTCTTGTGTTTGCGGAGCACCATACTTACTTTGCTCGGGAGGCCTGAAAACCCACTCTCTGGGGCTGCCTTTCCTCCCTCCAAGGAAGACAACCTTCCGGGCCGCCTTCGGGCTGAAAGTGACATTGGGCTGCGAAGTGCTAGCTGGGAAGTCAATTTTCAGGGGTTATGGCCGCTGTGTGCACATGGACGCCTAGGGCTCCCACACTGCCCGGGAACTTCAAGGCTCCCTGCACACATCGCTCCCATCACGATTGCGCTATAGCAGAGAGCGCCGGATACTAGGCCTTTCATGACTCGCGAAGTGAGGCCCTGCTTGCAGGCCTGTTGTTCCTGCGTCTGCAGAGCACCATCCTTGCTGTGCGCGAGAGGCCTAAAAACCAACTCTCTGGGGCTGCCTTTCCTCTTTCCAAGGAAGACAGCCTGCACTGCCGCCTTCAGGCTGAAAGTCACATTGGGCTGGGAAGTGCTAGCTGGGAAGTCAGTTTTCAGGGGCCATGGCCGCTGGCTGCACGTATACGGCTAGGGGTCCCACACTGCCAGGGAGCATCAAGACTCCCTCAAAACAGCTCTTCCGTCACGTTAGCTCTGCAGGAGAGAGCTCGCGAGACTAGGCCTTTCTTGACTCGCAAATGAAGCCCTGCTTGCAGTCCTCTTGTACTTAGGTCTAGAGTGCCCCACACTTACTGTACGAAGGAGGCCTGAAAACCCACTCTCTGGGGCTGCCTTTCCTGCCTGCAAGGTAGAGTGCCTGCCCGGACGCCTTGGGGCTGAAAGTCACATTGGGCTGGGAAGTGCTTGCTGGGAAGTCAGTTTTCAGGGGCCATGGCCGCTGGCTGCACATGTACGCCTAGGGCGCCCACACTGCCCGGGAACTTCAGGGCTCCCTGCACACATCTCTTCCATCACGTTTGCTCTATAGCAGAGAGCTCCAGATACTAGGCCTTTCATGACTCGCGAAGTGAGTTGTTCTTGCGTCTGCAGAGCACCATACTTGCTGTGCGCGAGAGGCCTGAAAACCCACTCTCTGGGGCTGCCTTTCCTCCTTCCAAGGAAGACAGCCTGCTGGCCGCCTTCGGGCTGAAAGTCACATTGGGCTGGGAAGTGCTAGCTGGGAAGTCAGTTTTCAGGTGCCATGGCCGCTGGCTGCACATTTACGGTTAGGGCTCCCTCTCTGCCCGGGAACATCAAGAATCCCTCGAAATAGGTTTTCCGTTACGTTTGCTCTGCAGGAGAGTGCTCGCGAGACTAGGCCTTTCTTGACTCGGGAATGAGGCCCTGCTTACGGACCTTTGCACTGGCGTCTGCAGAGCCCCACCCTTGCTGTACCAGGGAGGCCTGAAAACCCACTCTCCGGGGCTGCCTTTCCTCCCTCCAAGGAAGACAGCCAGCCCGGCCGCCTTCGGGTTGAAAGTCACAGTGGGCTGGGAATTGCTAGCTGGGAAGTCAGTTTTCAGGGGCCATGGCCGCTGGCTGCACGTATTCGGCTAGGGGTCCCACACTGCCCGGGAGCATCAAGGCTCCCTCAAAACAGCTCTTCCGTCACGTTAGCTCTGCAGGAGAGAGCTCGCGAGACTAGGCCTTTCTTGACTCGCAAAGTGAAGCCCTGCTTGCAGGCCTCTTGTACTTGCGTCTAGAGTGCCCCACACTTGCTGTACCAAGGAGGCCTGAAAACCCACTCTCTGGGGCTGCCTTTCCTGCCGGCAAGGTAGAGTGCCTGCCCGCCCGCCTTCGGGCTGAAGTCACATTGGGCTGGGAAGTGCTAGCTGGGAAGTTAGTTTTCAGGGGCCATGGCCGCTGGTTGCACATGTACGCCTAGGGCTCCCACACTGTCCGGGAACTTCAAGGCTCCCTGCACACATCTCCTCCATCACGTTTGCTCTATAGCAGAGAGCTCGCGAGACTAGGCCTTTCTTGACTCGCGAAGTGAGGCTCTGCTTTCAGGCCTGTTGTTCTTACGTCTGCAGAGCACCATACTTGCTGTGCGCCAGAGGCCTGAAAACCCACTCTCTGGGGCTGCCTTTCCTCCCTCCAAGGAAGTCAGCCTTCCCGGCCGACTTTCTGGCTGAAACTCACTTCGGGCTGTGAAGTGCTAGTTGAGAAGTCAATTTCAGGGGCAATGGCCGCTGGGTGCACGTGGATGCCTAGGGCTCCAACACCGCTCGGGAACATCAAGGTTTCTTCCACACAGTTCTTCCTTGACGTTTGGTCTGCAGGAGAGTGCTCGCGAAACTAGGCCTTTTTTCACTCGGGAAGTGAGGTGCTACTTTAAGGCCTCTTGAACTTGCGTTTGCAGAGCCCCACACTTGCTGTGCGAGGAAGCCCTGAAAACCCACTCTCTGGGGCTGCCTTTCCTGCCTGCAAGGTAGAGTGTCTGCCCGGCCGCCTTGGGGCTGAAAGTCACATTGGGCTGGGAAGTGCTTGCTGGGAAGTCAGTTTTCAGGGGCCATGGCCGCTGGCTGCACGTTTACCGCTAGGGCTCCCACACTGCCGGGGAGCATCAAGGCTCCCTCAAAATAGCTCTTCCCTCACGTTAGCTCTGCAGGAGAGAGCTCGCGAGAATAGGCCTTTCTTGACTCGCGAAGGGAGGCCCTGCTTGCAAGCCTCTTATTCTTGCGTCTGCGGAGCACCATACTTACTGTGCTCGGGAGGCCTGAAAACCCACTCTCTGGGGCTGCCTTTCCTCCCTCCAAGGAAGTCAGCCTGCCCGGCTGACTTCTGGCTGAAACTCACTTCGGGCTGTGAAGTGCTAGTTGGGAAGTCAGTTTTCAAGGGCAATGGCCGCTGGGTGCACGTGTATGCCTAGGGCTCCAACACTGCCAGGGACATCAAGGTTTCTTCCACACAGTTCTTCTGTCACGTTAGCTCTGCAGGAGAGAGCTCGCGAGACTAGGCCTTTCTTGACTCGCGAAGTGAGGCCCTGCTTGCAGGCCTCTTATTCTTGTGTCTGCGGAGCACCATACTTACTGTGCTTGGGAGGCCTGAAAACCCACTCTCTGGGGCTGCCTTTCCTCCCTCCAAGGAAGTCAGCCTGCCCGGCCGACTTCTGGCTGAAACTCACTTCGGGCTGTGAAGTGCTAGCTGGGAAGTCAGTTTTCAGGGGCCATGGCTGCTGGCTGCATGTATACGGCTAGGGGTCCCACACTGCCAGGGAACATCAAAGCTCCCTCAAAACAGCTCTTCCGTCACGTTAGCTCTGCAGGAGAGAGCTCGCGAGACTAGGCCTTTCTTGACTCGCGAAGTGAGGCCTTGCTTGCAGGCCTCTTATTCTTGTGTTTGCGGAGCACCATACTTACTTTGCTCGGGAGGCCTGAAAACCCACTCTCTGGGGCTGCCTTTCCTCCCTCCAAGGAAGACAACCTTCCGGGCCGCCTTCGGGCTGAAAGTGACATTGGGCTGCGAAGTGCTAGCTGGGAAGTCAATTTTCAGGGGTTATGGCCGCTGTGTGCACATGGACGCCTAGGGCTCCCACACTGCCCGGGAACTTCAAGGCTCCCTGCACACATCGCTCCCATCACGATTGCGCTATAGCAGAGAGCGCCGGATACTAGGCCTTTCATGACTCGCGAAGTGAGGCCCTGCTTGCAGGCCTGTTGTTCCTGCGTCTGCAGAGCACCATCCTTGCTGTGCGCGAGAGGCCTAAAAACCAACTCTCTGGGGCTGCCTTTCCTCTTTCCAAGGAAGACAGCCTGCACTGCCGCCTTCAGGCTGAAAGTCACATTGGGCTGGGAAGTGCTAGCTGGGAAGTCAGTTTTCAGGGGCCATGGCCGCTGGCTGCACGTATACGGCTAGGGGTCCCACACTGCCAGGGAGCATCAAGACTCCCTCAAAACAGCTCTTCCGTCACGTTAGCTCTGCAGGAGAGAGCTCGCGAGACTAGGCCTTTCTTGACTCGCAAATGAAGCCCTGCTTGCAGTCCTCTTGTACTTAGGTCTAGAGTGCCCCACACTTACTGTACGAAGGAGGCCTGAAAACCCACTCTCTGGGGCTGCCTTTCCTGCCTGCAAGGTAGAGTGCCTGCCCGGACGCCTTGGGGCTGAAAGTCACATTGGGCTGGGAAGTGCTTGCTGGGAAGTCAGTTTTCAGGGGCCATGGCCGCTGGCTGCACATGTACGCCTAGGGCGCCCACACTGCCCGGGAACTTCAAGGCTCCCTGCACACATCTCTTCCATCACGTTTGCTCTATAGCAGAGAGCTCCAGATACTAGGCCTTTCATGACTCGCGAAGTGAGTTGTTCTTGCGTCTGCAGAGCACCATACTTGCTGTGCGCGAGAGGCCTGAAAACCCACTCTCTGGGGCTGCCTTTCCTCCTTCCAAGGAAGACAGCCTGCTGGCCGCCTTCGGGCTGAAAGTCACTTTGGGCTGGGAAGTGCTAGCTGGGAAGTCAGTTTTCAGGTGCCATGGCCGCTGGCTGCACATTTACGGTTAGGGCTCCCTCTCTGCCCGGGAACATCAAGAATCCCTCGAAATAGGTTTTCCGTTACGTTTGCTCTGCAGGAGAGTGCTCGCGAGACTAGGCCTTTCTTGACTCGGGAATGAGGCCCTGCTTACGGACCTTTGCACTGGCGTCTGCAGAGCCCCACCCTTGCTGTACCAGGGAGGCCTGAAAACCCACTCTCCGGGGCTGCCTTTCCTCCCTCCAAGGAAGACAGCCAGCCCGGCCGCCTTCGGGTTGAAAGTCACAGTGGGCTGGGAATTGCTAGCTGGGAAGTCAGTTTTCAGGGGCCATGGCCGCTGGCTGCACGTATACGGCTAGGGGTCCCACACTGCCCGGGAGCATCAAGGCTCCCTCAAAACAGCTCTTCCGTCACGTTAGCTCTGCAGGAGAGAGCTCGCGAGACTAGGCCTTTCTTGACTCGCAAAGTGAAGCCCTGCTTGCAGGCCTCTTGTACTTGCGTCTAGAGTGCCCCACACTTGCTGTACCAAGGAGGCCTGAAAACCCACTCTCTGGGGCTGCCTTTCCTGCCGGCAAGGTAGAGTGCCTGCCCGCCCGCCTTCGGGCTGAAGTCACATTGGGCTGGGAAGTGCTAGCTGGGAAGTTAGTTTTCAGGGGCCATGGCCGCTGGTTGCACATGTACGCCTAGGGCTCCCACACTGTCCGGGAACTTCAAGGCTCCCTGCACACATCTCCTCCATCACGTTTGCTCTATAGCAGAGAGCTCGCGAGACTAGGCCTTTCTTGACTCGCGAAGTGAGGCTCTGCTTTCAGGCCTGTTGTTCTTACGTCTGCAGAGCACCATACTTGCTGTGCGCCAGAGGCCTGAAAACCCACTCTCTGGGGCTGCCTTTCCTCCCTCCAAGGAAGTCAGCCTTCCCGGCCGACTTTCTGGCTGAAACTCACTTCGGGCTGTGAAGTGCTAGTTGAGAAGTCAATTTCAGGGGCAATGGCCGCTGGGTGCACGTGGATGCCTAGGGCTCCAACACCGCTCGGGAACATCAAGGTTTCTTCCACACAGTTCTTCCTTGACGTTTGGTCTGCAGGAGAGTGCTCGCGAAACTAGGCCTTTTTTCACTCGGGAAGTGAGGTGCTACTTTAAGGCCTCTTGAACTTGCATTTGCAGAGCCCCACACTTGCTGTGCGAGGAAGCCCTGAAAACCCACTCTCTGGGGCTGCCTTTCCTGCCTGCAAGGTAGAGTGTCTGCCCGGCCGCCTTGGGGCTGAAAGTCACATTGGGCTGGGAAGTGCTTGCTGGGAAGTCAGTTTTCAGGGGCCATGGCCGCTGGCTGCACGTTTACCGCTAGGGCTCCCACACTGCCGGGGAGCATCAAGGCTCCCTCAAAATAGCTCTTCCCTCACGTTAGCTCTGCAGGAGAGAGCTCGCGAGAATAGGCCTTTCTTGACTCGCGAAGTGAGGCCCTGCTTGCAAGCCTCTTATTCTTGCGTCTGCGGAGCACCATACTTACTGTGCTCGGGAGGCCTGAAAACCCACTCTCTGGGGCTGCCTTTCCTCCCTCCAAGGAAGTCAGCCTGCCCGGCTGACTTCTGGCTGAAACTCACTTCGGGCTGTGAAGTGCTAGTTGGGAAGTCAGTTTTCAAGGGCAATGGCCGCTGGGTGCACGTGTATGCCTAGGGCTCCAACACTGCCAGGGACATCAAGGTTTCTTCCACACAGTTCTTCTGTCACGTTAGCTCTGCAGGAGAGAGCTCGCGAGACTAGGCCTTTCTTGACTCGCGAAGTGAGGCCCTGCTTGCAGGCCTCTTATTCTTGTGTCTGCGGAGCACCATACTTACTGTGCTTGGGAGGCCTGAAAACCCACTCTCTGGGGCTGCCTTTCCTCCCTCCAAGGAAGTCAGCCTGCCCGGCCGACTTCTGGCTGAAACTCACTTCGGGCTGTGAAGTGCTAGCTGGGAAGTCAGTTTTCAGGGGCCATGGCCGCTGGCTGCATGTATACGGCTAGGGGTCCCACACTGCCAGGGAACATCAAAGCTCCCTCAAAACAGCTCTTCCGTCACGTTAGCTCTGCAGGAGAGAGCTCGCGAGACTAGGCCTTTCTTGACTCGCGAAGTGAGGCCTTGCTTGCAGGCCTCTTATTCTTGTGTTTGCGGAGCACCATACTTACTTTGCTCGGGAGGCCTGAAAACCCACTCTCTGGGGCTGCCTTTCCTCCCTCCAAGGAAGACAACCTTCCGGGCCGCCTTCGGGCTGAAAGTGACATTGGGCTGCGAAGTGCTAGCTGGGAAGTCAATTTTCAGGGGTTATGGCCGCTGTGTGCACATGGACGCCTAGGGCTCCCACACTGCCCGGGAACTTCAAGGCTCCCTGCACACATCGCTCCCATCACGATTGCGCTATAGCAGAGAGCGCCGGATACTAGGCCTTTCATGACTCGCGAAGTGAGGCCCTGCTTGCAGGCCTGTTGTTCCTGCGTCTGCAGAGCACCATCCTTGCTGTGCGCGAGAGGCCTAAAAACCAACTCTCTGGGGCTGCCTTTCCTCTTTCCAAGGAAGACAGCCTGCACTGCCGCCTTCAGGCTGAAAGTCACATTGGGCTGGGAAGTGCTAGCTGGGAAGTCAGTTTTCAGGGGCCATGGCCGCTGGCTGCACGTATACGGCTAGGGGTCCCACACTGCCAGGGAGCATCAAGACTCCCTCAAAACAGCTCTTCCGTCACGTTAGCTCTGCAGGAGAGAGCTCGCGAGACTAGGCCTTTCTTGACTCGCAAATGAAGCCCTGCTTGCAGTCCTCTTGTACTTAGGTCTAGAGTGCCCCACACTTACTGTACGAAGGAGGCCTGAAAACCCACTCTCTGGGGCTGCCTTTCCTGCCTGCAAGGTAGAGTGCCTGCCCGGACGCCTTGGGGCTGAAAGTCACATTGGGCTGGGAAGTGCTTGCTGGGAAGTCAGTTTTCAGGGGCCATGGCCGCTGGCTGCACATGTACGCCTAGGGCGCCCACACTGCCCGGGAACTTCAAGGCTCCCTGCACACATCTCTTCCATCACGTTTGCTCTATAGCAGAGAGCTCCAGATACTAGGCCTTTCATGACTCGCGAAGTGAGTTGTTCTTGCGTCTGCAGAGCACCATACTTGCTGTGCGCGAGAGGCCTGAAAACCCACTCTCTGGGGCTGCCTTTCCTCCTTCCAAGGAAGACAGCCTGCTGGCCGCCTTCGGGCTGAAAGTCACATTGGGCTGGGAAGTGCTAGCTGGGAAGTCAGTTTTCAGGTGCCATGGCCGCTGGCTGCACATTTACGGTTAGGGCTCCCTCTCTGCCCGGGAACATCAAGAATCCCTCGAAATAGGTTTTCCGTTACGTTTGCTCTGCAGGAGAGTGCTCGCGAGACTAGGCCTTTCTTGACTCGGGAATGAGGCCCTGCTTACGGACCTTTGCACTGGCGTCTGCAGAGCCCCACCCTTGCTGTACCAGGGAGGCCTGAAAACCCACTCTCCGGGGCTGCCTTTCCTCCCTCCAAGGAAGACAGCCAGCCCGGCCGCCTTCGGGTTGAAAGTCACAGTGGGCTGGGAATTGCTAGCTGGGAAGTCAGTTTTCAGGGGCCATGGCCGCTGGCTGCACGTATTCGGCTAGGGGTCCCACACTGCCCGGGAGCATCAAGGCTCCCTCAAAACAGCTCTTCCGTCACGTTAGCTCTGCAGGAGAGAGCTCGCGAGACTAGGCCTTTCTTGACTCGCAAAGTGAAGCCCTGCTTGCAGGCCTCTTGTACTTGCGTCTAGAGTGCCCCACACTTGCTGTACCAAGGAGGCCTGAAAACCCACTCTCTGGGGCTGCCTTTCCTGCCGGCAAGGTAGAGTGCCTGCCCGCCCGCCTTCGGGCTGAAGTCACATTGGGCTGGGAAGTGCTAGCTGGGAAGTTAGTTTTCAGGGGCCATGGCCGCTGGTTGCACATGTACGCCTAGGGCTCCCACACTGTCCGGGAACTTCAAGGCTCCCTGCACACATCTCCTCCATCACGTTTGCTCTATAGCAGAGAGCTCGCGAGACTAGGCCTTTCTTGACTCGCGAAGTGAGGCTCTGCTTTCAGGCCTGTTGTTCTTACGTCTGCAGAGCACCATACTTGCTGTGCGCCAGAGGCCTGAAAACCCACTCTCTGGGGCTGCCTTTCCTCCCTCCAAGGAAGTCAGCCTTCCCGGCCGACTTTCTGGCGGAAACTCACTTCGGGCTGTGAAGTGCTAGTTGAGAAGTCAATTTCAGGGGCAATGGCTGCTGGGTGCACGTGGATGCCTAGGGCTCCAACACTGCTCGGGAACATCAAGGTTTCTTCCACACAGTTCTTCCTTGACGTTTGGTCTGCAGGAGAGTGCTCGCGAAACTAGGCCTTTTTTCACTCGGGAAGTGAGGTGCTACTTTAAGGCCTCTTGAACTTGCGTTTGCAGAGCCCCACACTTGCTGTGCGAGGAAGCCCTGAAAACCCACTCTCTGGGGCTGCCTTTCCTGCCTGCAAGGTAGAGTGTCTGCCCGGCCGCCTTGGGGCTGAAAGTCACATTGGGCTGGGAAGTGCTTGCTGGGAAGTCAGTTTTCAGGGGCCATGGCCGCTGGCTGCACGTTTACCGCTAGGGCTCCCACACTGCCGGGGAGCATCAAGGCTCCCTCAAAATAGCTCTTCCCTCACGTTAGCTCTGCAGGAGAGAGCTCGCGAGAATAGGCCTTTCTTGACTCGCGAAGTGAGGCCCTGCTTGCAAGCCTCTTATTCTTGCGTCTGCGGAGCACCATACTTACTGTGCTCGGGAGGCCTGAAAACCCACTCTCTGGGGCTGCCTTTCCTCCCTCCAAGGAAGTCAGCCTGCCCGGCTGACTTCTGGCTGAAACTCACTTCGGGCTGTGAAGTGCTAGTTGGGAAGTCAGTTTTCAAGGTCAATGCCCGCTGGGTGCACGTGTATGCCTAGGGCTCCAACACTGCCAGGGACATCAAGGTTTCTTCCACACAGTTCTTCTGTCACGTTAGCTCTGCAGGAGAGAGCTCGCGAGACTAGGCCTTTTTTCACTCGGGAAGTGAGGTCCTGCTTTAAGGCCTCTTGAACTTGCGTTTGCAGAGCCCCACACTTGCTGTGCGAGGAAGCCCTGAAAACCCACTCTCTGGGCCTGCCTTTCCTCCCTCCAAGGAAGAGAGCCTGCCCGGCCGACTTCTGGCTGAAACTCACTTCGGGCTGTGAAGTGCTAGTTGGGAAGTCAGTTTTCAAGGGCAATGGCCGCTGGGTGCACGTGTATGCCTAGGGCTCCAACACTGCCAGGGACATCAAGGTTTCTTCCACACAGTTCTTCTGTCACGTTAGCTCTGCAGGAGAGAGCTCGCGAGACTAGGCCTTTCTTCACTCGGGAAGTGAGGCCCTGCTTTCAGCCCTCTTCTACTGGCATCTGCAGAGCCCCACACTTGCTGTGCGAGGAAGTCCTGAAAACCAACTCTCAGGAGCTGTCTTTCCTCCTTCCAAGGAAGACAGCCTGCACGGCCGCCTTCGGGCTGAAAGTCACATTGGGCTGGGAAGTGCTTGCTGGGAAGTCAGTTTTCAGGGGCCATGGCCGCTGGCTGCACATGTACGCCTAGGGCTCCCACACTGCCTGGGAACTTCAAGGCTCCCTGCACACATCTCTTCTATCACGTTTGCTCTATAGCAGAGAGCTCGCGAGACTAGGCCTTTCTTGACTCGCGAAGTGAGGCCCTGCTTGCAAGCCTCTTATTCTTGTGTCTGCGGAGCACCATACTTACTGTGCTCGGGAGGCCTGAAAACCCATTCTCTGGGGCTGCCTTTCCTCCCTCCAAGGAATTCAGCCTGCCCGGCCGACTTCTGGCTGAAACTCACTTCGGGCTGTGAAGTGCTAGTTGGGAAGTCAGTTTTCAAGGGCAATGGCCGCTGGGTTCACGTGTATGCCTAGGGCTCCAACACTGCCAGAGACATCAAGGTTTCTTCCACACAGTTCTTCCTTCACGTTTGGTCTGCAGGAGAGAGCTCGCGAGACTAGGCCTTTCTTCCCTCGGGAAGTGAGGCCCTGCTTTCAGCCCTCTTCTACTGGCATCTGCAGAGCCCCACACTTGCTGTGCGAGGAAGCCCTGAAAACCAACTCAGGAGCTGTCTTTCCTCCTTCCAAGGAAGACAGCCTGCACGGCCGCCTTCGGGCTGAAAGTCACATTGGGCTGGGAAGTGCTTGCTGGGAAGTCAGTTTTCAGGGGCCATGGCCGCTGGCTGCACATGTACGCCTAGGGCGCCCACACTGCCCGGGAACTTCAAGGCTCCCTGCACACATCTCTTCCATCACGTTTGCTCTATAGCAGAGAGCTCCAGATACTAGGCCTTTCATGACTCGCGAAGTGAGTTGTTCTTGCGTCTGCAGAGCAGCATACTTGCTGTGCGCGAGAGGCCTGAAAACCCCCTCTCTGGGGCTGCCTTTCCTCCTTCCAAGGAAGACAGCCTGCTGGCCGCCTTCGGGCTGAAAGTCACATTGGGCTGGGAAGTGCTAGCTGGGAAGTCAGTTTTCAGGTGCCATGGCCGCTGGCTGCACATTTACGGTTAGGGCTCCCGCACTGCCCGGGAACATGAAGAATCCCTCGAAATAGGTTTTCGGTTACGTTTGCTCTGCAGGAGAGTGCTCGCGAGACTAGGCCTTTCTTGACTCGGGAATGAGGCCCTGCTTACGGACCTTTGCACTGGCGTCTGCAGAGCCCCACCCTTGCTGTACGAGGGAGGCCTGAAAACCCACTCTCTGGGGCTGCCTTTCCTGCCTGCAAGGTAGAGTGTCTGCCCGGCCGCCTTGGGGCTGAAAGTCACATTGGGCTGGGAAGTGCTTGCTGGGAAGTCAGTTTTCAGGGGCCATGGCCGCTGGCTGCACGTTTACCGCTAGGGCTCCCACACTGCCGGGGAGCATCAAGGCTCCCTCAAAATAGCTCTTCCCTCACGTTAGCTCTGCAGGAGAGAGCTCGCGAGAATAGGCCTTTCTTGACTCGCGAAGTGAGGCCCTGCTTGCAAGCCTCTTATTCTTGCGTCTGCGGAGCACCATACTTACTGTGCTCGGGAGGCCTGAAAACCCACTCTCTGGGGCTGCCTTTCCTCCCTCCAAGGAAGTCAGCCTGCCCGGCTGACTTCTGGCTGAAACTCACTTCGGGCTGTGAAGTGCTAGTTGGGAAGTCAGTTTTCAAGGGCAATGGCCGCTGGGTGCACGTGTATGCCTAGGGCTCCAACACTGCCAGGGACATCAAGGTTTCTTCCACACAGTTCTTCTGTCACGTTAGCTCTGCAGGAGAGAGCTCGCGAGACTAGGCCTTTCTTGACTCGCGAAGTGAGGCCCTGCTTGCAGGCCTCTTATTCTTGTGTCTGCGGAGCACCATACTTACTGTGCTTGGGAGGCCTGAAAACCCACTCTCTGGGGCTGCCTTTCCTCCCTCCAAGGAAGTCAGCCTGCCCGGCCGACTTCTGGCTGAAACTCACTTCGGGCTGTGAAGTGCTAGCTGGGAAGTCAGTTTTCAGGGGCCATGGCCGCTGGCTGCATGTATACGGCTAGGGGTCCCACACTGCCAGGGAACATCAAAGCTCCCTCAAAACAGCTCTTCCGTCACGTTAGCTCTGCAGGAGAGAGCTCGCGAGACTAGGCCTTTCTTGACTCGCGAAGTGAGGCCTTGCTTGCAGGCCTCTTATTCTTGTGTTTGCGGAGCACCATACTTACTTTGCTCGGGAGGCCTGAAAACCCACTCTCTGGGGCTGCCTTTCCTCCCTCCAAGGAAGACAACCTTCCGGGCCGCCTTCGGGCTGAAAGTGACATTGGGCTGCGAAGTGCTAGCTGGGAAGTCAATTTTCAGGGGTTATGGCCGCTGTGTGCACATGGACGCCTAGGGCTCCCACACTGCCCGGGAACTTCAAGGCTCCCTGCACACATCGCTCCCATCACGATTGCGCTATAGCAGAGAGCGCCGGATACTAGGCCTTTCATGACTCGCGAAGTGAGGCCCTGCTTGCAGGCCTGTTGTTCCTGCGTCTGCAGAGCACCATCCTTGCTGTGCGCGAGAGGCCTAAAAACCAACTCTCTGGGGCTGCCTTTCCTCTTTCCAAGGAAGACAGCCTGCACTGCCGCCTTCAGGCTGAAAGTCACATTGGGCTGGGAAGTGCTAGCTGGGAAGTCAGTTTTCAGGGGCCATGGCCGCTGGCTGCACGTATACGGCTAGGGGTCCCACACTGCCAGGGAGCATCAAGACTCCCTCAAAACAGCTCTTCCGTCACGTTAGCTCTGCAGGAGAGAGCTCGCGAGACTAGGCCTTTCTTGACTCGCAAATGAAGCCCTGCTTGCAGTCCTCTTGTACTTAGGTCTAGAGTGCCCCACACTTACTGTACGAAGGAGGCCTGAAAACCCACTCTCTGGGGCTGCCTTTCCTGCCTGCAAGGTAGAGTGCCTGCCCGGACGCCTTGGGGCTGAAAGTCACATTGGGCTGGGAAGTGCTTGCTGGGAAGTCAGTTTTCAGGGGCCATGGCCGCTGGCTGCACATGTACGCCTAGGGCGCCCACACTGCCCGGGAACTTCAAGGCTCCCTGCACACATCTCTTCCATCACGTTTGCTCTATAGCAGAGAGCTCCAGATACTAGGCCTTTCATGACTCGCGAAGTGAGTTGTTCTTGCGTCTGCAGAGCACCATACTTGCTGTGCGCGAGAGGCCTGAAAACCCACTCTCTGGGGCTGCCTGTCCTCCTTCCAAGGAAGACAGCCTGCTGGCCGCCTTCGGGCTGAAAGTCACATTGGGCTGGGAAGTGCTAGCTGGGAAGTCAGTTTTCAGGTGCCATGGCCGCTGGCTGCACATTTACGGTTAGGGCTCCCTCTCTGCCCGGGAACATCAAGAATCCCTCGAAATAGGTTTTCCGTTACGTTTGCTCTGCAGGAGAGTGCTCGCGAGACTAGGCCTTTCTTGACTCGGGAATGAGGCCCTGCTTACGGACCTTTGCACTGGCGTCTGCAGAGCCCCACCCTTGCTGTACCAGGGAGGCCTGAAAACCCACTCTCCGGGGCTGCCTTTCCTCCCTCCAAGGAAGACAGCCAGCCCGGCCGCCTTCGGGTTGAAAGTCACAGTGGGCTGGGAATTGCTAGCTGGGAAGTCAGTTTTCAGGGGCCATGGCCGCTGGCTGCACGTATTCGGCTAGGGGTCCCACACTGCCCGGGAGCATCAAGGCTCCCTCAAAACAGCTCTTCCGTCACGTTAGCTCTGCAGGAGAGAGCTCGCGAGACTAGGCCTTTCTTGACTCGCAAAGTGAAGCCCTGCTTGCAGGCCTCTTGTACTTGCGTCTAGAGTGCCCCACACTTGCTGTACCAAGGAGGCCTGAAAACCCACTCTCTGGGGCTGCCTTTCCTGCCGGCAAGGTAGAGTGCCTGCCCGCCCGCCTTCGGGCTGAAGTCACATTGGGCTGGGAAGTGCTAGCTGGGAAGTTAGTTTTCAGGGGCCATGGCCGCTGGTTGCACATGTACGCCTAGGGCTCCCACACTGTCCGGGAACTTCAAGGCTCCCTGCACACATCTCCTCCATCACGTTTGCTCTATAGCAGAGAGCTCGCGAGACTAGGCCTTTCTTGACTCGCGAAGTGAGGCTCTGCTTTCAGGCCTGTTGTTCTTACGTCTGCAGAGCACCATACTTGCTGTGCGCCAGAGGCCTGAAAACCCACTCTCTGGGGCTGCCTTTCCTCCCTCCAAGGAAGTCAGCCTTCCCGGCCGACTTTCTGGCGGAAACTCACTTCGGGCTGTGAAGTGCTAGTTGAGAAGTCAATTTCAGGGGCAATGGCTGCTGGGTGCACGTGGATGCCTAGGGCTCCAACACTGCTCGGGAACATCAAGGTTTCTTCCACACAGTTCTTCCTTGACGTTTGGTCTGCAGGAGAGTGCTCGCGAAACTAGGCCTTTTTTCACTCGGGAAGTGAGGTGCTACTTTAAGGCCTCTTGAACTTGCGTTTGCAGAGCCCCACACTTGCTGTGCGAGGAAGCCCTGAAAACCCACTCTCTGGGGCTGCCTTTCCTGCCTGCAAGGTAGAGTGTCTGCCCGGCCGCCTTGGGGCTGAAAGTCACATTGGGCTGGGAAGTGCTTGCTGGGAAGTCAGTTTTCAGGGGCCATGGCCGCTGGCTGCACGTTTACCGCTAGGGCTCCCACACTGCCGGGGAGCATCAAGGCTCCCTCAAAATAGCTCTTCCCTCACGTTAGCTCTGCAGGAGAGAGCTCGCGAGAATAGGCCTTTCTTGACTCGCGAAGTGAGGCCCTGCTTGCAAGCCTCTTATTCTTGCGTCTGCGGAGCACCATACTTACTGTGCTCGGGAGGCCTGAAAACCCACTCTCTGGGGCTGCCTTTCCTCCCTCCAAGGAAGTCAGCCTGCCCGGCTGACTTCTGGCTGAAACTCACTTCGGGCTGTGAAGTGCTAGTTGGGAAGTCAGTTTTCAAGGTCAATGCCCGCTGGGTGCACGTGTATGCCTAGGGCTCCAACACTGCCAGGGACATCAAGGTTTCTTCCACACAGTTCTTCTGTCACGTTAGCTCTGCAGGAGAGAGCTCGCGAGACTAGGCCTTTTTTCACTCGGGAAGTGAGGTCCTGCTTTAAGGCCTCTTGAACTTGCGTTTGCAGAGCCCCACACTTGCTGTGCGAGGAAGCCCTGAAAACCCACTCTCTGGGCCTGCCTTTCCTCCCTCCAAGGAAGAGAGCCTGCCCGGCCGACTTCTGGCTGAAACTCACTTCGGGCTGTGAAGTGCTAGTTGGGAAGTCAGTTTTCAAGGGCAATGGCCGCTGGGTGCACGTGTATGCCTAGGGCTCCAACACTGCCAGGGACATCAAGGTTTCTTCCACACAGTTCTTCTGTCACGTTAGCTCTGCAGGAGAGAGCTCGCGAGACTAGGCCTTTCTTCACTCGGGAAGTGAGGCCCTGCTTTCAGCCCTCTTCTACTGGCATCTGCAGAGCCCCACACTTGCTGTGCGAGGAAGTCCTGAAAACCAACTCTCAGGAGCTGTCTTTCCTCCTTCCAAGGAAGACAGCCTGCACGGCCGCCTTCGGGCTGAAAGTCACATTGGGCTGGGAAGTGCTTGCTGGGAAGTCAGTTTTCAGGGGCCATGGCCGCTGGCTGCACATGTACGCCTAGGGCTCCCACACTGCCCGGGAACTTCAAGGCTCCCTGCACACATCTCTTCTATCACGTTTGCTCTATAGCAGAGAGCTCGCGAGACTAGGCCTTTCTTGACTCGCGAAGTGAGGCCCTGCTTGCAAGCCTCTTATTCTTGTGTCTGCGGAGCACCATACTTACTGTGCTCGGGAGGCCTGAAAACCCATTCTCTGGGGCTGCCTTTCCTCCCTCCAAGGAATTCAGCCTGCCCGGCCGACTTCTGGCTGAAACTCACTTCGGGCTGTGAAGTGCTAGTTGGGAAGTCAGTTTTCAAGGGCAATGGCCGCTGGGTTCACGTGTATGCCTAGGGCTCCAACACTGCCAGAGACATCAAGGTTTCTTCCACACAGTTCTTCCTTCACGTTTGGTCTGCAGGAGAGAGCTCGCGAGACTAGGCCTTTCTTCCCTCGGGAAGTGAGGCCCTGCTTTCAGCCCTCTTCTACTGGCATCTGCAGAGCCCCACACTTGCTGTGCGAGGAAGCCCTGAAAACCAACTCAGGAGCTGTCTTTCCTCCTTCCAAGGAAGACAGCCTGCACGGCCGCCTTCGGGCTGAAAGTCACATTGGGCTGGGAAGTGCTTGCTGGGAAGTCAGTTTTCAGGGGCCATGGCCGCTGGCTGCACATGTACGCCTAGGGCTCCCACACTGCCCGGGAACTTCAAGGCTCCCTGCACACATCTCTTCCATCACGTTTGCTCTATAGCAGAGAGCTCCAGATACTAGGCCTTTCATGACTCGCGAAGTGAGTTGTTCTTGCGTCTGCAGAGCAGCATACTTGCTGTGCGCGAGAGGCCTGAAAACCCCCTCTCTGGGGCTGCCTTTCCTCCTTCCAAGGAAGACAGCCTGCTGGCCGCCTTCGGGCTGAAAGTCACATTGGGCTGGGAAGTGCTAGCTGGGAAGTCAGTTTTCAGGTGCCATGGCCGCTGGCTGCACATTTACGGTTAGGGCTCCCGCACTGCCCGGGAACATGAAGAATCCCTCGAAATAGGTTTTCGGTTACGTTTGCTCTGCAGGAGAGTGCTCGCGAGACTAGGCCTTTCTTGACTCGGGAATGAGGCCCTGCTTACGGACCTTTGCACTGGCGTCTGCAGAGCCCCACCCTTGCTGTACGAGGGAGGCCTGAAAACCCACTCTCTGTGGCTGCCTTTCCTCCCTCCAAGGAAGACAGCCAGCCCGGCCGCCTTCGGTTTGAAAGTCACAGTGGGCTGGGAATTGCTAGCTGGGAAGTCAGTTTTCAGGGGCCATGGCCGCTGGCTGCACGTATTCGGCTAGGGGTCCCACACTGCCCGGGAGCATCAAGGCTCCCTCAAAACAGCTCTTCCGTCACGTTAGCTCTGCAGGAGAGAGCTCGCGAGACTAGGCCTTTCTTGACTCGCAAAGTGAAGCCCTGCTTGCAGGCCTCTTGTACTTGCGTCTAGAGTGCCCCACACTTGCTGTACCAAGGAGGCCTGAAAACCCACTCTCTGGGGCTGCCTTTCCTGCCGGCAAGGTAGAGTGCCTGCCCGCCCGCCTTCGGGCTGAAGTCACATTGGGCTGGGAAGTGCTAGCTGGGAAGTTAGTTTTCAGGGGCCATGGCCGCTGGTTGCACATGTACGCCTAGGGCTCCCACACTGTCCGGGAACTTCAAGGCTCCCTGCACACATCTCCTCCATCACGTTTGCTCTATAGCAGAGAGCTCGCGAGACTAGGCCTTTCTTGACTCGCGAAGTGAGGCTCTGCTTTCAGGCCTGTTGTTCTTACGTCTGCAGAGCACCATACTTGCTGTGCGCCAGAGGCCTGAAAACCCACTCTCTGGGGCTGCCTTTCCTCCCTCCAAGGAAGTCAGCCTTCCCGGCCGACTTTCTGGCGGAAACTCACTTCGGGCTGTGAAGTGCTAGTTGAGAAGTCAATTTCAGGGGCAATGGCCGCTGGGTGCACGTGGATGCCTAGGGCTCCAACACCGCTCGGGAACATCAAGGTTTCTTCCACACAGTTCTTCCTTGACGTTTGGTCTGCAGGAGAGTGCTCGCGAAACTAGGCCTTTTTTCACTCGGGAAGTGAGGTGCTACTTTAAGGCCTCTTGAACTTGCGTTTGCAGAGCCCCACACTTGCTGTGCGAGGAAGCCCTGAAAACCCACTCTCTGGGGCTGCCTTTCCTGCCTGCAAGGTAGAGTGTCTGCCCGGCCGCCTTGGGGCTGAAAGTCACATTGGGCTGGGAAGTGCTTGCTGGGAAGTCAGTTTTCAGGGGCCATGGCCGCTGGCTGCACGTTTACCGCTAGGGCTCCCACACTGCCGGGGAGCATCAAGGCTCCCTCAAAATAGCTCTTCCCTCACGTTAGCTCTGCAGGAGAGAGCTCGCGAGAATAGGCCTTTCTTGACTCGCGAAGTGAGGCCCTGCTTGCAAGCCTCTTATTCTTGCGTCTGCGGAGCACCATACTTACTGTGCTCGGGAGGCCTGAAAACCCACTCTCTGGGGCTGCCTTTCCTCCCTCCAAGGAAGTCAGCCTGCCCGGCTGACTTCTGGCTGAAACTCACTTCGGGCTGTGAAGTGCTAGTTGGGAAGTCAGTTTTCAAGGGCAATGGCCGCTGGGTGCACGTGTATGCCTAGGGCTCCAACACTGCCAGGGACATCAAGGTTTCTTCCACACAGTTCTTCTGTCACGTTAGCTCTGCAGGAGAGAGCTCGCGAGACTAGGCCTTTCTTGACTCGCGAAGTGAGGCCCTGCTTGCAGGCCTCTTATTCTTGTGTCTGCGGAGCACCATACTTACTGTGCTTGGGAGGCCTGAAAACCCACTCTCTGGGGCTGCCTTTCCTCCCTCCAAGGAAGTCAGCCTGCCCGGCCGACTTCTGGCTGAAACTCACTTCGGGCTGTGAAGTGCTAGCTGGGAAGTCAGTTTTCAGGGGCCATGGCCGCTGGCTGCATGTATACGGCTAGGGGTCCCACACTGCCAGGGAACATCAAAGCTCCCTCAAAACAGCTCTTCCGTCACGTTAGCTCTGCAGGAGAGAGCTCGCGAGACTAGGCCTTTCTTGACTCGCGAAGTGAGGCCTTGCTTGCAGGCCTCTTATTCTTGTGTTTGCGGAGCACCATACTTACTTTGCTCGGGAGGCCTGAAAACCCACTCTCTGGGGCTGCCTTTCCTCCCTCCAAGGAAGACAACCTTCCGGGCCGCCTTCGGGCTGAAAGTGACATTGGGCTGCGAAGTGCTAGCTGGGAAGTCAATTTTCAGGGGTTATGGCCGCTGTGTGCACATGGACGCCTAGGGCTCCCACACTGCCCGGGAACTTCAAGGCTCCCTGCACACATCGCTCCCATCACGATTGCGCTATAGCAGAGAGCGCCGGATACTAGGCCTTTCATGACTCGCGAAGTGAGGCCCTGCTTGCAGGCCTGTTGTTCCTGCGTCTGCAGAGCACCATCCTTGCTGTGCGCGAGAGGCCTAAAAACCAACTCTCTGGGGCTGCCTTTCCTCTTTCCAAGGAAGACAGCCTGCACTGCCGCCTTCAGGCTGAAAGTCACATTGGGCTGGGAAGTGCTAGCTGGGAAGTCAGTTTTCAGGGGCCATGGCCGCTGGCTGCACGTATACGGCTAGGGGTCCCACACTGCCAGGGAGCATCAAGACTCCCTCAAAACAGCTCTTCCGTCACGTTAGCTCTGCAGGAGAGAGCTCGCGAGACTAGGCCTTTCTTGACTCGCAAATGAAGCCCTGCTTGCAGTCCTCTTGTACTTAGGTCTAGAGTGCCCCACACTTACTGTACGAAGGAGGCCTGAAAACCCACTCTCTGGGGCTGCCTTTCCTGCCTGCAAGGTAGAGTGCCTGCCCGGACGCCTTGGGGCTGAAAGTCACATTGGGCTGGGAAGTGCTTGCTGGGAAGTCAGTTTTCAGGGGCCATGGCCGCTGGCTGCACATGTACGCCTAGGGCGCCCACACTGCCCGGGAACTTCAAGGCTCCCTGCACACATCTCTTCCATCACGTTTGCTCTATAGCAGAGAGCTCCAGATACTAGGCCTTTCATGACTCGCGAAGTGAGTTGTTCTTGCGTCTGCAGAGCACCATACTTGCTGTGCGCGAGAGGCCTGAAAACCCACTCTCTGGGGCTGCCTGTCCTCCTTCCAAGGAAGACAGCCTGCTGGCCGCCTTCGGGCTGAAAGTCACATTGGGCTGGGAAGTGCTAGCTGGGAAGTCAGTTTTCAGGTGCCATGGCCGCTGGCTGCACATTTACGGTTAGGGCTCCCTCTCTGCCCGGGAACATCAAGAATCCCTCGAAATAGGTTTTCCGTTACGTTTGCTCTGCAGGAGAGTGCTCGCGAGACTAGGCCTTTCTTGACTCGGGAATGAGGCCCTGCTTACGGACCTTTGCACTGGCGTCTGCAGAGCCCCACCCTTGCTGTACCAGGGAGGCCTGAAAACCCACTCTCCGGGGCTGCCTTTCCTCCCTCCAAGGAAGACAGCCAGCCCGGCCGCCTTCGGGTTGAAAGTCACAGTGGGCTGGGAATTGCTAGCTGGGAAGTCAGTTTTCAGGGGCCATGGCCGCTGGCTGCACGTATTCGGCTAGGGGTCCCACACTGCCCGGGAGCATCAAGGCTCCCTCAAAACAGCTCTTCCGTCACGTTAGCTCTGCAGGAGAGAGCTCGCGAGACTAGGCCTTTCTTGACTCGCAAAGTGAAGCCCTGCTTGCAGGCCTCTTGTACTTGCGTCTAGAGTGCCCCACACTTGCTGTACCAAGGAGGCCTGAAAACCCACTCTCTGGGGCTGCCTTTCCTGCCGGCAAGGTAGAGTGCCTGCCCGCCCGCCTTCGGGCTGAAGTCACATTGGGCTGGGAAGTGCTAGCTGGGAAGTTAGTTTTCAGGGGCCATGGCCGCTGGTTGCACATGTACGCCTAGGGCTCCCACACTGTCCGGGAACTTCAAGGCTCCCTGCACACATCTCCTCCATCACGTTTGCTCTATAGCAGAGAGCTCGCGAGACTAGGCCTTTCTTGACTCGCGAAGTGAGGCTCTGCTTTCAGGCCTGTTGTTCTTACGTCTGCAGAGCACCATACTTGCTGTGCGCCAGAGGCCTGAAAACCCACTCTCTGGGGCTGCCTTTCCTCCCTCCAAGGAAGTCAGCCTTCCCGGCCGACTTTCTGGCGGAAACTCACTTCGGGCTGTGAAGTGCTAGTTGAGAAGTCAATTTCAGGGGCAATGGCTGCTGGGTGCACGTGGATGCCTAGGGCTCCAACACTGCTCGGGAACATCAAGGTTTCTTCCACACAGTTCTTCCTTGACGTTTGGTCTGCAGGAGAGTGCTCGCGAAACTAGGCCTTTTTTCACTCGGGAAGTGAGGTGCTACTTTAAGGCCTCTTGAACTTGCGTTTGCAGAGCCCCACACTTGCTGTGCGAGGAAGCCCTGAAAACCCACTCTCTGGGGCTGCCTTTCCTGCCTGCAAGGTAGAGTGTCTGCCCGGCCGCCTTGGGGCTGAAAGTCACATTGGGCTGGGAAGTGCTTGCTGGGAAGTCAGTTTTCAGGGGCCATGGCCGCTGGCTGCACGTTTACCGCTAGGGCTCCCACACTGCCGGGGAGCATCAAGGCTCCCTCAAAATAGCTCTTCCCTCACGTTAGCTCTGCAGGAGAGAGCTCGCGAGAATAGGCCTTTCTTGACTCGCGAAGTGAGGCCCTGCTTGCAAGCCTCTTATTCTTGCGTCTGCGGAGCACCATACTTACTGTGCTCGGGAGGCCTGAAAACCCACTCTCTGGGGCTGCCTTTCCTCCCTCCAAGGAAGTCAGCCTGCCCGGCTGACTTCTGGCTGAAACTCACTTCGGGCTGTGAAGTGCTAGTTGGGAAGTCAGTTTTCAAGGTCAATGCCCGCTGGGTGCACGTGTATGCCTAGGGCTCCAACACTGCCAGGGACATCAAGGTTTCTTCCACACAGTTCTTCTGTCACGTTAGCTCTGCAGGAGAGAGCTCGCGAGACTAGGCCTTTTTTCACTCGGGAAGTGAGGTCCTGCTTTAAGGCCTCTTGAACTTGCGTTTGCAGAGCCCCACACTTGCTGTGCGAGGAAGCCCTGAAAACCCACTCTCTGGGCCTGCCTTTCCTCCCTCCAAGGAAGAGAGCCTGCCCGGCCGACTTCTGGCTGAAACTCACTTCGGGCTGTGAAGTGCTAGTTGGGAAGTCAGTTTTCAAGGGCAATGGCCGCTGGCTGCACGTGTATGCCTAGGGCTCCAACACTGCCAGGGACATCAAGGTTTCTTCCACACAGTTCTTCTGTCACGTTAGCTCTGCAGGAGAGAGCTCGCGAGACTAGGCCTTTCTTCACTCGGGAAGTGAGGCCCTGCTTTCAGCCCTCTTCTACTGGCATCTGCAGAGCCCCACACTTGCTGTGCGAGGAAGTCCTGAAAACCAACTCTCAGGAGCTGTCTTTCCTCCTTCCAAGGAAGACAGCCTGCACGGCCGCCTTCGGGCTGAAAGTCACATTGGGCTGGGAAGTGCTTGCTGGGAAGTCAGTTTTCAGGGGCCATGGCCGCTGGCTGCACATGTACGCCTAGGGCTCCCACACTGCCCGGGAACTTCAAGGCTCCCTGCACACATCTCTTCTATCACGTTTGCTCTATAGCAGAGAGCTCGCGAGACTAGGCCTTTCTTGACTCGCGAAGTGAGGCTCTGCTTTCAGGCCTGTTGTTCTTACGTCTGCAGAGCACCATACTTGCTGTGCGCCAGAGGCCTGAAAACCCACTCTCTGGGGCTGCCTTTCCTCCCTCCAAGGAAGTCAGCCTTCCCGGCCGACTTTCTGGCGGAAACTCACTTCGGGCTGTGAAGTGCTAGTTGAGAAGTCAATTTCAGGGGCAATGGCCGCTGGGTGCACGTGGATGCCTAGGGCTCCAACACCGCTCGGGAACATCAAGGTTTCTTCCACACAGTTCTTCCTTGACGTTTGGTCTGCAGGAGAGTGCTCGCGAAACTAGGCCTTTTTTCACTCGGGAAGTGAGGTGCTACTTTAAGGCCTCTTGAACTTGCGTTTGCAGAGCCCCACACTTGCTGTGCGAGGAAGCCCTGAAAACCCACTCTCTGGGGCTGCCTTTCCTGCCTGCAAGGTAGAGTGTCTGCCCGGCCGCCTTGGGGCTGAAAGTCACATTGGGCTGGGAAGTGCTTGCTGGGAAGTCAGTTTTCAGGGGCCATGGCCGCTGGCTGCACGTTTACCGCTAGGGCTCCCACACTGCCGGGGAGCATCAAGGCTCCCTCAAAATAGCTCTTCCCTCACGTTAGCTCTGCAGGAGAGAGCTCGCGAGAATAGGCCTTTCTTGACTCGCGAAGTGAGGCCCTGCTTGCAAGCCTCTTATTCTTGCGTCTGCGGAGCACCATACTTACTGTGCTCGGGAGGCCTGAAAACCCACTCTCTGGGGCTGCCTTTCCTCCCTCCAAGGAAGTCAGCCTGCCCGGCTGACTTCTGGCTGAAACTCACTTCGGGCTGTGAAGTGCTAGTTGGGAAGTCAGTTTTCAAGGGCAATGGCCGCTGGGTGCACGTGTATGCCTAGGGCTCCAACACTGCCAGGGACATCAAGGTTTCTTCCACACAGTTCTTCTGTCACGTTAGCTCTGCAGGAGAGAGCTCGCGAGACTAGGCCTTTCTTGACTCGCGAAGTGAGGCCCTGCTTGCAGGCCTCTTATTCTTGTGTCTGCGGAGCACCATACTTACTGTGCTTGGGAGGCCTGAAAACCCACTCTCTGGGGCTGCCTTTCCTCCCTCCAAGGAAGTCAGCCTGCCCGGCCGACTTCTGGCTGAAACTCACTTCGGGCTGTGAAGTGCTAGCTGGGAAGTCAGTTTTCAGGGGCCATGGCCGCTGGCTGCATGTATACGGCTAGGGGTCCCACACTGCCAGGGAACATCAAAGCTCCCTCAAAACAGCTCTTCCGTCACGTTAGCTCTGCAGGAGAGAGCTCGCGAGACTAGGCCTTTCTTGACTCGCGAAGTGAGGCCTTGCTTGCAGGCCTCTTATTCTTGTGTTTGCGGAGCACCATACTTACTTTGCTCGGGAGGCCTGAAAACCCACTCTCTGGGGCTGCCTTTCCTCCCTCCAAGGAAGACAACCTTCCGGGCCGCCTTCGGGCTGAAAGTGACATTGGGCTGCGAAGTGCTAGCTGGGAAGTCAATTTTCAGGGGTTATGGCCGCTGTGTGCACATGGACGCCTAGGGCTCCCACACTGCCCGGGAACTTCAAGGCTCCCTGCACACATCGCTCCCATCACGATTGCGCTATAGCAGAGAGCGCCGGATACTAGGCCTTTCATGACTCGCGAAGTGAGGCCCTGCTTGCAGGCCTGTTGTTCCTGCGTCTGCAGAGCACCATCCTTGCTGTGCGCGAGAGGCCTAAAAACCAACTCTCTGGGGCTGCCTTTCCTCTTTCCAAGGAAGACAGCCTGCACTGCCGCCTTCAGGCTGAAAGTCACATTGGGCTGGGAAGTGCTAGCTGGGAAGTCAGTTTTCAGGGGCCATGGCCGCTGGCTGCACGTATACGGCTAGGGGTCCCACACTGCCAGGGAGCATCAAGACTCCCTCAAAACAGCTCTTCCGTCACGTTAGCTCTGCAGGAGAGAGCTCGCGAGACTAGGCCTTTCTTGACTCGCAAATGAAGCCCTGCTTGCAGTCCTCTTGTACTTAGGTCTAGAGTGCCCCACACTTACTGTACGAAGGAGGCCTGAAAACCCACTCTCTGGGGCTGCCTTTCCTGCCTGCAAGGTAGAGTGCCTGCCCGGACGCCTTGGGGCTGAAAGTCACATTGGGCTGGGAAGTGCTTGCTGGGAAGTCAGTTTTCAGGGGCCATGGCCGCTGGCTGCACATGTACGCCTAGGGCGCCCACACTGCCCGGGAACTTCAAGGCTCCCTGCACACATCTCTTCCATCACGTTTGCTCTATAGCAGAGAGCTCCAGATACTAGGCCTTTCATGACTCGCGAAGTGAGTTGTTCTTGCGTCTGCAGAGCACCATACTTGCTGTGCGCGAGAGGCCTGAAAACCCACTCTCTGGGGCTGCCTGTCCTCCTTCCAAGGAAGACAGCCTGCTGGCCGCCTTCGGGCTGAAAGTCACATTGGGCTGGGAAGTGCTAGCTGGGAAGTCAGTTTTCAGGTGCCATGGCCGCTGGCTGCACATTTACGGTTAGGGCTCCCTCTCTGCCCGGGAACATCAAGAATCCCTCGAAATAGGTTTTCCGTTACGTTTGCTCTGCAGGAGAGTGCTCGCGAGACTAGGCCTTTCTTGACTCGGGAATGAGGCCCTGCTTACGGACCTTTGCACTGGCGTCTGCAGAGCCCCACCCTTGCTGTACCAGGGAGGCCTGAAAACCCACTCTCCGGGGCTGCCTTTCCTCCCTCCAAGGAAGACAGCCAGCCCGGCCGCCTTCGGGTTGAAAGTCACAGTGGGCTGGGAATTGCTAGCTGGGAAGTCAGTTTTCAGGGGCCATGGCCGCTGGCTGCACGTATTCGGCTAGGGGTCCCACACTGCCCGGGAGCATCAAGGCTCCCTCAAAACAGCTCTTCCGTCACGTTAGCTCTGCAGGAGAGAGCTCGCGAGACTAGGCCTTTCTTGACTCGCAAAGTGAAGCCCTGCTTGCAGGCCTCTTGTACTTGCGTCTAGAGTGCCCCACACTTGCTGTACCAAGGAGGCCTGAAAACCCACTCTCTGGGGCTGCCTTTCCTGCCGGCAAGGTAGAGTGCCTGCCCGCCCGCCTTCGGGCTGAAGTCACATTGGGCTGGGAAGTGCTAGCTGGGAAGTTAGTTTTCAGGGGCCATGGCCGCTGGTTGCACATGTACGCCTAGGGCTCCCACACTGTCCGGGAACTTCAAGGCTCCCTGCACACATCTCCTCCATCACGTTTGCTCTATAGCAGAGAGCTCGCGAGACTAGGCCTTTCTTGACTCGCGAAGTGAGGCTCTGCTTTCAGGCCTGTTGTTCTTACGTCTGCAGAGCACCATACTTGCTGTGCGCCAGAGGCCTGAAAACCCACTCTCTGGGGCTGCCTTTCCTCCCTCCAAGGAAGTCAGCCTTCCCGGCCGACTTTCTGGCGGAAACTCACTTCGGGCTGTGAAGTGCTAGTTGAGAAGTCAATTTCAGGGGCAATGGCTGCTGGGTGCACGTGGATGCCTAGGGCTCCAACACTGCTCGGGAACATCAAGGTTTCTTCCACACAGTTCTTCCTTGACGTTTGGTCTGCAGGAGAGTGCTCGCGAAACTAGGCCTTTTTTCACTCGGGAAGTGAGGTGCTACTTTAAGGCCTCTTGAACTTGCGTTTGCAGAGCCCCACACTTGCTGTGCGAGGAAGCCCTGAAAACCCACTCTCTGGGGCTGCCTTTCCTGCCTGCAAGGTAGAGTGTCTGCCCGGCCGCCTTGGGGCTGAAAGTCACATTGGGCTGGGAAGTGCTTGCTGGGAAGTCAGTTTTCAGGGGCCATGGCCGCTGGCTGCACGTTTACCGCTAGGGCTCCCACACTGCCGGGGAGCATCAAGGCTCCCTCAAAATAGCTCTTCCCTCACGTTAGCTCTGCAGGAGAGAGCTCGCGAGAATAGGCCTTTCTTGACTCGCGAAGTGAGGCCCTGCTTGCAAGCCTCTTATTCTTGCGTCTGCGGAGCACCATACTTACTGTGCTCGGGAGGCCTGAAAACCCACTCTCTGGGGCTGCCTTTCCTCCCTCCAAGGAAGTCAGCCTGCCCGGCTGACTTCTGGCTGAAACTCACTTCGGGCTGTGAAGTGCTAGTTGGGAAGTCAGTTTTCAAGGTCAATGCCCGCTGGGTGCACGTGTATGCCTAGGGCTCCAACACTGCCAGGGACATCAAGGTTTCTTCCACACAGTTCTTCTGTCACGTTAGCTCTGCAGGAGAGAGCTCGCGAGACTAGGCCTTTTTTCACTCGGGAAGTGAGGTCCTGCTTTAAGGCCTCTTGAACTTGCGTTTGCAGAGCCCCACACTTGCTGTGCGAGGAAGCCCTGAAAACCCACTCTCTGGGCCTGCCTTTCCTCCCTCCAAGGAAGAGAGCCTGCCCGGCCGACTTCTGGCTGAAACTCACTTCGGGCTGTGAAGTGCTAGTTGGGAAGTCAGTTTTCAAGGGCAATGGCCGCTGGGTGCACGTGTATGCCTAGGGCTCCAACACTGCCAGGGACATCAAGGTTTCTTCCACACAGTTCTTCTGTCACGTTAGCTCTGCAGGAGAGAGCTCGCGAGACTAGGCCTTTCTTCACTCGGGAAGTGAGGCCCTGCTTTCAGCCCTCTTCTACTGGCATCTGCAGAGCCCCACACTTGCTGTGCGAGGAAGTCCTGAAAACCAACTCTCAGGAGCTGTCTTTCCTCCTTCCAAGGAAGACAGCCTGCACGGCCGCCTTCGGGCTGAAAGTCACATTGGGCTGGGAAGTGCTTGCTGGGAAGTCAGTTTTCAGGGGCCATGGCCGCTGGCTGCACATGTACGCCTAGGGCTCCCACACTGCCCGGGAACTTCAAGGCTCCCTGCACACATCTCTTCTATCACGTTTGCTCTATAGCAGAGAGCTCGCGAGACTAGGCCTTTCTTGACTCGCGAAGTGAGGCCCTGCTTGCAAGCCTCTTATTCTTGTGTCTGCGGAGCACCATACTTACTGTGCTCGGGAGGCCTGAAAACCCATTCTCTGGGGCTGCCTTTCCTCCCTCCAAGGAATTCAGCCTGCCCGGCCGACTTCTGGCTGAAACTCACTTCGGGCTGTGAAGTGCTAGTTGGGAAGTCAGTTTTCAAGGGCAATGGCCGCTGGGTTCACGTGTATGCCTAGGGCTCCAACACTGCCAGAGACATCAAGGTTTCTTCCACACAGTTCTTCCTTCACGTTTGGTCTGCAGGAGAGAGCTCGCGAGACTAGGCCTTTCTTCCCTCGGGAAGTGAGGCCCTGCTTTCAGCCCTCTTCTACTGGCATCTGCAGAGCCCCACACTTGCTGTGCGAGGAAGCCCTGAAAACCAACTCAGGAGCTGTCTTTCCTCCTTCCAAGGAAGACAGCCTGCACGGCCGCCTTCGGGCTGAAAGTCACATTGGGCTGGGAAGTGCTTGCTGGGAAGTCAGTTTTCAGGGGCCATGGCCGCTGGCTGCACATGTACGCCTAGGGCTCCCACACTGCCCGGGAACTTCAAGGCTCCCTGCACACATCTCTTCCATCACGTTTGCTCTATAGCAGAGAGCTCCAGATACTAGGCCTTTCATGACTCGCGAAGTGAGTTGTTCTTGCGTCTGCAGAGCAGCATACTTGCTGTGCGCGAGAGGCCTGAAAACCCCCTCTCTGGGGCTGCCTTTCCTCCTTCCAAGGAAGACAGCCTGCTGGCCGCCTTCGGGCTGAAAGTCACATTGGGCTGGGAAGTGCTAGCTGGGAAGTCAGTTTTCAGGTGCCATGGCCGCTGGCTGCACATTTACGGTTAGGGCTCCCGCACTGCCCGGGAACATGAAGAATCCCTCGAAATAGGTTTTCGGTTACGTTTGCTCTGCAGGAGAGTGCTCGCGAGACTAGGCCTTTCTTGACTCGGGAATGAGGCCCTGCTTACGGACCTTTGCACTGGCGTCTGCAGAGCCCCACCCTTGCTGTACGAGGGAGGCCTGAAAACCCACTCTCTGGGGCTGCCTTTCCTGCCTGCAAGGTAGAGTGTCTGCCCGGCCGCCTTGGGGCTGAAAGTCACATTGGGCTGGGAAGTGCTTGCTGGGAAGTCAGTTTTCAGGGGCCATGGCCGCTGGCTGCACGTTTACCGCTAGGGCTCCCACACTGCCGGGGAGCATCAAGGCTCCCTCAAAATAGCTCTTCCCTCACGTTAGCTCTGCAGGAGAGAGCTCGCGAGAATAGGCCTTTCTTGACTCGCGAAGTGAGGCCCTGCTTGCAAGCCTCTTATTCTTGCGTCTGCGGAGCACCATACTTACTGTGCTCGGGAGGCCTGAAAACCCACTCTCTGGGGCTGCCTTTCCTCCCTCCAAGGAAGTCAGCCTGCCCGGCTGACTTCTGGCTGAAACTCACTTCGGGCTGTGAAGTGCTAGTTGGGAAGTCAGTTTTCAAGGGCAATGGCCGCTGGGTGCACGTGTATGCCTAGGGCTCCAACACTGCCAGGGACATCAAGGTTTCTTCCACACAGTTCTTCTGTCACGTTAGCTCTGCAGGAGAGAGCTCGCGAGACTAGGCCTTTCTTGACTCGCGAAGTGAGGCCCTGCTTGCAGGCCTCTTATTCTTGTGTCTGCGGAGCACCATACTTACTGTGCTTGGGAGGCCTGAAAACCCACTCTCTGGGGCTGCCTTTCCTCCCTCCAAGGAAGTCAGCCTGCCCGGCCGACTTCTGGCTGAAACTCACTTCGGGCTGTGAAGTGCTAGCTGGGAAGTCAGTTTTCAGGGGCCATGGCCGCTGGCTGCATGTATACGGCTAGGGGTCCCACACTGCCAGGGAACATCAAAGCTCCCTCAAAACAGCTCTTCCGTCACGTTAGCTCTGCAGGAGAGAGCTCGCGAGACTAGGCCTTTCTTGACTCGCGAAGTGAGGCCTTGCTTGCAGGCCTCTTATTCTTGTGTTTGCGGAGCACCATACTTACTTTGCTCGGGAGGCCTGAAAACCCACTCTCTGGGGCTGCCTTTCCTCCCTCCAAGGAAGACAACCTTCCGGGCCGCCTTCGGGCTGAAAGTGACATTGGGCTGCGAAGTGCTAGCTGGGAAGTCAATTTTCAGGGGTTATGGCCGCTGTGTGCACATGGACGCCTAGGGCTCCCACACTGCCCGGGAACTTCAAGGCTCCCTGCACACATCGCTCCCATCACGATTGCGCTATAGCAGAGAGCGCCGGATACTAGGCCTTTCATGACTCGCGAAGTGAGGCCCTGCTTGCAGGCCTGTTGTTCCTGCGTCTGCAGAGCACCATCCTTGCTGTGCGCGAGAGGCCTAAAAACCAACTCTCTGGGGCTGCCTTTCCTCTTTCCAAGGAAGACAGCCTGCACTGCCGCCTTCAGGCTGAAAGTCACATTGGGCTGGGAAGTGCTAGCTGGGAAGTCAGTTTTCAGGGGCCATGGCCGCTGGCTGCACGTATACGGCTAGGGGTCCCACACTGCCAGGGAGCATCAAGACTCCCTCAAAACAGCTCTTCCGTCACGTTAGCTCTGCAGGAGAGAGCTCGCGAGACTAGGCCTTTCTTGACTCGCAAATGAAGCCCTGCTTGCAGTCCTCTTGTACTTAGGTCTAGAGTGCCCCACACTTACTGTACGAAGGAGGCCTGAAAACCCACTCTCTGGGGCTGCCTTTCCTGCCTGCAAGGTAGAGTGCCTGCCCGGACGCCTTGGGGCTGAAAGTCACATTGGGCTGGGAAGTGCTTGCTGGGAAGTCAGTTTTCAGGGGCCATGGCCGCTGGCTGCACATGTACGCCTAGGGCGCCCACACTGCCCGGGAACTTCAAGGCTCCCTGCACACATCTCTTCCATCACGTTTGCTCTATAGCAGAGAGCTCCAGATACTAGGCCTTTCATGACTCGCGAAGTGAGTTGTTCTTGCGTCTGCAGAGCACCATACTTGCTGTGCGCGAGAGGCCTGAAAACCCACTCTCTGGGGCTGCCTGTCCTCCTTCCAAGGAAGACAGCCTGCTGGCCGCCTTCGGGCTGAAAGTCACATTGGGCTGGGAAGTGCTAGCTGGGAAGTCAGTTTTCAGGTGCCATGGCCGCTGGCTGCACATTTACGGTTAGGGCTCCCTCTCTGCCCGGGAACATCAAGAATCCCTCGAAATAGGTTTTCCGTTACGTTTGCTCTGCAGGAGAGTGCTCGCGAGACTAGGCCTTTCTTGACTCGGGAATGAGGCCCTGCTTACGGACCTTTGCACTGGCGTCTGCAGAGCCCCACCCTTGCTGTACCAGGGAGGCCTGAAAACCCACTCTCCGGGGCTGCCTTTCCTCCCTCCAAGGAAGACAGCCAGCCCGGCCGCCTTCGGGTTGAAAGTCACAGTGGGCTGGGAATTGCTAGCTGGGAAGTCAGTTTTCAGGGGCCATGGCCGCTGGCTGCACGTATTCGGCTAGGGGTCCCACACTGCCCGGGAGCATCAAGGCTCCCTCAAAACAGCTCTTCCGTCACGTTAGCTCTGCAGGAGAGAGCTCGCGAGACTAGGCCTTTCTTGACTCGCAAAGTGAAGCCCTGCTTGCAGGCCTCTTGTACTTGCGTCTAGAGTGCCCCACACTTGCTGTACCAAGGAGGCCTGAAAACCCACTCTCTGGGGCTGCCTTTCCTGCCGGCAAGGTAGAGTGCCTGCCCGCCCGCCTTCGGGCTGAAGTCACATTGGGCTGGGAAGTGCTAGCTGGGAAGTTAGTTTTCAGGGGCCATGGCCGCTGGTTGCACATGTACGCCTAGGGCTCCCACACTGTCCGGGAACTTCAAGGCTCCCTGCACACATCTCCTCCATCACGTTTGCTCTATAGCAGAGAGCTCGCGAGACTAGGCCTTTCTTGACTCGCGAAGTGAGGCTCTGCTTTCAGGCCTGTTGTTCTTACGTCTGCAGAGCACCATACTTGCTGTGCGCCAGAGGCCTGAAAACCCACTCTCTGGGGCTGCCTTTCCTCCCTCCAAGGAAGTCAGCCTTCCCGGCCGACTTTCTGGCGGAAACTCACTTCGGGCTGTGAAGTGCTAGTTGAGAAGTCAATTTCAGGGGCAATGGCTGCTGGGTGCACGTGGATGCCTAGGGCTCCAACACTGCTCGGGAACATCAAGGTTTCTTCCACACAGTTCTTCCTTGACGTTTGGTCTGCAGGAGAGTGCTCGCGAAACTAGGCCTTTTTTCACTCGGGAAGTGAGGTGCTACTTTAAGGCCTCTTGAACTTGCGTTTGCAGAGCCCCACACTTGCTGTGCGAGGAAGCCCTGAAAACCCACTCTCTGGGGCTGCCTTTCCTGCCTGCAAGGTAGAGTGTCTGCCCGGCCGCCTTGGGGCTGAAAGTCACATTGGGCTGGGAAGTGCTTGCTGGGAAGTCAGTTTTCAGGGGCCATGGCCGCTGGCTGCACGTTTACCGCTAGGGCTCCCACACTGCCGGGGAGCATCAAGGCTCCCTCAAAATAGCTCTTCCCTCACGTTAGCTCTGCAGGAGAGAGCTCGCGAGAATAGGCCTTTCTTGACTCGCGAAGTGAGGCCCTGCTTGCAAGCCTCTTATTCTTGCGTCTGCGGAGCACCATACTTACTGTGCTCGGGAGGCCTGAAAACCCACTCTCTGGGGCTGCCTTTCCTCCCTCCAAGGAAGTCAGCCTGCCCGGCTGACTTCTGGCTGAAACTCACTTCGGGCTGTGAAGTGCTAGTTGGGAAGTCAGTTTTCAAGGTCAATGCCCGCTGGGTGCACGTGTATGCCTAGGGCTCCAACACTGCCAGGGACATCAAGGTTTCTTCCACACAGTTCTTCTGTCACGTTAGCTCTGCAGGAGAGAGCTCGCGAGACTAGGCCTTTTTTCACTCGGGAAGTGAGGTCCTGCTTTAAGGCCTCTTGAACTTGCGTTTGCAGAGCCCCACACTTGCTGTGCGAGGAAGCCCTGAAAACCCACTCTCTGGGCCTGCCTTTCCTCCCTCCAAGGAAGAGAGCCTGCCCGGCCGACTTCTGGCTGAAACTCACTTCGGGCTGTGAAGTGCTAGTTGGGAAGTCAGTTTTCAAGGGCAATGGCCGCTGGGTGCACGTGTATGCCTAGGGCTCCAACACTGCCAGGGACATCAAGGTTTCTTCCACACAGTTCTTCTGTCACGTTAGCTCTGCAGGAGAGAGCTCGCGAGACTAGGCCTTTCTTCACTCGGGAAGTGAGGCCCTGCTTTCAGCCCTCTTCTACTGGCATCTGCAGAGCCCCACACTTGCTGTGCGAGGAAGTCCTGAAAACCAACTCTCAGGAGCTGTCTTTCCTCCTTCCAAGGAAGACAGCCTGCACGGCCGCCTTCGGGCTGAAAGTCACATTGGGCTGGGAAGTGCTTGCTGGGAAGTCAGTTTTCAGGGGCCATGGCCGCTGGCTGCACATGTACGCCTAGGGCTCCCACACTGCCCGGGAACTTCAAGGCTCCCTGCACACATCTCTTCTATCACGTTTGCTCTATAGCAGAGAGCTCGCGAGACTAGGCCTTTCTTGACTCGCGAAGTGAGGCCCTGCTTGCAAGCCTCTTATTCTTGTGTCTGCGGAGCACCATACTTACTGTGCTCGGGAGGCCTGAAAACCCATTCTCTGGGGCTGCCTTTCCTCCCTCCAAGGAATTCAGCCTGCCCGGCCGACTTCTGGCTGAAACTCACTTCGGGCTGTGAAGTGCTAGTTGGGAAGTCAGTTTTCAAGGGCAATGGCCGCTGGGTTCACGTGTATGCCTAGGGCTCCAACACTGCCAGAGACATCAAGGTTTCTTCCACACAGTTCTTCCTTCACGTTTGGTCTGCAGGAGAGAGCTCGCGAGACTAGGCCTTTCTTCCCTCGGGAAGTGAGGCCCTGCTTTCAGCCCTCTTCTACTGGCATCTGCAGAGCCCCACACTTGCTGTGCGAGGAAGCCCTGAAAACCAACTCAGGAGCTGTCTTTCCTCCTTCCAAGGAAGACAGCCTGCACGGCCGCCTTCGGGCTGAAAGTCACATTGGGCTGGGAAGTGCTTGCTGGGAAGTCAGTTTTCAGGGGCCATGGCCGCTGGCTGCACATGTACGCCTAGGGCTCCCACACTGCCCGGGAACTTCAAGGCTCCCTGCACACATCTCTTCCATCACGTTTGCTCTATAGCAGAGAGCTCCAGATACTAGGCCTTTCATGACTCGCGAAGTGAGTTGTTCTTGCGTCTGCAGAGCAGCATACTTGCTGTGCGCGAGAGGCCTGAAAACCCCCTCTCTGGGGCTGCCTTTCCTCCTTCCAAGGAAGACAGCCTGCTGGCCGCCTTCGGGCTGAAAGTCACATTGGGCTGGGAAGTGCTAGCTGGGAAGTCAGTTTTCAGGTGCCATGGCCGCTGGCTGCACATTTACGGTTAGGGCTCCCGCACTGCCCGGGAACATGAAGAATCCCTCGAAATAGGTTTTCGGTTACGTTTGCTCTGCAGGAGAGTGCTCGCGAGACTAGGCCTTTCTTGACTCGGGAATGAGGCCCTGCTTACGGACCTTTGCACTGGCGTCTGCAGAGCCCCACCCTTGCTGTACGAGGGAGGCCTGAAAACCCACTCTCTGGGGCTGCCTTTCCTGCCTGCAAGGTAGAGTGTCTGCCCGGCCGCCTTGGGGCTGAAAGTCACATTGGGCTGGGAAGTGCTTGCTGGGAAGTCAGTTTTCAGGGGCCATGGCCGCTGGCTGCACGTTTACCGCTAGGGCTCCCACACTGCCGGGGAGCATCAAGGCTCCCTCAAAATAGCTCTTCCCTCACGTTAGCTCTGCAGGAGAGAGCTCGCGAGAATAGGCCTTTCTTGACTCGCGAAGTGAGGCCCTGCTTGCAAGCCTCTTATTCTTGCGTCTGCGGAGCACCATACTTACTGTGCTCGGGAGGCCTGAAAACCCACTCTCTGGGGCTGCCTTTCCTCCCTCCAAGGAAGTCAGCCTGCCCGGCTGACTTCTGGCTGAAACTCACTTCGGGCTGTGAAGTGCTAGTTGGGAAGTCAGTTTTCAAGGGCAATGGCCGCTGGGTGCACGTGTATGCCTAGGGCTCCAACACTGCCAGGGACATCAAGGTTTCTTCCACACAGTTCTTCTGTCACGTTAGCTCTGCAGGAGAGAGCTCGCGAGACTAGGCCTTTCTTGACTCGCGAAGTGAGGCCCTGCTTGCAGGCCTCTTATTCTTGTGTCTGCGGAGCACCATACTTACTGTGCTTGGGAGGCCTGAAAACCCACTCTCTGGGGCTGCCTTTCCTCCCTCCAAGGAAGTCAGCCTGCCCGGCCGACTTCTGGCTGAAACTCACTTCGGGCTGTGAAGTGCTAGCTGGGAAGTCAGTTTTCAGGGGCCATGGCCGCTGGCTGCATGTATACGGCTAGGGGTCCCACACTGCCAGGGAACATCAAAGCTCCCTCAAAACAGCTCTTCCGTCACGTTAGCTCTGCAGGAGAGAGCTCGCGAGACTAGGCCTTTCTTGACTCGCGAAGTGAGGCCTTGCTTGCAGGCCTCTTATTCTTGTGTTTGCGGAGCACCATACTTACTTTGCTCGGGAGGCCTGAAAACCCACTCTCTGGGGCTGCCTTTCCTCCCTCCAAGGAAGACAACCTTCCGGGCCGCCTTCGGGCTGAAAGTGACATTGGGCTGCGAAGTGCTAGCTGGGAAGTCAATTTTCAGGGGTTATGGCCGCTGTGTGCACATGGACGCCTAGGGCTCCCACACTGCCCGGGAACTTCAAGGCTCCCTGCACACATCGCTCCCATCACGATTGCGCTATAGCAGAGAGCGCCGGATACTAGGCCTTTCATGACTCGCGAAGTGAGGCCCTGCTTGCAGGCCTGTTGTTCCTGCGTCTGCAGAGCACCATCCTTGCTGTGCGCGAGAGGCCTAAAAACCAACTCTCTGGGGCTGCCTTTCCTCTTTCCAAGGAAGACAGCCTGCACTGCCGCCTTCAGGCTGAAAGTCACATTGGGCTGGGAAGTGCTAGCTGGGAAGTCAGTTTTCAGGGGCCATGGCCGCTGGCTGCACGTATACGGCTAGGGGTCCCACACTGCCAGGGAGCATCAAGACTCCCTCAAAACAGCTCTTCCGTCACGTTAGCTCTGCAGGAGAGAGCTCGCGAGACTAGGCCTTTCTTGACTCGCAAATGAAGCCCTGCTTGCAGTCCTCTTGTACTTAGGTCTAGAGTGCCCCACACTTACTGTACGAAGGAGGCCTGAAAACCCACTCTCTGGGGCTGCCTTTCCTGCCTGCAAGGTAGAGTGCCTGCCCGGACGCCTTGGGGCTGAAAGTCACATTGGGCTGGGAAGTGCTTGCTGGGAAGTCAGTTTTCAGGGGCCATGGCCGCTGGCTGCACATGTACGCCTAGGGCGCCCACACTGCCCGGGAACTTCAAGGCTCCCTGCACACATCTCTTCCATCACGTTTGCTCTATAGCAGAGAGCTCCAGATACTAGGCCTTTCATGACTCGCGAAGTGAGTTGTTCTTGCGTCTGCAGAGCACCATACTTGCTGTGCGCGAGAGGCCTGAAAACCCACTCTCTGGGGCTGCCTGTCCTCCTTCCAAGGAAGACAGCCTGCTGGCCGCCTTCGGGCTGAAAGTCACATTGGGCTGGGAAGTGCTAGCTGGGAAGTCAGTTTTCAGGTGCCATGGCCGCTGGCTGCACATTTACGGTTAGGGCTCCCTCTCTGCCCGGGAACATCAAGAATCCCTCGAAATAGGTTTTCCGTTACGTTTGCTCTGCAGGAGAGTGCTCGCGAGACTAGGCCTTTCTTGACTCGGGAATGAGGCCCTGCTTACGGACCTTTGCACTGGCGTCTGCAGAGCCCCACCCTTGCTGTACCAGGGAGGCCTGAAAACCCACTCTCCGGGGCTGCCTTTCCTCCCTCCAAGGAAGACAGCCAGCCCGGCCGCCTTCGGGTTGAAAGTCACAGTGGGCTGGGAATTGCTAGCTGGGAAGTCAGTTTTCAGGGGCCATGGCCGCTGGCTGCACGTATTCGGCTAGGGGTCCCACACTGCCCGGGAGCATCAAGGCTCCCTCAAAACAGCTCTTCCGTCACGTTAGCTCTGCAGGAGAGAGCTCGCGAGACTAGGCCTTTCTTGACTCGCAAAGTGAAGCCCTGCTTGCAGGCCTCTTGTACTTGCGTCTAGAGTGCCCCACACTTGCTGTACCAAGGAGGCCTGAAAACCCACTCTCTGGGGCTGCCTTTCCTGCCGGCAAGGTAGAGTGCCTGCCCGCCCGCCTTCGGGCTGAAGTCACATTGGGCTGGGAAGTGCTAGCTGGGAAGTTAGTTTTCAGGGGCCATGGCCGCTGGTTGCACATGTACGCCTAGGGCTCCCACACTGTCCGGGAACTTCAAGGCTCCCTGCACACATCTCCTCCATCACGTTTGCTCTATAGCAGAGAGCTCGCGAGACTAGGCCTTTCTTGACTCGCGAAGTGAGGCTCTGCTTTCAGGCCTGTTGTTCTTACGTCTGCAGAGCACCATACTTGCTGTGCGCCAGAGGCCTGAAAACCCACTCTCTGGGGCTGCCTTTCCTCCCTCCAAGGAAGTCAGCCTTCCCGGCCGACTTTCTGGCGGAAACTCACTTCGGGCTGTGAAGTGCTAGTTGAGAAGTCAATTTCAGGGGCAATGGCTGCTGGGTGCACGTGGATGCCTAGGGCTCCAACACTGCTCGGGAACATCAAGGTTTCTTCCACACAGTTCTTCCTTGACGTTTGGTCTGCAGGAGAGTGCTCGCGAAACTAGGCCTTTTTTCACTCGGGAAGTGAGGTGCTACTTTAAGGCCTCTTGAACTTGCGTTTGCAGAGCCCCACACTTGCTGTGCGAGGAAGCCCTGAAAACCCACTCTCTGGGGCTGCCTTTCCTGCCTGCAAGGTAGAGTGTCTGCCCGGCCGCCTTGGGGCTGAAAGTCACATTGGGCTGGGAAGTGCTTGCTGGGAAGTCAGTTTTCAGGGGCCATGGCCGCTGGCTGCACGTTTACCGCTAGGGCTCCCACACTGCCGGGGAGCATCAAGGCTCCCTCAAAATAGCTCTTCCCTCACGTTAGCTCTGCAGGAGAGAGCTCGCGAGAATAGGCCTTTCTTGACTCGCGAAGTGAGGCCCTGCTTGCAAGCCTCTTATTCTTGCGTCTGCGGAGCACCATACTTACTGTGCTCGGGAGGCCTGAAAACCCACTCTCTGGGGCTGCCTTTCCTCCCTCCAAGGAAGTCAGCCTGCCCGGCTGACTTCTGGCTGAAACTCACTTCGGGCTGTGAAGTGCTAGTTGGGAAGTCAGTTTTCAAGGTCAATGCCCGCTGGGTGCACGTGTATGCCTAGGGCTCCAACACTGCCAGGGACATCAAGGTTTCTTCCACACAGTTCTTCTGTCACGTTAGCTCTGCAGGAGAGAGCTCGCGAGACTAGGCCTTTTTTCACTCGGGAAGTGAGGTCCTGCTTTAACGCCTCTTGAACTTGCGTTTGCAGAGCCCCACACTTGCTGTGCGAGGAAGCCCTGAAAACCCACTCTCTGGGCCTGCCTTTCCTCCCTCCAAGGAAGAGAGCCTGCCCGGCCGACTTCTGGCTGAAACTCACTTCGGGCTGTGAAGTGCTAGTTGGGAAGTCAGTTTTCAAGGGCAATGGCCGCTGGGTGCACGTGTATGCCTAGGGCTCCAACACTGCCAGGGACATCAAGGTTTCTTCCACACAGTTCTTCTGTCACGTTAGCTCTGCAGGAGAGAGCTCGCGAGACTAGGCCTTTCTTCACTCGGGAAGTGAGGCCCTGCTTTCAGCCCTCTTCTACTGGCATCTGCAGAGCCCCACACTTGCTGTGCGAGGAAGTCCTGAAAACCAACTCTCAGGAGCTGTCTTTCCTCCTTCCAAGGAAGACAGCCTGCACGGCCGCCTTCGGGCTGAAAGTCACATTGGGCTGGGAAGTGCTTGCTGGGAAGTCAGTTTTCAGGGGCCATGGCCGCTGGCTGCACATGTACGCCTAGGGCTCCCACACTGCCCGGGAACTTCAAGGCTCCCTGCACACATCTCTTCTATCACGTTTGCTCTATAGCAGAGAGCTCGCGAGACTAGGCCTTTCTTGACTCGCGAAGTGAGGCCCTGCTTGCAAGCCTCTTATTCTTGTGTCTGCGGAGCACCATACTTACTGTGCTCGGGAGGCCTGAAAACCCATTCTCTGGGGCTGCCTTTCCTCCCTCCAAGGAATTCAGCCTGCCCGGCCGACTTCTGGCTGAAACTCACTTCGGGCTGTGAAGTGCTAGTTGGGAAGTCAGTTTTCAAGGGCAATGGCCGCTGGGTTCACGTGTATGCCTAGGGCTCCAACACTGCCAGAGACATCAAGGTTTCTTCCACACAGTTCTTCCTTCACGTTTGGTCTGCAGGAGAGAGCTCGCGAGACTAGGCCTTTCTTCCCTCGGGAAGTGAGGCCCTGCTTTCAGCCCTCTTCTACTGGCATCTGCAGAGCCCCACACTTGCTGTGCGAGGAAGCCCTGAAAACCAACTCAGGAGCTGTCTTTCCTCCTTCCAAGGAAGACAGCCTGCACGGCCGCCTTCGGGCTGAAAGTCACATTGGGCTGGGAAGTGCTTGCTGGGAAGTCAGTTTTCAGGGGCCATGGCCGCTGGCTGCACATGTACGCCTAGGGCTCCCACACTGCCCGGGAACTTCAAGGCTCCCTGCACACATCTCTTCCATCACGTTTGCTCTATAGCAGAGAGCTCCAGATACTAGGCCTTTCATGACTCGCGAAGTGAGTTGTTCTTGCGTCTGCAGAGCAGCATACTTGCTGTGCGCGAGAGGCCTGAAAACCCCCTCTCTGGGGCTGCCTTTCCTCCTTCCAAGGAAGACAGCCTGCTGGCCGCCTTCGGGCTGAAAGTCACATTGGGCTGGGAAGTGCTAGCTGGGAAGTCAGTTTTCAGGTGCCATGGCCGCTGGCTGCACATTTACGGTTAGGGCTCCCGCACTGCCCGGGAACATGAAGAATCCCTCGAAATAGGTTTTCGGTTACGTTTGCTCTGCAGGAGAGTGCTCGCGAGACTAGGCCTTTCTTGACTCGGGAATGAGGCCCTGCTTACGGACCTTTGCACTGGCGTCTGCAGAGCCCCACCCTTGCTGTACGAGGGAGGCCTGAAAACCCACTCTCTGGGGCTGCCTTTCCTGCCTGCAAGGTAGAGTGTCTGCCCGGCCGCCTTGGGGCTGAAAGTCACATTGGGCTGGGAAGTGCTTGCTGGGAAGTCAGTTTTCAGGGGCCATGGCCGCTGGCTGCACGTTTACCGCTAGGGCTCCCACACTGCCGGGGAGCATCAAGGCTCCCTCAAAATAGCTCTTCCCTCACGTTAGCTCTGCAGGAGAGAGCTCGCGAGAATAGGCCTTTCTTGACTCGCGAAGTGAGGCCCTGCTTGCAAGCCTCTTATTCTTGCGTCTGCGGAGCACCATACTTACTGTGCTCGGGAGGCCTGAAAACCCACTCTCTGGGGCTGCCTTTCCTCCCTCCAAGGAAGTCAGCCTGCCCGGCTGACTTCTGGCTGAAACTCACTTCGGGCTGTGAAGTGCTAGTTGGGAAGTCAGTTTTCAAGGGCAATGGCCGCTGGGTGCACGTGTATGCCTAGGGCTCCAACACTGCCAGGGACATCAAGGTTTCTTCCACACAGTTCTTCTGTCACGTTAGCTCTGCAGGAGAGAGCTCGCGAGACTAGGCCTTTCTTGACTCGCGAAGTGAGGCCCTGCTTGCAGGCCTCTTATTCTTGTGTCTGCGGAGCACCATACTTACTGTGCTTGGGAGGCCTGAAAACCCACTCTCTGGGGCTGCCTTTCCTCCCTCCAAGGAAGTCAGCCTGCCCGGCCGACTTCTGGCTGAAACTCACTTCGGGCTGTGAAGTGCTAGCTGGGAAGTCAGTTTTCAGGGGCCATGGCCGCTGGCTGCATGTATACGGCTAGGGGTCCCACACTGCCAGGGAACATCAAAGCTCCCTCAAAACAGCTCTTCCGTCACGTTAGCTCTGCAGGAGAGAGCTCGCGAGACTAGGCCTTTCTTGACTCGCGAAGTGAGGCCTTGCTTGCAGGCCTCTTATTCTTGTGTTTGCGGAGCACCATACTTACTTTGCTCGGGAGGCCTGAAAACCCACTCTCTGGGGCTGCCTTTCCTCCCTCCAAGGAAGACAACCTTCCGGGCCGCCTTCGGGCTGAAAGTGACATTGGGCTGCGAAGTGCTAGCTGGGAAGTCAATTTTCAGGGGTTATGGCCGCTGTGTGCACATGGACGCCTAGGGCTCCCACACTGCCCGGGAACTTCAAGGCTCCCTGCACACATCGCTCCCATCACGATTGCGCTATAGCAGAGAGCGCCGGATACTAGGCCTTTCATGACTCGCGAAGTGAGGCCCTGCTTGCAGGCCTGTTGTTCCTGCGTCTGCAGAGCACCATCCTTGCTGTGCGCGAGAGGCCTAAAAACCAACTCTCTGGGGCTGCCTTTCCTCTTTCCAAGGAAGACAGCCTGCACTGCCGCCTTCAGGCTGAAAGTCACATTGGGCTGGGAAGTGCTAGCTGGGAAGTCAGTTTTCAGGGGCCATGGCCGCTGGCTGCACGTATACGGCTAGGGGTCCCACACTGCCAGGGAGCATCAAGACTCCCTCAAAACAGCTCTTCCGTCACGTTAGCTCTGCAGGAGAGAGCTCGCGAGACTAGGCCTTTCTTGACTCGCAAATGAAGCCCTGCTTGCAGTCCTCTTGTACTTAGGTCTAGAGTGCCCCACACTTACTGTACGAAGGAGGCCTGAAAACCCACTCTCTGGGGCTGCCTTTCCTGCCTGCAAGGTAGAGTGCCTGCCCGGACGCCTTGGGGCTGAAAGTCACATTGGGCTGGGAAGTGCTTGCTGGGAAGTCAGTTTTCAGGGGCCATGGCCGCTGGCTGCACATGTACGCCTAGGGCGCCCACACTGCCCGGGAACTTCAAGGCTCCCTGCACACATCTCTTCCATCACGTTTGCTCTATAGCAGAGAGCTCCAGATACTAGGCCTTTCATGACTCGCGAAGTGAGTTGTTCTTGCGTCTGCAGAGCACCATACTTGCTGTGCGCGAGAGGCCTGAAAACCCACTCTCTGGGGCTGCCTGTCCTCCTTCCAAGGAAGACAGCCTGCTGGCCGCCTTCGGGCTGAAAGTCACATTGGGCTGGGAAGTGCTAGCTGGGAAGTCAGTTTTCAGGTGCCATGGCCGCTGGCTGCACATTTACGGTTAGGGCTCCCTCTCTGCCCGGGAACATCAAGAATCCCTCGAAATAGGTTTTCCGTTACGTTTGCTCTGCAGGAGAGTGCTCGCGAGACTAGGCCTTTCTTGACTCGGGAATGAGGCCCTGCTTACGGACCTTTGCACTGGCGTCTGCAGAGCCCCACCCTTGCTGTACCAGGGAGGCCTGAAAACCCACTCTCCGGGGCTGCCTTTCCTCCCTCCAAGGAAGACAGCCAGCCCGGCCGCCTTCGGGTTGAAAGTCACAGTGGGCTGGGAATTGCTAGCTGGGAAGTCAGTTTTCAGGGGCCATGGCCGCTGGCTGCACGTATTCGGCTAGGGGTCCCACACTGCCCGGGAGCATCAAGGCTCCCTCAAAACAGCTCTTCCGTCACGTTAGCTCTGCAGGAGAGAGCTCGCGAGACTAGGCCTTTCTTGACTCGCAAAGTGAAGCCCTGCTTGCAGGCCTCTTGTACTTGCGTCTAGAGTGCCCCACACTTGCTGTACCAAGGAGGCCTGAAAACCCACTCTCTGGGGCTGCCTTTCCTGCCGGCAAGGTAGAGTGCCTGCCCGCCCGCCTTCGGGCTGAAGTCACATTGGGCTGGGAAGTGCTAGCTGGGAAGTTAGTTTTCAGGGGCCATGGCCGCTGGTTGCACATGTACGCCTAGGGCTCCCACACTGTCCGGGAACTTCAAGGCTCCCTGCACACATCTCCTCCATCACGTTTGCTCTATAGCAGAGAGCTCGCGAGACTAGGCCTTTCTTGACTCGCGAAGTGAGGCTCTGCTTTCAGGCCTGTTGTTCTTACGTCTGCAGAGCACCATACTTGCTGTGCGCCAGAGGCCTGAAAACCCACTCTCTGGGGCTGCCTTTCCTCCCTCCAAGGAAGTCAGCCTTCCCGGCCGACTTTCTGGCGGAAACTCACTTCGGGCTGTGAAGTGCTAGTTGAGAAGTCAATTTCAGGGGCAATGGCTGCTGGGTGCACGTGGATGCCTAGGGCTCCAACACTGCTCGGGAACATCAAGGTTTCTTCCACACAGTTCTTCCTTGACGTTTGGTCTGCAGGAGAGTGCTCGCGAAACTAGGCCTTTTTTCACTCGGGAAGTGAGGTGCTACTTTAAGGCCTCTTGAACTTGCGTTTGCAGAGCCCCACACTTGCTGTGCGAGGAAGCCCTGAAAACCCACTCTCTGGGGCTGCCTTTCCTGCCTGCAAGGTAGAGTGTCTGCCCGGCCGCCTTGGGGCTGAAAGTCACATTGGGCTGGGAAGTGCTTGCTGGGAAGTCAGTTTTCAGGGGCCATGGCCGCTGGCTGCACGTTTACCGCTAGGGCTCCCACACTGCCGGGGAGCATCAAGGCTCCCTCAAAATAGCTCTTCCCTCACGTTAGCTCTGCAGGAGAGAGCTCGCGAGAATAGGCCTTTCTTGACTCGCGAAGTGAGGCCCTGCTTGCAAGCCTCTTATTCTTGCGTCTGCGGAGCACCATACTTACTGTGCTCGGGAGGCCTGAAAACCCACTCTCTGGGGCTGCCTTTCCTCCCTCCAAGGAAGTCAGCCTGCCCGGCTGACTTCTGGCTGAAACTCACTTCGGGCTGTGAAGTGCTAGTTGGGAAGTCAGTTTTCAAGGGCAATGGCCGCTGGGTGCACGTGTATGCCTAGGGCTCCAACACTGCCAGGGACATCAAGGTTTCTTCCACACAGTTCTTCTGTCACGTTAGCTCTGCAGGAGAGAGCTCGCGAGACTAGGCCTTTTTTCACTCGGGAAGTGAGGTCCTGCTTTAAGGCCTCTTGAACTTGCGTTTGCAGAGCCCCACACTTGCTGTGCGAGGAAGCCCTGAAAACCCACTCTCTGGGCCTGCCTTTCCTCCCTCCAAGGAAGAGAGCCTGCCCGGCCGACTTCTGGCTGAAACTCACTTCGGGCTGTGAAGTGCTAGTTGGGAAGTCAGTTTTCAAGGGCAATGGCCGCTGGGTGCACGTGTATGCCTAGGGCTCCAACACTGCCAGGGACATCAAGGTTTCTTCCACACAGTTCTTCTGTCACGTTAGCTCTGCAGGAGAGAGCTCGCGAGACTAGGCCTTTCTTCACTCGGGAAGTGAGGCCCTGCTTTCAGCCCTCTTCTACTGGCATCTGCAGAGCCCCACACTTGCTGTGCGAGGAAGTCCTGAAAACCAACTCTCAGGAGCTGTCTTTCCTCCTTCCAAGGAAGACAGCCTGCACGGCCGCCTTCGGGCTGAAAGTCACATTGGGCTGGGAAGTGCTTGCTGGGAAGTCAGTTTTCAGGGGCCATGGCCGCTGGCTGCACATGTACGCCTAGGGCTCCCACACTGCCCGGGAACTTCAAGGCTCCCTGCACACATCTCTTCTATCACGTTTGCTCTATAGCAGAGAGCTCGCGAGACTAGGCCTTTCTTGACTCGCGAAGTGAGGCCCTGCTTGCAAGCCTCTTATTCTTGTGTCTGCGGAGCACCATACTTACTGTGCTCGGGAGGCCTGAAAACCCATTCTCTGGGGCTGCCTTTCCTCCCTCCAAGGAATTCAGCCTGCCCGGCCGACTTCTGGCTGAAACTCACTTCGGGCTGTGAAGTGCTAGTTGGGAAGTCAGTTTTCAAGGGCAATGGCCGCTGGGTTCACGTGTATGCCTAGGGCTCCAACACTGCCAGAGACATCAAGGTTTCTTCCACACAGTTCTTCCTTCACGTTTGGTCTGCAGGAGAGAGCTCGCGAGACTAGGCCTTTCTTCCCTCGGGAAGTGAGGCCCTGCTTTCAGCCCTCTTCTACTGGCATCTGCAGAGCCCCACACTTGCTGTGCGAGGAAGCCCTGAAAACCAACTCAGGAGCTGTCTTTCCTCCTTCCAAGGAAGACAGCCTGCACGGCCGCCTTCGGGCTGAAAGTCACATTGGGCTGGGAAGTGCTTGCTGGGAAGTCAGTTTTCAGGGGCCATGGCCGCTGGCTGCACATGTACGCCTAGGGCTCCCACACTGCCCGGGAACTTCAAGGCTCCCTGCACACATCTCTTCCATCACGTTTGCTCTATAGCAGAGAGCTCCAGATACTAGGCCTTTCATGACTCGCGAAGTGAGTTGTTCTTGCGTCTGCAGAGCAGCATACTTGCTGTGCGCGAGAGGCCTGAAAACCCCCTCTCTGGGGCTGCCTTTCCTCCTTCCAAGGAAGACAGCCTGCTGGCCGCCTTCGGGCTGAAAGTCACATTGGGCTGGGAAGTGCTAGCTGGGAAGTCAGTTTTCAGGTGCCATGGCCGCTGGCTGCACATTTACGGTTAGGGCTCCCGCACTGCCCGGGAACATGAAGAATCCCTCGAAATAGGTTTTCGGTTACGTTTGCTCTGCAGGAGAGTGCTCGCGAGACTAGGCCTTTCTTGACTCGGGAATGAGGCCCTGCTTACGGACCTTTGCACTGGCGTCTGCAGAGCCCCACCCTTGCTGTACGAGGGAGGCCTGAAAACCCACTCTCTGGGGCTGCCTTTCCTGCCTGCAAGGTAGAGTGTCTGCCCGGCCGCCTTGGGGCTGAAAGTCACATTGGGCTGGGAAGTGCTTGCTGGGAAGTCAGTTTTCAGGGGCCATGGCCGCTGGCTGCACGTTTACCGCTAGGGCTCCCACACTGCCGGGGAGCATCAAGGCTCCCTCAAAATAGCTCTTCCCTCACGTTAGCTCTGCAGGAGAGAGCTCGCGAGAATAGGCCTTTCTTGACTCGCGAAGTGAGGCCCTGCTTGCAAGCCTCTTATTCTTGCGTCTGCGGAGCACCATACTTACTGTGCTCGGGAGGCCTGAAAACCCACTCTCTGGGGCTGCCTTTCCTCCCTCCAAGGAAGTCAGCCTGCCCGGCTGACTTCTGGCTGAAACTCACTTCGGGCTGTGAAGTGCTAGTTGGGAAGTCAGTTTTCAAGGGCAATGGCCGCTGGGTGCACGTGTATGCCTAGGGCTCCAACACTGCCAGGGACATCAAGGTTTCTTCCACACAGTTCTTCTGTCACGTTAGCTCTGCAGGAGAGAGCTCGCGAGACTAGGCCTTTCTTGACTCGCGAAGTGAGGCCCTGCTTGCAGGCCTCTTATTCTTGTGTCTGCGGAGCACCATACTTACTGTGCTTGGGAGGCCTGAAAACCCACTCTCTGGGGCTGCCTTTCCTCCCTCCAAGGAAGTCAGCCTGCCCGGCCGACTTCTGGCTGAAACTCACTTCGGGCTGTGAAGTGCTAGCTGGGAAGTCAGTTTTCAGGGGCCATGGCCGCTGGCTGCATGTATACGGCTAGGGGTCCCACACTGCCAGGGAACATCAAAGCTCCCTCAAAACAGCTCTTCCGTCACGTTAGCTCTGCAGGAGAGAGCTCGCGAGACTAGGCCTTTCTTGACTCGCGAAGTGAGGCCTTGCTTGCAGGCCTCTTATTCTTGTGTTTGCGGAGCACCATACTTACTTTGCTCGGGAGGCCTGAAAACCCACTCTCTGGGGCTGCCTTTCCTCCCTCCAAGGAAGACAACCTTCCGGGCCGCCTTCGGGCTGAAAGTGACATTGGGCTGCGAAGTGCTAGCTGGGAAGTCAATTTTCAGGGGTTATGGCCGCTGTGTGCACATGGACGCCTAGGGCTCCCACACTGCCCGGGAACTTCAAGGCTCCCTGCACACATCGCTCCCATCACGATTGCGCTATAGCAGAGAGCGCCGGATACTAGGCCTTTCATGACTCGCGAAGTGAGGCCCTGCTTGCAGGCCTGTTGTTCCTGCGTCTGCAGAGCACCATCCTTGCTGTGCGCGAGAGGCCTAAAAACCAACTCTCTGGGGCTGCCTTTCCTCTTTCCAAGGAAGACAGCCTGCACTGCCGCCTTCAGGCTGAAAGTCACATTGGGCTGGGAAGTGCTAGCTGGGAAGTCAGTTTTCAGGGGCCATGGCCGCTGGCTGCACGTATACGGCTAGGGGTCCCACACTGCCAGGGAGCATCAAGACTCCCTCAAAACAGCTCTTCCGTCACGTTAGCTCTGCAGGAGAGAGCTCGCGAGACTAGGCCTTTCTTGACTCGCAAATGAAGCCCTGCTTGCAGTCCTCTTGTACTTAGGTCTAGAGTGCCCCACACTTACTGTACGAAGGAGGCCTGAAAACCCACTCTCTGGGGCTGCCTTTCCTGCCTGCAAGGTAGAGTGCCTGCCCGGACGCCTTGGGGCTGAAAGTCACATTGGGCTGGGAAGTGCTTGCTGGGAAGTCAGTTTTCAGGGGCCATGGCCGCTGGCTGCACATGTACGCCTAGGGCGCCCACACTGCCCGGGAACTTCAAGGCTCCCTGCACACATCTCTTCCATCACGTTTGCTCTATAGCAGAGAGCTCCAGATACTAGGCCTTTCATGACTCGCGAAGTGAGTTGTTCTTGCGTCTGCAGAGCACCATACTTGCTGTGCGCGAGAGGCCTGAAAACCCACTCTCTGGGGCTGCCTGTCCTCCTTCCAAGGAAGACAGCCTGCTGGCCGCCTTCGGGCTGAAAGTCACATTGGGCTGGGAAGTGCTAGCTGGGAAGTCAGTTTTCAGGTGCCATGGCCGCTGGCTGCACATTTACGGTTAGGGCTCCCTCTCTGCCCGGGAACATCAAGAATCCCTCGAAATAGGTTTTCCGTTACGTTTGCTCTGCAGGAGAGTGCTCGCGAGACTAGGCCTTTCTTGACTCGGGAATGAGGCCCTGCTTACGGACCTTTGCACTGGCGTCTGCAGAGCCCCACCCTTGCTGTACCAGGGAGGCCTGAAAACCCACTCTCCGGGGCTGCCTTTCCTCCCTCCAAGGAAGACAGCCAGCCCGGCCGCCTTCGGGTTGAAAGTCACAGTGGGCTGGGAATTGCTAGCTGGGAAGTCAGTTTTCAGGGGCCATGGCCGCTGGCTGCACGTATTCGGCTAGGGGTCCCACACTGCCCGGGAGCATCAAGGCTCCCTCAAAACAGCTCTTCCGTCACGTTAGCTCTGCAGGAGAGAGCTCGCGAGACTAGGCCTTTCTTGACTCGCAAAGTGAAGCCCTGCTTGCAGGCCTCTTGTACTTGCGTCTAGAGTGCCCCACACTTGCTGTACCAAGGAGGCCTGAAAACCCACTCTCTGGGGCTGCCTTTCCTGCCGGCAAGGTAGAGTGCCTGCCCGCCCGCCTTCGGGCTGAAGTCACATTGGGCTGGGAAGTGCTAGCTGGGAAGTTAGTTTTCAGGGGCCATGGCCGCTGGTTGCACATGTACGCCTAGGGCTCCCACACTGTCCGGGAACTTCAAGGCTCCCTGCACACATCTCCTCCATCACGTTTGCTCTATAGCAGAGAGCTCGCGAGACTAGGCCTTTCTTGACTCGCGAAGTGAGGCTCTGCTTTCAGGCCTGTTGTTCTTACGTCTGCAGAGCACCATACTTGCTGTGCGCCAGAGGCCTGAAAACCCACTCTCTGGGGCTGCCTTTCCTCCCTCCAAGGAAGTCAGCCTTCCCGGCCGACTTTCTGGCTGAAACTCACTTCGGGCTGTGAAGTGCTAGTTGAGAAGTCAATTTCAGGGGCAATGGCTGCTGGGTGCACGTGGATGCCTAGGGCTCCAACACTGCTCGGGAACATCAAGGTTTCTTCCACACAGTTCTTCCTTGACGTTTGGTCTGCAGGAGAGTGCTCGCGAAACTAGGCCTTTTTTCACTCGGGAAGTGAGGTGCTACTTTAAGGCCTCTTGAACTTGCGTTTGCAGAGCCCCACACTTGCTGTGCGAGGAAGCCCTGAAAACCCACTCTCTGGGGCTGCCTTTCCTGCCTGCAAGGTAGAGTGTCTGCCCGGCCGCCTTGGGGCTGAAAGTCACATTGGGCTGGGAAGTGCTTGCTGGGAAGTCAGTTTTCAGGGGCCATGGCCGCTGGCTGCACGTTTACCGCTAGGGCTCCCACACTGCCGGGGAGCATCAAGGCTCCCTCAAAATAGCTCTTCCCTCACGTTAGCTCTGCAGGAGAGAGCTCGCGAGAATAGGCCTTTCTTGACTCGCGAAGTGAGGCCCTGCTTGCAAGCCTCTTATTCTTGCGTCTGCGGAGCACCATACTTACTGTGCTCGGGAGGCCTGAAAACCCACTCTCTGGGGCTGCCTTTCCTCCCTCCAAGGAAGTCAGCCTGCCCGGCTGACTTCTGGCTGAAACTCACTTCGGGCTGTGAAGTGCTAGTTGGGAAGTCAGTTTTCAAGGGCAATGGCCGCTGGGTGCACGTGTATGCCTAGGGCTCCAACACTGCCAGGGACATCAAGGTTTCTTCCACACAGTTCTTCTGTCACGTTAGCTCTGCAGGAGAGAGCTCGCGAGACTAGGCCTTTTTTCACTCGGGAAGTGAGGTCCTGCTTTAAGGCCTCTTGAACTTGCGTTTGCAGAGCCCCACACTTGCTGTGCGAGGAAGCCCTGAAAACCCACTCTCTGGGCCTGCCTTTCCTCCCTCCAAGGAAGAGAGCCTGCCCGGCCGACTTCTGGCTGAAACTCACTTCGGGCTGTGAAGTGCTAGTTGGGAAGTCAGTTTTCAAGGGCAATGGCCGCTGGGTGCACGTGTATGCCTAGGGCTCCAACACTGCCAGGGACATCAAGGTTTCTTCCACACAGTTCTTCTGTCACGTTAGCTCTGCAGGAGAGAGCTCGCGAGACTAGGCCTTTCTTCACTCGGGAAGTGAGGCCCTGCTTTCAGCCCTCTTCTACTGGCATCTGCAGAGCCCCACACTTGCTGTGCGAGGAAGTCCTGAAAACCAACTCTCAGGAGCTGTCTTTCCTCCTTCCAAGGAAGACAGCCTGCACGGCCGCCTTCGGGCTGAAAGTCACATTGGGCTGGGAAGTGCTTGCTGGGAAGTCAGTTTTCAGGGGCCATGGCCGCTGGCTGCACATGTACGCCTAGGGCTCCCACACTGCCCGGGAACTTCAAGGCTCCCTGCACACATCTCTTCTATCACGTTTGCTCTATAGCAGAGAGCTCGCGAGACTAGGCCTTTCTTGACTCGCGAAGTGAGGCCCTGCTTGCAAGCCTCTTATTCTTGTGTCTGCGGAGCACCATACTTACTGTGCTCGGGAGGCCTGAAAACCCATTCTCTGGGGCTGCCTTTCCTCCCTCCAAGGAATTCAGCCTGCCCGGCCGACTTCTGGCTGAAACTCACTTCGGGCTGTGAAGTGCTAGTTGGGAAGTCAGTTTTCAAGGGCAATGGCCGCTGGGTTCACGTGTATGCCTAGGGCTCCAACACTGCCAGAGACATCAAGGTTTCTTCCACACAGTTCTTCCTTCACGTTTGGTCTGCAGGAGAGAGCTCGCGAGACTAGGCCTTTCTTCCCTCGGGAAGTGAGGCCCTGCTTTCAGCCCTCTTCTACTGGCATCTGCAGAGCCCCACACTTGCTGTGCGAGGAAGCCCTGAAAACCAACTCAGGAGCTGTCTTTCCTCCTTCCAAGGAAGACAGCCTGCACGGCCGCCTTCGGGCTGAAAGTCACATTGGGCTGGGAAGTGCTTGCTGGGAAGTCAGTTTTCAGGGGCCATGGCCGCTGGCTGCACATGTACGCCTAGGGCTCCCACACTGCCCGGGAACTTCAAGGCTCCCTGCACACATCTCTTCCATCACGTTTGCTCTATAGCAGAGAGCTCCAGATACTAGGCCTTTCATGACTCGCGAAGTGAGTTGTTCTTGCGTCTGCAGAGCAGCATACTTGCTGTGCGCGAGAGGCCTGAAAACCCCCTCTCTGGGGCTGCCTTTCCTCCTTCCAAGGAAGACAGCCTGCTGGCCGCCTTCGGGCTGAAAGTCACATTGGGCTGGGAAGTGCTAGCTGGGAAGTCAGTTTTCAGGTGCCATGGCCGCTGGCTGCACATTTACGGTTAGGGCTCCCGCACTGCCCGGGAACATGAAGAATCCCTCGAAATAGGTTTTCGGTTACGTTTGCTCTGCAGGAGAGTGCTCGCGAGACTAGGCCTTTCTTGACTCGGGAATGAGGCCCTGCTTACGGACCTTTGCACTGGCGTGTGCAGAGCCCCACCCTTGCTGTACGAGGGAGGCCTGAAAACCCACTCTCTGTGGCTGCCTTTCCTCCCTCCAAGGAAGACAGCCAGCCCGGCCGCCTTCGGTTTGAAAGTCACAGTGGGCTGGGAATTGCTAGCTGGGAAGTCAGTTTTCAGGGGCCATGGCCGCTGGCTGCACGTATTCGGCTAGGGGTCCCACACTGCCCGGGAGCATCAAGGCTCCCTCAAAACAGCTCTTCCGTCACGTTAGCTCTGCAGGAGAGAGCTCGCGAGACTAGGCCTTTCTTGACTCGCAAAGTGAAGCCCTGCTTGCAGGCCTCTTGTACTTGCGTCTAGAGTGCCCCACACTTGCTGTACCAAGGAGGCCTGAAAACCCACTCTCTGGGGCTGCCTTTCCTGCCGGCAAGGTAGAGTGCCTGCCCGCCCGCCTTCGGGCTGAAGTCACATTGGGCTGGGAAGTGCTAGCTGGGAAGTTAGTTTTCAGGGGCCATGGCCGCTGGTTGCACATGTACGCCTAGGGCTCCCACACTGTCCGGGAACTTCAAGGCTCCCTGCACACATCTCCTCCATCACGTTTGCTCTATAGCAGAGAGCTCGCGAGACTAGGCCTTTCTTGACTCGCGAAGTGAGGCTCTGCTTTCAGGCCTGTTGTTCTTACGTCTGCAGAGCACCATACTTGCTGTGCGCCAGAGGCCTGAAAACCCACTCTCTGGGGCTGCCTTTCCTCCCTCCAAGGAAGTCAGCCTTCCCGGCCGACTTTCTGGCGGAAACTCACTTCGGGCTGTGAAGTGCTAGTTGAGAAGTCAATTTCAGGGGCAATGGCCGCTGGGTGCACGTGGATGCCTAGGGCTCCAACACTGCTCGGGAACATCAAGGTTTCTTCCACACAGTTCTTCCTTGACGTTTGGTCTGCAGGAGAGTGCTCGCGAAACTAGGCCTTTTTTCACTCGGGAAGTGAGGTGCTACTTTAAGGCCTCTTGAACTTGCGTTTGCAGAGCCCCACACTTGCTGTGCGAGGAAGCCCTGAAAACCCACTCTCTGGGGCTGCCTTTCCTGCCTGCAAGGTAGAGTGTCTGCCCGGCCGCCTTGGGGCTGAAAGTCACATTGGGCTGGGAAGTGCTTGCTGGGAAGTCAGTTTTCAGGGGCCATGGCCGCTGGCTGCACGTTTACCGCTAGGGCTCCCACACTGCCGGGGAGCATCAAGGCTCCCTCAAAATAGCTCTTCCCTCACGTTAGCTCTGCAGGAGAGAGCTCGCGAGAATAGGCCTTTCTTGACTCGCGAAGTGAGGCCCTGCTTGCAAGCCTCTTATTCTTGCGTCTGCGGAGCACCATACTTACTGTGCTCGGGAGGCCTGAAAACCCACTCTCTGGGGCTGCCTTTCCTCCCTCCAAGGAAGTCAGCCTGCCCGGCTGACTTCTGGCTGAAACTCACTTCGGGCTGTGAAGTGCTAGTTGGGAAGTCAGTTTTCAAGGGCAATGGCCGCTGGGTGCACGTGTATGCCTAGGGCTCCAACACTGCCAGGGACATCAAGGTTTCTTCCACACAGTTCTTCTGTCACGTTAGCTCTGCAGGAGAGAGCTCGCGAGACTAGGCCTTTCTTGACTCGCGAAGTGAGGCCCTGCTTGCAGGCCTCTTATTCTTGTGTCTGCGGAGCACCATACTTACTGTGCTTGGGAGGCCTGAAAACCCACTCTCTGGGGCTGCCTTTCCTCCCTCCAAGGAAGTCAGCCTGCCCGGCCGACTTCTGGCTGAAACTCACTTCGGGCTGTGAAGTGCTAGCTGGGAAGTCAGTTTTCAGGGGCCATGGCCGCTGGCTGCATGTATACGGCTAGGGGTCCCACACTGCCAGGGAACATCAAAGCTCCCTCAAAACAGCTCTTCCGTCACGTTAGCTCTGCAGGAGAGAGCTCGCGAGACTAGGCCTTTCTTGACTCGCGAAGTGAGGCCTTGCTTGCAGGCCTCTTATTCTTGTGTTTGCGGAGCACCATACTTACTTTGCTCGGGAGGCCTGAAAACCCACTCTCTGGGGCTGCCTTTCCTCCCTCCAAGGAAGACAACCTTCCGGGCCGCCTTCGGGCTGAAAGTGACATTGGGCTGCGAAGTGCTAGCTGGGAAGTCAATTTTCAGGGGTTATGGCCGCTGTGTGCACATGGACGCCTAGGGCTCCCACACTGCCCGGGAACTTCAAGGCTCCCTGCACACATCGCTCCCATCACGATTGCGCTATAGCAGAGAGCGCCGGATACTAGGCCTTTCATGACTCGCGAAGTGAGGCCCTGCTTGCAGGCCTGTTGTTCCTGCGTCTGCAGAGCACCATCCTTGCTGTGCGCGAGAGGCCTAAAAACCAACTCTCTGGGGCTGCCTTTCCTCTTTCCAAGGAAGACAGCCTGCACTGCCGCCTTCAGGCTGAAAGTCACATTGGGCTGGGAAGTGCTAGCTGGGAAGTCAGTTTTCAGGGGCCATGGCCGCTGGCTGCACGTATACGGCTAGGGGTCCCACACTGCCAGGGAGCATCAAGACTCCCTCAAAACAGCTCTTCCGTCACGTTAGCTCTGCAGGAGAGAGCTCGCGAGACTAGGCCTTTCTTGACTCGCAAATGAAGCCCTGCTTGCAGTCCTCTTGTACTTAGGTCTAGAGTGCCCCACACTTACTGTACGAAGGAGGCCTGAAAACCCACTCTCTGGGGCTGCCTTTCCTGCCTGCAAGGTAGAGTGCCTGCCCGGACGCCTTGGGGCTGAAAGTCACATTGGGCTGGGAAGTGCTTGCTGGGAAGTCAGTTTTCAGGGGCCATGGCCGCTGGCTGCACATGTACGCCTAGGGCGCCCACACTGCCCGGGAACTTCAAGGCTCCCTGCACACATCTCTTCCATCACGTTTGCTCTATAGCAGAGAGCTCCAGATACTAGGCCTTTCATGACTCGCGAAGTGAGTTGTTCTTGCGTCTGCAGAGCACCATACTTGCTGTGCGCGAGAGGCCTGAAAACCCACTCTCTGGGGCTGCCTGTCCTCCTTCCAAGGAAGACAGCCTGCTGGCCGCCTTCGGGCTGAAAGTCACATTGGGCTGGGAAGTGCTAGCTGGGAAGTCAGTTTTCAGGTGCCATGGCCGCTGGCTGCACATTTACGGTTAGGGCTCCCTCTCTGCCCGGGAACATCAAGAATCCCTCGAAATAGGTTTTCCGTTACGTTTGCTCTGCAGGAGAGTGCTCGCGAGACTAGGCCTTTCTTGACTCGGGAATGAGGCCCTGCTTACGGACCTTTGCACTGGCGTCTGCAGAGCCCCACCCTTGCTGTACCAGGGAGGCCTGAAAACCCACTCTCCGGGGCTGCCTTTCCTCCCTCCAAGGAAGACAGCCAGCCCGGCCGCCTTCGGGTTGAAAGTCACAGTGGGCTGGGAATTGCTAGCTGGGAAGTCAGTTTTCAGGGGCCATGGCCGCTGGCTGCACGTATTCGGCTAGGGGTCCCACACTGCCCGGGAGCATCAAGGCTCCCTCAAAACAGCTCTTCCGTCACGTTAGCTCTGCAGGAGAGAGCTCGCGAGACTAGGCCTTTCTTGACTCGCAAAGTGAAGCCCTGCTTGCAGGCCTCTTGTACTTGCGTCTAGAGTGCCCCACACTTGCTGTACCAAGGAGGCCTGAAAACCCACTCTCTGGGGCTGCCTTTCCTGCCGGCAAGGTAGAGTGCCTGCCCGCCCGCCTTCGGGCTGAAGTCACATTGGGCTGGGAAGTGCTAGCTGGGAAGTTAGTTTTCAGGGGCCATGGCCGCTGGTTGCACATGTACGCCTAGGGCTCCCACACTGTCCGGGAACTTCAAGGCTCCCTGCACACATCTCCTCCATCACGTTTGCTCTATAGCAGAGAGCTCGCGAGACTAGGCCTTTCTTGACTCGCGAAGTGAGGCTCTGCTTTCAGGCCTGTTGTTCTTACGTCTGCAGAGCACCATACTTGCTGTGCGCCAGAGGCCTGAAAACCCACTCTCTGGGGCTGCCTTTCCTCCCTCCAAGGAAGTCAGCCTTCCCGGCCGACTTTCTGGCTGAAACTCACTTCGGGCTGTGAAGTGCTAGTTGAGAAGTCAATTTCAGGGGCAATGGCTGCTGGGTGCACGTGGATGCCTAGGGCTCCAACACTGCTCGGGAACATCAAGGTTTCTTCCACACAGTTCTTCCTTGACGTTTGGTCTGCAGGAGAGTGCTCGCGAAACTAGGCCTTTTTTCACTCGGGAAGTGAGGTGCTACTTTAAGGCCTCTTGAACTTGCGTTTGCAGAGCCCCACACTTGCTGTGCGAGGAAGCCCTGAAAACCCACTCTCTGGGGCTGCCTTTCCTGCCTGCAAGGTAGAGTGTCTGCCCGGCCGCCTTGGGGCTGAAAGTCACATTGGGCTGGGAAGTGCTTGCTGGGAAGTCAGTTTTCAGGGGCCATGGCCGCTGGCTGCACGTTTACCGCTAGGGCTCCCACACTGCCGGGGAGCATCAAGGCTCCCTCAAAATAGCTCTTCCCTCACGTTAGCTCTGCAGGAGAGAGCTCGCGAGAATAGGCCTTTCTTGACTCGCGAAGTGAGGCCCTGCTTGCAAGCCTCTTATTCTTGCGTCTGCGGAGCACCATACTTACTGTGCTCGGGAGGCCTGAAAACCCACTCTCTGGGGCTGCCTTTCCTCCCTCCAAGGAAGTCAGCCTGCCCGGCTGACTTCTGGCTGAAACTCACTTCGGGCTGTGAAGTGCTAGTTGGGAAGTCAGTTTTCAAGGTCAATGCCCGCTGGGTGCACGTGTATGCCTAGGGCTCCAACACTGCCAGGGACATCAAGGTTTCTTCCACACAGTTCTTCTGTCACGTTAGCTCTGCAGGAGAGAGCTCGCGAGACTAGGCCTTTTTTCACTCGGGAAGTGAGGTCCTGCTTTAAGGCCTCTTGAACTTGCGTTTGCAGAGCCCCACACTTGCTGTGCGAGGAAGCCCTGAAAACCCACTCTCTGGGCCTGCCTTTCCTCCCTCCAAGGAAGAGAGCCTGCCCGGCCGACTTCTGGCTGAAACTCACTTCGGGCTGTGAAGTGCTAGTTGGGAAGTCAGTTTTCAAGGGCAATGGCCGCTGGGTGCACGTGTATGCCTAGGGCTCCAACACTGCCAGGGACATCAAGGTTTCTTCCACACAGTTCTTCTGTCACGTTAGCTCTGCAGGAGAGAGCTCGCGAGACTAGGCCTTTCTTCACTCGGGAAGTGAGGCCCTGCTTTCAGCCCTCTTCTACTGGCATCTGCAGAGCCCCACACTTGCTGTGCGAGGAAGTCCTGAAAACCAACTCTCAGGAGCTGTCTTTCCTCCTTCCAAGGAAGACAGCCTGCACGGCCGCCTTCGGGCTGAAAGTCACATTGGGCTGGGAAGTGCTTGCTGGGAAGTCAGTTTTCAGGGGCCATGGCCGCTGGCTGCACATGTACGCCTAGGGCTCCCACACTGCCCGGGAACTTCAAGGCTCCCTGCACACATCTCTTCTATCACGTTTGCTCTATAGCAGAGAGCTCGCGAGACTAGGCCTTTCTTGACTCGCGAAGTGAGGCCCTGCTTGCAAGCCTCTTATTCTTGTGTCTGCGGAGCACCATACTTACTGTGCTCGGGAGGCCTGAAAACCCATTCTCTGGGGCTGCCTTTCCTCCCTCCAAGGAATTCAGCCTGCCCGGCCGACTTCTGGCTGAAACTCACTTCGGGCTGTGAAGTGCTAGTTGGGAAGTCAGTTTTCAAGGGCAATGGCCGCTGGGTTCACGTGTATGCCTAGGGCTCCAACACTGCCAGAGACATCAAGGTTTCTTCCACACAGTTCTTCCTTCACGTTTGGTCTGCAGGAGAGAGCTCGCGAGACTAGGCCTTTCTTCCCTCGGGAAGTGAGGCCCTGCTTTCAGCCCTCTTCTACTGGCATCTGCAGAGCCCCACACTTGCTGTGCGAGGAAGCCCTGAAAACCAACTCAGGAGCTGTCTTTCCTCCTTCCAAGGAAGACAGCCTGCACGGCCGCCTTCGGGCTGAAAGTCACATTGGGCTGGGAAGTGCTTGCTGGGAAGTCAGTTTTCAGGGGCCATGGCCGCTGGCTGCACATGTACGCCTAGCGCTCCCACACTGCCCGGGAACTTCAAGGCTCCCTGCACACATCTCTTCCATCACGTTTGCTCTATAGCAGAGAGCTCCAGATACTAGGCCTTTCATGACTCGCGAAGTGAGTTGTTCTTGCGTCTGCAGAGCAGCATACTTGCTGTGCGCGAGAGGCCTGAAAACCCCCTCTCTGGGGCTGCCTTTCCTCCTTCCAAGGAAGACAGCCTGCTGGCCGCCTTCGGGCTGAAAGTCACATTGGGCTGGGAAGTGCTAGCTGGGAAGTCAGTTTTCAGGTGCCATGGCCGCTGGCTGCACATTTACGGTTAGGGCTCCCGCACTGCCCGGGAACATGAAGAATCCCTCGAAATAGGTTTTCGGTTACGTTTGCTCTGCAGGAGAGTGCTCGCGAGACTAGGCCTTTCTTGACTCGGGAATGAGGCCCTGCTTACGGACCTTTGCACTGGCGTCTGCAGAGCCCCACCCTTGCTGTACGAGGGAGGCCTGAAAACCCACTCTCTGGGGCTGCCTTTCCTCCCTCCAAGGAAGACAGCCAGCCCGGCCGCCTTCGGTTTGAAAGTCACAGTGGGCTGGGAATTGCTAGCTGGGAAGTCAGTTTTCAGGGGCCATGGCCGCTGGCTGCACGTATTCGGCTAGGGGTCCCACACTGCCCGGGAGCATCAAGGCTCCCTCAAAACAGCTCTTCCGTCACGTTAGCTCTGCAGGAGAGAGCTCGCGAGACTAGGCCTTTCTTGACTCGCAAAGTGAAGCCCTGCTTGCAGGCCTCTTGTACTTGCGTCTAGAGTGCCCCACACTTGCTGTACCAAGGAGGCCTGAAAACCGACTCTCTGGGGCTGCCTTTCCTGCCGGCAAGGTAGAGTGCCTGCCCGCCCGCCTTCGGGCTGAAGTCACATTGGGCTGGGAAGTGCTAGCTGGGAAGTTAGTTTTCAGGGGCCATGGCCGCTGGTTGCACATGTACGCCTAGGGCTCCCACACTGTCCGGGAACTTCAAGGCTCCCTGCACACATCTCCTCCATCACGTTTGCTCTATAGCAGAGAGCTCGCGAGACTAGGCCTTTCTTGACTCGCGAAGTGAGGCTCTGCTTTCAGGCCTGTTGTTCTTACGTCTGCAGAGCACCATACTTGCTGTGCGCCAGAGGCCTGAAAACCCACTCTCTGGGGCTGCCTTTCCTCCCTCCAAGGAAGTCAGCCTTCCCGGCCGACTTTCTGGCTGAAACTCACTTCGGGCTGTGAAGTGCTAGTTGAGAAGTCAATTTCAGGGGCAATGGCCGCTGGGTGCACGTGGATGCCTAGGGCTCCAACACTGCTCGGGAACATCAAGGTTTCTTCCACACAGTTCTTCCTTGACGTTTGGTCTGCAGGAGAGTGCTCGCGAAACTAGGCCTTTTTTCACTCGGGAAGTGAGGTGCTACTTTAAGGCCTCTTGAACTTGCGTTTGCAGAGCCCCACACTTGCTGTGCGAGGAAGCCCTGAAAACCCACTCTCTGGGGCTGCCTTTCCTGCCTGCAAGGTAGAGTGTCTGCCCGGCCGCCTTGGGGCTGAAAGTCACATTGGGCTGGGAAGTGCTTGCTGGGAAGTCAGTTTTCAGGGGCCATGGCCGCTGGCTGCACGTTTACCGCTAGGGCTCCCACACTGCCGGGGAGCATCAAGGCTCCCTCAAAATAGCTCTTCCCTCACGTTAGCTCTGCAGGAGAGAGCTCGCGAGAATAGGCCTTTCTTGACTCGCGAAGTGAGGCCCTGCTTGCAAGCCTCTTATTCTTGCGTCTGCGGAGCACCATACTTACTGTGCTCGGGAGGCCTGAAAACCCACTCTCTGGGGCTGCCTTTCCTCCCTCCAAGGAAGTCAGCCTGCCCGGCTGACTTCTGGCTGAAACTCACTTCGGGCTGTGAAGTGCTAGTTGGGAAGTCAGTTTTCAAGGGCAATGGCCGCTGGGTGCACGTGTATGCCTAGGGCTCCAACACTGCCAGGGACATCAAGGTTTCTTCCACACAGTTCTTCTGTCACGTTAGCTCTGCAGGAGAGAGCTCGCGAGACTAGGCCTTTCTTGACTCGCGAAGTGAGGCCCTGCTTGCAGGCCTCTTATTCTTGTGTCTGCGGAGCACCATACTTACTGTGCTTGGGAGGCCTGAAAACCCACTCTCTGGGGCTGCCTTTCCTCCCTCCAAGGAAGTCAGCCTGCCCGGCCGACTTCTGGCTGAAACTCACTTCGGGCTGTGAAGTGCTAGCTGGGAAGTCAGTTTTCAGGGGCCATGGCCGCTGGCTGCATGTATACGGCTAGGGGTCCCACACTGCCAGGGAACATCAAAGCTCCCTCAAAACAGCTCTTCCGTCACGTTAGCTCTGCAGGAGAGAGCTCGCGAGACTAGGCCTTTCTTGACTCGCGAAGTGAGGCCTTGCTTGCAGGCCTCTTATTCTTGTGTTTGCGGAGCACCATACTTACTTTGCTCGGGAGGCCTGAAAACCCACTCTCTGGGGCTGCCTTTCCTCCCTCCAAGGAAGACAACCTTCCGGGCCGCCTTCGGGCTGAAAGTGACATTGGGCTGCGAAGTGCTAGCTGGGAAGTCAATTTTCAGGGGTTATGGCCGCTGTGTGCACATGGACGCCTAGGGCTCCCACACTGCCCGGGAACTTCAAGGCTCCCTGCACACATCGCTCCCATCACGATTGCGCTATAGCAGAGAGCGCCGGATACTAGGCCTTTCATGACTCGCGAAGTGAGGCCCTGCTTGCAGGCCTGTTGTTCCTGCGTCTGCAGAGCACCATCCTTGCTGTGCGCGAGAGGCCTAAAAACCAACTCTCTGGGGCTGCCTTTCCTCTTTCCAAGGAAGACAGCCTGCACTGCCGCCTTCAGGCTGAAAGTCACATTGGGCTGGGAAGTGCTAGCTGGGAAGTCAGTTTTCAGGGGCCATGGCCGCTGGCTGCACGTATACGGCTAGGGGTCCCACACTGCCAGGGAGCATCAAGACTCCCTCAAAACAGCTCTTCCGTCACGTTAGCTCTGCAGGAGAGAGCTCGCGAGACTAGGCCTTTCTTGACTCGCAAATGAAGCCCTGCTTGCAGTCCTCTTGTACTTAGGTCTAGAGTGCCCCACACTTACTGTACGAAGGAGGCCTGAAAACCCACTCTCTGGGGCTGCCTTTCCTGCCTGCAAGGTAGAGTGCCTGCCCGGACGCCTTGGGGCTGAAAGTCACATTGGGCTGGGAAGTGCTTGCTGGGAAGTCAGTTTTCAGGGGCCATGGCCGCTGGCTGCACATGTACGCCTAGGGCGCCCACACTGCCCGGGAACTTCAAGGCTCCCTGCACACATCTCTTCCATCACGTTTGCTCTATAGCAGAGAGCTCCAGATACTAGGCCTTTCATGACTCGCGAAGTGAGTTGTTCTTGCGTCTGCAGAGCACCATACTTGCTGTGCGCGAGAGGCCTGAAAACCCACTCTCTGGGGCTGCCTGTCCTCCTTCCAAGGAAGACAGCCTGCTGGCCGCCTTCGGGCTGAAAGTCACATTGGGCTGGGAAGTGCTAGCTGGGAAGTCAGTTTTCAGGTGCCATGGCCGCTGGCTGCACATTTACGGTTAGGGCTCCCTCTCTGCCCGGGAACATCAAGAATCCCTCGAAATAGGTTTTCCGTTACGTTTGCTCTGCAGGAGAGTGCTCGCGAGACTAGGCCTTTCTTGACTCGGGAATGAGGCCCTGCTTACGGACCTTTGCACTGGCGTCTGCAGAGCCCCACCCTTGCTGTACCAGGGAGGCCTGAAAACCCACTCTCCGGGGCTGCCTTTCCTCCCTCCAAGGAAGACAGCCAGCCCGGCCGCCTTCGGGTTGAAAGTCACAGTGGGCTGGGAATTGCTAGCTGGGAAGTCAGTTTTCAGGGGCCATGGCCGCTGGCTGCACGTATTCGGCTAGGGGTCCCACACTGCCCGGGAGCATCAAGGCTCCCTCAAAACAGCTCTTCCGTCACGTTAGCTCTGCAGGAGAGAGCTCGCGAGACTAGGCCTTTCTTGACTCGCAAAGTGAAGCCCTGCTTGCAGGCCTCTTGTACTTGCGTCTAGAGTGCCCCACACTTGCTGTACCAAGGAGGCCTGAAAACCCACTCTCTGGGGCTGCCTTTCCTGCCGGCAAGGTAGAGTGCCTGCCCGCCCGCCTTCGGGCTGAAGTCACATTGGGCTGGGAAGTGCTAGCTGGGAAGTTAGTTTTCAGGGGCCATGGCCGCTGGTTGCACATGTACGCCTAGGGCTCCCACACTGTCCGGGAACTTCAAGGCACCCTGCACACATCTCCTCCATCACGTTTGCTCTATAGCAGAGAGCTCGCGAGACTAGGCCTTTCTTGACTCGCGAAGTGAGGCTCTGCTTTCACGCCTGTTGTTCTTACGTCTGCAGAGCACCATACTTGCTGTGCGCCAGAGGCCTGAAAACCCACTCTCTGGGGCTGCCTTTCCTCCCTCCAAGGAAGTCAGCCTTCCCGGCCGACTTTCTGGCTGAAACTCACTTCGGGCTGTGAAGTGCTAGTTGAGAAGTCAATTTCAGGGGCAATGGCCGCTGGGTGCACGTGGATGCCTAGGGCTCCAACACTGCTCGGGAACATCAAGGTTTCTTCCACACAGTTCTTCCTTGACGTTTGGTCTGCAGGAGAGTGCTCGCGAAACTAGGCCTTTTTTCACTCGGGAAGTGAGGTGCTACTTTAAGGCCTCTTGAACTTGCGTTTGCAGAGCCCCACACTTGCTGTGCGAGGAAGCCCTGAAAACCCACTCTCTGGGGCTGCCTTTCCTCCCTCCAAGGAAGACAGCCTGCCCGGCCGCCTTCGGGCTGAAAGTCACATTGGGCTGGGAAGTGCTTGCTGGGAAGTCAGTTTTCAGGGGCCATGGCCGCTGGCTGCTCATTTACCGCTACGGCTCCCACACTGCCGGGGAGCATCAAGGCTCCCTCAAAATAGCTCTTCCCTCACGTTAGCTCTGCAGGAGAGAGCTCGCGAGAATAGGCCTTTCTTGACTCGTGAAGTGAGGCCCTGCTTGCAAGCCTCTTATTCTTGCGTCTGCGGAGCACCATACTTACTGTGCTCGGGAGGCCTGAAAACCCACTCTCTGGGGCTGCCTTTCCTCCCTCCAAGGAAGTCAGCCTGCCCGGCTGACTTCTGGCTGAAACTCACTTCGGGCTGTGAAGTGCTAGTTGGGAAGTCAGTTTTCAAGGGCAATGGCCGCTGGGTGCACGTGTATGCCTAGGGCTCCAACACTGCCAGGGACATCAAGGTTTCTTCCACACAGTTCTTCTGTCACGTTAGCTCTGCAGGAGAGAGCTCGCGAGACTAGGCCTTTCTTCACTCGGGAAGTGAGGCCCTGCTTTCAGCCCTCTTCTACTGGCATCTGCAGAGCCCCACACTTGCTGTGCGAGGAAGCCCTGAAAACCAACTCTCAGGAGCTGTCTTTCCTCCTTCCAAGGAAGACAGCCTGCACGGCCGCCTTCGGGCTGAAAGTCACATTGGGCTGGGAAGTGCTTGCTGGGAAGTCAGTTTTCAGGGGCCATGGCCGCTGGCTGCACATGTACGCCTAGGGCTCCCACACTGCCCGGGAACTTCAAGGCTCCCTGCACACATCTCTTCCATCACGTTTGCTCTATAGCTGAGAGCTCCAAATACTAGGCTTTTCATGACTCGCGAAGTGAGTTGTTCTTGCGTCTGCAGTGCAGTATACTTGCTGTGCGCGAGAGGCCTGAAAACCCACTCTCTGGGGCTGCCATTCCTCCTTCCAAGGAAGACAACCTGCTGGCCGCCTTCGGGCTGAAAGTCACATTGGGCTGGGAAGTGCTAGCTGGGAAGTCAGTTTTCAGGAGCCATGGCCGCTGGCTGCACGTATACGGCTAGGGGTCCCACAATGCCAGGGAGCATCAAGGCTCCCTCAAACAGCTCTTCCGTCACGTTAGCTCTGTAGGAGAGAGCTCGCGAGAATAGGCCTTTCTTGACTCGCAAATGAAGCCCTGCTTGCAGGCCTCTTGTACTTGTGTCTAGAGTGCCCCACACTTACTGTACGAAGGAGGCCTGAAAACCCACTCTCTGGGGCTGCCTTTCCTGCCTGCAAGGTAGAGTGCCTGCCCGGCCGCCTTGGGGATGAAAGTCACATTGGGCTGGGAAGTGCTTGCTGGGATGTCAGTTTTCAGGGTCCATGGCCGCTGGCTGCACGTTTACCGCTAGGGCTCCCACACTGCCGGGGAGCATCAAGGCTCCCTCAAAATAGCTCTTCCCTCACGTTAGCTCTGCAGGAGAGAGCTCGCGAGAATAGGCCTTTCTTGACTTGCGAAGTGAGGCCCTGCTTGCAAGCCTCTTATTCTTGCGTCTGCGGAGCACCATACTTACTGTGCTCGGGAGGCCTGAACACCCACTCTCTGGGGCTGCCTTTCCTCCCTCCAAGGAAGTCAGCCTTCCCGGCCGACTTTCTGGCTGAAACTCACTTCGGGCTGTTAAGTGCTAGTTGGGAAGTCAGTTTTCAAGGGCAATGGCCGCTGGGTGCACGTGTATGCCTAGGGCTCCAACACTGCCAGGGACATCAAGGTTTCTTCCACACAGTTCTTCTGTCACGTTAGCTCTGCAGGAGAGAGCTCGCGAGACTAGGCCTTTCTTCACTCGGGAAGTGAGGCCCTGCTTTCAGCCCTCTTCTACTGGCATCTGCAGAGCCCCACACTTGCTGTGCGAGGAAGCCCTGAAAACCAACTCTCAGGAGCTGTCTTTCCTCCTTCCAAGGAAGACAGCCTGCACTGCCGCCTTCGGGCTGAAAGTCACATTGGGCTGGGAAGTGCTTGCTGGGAAGTCAGTTTTCCGGGGCCATGGCCGCTGGATGCACATGTACGCCTAGGGCTCCAACACTGCCCGGGAACTTCAAGGCTCCCTGCACACATATCTTCCATCACGTTTGCTCTATAGCAGAGAGCTCGCGAGACTAGGCCTTTCTTGACTCGAGAAGTGAGGCTCTGCTTTCAGGCCTGTTGTTCTTACGTCTGCAGAGCACCATACCTGCTGTGCGCCAGAGGCCTGAAAACCGACTCTGTGGGGCTGCCTTTCCTCCCTCCAAGGAAGTCAGCCTTCCCGGCCGACTTTCTGGCTGAAACTCACTTCGGGCTGTGAAGTGCTAGTTGAGAAGTCAATTTCAGGGGCAATGGCCGCTGGGTGCACGTGTATGCCTAGGGCTCCAACACTGCTCGGGAACATCAAGGTTTCTTCCACACAGTTCTTCCTTCACGTTTGGTCTGCAGGAGAGAGCTCGCGAAACTAGGCCTTTTTTCACTCGGGAAGTGAGGTGCTACTTTAAGGCCTCTTGAACATGCGTTTGCAGAGCCCCACACTTGCTGTGCGAGGAAGCTCTGAAAACCCACTCTCTGGGGCTGCCTTTCCTCCCTCCAAGGAAGACAGCCTGCCCGGCCGCCTTCGGGCAGAAAGTCACATTGGGCTGTGAAGTGCTTGCTGGGAAGTCAGTTTTCAGGGGCCATGGCCGCTGGCTGCTCATTTACAGCTAGGGCTCCCACACTGCCGGGGAGCATCAAGCCTCCCTCAAAATAGCTCTTCCGTCACAATAGCTCTGCAGGAGAGAGCTCGCGAGAATAGGCCTTTCTTGACTAGCAAATGAAGCCCTGCTTGCAGGCCTCTTGTACTTGCGTCTAGAGTGCCCCACACTTACTGTACGAAGGAGGCCTGAAAACCCACTCTCTGGGACTACCTTTCCTGCCTGCAAGGTAGAGTGCCTGCCCGGCTGCCTTGGGGCTAAAAGTCACATTGGGCTGGGAAGTGCTTGCTGGGAAGTCAGTTATCAGGGTACATGGCCGCTGGCTGCACGTTTACCGCTAGGGCTCCCACACTGCCAGAGAGCATCAAGGCTCCCTCAAAATAGCTCTTCCGTCACGTTAGCTCTGCAGGAGAGAGCTCGCGACAATAGGCCTTTCTTGACTCGTGAAGTGAGGCCCTGCTTGCAAGCCTCTTATTCTTGCGTCTGCGGAGCATCATACTTACTGTGCTCGGGAGGCCTGAAAACCCACTCTCTGGGGCTGCCTTTCCTCCCTCCAAGGAAGTCAGCCTGCCCGGCCGACTTCTGGCTGAAACTCACTTCGGGCTGTGAAGTGCTAGTTGGGAAGTCAGTTTTCAAGGTCAATGCCCGCTGGGTGCACGTGTATGCCTAGGGCTCTAACACTGCCAGGGACATCAAGGTTTCTTCCACACAGTTCTTCTGTCACGTTAGCTCTGCAGGAGAGAGCTCGCGAGACTAGGCCTTTCTTGACTCGCGAAGTGAGGCCCTGCTTGCAGGTCTCTTATTCTTGTGTCTGCGGAGCACCATACTTACTGTGCTCGGGAGGCCTGAAAACCCACTCTCTGGGGCTGCCTTTCCTCCCTCCAAGGAAGTCAGCCTGCCCGGCTGACTTCTGGCTGAAACTCACTTCGGTCTGTGAAGTGCTAGTTGGGAAGTCAGTTTTCAAGGGCAATGGCCGCTGGCTGCACGTGTATGCCTAGGGCTCCAACACTGCCAGGGACATCAAGGTTTCTTCCACACAGTTCTTCTGTCACGTTAGCTCTGCAGGAGAGAGCTCGCGAGACTAGGCCTTTCTTCACTCGGGAAGTGAGGCCCTGCTTTCAGCCCTCTTCTACTGGCATCTGCAGAGCCCCACACTTGCTGTGCGAGGAAGCCCTGAAAACCAACTCTCAGGAGCTGTCTTTCCTCCTTCCAAGGAAGACAGCCTGCACGGCCGCCTTCGGGCTGAAAGTCACATTGGGCTGGGAAGTGCTTGCTGGGAAGTCAGTTTTCAGGGGCCATGGCCGCTGGCTGCACATGTACGCCTAGCGCTCCCACACTGCCCGGGAACTTCAAGGCTCCCTGCACACATCTCTTCCATCACGTTTGCTCTATAGCAGAGAGCTCCAGATACTAGGCCTTTCATGACTCGCGAAGTGAGTTGTTCTTGCGTCTGCAGAGCAGCATACTTGCTGTGAGCGAGAGGCCTGAAAACCCACTCTCTGGGGCTGCCATTCCTCCTTCCAAGGAAGACAGCCTGCTGGCCGCCTTCAGGCTGAAAGTCACATTGGGCTGGGAAGTGCTTGCTGGGAAGTCAGTTTTCAGGGGCCATGGCTGCTGGCTGCACGTATACGGCTAGGGGTCCCACACTGCCAGGGAGCATCAAGGCTCCCTCAAAACAGCTCTTCCCTCACGTTAGCTCTACAGGAGAGAGCTCGCGAGACTAGGCCTTTCTTGACTAGCAAATGAAGCCCTGTTGCAGGCCTCTTGTACTTGCGTCTAGAGTGCCCCACACTTACTGTACGAAGGAGGCCTGAAAACCCACTCTCTGGGGCTGCCTTTCCTGCCTGCAAGGTAGAATTCCTGCCCGGCCGCCTTGGGGCTGAAAGTCACATTGGGCTGGGAAGTGCTTGCTGGGAAGTCAGTTTTCAGGGGCCATGGCCGCTGGCTGCACGTTTACCGCTAGGGCTCCCACACTGCCGGGGAGCATCAAGGCTCCCTCAAAATAGCTCTTCCGTCACGTTAGCTCTGCAGGAGAGAGCTCGCGAGAATAGGCCTTTCTTGACTCGCGAAGTGAGGCCCTGCTTGCAAGCCTCTTATTCTTGCGTCTGCAGAGCACCATACTTACTGTGCTCGGGAGGCCTGAAAACCCACTCTCTGGGGCTGCCTTTCCTCCCTCCAAGGAAGTCAGCCTGCCCGGCTGACTTCTGGCTGAAACTCACTTCGGGCTGTGAAGTGCTAGTTGGGAAGTCAGTTTTCAAGGGCAATGGCCGCTGGCTGCACGTGTATGCCTAGGGCTCCAACACTGCCAGGGACATCAAGGTTTCTTCCACACAGTTCTTCTGTCACGTTAGCTCTGCAGGAGAGAGCTCGCGAGACTAGGCCTTTCTTCACTCGGGAAGTGAGGCCCGGCTTTCAGCCCTCTTCTACTGGCATCTGCAGAGCCCCACACTTGCTGTGCGAGGAAGCCCTGAAAACCAACTCTCAGGAGCTGTCTTTCCTCTTTCCAAGGAAGACAGCCTGCACGGCCGCCTTCGGGTTGAAAGTCACATTGGGCTGGGAAGTGCTTGCTGGGAAGTCAGTTTTCAGGGGCCATGGCCGCTGGCTGCACATGTACGCCTAGGGCTCCCACACTGCCCGGGAACTTCAAGGCTCCCTGCACACATCTCTTCCATCACGTTTGCTCTATAGCAGAGAGCTCGCGAGACTAGGCCTTTCTTGACTCGCGAAGTGAGGCTCTGCTTTCAGGCCTGTTGTTCTTACGTCTGCAGAGCACCATACTTGCTGTGCGCCAGAGGCCTGAAAACCCACTCTGTGGGGCTGCCTTTCCTCCCTCCAAGGAAGTCAGCCTTACCGGCCGATTTCTGGCTGAAACTCACTTCGGGCTGTGAAGTGCTAGTTGGGAAGTCAATTTCAAGGGCAATGGCCGCTGGGTGCACGTGTATGCCTAGGGCTCCAACACTGCTCGGGAACATCATGGTTTCTTCCACACAGTTCTTCCTTCACGTTTGGTCTGCAGGAGAGAGCTCGCGAGACTAGGCCTTTTTTCACTCGGGAAGTGAGGTGCTACTTTAAGGCCTCTTGAACTTGCGTTTGCAAAGCCCCACACTTGCTGTGCGAGGAAGCCCTGAAAACCCACTCTCTGGGGCTGCCTTTCCTCCCTCCAAGGAAGACAGCCTGCCCGGCCGCCTTCGGGCTGAAAGTCACATTGGGCTGGGAAGTGCTTGCTGGGAAGTCAGTTTTCAGGGGCCATGGCCGCTGGCTGCTCATTTACAGCTAGGGCTCCCACACAGCCGGGGAGCATCAAGGCTCCCTCAAAATAGCTCTTCCGTCACGTTAGCTCTGCAGGAGAGAGCTCGCGAGAATAGGCCTTTCTTGACTCGCGAAGTGAGGCCCTGCTTGCAAGCCTCTTATTCTTGCGTCTGCGGAGCACCATACTTACTGTGCTCGGGAGGCCTGGAAACCCACTCTCTGGGGCTGCCTTTCCTCCCTCCAAGGAAGTCAGCCTGCCCGGCTGACTTCTGGCTGAAACTCACTTCGGGCTGTGAAGTGCTAGTTGGGAAGTCAGTTTTCAAGGGCAATGGCCGCTGGGTGCACGTGTATGCCTAGGGCTCCAACACTGCCAGAGACATCAACGTTTCTTCCACACAGTTCTTCCTTCACGTTTGGTCTGCAGGAGAGAGCTCGCGAGACTAGGCCTTTCTTCACTCGGGAAGTGAGGTGCTACTTTAAGGCCTCTTGAACTTGCGTTTGCAAAGCCCCACACTTGCTGTGCGAGGAAGCTCTGAAAACCCACTCTCTGGGGCTGCCTTTCCTCCCTCCAAGGAAGACAGCCTGCCCGGCCGCCTTCGGGCAGAAAGTCACATTGGGCTGTGAAGTGCTTGCTGGGAAGTCAGTTTTCAGGGGCCATGGCCGCTGGCTGCTCATTTACAGCTAGGGCTCCCACACTGCCGGGGAGCATCAAGCCTCCCTCAAAATAGCTCTTCCGTCACATTAGCTCTGCAGGAGAGAGCTCGCGAGAATAGGCCTTTCTTGACTAGCAAATGAAGCCCTGCTTGCAGGCCTCTTGTACTTGCGTCTAGAGTGCCCCACACTTACTGTACGAAGGAGGCCTGAAAACCCACTCTCTGGGACTACCTTTCCTGCCTGCAAGGTAGAGTGCCTGCCCGGCTGCCTTGGGGCTAAAAGTCACATTGGGCTGGGAAGTGCTTGCTGGGAAGTCAGTTATCAGGGTACATGGCCGCTGGCTGCACGTTTACCGCTAGGGCTCCCACACTGCCAGAGAGCATCAAGGCTCCCTCAAAATAGCTCTTCCGTCACGTTAGCTCTGCAGGAGAGAGCTCGCGACAATAGGCCTTTCTTGACTCGTGAAGTGAGGCCCTGCTTGCAAGCCTCTTATTCTTGCGTCTGCGGAGCATCATACTTACTGTGCTCGGGAGGCCTGAAAACCCACTCTCTGGGGCTGCCTTTCCTCCCTCCAAGGAAGTCAGCCTGCCCGGCCGACTTCTGGCTGAAACTCACTTCGGGCTGTGAAGTGCTAGTTGGGAAGTCAGTTTTCAAGGTCAATGCCCGCTGGGTGCACGTGTATGCCTAGGGCTCTAACACTGCCAGGGACATCAAGGTTTCTTCCACACAGTTCTTCTGTCACGTTAGCTCTGCAGGAGAGAGCTCGCGAGACTAGGCCTTTCTTGACTCGCGAAGTGAGGCCCTGCTTGCAGGCCTCTTATTCTTGTGTCTGCGGAGCACCATACTTACTTTACTCGGGAGGCCTGAAAACCCACTCTCTGGGGCTGCCTTTCCTCCCTCCAAGGAAGTCAGCCTGCCCGGCTGACTTCTGGCTGAAACTCACTTCGGTCTGTGAAGTGCTAGTTGGGAAGTCAGTTTTCAAGGGCAATGGCCGCTGGGTGCACGTGTATGCCTAGGGCTCCAACACTGCCAGGGACATCAAGGTTTCTTCCACACAGTTCTTCTGTCACGTTAGCTCTGCAGGAGAGAGCTCGCGAGACTAGGCCTTTCTTCACTCGGGAAGTGAGGCCCTGCTTTCAGCCCTCTTCTACTGGCATCTGCAGAGCCCCACACTTGCTGTGCGAGGAAGCCCTGAAAACCAACTCTCAGGAGCTGTCTTTCCTCCTTCCAAGGAAGACAGCCTGCACGGCCGCCTTCGGGCTGAAAGTCACATTGGGCTGGGAAGTGCTTGCTGGGAAGTCAGTTTTCAGGGGCCATGGCCGCTGGCTGCACATGTACGCCTAGCGCTCCCACACTGCCCGGGAACTTCAAGGCTCCCTGCACACATCTCTTCCATCACGTTTGCTCTATAGCAGAGAGCTCTAGATACTAGGCCTTTCATGACTCGCGAAGTGAGTTGTTCTTGCGTCTGCAGAGCAGCATACTTGCTGTGAGCGAGAGGCCTGAAAACCCACTCTCTGGGGCTGCCATTCCTCCTTCCAAGGAAGACAGCCTGCTGGCCGCCTTCAGGCTGAAAGTCACATTGGGCTGGGAAGTGCTTGCTGGGAAGTCAGTTTTCAGGGGCCATGGCTGCTGGCTGCACGTATACGGCTAGGGGTCCCACACTGCCAGGGAGCATCAAGGCTCCCTCAAAACAGCTCTTCCGTCACGTTAGCTCTACAGGAGAGAGCTCGCGAGACTAGGCCTTTCTTGACTAGCAAATGAAGCCCTGTTGCAGGCCTCTTGTACTTGCGTCTAGAGTGCCCCACACTTACTGTACGAAGGAGGCCTGAAAACCCACTCTCTGGGGCTGCCTTTCCTGCCTGCAAGGTAGAATTCCTGCCCGGCCGCCTTGGGGCTGAAAGTCACATTGGGCTGGGAAGTGCTTGCTGGGAAGTCAGTTTTCAGGGGCCATGGCCGCTGGCTGCACGTTTACCGCTAGGGCTCCCACACTGCCGGGGAGCATCAAGGCTCCCTCAAAATAGCTCTTCCGTCACGTTAGCTCTGCAGGAGAGAGCTCGCGAGAATAGGCCTTTCTTGACTCGCGAAGTGAGGCCCTGCTTGCAAGCCTCTTATTCTTGCGTCTGCAGAGCACCATACTTACTGTGCTCGGGAGGCCAGAAAACCCACTCTCTGGGGCTGCCTTTCCTGCCTGCAAGGTAGAATTCCTGCCCGGCCGCCTTGGGGCTGAAAGTCACATTGGGCTGGGAAGTGCTTGCTGGGAAGTCAGTTTTCAGGGGCCATGGCCGCTGGCTGCACGTTTACCGCTAGGGCTCCCACACTGCCGGGGAGCATCAAGGCTCCCTCAAAATAGCTCTTCCGTCACGTTAGCTCTGCAGGAGAGAGCTCGCGAGAATAGGCCTTTCTTGACTCGCGAAGTGAGGCCCTGCTTGCAAGCCTCTTATTCTTGCGTCTGCAGAGCACCATACTTACTGTGCTCGGGAGGCCTGAAAACCCACTCTCTGGGGCTGCCTTTCCTCCCTCCAAGGAAGTCAGCCTGCCCGGCTGACTTCTGGCTGAAACTCACTTCGGGCTGTGAAGTGCTAGTTGGGAAGTCAGTTTTCAAGGGCAATGGCCGCTGGCTGCACGTGTATGCCTAGGGCTCCAACACTGCCAGGGACATCAAGGTTTCTTCCACACAGTTCTTCTGTCACGTTAGCTCTGCAGGAGAGAGCTCGCGAGACTAGGCCTTTCTTCACTCGGGAAGTGAGGCCCTGCTTTCAGCCCTCTTCTACTGGCATCTGCAGAGCCCCACACTTGCTGTGCGAGGAAGCCCTGAAAACCAACTCTCAGGAGCTGTCTTTCCTCTTTCCAAGGAAGACAGCCTGCACGGCCGCCTTCGGGTTGAAAGTCACATTGGGCTGGGAAGTGCTTGCTGGGAAGTCAGTTTTCAGGGGCCATGGCCGCTGGCTGCACATGTACGCCTAGGGCTCCCACACTGCCCGGGAACTTCAAGGCTCCCTGCACACATCTCTTCCATCACGTTTGCTCTATAGCAGAGAGCTCGCGAGACTAGGCCTTTCTTGACTCGCGAAGTGAGGCTCTGCTTTCAGGCCTGTTGTTCTTACGTCTGCAGAGCACCATACTTGCTGTGCGCCAGAGGCCTGAAAACCCACTCTGTGGGGCTGCCTTTCCTCCCTCCAAGGAAGTCAGCCTTACCGGCCGATTTCTGGCTGAAACTCACTTCGGGCTGTGAAGTGCTAGTTGGGAAGTCAATTTCAAGGGCAATGGCCGCTGGGTGCACGTGTATGCCTAGGGCTCCAACACTGCTCGGGAACATCATGGTTTCTTCCACACAGTTCTTCCTTCACGTTTGGTCTGCAGGAGAGAGCTCGCGAGACTAGGCCTTTTTTCACTCGGGAAGTGAGGTGCTACTTTAAGGCCTCTTGAACTTGCGTTTGCAAAGCCCCACACTTGCTGTGCGAGGAAGCCCTGAAAACCCACTCTCTGGGGCTGCCTTTCCTCCCTCCAAGGAAGACAGCCTGCCCGGCCGCCTTCGGGCTGAAAGTCACATTGGGCTGGGAAGTGCTTGCTGGGAAGTCAGTTTTCAGGGGCCATGGCCGCTGGCTGCTCATTTACAGCTAGGGCTCCCACACTGCCGGGGAGCATCAAGGCTCCCTCAAAATAGCTCTTCCGTCACGTTAGCTCTGCAGGAGAGAGCTCGCGAGAATAGGCCTTTCTTGACTCGCGAAGTGAGGCCCTGCTTGCAAGCCTCTTATTCTTGCGTCTGCGGAGCACCATACTTACTGTGCTCGGGAGGCCTGGAAACCCACTCTCTGGGGCTGCCTTTCCTCCCTCCAAGGAAGTCAGCCTGCCCGGCTGACTTCTGGCTGAAACTCACTTCGGGCTGTGAAGTGCTAGTTGGGAAGTCAGTTTTCAAGGGCAATGGCCGCTGGGTGCACGTGTATGCCTAGGGCTCCAACACTGCCAGAGACATCAACGTTTCTTCCACACAGTTCTTCCTTCACGTTTGGTCTGCAGGAGAGAGCTCGCGAGACTAGGCCTTTCTTCACTCGGGAAGTGAGGCCCTGCTTTCAGCCCTCTTCTACTGGCATCTGCAGAGCCCCACACTTGCTGTGCGAGGAAGCCCTGAAAACCAACTCTCAGGAGCTGTCTTTCCTCCTTCCAAGGAAGACAGCCTACACGGCCGCCTTCGGGCTGAAAGTCACATTGGGCTGGGAAGTGCTTGCTGGGAAGTCAGTTTTCAGGGGCCATGGCCGCTGGCTGCACATGTACGCCTAGGGCTCCCACACTGCCCGGGAACTTCAAGGCTCCCTGCACACATCTCTTCCATCACGTTTGCCCTATAGCAGAGAGCTCCAGGTACTAGGCCTTTCATGACTCGCGAAGTGAGTTGTTCTTGCGTCTGCAGAGCAGCATACTTGGTGTGCGCGAGAGGCCTGAAAACCCACTCTCTGGGGCTGCCTTTCCTCCTTCCAAGGAAGACAGCCTGCTGGCCGCCTTAGGGCTGAAAGTCACATTGGGCTGGGAAGTGCTAGCTGGGAAGACAGTTTTCAGGGGCCATGGCCGCTGGCTGCACATTTACGGTTAGGGCTCCCGCACTGCCCGGGAACATCAAGAATCCCTCGAAATAGGTTTTCCGTTACGTTTGCTCTGCAGGAGAGTGCTCGCGAGAGTAGGCCTTTCTTGACTCGGGAATGAGGCCCTGCTTACAGACCTTTGCACTGGCGTCTGCAGAGCCCCACCCTTGCTGTGCGAGGGAGGCCTGAAAACCCACTCTCTGGGGCTGCCTTTCCTCCCTCCAAGGAAGACAGCCAGCCCGGCCGCCTTCTGGTTGAAAGTCACAGTAGGCTGGGATTTGCTAGCTGGGAAGTCAGTTTTCAGGGGCCATGGCCGCTGGCTGCACGTATACGGCTAGGGGTCCCACACTGCCCGAGAGCATCAAGGCTCCCTCAAAACAGCTCTTCTGTCACGTTAGCTCTGCAGGAGAGAGCTCGCGAGACTAGGCCTTTCTTGACTCGCAAATGAAGCCCTGCTTGCAGGCCTCTTGTATTTGTGTCTAGAGTGCCCTACACTTACTGTACGAAGGAGGCCTGAAAACCCACTCTCTGGGGCTGCCTTTCCTGCCTGCAAGGTAGAGTGCCTGCCCGGCCGCCTTGGGGCTGAAAGTCACATAGGGCTGGGAAGTGCTTGCTGGGAAGTCAGTTTTCAGGGGCCATGGCCGCTGGCTGCACGTTTACCGCTAGGGCTCCCACACTGCCCGGGAGCATCAGGACTCCCTCAAAACAGCTCCTCCGTCACGTTAGCTCTGCAGGAGAGAGCACGCGAGACTAGGCCTGTCTTGACTCGCGAAGTGAGGCGCTGCTTGCAGGCCTCTTATTCTTGCGCCTGCAGAGCACCATACTTACTGTGCTCGGGAGGCCTGAAAACCCACTCTCAGGGGCTGCCTTTGCTCCCTCCTAGGAAGTCAGCCTGCCCGGCCGACTTCTGGCTGAAACTCACTTCGGGCTGTGAAGTGCTAGTTGGGAAGTCAGTTTTCAAGGTCAATGCCCGCTGGGTGCACGTGTATGCCTAGGGCTCCAACACTGCCAGGGACATCAAGGTTTCTTCCACACAGTTCTTCTGTCACGTTAGCTCTGCAGGAGAGAGCTCGCGAGACTAGGCCTTTCTTGACTCGCGAAGTGAGGCCCTGCTTGCAGGCCTCTTATTCTTGTGTCTGCGGAGCACCATACTTACTGTGCTCGGGAGGCCTGAAAACCCACTCTCTGGGGCTGCCTTTCCTCCCTCCAAGGAAGTCAGCCTGCCCGGATGACTTCTGGCTGAACGTCACATTGGGCTGGGAAGTGCTAGCTGGGAAGTCAGTTTTCAGGTGCCATGGCCGCTGGCTGCACATTTACGGTTAGGGCTCCCTCTCTGCCCGGGAACATCAAGAATCCCTCGAAATAGGTTTTCCGTTACGTTTGCTCTGCAGGAGAGTGCTCGCGAGACTAGGCCTTTCTTGACTCGGGAATGAGGCCCTGCTTACGGACCTTTGCACTGGCGTCTGCAGAGCCCCACCCTTGCTGTACCAGGGAGGCCTGAAAACCCACTCTCCGGGGCTGCCTTTCCTCCCTCCAAGGAAGACAGCCAGCCCGGCCGCCTTCGGGTTGAAAGTCACAGTGGGCTGGGAATTGCTAGCTGGGAAGTCAGTTTTCAGGGGCCATGGCCGCTGGCTGCACGTATTCGGCTAGGGGTCCCACACTGCCCGGGAGCATCAAGGCTCCCTCAAAACAGCTCTTCCGTCACGTTAGCTCTGCAGGAGAGAGCTCGCGAGACTAGGCCTTTCTTGACTCGCAAAGTGAAGCCCTGCTTGCAGGCCTCTTGTACTTGCGTCTAGAGTGCCCCACACTTGCTGTACCAAGGAGGCCTGAAAACCCACTCTCTGGGGCTGCCTTTCCTGCCGGCAAGGTAGAGTGCCTGCCCGCCCGCCTTCGGGCTGAATTCACATTGGGCTGGGAAGTGCTAGCTGGGAAGTTAGTTTTCAGGGGCCATGGCCGCTGGTTGCACATGTACGCCTAGGGCTCCCACACTGTCCGGGAACTTCAAGGCTCCCTGCACACATCTCCTCCATCACGTTTGCTCTATAGCAGAGAGCTCGCGAGACTAGGCCTTTCTTGACTCGCGAAGTGAGGCTCTGCTTTCAGGCCTGTTGTTCTTACGTCTGCAGAGCACCATACTTGCTGTGCGCCAGAGGCCTGAAAACCCACTCTCTGGGGCTGCCTTTCCTCCCTCCAAGGAAGACAACCTTCCGGGCCGCCTTCGGGCTGAAAGTGACATTGGGCTGCGAAGTGCTAGCTGGGAAGTCAATTTTCAGGGGTTATGGCCGCTGTGTGCACATGGACGCCTAGGGCTCCCACACTGCCCGGGAACTTCAAGGCTCCCTGCACACATCGCTCCCATCACGATTGCGCTATAGCAGAGAGCGCCGGATACTAGGCCTTTCATGACTCGCGAAGTGAGGCCCTGCTTGCAGGCCTGTTGTTCCTGCGTCTGCAGAGCACCATCCTTGCTGTGCGCGAGAGGCCTAAAAACCAACTCTCTGGGGCTGCCTTTCCTCTTTCCAAGGAAGACAGCCTGCACTGCCGCCTTCAGGCTGAAAGTCACATTGGGCTGGGAAGTGCTAGCTGGGAAGTCAGTTTTCAGGGGCCATGGCCGCTGGCTGCACGTATACGGCTAGGGGTCCCACACTGCCAGGGAGCATCAAGACTCCCTCAAAACAGCTCTTCCGTCACGTTAGCTCTGCAGGAGAGAGCTCGCGAGACTAGGCCTTTCTTGACTCGCAAATGAAGCCCTGCTTGCAGTCCTCTTGTACTTAGGTCTAGAGTGCCCCACACTTACTGTACGAAGGAGGCCTGAAAACCCACTCTCTGGGGCTGCCTTTCCTGCCTGCAAGGTAGAGTGCCTGCCCGGACGCCTTGGGGCTGAAAGTCACATTGGGCTGGGAAGTGCTTGCTGGGAAGTCAGTTTTCAGGGGCCATGGCCGCTGGCTGCACATGTACGCCTAGGGCGCCCACACTGCCCGGGAACTTCAAGGCTCCCTGCACACATCTCTTCCATCACGTTTGCTCTATAGCAGAGAGCTCCAGATACTAGGCCTTTCATGACTCGCGAAGTGAGTTGTTCTTGCGTCTGCAGAGCACCATACTTGCTGTGCGCGAGAGGCCTGAAAACCCACTCTCTGGGGCTGCCTGTCCTCCTTCCAAGGAAGACAGCCTGCTGGCCGCCTTCGGGCTGAAAGTCACATTGGGCTGGGAAGTGCTAGCTGGGAAGTCAGTTTTCAGGTGCCATGGCCGCTGGCTGCACATTTACGGTTAGGGCTCCCTCTCTGCCCGGGAACATCAAGAATCCCTCGAAATAGGTTTTCCGTTACGTTTGCTCTGCAGGAGAGTGCTCGCGAGACTAGGCCTTTCTTGACTCGGGAATGAGGCCCTGCTTACGGACCTTTGCACTGGCGTCTGCAGAGCCCCACCCTTGCTGTACCAGGGAGGCCTGAAAACCCACTCTCCGGGGCTGCCTTTCCTCCCTCCAAGGAAGACAGCCAGCCCGGCCGCCTTCGGGTTGAAAGTCACAGTGGGCTGGGAATTGCTAGCTGGGAAGTCAGTTTTCAGGGGCCATGGCCGCTGGCTGCACGTATTCGGCTAGGGGTCCCACACTGCCCGGGAGCATCAAGGCTCCCTCAAAACAGCTCTTCCGTCACGTTAGCTCTGCAGGAGAGAGCTCGCGAGACTAGGCCTTTCTTGACTCGCAAAGTGAAGCCCTGCTTGCAGGCCTCTTGTACTTGCGTCTAGAGTGCCCCACACTTGCTGTACCAAGGAGGCCTGAAAACCCACTCTCTGGGGCTGCCTTTCCTGCCGGCAAGGTAGAGTGCCTGCCCGCCCGCCTTCGGGCTGAAGTCACATTGGGCTGGGAAGTGCTAGCTGGGAAGTTAGTTTTCAGGGGCCATGGCCGCTGGTTGCACATGTACGCCTAGGGCTCCCACACTGTCCGGGAACTTCAAGGCACCCTGCACACATCTCCTCCATCACGTTTGCTCTATAGCAGAGAGCTCGCGAGACTAGGCCTTTCTTGACTCGCGAAGTGAGGCTCTGCTTTCACGCCTGTTGTTCTTACGTCTGCAGAGCACCATACTTGCTGTGCGCCAGAGGCCTGAAAACCCACTCTCTGGGGCTGCCTTTCCTCCCTCCAAGGAAGTCAGCCTTCCCGGCCGACTTTCTGGCTGAAACTCACTTCGGGCTGTGAAGTGCTAGTTGAGAAATCAATTTCAGGGGCAATGGCCGCTGGGTGCACGTGGATGCCTAGGGCTCCAACACTGCTCGGGAACATCAAGGTTTCTTCCACACAGTTCTTCCTTGACGTTTGGTCTGCAGGAGAGTGCTCGCGAAACTAGGCCTTTTTTCACTCGGGAAGTGAGGTGCTACTTTAAGGCCTCTTGAACTTGCGTTTGCAGAGCCCCACACTTGCTGTGCGAGGAAGCCCTGAAAACCCACTCTCTGGGGCTGCCTTTCCTCCCTCCAAGGAAGACAGCCTGCCCGGCCGCCTTCGGGCTGAAAGTCACATTGGGCTGGGAAGTGCTTGCTGGGAAGTCAGTTTTCAGGGGCCATGGCCGCTGGCTGCTCATTTACCGCTACGGCTCCCACACTGCCGGGGAGCATCAAGGCTCCCTCAAAATAGCTCTTCCCTCACGTTAGCTCTGCAGGAGAGAGCTCGCGAGAATAGGCCTTTCTTGACTCGTGAAGTGAGGCCCTGCTTGCAAGCCTCTTATTCTTGCGTCTGCGGAGCACCATACTTACTGTGCTCGGGAGGCCTGAAAACCCACTCTCTGGGGCTGCCTTTCCTCCCTCCAAGGAAGTCAGCCTGCCCGGCTGACTTCTGGCTGAAACTCACTTCGGGCTGTGAAGTGCTAGTTGGGAAGTCAGTTTTCAAGGGCAATGGCCGCTGGGTGCACGTGTATGCCTAGGGCTCCAACACTGCCAGGGACATCAAGGTTTCTTCCACACAGTTCTTCTGTCACGTTAGCTCTGCAGGAGAGAGCTCGCGAGACTAGGCCTTTCTTCACTCGGGAAGTGAGGCCCTGCTTTCAGCCCTCTTCTACTGGCATCTGCAGAGCCCCACACTTGCTGTGCGAGGAAGCCCTGAAAACCAACTCTCAGGAGCTGTCTTTCCTCCTTCCAAGGAAGACAGCCTGCACGGCCGCCTTCGGGCTGAAAGTCACATTGGGCTGGGAAGTGCTTGCTGGGAAGTCAGTTTTCAGGGGCCATGGCCGCTGGCTGCACATGTACGCCTAGGGCTCCCACACTGCCCGGGAACTTCAAGGCTCCCTGCACACATCTCTTCCATCACGTTTGCTCTATAGCTGAGAGCTCCAAATACTAGGCTTTTCATGACTCGCGAAGTGAGTTGTTCTTGCGTCTGCAGTGCAGTATACTTGCTGTGCGCGAGAGGCCTGAAAACCCACTCTCTGGGGCTGCCATTCCTCCTTCCAAGGAAGACAACCTGCTGGCCGCCTTCGGGCTGAAAGTCACATTGGGCTGGGAAGTGCTAGCTGGGAAGTCAGTTTTCAGGAGCCATGGCCGCTGGCTGCACGTATACGGCTAGGGGTCCCACAATGCCAGGGAGCATCAAGGCTCCCTCAAACAGCTCTTCCGTCACGTTAGCTCTGTAGGAGAGAGCTCGCGAGAATAGGCCTTTCTTGACTCGCAAATGAAGCCCTGCTTGCAGGCCTCTTGTACTTGTGTCTAGAGTGCCCCACACTTACTGTACGAAGGAGGCCTGAAAACCCACTCTCTGGGGCTGCCTTTCCTGCCTGCAAGGTAGAGTGCCTGCCCGGCCGCCTTGGGGCTGAAAGTCACATTGGGCTGGGAAGTGCTTGCTGGGATGTCAGTTTTCAGGGTCCATGGCCGCTGGCTGCACGTTTACCGCTAGGGCTCCCACACTGCCGGGGAGCATCAAGGCTCCCTCAAAATAGCTCTTCCCTCACGTTAGCTCTGCAGGAGAGAGCTCGCGAGAATAGGCCTTTCTTGACTTGCGAAGTGAGGCCCTGCTTGCAAGCCTCTTATTCTTGCGTCTGCGGAGCACCATACTTACTGTGCTCGGGAGGCCTGAACACCCACTCTCTGGGGCTGCCTTTCCTCCCTCCAAGGAAGTCAGCCTTCCCGGCCGACTTTCTGGCTGAAACTCACTTCGGGCTGTTAAGTGCTAGTTGGGAAGTCAGTTTTCAAGGGCAATGGCCGCTGGGTGCACGTGTATGCCTAGGGCTCCAACACTGCCAGGGACATCAAGGTTTCTTCCACACAGTTCTTCTGTCACGTTAGCTCTGCAGGAGAGAGCTCGTGAGACTAGGCCTTTCTTCACTCGGGAAGTGAGGCCCTGCTTTCAGCCCTCTTCTACTGGCATCTGCAGAGCCCCACACTTGCTGTGCGAGGAAGCCCTGAAAACCAACTCTCAGGAGCTGTCTTTCCTCCTTCCAAGGAAGACAGCCTGCACGGCCGCCTTCGGGCTGAAAGTCACATTGGGCTGGGAAGTGCTTGCTGGGAAGTCAGTTTTCCGGGGCCATGGCCGCTGGATGCACATGTACGCCTAGGGCTCCAACACTGCCCGGGAACTTCAAGGCTCCCTGCACACATATCTTCCATCACGTTTGCTCTATAGCAGAGAGCTCGCGAGACTAGGCCTTTCTTGACTCGAGAAGTGAGGCTCTGCTTTCAGGCCTGTTGTTCTTACGTCTGCAGAGCACCATACCTGCTGTGCGCCAGAGGCCTGAAAACCGACTCTGTGGGGCTGCCTTTCCTCCCTCCAAGGAAGTCAGCCTTCCCGGCCGACTTTCTGGCTGAAACTCACTTCGGGCTGTGAAGTGCTAGTTGAGAAGTCAATTTCAGGGGCAATGGCCGCTGGGTGCACGTGTATGCCTAGGGCTCCAACACTGCTCGGGAACATCAAGGTTTCTTCCACACAGTTCTTCCTTCACGTTTGGTCTGCAGGAGAGAGCTCGCGAAACTAGGCCTTTTTTCACTCGGGAAGTGAGGTGCTACTTTAAGGCCTCTTGAACATGCGTTTGCAGAGCCCCACACTTGCTGTGCGAGGAAGCTCTGAAAACCCACTCTCTGGGGCTGCCTTTCCTCCCTCCAAGGAAGACAGCCTGCCCGGCCGCCTTCGGGCAGAAAGTCACATTGGGCTGTGAAGTGCTTGCTGGGAAGTCAGTTTTCAGGGGCCATGGCCGCTGGCTGCTCATTTACAGCTAGGGCTCCCACACTGCCGGGGAGCATCAAGCCTCCCTCAAAATAGCTCTTCCGTCACATTAGCTCTGCAGGAGAGAGCTCGCGAGAATAGGCCTTTCTTGACTAGCAAATGAAGCCCTGCTTGCAGGCCTCTTGTACTTGCGTCTAGAGTGCCCCACACTTACTGTACGAAGGAGGCCTGAAAACCCACTCTCTGGGACTACCTTTCCTGCCTGCAAGGTAGAGTGCCTGCCCGGCTGCCTTGGGGCTAAAAGTCACATTGGGCTGGGAAGTGCTTGCTGGGAAGTCAGTTATCAGGGTACATGGCCGCTGGCTGCACGTTTACCGCTAGGGCTCCCACACTGCCAGAGAGCATCAAGGCTCCCTCAAAATAGCTCTTCCGTCACGTTAGCTCTGCAGGAGAGAGCTCGCGACAATAGGCCTTTCTTGACTCGTGAAGTGAGGCCCTGCTTGCAAGCCTCTTATTCTTGCGTCTGCGGAGCATCATACTTACTGTGCTCGGGAGGCCTGAAAACCCACTCTCTGGGGCTGCCTTTCCTCCCTCCAAGGAAGTCAGCCTGCCCGGCCGACTTCTGGCTGAAACTCACTTCGGGCTGTGAAGTGCTAGTTGGGAAGTCAGTTTTCAAGGTCAATGCCCGCTGGGTGCACGTGTATGCCTAGGGCTCTAACACTGCCAGGGACATCAAGGTTTCTTCCACACAGTTCTTCTGTCACGTTAGCTCTGCAGGAGAGAGCTCGCGAGACTAGGCCTTTCTTGACTCGCGAAGTGAGGCCCTGCTTGCAGGTCTCTTATTCTTGTGTCTGCGGAGCACCATACTTACTGTGCTCGGGAGGCCTGAAAACCCACTCTCTGGGGCTGCCTTTCCTCCCTCCAAGGAAGTCAGCCTGCCCGGCTGACTTCTGGCTGAAACTCACTTCGGTCTGTGAAGTGCTAGTTGGGAAGTCAGTTTTCAAGGGCAATGGCCGCTGGCTGCACGTGTATGCCTAGGGCTCCAACACTGCCAGGGACATCAAGGTTTCTTCCACACAGTTCTTCTGTCACGTTAGCTCTGCAGGAGAGAGCTCGCGAGACTAGGCCTTTCTTCACTCGGGAAGTGAGGCCCTGCTTTCAGCCCTCTTCTACTGGCATCTGCAGAGCCCCACACTTGCTGTGCGAGGAAGCCCTGAAAACCAACTCTCAGGAGCTGTCTTTCCTCCTTCCAAGGAAGACAGCCTGCACGGCCGCCTTCGGGCTGAAAGTCACATTGGGCTGGGAAGTGCTTGCTGGGAAGTCAGTTTTCAGGGGCCATGGCCGCTGGCTGCACATGTACGCCTAGCGCTCCCACACTGCCCGGGAACTTCAAGGCTCCCTGCACACATCTCTTCCATCACGTTTGCTCTATAGCAGAGAGCTCCAGATACTAGGCCTTTCATGACTCGCGAAGTGAGTTGTTCTTGCGTCTGCAGAGCAGCATACTTGCTGTGAGCGAGAGGCCTGAAAACCCACTCTCTGGGGCTGCCATTCCTCCTTCCAAGGAAGACAGCCTGCTGGCCGCCTTCAGGCTGAAAGTCACATTGGGCTGGGAAGTGCTTGCTGGGAAGTCAGTTTTCAGGGGCCATGGCTGCTGGCTGCACGTATACGGCTAGGGGTCCCACACTGCCAGGGAGCATCAAGGCTCCCTCAAAACAGCTCTTCCCTCACGTTAGCTCTACAGGAGAGAGCTCGCGAGACTAGGCCTTTCTTGACTAGCAAATGAAGCCCTGTTGCAGGCCTCTTGTACTTGCGTCTAGAGTGCCCCACACTTACTGTACGAAGGAGGCCTGAAAACCCACTCTCTGGGGCTGCCTTTCCTGCCTGCAAGGTAGAATTCCTGCCCGGCCGCCTTGGGGCTGAAAGTCACATTGGGCTGGGAAGTGCTTGCTGGGAAGTCAGTTTTCAGGGGCCATGGCCGCTGGCTGCACGTTTACCGCTAGGGCTCCCACACTGCCGGGGAGCATCAAGGCTCCCTCAAAATAGCTCTTCCGTCACGTTAGCTCTGCAGGAGAGAGCTCGCGAGAATAGGCCTTTCTTGACTCGCGAAGTGAGGCCCTGCTTGCAAGCCTCTTATTCTTGCGTCTGCAGAGCACCATACTTACTGTGCTCGGGAGGCCTGAAAACCCACTCTCTGGGGCTGCCTTTCCTCCCTCCAAGGAAGTCAGCCTGCCCGGCTGACTTCTGGCTGAAACTCACTTCGGGCTGTGAAGTGCTAGTTGGGAAGTCAGTTTTCAAGGGCAATGGCCGCTGGCTGCACGTGTATGCCTAGGGCTCCAACACTGCCAGGGACATCAAGGTTTCTTCCACACAGTTCTTCTGTCACGTTAGCTCTGCAGGAGAGAGCTCGCGAGACTAGGCCTTTCTTCACTCGGGAAGTGAGGCCCGGCTTTCAGCCCTCTTCTACTGGCATCTGCAGAGCCCCACACTTGCTGTGCGAGGAAGCCCTGAAAACCAACTCTCAGGAGCTGTCTTTCCTCTTTCCAAGGAAGACAGCCTGCACGGCCGCCTTCGGGTTGAAAGTCACATTGGGCTGGGAAGTGCTTGCTGGGAAGTCAGTTTTCAGGGGCCATGGCCGCTGGCTGCACATGTACGCCTAGGGCTCCCACACTGCCCGGGAACTTCAAGGCTCCCTGCACACATCTCTTCCATCACGTTTGCTCTATAGCAGAGAGCTCGCGAGACTAGGCCTTTCTTGACTCGCGAAGTGAGGCTCTGCTTTCAGGCCTGTTGTTCTTACGTCTGCAGAGCACCATACTTGCTGTGCGCCAGAGGCCTGAAAACCCACTCTGTGGGGCTGCCTTTCCTCCCTCCAAGGAAGTCAGCCTTACCGGCCGATTTCTGGCTGAAACTCACTTCGGGCTGTGAAGTGCTAGTTGGGATATCAATTTCAAGGGCAATGGCCGCTGGGTGCACGTGTATGCCTAGGGCTCCAACACTGCCAGAGACATCAACGTTTCTTCCACACAGTTCTTCCTTCACGTTTGGTCTGCAGGAGAGAGCTCGCGAGACTAGGCCTTTCTTCACTCGGGAAGTGAGGTGCTACTTTAAGGCCTCTTGAACTTGCGTTTGCAAAGCCCCACACTTGCTGTGCGAGGAAGCTCTGAAAACCCACTCTCTGGGGCTGCCTTTCCTCCCTCCAAGGAAGACAGCCTGCCCGGCCGCCTTCGGGCAGAAAGTCACATTGGGCTGTGAAGTGCTTGCTGGGAAGTCAGTTTTCAGGGGCCATGGCCGCTGGCTGCTCATTTACAGCTAGGGCTCCCACACTGCCGGGGAGCATCAAGCCTCCCTCAAAATAGCTCTTCCGTCACATTAGCTCTGCAGGAGAGAGCTCGCGAGAATAGGCCTTTCTTGACTAGCAAATGAAGCCCTGCTTGCAGGCCTCTTGTACTTGCGTCTAGAGTGCCCCACACTTACTGTACGAAGGAGGCCTGAAAACCCACTCTCTGGGACTACCTTTCCTGCCTGCAAGGTAGAGTGCCTGCCCGGCTGCCTTGGGGCTAAAAGTCACATTGGGCTGGGAAGTGCTTGCTGGGAAGTCAGTTATCAGGGTACATGGCCGCTGGCTGCACGTTTACCGCTAGGGCTCCCACACTGCCAGAGAGCATCAAGGCTCCCTCAAAATAGCTCTTCCGTCACGTTAGCTCTGCAGGAGAGAGCTCGCGACAATAGGCCTTTCTTGACTCGTGAAGTGAGGCCCTGCTTGCAAGCCTCTTATTCTTGCGTCTGCGGAGCATCATACTTACTGTGCTCGGGAGGCCTGAAAACCCACTCTCTGGGGCTGCCTTTCCTCCCTCCAAGGAAGTCAGCCTGCCCGGCCGACTTCTGGCTGAAACTCACTTCGGGCTGTGAAGTGCTAGTTGGGAAGTCAGTTTTCAAGGTCAATGCCCGCTGGGTGCACGTGTATGCCTAGGGCTCTAACACTGCCAGGGACATCAAGGTTTCTTCCACACAGTTCTTCTGTCACGTTAGCTCTGCAGGAGAGAGCTCGCGAGACTAGGCCTTTCTTGACTCGCGAAGTGAGGCCCTGCTTGCAGGCCTCTTATTCTTGTGTCTGCGGAGCACCATACTTACTTTACTCGGGAGGCCTGAAAACCCACTCTCTGGGGCTGCCTTTCCTCCCTCCAAGGAAGTCAGCCTGCCCGGCTGACTTCTGGCTGAAACTCACTTCGGTCTGTGAAGTGCTAGTTGGGAAGTCAGTTTTCAAGGGCAATGGCCGCTGGGTGCACGTGTATGCCTAGGGCTCCAACACTGCCAGGGACATCAAGGTTTCTTCCACACAGTTCTTCTGTCACGTTAGCTCTGCAGGAGAGAGCTCGCGAGACTAGGCCTTTCTTCACTCGGGAAGTGAGGCCCTGCTTTCAGCCCTCTTCTACTGGCATCTGCAGAGCCCCACACTTGCTGTGCGAGGAAGCCCTGAAAACCAACTCTCAGGAGCTGTCTTTCCTCCTTCCAAGGAAGACAGCCTGCACGGCCGCCTTCGGGCTGAAAGTCACATTGGGCTGGGAAGTGCTTGCTGGGAAGTCAGTTTTCAGGGGCCATGGCCGCTGGCTGCACATGTACGCCTAGCGCTCCCACACTGCCCGGGAACTTCAAGGCTCCCTGCACACATCTCTTCCATCACGTTTGCTCTATAGCAGAGAGCTCTAGATACTAGGCCTTTCATGACTCGCGAAGTGAGTTGTTCTTGCGTCTGCAGAGCAGCATACTTGCTGTGAGCGAGAGGCCTGAAAACCCACTCTCTGGGGCTGCCATTCCTCCTTCCAAGGAAGACAGCCTGCTGGCCGCCTTCAGGCTGAAAGTCACATTGGGCTGGGAAGTGCTTGCTGGGAAGTCAGTTTTCAGGGGCCATGGCTGCTGGCTGCACGTATACGGCTAGGGGTCCCACACTGCCAGGGAGCATCAAGGCTCCCTCAAAACAGCTCTTCCGTCACGTTAGCTCTACAGGAGAGAGCTCGCGAGACTAGGCCTTTCTTGACTAGCAAATGAAGCCCTGTTGCAGGCCTCTTGTACTTGCGTCTAGAGTGCCCCACACTTACTGTACGAAGGAGGCCTGAAAACCCACTCTCTGGGGCTGCCTTTCCTTCCTGCAAGGTAGAATTCCTGCCCGGCCGCCTTGGGGCTGAAAGTCACATTGGGCTGGGAAGTGCTTGCTGGGAAGTCAGTTTTCAGGGGCCATGGCCGCTGGCTGCACGTTTACCGCTAGGGCTCCCACACTGCCGGGGAGCATCAAGGCTCCCTCAAAATAGCTCTTCCATCACGTTAGCTCTGCAGGAGAGAGCTCGCGAGAATAGGCCTTTCTTGACTCGCGAAGTGAGGCCCTGCTTGCAAGCCTCTTATTCTTGCGTCTGCAGAGCACCATACTTACTGTGCTCGGGAGGCCTGAAAACCCACTCTCTGGGGCTGCCTTTCCTGCCTGCAAGGTAGAATTCCTGCCCGGCCGCCTTGGGGCTGAAAGTCACATTGGGCTGGGAAGTGCTTGCTGGGAAGTCAGTTTTCAGGGGCCATGGCCGCTGGCTGCACGTTTACCGCTAGGGCTCCCACACTGCCGGGGAGCATCAAGGCTCCCTCAAAATAGCTCTTCCGTCACGTTAGCTCTGCAGGAGAGAGCTCGCGAGAATAGGCCTTTCTTGACTCGCGAAGTGAGGCCCTGCTTGCAAGCCTCTTATTCTTGCGTCTGCAGAGCACCATACTTACTGTGCTCGGGAGGCCTGAAAACCCACTCTCTGGGGCTGCCTTTCCTCCCTCCAAGGAAGTCAGCCTGCCCGGCTGACTTCTGGCTGAAACTCACTTCGGGCTGTGAAGTGCTAGTTGGGAAGTCAGTTTTCAAGGGCAATGGCCGCTGGCTGCACGTGTATGCCTAGGGCTCCAACACTGCCAGGGACATCAAGGTTTCTTCCACACAGTTCTTCTGTCACGTTAGCTCTGCAGGAGAGAGCTCGCGAGACTAGGCCTTTCTTCACTCGGGAAGTGAGGCCCTGCTTTCAGCCCTCTTCTACTGGCATCTGCAGAGCCCCACACTTGCTGTGCGAGGAAGCCCTGAAAACCAACTCTCAGGAGCTGTCTTTCCTCTTTCCAAGGAAGACAGCCTGCACGGCCGCCTTCGGGTTGAAAGTCACATTGGGCTGGGAAGTGCTTGCTGGGAAGTCAGTTTTCAGGGGCCATGGCCGCTGGCTGCACATGTACGCCTAGGGCTCCCACACTGCCCGGGAACTTCAAGGCTCCCTGCACACATCTCTTCCATCACGTTTGCTCTATAGCAGAGAGCTCGCGAGACTAGGCCTTTCTTGACTCGCGAAGTGAGGCTCTGCTTTCAGGCCTGTTGTTCTTACGTCTGCAGAGCACCATACTTGCTGTGCGCCAGAGGCCTGAAAACCCACTCTGTGGGGCTGCCTTTCCTCCCTCCAAGGAAGTCAGCCTTACCGGCCGATTTCTGGCTGAAACTCACTTCGGGCTGTGAAGTGCTAGTTGGGAAGTCAATTTCAAGGGCAATGGCCGCTGGGTGCACGTGTATGCCTAGGGCTCCAACACTGCTCGGGAACATCATGGTTTCTTCCACACAGTTCTTCCTTCACGTTTGGTCTGCAGGAGAGAGCTCGCGAGACTAGGCCTTTTTTCACTCGGGAAGTGAGGTGCTACTTTAAGGCCTCTTGAACTTGCGTTTGCAAAGCCCCACACTTGCTGTGCGAGGAAGCCCTGAAAACCCACTCTCTGGGGCTGCCTTTCCTCCCTCCAAGGAAGACAGCCTGCCCGGCCGCCTTCGGGCTGAAAGTCACATTGGGCTGGGAAGTGCTTGCTGGGAAGTCAGTTTTCAGGGGCCATGGCCGCTGGCTGCTCATTTACAGCTAGGGCTCCCACACTGCCGGGGAGCATCAAGGCTCCCTCAAAATAGCTCTTCCGTCACGTTAGCTCTGCAGGAGAGAGCTCGCGAGAATAGGCCTTTCTTGACTCGCGAAGTGAGGCCCTGCTTGCAAGCCTCTTATTCTTGCGTCTGCGGAGCACCATACTTACTGTGCTCGGGAGGCCTGGAAACCCACTCTCTGGGGCTGCCTTTCCTCCCTCCAAGGAAGTCAGCCTGCCCGGCTGACTTCTGGCTGAAACTCACTTCGGGCTGTGAAGTGCTAGTTGGGAAGTCAGTTTTCAAGGGCAATGGCCGCTGGGTGCACGTGTATGCCTAGGGCTCCAACACTGCCAGAGACATCAACGTTTCTTCCACACAGTTCTTCCTTCACGTTTGGTCTGCAGGAGAGAGCTCGCGAGACTAGGCCTTTCTTCACTCGGGAAGTGAGGCCCTGCTTTCAGCCCTCTTCTACTGGCATCTGCAGAGCCCCACACTTGCTGTGCGAGGAAGCCCTGAAAACCAACTCTCAGGAGCTGTCTTTCCTCCTTCCAAGGAAGACAGCCTACACGGCCGCCTTCGGGCTGAAAGTCACATTGGGCTGGGAAGTGCTTGCTGGGAAGTCAGTTTTCAGGGGCCATGGCCGCTGGCTGCACATGTACGCCTAGGGCTCCCACACTGCCCGGGAACTTCAAGGCTCCCTGCACACATCTCTTCCATCACGTTTGCCCTATAGCAGAGAGCTCCAGGTACTAGGCCTTTCATGACTCGCGAAGTGAGTTGTTCTTGCGTCTGCAGAGCAGCATACTTGGTGTGCGCGAGAGGCCTGAAAACCCACTCTCTGGGGCTGCCTTTCCTCCTTCCAAGGAAGACAGCCTGCTGGCCGCCTTAGGGCTGAAAGTCACATTGGGCTGGGAAGTGCTAGCTGGGAAGACAGTTTTCAGGGGCCATGGCCGCTGGCTGCACATTTACGGTTAGGGCTCCCGCACTGCCCGGGAACATCAAGAATCCCTCGAAATAGGTTTTCCGTTACGTTTGCTCTGCAGGAGAGTGCTCGCGAGAGTAGGCCTTTCTTGACTCGGGAATGAGGCCCTGCTTACAGACCTTTGCACTGGCGTCTGCAGAGCCCCACCCTTGCTGTGCGAGGGAGGCCTGAAAACCCACTCTCTGGGGCTGCCTTTCCTCCCTCCAAGGAAGACAGCCAGCCCGGCCGCCTTCTGGTTGAAAGTCACAGTAGGCTGGGATTTGCTAGCTGGGAAGTCAGTTTTCAGGGGCCATGGCCGCTGGCTGCACGTATACGGCTAGGGGTCCCACACTGCCCGAGAGCATCAAGGCTCCCTCAAAACAGCTCTTCTGTCACGTTAGCTCTGCAGGAGAGAGCTCGCGAGACTAGGCCTTTCTTGACTCGCAAATGAAGCCCTGCTTGCAGGCCTCTTGTATTTGTGTCTAGAGTGCCCTACACTTACTGTACGAAGGAGGCCTGAAAACCCACTCTCTGGGGCTGCCTTTCCTGCCTGCAAGGTAGAGTGCCTGCCCGGCCGCCTTGGGGCTGAAAGTCACATAGGGCTGGGAAGTGCTTGCTGGGAAGTCAGTTTTCAGGGGCCATGGCCGCTGGCTGCACGTTTACCGCTAGGGCTCCCACACTGCCCGGGAGCATCAGGACTCCCTCAAAACAGCTCCTCCGTCACGTTAGCTCTGCAGGAGAGAGCACGCGAGACTAGGCCTGTCTTGACTCGCGAAGTGAGGCGCTGCTTGCAGGCCTCTTATTCTTGCGCCTGCAGAGCACCATACTTACTGTGCTCGGGAGGCCTGAAAACCCACTCTCAGGGGCTGCCTTTGCTCCCTCCTAGGAAGTCAGCCTGCCCGGCCGACTTCTGGCTGAAACTCACTTCGGGCTGTGAAGTGCTAGTTGGGAAGTCAGTTTTCAAGGTCAATGCCCGCTGGGTGCACGTGTATGCCTAGGGCTCCAACACTGCCAGGGACATCAAGGTTTCTTCCACACAGTTCTTCTGTCACGTTAGCTCTGCAGGAGAGAGCTCGCGAGACTAGGCCTTTCTTGACTCGCGAAGTGAGGCCCTGCTTGCAGGCCTCTTATTCTTGTGTCTGCGGAGCACCATACTTACTGTGCTCGGGAGGCCTGAAAACCCACTCTCTGGGGCTGCCTTTCCTCCCTCCAAGGAAGTCAGCCTGCCCGGATGACTTCTGGCTGAACGTCACATTGGGCTGGGAAGTGCTAGCTGGGAAGTCAGTTTTCAGGGGCCATGGCCGCTGGCTGCACATGTACGCCTAGGGCGCCCACACTGCCCGGGAACTTCAAGGCTCCCTGCACACATCTCTTCCATCACGTTTGCTCTATAGCAGAGAGCTCCAGATACTAGGCCTTTCATGACTCGCGAAGTGAGTTGTTCTTGCGTCTGCAGAGCACCATACTTGCTGTGCGCGAGAGGCCTGAAAACCCCCTCTCTGGGGCTGCCTGTCCTCCTTCCAAGGAAGACAGCCTGCTGGCCGCCTTCGGGCTGAAAGTCACATTGGGCTGGGAAGTGCTAGCTGGGAAGTCAGTTTTCAGGTGCCATGGCCGCTGGCTGCACATTTACGGTTAGGGCTCCCTCTCTGCCCGGGAACATCAAGAATCCCTCGAAATAGGTTTTCCGTTACGTTTGCTCTGCAGGAGAGTGCTCGCGAGACTAGGCCTTTCTTGACTCGGGAATGAGGCCCTGCTTACGGACCTTTGCACTGGCGTCTGCAGAGCCCCACCCTTGCTGTACCAGGGAGGCCTGAAAACCCACTCTCCGGGGCTGCCTTTCCTCCCTCCAAGGAAGACAGCCAGCCCGGCCGCCTTCGGGTTGAAAGTCACAGTGGGCTGGGAATTGCTAGCTGGGAAGTCAGTTTTCAGGGGCCATGGCCGCTGGCTGCACGTATTCGGCTAGGGGTCCCACACTGCCCGGGAGCATCAAGGCTCCCTCAAAACAGCTCTTCCGTCACGTTAGCTCTGCAGGAGAGAGCTCGCGAGACTAGGCCTTTCTTGACTCGCAAAGTGAAGCCCTGCTTGCAGGCCTCTTGTACTTGCGTCTAGAGTGCCCCACACTTGCTGTACCAAGGAGGCCTGAAAACCCACTCTCTGGGGCTGCCTTTCCTGCCGGCAAGGTAGAGTGCCTGCCCGCCCGCCTTCGGGCTGAAGTCACATTGGGCTGGGAAGTGCTAGCTGGGAAGTTAGTTTTCAGGGGCCATGGCCGCTGGTTGCACATGTACGCCTAGGGCTCCCACACTGTCCGGGAACTTCAAGGCTCCCTGCACACATCTCCTCCATCACGTTTGCTCTATAGCAGAGAGCTCGCGAGACTAGGCCTTTCTTGACTCGCGAAGTGAGGCTCTGCTTTCAGGCCTGTTGTTCTTACGTCTGCAGAGCACCATACTTGCTGTGCGCCAGAGGCCTGAAAACCCACTCTCTGGGGCTGCCTTTCCTCCCTCCAAGGAAGTCAGCCTTCCCGGCCGACTTTCTGGCGGAAACTCACTTCGGGCTGTGAAGTGCTAGTTGAGAAGTCAATTTCAGGGGCAATGGCTGCTGGGTGCACGTGGATGCCTAGGGCTCCAACACTGCTCGGGAACATCAAGGTTTCTTCCACACAGTTCTTCCTTGACGTTTGGTCTGCAGGAGAGTGCTCGCGAAACTAGGCCTTTTTTCACTCGGGAAGTGAGGTGCTACTTTAAGGCCTCTTGAACTTGCGTTTGCAGAGCCCCACACTTGCTGTGCGAGGAAGCCCTGAAAACCCACTCTCTGGGGCTGCCTTTCCTGCCTGCAAGGTAGAGTGTCTGCCCGGCCGCCTTGGGGCTGAAAGTCACATTGGGCTGGGAAGTGCTTGCTGGGAAGTCAGTTTTCAGGGGCCATGGCCGCTGGCTGCACGTTTACCGCTAGGGCTCCCACACTGCCGGGGAGCATCAAGGCTCCCTCAAAATAGCTCTTCCCTCACGTTAGCTCTGCAGGAGAGAGCTCGCGAGAATAGGCCTTTCTTGACTCGCGAAGTGAGGCCCTGCTTGCAAGCCTCTTATTCTTGCGTCTGCGGAGCACCATACTTACTGTGCTCGGGAGGCCTGAAAACCCACTCTCTGGGGCTGCCTTTCCTCCCTCCAAGGAAGTCAGCCTGCCCGGCTGACTTCTGGCTGAAACTCACTTCGGGCTGTGAAGTGCTAGTTGGGAAGTCAGTTTTCAAGGGCAATGGCCGCTGGGTGCACGTGTATGCCTAGGGCTCCAACACTGCCAGGGACATCAAGGTTTCTTCCACACAGTTCTTCTGTCACGTTAGCTCTGCAGGAGAGAGCTCGCGAGACTAGGCCTTTCTTGACTCGCGAAGTGAGGCCCTGCTTGCAGGCCTCTTATTCTTGTGTCTGCGGAGCACCATACTTACTGTGCTTGGGAGGCCTGAAAACCCACTCTCTGGGGCTGCCTTTCCTCCCTCCAAGGAAGTCAGCCTGCCCGGCCGACTTCTGGCTGAAACTCACTTCGGGCTGTGAAGTGCTAGCTGGGAAGTCAGTTTTCAGGGGCCATGGCCGCTGGCTGCATGTATACGGCTAGGGGTCCCACACTGCCAGGGAACATCAAAGCTCCCTCAAAACAGCTCTTCCGTCACGTTAGCTCTGCAGGAGAGAGCTCGCGAGACTAGGCCTTTCTTGACTCGCGAAGTGAGGCCTTGCTTGCAGGCCTCTTATTCTTGTGTTTGCGGAGCACCATACTTACTTTGCTCGGGAGGCCTGAAAACCCACTCTCTGGGGCTGCCTTTCCTCCCTCCAAGGAAGACAACCTTCCGGGCCGCCTTCGGGCTGAAAGTGACATTGGGCTGCGAAGTGCTAGCTGGGAAGTCAATTTTCAGGGGTTATGGCCGCTGTGTGCACATGGACGCCTAGGGCTCCCACACTGCCCGGGAACTTCAAGGCTCCCTGCACACATCGCTCCCATCACGATTGCGCTATAGCAGAGAGCGCCGGATACTAGGCCTTTCATGACTCGCGAAGTGAGGCCCTGCTTGCAGGCCTGTTGTTCCTGCGTCTGCAGAGCACCATCCTTGCTGTGCGCGAGAGGCCTAAAAACCAACTCTCTGGGGCTGCCTTTCCTCTTTCCAAGGAAGACAGCCTGCACTGCCGCCTTCAGGCTGAAAGTCACATTGGGCTGGGAAGTGCTAGCTGGGAAGTCAGTTTTCAGGGGCCATGGCCGCTGGCTGCACGTATACGGCTAGGGGTCCCACACTGCCAGGGAGCATCAAGACTCCCTCAAAACAGCTCTTCCGTCACGTTAGCTCTGCAGGAGAGAGCTCGCGAGACTAGGCCTTTCTTGACTCGCAAATGAAGCCCTGCTTGCAGTCCTCTTGTACTTAGGTCTAGAGTGCCCCACACTTACTGTACGAAGGAGGCCTGAAAACCCACTCTCTGGGGCTGCCTTTCCTGCCTGCAAGGTAGAGTGCCTGCCCGGACGCCTTGGGGCTGAAAGTCACATTGGGCTGGGAAGTGCTTGCTGGGAAGTCAGTTTTCAGGGGCCATGGCCGCTGGCTGCACATGTACGCCTAGGGCGCCCACACTGCCCGGGAACTTCAAGGCTCCCTGCACACATCTCTTCCATCACGTTTGCTCTATAGCAGAGAGCTCCAGATACTAGGCCTTTCATGACTCGCGAAGTGAGTTGTTCTTGCGTCTGCAGAGCACCATACTTGCTGTGCGCGAGAGGCCTGAAAACCCACTCTCTGGGGCTGCCTGTCCTCCTTCCAAGGAAGACAGCCTGCTGGCCGCCTTCGGGCTGAAAGTCACATTGGGCTGGGAAGTGCTAGCTGGGAAGTCAGTTTTCAGGTGCCATGGCCGCTGGCTGCACATTTACGGTTAGGGCTCCCTCTCTGCCCGGGAACATCAAGAATCCCTCGAAATAGGTTTTCCGTTACGTTTGCTCTGCAGGAGAGTGCTCGCGAGACTAGGCCTTTCTTGACTCGGGAATGAGGCCCTGCTTACGGACCTTTGCACTGGCGTCTGCAGAGCCCCACCCTTGCTGTACCAGGGAGGCCTGAAAACCCACTCTCCGGGGCTGCCTTTCCTCCCTCCAAGGAAGACAGCCAGCCCGGCCGCCTTCGGGTTGAAAGTCACAGTGGGCTGGGAATTGCTAGCTGGGAAGTCAGTTTTCAGGGGCCATGGCCGCTGGCTGCACGTATTCGGCTAGGGGTCCCACACTGCCCGGGAGCATCAAGGCTCCCTCAAAACAGCTCTTCCGTCACGTTAGCTCTGCAGGAGAGAGCTCGCGAGACTAGGCCTTTCTTGACTCGCAAAGTGAAGCCCTGCTTGCAGGCCTCTTGTACTTGCGTCTAGAGTGCCCCACACTTGCTGTACCAAGGAGGCCTGAAAACCCACTCTCTGGGGCTGCCTTTCCTGCCGGCAAGGTAGAGTGCCTGCCCGCCCGCCTTCGGGCTGAAGTCACATTGGGCTGGGAAGTGCTAGCTGGGAAGTTAGTTTTCAGGGGCCATGGCCGCTGGTTGCACATGTACGCCTAGGGCTCCCACACTGTCCGGGAACTTCAAGGCTCCCTGCACACATCTCCTCCATCACGTTTGCTCTATAGCAGAGAGCTCGCGAGACTAGGCCTTTCTTGACTCGCGAAGTGAGGCTCTGCTTTCAGGCCTGTTGTTCTTACGTCTGCAGAGCACCATACTTGCTGTGCGCCAGAGGCCTGAAAACCCACTCTCTGGGGCTGCCTTTCCTCCCTCCAAGGAAGTCAGCCTTCCCGGCCGACTTTCTGGCGGAAACTCACTTCGGGCTGTGAAGTGCTAGTTGAGAAGTCAATTTCAGGGGCAATGGCTGCTGGGTGCACGTGGATGCCTAGGGCTCCAACACTGCTCGGGAACATCAAGGTTTCTTCCACACAGTTCTTCCTTGACGTTTGGTCTGCAGGAGAGTGCTCGCGAAACTAGGCCTTTTTTCACTCGGGAAGTGAGGTGCTACTTTAAGGCCTCTTGAACTTGCGTTTGCAGAGCCCCACACTTGCTGTGCGAGGAAGCCCTGAAAACCCACTCTCTGGGGCTGCCTTTCCTGCCTGCAAGGTAGAGTGTCTGCCCGGCCGCCTTGGGGCTGAAAGTCACATTGGGCTGGGAAGTGCTTGCTGGGAAGTCAGTTTTCAGGGGCCATGGCCGCTGGCTGCACGTTTACCGCTAGGGCTCCCACACTGCCGGGGAGCATCAAGGCTCCCTCAAAATAGCTCTTCCCTCACGTTAGCTCTGCAGGAGAGAGCTCGCGAGAATAGGCCTTTCTTGACTCGCGAAGTGAGGCCCTGCTTGCAAGCCTCTTATTCTTGCGTCTGCGGAGCACCATACTTACTGTGCTCGGGAGGCCTGAAAACCCACTCTCTGGGGCTGCCTTTCCTCCCTCCAAGGAAGTCAGCCTGCCCGGCTGACTTCTGGCTGAAACTCACTTCGGGCTGTGAAGTGCTAGTTGGGAAGTCAGTTTTCAAGGTCAATGCCCGCTGGGTGCACGTGTATGCCTAGGGCTCCAACACTGCCAGGGACATCAAGGTTTCTTCCACACAGTTCTTCTGTCACGTTAGCTCTGCAGGAGAGAGCTCGCGAGACTAGGCCTTTTTTCACTCGGGAAGTGAGGTCCTGCTTTAAGGCCTCTTGAACTTGCGTTTGCAGAGCCCCACACTTGCTGTGCGAGGAAGCCCTGAAAACCCACTCTCTGGGCCTGCCTTTCCTCCCTCCAAGGAAGAGAGCCTGCCCGGCCGACTTCTGGCTGAAACTCACTTCGGGCTGTGAAGTGCTAGTTGGGAAGTCAGTTTTCAAGGGCAATGGCCGCTGGGTGCACGTGTATGCCTAGGGCTCCAACACTGCCAGGGACATCAAGGTTTCTTCCACACAGTTCTTCTGTCACGTTAGCTCTGCAGGAGAGAGCTCGCGAGACTAGGCCTTTCTTCACTCGGGAAGTGAGGCCCTGCTTTCAGCCCTCTTCTACTGGCATCTGCAGAGCCCCACACTTGCTGTGCGAGGAAGTCCTGAAAACCAACTCTCAGGAGCTGTCTTTCCTCCTTCCAAGGAAGACAGCCTGCACGGCCGCCTTCGGGCTGAAAGTCACATTGGGCTGGGAAGTGCTTGCTGGGAAGTCAGTTTTCAGGGGCCATGGCCGCTGGCTGCACATGTACGCCTAGGGCTCCCACACTGCCCGGGAACTTCAAGGCTCCCTGCACACATCTCTTCTATCACGTTTGCTCTATAGCAGAGAGCTCGCGAGACTAGGCCTTTCTTGACTCGCGAAGTGAGGCCCTGCTTGCAAGCCTCTTATTCTTGTGTCTGCGGAGCACCATACTTACTGTGCTCGGGAGGCCTGAAAACCCATTCTCTGGGGCTGCCTTTCCTCCCTCCAAGGAATTCAGCCTGCCCGGCCGACTTCTGGCTGAAACTCACTTCGGGCTGTGAAGTGCTAGTTGGGAAGTCAGTTTTCAAGGGCAATGGCCGCTGGGTTCACGTGTATGCCTAGGGCTCCAACACTGCCAGAGACATCAAGGTTTCTTCCACACAGTTCTTCCTTCACGTTTGGTCTGCAGGAGAGAGCTCGCGAGACTAGGCCTTTCTTCCCTCGGGAAGTGAGGCCCTGCTTTCAGCCCTCTTCTACTGGCATCTGCAGAGCCCCACACTTGCTGTGCGAGGAAGCCCTGAAAACCAACTCAGGAGCTGTCTTTCCTCCTTCCAAGGAAGACAGCCTGCACGGCCGCCTTCGGGCTGAAAGTCACATTGGGCTGGGAAGTGCTTGCTGGGAAGTCAGTTTTCAGGGGCCATGGCCGCTGGCTGCACATGTACGCCTAGGGCTCCCACACTGCCCGGGAACTTCAAGGCTCCCTGCACACATCTCTTCCATCACGTTTGCTCTATAGCAGAGAGCTCCAGATACTAGGCCTTTCATGACTCGCGAAGTGAGTTGTTCTTGCGTCTGCAGAGCAGCATACTTGCTGTGCGCGAGAGGCCTGAAAACCCCCTCTCTGGGGCTGCCTTTCCTCCTTCCAAGGAAGACAGCCTGCTGGCCGCCTTCGGGCTGAAAGTCACATTGGGCTGGGAAGTGCTAGCTGGGAAGTCAGTTTTCAGGTGCCATGGCCGCTGGCTGCACATTTACGGTTAGGGCTCCCGCACTGCCCGGGAACATGAAGAATCCCTCGAAATAGGTTTTCGGTTACGTTTGCTCTGCAGGAGAGTGCTCGCGAGACTAGGCCTTTCTTGACTCGGGAATGAGGCCCTGCTTACGGACCTTTGCACTGGCGTCTGCAGAGCCCCACCCTTGCTGTGCGAGGGAGGCCTGAAAACCCACTCTCTGGGGCTGCCTTTCCTGCCTGCAAGGTAGAGTGTCTGCCCGGCCGCCTTGGGGCTGAAAGTCACATTGGGCTGGGAAGTGCTTGCTGGGAAGTCAGTTTTCAGGGGCCATGGCCGCTGGCTGCACGTTTACCGCTAGGGCTCCCACACTGCCGGGGAGCATCAAGGCTCCCTCAAAATAGCTCTTCCCTCACGTTAGCTCTGCAGGAGAGAGCTCGCGAGAATAGGCCTTTCTTGACTCGCGAAGTGAGGCCCTGCTTGCAAGCCTCTTATTCTTGCGTCTGCGGAGCACCATACTTACTGTGCTCGGGAGGCCTGAAAACCCACTCTCTGGGGCTGCCTTTCCTCCCTCCAAGGAAGTCAGCCTGCCCGGCTGACTTCTGGCTGAAACTCACTTCGGGCTGTGAAGTGCTAGTTGGGAAGTCAGTTTTCAAGGGCAATGGCCGCTGGGTGCACGTGTATGCCTAGGGCTCCAACACTGCCAGGGACATCAAGGTTTCTTCCACACAGTTCTTCTGTCACGTTAGCTCTGCAGGAGAGAGCTCGCGAGACTAGGCCTTTCTTGACTCGCGAAGTGAGGCCCTGCTTGCAGGCCTCTTATTCTTGTGTCTGCGGAGCACCATACTTACTGTGCTTGGGAGGCCTGAAAACCCACTCTCTGGGGCTGCCTTTCCTCCCTCCAAGGAAGTCAGCCTGCCCGGCCGACTTCTGGCTGAAACTCACTTCGGGCTGTGAAGTGCTAGCTGGGAAGTCAGTTTTCAGGGGCCATGGCCGCTGGCTGCATGTATACGGCTAGGGGTCCCACACTGCCAGGGAACATCAAAGCTCCCTCAAAACAGCTCTTCCGTCACGTTAGCTCTGCAGGAGAGAGCTCGCGAGACTAGGCCTTTCTTGACTCGCGAAGTGAGGCCTTGCTTGCAGGCCTCTTATTCTTGTGTTTGCGGAGCACCATACTTACTTTGCTCGGGAGGCCTGAAAACCCACTCTCTGGGGCTGCCTTTCCTCCCTCCAAGGAAGACAACCTTCCGGGCCGCCTTCGGGCTGAAAGTGACATTGGGCTGCGAAGTGCTAGCTGGGAAGTCAATTTTCAGGGGTTATGGCCGCTGTGTGCACATGGACGCCTAGGGCTCCCACACTGCCCGGGAACTTCAAGGCTCCCTGCACACATCGCTCCCATCACGATTGCGCTATAGCAGAGAGCGCCGGATACTAGGCCTTTCATGACTCGCGAAGTGAGGCCCTGCTTGCAGGCCTGTTGTTCCTGCGTCTGCAGAGCACCATCCTTGCTGTGCGCGAGAGGCCTAAAAACCAACTCTCTGGGGCTGCCTTTCCTCTTTCCAAGGAAGACAGCCTGCACTGCCGCCTTCAGGCTGAAAGTCACATTGGGCTGGGAAGTGCTAGCTGGGAAGTCAGTTTTCAGGGGCCATGGCCGCTGGCTGCACGTATACGGCTAGGGGTCCCACACTGCCAGGGAGCATCAAGACTCCCTCAAAACAGCTCTTCCGTCACGTTAGCTCTGCAGGAGAGAGCTCGCGAGACTAGGCCTTTCTTGACTCGCAAATGAAGCCCTGCTTGCAGTCCTCTTGTACTTAGGTCTAGAGTGCCCCACACTTACTGTACGAAGGAGGCCTGAAAACCCACTCTCTGGGGCTGCCTTTCCTGCCTGCAAGGTAGAGTGCCTGCCCGGACGCCTTGGGGCTGAAAGTCACATTGGGCTGGGAAGTGCTTGCTGGGAAGTCAGTTTTCAGGGGCCATGGCCGCTGGCTGCACATGTACGCCTAGGGCGCCCACACTGCCCGGGAACTTCAAGGCTCCCTGCACACATCTCTTCCATCACGTTTGCTCTATAGCAGAGAGCTCCAGATACTAGGCCTTTCATGACTCGCGAAGTGAGTTGTTCTTGCGTCTGCAGAGCACCATACTTGCTGTGCGCGAGAGGCCTGAAAACCCACTCTCTGGGGCTGCCTGTCCTCCTTCCAAGGAAGACAGCCTGCTGGCCGCCTTCGGGCTGAAAGTCACATTGGGCTGGGAAGTGCTAGCTGGGAAGTCAGTTTTCAGGTGCCATGGCCGCTGGCTGCACATTTACGGTTAGGGCTCCCTCTCTGCCCGGGAACATCAAGAATCCCTCGAAATAGGTTTTCCGTTACGTTTGCTCTGCAGGAGAGTGCTCGCGAGACTAGGCCTTTCTTGACTCGGGAATGAGGCCCTGCTTACGGACCTTTGCACTGGCGTCTGCAGAGCCCCACCCTTGCTGTACCAGGGAGGCCTGAAAACCCACTCTCCGGGGCTGCCTTTCCTCCCTCCAAGGAAGACAGCCAGCCCGGCCGCCTTCGGGTTGAAAGTCACAGTGGGCTGGGAATTGCTAGCTGGGAAGTCAGTTTTCAGGGGCCATGGCCGCTGGCTGCACGTATTCGGCTAGGGGTCCCACACTGCCCGGGAGCATCAAGGCTCCCTCAAAACAGCTCTTCCGTCACGTTAGCTCTGCAGGAGAGAGCTCGCGAGACTAGGCCTTTCTTGACTCGCAAAGTGAAGCCCTGCTTGCAGGCCTCTTGTACTTGCGTCTAGAGTGCCCCACACTTGCTGTACCAAGGAGGCCTGAAAACCCACTCTCTGGGGCTGCCTTTCCTGCCGGCAAGGTAGAGTGCCTGCCCGCCCGCCTTCGGGCTGAAGTCACATTGGGCTGGGAAGTGCTAGCTGGGAAGTTAGTTTTCAGGGGCCATGGCCGCTGGTTGCACATGTACGCCTAGGGCTCCCACACTGTCCGGGATCTTCAAGGCTCCCTGCACACATCTCCTCCATCACGTTTGCTCTATAGCAGAGAGCTCGCGAGACTAGGCCTTTCTTGACTCGCGAAGTGAGGCTCTGCTTTCAGGCCTGTTGTTCTTACGTCTGCAGAGCACCATACTTGCTGTGCGCCAGAGGCCTGAAAACCCACTCTCTGGGGCTGCCTTTCCTCCCTCCAAGGAAGTCAGCCTTCCCGGCCGACTTTCTGGCTGAAACTCACTTCGGGCTGTGAAGTGCTAGTTGAGAAGTCAATTTCAGGGGCAATGGCTGCTGGGTGCACGTGGATGCCTAGGGCTCCAACACTGCTCGGGAACATCAAGGTTTCTTCCACACAGTTCTTCCTTGACGTTTGGTCTGCAGGAGAGTGCTCGCGAAACTAGGCCTTTTTTCACTCGGGAAGTGAGGTGCTACTTTAAGGCCTCTTGAACTTGCGTTTGCAGAGCCCCACACTTGCTGTGCGAGGAAGCCCTGAAAACCCACTCTCTGGGGCTGCCTTTCCTGCCTGCAAGGTAGAGTGTCTGCCCGGCCGCCTTGGGGCTGAAAGTCACATTGGGCTGGGAAGTGCTTGCTGGGAAGTCAGTTTTCAGGGGCCATGGCCGCTGGCTGCACGTTTACCGCTAGGGCTCCCACACTGCCGGGGAGCATCAAGGCTCCCTCAAAATAGCTCTTCCCTCACGTTAGCTCTGCAGGAGAGAGCTCGCGAGAATAGGCCTTTCTTGACTCGCGAAGTGAGGCCCTGCTTGCAAGCCTCTTATTCTTGCGTCTGCGGAGCACCATACTTACTGTGCTCGGGAGGCCTGAAAACCCACTCTCTGGGGCTGCCTTTCCTCCCTCCAAGGAAGTCAGCCTGCCCGGCTGACTTCTGGCTGAAACTCACTTCGGGCTGTGAAGTGCTAGTTGGGAAGTCAGTTTTCAAGGTCAATGCCCGCTGGGTGCACGTGTATGCCTAGGGCTCCAACACTGCCAGGGACATCAAGGTTTCTTCCACACAGTTCTTCTGTCACGTTAGCTCTGCAGGAGAGAGCTCGCGAGACTAGGCCTTTTTTCACTCGGGAAGTGAGGTCCTGCTTTAAGGCCTCTTGAACTTGCGTTTGCAGAGCCCCACACTTGCTGTGCGAGGAAGCCCTGAAAACCCACTCTCTGGGCCTGCCTTTCCTCCCTCCAAGGAAGAGAGCCTGCCCGGCCGACTTCTGGCTGAAACTCACTTCGGGCTGTGAAGTGCTAGTTGGGAAGTCAGTTTTCAAGGGCAATGGCCGCTGGGTGCACGTGTATGCCTAGGGCTCCAACACTGCCAGGGACATCAAGGTTTCTTCCACACAGTTCTTCTGTCACGTTAGCTCTGCAGGAGAGAGCTCGCGAGACTAGGCCTTTCTTCACTCGGGAAGTGAGGCCCTGCTTTCAGCCCTCTTCTACTGGCATCTGCAGAGCCCCACACTTGCTGTGCGAGGAAGTCCTGAAAACCAACTCTCAGGAGCTGTCTTTCCTCCTTCCAAGGAAGACAGCCTGCACGGCCGCCTTCGGGCTGAAAGTCACATTGGGCTGGGAAGTGCTTGCTGGGAAGTCAGTTTTCAGGGGCCATGGCCGCTGGCTGCACATGTACGCCTAGGGCTCCCACACTGCCCGGGAACTTCAAGGCTCCCTGCACACATCTCTTCTATCACGTTTGCTCTATAGCAGAGAGCTCGCGAGACTAGGCCTTTCTTGACTCGCGAAGTGAGGCCCTGCTTGCAAGCCTCTTATTCTTGTGTCTGCGGAGCACCATACTTACTGTGCTCGGGAGGCCTGAAAACCCATTCTCTGGGGCTGCCTTTCCTCCCTCCAAGGAATTCAGCCTGCCCGGCCGACTTCTGGCTGAAACTCACTTCGGGCTGTGAAGTGCTAGTTGGGAAGTCAGTTTTCAAGGGCAATGGCCGCTGGGTTCACGTGTATGCCTAGGGCTCCAACACTGCCAGAGACATCAAGGTTTCTTCCACACAGTTCTTCCTTCACGTTTGGTCTGCAGGAGAGAGCTCGCGAGACTAGGCCTTTCTTCCCTCGGGAAGTGAGGCCCTGCTTTCAGCCCTCTTCTACTGGCATCTGCAGAGCCCCACACTTGCTGTGCGAGGAAGCCCTGAAAACCAACTCAGGAGCTGTCTTTCCTCCTTCCAAGGAAGACAGCCTGCACGGCCGCCTTCGGGCTGAAAGTCACATTGGGCTGGGAAGTGCTTGCTGGGAAGTCAGTTTTCAGGGGCCATGGCCGCTGGCTGCACATGTACGCCTAGGGCTCCCACACTGCCCGGGAACTTCAAGGCTCCCTGCACACATCTCTTCCATCACGTTTGCTCTATAGCAGAGAGCTCCAGATACTAGGCCTTTCATGACTCGCGAAGTGAGTTGTTCTTGCGTCTGCAGAGCAGCATACTTGCTGTGCGCGAGAGGCCTGAAAACCCCCTCTCTGGGGCTGCCTTTCCTCCTTCCAAGGAAGACAGCCTGCTGGCCGCCTTCGGGCTGAAAGTCACATTGGGCTGGGAAGTGCTAGCTGGGAAGTCAGTTTTCAGGTGCCATGGCCGCTGGCTGCACATTTACGGTTAGGGCTCCCGCACTGCCCGGGAACATGAAGAATCCCTCGAAATAGGTTTTCGGTTACGTTTGCTCTGCAGGAGAGTGCTCGCGAGACTAGGCCTTTCTTGACTCGGGAATGAGGCCCTGCTTACGGACCTTTGCACTGGCGTCTGCAGAGCCCCACCCTTGCTGTACGAGGGAGGCCTGAAAACCCACTCTCTGGGGCTGCCTTTCCTCCCTCCAAGGAAGACAGCCAGCCCGGCCGCCTTCGGTTTGAAAGTCACAGTGGGCTGGGAATTGCTAGCTGGGAAGTCAGTTTTCAGGGGCCATGGCCGCTGGCTGCACGTATTCGGCTAGGGGTCCCACACTGCCCGGGAGCATCAAGGCTCCCTCAAAACAGCTCTTCCGTCACGTTAGCTCTGCAGGAGAGAGCTCGCGAGACTAGGCCTTTCTTGACTCGCAAAGTGAAGCCCTGCTTGCAGGCCTCTTGTACTTGCGTCTAGAGTGCCCCACACTTGCTGTACCAAGGAGGCCTGAAAACCCACTCTCTGGGGCTGCCTTTCCTGCCGGCAAGGTAGAGTGCCTGCCCGCCCGCCTTCGGGCTGAAGTCACATTGGGCTGGGAAGTGCTAGCTGGGAAGTTAGTTTTCAGGGGCCATGGCCGCTGGTTGCACATGTACGCCTAGGGCTCCCACACTGTCCGGGAACTTCAAGGCTCCCTGCACACATCTCCTCCATCACGTTTGCTCTATAGCAGAGAGCTCGCGAGACTAGGCCTTTCTTGACTCGCGAAGTGAGGCTCTGCTTTCAGGCCTGTTGTTCTTACGTCTGCAGAGCACCATACTTGCTGTGCGCCAGAGGCCTGAAAACCCACTCTCTGGGGCTGCCTTTCCTCCCTCCAAGGAAGTCAGCCTTCCCGGCCGACTTTCTGGCTGAAACTCACTTCGGGCTGTGAAGTGCTAGTTGAGAAGTCAATTTCAGGGGCAATGGCCGCTGGGTGCACGTGGATGCCTAGGGCTCCAACACTGCTCGGGAACATCAAGGTTTCTTCCACACAGTTCTTCCTTGACGTTTGGTCTGCAGGAGAGTGCTCGCGAAACTAGGCCTTTTTTCACTCGGGAAGTGAGGTGCTACTTTAAGGCCTCTTGAACTTGCGTTTGCAGAGCCCCACACTTGCTGTGCGAGGAAGCCCTGAAAACCCACTCTCTGGGGCTGCCTTTCCTGCCTGCAAGGTAGAGTGTCTGCCCGGCCGCCTTGGGGCTGAAAGTCACATTGGGCTGGGAAGTGCTTGCTGGGAAGTCAGTTTTCAGGGGCCATGGCCGCTGGCTGCACGTTTACCGCTAGGGCTCCCACACTGCCGGGGAGCATCAAGGCTCCCTCAAAATAGCTCTTCCCTCACGTTAGCTCTGCAGGAGAGAGCTCGCGAGAATAGGCCTTTCTTGACTCGCGAAGTGAGGCCCTGCTTGCAAGCCTCTTATTCTTGCGTCTGCGGAGCACCATACTTACTGTGCTCGGGAGGCCTGAAAACCCACTCTCTGGGGCTGCCTTTCCTCCCTCCAAGGAAGTCAGCCTGCCCGGCTGACTTCTGGCTGAAACTCACTTCGGGCTGTGAAGTGCTAGTTGGGAAGTCAGTTTTCAAGGGCAATGGCCGCTGGGTGCACGTGTATGCCTAGGGCTCCAACACTGCCAGGGACATCAAGGTTTCTTCCACACAGTTCTTCTGTCACGTTAGCTCTGCAGGAGAGAGCTCGCGAGACTAGGCCTTTCTTGACTCGCGAAGTGAGGCCCTGCTTGCAGGCCTCTTATTCTTGTGTCTGCGGAGCACCATACTTACTGTGCTTGGGAGGCCTGAAAACCCACTCTCTGGGGCTGCCTTTCCTCCCTCCAAGGAAGTCAGCCTGCCCGGCCGACTTCTGGCTGAAACTCACTTCGGGCTGTGAAGTGCTAGCTGGGAAGTCAGTTTTCAGGGGCCATGGCCGCTGGCTGCATGTATACGGCTAGGGGTCCCACACTGCCAGGGAACATCAAAGCTCCCTCAAAACAGCTCTTCCGTCACGTTAGCTCTGCAGGAGAGAGCTCGCGAGACTAGGCCTTTCTTGACTCGCGAAGTGAGGCCTTGCTTGCAGGCCTCTTATTCTTGTGTTTGCGGAGCACCATACTTACTTTGCTCGGGAGGCCTGAAAACCCACTCTCTGGGGCTGCCTTTCCTCCCTCCAAGGAAGACAACCTTCCGGGCCGCCTTCGGGCTGAAAGTGACATTGGGCTGCGAAGTGCTAGCTGGGAAGTCAATTTTCAGGGGTTATGGCCGCTGTGTGCACATGGACGCCTAGGGCTCCCACACTGCCCGGGAACTTCAAGGCTCCCTGCACACATCGCTCCCATCACGATTGCGCTATAGCAGAGAGCGCCGGATACTAGGCCTTTCATGACTCGCGATGTGAGGCCCTGCTTGCAGGCCTGTTGTTCCTGCGTCTGCAGAGCACCATCCTTGCTGTGCGCGAGAGGCCTAAAAACCAACTCTCTGGGGCTGCCTTTCCTCTTTCCAAGGAAGACAGCCTGCACTGCCGCCTTCAGGCTGAAAGTCACATTGGGCTGGGAAGTGCTAGCTGGGAAGTCAGTTTTCAGGGGCCATGGCCGCTGGCTGCACGTATACGGCTAGGGGTCCCACACTGCCAGGGAGCATCAAGACTCCCTCAAAACAGCTCTTCCGTCACGTTAGCTCTGCAGGAGAGAGCTCGCGAGACTAGGCCTTTCTTGACTCGCAAATGAAGCCCTGCTTGCAGTCCTCTTGTACTTAGGTCTAGAGTGCCCCACACTTACTGTACGAAGGAGGCCTGAAAACCCACTCTCTGGGGCTGCCTTTCCTGCCTGCAAGGTAGAGTGCCTGCCCGGACGCCTTGGGGCTGAAAGTCACATTGGGCTGGGAAGTGCTTGCTGGGAAGTCAGTTTTCAGGGGCCATGGCCGCTGGCTGCACATGTACGCCTTGGGCGCCCACACTGCCCGGGAACTTCACGGCTCCCTGCACACATCTCTTCCATCACGTTTGCTCTATAGCAGAGAGCTCCAGATACTAGGCCTTTCATGACTCGCGAAGTGAGTTGTTCTTGCGTCTGCAGAGCACCATACTTGCTGTGCGCGAGAGGCCTGAAAACCCACTCTCTGGGGCTGCCTGTCCTCCTTCCAAGGAAGACAGCCTGCTGGCCGCCTTCGGGCTGAAAGTCACATTGGGCTGGGAAGTGCTAGCTGGGAAGTCAGTTTTCAGGTGCCATGGCCGCTGGCTGCACATTTACGGTTAGGGCTCCCTCTCTGCCCGGGAACATCAAGAATCCCTCGAAATAGGTTTTCCGTTACGTTTGCTCTGCAGGAGAGTGCTCGCGAGACTAGGCCTTTCTTGACTCGGGAATGAGGCCCTGCTTACGGACCTTTGCACTGGCGTCTGCAGAGCCCCACCCTTGCTGTACCAGGGAGGCCTGAAAACCCACTCTCCGGGGCTGCCTTTCCTCCCTCCAAGGAAGACAGCCAGCCCGGCCGCCTTCGGGTTGAAAGTCACAGTGGGCTGGGAATTGCTAGCTGGGAAGTCAGTTTTCAGGGGCCATGGCCGCTGGCTGCACGTATTCGGCTAGGGGTCCCACACTGCCCGGGAGCATCAAGGCTCCCTCAAAACAGCTCTTCCGTCACGTTAGCTCTGCAGGAGAGAGCTCGCGAGACTAGGCCTTTCTTGACTCGCAAAGTGAAGCCCTGCTTGCAGGCCTCTTGTACTTGCGTCTAGAGTGCCCCACACTTGCTGTACCAAGGAGGCCTGAAAACCCACTCTCTGGGGCTGCCTTTCCTGCCGGCAAGGTAGAGTGCCTGCCCGCCCGCCTTCGGGCTGAAGTCACATTGGGCTGGGAAGTGCTAGCTGGGAAGTTAGTTTTCAGGGGCCATGGCCGCTGGTTGCACATGTACGCCTAGGGCTCCCACACTGTCCGGGAACTTCAAGGCTCCCTGCACACATCTCCTCCATCACGTTTGCTCTATAGCAGAGAGCTCGCGAGACTAGGCCTTTCTTGACTCGCGAAGTGAGGCTCTGCTTTCAGGCCTGTTGTTCTTACGTCTGCAGAGCACCATACTTGCTGTGCGCCAGAGGCCTGAAAACCCACTCTCTGGGGCTGCCTTTCCTCCCTCCAAGGAAGTCAGCCTTCCCGGCCGACTTTCTGGCTGAAACTCACTTCGGGCTGTGAAGTGCTAGTTGAGAAGTCAATTTCAGGGGCAATGGCTGCTGGGTGCACGTGGATGCCTAGGGCTCCAACACTGCTCGGGAACATCAAGGTTTCTTCCACACAGTTCTTCCTTGACGTTTGGTCTGCAGGAGAGTGCTCGCGAAACTAGGCCTTTTTTCACTCGGGAAGTGAGGTGCTACTTTAAGGCCTCTTGAACTTGCGTTTGCAGAGCCCCACACTTGCTGTGCGAGGAAGCCCTGAAAACCCACTCTCTGGGGCTGCCTTTCCTCCCTCCAAGGAAGACAGCCTGCCCGGCCGCCTTCGGGCTGAAAGTCACATTGGGCTGGGAAGTGCTTGCTGGGAAGTCAGTTTTCAGGGGCCATGGCCGCTGGCTGCTCATTTACCGCTACGGCTCCCACACTGCCGGGGAGCATCAAGGCTCCCTCAAAATAGCTCTTCCCTCACGTTAGCTCTGCAGGAGAGAGCTCGCGAGAATAGGCCTTTCTTGACTCGTGAAGTGAGGCCCTGCTTGCAAGCCTCTTATTCTTGCGTCTGCGGAGCACCATACTTACTGTGCTCGGGAGGCCTGAAAACCCACTCTCTGGGGCTGCCTTTCCTCCCTCCAAGGAAGTCAGCCTGCCCGGCTGACTTCTGGCTGAAACTCACTTCGGGCTGTGAAGTGCTAGTTGGGAAGTCAGTTTTCAAGGGCAATGGCCGCTGGGTGCACGTGTATGCCTAGGGCTCCAACACTGCCAGGGACATCAAGGTTTCTTCCACACAGTTCTTCTGTCACGTTAGCTCTGCAGGAGAGAGCTCGCGAGACTAGGCCTTTCTTCACTCGGGAAGTGAGGCCCTGCTTTCAGCCCTCTTCTACTGGCATCTGCAGAGCCCCACACTTGCTGTGCGAGGAAGCCCTGAAAACCAACTCTCAGGAGCTGTCTTTCCTCCTTCCAAGGAAGACAGCCTGCACGGCCGCCTTCGGGCTGAAAGTCACATTGGGCTGGGAAGTGCTTGCTGGGAAGTCAGTTTTCAGGGGCCATGGCCGCTGGCTGCACATGTACGCCTAGGGCTCCCACACTGCCTGGGAACTTCAAGGCTCCCTGCACACATCTCTTCCATCACGTTTGCTCTATAGCTGAGAGCTCCAAATACTAGGCTTTTCATGACTCGCGAAGTGAGTTGTTCTTGCGTCTGCAGTGCAGTATACTTTCTGTGCGCGAGAGGCCTGAAAACCCACTCTCTGGGGCTGCCATTCCTCCTTCCAAGGAAGACAACCTGCTGGCCGCCTTCGGGCTGAAAGTCACATTGGGCTGGGAAGTGCTAGCTGGGAAGTCAGTTTTCAGGAGCCATGGCCGCTGGCTGCACGTATACGGCTAGGGGTCCCACAATGCCAGGGAGCATCAAGGCTCCCTCAAACAGCTCTTCCGTCACGTTAGCTCTGTAGGAGAGAGCTCGCGAGAATAGGCCTTTCTTGACTCGCAAATGAAGCCCTGCTTGCAGGCCTCTTGTACTTTTGTCTAGAGTGCCCCACACTTACTGTACGAAGGAGGCCTGAAAACCCACTCTCTGGGGCTGCCTTTCCTGCCTGCAAGGTAGAGTGCCTGCCCGGCCGCCTTGGGGCTGAAAGTCACATTGGGCTGGGAAGTGCTTGCTGGGATGTCAGTTTTCAGGGTCCATGGCCGCTGGCTGCACGTTTACCGCTAGGGCTCCCACACTGCCGGGGAGCATCAAGGCTCCCTCAAAATAGCTCTTCCCTCACGTTAGCTCTGCAGGAGAGAGCTCGCGAGAATAGGCCTTTCTTGACTTGCGAAGTGAGGCCCTGCTTGCAAGCCTCTTATTCTTGCGTCTGCGGAGCACCATACTTACTGTGCTCGGGAGGCCTGAACACCCACTCTCTGGGGCTGCCTTTCCTCCCACCAAGGAAGTCAGCCTTCCCGGCCGACTTTCTGGCTGAAACTCACTTCGGGCTGTTAAGTGCTAGTTGGGAAGTCAGTTTTCAAGGGCAATGGCCGCTGGGTGCACGTGTATGCCTAGGGCTCCAACACTGCCAGGGACATCAAGGTTTCTTCCACACAGTTCTTCTGTCACGTTAGCTCTGCAGGAGAGAGCTCGCGAGACTAGGCCTTTCTTCACTCGGGAAGTGAGGCCCTGCTTTCAGCCCTCTTCTACTGGCATCTGCAGAGCCCCACACTTGCTGTGCGAGGAAGCCCTGAAAACCAACTCTCAGGAGCTGTCTTTCCTCCTTCCAAGGAAGACAGCCTGCACGGCCGCCTTCGGGCTGAAAGTCACATTGGGCTGGGAAGTGCTTGCTGGGAAGTCAGTTTTCCGGGGCCATGGCCGCTGGATGCACATGTACGCCTAGGGCTCCAACACTGCCCGGGAACTTCAAGGCTCCCTGCACACATATCTTCCATCACGTTTGCTCTATAGCAGAGAGCTCGCGAGACTAGGCCTTTCTTGACTCGAGAAGTGAGGCTCTGCTTTCAGGCCTGTTGTTCTTACGTCTGCAGAGCACCATACCTGCTGTGCGCCAGAGGCCTGAAAACCGACTCTGTGGGGCTGCCTTTCCTCCCTCCAAGGAAGTCAGCCTTCCCGGCCGACTTTCTGGCTGAAACTCACTTCGGGCTGTGAAGTGCTAGTTGAGAAGTCAATTTCAGGGGCAATGGCCGCTGGGTGCACGTGGATGCCTAGGGCTCCAACACTGCTCGGGAACATCAAGGTTTCTTCCACACAGTTCTTCCTTCACGTTTGGTCTGCAGGAGAGTGCTCGCGAAACTAGGCCTTTTTTCACTCGGGAAGTGAGGTGCTACTTTAAGGCCTCTTGAACTTGCGTTTGCAGAGCCCCACACTTGCTGTGCGAGGAAGCTCTGAAAACCCACTCTCTGGGGCTGCCTTTCCTCCCTCCAAGGAAGACAGCCTGCCCGGCCGCCTTCGGGCAGAAAGTCACATTGGGCTGTGAAGTGCTTGCTGGGAAGTCAGTTTTCAGGGGCCATGGCCGCTGGCTGCTCATTTACAGCTAGGGCTCCCACACTGCCGGGGAGCATCAAGCCTCCCTCAAAATAGCTCTTCCGTCACATTAGCTCTGCAGGAGAGAGCTCGCGAGAATAGGCCTTTCTTGACTAGCAAATGAAGCCCTGCTTGCAGGCCTCTTGTACTTGCGTCTAGAGTGCCCCACACTTACTGTACGAAGGAGGCCTGAAAACCCACTCTCTGGGACTACCTTTCCTGCCTGCAAGGTAGAGTGCCTGCCCGGCTGCCTTGGGGCTAAAAGTCACATTGGGCTGGGAAGTGCTTGCTGGGAAGTCAGTTATCAGGGTACATGGCCGCTGGCTGCACGTTTACCGCTAGGGCTCCCACACTGCCAGAGAGCATCAAGGCTCCCTCAAAATAGCTCTTCCGTCACGTTAGCTCTGCAGGAGAGAGCTCGCGACAATAGGCCTTTCTTGACTCGTGAAGTGAGGCCCTGCTTGCAAGCCTCTTATTCTTGCGTCTGCGGAGCATCATACTTACTGTGCTCGGGAGGCCTGAAAACCCACTCTCTGGGGCTGCCTTTCCTCCCTCCAAGGAAGTCAGCCTGCCCGGCCGACTTCTGGCTGAAACTCACTTCGGGCTGTGAAGTGCTAGTTGGGAAGTCAGTTTTCAAGGTCAATGCCCGCTGGGTGCACGTGTATGCCTAGGGCTCTAACACTGCCAGGGACATCAAGGTTTCTTCCACACAGTTCTTCTGTCACGTTAGCTCTGCAGGAGAGAGCTCGCGAGACTAGGCCTTTCTTGACTCGCGAAGTGAGGCCCTGCTTGCAGGCCTCTTATTCTTGTGTCTGCGGAGCACCATACTTACTGTGCTCGGGAGGCCTGAAAACCCACTCTCTGGGGCTGCCTTTCCTCCCTCCAAGGAAGTCAGCCTGCCCGGCTGACTTCTGGCTGAAACTCACTTCGGTCTGTGAAGTGCTAGTTGGGAAGTCAGTTTTCAAGGGCAATGGCCGCTGGCTGCACGTGTATGCCTAGGGCTCCAACACTGCCAGGGACATCAAGGTTTCTTCCACACAGTTCTTCTGTCACGTTAGCTCTGCAGGAGAGAGCTCGCGAGACTAGGCCTTTCTTCACTCGGGAAGTGAGGCCCTGCTTTCAGCCCTCTTCTACTGGCATCTGCAGAGCCCCACACTTGCTGTGCGAGGAAGCCCTGAAAACCAACTCTCAGGAGCTGTCTTTCCTCCTTCCAAGGAAGACAGCCTGCACGGCCGCCTTCGGGCTGAAAGTCACATTGGGCTGGGAAGTGCTTGCTGGGAAGTCAGTTTTCAGGGGCCATGGCCGCTGGCTGCACATGTACGCCTAGCGCTCCCACACTGCCCGGGAACTTCAAGGCTCCCTGCACACATCTCTTCCATCACGTTTGCTCTATAGCAGAGAGCTCCAGATACTAGGCCTTTCATGACTCGCGAAGTGAGTTGTTCTTGCGTCTGCAGAGCAGCATACTTGCTGTGAGCGAGAGGCCTGAAAACCCACTCTCTGGGGCTGCCATTCCTCCTTCCAAGGAAGACAGCCTGCTGGCCGCCTTCAGGCTGAAAGTCACATTGGGCTGGGAAGTGCTTGCTGGGAAGTCAGTTTTCAGGGGCCATGGCTGCTGGCTGCACGTATACGGCTAGGGGTCCCACACTGCCAGGGAGCATCAAGGCTCCCTCAAAACAGCTCTTCCGTCACGTTAGCTCTACAGGAGAGAGCTCGCGAGACTAGGCCTTTCTTGACTAGCAAATGAAGCCCTGTTGCAGGCCTCTTGTACTTGCGTCTAGAGTGCCCCACACTTACTGTACGAAGGAGGCCTGAAAACCCACTCTCTGGGGCTGCCTTTCCTGCCTGCAAGGTAGAATTCCTGCCCGGCCGCCTTGGGGCTGAAAGTCACATTGGGCTGGGAAGTGCTTGCTGGGAAGTCAGTTTTCAGGGGCCATGGCCGCTGGCTGCACGTTTACCGCTAGGGCTCTCACACTGCCGGGGAGCATCAAGGCTCCCTCAAAATAGCTCTTCCGTCACGTTAGCTCTGCAGGAGAGAGCTCGCGAGAATAGGCCTTTCTTGACTCGCGAAGTGAGGCCCTGCTTGCAAGCCTCTTATTCTTGCGTCTGCAGAGCACCATACTTACTGTGCTCGGGAGGCCTGAAAACCCACTCTCTGGGGCTGCCTTTCCTCCCTCCAAGGAAGTCAGCCTGCCCGGCTGACTTCTGGCTGAAACTCACTTCGGGCTGTGAAGTGCTAGTTGGGAAGTCAGTTTTCAAGGGCAATGGCCGCTGGCTGCACGTGTATGCCTAGGGCTCCAACACTGCCAGGGACATCAAGGTTTCTTCCACACAGTTCTTCTGTCACGTTAGCTCTGCAGGAGAGAGCTCGCGAGACTAGGCCTTTCTTCACTCGTGAAGTGAGGCCCGGCTTTCAGCCCTCTTCTACTGGCATCTGCAGAGCCCCACACTTGCTGTGCGAGGAAGCCCTGAAAACCAACTCTCAGGAGCTGTCTTTCCTCTTTCCAAGGAAGACAGCCTGCACGGCCGCCTTCGGGTTGAAAGTCACATTGGGCTGGGAAGTGCTTGCTGGGAAGTCAGTTTTCAGGGGCCATGGCCGCTGGCTGCACATGTACGCCTAGGGCTCCCACACTGCCCGGGAACTTCAAGGCTCCCTGCACACATCTCTTCCATCACGTTTGCTCTATAGCAGAGAGCTCGCGAGACTAGGCCTTTCTTGACTCTCGAAGTGAGGCTCTGCTTTCAGGCCTGTTGTTCTTACGTCTGCAGAGCACCATACTTGCTGTGCGCCAGAGGCCTGAAAACCCACTCTGTGGGGCTGCCTTTCCTCCCTCCAAGGAAGTCAGCCTTACCGGCCGATTTCTGGCTGAAACTCACTTCGGGCTGTGAAGTGCTAGTTGGGAAGTCAATTTCAAGGGCAATGGCCGCTGGGTGCACGTGTATGCCTAGGGCTCCAACACTGCTCGGGAACATCATGGTTTCTTCCACACAGTTCTTCCTTCACGTTTGGTCTGCAGGAGAGAGCTCGCGAGACTAGGCCTTTTTTCACTCGGGAAGTGAGGTGCTACTTTAAGGCCTCTTGAACTTGCGTTTGCAAAGCCCCACACTTGCTGTGCGAGGAAGCTCTGAAAACCCACTCTCTGGGGCTGCCTTTCCTCCCTCCAAGGAAGACAGCCTGCCCGGCCGCCTTCGGGCAGAAAGTCACATTGGGCTGTGAAGTGCTTGCTGGGAAGTCAGTTTTCAGGGGCCATGGCCGCTGGCTGCTCATTTACAGCTAGGGCTCCCACACTGCCGGGGAGCATCAAGCCTCCCTCAAAATAGCTCTTCCGTCACATTAGCTCTGCAGGAGAGAGCTCGCGAGAATAGGCCTTTCTTGACTAGCAAATGAAGCCCTGCTTGCAGGCCTCTTGTACTTGCGTCTAGAGTGCCCCACACTTACTGTACGAAGGAGGCCTGAAAACCCACTCTCTGGGACTACCTTTCCTGCCTGCAAGGTAGAGTGCCTGCCCGGCTGCCTTGGGGCTAAAAGTCACATTGGGCTGGGAAGTGCTTGCTGGGAAGTCAGTTATCAGGGTACATGGCCGCTGGCTGCACGTTTACCGCTAGGGCTCCCACACTGCCAGAGAGCATCAAGGCTCCCTCAAAATAGCTCTTCCGTCACGTTAGCTCTGCAGGAGAGAGCTCGCGACAATAGGCCTTTCTTGACTCGTGAAGTGAGGCCCTGCTTGCAAGCCTCTTATTCTTGCGTCTGCGGAGCATCATACTTACTGTGCTCGGGAGGCCTGAAAACCCACTCTCTGGGGCTGCCTTTCCTCCCTCCAAGGAAGTCAGCCTGCCCGGCCGACTTCTGGCTGAAACTCACTTCGGGCTGTGAAGTGCTAGTTGGGAAGTCAGTTTTCAAGGTCAATGCCCGCTGGGTGCACGTGTATGCCTAGGGCTCTAACACTGCCAGGGACATCAAGGTTTCTTCCACACAGTTCTTCTGTCACGTTAGCTCTGCAGTAGAGAGCTCGCGAGACTAGGCCTTTCTTGACTCGCGAAGTGAGGCCCTGCTTGCAGGCCTCTTATTCTTGTGTCTGCGGAGCACCATACTTACTTTACTCGGGAGGCCTGAAAACCCACTCTCTGGGGCTGCCTTTCCTCCCTCCAAGGAAGTCAGCCTGCCCGGCTGACTTCTGGCTGAAACTCACTTCGGTCTGTGAAGTGCTAGTTGGGAAGTCAGTTTTCAAGGGCAATGGCCGCTGGGTGCACGTGTATGCCTAGGGCTCCAACACTGCCAGGGACATCAAGGTTTCTTCCACACAGTTCTTCTGTCACGTTAGCTCTGCAGGAGAGAGCTCGCGAGACTAGGCCTTTCTTCACTCGGGAAGTGAGGCCCTGCTTTCAGCCCTCTTCTACTGGCATCTGCAGAGCCCCACACTTGCTGTGCGAGGAAGCCCTGAAAACCAACTCTCAGGAGCTGTCTTTCCTCCTTCCAAGGAAGACAGCCTGCACGGCCGCCTTCGGGCTGAAAGTCACATTGGGCTGGGAAGTGCTTGCTGGGAAGTCAGTTTTCAGGGGCCATGGCCGCTGGCTGCACATGTACGCCTAGCGCTCCCACACTGCCCGGGAACTTCAAGGCTCCCTGCACACATCTCTTCCATCACGTTTGCTCTATAGCAGAGAGCTCGCGAGACTAGGCCTTTCTTGACTCGCGAAGTGAGGCCCTGCTTGCAAGCCTCTTATTCTTGTGTCTGCGGAGCACCATACTTACTGTGCTCGGGAGGCCTGAAAACCCATTCTCTGGGGCTGCCTTTCCTCCCTCCAAGGAATTCAGCCTGCCCGGCCGACTTCTGGCTGAAACTCACTTCGGGCTGTGAAGTGCTAGTTGGGAAGTCAGTTTTCAAGGGCAATGGCCGCTGGGTTCACGTGTATGCCTAGGGCTCCAACACTGCCAGAGACATCAAGGTTTCTTCCACACAGTTCTTCCTTCACGTTTGGTCTGCAGGAGAGAGCTCGCGAGACTAGGCCTTTCTTCCCTCGGGAAGTGAGGCCCTGCTTTCAGCCCTCTTCTACTGGCATCTGCAGAGCCCCACACTTGCTGTGCGAGGAAGCCCTGAAAACCAACTCAGGAGCTGTCTTTCCTCCTTCCAAGGAAGACAGCCTGCACGGCCGCCTTCGGGCTGAAAGTCACATTGGGCTGGGAAGTGCTTGCTGGGAAGTCAGTTTTCAGGGGCCATGGCCGCTGGCTGCACATGTACGCCTAGGGCTCCCACACTGCCCGGGAACTTCAAGGCTCCCTGCACACATCTCTTCCATCACGTTTGCTCTATAGCAGAGAGCTCCAGATACTAGGCCTTTCATGACTCGCGAAGTGAGTTGTTCTTGCGTCTGCAGAGCAGCATACTTGCTGTGCGCGAGAGGCCTGAAAACCCCCTCTCTGGGGCTGCCTTTCCTCCTTCCAAGGAAGACAGCCTGCTGGCCGCCTTCGGGCTGAAAGTCACATTGGGCTGGGAAGTGCTAGCTGGGAAGTCAGTTTTCAGGTGCCATGGCCGCTGGCTGCACATTTACGGTTAGGGCTCCCGCACTGCCCGGGAACATGAAGAATCCCTCGAAATAGGTTTTCGGTTACGTTTGCTCTGCAGGAGAGTGCTCGCGAGACTAGGCCTTTCTTGACTCGGGAATGAGGCCCTGCTTACGGACCTTTGCACTGGCGTCTGCAGAGCCCCACCCTTGCTGTACGAGGGAGGCCTGAAAACCCACTCTCTGGGGCTGCCTTTCCTCCCTCCAAGGAAGACAGCCAGCCCGGCCGCCTTCGGTTTGAAAGTCACAGTGGGCTGGGAATTGCTAGCTGGGAAGTCAGTTTTCAGGGGCCATGGCCGCTGGCTGCACGTATTCGGCTAGGGGTCCCACACTGCCCGGGAGCATCAAGGCTCCCTCAAAACAGCTCTTCCGTCACGTTAGCTCTGCAGGAGAGAGCTCGCGAGACTAGGCCTTTCTTGACTCGCAAAGTGAAGCCCTGCTTGCAGGCCTCTTGTACTTGCGTCTAGAGTGCCCCACACTTGCTGTACCAAGGAGGCCTGAAAACCCACTCTCTGGGGCTGCCTTTCCTGCCGGCAAGGTAGAGTGCCTGCCCGCCCGCCTTCGGGCTGAAGTCACATTGGGCTGGGAAGTGCTAGCTGGGAAGTTAGTTTTCAGGGGCCATGGCCGCTGGTTGCACATGTACGCCTAGGGCTCCCACACTGTCCGGGAACTTCAAGGCTCCCTGCACACATCTCCTCCATCACGTTTGCTCTATAGCAGAGAGCTCGCGAGACTAGGCCTTTCTTGACTCGCGAAGTGAGGCTCTGCTTTCAGGCCTGTTGTTCTTACGTCTGCAGAGCACCATACTTGCTGTGCGCCAGAGGCCTGAAAACCCACTCTCTGGGGCTGCCTTTCCTCCCTCCAAGGAAGTCAGCCTTCCCGGCCGACTTTCTGGCTGAAACTCACTTCGGGCTGTGAAGTGCTAGTTGAGAAGTCAATTTCAGGGGCAATGGCCGCTGGGTGCACGTGGATGCCTAGGGCTCCAACACTGCTCGGGAACATCAAGGTTTCTTCCACACAGTTCTTCCTTGACGTTTGGTCTGCAGGAGAGTGCTCGCGAAACTAGGCCTTTTTTCACTCGGGAAGTGAGGTGCTACTTTAAGGCCTCTTGAACTTGCGTTTGCAGAGCCCCACACTTGCTGTGCGAGGAAGCCCTGAAAACCCACTCTCTGGGGCTGCCTTTCCTGCCTGCAAGGTAGAGTGTCTGCCCGGCCGCCTTGGGGCTGAAAGTCACATTGGGCTGGGAAGTGCTTGCTGGGAAGTCAGTTTTCAGGGGCCATGGCCGCTGGCTGCACGTTTACCGCTAGGGCTCCCACACTGCCGGGGAGCATCAAGGCTCCCTCAAAATAGCTCTTCCCTCACGTTAGCTCTGCAGGAGAGAGCTCGCGAGAATAGGCCTTTCTTGACTCGCGAAGTGAGGCCCTGCTTGCAAGCCTCTTATTCTTGCGTCTGCGGAGCACCATACTTACTGTGCTCGGGAGGCCTGAAAACCCACTCTCTGGGGCTGCCTTTCCTCCCTCCAAGGAAGTCAGCCTGCCCGGCTGACTTCTGGCTGAAACTCACTTCGGGCTGTGAAGTGCTAGTTGGGAAGTCAGTTTTCAAGGGCAATGGCCGCTGGGTGCACGTGTATGCCTAGGGCTCCAACACTGCCAGGGACATCAAGGTTTCTTCCACACAGTTCTTCTGTCACGTTAGCTCTGCAGGAGAGAGCTCGCGAGACTAGGCCTTTCTTGACTCGCGAAGTGAGGCCCTGCTTGCAGGCCTCTTATTCTTGTGTCTGCGGAGCACCATACTTACTGTGCTTGGGAGGCCTGAAAACCCACTCTCTGGGGCTGCCTTTCCTCCCTCCAAGGAAGTCAGCCTGCCCGGCCGACTTCTGGCTGAAACTCACTTCGGGCTGTGAAGTGCTAGCTGGGAAGTCAGTTTTCAGGGGCCATGGCCGCTGGCTGCATGTATACGGCTAGGGGTCCCACACTGCCAGGGAACATCAAAGCTCCCTCAAAACAGCTCTTCCGTCACGTTAGCTCTGCAGGAGAGAGCTCGCGAGACTAGGCCTTTCTTGACTCGCGAAGTGAGGCCTTGCTTGCAGGCCTCTTATTCTTGTGTTTGCGGAGCACCATACTTACTTTGCTCGGGAGGCCTGAAAACCCACTCTCTGGGGCTGCCTTTCCTCCCTCCAAGGAAGACAACCTTCCGGGCCGCCTTCGGGCTGAAAGTGACATTGGGCTGCGAAGTGCTAGCTGGGAAGTCAATTTTCAGGGGTTATGGCCGCTGTGTGCACATGGACGCCTAGGGCTCCCACACTGCCCGGGAACTTCAAGGCTCCCTGCACACATCGCTCCCATCACGATTGCGCTATAGCAGAGAGCGCCGGATACTAGGCCTTTCATGACTCGCGAAGTGAGGCCCTGCTTGCAGGCCTGTTGTTCCTGCGTCTGCAGAGCACCATCCTTGCTGTGCGCGAGAGGCCTAAAAACCAACTCTCTGGGGCTGCCTTTCCTCTTTCCAAGGAAGACAGCCTGCACTGCCGCCTTCAGGCTGAAAGTCACATTGGGCTGGGAAGTGCTAGCTGGGAAGTCAGTTTTCAGGGGCCATGGCCGCTGGCTGCACGTATACGGCTAGGGGTCCCACACTGCCAGGGAGCATCAAGACTCCCTCAAAACAGCTCTTCCGTCACGTTAGCTCTGCAGGAGAGAGCTCGCGAGACTAGGCCTTTCTTGACTCGCAAATGAAGCCCTGCTTGCAGTCCTCTTGTACTTAGGTCTAGAGTGCCCCACACTTACTGTACGAAGGAGGCCTGAAAACCCACTCTCTGGGGCTGCCTTTCCTGCCTGCAAGGTAGAGTGCCTGCCCGGACGCCTTGGGGCTGAAAGTCACATTGGGCTGGGAAGTGCTTGCTGGGAAGTCAGTTTTCAGGGGCCATGGCCGCTGGCTGCACATGTACGCCTAGGGCGCCCACACTGCCCGGGAACTTCACGGCTCCCTGCACACATCTCTTCCATCACGTTTGCTCTATAGCAGAGAGCTCCAGATACTAGGCCTTTCATGACTCGCGAAGTGAGTTGTTCTTGCGTCTGCAGAGCACCATACTTGCTGTGCGCGAGAGGCCTGAAAACCCACTCTCTGGGGCTGCCTGTCCTCCTTCCAAGGAAGACAGCCTGCTGGCCGCCTTCGGGCTGAAAGTCACATTGGGCTGGGAAGTGCTAGCTGGGAAGTCAGTTTTCAGGTGCCATGGCCGCTGGCTGCACATTTACGGTTAGGGCTCCCTCTCTGCCCGGGAACATCAAGAATCCCTCGAAATAGGTTTTCCGTTACGTTTGCTCTGCAGGAGAGTGCTCGCGAGACTAGGCCTTTCTTGACTCGGGAATGAGGCCCTGCTTACGGACCTTTGCACTGGCGTCTGCAGAGCCCCACCCTTGCTGTACCAGGGAGGCCTGAAAACCCACTCTCCGGGGCTGCCTTTCCTCCCTCCAAGGAAGACAGCCAGCCCGGCCGCCTTCGGGTTGAAAGTCACAGTGGGCTGGGAATTGCTAGCTGGGAAGTCAGTTTTCAGGGGCCATGGCCGCTGGCTGCACGTATTCGGCTAGGGGTCCCACACTGCCCGGGAGCATCAAGGCTCCCTCAAAACAGCTCTTCCGTCACGTTAGCTCTGCAGGAGAGAGCTCGCGAGACTAGGCCTTTCTTGACTCGCAAAGTGAAGCCCTGCTTGCAGGCCTCTTGTACTTGCGTCTAGAGTGCCCCACACTTGCTGTACCAAGGAGGCCTGAAAACCCACTCTCTGGGGCTGCCTTTCCTGCCGGCAAGGTAGAGTGCCTGCCCGCCCGCCTTCGGGCTGAAGTCACATTGGGCTGGGAAGTGCTAGCTGGGAAGTTAGTTTTCAGGGGCCATGGCCGCTGGTTGCACATGTACGCCTAGGGCTCCCACACTGTCCGGGAACTTCAAGGCTCCCTGCACACATCTCCTCCATCACGTTTGCTCTATAGCAGAGAGCTCGCGAGACTAGGCCTTTCTTGACTCGCGAAGTGAGGCTCTGCTTTCAGGCCTGTTGTTCTTACGTCTGCAGAGCACCATACTTGCTGTGCGCCAGAGGCCTGAAAACCCACTCTCTGGGGCTGCCTTTCCTCCCTCCAAGGAAGTCAGCCTTCCCGGCCGACTTTCTGGCTGAAACTCACTTCGGGCTGTGAAGTGCTAGTTGAGAAGTCAATTTCAGGGGCAATGGCCGCTGGGTGCACGTGGATGCCTAGGGCTCCAACACTGCTCGGGAACATCAAGGTTTCTTCCACACAGTTCTTCCTTGACGTTTGGTCTGCAGGAGAGTGCTCGCGAAACTAGGCCTTTTTTCACTCGGGAAGTGAGGTGCTACTTTAAGGCCTCTTGAACTTGCGTTTGCAGAGCCCCACACTTGCTGTGCGAGGAAGCCCTGAAAACCCACTCTCTGGGGCTGCCTTTCCTCCCTCCAAGGAAGACAGCCTGCCCGGCCGCCTTCGGGCTGAAAGTCACATTGGGCTGGGAAGTGCTTGCTGGGAAGTCAGTTTTCAGGGGCCATGGCCGCTGGCTGCTCATTTACCGCTACGGCTCCCACACTGCCGGGGAGCATCAAGGCTCCCTCAAAATAGCTCTTCCCTCACGTTAGCTCTGCAGGAGAGAGCTCGCGAGAATAGGCCTTTCTTGACTCGTGAAGTGAGGCCCTGCTTGCAAGCCTCTTATTCTTGCGTCTGCGGAGCACCATACTTACTGTGCTCGGGAGGCCTGAAAACCCACTCTCTGGGGCTGCCTTTCCTCCCTCCAAGGAAGTCAGCCTGCCCGGCTGACTTCTGGCTGAAACTCACTTCGGGCTGTGAAGTGCTAGTTGGGAAGTCAGTTTTCAAGGGCAATGGCCGCTGGGTGCACGTGTATGCCTAGGGCTCCAACACTGCCAGGGACATCAAGGTTTCTTCCACACAGTTCTTCTGTCACGTTAGCTCTGCAGGAGAGAGCTCGCGAGACTAGGCCTTTCTTCACTCGGGAAGTGAGGCCCTGCTTTCAGCCCTCTTCTACTGGCATCTGCAGAGCCCCACACTTGCTGTGCGAGGAAGCCCTGAAAACCAACTCTCAGGAGCTGTCTTTCCTCCTTCCAAGGAAGACAGCCTGCACGGCCGCCTTCGGGCTGAAAGTCACATTGGGCTGGGAAGTGCTTGCTGGGAAGTCAGTTTTCAGGGGCCATGGCCGCTGGCTGCACATGTACGCCTAGGGCTCCCACACTGCCCGGGAACTTCAAGGCTCCCTGCACACATCTCTTCCATCACGTTTGCTCTATAGCTGAGAGCTCCAAATACTAGGCTTTTCATGACTCGCGAAGTGAGTTGTTCTTGCGTCTGCAGTGCAGTATACTTTCTGTGCGCGAGAGGCCTGAAAACCCACTCTCTGGGGCTGCCATTCCTCCTTCCAAGGAAGACAACCTGCTGGCCGCCTTCGGGCTGAAAGTCACATTGGGCTGGGAAGTGCTAGCTGGGAAGTCAGTTTTCAGGAGCCATGGCCGCTGGCTGCACGTATACGGCTAGGGGTCCCACAATGCCAGGGAGCATCAAGGCTCCCTCAAACAGCTCTTCCGTCACGTTAGCTCTGTAGGAGAGAGCTCGCGAGAATAGGCCTTTCTTGACTCGCAAATGAAGCCCTGCTTGCAGGCCTCTTGTACTTGTGTCTAGAGTGCCCCACACTTACTGTACGAAGGAGGCCTGAAAACCCACTCTCTGGGGCTGCCTTTCCTGCCTGCAAGGTAGACTGCCTGCCCGGCCGCCTTGGGGCTGAAAGTCACATTGGGCTGGGAAGTGCTTGCTGGGATGTCAGTTTTCAGGGTCCATGGCCGCTGGCTGCACGTTTACCGCTAGGGCTCCCACACTGCCGGGGAGCATCAAGGCTCCCTCAAAATAGCTCTTCCCTCACGTTAGCTCTGCAGGAGAGAGCTCGCGAGAATAGGCCTTTCTTGACTTGCGAAGTGAGGCCCTGCTTGCAAGCCTCTTATTCTTGCGTCTGCGGAGCACCATACTTACTGTGCTCGGGAGGCCTGAACACCCACTCTCTGGGGCTGCCTTTCCTCCCTCCAAGGAAGTCAGCCTTCCCGGCCGACTTTCTGGCTGAAACTCACTTCGGGCTGTTAAGTGCTAGTTGGGAAGTCAGTTTTCAAGGGCAATGGCCGCTGGGTGCACGTGTATGCCTAGGGCTCCAACACTGCCAGGGACATCAAGGTTTCTTCCACACAGTTCTTCTGTCACGTTAGCTCTGCAGGAGAGAGCTCGCGAGACTAGGCCTTTCTTCACTCGGGAAGTGAGGCCCTGCTTTCAGCCCTCTTCTACTGGCATCTGCAGAGCCCCACACTTGCTGTGCGAGGAAGCCCTGAAAACCAACTCTCAGGAGCTGTCTTTCCTCCTTCCAAGGAAGACAGCCTGCACGGCCGCCTTCGGGCTGAAAGTCACATTGGGCTGGGAAGTGCTTGCTGGGAAGTCAGTTTTCCGGGGCCATGGCCGCTGGATGCACATGTACGCCTAGGGCTCCAACACTGCCCGGGAACTTCAAGGCTCCCTGCACACATATCTTCCATCACGTTTGCTCTATAGCAGAGAGCTCGCGAGACTAGGCCTTTCTTGACTCGAGAAGTGAGGCTCTGCTTTCAGGCCTGTTGTTCTTACGTCTGCAGAGCACCATACCTGCTGTGCGCCAGAGGCCTGAAAACCGACTCTGTGGGGCTGCCTTTCCTCCCTCCAAGGAAGTCAGCCTTCCCGGCCGACTTTCTGGCTGAAACTCACTTCGGGCTGTGAAGTGCTAGTTGAGAAGTCAATTTCAGGGGCAATGGCCGCTGGGTGCACGTGGATGCCTAGGGCTCCAACACTGCTCGGGAACATCAAGGTTTCTTCCACACAGTTCTTCCTTGACGTTTGGTCTGCAGGAGAGTGCTCGCGAAACTAGGCCTTTTTTCACTCGGGAAGTGAGGTGCTACTTTAAGGCCTCTTGAACTTGCGTTTGCAGAGCCCCACACTTGCTGTGCGAGGAAGCTCTGAAAACCCACTCTCTGGGGCTGCCTTTCCTCCCTCCAAGGAAGACAGCCTGCCCGGCCGCCTTCGGGCAGAAAGTCACATTGGGCTGTGAAGTGCTTGCTGGGAAGTCAGTTTTCAGGGGCCATGGCCGCTGGCTGCTCATTTACAGCTAGGGCTCCCACACTGCCGGGGAGCATCAAGCCTCCCTCAAAATAGCTCTTCCGTCACATTAGCTCTGCAGGAGAGAGCTCGCGAGAATAGGCCTTTCTTGACTAGCAAATGAAGCCCTGCTTGCAGGCCTCTTGTACTTGCGTCTAGAGTGCCCCACACTTACTGTACGAAGGAGGCCTGAAAACCCACTCTCTGGGACTACCTTTCCTGCCTGCAAGGTAGAGTGCCTGCCCGGCTGCCTTGGGGCTAAAAGTCACATTGGGCTGGGAAGTGCTTGCTGGGAAGTCAGTTATCAGGGTACATGGCCGCTGGCTGCACGTTTACCGCTAGGGCTCCCACACTGCCAGAGAGCATCAAGGCTCCCTCAAAATAGCTCTTCCGTCACGTTAGCTCTGCAGGAGAGAGCTCGCGACAATAGGCCTTTCTTGACTCGTGAAGTGAGGCCCTGCTTGCAAGCCTCTTATTCTTGCATCTGCGGAGCATCATACTTACTGTGCTCGGGAGGCCTGAAAACCCACTCTCTGGGGCTGCCTTTCCTCCCTCCAAGGAAGTCAGCCTGCCCGGCCGACTTCTGGCTGAAACTCACTTCGGGCTGTGAAGTGCTAGTTGGGAAGTCAGTTTTCAAGGTCAATGCCCGCTGGGTGCACGTGTATGCCTAGGGCTCTAACACTGCCAGGGACATCAAGGTTTCTTCCACACAGTTCTTCTGTCACGTTAGCTCTGCAGGAGAGAGCTCGCGAGACTAGGCCTTTCTTGACTCGCGAAGTGAGGCCCTGCTTGCAGGCCTCTTATTCTTGTGTCTGCGGAGCACCATACTTACTGTGCTCGGGAGGCCTGAAAACCCACTCTCTGGGGCTGCCTTTCCTCCCTCCAAGGAAGTCAGCCTGCCCGGCTGACTTCTGGCTGAAACTCACTTCGGTCTGTGAAGTGCTAGTTGGGAAGTCAGTTTTCAAGGGCAATGGCCGCTGGCTGCACGTGTATGCCTAGGGCTCCAACACTGCCAGGGACATCAAGGTTTCTTCCACACAGTTCTTCTGTCACGTTAGCTCTGCAGGAGAGAGCTCGCGAGACTAGGCCTTTCTTCACTCGGGAAGTGAGGCCCTGCTTTCAGCCCTCTTCTACTGGCATCTGCAGAGCCCCACACTTGCTGTGCGAGGAAGCCCTGAAAACCAACTCTCAGGAGCTGTCTTTCCTCCTTCCAAGGAAGACAGCCTGCACGGCCGCCTTCGGGCTGAAAGTCACATTGGGCTGGGAAGTGCTTGCTGGGAAGTCAGTTTTCAGGGGCCATGGCCGCTGGCTGCACATGTACGCCTAGCGCTCCCACACTGCCCGGGAACTTCAAGGCTCCCTGCACACATCTCTTCCATCACGTTTGCTCTATAGCAGAGAGCTCCAGATACTAGGCCTTTCATGACTCGCGAAGTGAGTTGTTCTTGCGTCTGCAGAGCAGCATACTTGCTGTGAGCGAGAGGCCTGAAAACCCACTCTCTGGGGCTGCCATTCCTCCTTCCAAGGAAGACAGCCTGCTGGCCGCCTTCAGGCTGAAAGTCACATTGGGCTGGGAAGTGCTTGCTGGGAAGTCAGTTTTCAGGGGCCATGGCTGCTGGCTGCACGTATACGGCTAGGGGTCCCACACTGCCAGGGAGCATCAAGGCTCCCTCAAAACAGCTCTTCCGTCACGTTAGCTCTACAGGAGAGAGCTCGCGAGACTAGGCCTTTCTTGACTAGCAAATGAAGCCCTGTTGCAGGCCTCTTGTACTTGCGTCTAGAGTGCCCCACACTTACTGTACGAAGGAGGCCTGAAAACCCACTCTCTGGGGCTGCCTTTCCTGCCTGCAAGGTAGAATTCCTGCCCGGCCGCCTTGGGGCTGAAAGTCACATTGGGCTGGGAAGTGCTTGCTGGGAAGTCAGTTTTCAGGGGCCATGGCCGCTGGCTGCACGTTTACCGCTAGGGCTCTCACACTGCCGGGGAGCATCAAGGCTCCCTCAAAATAGCTCTTCCGTCACGTTAGCTCTGCAGGAGAGAGCTCGCGAGAATAGGCCTTTCTTGACTCGCGAAGTGAGGCCCTGCTTGCAAGCCTCTTATTCTTGCGTCTGCAGAGCACCATACTTACTGTGCTCGGGAGGCCTGAAAACCCACTCTCTGGGGCTGCCTTTCCTCCCTCCAAGGAAGTCAGCCTGCCCGGCTGACTTCTGGCTGAAACTCACTTCGGGCTGTGAAGTGCTAGTTGGGAAGTCAGTTTTCAAGGGCAATGGCCGCTGGCTGCACGTGTATGCCTAGGGCTCCAACACTGCCAGGGACATCAAGGTTTCTTCCACACAGTTCTTCTGTCACGTTAGCTCTGCAGGAGAGAGCTCGCGAGACTAGGCCTTTCTTCACTCGTGAAGTGAGGCCCGGCTTTCAGCCCTCTTCTACTGGCATCTGCAGAGCCCCACACTTGCTGTGCGAGGAAGCCCTGAAAACCAACTCTCAGGAGCTGTCTTTCCTCTTTCCAAGGAAGACAGCCTGCACGGCCGCCTTCGGGTTGAAAGTCACATTGGGCTGGGAAGTGCTTGCTGGGAAGTCAGTTTTCAGGGGCCATGGCCGCTGGCTGCACATGTACGCCTAGGGCTCCCACACTGCCCGGGAACTTCAAGGCTCCCTGCACACATCTCTTCCATCACGTTTGCTCTATAGCAGAGAGCTCGCGAGACTAGGCCTTTCTTGACTCTCGAAGTGAGGCTCTGCTTTCAGGCCTGTTGTTCTTACGTCTGCAGAGCACCATACTTGCTGTGCGCCAGAGGCCTGAAAACCCACTCTGTGGGGCTGCCTTTCCTCCCTCCAAGGAAGTCAGCCTTACCGGCCGATTTCTGGCTGAAACTCACTTCGGGCTGTGAAGTGCTAGTTGGGAAGTCAATTTCAAGGGCAATGGCCGCTGGGTGCACGTGTATGCCTAGGGCTCCAACACTGCTCGGGAACATCATGGTTTCTTCCACACAGTTCTTCCTTCACGTTTGGTCTGCAGGAGAGAGCTCGCGAGACTAGGCCTTTTTTCACTCGGGAAGTGAGGTGCTACTTTAAGGCCTCTTGAACTTGCGTTTGCAAAGCCCCACACTTGCTGTGCGAGGAAGCTCTGAAAACCCACTCTCTGGGGCTGCCTTTCCTCCCTCCAAGGAAGACAGCCTGCCCGGCCGCCTTCGGGCAGAAAGTCACATTGGGCTGTGAAGTGCTTGCTGGGAAGTCAGTTTTCAGGGGCCATGGCCGCTGGCTGCTCATTTACAGCTAGGGCTCCCACACTGCCGGGGAGCATCAAGCCTCCCTCAAAATAGCTCTTCCGTCACATTAGCTCTGCAGGAGAGAGCTCGCGAGAATAGGCCTTTCTTGACTAGCAAATGAAGCCCTGCTTGCAGGCCTCTTGTACTTGCGTCTAGAGTGCCCCACACTTACTGTACGAAGGAGGCCTGAAAACCCACTCTCTGGGACTACCTTTCCTGCCTGCAAGGTAGAGTGCCTGCCCGGCTGCCTTGGGGCTAAAAGTCACATTGGGCTGGGAAGTGCTTGCTGGGAAGTCAGTTATCAGGGTACATGGCCGCTGGCTGCACGTTTACCGCTAGGGCTCCCACACTGCCAGAGAGCATCAAGGCTCCCTCAAAATAGCTCTTCCGTCACGTTAGCTCTGCAGGAGAGAGCTCGCGACAATAGGCCTTTCTTGACTCGTGAAGTGAGGCCCTGCTTGCAAGCCTCTTATTCTTGCGTCTGCGGAGCATCATACTTACTGTGCTCGGGAGGCCTGAAAACCCACTCTCTGGGGCTGCCTTTCCTCCCTCCAAGGAAGTCAGCCTGCCCGGCCGACTTCTGGCTGAAACTCACTTCGGGCTGTGAAGTGCTAGTTGGGAAGTCAGTTTTCAAGGTCAATGCCCGCTGGGTGCACGTGTATGCCTAGGGCTCTAACACTGCCAGGGACATCAAGGTTTCTTCCACACAGTTCTTCTGTCACGTTAGCTCTGCAGTAGAGAGCTCGCGAGACTAGGCCTTTCTTGACTCGCGAAGTGAGGCCCTGCTTGCAGGCCTCTTATTCTTGTGTCTGCGGAGCACCATACTTACTTTACTCGGGAGGCCTGAAAACCCACTCTCTGGGGCTGCCTTTCCTCCCTCCAAGGAAGTCAGCCTGCCCGGCTGACTTCTGGCTGAAACTCACTTCGGTCTGTGAAGTGCTAGTTGGGAAGTCAGTTTTCAAGGGCAATGGCCGCTGGGTGCACGTGTATGCCTAGGGCTCCAACACTGCCAGGGACATCAAGGTTTCTTCCACACAGTTCTTCTGTCACGTTAGCTCTGCAGGAGAGAGCTCGCGAGACTAGGCCTTTCTTCACTCGGGAAGTGAGGCCCTGCTTTCAGCCCTCTTCTACTGGCATCTGCAGAGCCCCACACTTGCTGTGCGAGGAAGCCCTGAAAACCAACTCTCAGGAGCTGTCTTTCCTCCTTCCAAGGAAGACAGCCTGCACGGCCGCCTTCGGGCTGAAAGTCACATTGGGCTGGGAAGTGCTTGCTGGGAAGTCAGTTTTCAGGGGCCATGGCCGCTGGCTGCACATGTACGCCTAGCGCTCCCACACTGCCCGGGAACTTCAAGGCTCCCTGCACACATCTCTTCCATCACGTTTGCTCTATAGCAGAGAGCTCGCGAGACTAGGCCTTTCTTGACTCGCGAAGTGAGGCCCTGCTTGCAAGCCTCTTATTCTTGTGTCTGCGGAGCACCATACTTACTGTGCTCGGGAGGCCTGAAAACCCATTCTCTGGGGCTGCCTTTCCTCCCTCCAAGGAATTCAGCCTGCCCGGCCGACTTCTGGCTGAAACTCACTTCGGGCTGTGAAGTGCTAGTTGGGAAGTCAGTTTTCAAGGGCAATGGCCGCTGGGTTCACGTGTATGCCTAGGGCTCCAACACTGCCAGAGACATCAAGGTTTCTTCCACACAGTTCTTCCTTCACGTTTGGTCTGCAGGAGAGAGCTCGCGAGACTAGGCCTTTCTTCCCTCGGGAAGTGAGGCCCTGCTTTCAGCCCTCTTCTACTGGCATCTGCAGAGCCCCACACTTGCTGTGCGAGGAAGCCCTGAAAACCAACTCAGGAGCTGTCTTTCCTCCTTCCAAGGAAGACAGCCTGCACGGCCGCCTTCGGGCTGAAAGTCACATTGGGCTGGGAAGTGCTTGCTGGGAAGTCAGTTTTCAGGGGCCATGGCCGCTGGCTGCACATGTACGCCTAGGGCTCCCACACTGCCCGGGAACTTCAAGGCTCCCTGCACACATCTCTTCCATCACGTTTGCTCTATAGCAGAGAGCTCCAGATACTAGGCCTTTCATGACTCGCGAAGTGAGTTGTTCTTGCGTCTGCAGAGCAGCATACTTGCTGTGCGCGAGAGGCCTGAAAACCCCCTCTCTGGGGCTGCCTTTCCTCCTTCCAAGGAAGACAGCCTGCTGGCCGCCTTCGGGCTGAAAGTCACATTGGGCTGGGAAGTGCTAGCTGGGAAGTCAGTTTTCAGGTGCCATGGCCGCTGGCTGCACATTTACGGTTAGGGCTCCCGCACTGCCCGGGAACATGAAGAATCCCTCGAAATAGGTTTTCGGTTACGTTTGCTCTGCAGGAGAGTGCTCGCGAGACTAGGCCTTTCTTGACTCGGGAATGAGGCCCTGCTTACGGACCTTTGCACTGGCGTCTGCAGAGCCCCACCCTTGCTGTACGAGGGAGGCCTGAAAACCCACTCTCTGGGGCTGCCTTTCCTCCCTCCAAGGAAGACAGCCAGCCCGGCCGCCTTCGGTTTGAAAGTCACAGTGGGCTGGGAATTGCTAGCTGGGAAGTCAGTTTTCAGGGGCCATGGCCGCTGGCTGCACGTATTCGGCTAGGGGTCCCACACTGCCCGGGAGCATCAAGGCTCCCTCAAAACAGCTCTTCCGTCACGTTAGCTCTGCAGGAGAGAGCTCGCGAGACTAGGCCTTTCTTGACTCGCAAAGTGAAGCCCTGCTTGCAGGCCTCTTGTACTTGCGTCTAGAGTGCCCCACACTTGCTGTACCAAGGAGGCCTGAAAACCCACTCTCTGGGGCTGCCTTTCCTGCCGGCAAGGTAGAGTGCCTGCCCGCCCGCCTTCGGGCTGAAGTCACATTGGGCTGGGAAGTGCTAGCTGGGAAGTTAGTTTTCAGGGGCCATGGCCGCTGGTTGCACATGTACGCCTAGGGCTCCCACACTGTCCGGGAACTTCAAGGCTCCCTGCACACATCTCCTCCATCACGTTTGCTCTATAGCAGAGAGCTCGCGAGACTAGGCCTTTCTTGACTCGCGAAGTGAGGCTCTGCTTTCAGGCCTGTTGTTCTTACGTCTGCAGAGCACCATACTTGCTGTGCGCCAGAGGCCTGAAAACCCACTCTCTGGGGCTGCCTTTCCTCCCTCCAAGGAAGTCAGCCTTCCCGGCCGACTTTCTGGCTGAAACTCACTTCGGGCTGTGAAGTGCTAGTTGAGAAGTCAATTTCAGGGGCAATGGCCGCTGGGTGCACGTGGATGCCTAGGGCTCCAACACTGCTCGGGAACATCAAGGTTTCTTCCACACAGTTCTTCCTTGACGTTTGGTCTGCAGGAGAGTGCTCGCGAAACTAGGCCTTTTTTCACTCGGGAAGTGAGGTGCTACTTTAAGGCCTCTTGAACTTGCGTTTGCAGAGCCCCACACTTGCTGTGCGAGGAAGCCCTGAAAACCCACTCTCTGGGGCTGCCTTTCCTGCCTGCAAGGTAGAGTGTCTGCCCGGCCGCCTTGGGGCTGAAAGTCACATTGGGCTGGGAAGTGCTTGCTGGGAAGTCAGTTTTCAGGGGCCATGGCCGCTGGCTGCACGTTTACCGCTAGGGCTCCCACACTGCCGGGGAGCATCAAGGCTCCCTCAAAATAGCTCTTCCCTCACGTTAGCTCTGCAGGAGAGAGCTCGCGAGAATAGGCCTTTCTTGACTCGCGAAGTGAGGCCCTGCTTGCAAGCCTCTTATTCTTGCGTCTGCGGAGCACCATACTTACTGTGCTCGGGAGGCCTGAAAACCCACTCTCTGGGGCTGCCTTTCCTCCCTCCAAGGAAGTCAGCCTGCCCGGCTGACTTCTGGCTGAAACTCACTTCGGGCTGTGAAGTGCTAGTTGGGAAGTCAGTTTTCAAGGGCAATGGCCGCTGGGTGCACGTGTATGCCTAGGGCTCCAACACTGCCAGGGACATCAAGGTTTCTTCCACACAGTTCTTCTGTCACGTTAGCTCTGCAGGAGAGAGCTCGCGAGACTAGGCCTTTCTTGACTCGCGAAGTGAGGCCCTGCTTGCAGGCCTCTTATTCTTGTGTCTGCGGAGCACCATACTTACTGTGCTTGGGAGGCCTGAAAACCCACTCTCTGGGGCTGCCTTTCCTCCCTCCAAGGAAGTCAGCCTGCCCGGCCGACTTCTGGCTGAAACTCACTTCGGGCTGTGAAGTGCTAGCTGGGAAGTCAGTTTTCAGGGGCCATGGCCGCTGGCTGCATGTATACGGCTAGGGGTCCCACACTGCCAGGGAACATCAAAGCTCCCTCAAAACAGCTCTTCCGTCACGTTAGCTCTGCAGGAGAGAGCTCGCGAGACTAGGCCTTTCTTGACTCGCGAAGTGAGGCCTTGCTTGCAGGCCTCTTATTCTTGTGTTTGCGGAGCACCATACTTACTTTGCTCGGGAGGCCTGAAAACCCACTCTCTGGGGCTGCCTTTCCTCCCTCCAAGGAAGACAACCTTCCGGGCCGCCTTCGGGCTGAAAGTGACATTGGGCTGCGAAGTGCTAGCTGGGAAGTCAATTTTCAGGGGTTATGGCCGCTGTGTGCACATGGACGCCTAGGGCTCCCACACTGCCCGGGAACTTCAAGGCTCCCTGCACACATCGCTCCCATCACGATTGCGCTATAGCAGAGAGCGCCGGATACTAGGCCTTTCATGACTCGCGAAGTGAGGCCCTGCTTGCAGGCCTGTTGTTCCTGCGTCTGCAGAGCACCATCCTTGCTGTGCGCGAGAGGCCTAAAAACCAACTCTCTGGGGCTGCCTTTCCTCTTTCCAAGGAAGACAGCCTGCACTGCCGCCTTCAGGCTGAAAGTCACATTGGGCTGGGAAGTGCTAGCTGGGAAGTCAGTTTTCAGGGGCCATGGCCGCTGGCTGCACGTATACGGCTAGGGGTCCCACACTGCCAGGGAGCATCAAGACTCCCTCAAAACAGCTCTTCCGTCACGTTAGCTCTGCAGGAGAGAGCTCGCGAGACTAGGCCTTTCTTGACTCGCAAATGAAGCCCTGCTTGCAGTCCTCTTGTACTTAGGTCTAGAGTGCCCCACACTTACTGTACGAAGGAGGCCTGAAAACCCACTCTCTGGGGCTGCCTTTCCTGCCTGCAAGGTAGAGTGCCTGCCCGGACGCCTTGGGGCTGAAAGTCACATTGGGCTGGGAAGTGCTTGCTGGGAAGTCAGTTTTCAGGGGCCATGGCCGCTGGCTGCACATGTACGCCTAGGGCGCCCACACTGCCCGGGAACTTCACGGCTCCCTGCACACATCTCTTCCATCACGTTTGCTCTATAGCAGAGAGCTCCAGATACTAGGCCTTTCATGACTCGCGAAGTGAGTTGTTCTTGCGTCTGCAGAGCACCATACTTGCTGTGCGCGAGAGGCCTGAAAACCCACTCTCTGGGGCTGCCTGTCCTCCTTCCAAGGAAGACAGCCTGCTGGCCGCCTTCGGGCTGAAAGTCACATTGGGCTGGGAAGTGCTAGCTGGGAAGTCAGTTTTCAGGTGCCATGGCCGCTGGCTGCACATTTACGGTTAGGGCTCCCTCTCTGCCCGGGAACATCAAGAATCCCTCGAAATAGGTTTTCCGTTACGTTTGCTCTGCAGGAGAGTGCTCGCGAGACTAGGCCTTTCTTGACTCGGGAATGAGGCCCTGCTTACGGACCTTTGCACTGGCGTCTGCAGAGCCCCACCCTTGCTGTACCAGGGAGGCCTGAAAACCCACTCTCCGGGGCTGCCTTTCCTCCCTCCAAGGAAGACAGCCAGCCCGGCCGCCTTCGGGTTGAAAGTCACAGTGGGCTGGGAATTGCTAGCTGGGAAGTCAGTTTTCAGGGGCCATGGCCGCTGGCTGCACGTATTCGGCTAGGGGTCCCACACTGCCCGGGAGCATCAAGGCTCCCTCAAAACAGCTCTTCCGTCACGTTAGCTCTGCAGGAGAGAGCTCGCGAGACTAGGCCTTTCTTGACTCGCAAAGTGAAGCCCTGCTTGCAGGCCTCTTGTACTTGCGTCTAGAGTGCCCCACACTTGCTGTACCAAGGAGGCCTGAAAACCCACTCTCTGGGGCTGCCTTTCCTGCCGGCAAGGTAGAGTGCCTGCCCGCCCGCCTTCGGGCTGAAGTCACATTGGGCTGGGAAGTGCTAGCTGGGAAGTTAGTTTTCAGGGGCCATGGCCGCTGGTTGCACATGTACGCCTAGGGCTCCCACACTGTCCGGGAACTTCAAGGCTCCCTGCACACATCTCCTCCATCACGTTTGCTCTATAGCAGAGAGCTCGCGAGACTAGGCCTTTCTTGACTCGCGAAGTGAGGCTCTGCTTTCAGGCCTGTTGTTCTTACGTCTGCAGAGCACCATACTTGCTGTGCGCCAGAGGCCTGAAAACCCACTCTCTGGGGCTGCCTTTCCTCCCTCCAAGGAAGTCAGCCTTCCCGGCCGACTTTCTGGCTGAAACTCACTTCGGGCTGTGAAGTGCTAGTTGAGAAGTCAATTTCAGGGGCAATGGCCGCTGGGTGCACGTGGATGCCTAGGGCTCCAACACTGCTCGGGAACATCAAGGTTTCTTCCACACAGTTCTTCCTTGACGTTTGGTCTGCAGGAGAGTGCTCGCGAAACTAGGCCTTTTTTCACTCGGGAAGTGAGGTGCTACTTTAAGGCCTCTTGAACTTGCGTTTGCAGAGCCCCACACTTGCTGTGCGAGGAAGCCCTGAAAACCCACTCTCTGGGGCTGCCTTTCCTCCCTCCAAGGAAGACAGCCTGCCCGGCCGCCTTCGGGCTGAAAGTCACATTGGGCTGGGAAGTGCTTGCTGGGAAGTCAGTTTTCAGGGGCCATGGCCGCTGGCTGCTCATTTACCGCTACGGCTCCCACACTGCCGGGGAGCATCAAGGCTCCCTCAAAATAGCTCTTCCCTCACGTTAGCTCTGCAGGAGAGAGCTCGCGAGAATAGGCCTTTCTTGACTCGTGAAGTGAGGCCCTGCTTGCAAGCCTCTTATTCTTGCGTCTGCGGAGCACCATACTTACTGTGCTCGGGAGGCCTGAAAACCCACTCTCTGGGGCTGCCTTTCCTCCCTCCAAGGAAGTCAGCCTGCCCGGCTGACTTCTGGCTGAAACTCACTTCGGGCTGTGAAGTGCTAGTTGGGAAGTCAGTTTTCAAGGGCAATGGCCGCTGGGTGCACGTGTATGCCTAGGGCTCCAACACTGCCAGGGACATCAAGGTTTCTTCCACACAGTTCTTCTGTCACGTTAGCTCTGCAGGAGAGAGCTCGCGAGACTAGGCCTTTCTTCACTCGGGAAGTGAGGCCCTGCTTTCAGCCCTCTTCTACTGGCATCTGCAGAGCCCCACACTTGCTGTGCGAGGAAGCCCTGAAAACCAACTCTCAGGAGCTGTCTTTCCTCCTTCCAAGGAAGACAGCCTGCACGGCCGCCTTCGGGCTGAAAGTCACATTGGGCTGGGAAGTGCTTGCTGGGAAGTCAGTTTTCAGGGGCCATGGCCGCTGGCTGCACATGTACGCCTAGGGCTCCCACACTGCCCGGGAACTTCAAGGCTCCCTGCACACATCTCTTCCATCACGTTTGCTCTATAGCTGAGAGCTCCAAATACTAGGCTTTTCATGACTCGCGAAGTGAGTTGTTCTTGCGTCTGCAGTGCAGTATACTTTCTGTGCGCGAGAGGCCTGAAAACCCACTCTCTGGGGCTGCCATTCCTCCTTCCAAGGAAGACAACCTGCTGGCCGCCTTCGGGCTGAAAGTCACATTGGGCTGGGAAGTGCTAGCTGGGAAGTCAGTTTTCAGGAGCCATGGCCGCTGGCTGCACGTATACGGCTAGGGGTCCCACAATGCCAGGGAGCATCAAGGCTCCCTCAAACAGCTCTTCCGTCACGTTAGCTCTGTAGGAGAGAGCTCGCGAGAATAGGCCTTTCTTGACTCGCAAATGAAGCCCTGCTTGCAGGCCTCTTGTACTTGTGTCTAGAGTGCCCCACACTTACTGTACGAAGGAGGCCTGAAAACCCACTCTCTGGGGCTGCCTTTCCTGCCTGCAAGGTAGACTGCCTGCCCGGCCGCCTTGGGGCTGAAAGTCACATTGGGCTGGGAAGTGCTTGCTGGGATGTCAGTTTTCAGGGTCCATGGCCGCTGGCTGCACGTTTACCGCTAGGGCTCCCACACTGCCGGGGAGCATCAAGGCTCCCTCAAAATAGCTCTTCCCTCACGTTAGCTCTGCAGGAGAGAGCTCGCGAGAATAGGCCTTTCTTGACTTGCGAAGTGAGGCCCTGCTTGCAAGCCTCTTATTCTTGCGTCTGCGGAGCACCATACTTACTGTGCTCGGGAGGCCTGAACACCCACTCTCTGGGGCTGCCTTTCCTCCCTCCAAGGAAGTCAGCCTTCCCGGCCGACTTTCTGGCTGAAACTCACTTCGGGCTGTTAAGTGCTAGTTGGGAAGTCAGTTTTCAAGGGCAATGGCCGCTGGGTGCACGTGTATGCCTAGGGCTCCAACACTGCCAGGGACATCAAGGTTTCTTCCACACAGTTCTTCTGTCACGTTAGCTCTGCAGGAGAGAGCTCGCGAGACTAGGCCTTTCTTCACTCGGGAAGTGAGGCCCTGCTTTCAGCCCTCTTCTACTGGCATCTGCAGAGCCCCACACTTGCTGTGCGAGGAAGCCCTGAAAACCAACTCTCAGGAGCTGTCTTTCCTCCTTCCAAGGAAGACAGCCTGCACGGCCGCCTTCGGGCTGAAAGTCACATTGGGCTGGGAAGTGCTTGCTGGGAAGTCAGTTTTCCGGGGCCATGGCCGCTGGATGCACATGTACGCCTAGGGCTCCAACACTGCCCGGGAACTTCAAGGCTCCCTGCACACATATCTTCCATCACGTTTGCTCTATAGCAGAGAGCTCGCGAGACTAGGCCTTTCTTGACTCGAGAAGTGAGGCTCTGCTTTCAGGCCTGTTGTTCTTACGTCTGCAGAGCACCATACCTGCTGTGCGCCAGAGGCCTGAAAACCGACTCTGTGGGGCTGCCTTTCCTCCCTCCAAGGAAGTCAGCCTTCCCGGCCGACTTTCTGGCTGAAACTCACTTCGGGCTGTGAAGTGCTAGTTGAGAAGTCAATTTCAGGGGCAATGGCCGCTGGGTGCACGTGGATGCCTAGGGCTCCAACACTGCTCGGGAACATCAAGGTTTCTTCCACACAGTTCTTCCTTGACGTTTGGTCTGCAGGAGAGTGCTCGCGAAACTAGGCCTTTTTTCACTCGGGAAGTGAGGTGCTACTTTAAGGCCTCTTGAACTTGCGTTTGCAGAGCCCCACACTTGCTGTGCGAGGAAGCTCTGAAAACCCACTCTCTGGGGCTGCCTTTCCTCCCTCCAAGGAAGACAGCCTGCCCGGCCGCCTTCGGGCAGAAAGTCACATTGGGCTGTGAAGTGCTTGCTGGGAAGTCAGTTTTCAGGGGCCATGGCCGCTGGCTGCTCATTTACAGCTAGGGCTCCCACACTGCCGGGGAGCATCAAGCCTCCCTCAAAATAGCTCTTCCGTCACATTAGCTCTGCAGGAGAGAGCTCGCGAGAATAGGCCTTTCTTGACTAGCAAATGAAGCCCTGCTTGCAGGCCTCTTGTACTTGCGTCTAGAGTGCCCCACACTTACTGTACGAAGGAGGCCTGAAAACCCACTCTCTGGGACTACCTTTCCTGCCTGCAAGGTAGAGTGCCTGCCCGGCTGCCTTGGGGCTAAAAGTCACATTGGGCTGGGAAGTGCTTGCTGGGAAGTCAGTTATCAGGGTACATGGCCGCTGGCTGCACGTTTACCGCTAGGGCTCCCACACTGCCAGAGAGCATCAAGGCTCCCTCAAAATAGCTCTTCCGTCACGTTAGCTCTGCAGGAGAGAGCTCGCGACAATAGGCCTTTCTTGACTCGTGAAGTGAGGCCCTGCTTGCAAGCCTCTTATTCTTGCATCTGCGGAGCATCATACTTACTGTGCTCGGGAGGCCTGAAAACCCACTCTCTGGGGCTGCCTTTCCTCCCTCCAAGGAAGTCAGCCTGCCCGGCCGACTTCTGGCTGAAACTCACTTCGGGCTGTGAAGTGCTAGTTGGGAAGTCAGTTTTCAAGGTCAATGCCCGCTGGGTGCACGTGTATGCCTAGGGCTCTAACACTGCCAGGGACATCAAGGTTTCTTCCACACAGTTCTTCTGTCACGTTAGCTCTGCAGGAGAGAGCTCGCGAGACTAGGCCTTTCTTGACTCGCGAAGTGAGGCCCTGCTTGCAGGCCTCTTATTCTTGTGTCTGCGGAGCACCATACTTACTGTGCTCGGGAGGCCTGAAAACCCACTCTCTGGGGCTGCCTTTCCTCCCTCCAAGGAAGTCAGCCTGCCCGGCTGACTTCTGGCTGAAACTCACTTCGGTCTGTGAAGTGCTAGTTGGGAAGTCAGTTTTCAAGGGCAATGGCCGCTGGCTGCACGTGTATGCCTAGGGCTCCAACACTGCCAGGGACATCAAGGTTTCTTCCACACAGTTCTTCTGTCACGTTAGCTCTGCAGGAGAGAGCTCGCGAGACTAGGCCTTTCTTCACTCGGGAAGTGAGGCCCTGCTTTCAGCCCTCTTCTACTGGCATCTGCAGAGCCCCACACTTGCTGTGCGAGGAAGCCCTGAAAACCAACTCTCAGGAGCTGTCTTTCCTCCTTCCAAGGAAGACAGCCTGCACGGCCGCCTTCGGGCTGAAAGTCACATTGGGCTGGGAAGTGCTTGCTGGGAAGTCAGTTTTCAGGGGCCATGGCCGCTGGCTGCACATGTACGCCTAGCGCTCCCACACTGCCCGGGAACTTCAAGGCTCCCTGCACACATCTCTTCCATCACGTTTGCTCTATAGCAGAGAGCTCCAGATACTAGGCCTTTCATGACTCGCGAAGTGAGTTGTTCTTGCGTCTGCAGAGCAGCATACTTGCTGTGAGCGAGAGGCCTGAAAACCCACTCTCTGGGGCTGCCATTCCTCCTTCCAAGGAAGACAGCCTGCTGGCCGCCTTCAGGCTGAAAGTCACATTGGGCTGGGAAGTGCTTGCTGGGAAGTCAGTTTTCAGGGGCCATGGCTGCTGGCTGCACGTATACGGCTAGGGGTCCCACACTGCCAGGGAGCATCAAGGCTCCCTCAAAACAGCTCTTCCGTCACGTTAGCTCTACAGGAGAGAGCTCGCGAGACTAGGCCTTTCTTGACTAGCAAATGAAGCCCTGTTGCAGGCCTCTTGTACTTGCGTCTAGAGTGCCCCACACTTACTGTACGAAGGAGGCCTGAAAACCCACTCTCTGGGGCTGCCTTTCCTGCCTGCAAGGTAGAATTCCTGCCCGGCCGCCTTGGGGCTGAAAGTCACATTGGGCTGGGAAGTGCTTGCTGGGAAGTCAGTTTTCAGGGGCCATGGCCGCTGGCTGCACGTTTACCGCTAGGGCTCCCACACTGCCGGGGAGCATCAAGGCTCCCTCAAAATAGCTCTTCCGTCACGTTAGCTCTGCAGGAGAGAGCTCGCGAGAATAGGCCTTTCTTGACTCGCGAAGTGAGGCCCTGCTTGCAAGCCTCTTATTCTTGCGTCTGCAGAGCACCATACTTACTGTGCTCGGGAGGCCTGAAAACCCACTCTCTGGGGCTGCCTTTCCTCCCTCCAAGGAAGTCAGCCTGCCCGGCTGACTTCTGGCTGAAACTCACTTCGGGCTGTGAAGTGCTAGTTGGGAAGTCAGTTTTCAAGGGCAATGGCCGCTGGCTGCACGTGTATGCCTAGGGCTCCAACACTGCCAGGGACATCAAGGTTTCTTCCACACAGTTCTTCTGTCACGTTAGCTCTGCAGGAGAGAGCTCGCGAGACTAGGCCTTTCTTCACTCGGGAAGTGAGGCCCGGCTTTCAGCCCTCTTCTACTGGCATCTGCAGAGCCCCACACTTGCTGTGCGAGGAAGCCCTGAAAACCAACTCTCAGGAGCTGTCTTTCCTCTTTCCAAGGAAGACAGCCTGCACGGCCGCCTTCGGGTTGAAAGTCACATTGGGCTGGGAAGTGCTTGCTGGGAAGTCAGTTTTCAGGGGCCATGGCCGCTGGCTGCACATGTACGCCTAGGGCTCCCACACTGCCCGGGAACTTCAAGGCTCCCTGCACACATCTCTTCCATCACGTTTGCTCTATAGCAGAGAGCTCGCGAGACTAGGCCTTTCTTGACTCGCGAAGTGAGGCTCTGCTTTCAGGCCTGTTGTTCTTACGTCTGCAGAGCACCATACTTGCTGTGCGCCAGAGGCCTGAAAACCCACTCTGTGGGGCTGCCTTTCCTCCCTCCAAGGAAGTCAGCCTTACCGGCCGATTTCTGGCTGAAACTCACTTCGGGCTGTGAAGTGCTAGTTGGGAAGTCAATTTCAAGGGCAATGGCCGCTGGGTGCACGTGTATGCCTAGGGCTCCAACACTGCTCGGGAACATCATGGTTTCTTCCACACAGTTCTTCCTTCACGTTTGGTCTGCAGGAGAGAGCTCGCGAGACTAGGCCTTTTTTCACTCGGGAAGTGAGGTGCTACTTTAAGGCCTCTTGAACTTGCGTTTGCAAAGCCCCACACTTGCTGTGCGAGGAAGCTCTGAAAACCCACTCTCTGGGGCTGCCTTTCCTCCCTCCAAGGAAGACAGCCTGCCCGGCCGCCTTCGGGCAGAAAGTCACATTGGGCTGTGAAGTGCTTGCTGGGAAGTCAGTTTTCAGGGGCCATGGCCGCTGGCTGCTCATTTACAGCTAGGGCTCCCACACTGCCGGGGAGCATCAAGCCTCCCTCAAAATAGCTCTTCCGTCACATTAGCTCTGCAGGAGAGAGCTCGCGAGAATAGGCCTTTCTTGACTAGCAAATGAAGCCCTGCTTGCAGGCCTCTTGTACTTGCGTCTAGAGTGCCCCACACTTACTGTACGAAGGAGGCCTGAAAACCCACTCTCTGGGACTACCTTTCCTGCCTGCAAGGTAGAGTGCCTGCCCGGCTGCCTTGGGGCTAAAAGTCACATTGGGCTGGGAAGTGCTTGCTGGGAAGTCAGTTATCAGGGTACATGGCCGCTGGCTGCACGTTTACCGCTAGGGCTCCCACACTGCCAGAGAGCATCAAGGCTCCCTCAAAATAGCTCTTCCGTCACGTTAGCTCTGCAGGAGAGAGCTCGCGACAATAGGCCTTTCTTGACTCGTGAAGTGAGGCCCTGCTTGCAAGCCTCTTATTCTTGCGTCTGCGGAGCATCATACTTACTGTGCTCGGGAGGCCTGAAAACCCACTCTCTGGGGCTGCCTTTCCTCCCTCCAAGGAAGTCAGCCTGCCCGGCCGACTTCTGGCTGAAACTCACTTCGGGCTGTGAAGTGCTAGTTGGGAAGTCAGTTTTCAAGGTCAATGCCCGCTGGGTGCACGTGTATGCCTAGGGCTCTAACACTGCCAGGGACATCAAGGTTTCTTCCACACAGTTCTTCTGTCACGTTAGCTCTGCAGTAGAGAGCTCGCGAGACTAGGCCTTTCTTGACTCGCGAAGTGAGGCCCTGCTTGCAGGCCTCTTATTCTTGTGTCTGCGGAGCACCATACTTACTTTACTCGGGAGGCCTGAAAACCCACTCTCTGGGGCTGCCTTTCCTCCCTCCAAGGAAGTCAGCCTGCCCGGCTGACTTCTGGCTGAAACTCACTTCGGTCTGTGAAGTGCTAGTTGGGAAGTCAGTTTTCAAGGGCAATGGCCGCTGGGTGCACGTGTATGCCTAGGGCTCCAACACTGCCAGGGACATCAAGGTTTCTTCCACACAGTTCTTCTGTCACGTTAGCTCTGCAGGAGAGAGCTCGCGAGACTAGGCCTTTCTTCACTCGGGAAGTGAGGCCCTGCTTTCAGCCCTCTTCTACTGGCATCTGCAGAGCCCCACACTTGCTGTGCGAGGAAGCCCTGAAAACCAACTCTCAGGAGCTGTCTTTCCTCCTTCCAAGGAAGACAGCCTGCACGGCCGCCTTCGGGCTGAAAGTCACATTGGGCTGGGAAGTGCTTGCTGGGAAGTCAGTTTTCAGGGGCCATGGCCGCTGGCTGCACATGTACGCCTAGCGCTCCCACACTGCCCGGGAACTTCAAGGCTCCCTGCACACATCTCTTCCATCACGTTTGCTCTATAGCAGAGAGCTCTAGATACTAGGCCTTTCATGACTCGCGAAGTGAGTTGTTCTTGCGTCTGCAGAGCAGCATACTTGCTGTGAGCGAGAGGCCTGAAAACCCACTCTCTGGGGCTGCCATTCCTCCTTCCAAGGAAGACAGCCTGCTGGCCGCCTTCAGGCTGAAAGTCACATTGGGCTGGGAAGTGCTTGCTGGGAAGTCAGTTTTCAGGGGCCATGGCTGCTGGCTGCACGTATACGGCTAGGGGTCCCACACTGCCAGGGAGCATCAAGGCTCCCTCAAAACAGCTCTTCCGTCACGTTAGCTCTACAGGAGAGAGCTCGCGAGACTAGGCCTTTCTTGACTAGCAAATGAAGCCCTGTTGCAGGCCTCTTGTACTTGCGTCTAGAGTGCCCCACACTTACTGTACGAAGGAGGCCTGAAAACCCACTCTCTGGGGCTGCCTTTCCTGCCTGCAAGGTAGAATTCCTGCCCGGCCGCCTTGGGGCTGAAAGTCACATTGGGCTGGGAAGTGCTTGCTGGGAAGTCAGTTTTCAGGGGCCATGGCCGCTGGCTGCACGTTTACCTCTAGGGCTCCCACACTGCCGGGGAGCATCAAGGCTCCCTCAAAATAGCTCTTCCGTCACGTTAGCTCTGCAGGAGAGAGCTCGCGAGAATAGGCCTTTCTTGACTCGCGAAGTGAGGCCCTGCTTGCAAGCCTCTTATTCTTGCGTCTGCAGAGCACCATACTTACTGTGCTCGGGAGGCCTGAAAACCCACTCTCTGGGGCTGCCTTTCCTGCCTGCAAGGTAGAATTCCTGCCCGGCCGCCTTGGGGCTGAAAGTCACATTGGGCTGGGAAGTGCTTGCTGGGAAGTCAGTTTTCAGGGGCCATGGCCGCTGGCTGCACGTTTACCGCTAGGGCTCCCACACTGCCGGGGAGCATCAAGGCTCCCTCAAAATAGCTCTTCCGTCACGTTAGCTCTGCAGGAGAGAGCTCGCGAGAATAGGCCTTTCTTGACTCGCGAAGTGAGGCCCTGCTTGCAAGCCTCTTATTCTTGCGTCTGCAGAGCACCATACTTACTGTGCTCGGGAGGCCTGAAAACCCACTCTCTGGGGCTGCCTTTCCTCCCTCCAAGGAAGTCAGCCTGCCCGGCTGACTTCTGGCTGAAACTCACTTCGGGCTGTGAAGTGCTAGTTGGGAAGTCAGTTTTCAAGGGCAATGGCCGCTGGCTGCACGTGTATGCCTAGGGCTCCAACACTGCCAGGGACATCAAGGTTTCTTCCACACAGTTCTTCTGTCACGTTAGCTCTGCAGGAGAGAGCTCGCGAGACTAGGCCTTTCTTCACTCGGGAAGTGAGGCCCGGCTTTCAGCCCTCTTCTACTGGCATCTGCAGAGCCCCACACTTGCTGTGCGAGGAAGCCCTGAAAACCAACTCTCAGGAGCTGTCTTTCCTCTTTCCAAGGAAGACAGCCTGCACGGCCGCCTTCGGGTTGAAAGTCACATTGGGCTGGGAAGTGCTTGCTGGGAAGTCAGTTTTCAGGGGCCATGGCCGCTGGCTGCACATGTACGCCTAGGGCTCCCACACTGCCCGGGAACTTCAAGGCTCCCTGCACACATCTCTTCCATCACGTTTGCTCTATAGCAGAGAGCTCGCGAGACTAGGCCTTTCTTGACTCGCGAAGTGAGGCTCTGCTTTCAGGCCTGTTGTTCTTACGTCTGCAGAGCACCATACTTGCTGTGCGCCAGAGGCCTGAAAACCCACTCTGTGGGGCTGCCTTTCCTCCCTCCAAGGAAGTCAGCCTTACCAGCCGATTTCTGGCTGAAACTCACTTCGGGCTGTGAAGTGCTAGTTGGGAAGTCAATTTCAAGGGCAATGGCCGCTGGGTGCACGTGTATGCCTAGGGCTCCAACACTGCTCGGGAACATCATGGTTTCTTCCACACAGTTCTTCCTTCACGTTTGGTCTGCAGGAGAGAGCTCGCGAGACTAGGCCTTTTTTCACTCGGGAAGTGAGGTGCTACTTTAAGGCCTCTTGAACTTGCGTTTGCAAAGCCCCACACTTGCTGTGCGAGGAAGCCCTGAAAACCCACTCTCTGGGGCTGCCTTTCCTCCCTCCAAGGAAGACAGCCTGCCCGGCCGCCTTCGGGCTGAAAGTCACATTGGGCTGGGAAGTGCTTGCTGGGAAGTCAGTTTTCAGGGGCCATGGCCGCTGGCTGCTCATTTACAGCTAGGGCTCCCACACTGCCGGGGAGCATCAAGGCTCCCTCAAAATAGCTCTTCCGTCACGTTAGCTCTGCAGGAGAGAGCTCGCGAGAATAGGCCTTTCTTGACTCGCGAAGTGAGGCCCTGCTTGCAAGCCTCTTATTCTTGCGTCTGCGGAGCACCATACTTACTGTGCTCGGGAGGCCTGGAAACCCACTCTCTGGGGCTGCCTTTCCTCCCTCCAAGGAAGTCAGCCTGCCCGGCTGACTTCTGGCTGAAACTCACTTCGGGCTGTGAAGTGCTAGTTGGGAAGTCAGTTTTCAAGGGCAATGGCCGCTGGGTGCACGTGTATGCCTAGGGCTCCAACACTGCCAGAGACATCAACGTTTCTTCCACACAGTTCTTCCTTCACGTTTGGTCTGCAGGAGAGAGCTCGCGAGACTAGGCCTTTCTTCACTCGGGAAGTGAGGCCCTGCTTTCAGCCCTCTTCTACTGGCATCTGCAGAGCCCCACACTTGCTGTGCGAGGAAGCCCTGAAAACCAACTCTCAGGAGCTGTCTTTCCTCCTTCCAAGGAAGACAGCCTACACGGCCGCCTTCGGGCTGAAAGTCACATTGGGCTGGGAAGTGCTTGCTGGGAAGTCAGTTTTCAGGGGCCATGGCCGCTGGCTGCACATGTACGCCTAGGGCTCCCACACTGCCCGGGAACTTCAAGGCTCCCTGCACACATCTCTTCCATCACGTTTGCCCTATAGCAGAGAGCTCCAGGTACTAGGCCTTTCATGACTCGCGAAGTGAGTTGTTCTTGCGTCTGCAGAGCAGCATACTTGGTGTGCGCGAGAGGCCTGAAAACCCACTCTCTGGGGCTGCCTTTCCTCCTTCCAAGGAAGACAGCCTGCTGGCCGCCTTAGGGCTGAAAGTCACATTGGGCTGGGAAGTGCTAGCTGGGAAGACAGTTTTCAGGGGCCATGGCCGCTGGCTGCACATTTACGGTTAGGGCTCCCGCACTGCCCGGGAACATCAAGAATCCCTCGAAATAGGTTTTCCGTTACGTTTGCTCTGCAGGAGAGTGCTCGCGAGAGTAGGCCTTTCTTGACTCGGGAATGAGGCCCTGCTTACAGACCTTTGCACTGGCGTCTGCAGAGCCCCACCCTTGCTGTGCGAGGGAGGCCTGAAAACCCACTCTCTGGGGCTGCCTTTCCTCCCTCCAAGGAAGACAGCCAGCCCGGCCGCCTTCTGGTTGAAAGTCACAGTAGGCTGGGATTTGCTAGCTGGGAAGTCAGTTTTCAGGGGCCATGGCCGCTGGCTGCACGTATACGGCTAGGGGTCCCACACTGCCCGAGAGCATCAAGGCTCCCTCAAAACAGCTCTTCTGTCACGTTAGCTCTGCAGGAGAGAGCTCGCGAGACTAGGCCTTTCTTGACTCGCAAATGAAGCCCTGCTTGCAGGCCTCTTGTATTTGTGTCTAGAGTGCCCTACACTTACTGTACGAAGGAGGCCTGAAAACCCACTCTCTGGGGCTGCCTTTCCTGCCTGCAAGGTAGAGTGCCTGCCCGGCCGCCTTGGGGCTGAAAGTCACATAGGGCTGGGAAGTGCTTGCTGGGAAGTCAGTTTTCAGGGGCCATGGCCGCTGGCTGCACGTTTACCGCTAGGGCTCCCACACTGCCCGGGAGCATCAGGACTCCCTCAAAACAGCTCCTCCGTCACGTTAGCTCTGCAGGAGAGAGCACGCGAGACTAGGCCTGTCTTGACTCGCGAAGTGAGGCGCTGCTTGCAGGCCTCTTATTCTTGCGCCTGCAGAGCACCATACTTACTGTGCTCGGGAGGCCTGAAAACCCACTCTCAGGGGCTGCCTTTGCTCCCTCCTAGGAAGTCAGCCTGCCCGGCCGACTTCTGGCTGAAACTCACTTCGGGCTGTGAAGTGCTAGTTGGGAAGTCAGTTTTCAAGGTCAATGCCCGCTGGGTGCACGTGTATGCCTAGGGCTCCAACACTGCCAGGGACATCAAGGTTTCTTCCACACAGTTCTTCTGTCACGTTAGCTCTGCAGGAGAGAGCTCGCGAGACTAGGCCTTTCTTGACTCGCGAAGTGAGGCCCTGCTTGCAGGCCTCTTATTCTTGTGTCTGCGGAGCACCATACTTACTGTGCTCGGGAGGCCTGAAAACCCACTCTCTGGGGCTGCCTTTCCTCCCTCCAAGGAAGTCAGCCTGCCCGGATGACTTCTGGCTGAAACTCACTTCGGGCTGTGAAGTGCTAGTTGGGAAGTCAGTTTTCAAGGGCAATGGCCGCTGGGTGCACGTGTATGCCTAGGGCTCCAACACTGCCAGGGACATCAAGGTTTCTTCCACACAGTTCTTCTGTCACGTTAGCTCTGCAGGAGAGAGCTCGCGAGACTAGGCCTTTCTTCACTCGGGAAGTGAGGCCCTGCTTTCAGCCCTCTTCTACTGGCATCTGCAGAGCCCCACACTTGCTGTGCGAGGAAGCCCTGAAAACCAACTCTCAGGAGCTGTCTTTCCTCCTTCCAAGGAAGACAGCCTGCACGGCCGCCTTCGGGCTGAAAGTCACATTGGGCTGGGAAGTGCTTGCTGGGAAGTCAGTTTTCAGGGGCCATGGCCGCTGGCAGCACATGTACGCCTAGCGCTCCCACACTGCCCGGGAACTTCAAGGCTCCCTGCACACATCTCTTCCATCACGTTTGCTCTATAGCAGAGAGCTCCAGATACTAGGACTTTCATGACTCGCGAAGTGAGTTGTTCTTGCGTCTGCAGAGCAGCATACTTGCTGTGCGCGAGAGGCCTGAAAACCCACTCTCTGGGGCTGCCATTCCTCCTTCCAAGGAAGACAGCCTGCTGGCCGCCTTCGGGCTGAAAGTCACATTGGGCTGGGAAGTGCTAGCTGGGAAGTCAGTTTTCAGGGGCCATGGCCGCTGGCTGCACATTTACGGTTAGGGCTCCCGCACTGCCCGGGAACATCAAGAATCCCTCGAAATAGGTTTTCGGTTACGTTTGCTCTGCAGGAGAGTGCTCGCGAGACTAGGCCTTTCTTGACTCGGGAATGAGGCCCTGCTTACGGACCTTTGCACTGGCGTCTGCAGAGCCCCACCCTTGCTGTACGAGGGAGGCCTGAAAACCCACTCTCTGCGGCTGCCTTTCCTCCCTCCAAGGAAGACAGCCAGCCCGGCCGCCTTCGTGTTGAAAGTCACAGTAGGCTGGGATTTGCTAGCTGGGAAGTCAGTTTTCAGGGGCCATGGCCGCTGGCTGCACGTATACGGCTAGGGGTCCCACACTTCCCGAGAGCATCAAGGCTCCCTCAAAACAGCTCTTCCGTAACGTTAGCTCTGCAGGAGAGAGCTCGCGAGACTAGGCCTTTCTTGACTCGCAAATGAAGCCCTGCTTGCAGGCCTCTTGTATTTGTGTCTAGAGTACCCCACACTTACTGTACGAAGGAGGCCTGAAAACCCACTCTCTGGGGCTGCCTTTCCTGCCTGCAAGGTAGAGTGCCTGCCCGGCCGCCTTGGGGCTGAAAGTCACATTGGGCTGGGAAGTGCTTGCTGGGAAGTCAGTTTTCAGGGGCCATGGCCGCTGGCTGCACGTTTACCGCTAGGGCTCCCACACTGCCGGTGAGCATCAAGGCTCCCTCAAAATAGCTCTTCCGTCACGTTAGCTCTGCAGGAGAGAGCTCGCGAGAATAGGCCTTTCTTGACTCGCGAAGTGAGGCCCTGCTTGCAAGCCTCTTATTCTTGCGTCTGCGGAGCACCATACTTACTGTGCTCGGGAGGCCTGGAAACACACTCTCTGGGGCTGCCTTTCCTCCCTCCAAGGAAGGCAGCCTGCCCGGCTGACTTCTGGCTGAAACTCACTTCGGGGTGTGAAGTGCTAGTTGGGAAGTCAGTTTTCAAGGGCAATGGCCGCTGGGTGCACGTGTATGCCTAGGGCTCCAACACTGCCAGAGACATCAACGTTTCTTCCACACAGTTCTTCCTTCACGTTTGGTCTGCAGGAGAGAGCTCGCGAGACTAGGCCTTTCTTGACTCGCAAATGAAGCCCTGCTTGCAGGCCTCTTGTACTTGTGTCTAGAGTGCCCCACACTTACTGTACGAAGGAGGCCTGAAAACCCACTCTCTGGGGCTGCCTTTCCTCCTTCCAAGGAAGTCAGCCTGCCCGGCTGACTTCTGGCTGAAACTCACTTCGGGCTGTGAAGTGCCTAGTTGGGAAGTCAGTTTTCAAGGGCAAAGGCCGCTGGGTGCACGTGTATGCCTAGGGCTGCAACACTGCCAGAGACATCAACGTTTCTTCCACACAGTTCTTCCTTCACGTTTGGTCTGCAGGAGAGAGCTCGCGAGACTAGGCCTTTCTTCCCTCGGGAAGTGAGGCCCTGCTTTCAGCCCTCTTCTACTGGCATCTGCAGAGCCCCACACTTGCTGTGCGAGGAAGCCCTGAAAACCAACTCTCAGGAGCTGTCTTTCCTCCTTCCAAGGAAGACAGCCTGCACGGCCGCCTTCGGGCTGAAAGTCACATTGGGCTGGGAAGTGCTTGCTGGGAAGTCAGTTTTCAGGGGCCATGGCCGCTGGCTGCACATGTACGCCTAGGGCGCCCACACTGCCCGGGAACTTCAAGGCTCCCTGCACACATCTCTTCCATCACGTTTGCTCTATAGCAGAGAGCTCCAGATACTAGGCCTTTCATGACTCGCGAAGTGAGTTGTTCTTGCGTCTGCAGAGCACCATACTTGCTGTGCGCGAGAGGCCTGAAAACCCACTCTCTGGGGCTGCCTTTCCTCCTTCCAAGGAAGACAGCCTGCTGGCCGCCTTCGGGCTGAAAGTCACATTGGGCTGGGAAGTGCTTGCTTGGAAGTCAGTTTTCAGGGGCCATGGCCGCTGGCTGCACATTTACGGTTAGGGCTCCCGCACTGCCCGGGAACATCAAGAATCCCTTGAAATAGGTTTTCCGTTACGTTTGCTCTGCAGGAGAGTGCTCGCGAGACTAGGCCTTTCTTGACTCGGGAATGAGGCCCTGCTTACGGACCTTTGCACTGGCGTCTGCAGAGCCCCACCCTTGCTGTGCGAGGGAGGCCTGAAAACCCACTCTCTGGGGCTGCCTTTCCTGCCTCCAAGGAAGACAGCCAGCCCGGCCGCCTTCGGGTTGAAAGTCACAGTGGGCTGGGAATTGCTAGCTGGGAAGTCAGTTTTCAGGGGCCATGGCCGCTGGCTGCTCATTTACAGCTAGGGCTCCCACACTGCCCGGGAGCATCAAGGCTCCCTCAAAACAGCTCCTCCGTCACGTTAGCTCTGCAGGAGAGAGCTCGCGAGACTAGGCCTTTCTTGACTCGCAAATGAAGCCCTGCCTGCAGGCCTCTTGTACTTGCGTCTAGAGTGCCCCACACTTACTGTACGAAGGAGGCCTGAAAACCAACTCTCTGGGACTGGCTTTCCTGCCTGCAAGGTAGAGTGCCTGCCCGGCCGCCTTGGGGCTGAAAGTCACATTGGGCTGGGAAGCGCTTGCTGGGAAGTCGGTTTTCAGGGGCCATGGCCGCTGGCTGCACGATTACCGCTAGGGCTCCCACACTGCCGGGGAGCATCAAGGCTCCCTCAAAATAGCTCTTCAGTCACGTTAGCTCTGCAGGAGAGAGCTCGCGAGACTAGGCCTTTCTTGACTCGCGAAGTGAGGCCCTGCTTGCAGGCCTCTTATTCTTGTGTCTGCGGAGCACCATACTTACTGTGCTCGGGAGGCCTGAAAACCCACTCTCTGGGGCTGCCTTTCCTCCCTCCAAGGAAGTCAGCCTGCCCGGCTGACTTCTGGCTGAAACTCACTTCGGGCTGTGAAGTGCTAGTTGGGAAGTCAGTTTTCAAGGGCAATGGCCGCTGGGTGCACGTGTATGCCTAGGGCTCCAACACTGCCAGGGACATCAAGGTTTCTTCCACACAGTTCTTCTGTCAAGTTTGCTCTGCAGGAGAGAGCTCGCGAGACTAGGCCTTTCTTCACTCGGGAAGTGAGGCCCTGCTTTCAGCCCTCTTCTACTGGCATCTGCAGAGCCCCACACTTGCTGTGCGAGGAAGCCCTGAAAACCAACTCTCAGGAGCTGTCTTTCCTCCTTCCAAGGAAGACAGCCTGCTGGCCGCCTTCGGGTTGAAAGTCACAGCAGGCTGGGATTTGCTAGCTGGGAAGTCAGTTTTCAGGGGCCATGGCCGCTGGCTGCACGTATACGGCTAGGGGTCCCACACTGCCCGAGAGCATCATGGCTCCCTCAAAACAGCTCTTCCGTCACGTTAGCTCTGCAGGAGAGAGCTCGCGAGACTAGGCCTTTCTTGACTCGCAAATGAAGCCCTGCTTGCAGGCCTCTTGTATTTGTGTCTAGAGTGCCCCACACTTACTGTACGAAGGAGGCCTGAAAACCCACTCTCTGGGGCTGCCTTTCCTGCCTGCAAGGTAGAGTGCCTGCCCGGCCGCCTTGGGGCTGAAAGTCACATTGGGCTGGGAAGTGCTTGCTGGGAAGTCAGTTTTCAGGGGCCATGGCCGCTGGCTGCACGTTTACCGTTAGGGCTCCCACACTGCCGGGGAGCATCAAGGCTCCCTCAAAATAGCTCTTCCGTCACGTTAGCTCTGCAGGAGAGAGCTCGCGAGAATAGGCCTTTCTTGACTCGCGAAGTGAGGCCCTGCTTGCAGGCCTCTTATTCTTGCGCCTGCAGAGCACCATACTTACTGTGCTCGGGAGGCCTGAAAACCCACTCTCAGGGGCTGCCTTTGCTCCCTCCTAGGAAGTCAGCCTGCCCGGCCGACTTCTGGCTGAAACTCACTTCGGGCTGTGAAGTGCTAGTTGGGAAGTCAGTTTTCAAGGTCAATGGCCGCTGGGTGCACGTGTATGCCTAGGGCTCCAACACTGCCAGGGACGTCAAGGTTTCTTCCACACAGTTCTTCTGTCACGTTAGCTCTGCAGGAGAGAGCTCGCGAGACTAGGCCTTTCTTGACTCGCGAAGTGAGGCCCTGCTTGCAGGCCTCTTATTCTTGTGTCTGCGGAGCACCATACTTACTGTGCTCGGGAGGCCTGAAAACCCACTCTCTGGGGCTGTCTTTCCTCCCTCCAAGGAAGTCAGCCTGCCCGGCCGACTTCTGGCTGAAACTGACTTCTGGGTGTAAAGTGCTAGTTGGGAAGTCAGTTTTCAAGGGCAATATCCGCTGGGTGCACGTGTATGCCTAGGGGTCCAACACTGCCAGAGACATCAACGTTTCTTCCACACAGTTCTTCCTTCACGTTTGGTCTGCAGGAGAGAGCTCGCGAGACTACGCCTTTCTTCCCTCGGGAAGTGAGGCCCTGCTTTCAGCCCTCTTCTACTGGCATCTGCAGAGCCCCACACTTGCTGTGCGAGGAAGCCCTGAAAACCAACTCTCAGGAGCTGTCTTTCCTCCTTCCAAGGAAGACAGCCTGCACGGCCGCCTTCGGGCTGAAAGTCACATTGGGCTGGGAAGTGCTTGCTGGGAAGTCAGTTTTCAGGGGCCATGGCCGCTGGCTGCACATGTACGCCTAGCGCTCCCACACTGCCCGGGAACTTCAAGGCTCCCTGCACACATCTCTTCCATCACGTTTGCTCTATAGCAGAGAGCTCTAGATACTAGGCCTTTCATGACTCGCGAAGTGAGTTGTTCTTGCGTCTGCAGAGCAGCATACTTGCTGTGAGCGAGAGGCCTGAAAACCCACTCTCTGGGGCTGCCATTCCTCCTTCCAAGGAAGACAGCCTGCTGGCCGCCTTCAGGCTGAAAGTCACATTGGGCTGGGAAGTGCTTGCTGGGAAGTCAGTTTTCAGGGGCCATGGCTGCTGGCTGCACGTATACGGCTAGGGGTCCCACACTGCCAGGGAGCATCAAGGCTCCCTCAAAACAGCTCTTCCGTCACGTTAGCTCTACAGGAGAGAGCTCGCGAGACTAGGCCTTTCTTGACTAGCAAATGAAGCCCTGTTGCAGGCCTCTTGTACTTGCGTCTAGAGTGCCCCACACTTACTGTACGAAGGAGGCCTGAAAACCCACTCTCTGGGGCTGCCTTTCCTGCCTGCAAGGTAGAATTCCTGCCCGGCCGCCTTGGGGCTGAAAGTCACATTGGGCTGGGAAGTGCTTGCTGGGAAGTCAGTTTTCAGGGGCCATGGCCGCTGGCTGCACGTTTACCGCTAGGGCTCCCACACTGCCGGGGAGCATCAAGGCTCCCTCAAAATAGCTCTTCCGTCACATTAGCTCTGCAGGAGAGAGCTCGCGAGAATAGGCCTTTCTTGACTCGCGAAGTGAGGCCCTGCTTGCAAGCCTCTTATTCTTGCGTCTGCAGAGCACCATACTTACTGTGCTCGGGAGGCCTGAAAACCCACTCTCTGGGGCTGCCTTTCCTCCCTCCAAGGAAGTCAGCCTGCCCGGCTGACTTCTGGCTGAAACTCACTTCGGGCTGTGAAGTGCTAGTTGGGAAGTCAGTTTTCAAGGGCAATGGCCGCTGGCTGCACGTGTATGCCTAGGGCTCCAACACTGCCAGGGACATCAAGGTTTCTTCCACACAGTTCTTCTGTCACGTTAGCTCTGCAGGAGAGAGCTCGCGAGACTAGGCCTTTCTTCACTCGGGAAGTGAGGCCCTGCTTTCAGCCCTCTTCTACTGGCATCTGCAGAGCCCCACACTTGCTGTGCGAGGAAGCCCTGAAAACCAACTCTCAGGAGCTGTCTTTCCTCTTTCCAAGGAAGACAGCCTGCACGGCCGCCTTCGGGTTGAAAGTCACATTGGGCTGGGAAGTGCTTGCTGGGAAGTCAGTTTTCAGGGGCCATGGCCGCTGGCTGCACATGTACGCCTAGGGCTCCCACACTGCCCGGGAACTTCAAGGCTCCCTGCACACATCTCTTCCATCACGTTTGCTCTATAGCAGAGAGCTCGCGAGACTAGGCCTTTCTTGACTCGCGAAGTGAGGCTCTGCTTTCAGGCCTGTTGTTCTTACGTCTGCAGAGCACCATACGTGCTGTGCGCCAGAGGCCTGAAAACCCACTCTGTGGGGCTGCCTTTCCTCCCTCCAAGGAAGTCAGCCTTACCGGCCGATTTCTGGCTGAAACTCACTTCGGGCTGTGAAGTGCTAGTTGGGAAGTCAATTTCAAGGGCAATGGCCGCTGGGTGCACGTGTATGCCTAGGGCTCCAACACTGCTCGGGAACATCATGGTTTCTTCCACACAGTTCTTCCTTCACGTTTGGTCTGCAGGAGAGAGCTCGCGAGACTAGGCCTTTTTTCACTCGGGAAGTGAGGTGCTACTTTAAGGCCTCTTGAACTTGCGTTTGCAAAGCCCCACACTTGCTGTGCGAGGAAGCCCTGAAAACCCACTCTCTGGGGCTGCCTTTCCTCCCTCCAAGGAGGACAGCCTGCCCGGCCGCCTTCGGGCTGAAAGTCACATTGGGCTGGGAAGTGCTTGCTGGGAAGTCAGTTTTCAGGGGCCATGGCCGCTGGCTGCTCATTTACAGCTAGGGCTCCCACACTGCCGGGGAGCATCAAGGCTCCCTCAAAATAGCTCTTCCGTCACGTTAGCTCTGCAGGAGAGAGCTCGCGAGAATAGGCCTTTCTTGACTCGCGAAGTGAGGCCCTGCTTGCAAGCCTCTTATTCTTGCGTCTGCGGAGCACCATACTTACTGTGCTCGGGAGGCCTGGAAACCCACTCTCTGGGGCTGCCTTTCCTCCCTCCAAGGAAGTCAGCCTGCCCGGCTGACTTCTGGCTGAAACTCACTTCGGGCTGTGAAGTGCTAGTTGGGAAGTCAGTTTTCAAGGGCAATGGCCGCTGGGTGCACGTGTATGCCTAGGGCTCCAACACTGCCAGAGACATCAACGTTTCTTCCACACAGTTCTTCCTTCACGTTTGGTCTGCAGGAGAGAGCTCGCGAGACTAGGCCTTTCTTCACTCGGGAAGTGAGGCCCTGCTTTCAGCCCTCTTCTACTGGCATCTGCAGAGCCCCACACTTGCTGTGCGAGGAAGCCCTGAAAACCAACTCTCAGGAGCTGTCTTTCCTCCTTCCAAGGAAGACAGCCTACACGGCCGCCTTCGGGCTGAAAGTCACATTGGGCTGGGAAGTGCTTGCTGGGAAGTCAGTTTTCAGGGGCCATGGCCGCTGGCTGCACATGTACGCCTAGGGCTCCCACACTGCCCGGGAACTTCAAGGCTCCCTGCACACATCTCTTCCATCACGTTTGCCCTATAGCAGAGAGCTCCAGGTACTAGGCCTTTCATGACTCGCGAAGTGAGTTGTTCTTGCGTCTGCAGAGCAGCATACTTGGTGTGCGCGAGAGGCCTGAAAACCCACTCTCTGGGGCTGCCTTTCCTCCTTCCAAGGAAGACAGCCTGCTGGCCGCCTTAGGGCTGAAAGTCACATTGGGCTGGGAAGTGCTAGCTGGGAAGACAGTTTTCAGGGGCCATGGCCGCTGGCTGCACATTTACGGTTAGGGCTCCCGCACTGCCCGGGAACATCAAGAATCCCTCGAAATAGGTTTTCCGTTACGTTTGCTCTGCAGGAGAGTGCTCGCGAGAGTAGGCCTTTCTTGACTCGGGAATGAGGCCCTGCTTACAGACCTTTGCACTGGCGTCTGCAGAGCCCCACCCTTGCTGTGCGAGGGAGGCCTGAAAACCCACTCTCTGGGGCTGCCTTTCCTCCCTCCAAGGAAGACAGCCAGCCCGGCCGCCTTCTGGTTGAAAGTCACAGTAGGCTGGGATTTGCTAGCTGGGAAGTCAGTTTTCAGGGGCCATGGCCGCTGGCTGCACGTATACGGCTAGGGGTCCCACACTGCCCGAGAGCATCAAGGCTCCCTCAAAACAGCTCTTCTGTCACGTTAGCTCTGCAGGAGAGAGCTCGCGAGACTAGGCCTTTCTTGACTCGCAAATGAAGCCCTGCTTGCAGGCCTCTTGTATTTGTGTCTAGAGTGCCCTACACTTACTGTACGAAGGAGGCCTGAAAACCCACTCTCTGGGGCTGCCTTTCCTGCCTGCAAGGTAGAGTGCCTGCCCGGCCGCCTTGGGGCTGAAAGTCACATAGGGCTGGGAAGTGCTTGCTGGGAAGTCAGTTTTCAGGGGCCATGGCCGCTGGCTGCACGTTTACCGCTAGGGCTCCCACACTGCCCGGGAGCATCAGGACTCCCTCAAAACAGCTCCTCCGTCACGTTAGCTCTGCAGGAGAGAGCACGCGAGACTAGGCCTGTCTTGACTCGCGAAGTGAGGCGCTGCTTGCAGGCCTCTTATTCTTGCGCCTGCAGAGCACCATACTTACTGTGCTCGGGAGGCCTGAAAACCCACTCTCAGAGGCTGCCTTTGCTCCCTCCTAGGAAGTCAGCCTGCCCGGCCGACTTCTGGCTGAAACTCACTTCGGGCTGTGAAGTGCTAGTTGGGAAGTCAGTTTTCAAGGTCAATGCCCGCTGGGTGCACGTGTATGCCTAGGGCTCCAACACTGCCAGGGACATCAAGGTTTCTTCCACACAGTTCTTCTGTCACGTTAGCTCTGCAGGAGAGAGCTCGCGAGACTAGGCCTTTCTTGACTCGCGAAGTGAGGCCCTGCTTGCAGGCCTCTTATTCTTGTGTCTGCGGAGCACCATACTTACTGTGCTCGGGAGGCCTGAAAACCCACTCTCTGGGGCTGCCTTTCCTCCCTCCAAGGAAGTCAGCCTGCCCGGATGACTTCTGGCTGAAACTCACTTCGGGCTGTGAAGTGCTAGTTGGGAAGTCAGTTTTCAAGGGCAATGGCCGCTGGGTGCACGTGTATGCCTAGGGCTCCAACACTGCCAGGGACATCAAGGTTTCTTCCACACAGTTCTTCTCTCACGTTAGCTCTGCAGGAGAGAGCTCGCGAGACTAGGCCTTTCTTCACTCGGGAAGTGAGGCCCTGCTTTCAGCCCTCTTCTACTGGCATCTGCAGAGCCCCACACTTGCTGTGCGAGGAAGCCCTGAAAACCAACTCTCAGGAGCTGTCTTTCCTCCTTCCAAGGAAGACAGCCTGCACGGCCGCCTTCGGGCTGAAAGTCACATTGGGCTGGGAAGTGCTTGCTGGGTAGTCAGTTTTCAGGGGCCATGGCCGCTGGCTGCACGTATACGGCTAGGGGTCCCACACTGCCCGAGAGCATCAAGGCTCCCTCAAAACAGCTCTTCTGTCACGTTAGCTCTGCAGGAGAGAGCTCGCGAGACTAGGCCTTTCTTGACTCGCAAATGAAGCCCTGCTTGCACGCCTCTTGTATTTGTGTCTAGAGTGCCCTACACTTACTGTACGAAGGAGGCCTGAAAACCCACTCTCTGGGGCTGCCTTTCCTGCCTGCAAGGTAGAGTGCCTGCCCGGCCGCCTTGGGGCTGAAAGTCACATAGGGCTGGGAAGTGCTTGCTGGGAAGTCAGTTTTCAGGGGCCATGGCCGCTGGCTGCACGTTTACCGCTAAGGCTCCCACACTGCCCGGATGCATCAGGACTCCCTCAAAACAGCTCCTCCGTCACGTTAGCTCTGCAGGAGAGAGCACGCGAGACTAGGCCTGTCTTGACTCGCGAAGTGAGGCGCTGCTTGCAGGCCTCTTATTCTTGCGCCTGCAGAGCACCATACTTACTGTGCTCGGGAGGCCTGAAAACCCACTCTCAGGGGCTGCCTTTGCTCCCTCCTAGGAAGTCAGCCTGCCCGGCCGACTTCTGGCTGAAACTCACTTCGGGCTGTGAAGTGCTAGTTGGGAAGTCAGTTTTCAAGGTCAATGCCCGCTGGGTGCACGTGTATGCCTAGGGCTCCAACACTGCCAGGGACATCAAGGTTTCTTCCACACAGTTCTTCTGTAACGTTAGCTCTGCAGGAGAGATCTCGCGAGACTAGGCCTTTCTTGACTCGCGAAGTGAGGCCCTGCTTGCAGGCCTCTTATTCTTGTGTCTGCGGAGCACCATACTTACTGTGCTCGGGAGGCCTGAAAACCCACTCTCTGGGGCTGCCTTTCCTCCCTCCAAGGAAGTCAGCCTGCCCGGATGACTTCTGGCTGAAACTCACTTCGGGCTGTGAAGTGCTATTTGGGAAGTCAGTTTTCAAGGGCAATGGCCGCTGGGTGCACGTGTATGCCTAGGGCTCCAACACTGCCAGGGACATCAAGGTTTCTTCCACACAGTTCTTCTGTCACGTTAGCTCTGCAGGAGAGAGCTCGCGAGACTAGGCCTTTCTTCACTCGGGAAGTGAGGCCCTGCTTTCAGCCCTCTTCTACTGGCATCTGCAGAGCCCCACACTTGCTGTGCGAGGAAGCCCTGAAAACCAACTCTCAGGAGCTGTCTTTCCTCCTTCCAAGGAAGACAGCCTGCACGGCCGCCTTCGGGCTGAAAGTCACATTGGGCTGGGAAGTGCTTGCTGGGAAGTCAGTTTTCAGGGGCCATGGCCGCTGGCTGCACATGTACGCCTAGCGCTCCCACACTGCCCGGGAACTTCAAGGCTCCCTGCACACATCTCTTCCATCACGTTTGCTCTATAGCAGAGAGCTCCAGATACTAGGACTTTCATGACTCGCGAAGTGAGTTGTTCTTGCGTCTGCAGAGCAGCATACTTGCTGTGCGCGAGAGGCCTGAAAACCCACTCTCTGGGGCTGCCATTCCTCCTTCCAAGGAAGACAGCCTGCTGGCCGCCTTCGGGCTGAAAGTCACATTGGGCTGGGAAGTGCTAGCTGGGAAGTCAGTTTTCAGGGGCCATGGCCGCTGGCTGCACATTTACGGTTAGGGCTCCCGCACTGCCCGGGAACATCAAGAATCCCTCGAAATAGGTTTTCCGTTACGTTTGCTCTGCAGGAGAGTGCTCGCGAGACTAGGCCTTTCTTGACTCGGGAATGAGGCCCTGCTTACGGACCTTTGCACTGGCGTCTGCAGAGCCCCACCCTTGCTGTACGAGGGAGGCCTGAAAACCCACTCTCTGCGGCTGCCTTTCCTCCCTCCAAGGAAGACAGCCAGCCCGGCCGCCTTCGTGTTGAAAGTCACAGTAGGCTGGGATTTGCTAGCTGGGAAGTCAGTTTTCAGGGGCCATGGCCGCTGGCTGCACGTATACGGCTAGGGGTCCCACACTTCCCGAGAGCATCAAGGCTCCCTCAAAACAGCTCTTCCGTAACGTTAGCTCTGCAGGAGAGAGCTCGCGAGACTAGGCCTTTCTTGACTCGCAAATGAAGCCCTGCTTGCAGGCCTCTTGTATTTGTGTCTAGAGTGCCCCACACTTACTGTACGAAGGAGGCCTGAAAACCCACTCTCTGGGGCTGCCTTTCCTGCCTGCAAGGTAGAGTGCCTGCCCGGCCGCCTTGGGGCTGAAAGTCACATTGGGCTGGGAAGTGCTTGCTGGGAAGTCAGTTTTCAGGGGCCATGGCCGCTGGCTGCACGTTTACCGCTAGGGCTCCCACACTGCCGGTGAGCATCAAGGCTCCCTCAAAATAGCTCTTCCGTCACGTTAGCTCTGCAGGAGAGAGCTCGCGAGAATAGGCCTTTCTTGACTCGCGAAGTGAGGCCCTGCTTGCAAGCCTCTTATTCTTGCGTCTGCGGAGCACCATACTTACTGTGCTCGGGAGGCCTGGAAACACACTCTCTGGGGCTGCCTTTCCTCCCTCCAAGGAAGGCAGCCTGCCCGGCTGACTTCTGGCTGAAACTCACTTCGGGGTGTGAAGTGCTAGTTGGGAAGTCAGTTTTCAAGGGCAATATCCGCTGGGTGCACGTGTATGCCTAGGGGTCCAACACTGCCAGAGACATCAACGTTTCTTCCACACAGTTCTTCCTTCACGTTTGGTCTGCAGGAGAGAGCTCGCGAGACTACGCCTTTCTTCCCTCGGGAAGTGAGGCCCTGCTTTCAGCCCTCTTCTACTGGCATCTGCAGAGCCCCACACTTGCTGTGCGAGGAAGCCCTGAAAACCAACTCTCAGGAGCTGTCTTTCCTCCTTCCAAGGAAGACAGCCTGCACGGCCGCCTTCGGGCTGAAAGTCACATTGGGCTGGGAAGTGCTTGCTGGGAAGTCAGTTTTCAGGGGCCATGGCCGCTGGCTGCACATGTACGCCTAGCGCTCCCACACTGCCCGGGAACTTCAAGGCTCCCTGCACACATCTGTTCCATCACGTTTGCTCTATAGCAGAGAGCTCTAGATACTAGGCCTTTCATGACTCGCGAAGTGAGTTGTTCTTGCGTCTGCAGAGCAGCATACTTGCTGTGAGCGAGAGGCCTGAAAACCCACTCTCTGGGGCTGCCATTCCTCCTTCCAAGGAAGACAGCCTGCTGGCCGCCTTCAGGCTGAAAGTCACATTGGGCTGGGAAGTGCTTGCTGGGAAGTCAGTTTTCAGGGGCCATGGCTGCTGGCTGCACGTATACGGCTAGGGGTCCCACACTGCCAGGGAGCATCAAGGCTCCCTCAAAACAGCTCTTCCGTCACGTTAGCTCTACAGGAGAGAGCTCGCGAGACTAGGCCTTTCTTGACTAGCAAATGAAGCCCTGTTGCAGGCCTCTTGTACTTGCGTCTAGAGTGCCCCACACTTACTGTACGAAGGAGGCCTGAAAACCCACTCTCTGGGGCTGCCTTTCCTGCCTGCAAGGTAGAATTCCTGCCCGGCCGCCTTGGGGCTGAAAGTCACATTGGGCTGGGAAGTGCTTGCTGGGAAGTCAGTTTTCAGGGGCCATGGCCGCTGGCTGCACATGTACGCCTAGGGCTCCCACACTGCCCGGGAACTTCAAGGCTCCCTGCACACATCTCTTCCATCACGTTTGCTCTATAGCAGAGAGCTCGCGAGACTAGGCCTTTCTTGACTCGCGAAGTGAGGCTCTGCTTTCAGGCCTGTTGTTCTTACGTCTGCAGAGCACCATACTTGCTGTGCGCCAGAGGCCTGAAAACCCACTCTGTGGGGCTGCCTTTCCTCCCTCCAAGGAAGTCAGCCTTACCGGCCGATTTCTGGCTGAAACTCACTTCGGGCTGTGAAGTGCTAGTTGGGAAGTCAATTTCAAGGGCAATGGCCGCTGGGTGCACGTGTATGCCTAGGGCTCCAACACTGCTCGGGAACATCATGGTTTCTTCCACACAGTTCTTCCTTCACGTTTGGTCTGCAGGAGAGAGCTCGCGAGACTAGGCCTTTTTTCACTCGGGAAGTGAGGTGCTACTTTAAGGCCTCTTGAACTTGCGTTTGCAAAGCCCCACACTTGCTGTGCGAGGAAGCCCTGAAAACCCACTCTCTGGGGCTGCCTTTCCTCCCTCCAAGGAGGACAGCCTGCCCGGCCGCCTTCGGGCTGAAAGTCACATTGGGCTGGGAAGTGCTTGCTGGGAAGTCAGTTTTCAGGGGCCATGGCCGCTGGCTGCTCATTTACAGCTAGGGCTCCCACACTGCCGGGGAGCATCAAGGCTCCCTCAAAATAGCTCTTCCGTCACGTTAGCTCTGCAGGAGAGAGCTCGCGAGAATAGGCCTTTCTTGACTCGCGAAGTGAGGCCCTGCTTGCAAGCCTCTTATTCTTGCGTCTGCGGAGCACCATACTTACTGTGCTCGGGAGGCCTGGAAACCCACTCTCTGGGGCTGCCTTTCCTCCCTCCAAGGAAGTCAGCCTGCCCGGCTGACTTCTGGCTGAAACTCACTTCGGGCTGTGAAGTGCTAGTTGGGAAGTCAGTTTTCAAGGGCAATGGCCGCTGGGTGCACGTGTATGCCTAGGGCTCCAACACTGCCAGAGACATCAACGTTTCTTCCACACAGTTCTTCCTTCACGTTTGGTCTGCAGGAGAGAGCTCGCGAGACTAGGCCTTTCTTCACTCGGGAAGTGAGGCCCTGCTTTCAGCCCTCTTCTACTGGCATCTGCAGAGCCCCACACTTGCTGTGCGAGGAAGCCCTGAAAACCAACTCTCAGGAGCTGTCTTTCCTCCTTCCAAGGAAGACAGCCTACACGGCCGCCTTCGGGCTGAAAGTCACATTGGGCTGGGAAGTGCTTGCTGGGAAGTCAGTTTTCAGGGGCCATGGCCGCTGGCTGCACATGTACGCCTAGGGCTCCCACACTGCCCGGGAACTTCAAGGCTCCCTGCACACATCTCTTCCATCACGTTTGCCCTATAGCAGAGAGCTCCAGGTACTAGGCCTTTCATGACTCGCGAAGTGAGTTGTTCTTGCGTCTGCAGAGCAGCATACTTGGTGTGCGCGAGAGGCCTGAAAACCCACTCTCTGGGGCTGCCTTTCCTCCTTCCAAGGAAGACAGCCTGCTGGCCGCCTTAGGGCTGAAAGTCACATTGGGCTGGGAAGTGCTAGCTGGGAAGACAGTTTTCAGGGGCCATGGCCGCTGGCTGCACATTTACGGTTAGGGCTCCCGCACTGCCCGGGAACATCAAGAATCCCTCGAAATAGGTTTTCCGTTACGTTTGCTCTGCAGGAGAGTGCTCGCGAGAGTAGGCCTTTCTTGACTCGGGAATGAGGCCCTGCTTACAGACCTTTGCACTGGCGTCTGCAGAGCCCCACCCTTGCTGTGCGAGGGAGGCCTGAAAACCCACTCTCTGGGGCTGCCTTTCCTCCCTCCAAGGAAGACAGCCAGCCCGGCCGCCTTCTGGTTGAAAGTCACAGTAGGCTGGGATTTGCTAGCTGGGAAGTCAGTTTTCAGGGGCCATGGCCGCTGGCTGCACGTATACGGCTAGGGGTCCCACACTGCCCGAGAGCATCAAGGCTCCCTCAAAACAGCTCTTCTGTCACGTTAGCTCTGCAGGAGAGAGCTCGCGAGACTAGGCCTTTCTTGACTCGCAAATGAAGCCCTGCTTGCAGGCCTCTTGTATTTGTGTCTAGAGTGCCCTACACTTACTGTACGAAGGAGGCCTGAAAACCCACTCTCTGGGGCTGCCTTTCCTGCCTGCAAGGTAGAGTGCCTGCCCGGCCGCCTTGGGGCTGAAAGTCACATAGGGCTGGGAAGTGCTTGCTGGGAAGTCAGTTTTCAGGGGCCATGGCCGCTGGCTGCACGTTTACCACTAGGGCTCCCACACTGCCCGGGAGCATCAGGACTCCCTCAAAACAGCTCCTCCGTCACGTTAGCTCTGCAGGAGAGAGCACGCGAGACTAGGCCTGTCTTGACTCGCGAAGTGAGGCGCTGCTTGCAGGCCTCTTATTCTTGCGCCTGCAGAGCACCATACTTACTGTGCTCGGGAGGCCTGAAAACCCACTCTCAGAGGCTGCCTTTGCTCCCTCCTAGGAAGTCAGCCTTACCGGCCGATTTCTGGCTGAAACTCACTTCGGGCTGTGAAGTGCTAGTTGGGAAGTCAATTTCAAGGGCAATGGCCGCTGGGTGCACGTGTATGCCTAGGGCTCCAACACTGCTCGGGAACATCATGGTTTCTTCCACACAGTTCTTCCTTCACGTTTGGTCTGCAGGAGAGAGCTCGCGAGACTAGGCCTTTTTTCACTCGGGAAGTGAGGTGCTACTTTAAGGCCTCTTGAACTTGCGTTTGCAAAGCCCCACACTTGCTGTGCGAGGAAGCCCTGAAAACCCACTCTCTGGGGCTGCCTTTCCTCCCTCCAAGGAGGACAGCCTGCCCGGCCGCCTTCGGGCTGAAAGTCACATTGGGCTGGGAAGTGCTTGCTGGGAAGTCAGTTTTCAGGGGCCATGGCCGCTGGCTGCTCATTTACAGCTAGGGCTCCCACACTGCCGGGGAGCATCAAGGCTCCCTCAAAATAGCTCTTCCGTCACGTTAGCTCTGCAGGAGAGAGCTCGCGAGAATAGGCCTTTCTTGACTCGCGAAGTGAGGCCCTGCTTGCAAGCCTCTTATTCTTGCGTCTGCGGAGCACCATACTTACTGTGCTCGGGAGGCCTGGAAACCCACTCTCTGGGGCTGCCTTTCCTCCCTCCAAGGAAGTCAGCCTGCCCGGCTGACTTCTGGCTGAAACTCACTTCGGGCTGTGAAGTGCTAGTTGGGAAGTCAGTTTTCAAGGGCAATGGCCGCTGGGTGCACGTGTATGCCTAGGGCTCCAACACTGCCAGAGACATCAACGTTTCTTCCACACAGTTCTTCCTTCACGTTTGGTCTGCAGGAGAGAGCTCGCGAGACTAGGCCTTTCTTCACTCGGGAAGTGAGGCCCTGCTTTCAGCCCTCTTCTACTGGCATCTGCAGAGCCCCACACTTGCTGTGCGAGGAAGCCCTGAAAACCAACTCTCAGGAGCTGTCTTTCCTCCTTCCAAGGAAGACAGCCTACACGGCCGCCTTCGGGCTGAAAGTCACATTGGGCTGGGAAGTGCTTGCTGGGAAGTCAGTTTTCAGGGGCCATGGCCGCTGGCTGCACATGTACGCCTAGGGCTCCCACACTGCCCGGGAACTTCAAGGCTCCCTGCACACATCTCTTCCATCACGTTTGCCCTATAGCAGAGAGCTCCAGGTACTAGGCCTTTCATGACTCGCGAAGTGAGTTGTTCTTGCGTCTGCAGAGCAGCATACTTGGTGTGCGCGAGAGGCCTGAAAACCCACTCTCTGGGGCTGCCTTTCCTCCTTCCAAGGAAGACAGCCTGCTGGCCGCCTTAGGGCTGAAAGTCACATTGGGCTGGGAAGTGCTAGCTGGGAAGACAGTTTTCAGGGGCCATGGCCGCTGGCTGCACATTTACGGTTAGGGCTCCCGCACTGCCCGGGAACATCAAGAATCCCTCGAAATAGGTTTTCCGTTACGTTTGCTCTGCAGGAGAGTGCTCGCGAGAGTAGGCCTTTCTTGACTCGGGAATGAGGCCCTGCTTACAGACCTTTGCACTGGCGTCTGCAGAGCCCCACCCTTGCTGTGCGAGGGAGGCCTGAAAACCCACTCTCTGGGGCTGCCTTTCCTCCCTCCAAGGAAGACAGCCAGCCCGGCCGCCTTCTGGTTGAAAGTCACAGTAGGCTGGGATTTGCTAGCTGGGAAGTCAGTTTTCAGGGGCCATGGCCGCTGGCTGCACGTATACGGCTAGGGGTCCCACACTGCCCGAGAGCATCAAGGCTCCCTCAAAACAGCTCTTCTGTCACGTTAGCTCTGCAGGAGAGAGCTCGCGAGACTAGGCCTTTCTTGACTCGCAAATGAAGCCCTGCTTGCAGGCCTCTTGTATTTGTGTCTAGAGTGCCCTACACTTACTGTACGAAGGAGGCCTGAAAACCCACTCTCTGGGGCTGCCTTTCCTGCCTGCAAGGTAGAGTGCCTGCCCGGCCGCCTTGGGGCTGAAAGTCACATAGGGCTGGGAAGTGCTTGCTGGGAAGTCAGTTTTCAGGGGCCATGGCCGCTGGCTGCACGTTTACCGCTAGGGCTCCCACACTGCCCGGGAGCATCAGGACTCCCTCAAAACAGCTCCTCCGTCACGTTAGCTCTGCAGGAGAGAGCACGCGAGACTAGGCCTGTCTTGACTCGCGAAGTGAGGCGCTGCTTGCAGGCCTCTTATTCTTGCGCCTGCAGAGCACCATACTTACTGTGCTCGGGAGGCCTGAAAACCCACTCTCAGAGGCTGCCTTTGCTCCCTCCTAGGAAGTCAGCCTGCCCGGCCGACTTCTGGCTGAAACTCACTTCGGGCTGTGAAGTGCTAGTTGGGAAGTCAGTTTTCAAGGTCAATGCCCGCTGGGTGCACGTGTATGCCTAGGGCTCCAACACTGCCAGGGACATCAAGGTTTCTTCCACACAGTTCTTCTGTCACGTTAGCTCTGCAGGAGAGAGCTCGCGAGACTAGGCCTTTCTTGACTCGCGAAGTGAGGCCCTGCTTGCAGGCCTCTTATTCTTGTGTCTGCGGAGCACCATACTTACTGTGCTCGGGAGGCCTGAAAACCCACTCTCTGGGGCTGCCTTTCCTCCCTCCAAGGAAGTCAGCCTGCCCGGATGACTTCTGGCTGAAACTCACTTCGGGCTGTGAAGTGCTAGTTGGGAAGTCAGTTTTCAAGGGCAATGGCCGCTGGGTGCACGTGTATGCCTAGGGCTCCAACACTGCCAGGGACATCAAGGTTTCTTCCACACAGTTCTTCTCTCACGTTAGCTCTGCAGGAGAGAGCTCGCGAGACTAGGCCTTTCTTCACTCGGGAAGTGAGGCCCTGCTTTCAGCCCTCTTCTACTGGCATCTGCAGAGCCCCACACTTGCTGTGCGAGGAAGCCCTGAAAACCAACTCTCAGGAGCTGTCTTTCCTCCTTCCAAGGAAGACAGCCTGCACGGCCGCCTTCGGGCTGAAAGTCACATTGGGCTGGGAAGTGCTTGCTGGGTAGTCAGTTTTCAGGGGCCATGGCCGCTGGCTGCACGTATACGGCTAGGGGTCCCACACTGCCCGAGAGCATCAAGGCTCCCTCAAAACAGCTCTTCTGTCACGTTAGCTCTGCAGGAGAGAGCTCGCGAGACTAGGCCTTTCTTGACTCGCAAATGAAGCCCTGCTTGCACGCCTCTTGTATTTGTGTCTAGAGTGCCCTACACTTACTGTACGAAGGAGGCCTGAAAACCCACTCTCTGGGGCTGCCTTTCCTGCCTGCAAGGTAGAGTGCCTGCCCGGCCGCCTTGGGGCTGAAAGTCACATAGGGCTGGGAAGTGCTTGCTGGGAAGTCAGTTTTCAGGGGCCATGGCCGCTGGCTGCACGTTTACCGCTAAGGCTCCCACACTGCCCGGGAGCATCAGGACTCCCTCAAAACAGCTCCTCCGTCACGTTAGCTCTGCAGGAGAGAGCACGCGAGACTAGGCCTGTCTTGACTCGCGAAGTGAGGCGCTGCTTGCAGGCCTCTTATTCTTGCGCCTGCAGAGCACCATACTTACTGTGCTCGGGAGGCCTGAAAACCCACTCTCAGGGGCTGCCTTTGCTCCCTCCTAGGAAGTCAGCCTGCCCGGCCGACTTCTGGCTGAAACTCACTTCGGGCTGTGAAGTGCTAGTTGGGAAGTCAGTTTTCAAGGTCAATGCCCGCTGGGTGCACGTGTATGCCTAGGGCTCCAACACTGCCAGGGACATCAAGGTTTCTTCCACACAGTTCTTCTGTAACGTTAGCTCTGCAGGAGAGATCTCGCGAGACTAGGCCTTTCTTGACTCGCGAAGTGAGGCCCTGCTTGCAGGCCTCTTATTCTTGTGTCTGCGGAGCACCATACTTACTGTGCTCGGGAGGCCTGAAAACCCACTCTCTGGGGCTGCCTTTCCTCCCTCCAAGGAAGTCAGCCTGCCCGGATGACTTCTGGCTGAAACTCACTTCGGGCTGTGAAGTGCTATTTGGGAAGTCAGTTTTCAAGGGCAATGGCCGCTGGGTGCACGTGTATGCCTAGGGCTCCAACACTGCCAGGGACATCAAGGTTTCTTCCACACAGTTCTTCTGTCACGTTAGCTCTGCAGGAGAGAGCTCGCGAGACTAGGCCTTTCTTCACTCGGGAAGTGAGGCCCTGCTTTCAGCCCTCTTCTACTGGCATCTGCAGAGCCCCACACTTGCTGTGCGAGGAAGCCCTGAAAACCAACTCTCAGGAGCTGTCTTTCCTCCTTCCAAGGAAGACAGCCTGCACGGCCGCCTTCGGGCTGAAAGTCACATTGGGCTGGGAAGTGCTTGCTGGGAAGTCAGTTTTCAGGGGCCATGGCCGCTGGCTGCACATGTACGCCTAGCGCTCCCACACTGCCCGGGAACTTCAAGGCTCCCTGCAGACATCTCTTCCATCACGTTTGCTCTATAGCAGAGAGCTCCAGATACTAGGACTTTCATGACTCGCGAAGTGAGTTGTTCTTGCGTCTGCAGAGCAGCATACTTGCTGTGCGCGAGAGGCCTGAAAACCCACTCTCTGGGGCTGCCATTCCTCCTTCCAAGGAAGACAGCCTGCTGGCCGCCTTCGGGCTGAAAGTCACATTGGGCTGGGAAGTGCTAGCTGGGAAGTCAGTTTTCAGGGGCCATGGCCGCTGGCTGCACATTTACGGTTAGGGCTCCCGCACTGCCCGGGAACATCAAGAATCCCTCGAAATAGGTTTTCCGTTACGTTTGCTCTGCAGGAGAGTGCTCGCGAGACTAGGCCTTTCTTGACTCGGGAATGAGGCCCTGCTTACGGACCTTTGCACTGGCGTCTGCAGAGCCCCACCCTTGCTGTACGAGGGAGGCCTGAAAACCCACTCTCTGCGGCTGCCTTTCCTCCCTCCAAGGAAGACAGCCAGCCCGGCCGCCTTCGTGTTGAAAGTCACAGTAGGCTGGGATTTGCTAGCTGGGAAGTCAGTTTTCAGGGGCCATGGCCGCTGGCTGCACGTATACGGCTAGGGGTCCCACACTTCCCGAGAGCATCAAGGCTCCCTCAAAACAGCTCTTCCGTAACGTTAGCTCTGCAGGAGAGAGCTCGCGAGACTAGGCCTTTCTTGACTCGCAAATGAAGCCCTGCTTGCAGGCCTCTTGTATTTGTGTCTAGAGTGCCCCACACTTACTGTACGAAGGAGGCCTGAAAACCCACTCTCTGGGGCTGCCTTTCCTGCCTGCAAGGTAGAGTGCCTGCCCGGCCGCCTTGGGGCTGAAAGTCACATTGGGCTGGGAAGTGCTTGCTGGGAAGTCAGTTTTCAGGGGCCATGGCCGCTGGCTGCACGTTTACCGCTAGGGCTCCCACACTGCCGGTGAGCATCAAGGCTCCCTCAAAATAGCTCTTCCGTCACGTTAGCTCTGCAGGAGAGAGCTCGCGAGAATAGGCCTTTCTTGACTCGCGAAGTGAGGCCCTGCTTGCAAGCCTCTTATTCTTGCGTCTGCGGAGCACCATACTTACTGTGCTCGGGAGGCCTGGAAACACACTCTCTGGGGCTGCCTTTCCTCCCTCCAAGGAAGGCAGCCTGCCCGGCTGACTTCTGGCTGAAACTCACTTCGGGGTGTGAAGTGCTAGTTGGGAAGTCAGTTTTCAAGGGCAATGGCCGCTGGGTGCACGTGTATGCCTAGGGCTCCAACACTGCCAGAGACATCAACGTTTCTTCCACACAGTTCTTCCTTCACGTTTGGTCTGCAGGAGAGAGCTCGCGAGACTAGGCCTTTCTTGACTCGCAAATGAAGCCCTGCTTGCAGGCCTCTTGTACTTGTGTCTAGAGTGCCCCACACTTACTGTACGAAGGAGGCCTGAAAACCCACTCTCTGGGGCTGCCTTTCCTCCTTCCAAGGAAGTCAGCCTGCCCGGCTGACTTCTGGCTGAAACTCACTTCGGGCTGTGAAGTGCCTAGTTGGGAAGTCAGTTTTCAAGGGCAATGGCCGCTGGGTGCACGTGTATGCCTAGGGCTCCAACACTGCCAGAGACATCAACGTTTCTTCCACACAGTTCTTCCTTCACGTTTGGTCTGCAGGAGAGAGCTCGCGAGACTAGGCCTTTCTTCACTCGGGAAGTGAGGCCCTGCTTTCAGCCCTCTTCTACTGGCATCTGCAGAGCCCCACACTTGCTGTGCGAGGAAGCCCTGAAAACCAACTCTCAGGAGCTGTCTTTCCTCCTTCCAAGGAAGACAGCCTACACGGCCGCCTTCGGGCTGAAAGTCACATTGGGCTGGGAAGTGCTTGCTGGGAAGTCAGTTTTCAGGGGCCATGGCCGCTGGCTGCACATGTACGCCTAGGGCTCCCACACTGCCCGGGAACTTCAAGGCTCCCTGCACACATCTCTTCCATCACGTTTGCCCTATAGCAGAGAGCTCCAGGTACTAGGCCTTTCATGACTCGCGAAGTGAGTTGTTCTTGCGTCTGCAGAGCAGCATACTTGGTGTGCGCGAGAGGCCTGAAAACCCACTCTCTGGGGCTGCCTTTCCTCCTTCCAAGGAAGACAGCCTGCTGGCCGCCTTAGGGCTGAAAGTCACATTGGGCTGGGAAGTGCTAGCTGGGAAGACAGTTTTCAGGGGCCATGGCCGCTGGCTGCACATTTACGGTTAGGGCTCCCGCACTGCCCGGGAACATCAAGAATCCCTCGAAATAGGTTTTCCGTTACGTTTGCTCTGCAGGAGAGTGCTCGCGAGAGTAGGCCTTTCTTGACTCGGGAATGAGGCCCTGCTTACAGACCTTTGCACTGGCGTCTGCAGAGCCCCACCCTTGCTGTGCGAGGGAGGCCTGAAAACCCACTCTCTGGGGCTGCCTTTCCTCCCTCCAAGGAAGACAGCCAGCCCGGCCGCCTTCTGGTTGAAAGTCACAGTAGGCTGGGATTTGCTAGCTGGGAAGTCAGTTTTCAGGGGCCATGGCCGCTGGCTGCACGTATACGGCTAGGGGTCCCACACTGCCCGAGAGCATCAAGGCTCCCTCAAAACAGCTCTTCTGTCACGTTAGCTCTGCAGGAGAGAGCTCGCGAGACTAGGCCTTTCTTGACTCGCAAATGAAGCCCTGCTTGCAGGCCTCTTGTATTTGTGTCTAGAGTGCCCTACACTTACTGTACGAAGGAGGCCTGAAAACCCACTCTCTGGGGCTGCCTTTCCTGCCTGCAAGGTAGAGTGCCTGCCCGGCCGCCTTGGGGCTGAAAGTCACATAGGGCTGGGAAGTGCTTGCTGGGAAGTCAGTTTTCAGGGGCCATGGCCGCTGGCTGCACGTTTACCACTAGGGCTCCCACACTGCCCGGGAGCATCAGGACTCCCTCAAAACAGCTCCTCCGTCACGTTAGCTCTGCAGGAGAGAGCACGCGAGACTAGGCCTGTCTTGACTCGCGAAGTGAGGCGCTGCTTGCAGGCCTCTTATTCTTGCGCCTGCAGAGCACCATACTTACTGTGCTCGGGAGGCCTGAAAACCCACTCTCAGAGGCTGCCTTTGCTCCCTCCTAGGAAGTCAGCCTTACCGGCCGATTTCTGGCTGAAACTCACTTCGGGCTGTGAAGTGCTAGTTGGGAAGTCAATTTCAAGGGCAATGGCCGCTGGGTGCACGTGTATGCCTAGGGCTCCAACACTGCTCGGGAACATCATGGTTTCTTCCACACAGTTCTTCCTTCACGTTTGGTCTGCAGGAGAGAGCTCGCGAGACTAGGCCTTTTTTCACTCGGGAAGTGAGGTGCTACTTTAAGGCCTCTTGAACTTGCGTTTGCAAAGCCCCACACTTGCTGTGCGAGGAAGCCCTGAAAACCCACTCTCTGGGGCTGCCTTTCCTCCCTCCAAGGAGGACAGCCTGCCCGGCCGCCTTCGGGCTGAAAGTCACATTGGGCTGGGAAGTGCTTGCTGGGAAGTCAGTTTTCAGGGGCCATGGCCGCTGGCTGCTCATTTACAGCTAGGGCTCCCACACTGCCGGGGAGCATCAAGGCTCCCTCAAAATAGCTCTTCCGTCACGTTAGCTCTGCAGGAGAGAGCTCGCGAGAATAGGCCTTTCTTGACTCGCGAAGTGAGGCCCTGCTTGCAAGCCTCTTATTCTTGCGTCTGCGGAGCACCATACTTACTGTGCTCGGGAGGCCTGGAAACCCACTCTCTGGGGCTGCCTTTCCTCCCTCCAAGGAAGTCAGCCTGCCCGGCTGACTTCTGGCTGAAACTCACTTCGGGCTGTGAAGTGCTAGTTGGGAAGTCAGTTTTCAAGGGCAATGGCCGCTGGGTGCACGTGTATGCCTAGGGCTCCAACACTGCCAGAGACATCAACGTTTCTTCCACACAGTTCTTCCTTCACGTTTGGTCTGCAGGAGAGAGCTCGCGAGACTAGGCCTTTCTTCACTCGGGAAGTGAGGCCCTGCTTTCAGCCCTCTTCTACTGGCATCTGCAGAGCCCCACACTTGCTGTGCGAGGAAGCCCTGAAAACCAACTCTCAGGAGCTGTCTTTCCTCCTTCCAAGGAAGACAGCCTACACGGCCGCCTTCGGGCTGAAAGTCACATTGGGCTGGGAAGTGCTTGCTGGGAAGTCAGTTTTCAGGGGCCATGGCCGCTGGCTGCACATGTACGCCTAGGGCTCCCACACTGCCCGGGAACTTCAAGGCTCCCTGCACACATCTCTTCCATCACGTTTGCCCTATAGCAGAGAGCTCCAGGTACTAGGCCTTTCATGACTCGCGAAGTGAGTTGTTCTTGCGTCTGCAGAGCAGCATACTTGGTGTGCGCGAGAGGCCTGAAAACCCACTCTCTGGGGCTGCCTTTCCTCCTTCCAAGGAAGACAGCCTGCTGGCCGCCTTAGGGCTGAAAGTCACATTGGGCTGGGAAGTGCTAGCTGGGAAGACAGTTTTCAGGGGCCATGGCCGCTGGCTGCACATTTACGGTTAGGGCTCCCGCACTGCCCGGGAACATCAAGAATCCCTCGAAATAGGTTTTCCGTTACGTTTGCTCTGCAGGAGAGTGCTCGCGAGAGTAGGCCTTTCTTGACTCGGGAATGAGGCCCTGCTTACAGACCTTTGCACTGGCGTCTGCAGAGCCCCACCCTTGCTGTGCGAGGGAGGCCTGAAAACCCACTCTCTGGGGCTGCCTTTCCTCCCTCCAAGGAAGACAGCCAGCCCGGCCGCCTTCTGGTTGAAAGTCACAGTAGGCTGGGATTTGCTAGCTGGGAAGTCAGTTTTCAGGGGCCATGGCCGCTGGCTGCACGTATACGGCTAGGGGTCCCACACTGCCCGAGAGCATCAAGGCTCCCTCAAAACAGCTCTTCTGTCACGTTAGCTCTGCAGGAGAGAGCTCGCGAGACTAGGCCTTTCTTGACTCGCAAATGAAGCCCTGCTTGCAGGCCTCTTGTATTTGTGTCTAGAGTGCCCTACACTTACTGTACGAAGGAGGCCTGAAAACCCACTCTCTGGGGCTGCCTTTCCTGCCTGCAAGGTAGAGTGCCTGCCCGGCCGCCTTGGGGCTGAAAGTCACATAGGGCTGGGAAGTGCTTGCTGGGAAGTCAGTTTTCAGGGGCCATGGCCGCTGGCTGCACGTTTACCGCTAGGGCTCCCACACTGCCCGGGAGCATCAGGACTCCCTCAAAACAGCTCCTCCGTCACGTTAGCTCTGCAGGAGAGAGCACGCGAGACTAGGCCTGTCTTGACTCGCGAAGTGAGGCGCTGCTTGCAGGCCTCTTATTCTTGCGCCTGCAGAGCACCATACTTACTGTGCTCGGGAGGCCTGAAAACCCACTCTCAGAGGCTGCCTTTGCTCCCTCCTAGGAAGTCAGCCTGCCCGGCCGACTTCTGGCTGAAACTCACTTCGGGCTGTGAAGTGCTAGTTGGGAAGTCAGTTTTCAAGGTCAATGCCCGCTGGGTGCACGTGTATGCCTAGGGCTCCAACACTGCCAGGGACATCAAGGTTTCTTCCACACAGTTCTTCTGTCACGTTAGCTCTGCAGGAGAGAGCTCGCGAGACTAGGCCTTTCTTGACTCGCGAAGTGAGGCCCTGCTTGCAGGCCTCTTATTCTTGTGTCTGCGGAGCACCATACTTACTGTGCTCGGGAGGCCTGAAAACCCACTCTCTGGGGCTGCCTTTCCTCCCTCCAAGGAAGTCAGCCTGCCCGGATGACTTCTGGCTGAAACTCACTTCGGGCTGTGAAGTGCTAGTTGGGAAGTCAGTTTTCAAGGGCAATGGCCGCTGGGTGCACGTGTATGCCTAGGGCTCCAACACTGCCAGGGACATCAAGGTTTCTTCCACACAGTTCTTCTCTCACGTTAGCTCTGCAGGAGAGAGCTCGCGAGACTAGGCCTTTCTTCACTCGGGAAGTGAGGCCCTGCTTTCAGCCCTCTTCTACTGGCATCTGCAGAGCCCCACACTTGCTGTGCGAGGAAGCCCTGAAAACCAACTCTCAGGAGCTGTCTTTCCTCCTTCCAAGGAAGACAGCCTGCACGGCCGCCTTCGGGCTGAAAGTCACATTGGGCTGGGAAGTGCTTGCTGGGTAGTCAGTTTTCAGGGGCCATGGCCGCTGGCTGCACGTATACGGCTAGGGGTCCCACACTGCCCGAGAGCATCAAGGCTCCCTCAAAACAGCTCTTCTGTCACGTTAGCTCTGCAGGAGAGAGCTCGCGAGACTAGGCCTTTCTTGACTCGCAAATGAAGCCCTGCTTGCACGCCTCTTGTATTTGTGTCTAGAGTGCCCTACACTTACTGTACGAAGGAGGCCTGAAAACCCACTCTCTGGGGCTGCCTTTCCTGCCTGCAAGGTAGAGTGCCTGCCCGGCCGCCTTGGGGCTGAAAGTCACATAGGGCTGGGAAGTGCTTGCTGGGAAGTCAGTTTTCAGGGGCCATGGCCGCTGGCTGCACGTTTACCGCTAAGGCTCCCACACTGCCCGGGAGCATCAGGACTCCCTCAAAACAGCTCCTCCGTCACGTTAGCTCTGCAGGAGAGAGCACGCGAGACTAGGCCTGTCTTGACTCGCGAAGTGAGGCGCTGCTTGCAGGCCTCTTATTCTTGCGCCTGCAGAGCACCATACTTACTGTGCTCGGGAGGCCTGAAAACCCACTCTCAGGGGCTGCCTTTGCTCCCTCCTAGGAAGTCAGCCTGCCCGGCCGACTTCTGGCTGAAACTCACTTCGGGCTGTGAAGTGCTAGTTGGGAAGTCAGTTTTCAAGGTCAATGCCCGCTGGGTGCACGTGTATGCCTAGGGCTCCAACACTGCCAGGGACATCAAGGTTTCTTCCACACAGTTCTTCTGTAACGTTAGCTCTGCAGGAGAGATCTCGCGAGACTAGGCCTTTCTTGACTCGCGAAGTGAGGCCCTGCTTGCAGGCCTCTTATTCTTGTGTCTGCGGAGCACCATACTTACTGTGCTCGGGAGGCCTGAAAACCCACTCTCTGGGGCTGCCTTTCCTCCCTCCAAGGAAGTCAGCCTGCCCGGATGACTTCTGGCTGAAACTCACTTCGGGCTGTGAAGTGCTATTTGGGAAGTCAGTTTTCAAGGGCAATGGCCGCTGGGTGCACGTGTATGCCTAGGGCTCCAACACTGCCAGGGACATCAAGGTTTCTTCCACACAGTTCTTCTGTCACGTTAGCTCTGCAGGAGAGAGCTCGCGAGACTAGGCCTTTCTTCACTCGGGAAGTGAGGCCCTGCTTTCAGCCCTCTTCTACTGGCATCTGCAGAGCCCCACACTTGCTGTGCGAGGAAGCCCTGAAAACCAACTCTCAGGAGCTGTCTTTCCTCCTTCCAAGGAAGACAGCCTGCACGGCCGCCTTCGGGCTGAAAGTCACATTGGGCTGGGAAGTGCTTGCTGGGAAGTCAGTTTTCAGGGGCCATGGCCGCTGGCTGCACATGTACGCCTAGCGCTCCCACACTGCCCGGGAACTTCAAGGCTCCCTGCACACATCTCTTCCATCACGTTTGCTCTATAGCAGAGAGCTCCAGATACTAGGACTTTCATGACTCGCGAAGTGAGTTGTTCTTGCGTCTGCAGAGCAGCATACTTGCTGTGCGCGAGAGGCCTGAAAACCCACTCTCTGGGGCTGCCATTCCTCCTTCCAAGGAAGACAGCCTGCTGGCCGCCTTCGGGCTGAAAGTCACATTGGGCTGGGAAGTGCTAGCTGGGAAGTCAGTTTTCAGGGGCCATGGCCGCTGGCTGCACATTTACGGTTAGGGCTCCCGCACTGCCCGGGAACATCAAGAATCCCTCGAAATAGGTTTTCCGTTACGTTTGCTCTGCAGGAGAGTGCTCGCGAGACTAGGCCTTTCTTGACTCGGGAATGAGGCCCTGCTTACGGACCTTTGCACTGGCGTCTGCAGAGCCCCACCCTTGCTGTACGAGGGAGGCCTGAAAACCCACTCTCTGCGGCTGCCTTTCCTCCCTCCAAGGAAGACAGCCAGCCCGGCCGCCTTCGTGTTGAAAGTCACAGTAGGCTGGGATTTGCTAGCTGGGAAGTCAGTTTTCAGGGGCCATGGCCGCTGGCTGCACGTATACGGCTAGGGGTCCCACACTTCCCGAGAGCATCAAGGCTCCCTCAAAACAGCTCTTCCGTAACGTTAGCTCTGCAGGAGAGAGCTCGCGAGACTAGGCCTTTCTTGACTCGCAAATGAAGCCCTGCTTGCAGGCCTCTTGTATTTGTGTCTAGAGTGCCCCACACTTACTGTACGAAGGAGGCCTGAAAACCCACTCTCTGGGGCTGCCTTTCCTGCCTGCAAGGTAGAGTGCCTGCCCGGCCGCCTTGGGGCTGAAAGTCACATTGGGCTGGGAAGTGCTTGCTGGGAAGTCAGTTTTCAGGGGCCATGGCCGCTGGCTGCACGTTTACCGCTAGGGCTCCCACACTGCCGGTGAGCATCAAGGCTCCCTCAAAATAGCTCTTCCGTCACGTTAGCTCTGCAGGAGAGAGCTCGCGAGAATAGGCCTTTCTTGACTCGCGAAGTGAGGCCCTGCTTGCAAGCCTCTTATTCTTGCGTCTGCGGAGCACCATACTTACTGTGCTCGGGAGGCCTGGAAACACACTCTCTGGGGCTGCCTTTCCTCCCTCCAAGGAAGGCAGCCTGCCCGGCTGACTTCTGGCTGAAACTCACTTCGGGGTGTGAAGTGCTAGTTGGGAAGTCAGTTTTCAAGGTCAATGCCCGCTGGGTGCACGTGTATGCCTAGGGCTCCAACACTGCCAGAGACATCAACGTTTCTTCCACACAGTTCTTCCTTCACGTTTGGTCTGCAGGAGAGAGCTCGCGAGACTAGGCCTTTCTTGACTCGCAAATGAAGCCCTGCTTGCAGGCCTCTTGTACTTGTGTCTAGAGTGCCCCACACTTACTGTACGAAGGAGGCCTGAAAACCCACTCTCTGGGGCTGCCTTTCCTCCTTCCAAGGAAGTCAGCCTGCCCGGCTGACTTCTGGCTGAAACTCACTTCGGGCTGTGAAGTGCCTAGTTGGGAAGTCAGTTTTCAAGGGCAATGGCCGCTGGGTGCACGTGTATGCCTAGGGCTGCAACACTGCCAGAGACATCAACGTTTCTTCCACACAGTTCTTCCTTCACGTTTGGTCTGCAGGAGAGAGCTCGCGAGACTAGGCCTTTCTTCCCTCGGGAAGTGAGGCCCTGCTTTTCAGCCCTCTTCTACTGGCATCTGCAGAGCCCCACACTTGCTGTGCGAGGAAGCCCTGAAAACCAACTCTCAGGAGCTGTCTTTCCTCCTTCCAAGGAAGACAGCCTGCACGGCCGCCTTCGGGCTGAAAGTCACATTGGGCTGGGAAGCGCTTGCTGGGAAGTCGGTTTTCAGGGGCCATGGCCGCTGGCTGCACGATTACCGCTAGGGCTCCCACACTGCCGGGGAGCATCAAGGCTCCCTCAAAATAGCTCTTCAGTCACGTTAGCTCTGCAGGAGAGAGCTCGCGAGACTAGGCCTTTCTTGACTCGCGAAGTGAGGCCCTGCTTGCAGGCCTCTTATTCTTGTGTCTGCGGAGCACCATACTTACTGTGCTCGGGAGGCCTGAAAACCCACTCTCTGGGGCTGCCTTTCCTCCCTCCAAGGAAGTCAGCCTGCCCGGATGACTTCTGGCTGAAACTCACTTCGGGCTGTGAAGTGCTAGTTGGGAAGTCAGTTTTCAAGGGCAATGGCCGCTGGGTGCACGTGTATGCCTAGGGCTCCAACACTGCCAGGGACATCAAGGTTTCTTCCACACAGTTCTTCTGTCAAGTTAGCTCTGCAGGAGAGAGCTCGCGAGACTAGGCCTTTCTTCACTCGGGAAGTGAGGCCCTGCTTTCAGCCCTCTTCTACTGGCATCTGCAGAGCCCCACACTTGCTGTGCGAGGAAGCCCTGAAAACCAACTCTCAGGAGCTGTCTTTCCTCCTTCCAAGGAAGACAGCCTGCTGGCCGCCTTCGGGCTGAACGTCACATTGGGCTGGGAAGTGCTTGCTGGGAAGTCAGTTTTCAGGGGCCATGGCCGCCGGCTGCACATTTACGGTTAGGGCTCCCGCACTGCCCGGGAACATCAAGAATCCCTCGAAATAGGTTTTCCGTTACGTTTGCTCTGCAGGAGAGTGCTCGCGAGACTAGGCCTTTCTTGACTCGGGAATGAGGCCCTGCTTACGGACCCTTGCACTGGCGTCTGCAGAGCCCCACCCTTGCTGTGCGAGGGAGGCCTGAAAACCCACTCTCTGGGGCTGCCTTTCCTCCCTGCAAGGAAGACAGCCAGCCCGGCCGCCTTCGGGTTGAAAGTCACAGTGGGCTGGGAATTGCTTGCTGGGAAGTCAGTTTTCAGGTGCCATGGCCGCTGGCTGCTCATTTACAGCTAGGGCTCCCACATTGCCCGGGAGCATCAGGACTCCCTCAAAACAGCTCCTCCGTCACGTTAGCTCTGCAGGAGAGAGCACGCGAGACTAGGCCTGTCTTGACTCGCGAAGTGAGGCCCTGCTTGCAGGCCTCTTATTCTTGCGCCTGCAGAGCACCATACTTACTGTGCTCGGGAGGCCTGAAAACCCACTCTCAGGGCCTGCCTTTGCTCCCTCCTAGGCAGTCAGCCTGCCCGGCCGACTTCTGGCTGAAACTCACTTCGGGCTGTGAAGTGCTAGTTGGGAAGTCAGTTTTCAAGGTCAAGGGCCGCTGGGTGCACGTGTATGCCTAGGGCTCCAACACTGCCAGGGACATCAAGGTTTCTTCCACACAGTTCTTCTGTCACGTTAGCTCTGCAGGAGAGAGCTCGCGAGACTAGGCCTTTCTTGACTCGCGAAGTGAGGCCCTGCTTGCAGGCCTCTTATTCTTGTGTCTGCGGAGCACCATACTTACTGTGCTCGGGAGGCCTGAAAACCCACTCTCTGGGGCTGCCTTTCCTCCCTCCAAGGAAGACAGCCAGCCCGGCCGCCTTCGGGTTGAAAGTCACAGCAGGCTGGGATTTGCTAGCTGGGAAGTCAGTTTTCAGGGGCCATGGCCGCTGGCTGCACGTATACGGCTAGGGGTCCCACACTGCCCGAGAGCATCATGGCTCCCTCAAAACAGCTCTTCCGTCACGTTAGCTCTGCAGGAGAGAGCTCGCGAGACTAGGCCTTTCTTGACTCGCAAATGAAGCCCTGCTTGCAGGCCTCTTGTATTTGTGTCTAGAGTGCCCCACACTTACTGTACGAAGGAGGCCTGAAAACCCACTCTCTGGGGCTGCCTTTCCTGCCTGCAAGGTAGAGTGCCTGCCCGGCCGCCTTGGGGCTGAAAGTCACATTGGGCTGGGAAGTGCTTGCTGGGAAGTCAGTTTTCAGGGGCCATGGCCGCTGGCTGCACGTTTACCGTTAGGGCTCCCACACTGCCGGGGAGCATCAAGGCTCCCTCAAAATAGCTCTTCCGTCACGTTAGCTCTGCAGGAGAGAGCTCGCGAGAATAGGCCTTTCTTGACTCGCGAAGTGAGGCCCTGCTTGCAGGCCTCTTATTCTTGCGCCTGCAGAGCACCATACTTACTGTGCTCGGGAGGCCTGAAAACCCACTCTCAGGGGCTGCCTTTGCTCCCTCCTAGGAAGTCAGCCTGCCCGGCCGACTTCTGGCTGAAACTCACTTCGGGCTGTGAAGTGCTAGTTGGGAAGTCAGTTTTCAAGGTCAATGGCCGCTGGGTGCACGTGTATGCCTAGGGCTCCAACACTGCCAGGGACGTCAAGGTTTCTTCCACACAGTTCTTCTGTCAAGTTAGCTCTGCAGGAGAGAGCTCGCGAGACTAGGCCTTTCTTGACTCGCGAAGTGAGGCCCTGCTTGCAGGCCTCTTATTCTTGTGTCTGCGGAGCACCATACTTACTGTGCTCGGGAGGCCTGAAAACCCACTCTCTGGGGCTGTCTTTCCTCCCTCCAAGGAAGTCAGCCTGCCCGGCCGACTTCTGGCTGAAACTGACTTCTGGGTGTAAAGTGCTAGTTGGGAAGTCAGTTTTCAAGGGCAATATCCGCTGGGTGCACGTGTATGCCTAGGGGTCCAACACTGCCAGAGACATCAACGTTTCTTCCACACAGTTCTTCCTTCACGTTTGGTCTGCAGGAGAGAGCTCGCGAGACTACGCCTTTCTTCCCTCGGGAAGTGAGGCCCTGCTTTCAGCCCTCTTCTACTGGCATCTGCAGAGCCCCACACTTGCTGTGCGAGGAAGCCCTGAAAACCAACTCTCAGGAGCTGTCTTTCCTCCTTCCAAGGAAGACAGCCTGCACGGCCGCCTTCGGGCTGAAAGTCACATTGGGCTGGGAAGTGCTTGCTGGGAAGTCAGTTTTCAGGGGCCATGGCCGCTGGCTGCACATGTACGCCTAGCGCTCCCACACTGCCCGGGAACTTCAAGGCTCCCTGCACACATCTCTTCCATCACGTTTGCTCTATAGCAGAGAGCTCGCGAGAGTAGGCCTTTCTTGACTCGCGAAGTGAGGCTCTGCTTTCAGGCCTGTTGTTCTTACGTCTGCAGAGCACCATACTTGCTGTGCGCCAGAGGCCTGAAAACCCACTCTCTGGGGCTGCCTTTCCTCCCTCCAAGGAAGTCAGCCTTACCGGCCGACTTCTGGCTGAAACTCACTTCGGGCTGTGAAGTGCTAGTTGGGAAGTCAATTTCAGGGGCAATGGCCGCTGGGTGCACGTGTATGCCTAGGGCTCCAACACTGCTCGGGAACATCATGGTTTCTTCCACACAGTTCTTCCTTCACGTTTGGTCTGCAGGAGAGAGCTCGTGAGACTAGGCCTTTTTTCACTTGGGAAGTGAGGTGCTACTTTAAGGCCTCTTGAACTTGCGTTTGCAAAGCCCCACACTTGCTGTGCGAGGAAGCCCTGAAAACCCACTCTCTGGGGCTGCCTTTCCTCCCTCCAAGGAAGACAGCCTGCCCGGCCGCCTTCGGGCTGAAAGTCACATTGGGCTGGGAAGTGCTTGCTGGGAAGTCAGTTTTCAGGGGCCATGGCCGCTGGCTGCTCATTTACAGCTAGGGCTCCCACACTGCCCGGGAGCATCAAGGCTCCCTCAAAATAGCTCTTCCGTCACGTTAGCTCTGCAGGAGAGAGCTCGCGAGAATAGGCCTTTCTTGACTCGCGAAGTGAGGCCCTGCTTGCAAGCCTCTTATTCTTGCGTCTGCGGAGCACCATACTTACTGTGCTCGGGAGGCCTGGAAACCCACTCTCTGGGGCTGCCTTTCCTCCCTCCAAGGAAGTCAGCCTGCCCGGCCGACTTCTGGCTGAAACTCACTTCGGGGTGTGAAGTGCTAGTTGGGAAGTCAGTTTTCAAGGGCAATGGCCGCTGGGTGCACGTGTATGCCTAGGGCTCCAACACTGCCAGAGACATCAACGTTTCTTCCACACAGTTCTTCCTTCACGTTTGGTCTGCAGGAGAGAGCTCGCGAGACTAGGCCTTTTTTCACTCGGGAAGTGAGGCCCTGCTTTCAGCCCTCTTCTACTGGCATCTGCAGAGCCCCACACTTGCTTTGCGAGGAAGCCCTGAAAACCAACTCTCAGGAGCTGTCTTTCCTCCTTCCAAGGAAGACAGCCTGCACGGCCGCCTTCGGGCTGAAAGTCACATTGGGCTGGGAAGTGCTTGCTGGGAAGTCAGTTTTCAGGGGCCATGGCCGCTGGCTGCACATGTACGCCTAGGGCTCCCACACTGCCCGGGAACTTCAAGGCTCCCTGCACACATCTCTTCCATCACGTTTGCTCTATAGCACAGAGCTCGCGAGACTAGGCCTTTCTTGACTCGCGAAGTGAGGCTCTGCTTTCAGGCCTGTTGTTCTTACGTCTGCAGAGCACCATACTTGCTGTGCGCGAGAGGCCTGAAAACCCACTCTCTGGGGCTGCCTTTCCTCCTTCCAAGGAAGACAGCCTGCTGGCCGCCTTCGGGCTGAACGTCACATTGGGCTGGGAAGTGCTAGCTGGGAAGTCAGTTTTCAGGTGCCATGGCCGCCTGCTGCACATTTACGGTTAGGGCTCCCACACTGCCCGGGAACATCAAGAATCCCTCGAAATAGGTTTTCCGTTACGTTTGCTCTGCAGGAGAGTGCTCGCGAGACTAGGCCTTTCTTGACTCGGGAATGAGGCCCTGCTTACGGACCTTTGCACTGGCGTCTGCAGAGCCCCACCCTTGCTGTGCGAGGGAGGCCTGAAAACCCACTCTCTGGCGCTGCCTTTCCTCCCTGCAAGGAAGACAGCCAGCCCGGCCGCCTTCGGGTTGAAAGTCACAGTGGGCTGGGAATTGCTTGCTGGGAAGTCAGTTTTCAGGTGCCATGGCCGCTGGCTGCTCATTTACAGCTAGGGCTCCCACATTGCCCGGGAGCATCAGGACTCCCTCAAAACAGCTCCTCCGTCACGTTAGCTCTGCAGGAGAGAGCACGCGAGACTAGGCCTGTCTTGACTCGCGAAGTGAGGCCCTGCTTGCAGGCCTCTTATTCTTGCGCCTGCAGAGCACCATACTTACTGTGCTCGGGAGGCCTGAAAACCCACTCTCAGGGGCTGCCTTTGCTCCCTCCTAGGAAGTCAGCCTGCCCGGCCGACTTCTGGCTGAAACTCACTTCGGGCTGTGAAGTGCTAGCTGGGAAGTCAGTTTTCAGGGGCCATGGCCGCTGGCTGCATGTATACGGCTAGGGGTCCCACACTGCCAGGGAACATCAAAGCTCCCTCAAAACAGCTCTTCCGTCACGTTAGCTCTGCAGGAGAGAGCTCGCGAGACTAGGCCTTTCTTGACTCGCGAAGTGAGGCCTTGCTTGCAGGCCTCTTATTCTTGCGTTTGCGGAGCACCATACTTACTTTGCTCGGGAGGCCTGAAAACCCACTCTCTGGGGCTGCCTTTCCTCCCTCCAAGGAAGACAACCTTCCGGGCCGCCTTCGGGCTGAAAGTGACATTGGGCTGCGAAGTGCTAGCTGGGAAGTCAATTTTCAGGGGTTATGGCCGCTGTGTGCACATGGACGCCTAGGGCTCCCACACTGCCCGGGAACTTCAAGGCTCCCTGCACACATCGCTCCCATCACGATTGCGCTATAGCAGAGAGCGCCGGATACTAGGCCTTTCATGACTCGCGAAGTGAGGCCCTGCTTGCAGGCCTGTTGTTCCTGCGTCTGCAGAGCACCATCCTTGCTGTGCGCGAGAGGCCTAAAAACCAACTCTCTGGGGCTGCCTTTCCTCTTTCCAAGGAAGACAGCCTGCACTGCCGCCTTCAGGCTGAAAGTCACATTGGGCTGGGAAGTGCTAGCTGGGAAGTCAGTTTTCAGGGGCCATGGCCGCTGGCTGCACGTATACGGCTAGGGGTCCCACACTGCCAGGGAGCATCAAGACTCCCTCAAAACAGCTCTTCCGTCACGTTAGCTCTGCAGGAGAGAGCTCGCGAGACTAGGCCTTTCTTGACTCGCAAATGAAGCCCTGCTTGCAGTCCTCTTGTACTTAGGTCTAGAGTGCCCCACCCTTACTGTACGAAGGAGGCCTGAAAACCCACTCTCTGGGGCTGCCTTTCCTGCCTGCAAGGTAGAGTGCCTGCCCGGACGCCTTGGGGCTGAAAGTCACATTGGGCTGGGAAGTGCTTGCTGGGAAGTCAGTTTTCAGGGGCCATGGCCGCTGGCTGCACATGTACGCCTAGGGCGCCCACACTGCCCGGGAACTTCAAGGCTCCCTGCACACATCTCTTCCATCACGTTTGCTCTATAGCAGAGAGCTCCAGATACTAGGCCTTTCATGACTCGCGAAGTGAGTTGTTCTTGCGTCTGCAGAGCACCATACTTGCTGTGCGCGAGAGGCCTGAAAACCCACTCTCTGGGGCTGCCTTTCCTCCTTCCAAGGAAGACAGCCTGCTGGCCGCCTTCGGGCTGAAAGTCACATTGGGCTGGGAAGTGCTAGCTGGGAAGTCAGTTTTCAGGTGCCATGGCCGCTGGCTGCACATTTACGGTTAGGGCTCCCTCTCTGCCCGGGAACATCAAGAATCCCTCGAAATAGGTTTTCCGTTACGTTTGCTCTGCAGGAGAGTGCTCGCGAGACTAGGCCTTTCTTGACTCGCAAAGTGAAGCCCTGCTTGCAGGCCTCTTGTACTTGCGTCTAGAGTGCCCCACACTTGCTGTACCAAGGAGGCCTGAAAACCCACTCTCTGGGGCTGCCTTTCCTGCCGGCAAGGTAGAGTGCCTGCCCGCCCGCCTTCGGGCTGAAGTCACATTGGGCTGGGAAGTGCTAGCTGGGAAGTTAGTTTTCAGGGGCCATGGCCGCTGGTTGCACATGTACGCCTAGGGCTCCCACACTGTCCGGGAACTTCAAGGCTCCCTGCACACATCTCCTCCATCACGTTTGCTCTATAGCAGAGAGCTCGCGAGACTAGGCCTTTCTTGACTCGCGAAGTGAGGCTCTGCTTTCAGGCCTGTTGTTCTTACGTCTGCAGAGCACCATACTTGCTGTGCGCCAGAGGCCTGAAAACCCACTCTCTGGGGCTGCCTTTCCTCCCTCCAAGGAAGTCAGCCTTCCCGGCCGACTTTCTGGCGGAAACTCACTTCGGGCTGTGAAGTGCTAGTTGAGAAGTCAATTTCAGGGGCAATGGCTGCTGGGTGCACGTGGATGCCTAGGGCTCCAACACTGCTCGGGAACATCAAGGTTTCTTCCACACAGTTCTTCCTTGACGTTTGGTCTGCAGGAGAGTGCTCGCGAAACTAGGCCTTTTTTCACTCGGGAAGTGAGGTGCTACTTTAAGGCCTCTTGAACTTGCGTTTGCAGAGCCCCACACTTGCTGTGCGAGGAAGCCCTGAAAACCCACTCTCTGGGGCTGCCTTTCCTGCCTGCAAGGTAGAGTGTCTGCCCGGCCGCCTTGGGGCTGAAAGTCACATTGGGCTGGGAAGTGCTTGCTGGGAAGTCAGTTTTCAGGGGCCATGGCCGCTGGCTGCACGTTTACCGCTAGGGCTCCCACACTGCCGGGGAGCATCAAGGCTCCCTCAAAATAGCTCTTCCCTCACGTTAGCTCTGCAGGAGAGAGCTCGCGAGAATAGGCCTTTCTTGACTCGCGAAGTGAGGCCCTGCTTGCAAGCCTCTTATTCTTGCGTCTGCGGAGCACCATACTTACTGTGCTCGGGAGGCCTGAAAACCCACTCTCTGGGGCTGCCTTTCCTCCCTCCAAGGAAGTCAGCCTGCCCGGCTGACTTCTGGCTGAAACTCACTTCGGGCTGTGAAGTGCTAGTTGGGAAGTCAGTTTTCAAGGTCAATGCCCGCTGGGTGCACGTGTATGCCTAGGGCTCCAACACTGCCAGGGACATCAAGGTTTCTTCCACACAGTTCTTCTGTCACGTTAGCTCTGCAGGAGAGAGCTCGCGAGACTAGGCCTTTTTTCACTCGGGAAGTGAGGTCCTGCTTTAAGGCCTCTTGAACTTGCGTTTGCAGAGCCCCACACTTGCTGTGCGAGGAAGCCCTGAAAACCCACTCTCTGGGCCTGCCTTTCCTCCCTCCAAGGAAGAGAGCCTGCCCGGCCGACTTCTGGCTGAAACTCACTTCGGGCTGTGAAGTGCTAGTTGGGAAGTCAGTTTTCAAGGGCAATGGCCGCTGGGTGCACGTGTATGCCTAGGGCTCCAACACTGCCAGGGACATCAAGGTTTCTTCCACACAGTTCTTCTGTCACGTTAGCTCTGCAGGAGAGAGCTCGCGAGACTAGGCCTTTCTTCACTCGGGAAGTGAGGCCCTGCTTTCAGCCCTCTTCTACTGGCATCTGCAGAGCCCCACACTTGCTGTGCGAGGAAGTCCTGAAAACCAACTCTCAGGAGCTGTCTTTCCTCCTTCCAAGGAAGACAGCCTGCACGGCCGCCTTCGGGCTGAAAGTCACATTGGGCTGGGAAGTGCTTGCTGGGAAGTCAGTTTTCAGGGGCCATGGCCGCTGGCTGCACATGTACGCCTAGGGCTCCCACACTGCCCGGGAACTTCAAGGCTCCCTGCACACATCTCTTCTATCACGTTTGCTCTATAGCAGAGAGCTCGCGAGACTAGGCCTTTCTTGACTCGCGAAGTGAGGCCCTGCTTGCAAGCCTCTTATTCTTGTGTCTGCGGAGCACCATACTTACTGTGCTCGGGAGGCCTGAAAACCCATTCTCTGGGGCTGCCTTTCCTCCCTCCAAGGAATTCAGCCTGCCCGGCCGACTTCTGGCTGAAACTCACTTCGGGCTGTGAAGTGCTAGTTGGGAAGTCAGTTTTCAAGGGCAATGGCCGCTGGGTTCACGTGTATGCCTAGGGCTCCAACACTGCCAGAGACATCAAGGTTTCTTCCACACAGTTCTTCCTTCACGTTTGGTCTGCAGGAGAGAGCTCGCGAGACTAGGCCTTTCTTCCCTCGGGAAGTGAGGCCCTGCTTTCAGCCCTCTTCTACTGGCATCTGCAGAGCCCCACACTTGCTGTGCGAGGAAGCCCTGAAAACCAACTCAGGAGCTGTCTTTCCTCCTTCCAAGGAAGACAGCCTGCACGGCCGCCTTCGGGCTGAAAGTCACATTGGGCTGGGAAGTGCTTGCTGGGAAGTCAGTTTTCAGGGGCCATGGCCGCTGGCTGCACATGTACGCCTAGGGCTCCCACACTGCCCGGGAACTTCAAGGCTCCCTGCACACATCTCTTCCATCACGTTTGCTCTATAGCAGAGAGCTCCAGATACTAGGCCTTTCATGACTCGCGAAGTGAGTTGTTCTTGCGTCTGCAGAGCAGCATACTTGCTGTGCGCGAGAGGCCTGAAAACCCCCTCTCTGGGGCTGCCTTTCCTCCTTCCAAGGAAGACAGCCTGCTGGCCGCCTTCGGGCTGAAAGTCACATTGGGCTGGGAAGTGCTAGCTGGGAAGTCAGTTTTCAGGTGCCATGGCCGCTGGCTGCACATTTACGGTTAGGGCTCCCGCACTGCCCGGGAACATGAAGAATCCCTCGAAATAGGTTTTCGGTTACGTTTGCTCTGCAGGAGAGTGCTCGCGAGACTAGGCCTTTCTTGACTCGGGAATGAGGCCCTGCTTACGGACCTTTGCACTGGCGTCTGCAGAGCCCCACCCTTGCTGTGCGAGGGAGGCCTGAAAACCCACTCTCTGGGGCTGCCTTTCCTGCCTGCAAGGTAGAGTGTCTGCCCGGCCGCCTTGGGGCTGAAAGTCACATTGGGCTGGGAAGTGCTTGCTGGGAAGTCAGTTTTCAGGGGCCATGGCCGCTGGCTGCACGTTTACCGCTAGGGCTCCCACACTGCCGGGGAGCATCAAGGCTCCCTCAAAATAGCTCTTCCCTCACGTTAGCTCTGCAGGAGAGAGCTCGCGAGAATAGGCCTTTCTTGACTCGCGAAGTGAGGCCCTGCTTGCAAGCCTCTTATTCTTGCGTCTGCGGAGCACCATACTTACTGTGCTCGGGAGGCCTGAAAACCCACTCTCTGGGGCTGCCTTTCCTCCCTCCAAGGAAGTCAGCCTGCCCGGCTGACTTCTGGCTGAAACTCACTTCGGGCTGTGAAGTGCTAGTTGGGAAGTCAGTTTTCAAGGGCAATGGCCGCTGGGTGCACGTGTATGCCTAGGGCTCCAACACTGCCAGGGACATCAAGGTTTCTTCCACACAGTTCTTCTGTCACGTTAGCTCTGCAGGAGAGAGCTCGCGAGACTAGGCCTTTCTTGACTCGCGAAGTGAGGCCCTGCTTGCAGGCCTCTTATTCTTGTGTCTGCGGAGCACCATACTTACTGTGCTTGGGAGGCCTGAAAACCCACTCTCTGGGGCTGCCTTTCCTCCCTCCAAGGAAGTCAGCCTGCCCGGCCGACTTCTGGCTGAAACTCACTTCGGGCTGTGAAGTGCTAGCTGGGAAGTCAGTTTTCAGGGGCCATGGCCGCTGGCTGCATGTATACGGCTAGGGGTCCCACACTGCCAGGGAACATCAAAGCTCCCTCAAAACAGCTCTTCCGTCACGTTAGCTCTGCAGGAGAGAGCTCGCGAGACTAGGCCTTTCTTGACTCGCGAAGTGAGGCCTTGCTTGCAGGCCTCTTATTCTTGTGTTTGCGGAGCACCATACTTACTTTGCTCGGGAGGCCTGAAAACCCACTCTCTGGGGCTGCCTTTCCTCCCTCCAAGGAAGACAACCTTCCGGGCCGCCTTCGGGCTGAAAGTGACATTGGGCTGCGAAGTGCTAGCTGGGAAGTCAATTTTCAGGGGTTATGGCCGCTGTGTGCACATGGACGCCTAGGGCTCCCACACTGCCCGGGAACTTCAAGGCTCCCTGCACACATCGCTCCCATCACGATTGCGCTATAGCAGAGAGCGCCGGATACTAGGCCTTTCATGACTCGCGAAGTGAGGCCCTGCTTGCAGGCCTGTTGTTCCTGCGTCTGCAGAGCACCATCCTTGCTGTGCGCGAGAGGCCTAAAAACCAACTCTCTGGGGCTGCCTTTCCTCTTTCCAAGGAAGACAGCCTGCACTGCCGCCTTCAGGCTGAAAGTCACATTGGGCTGGGAAGTGCTAGCTGGGAAGTCAGTTTTCAGGGGCCATGGCCGCTGGCTGCACGTATACGGCTAGGGGTCCCACACTGCCAGGGAGCATCAAGACTCCCTCAAAACAGCTCTTCCGTCACGTTAGCTCTGCAGGAGAGAGCTCGCGAGACTAGGCCTTTCTTGACTCGCAAATGAAGCCCTGCTTGCAGTCCTCTTGTACTTAGGTCTAGAGTGCCCCACACTTACTGTACGAAGGAGGCCTGAAAACCCACTCTCTGGGGCTGCCTTTCCTGCCTGCAAGGTAGAGTGCCTGCCCGGACGCCTTGGGGCTGAAAGTCACATTGGGCTGGGAAGTGCTTGCTGGGAAGTCAGTTTTCAGGGGCCATGGCCGCTGGCTGCACATGTACGCCTAGGGCGCCCACACTGCCCGGGAACTTCAAGGCTCCCTGCACACATCTCTTCCATCACGTTTGCTCTATAGCAGAGAGCTCCAGATACTAGGCCTTTCATGACTCGCGAAGTGAGTTGTTCTTGCGTCTGCAGAGCACCATACTTGCTGTGCGCGAGAGGCCTGAAAACCCACTCTCTGGGGCTGCCTGTCCTCCTTCCAAGGAAGACAGCCTGCTGGCCGCCTTCGGGCTGAAAGTCACATTGGGCTGGGAAGTGCTAGCTGGGAAGTCAGTTTTCAGGTGCCATGGCCGCTGGCTGCACATTTACGGTTAGGGCTCCCTCTCTGCCCGGGAACATCAAGAATCCCTCGAAATAGGTTTTCCGTTACGTTTGCTCTGCAGGAGAGTGCTCGCGAGACTAGGCCTTTCTTGACTCGGGAATGAGGCCCTGCTTACGGACCTTTGCACTGGCGTCTGCAGAGCCCCACCCTTGCTGTACCAGGGAGGCCTGAAAACCCACTCTCCGGGGCTGCCTTTCCTCCCTCCAAGGAAGACAGCCAGCCCGGCCGCCTTCGGGTTGAAAGTCACAGTGGGCTGGGAATTGCTAGCTGGGAAGTCAGTTTTCAGGGGCCATGGCCGCTGGCTGCACGTATTCGGCTAGGGGTCCCACACTGCCCGGGAGCATCAAGGCTCCCTCAAAACAGCTCTTCCGTCACGTTAGCTCTGCAGGAGAGAGCTCGCGAGACTAGGCCTTTCTTGACTCGCAAAGTGAAGCCCTGCTTGCAGGCCTCTTGTACTTGCGTCTAGAGTGCCCCACACTTGCTGTACCAAGGAGGCCTGAAAACCCACTCTCTGGGGCTGCCTTTCCTGCCGGCAAGGTAGAGTGCCTGCCCGCCCGCCTTCGGGCTGAAGTCACATTGGGCTGGGAAGTGCTAGCTGGGAAGTTAGTTTTCAGGGGCCATGGCCGCTGGTTGCACATGTACGCCTAGGGCTCCCACACTGTCCGGGAACTTCAAGGCTCCCTGCACACATCTCCTCCATCACGTTTGCTCTATAGCAGAGAGCTCGCGAGACTAGGCCTTTCTTGACTCGCGAAGTGAGGCTCTGCTTTCAGGCCTGTTGTTCTTACGTCTGCAGAGCACCATACTTGCTGTGCGCCAGAGGCCTGAAAACCCACTCTCTGGGGCTGCCTTTCCTCCCTCCAAGGAAGTCAGCCTTCCCGGCCGACTTTCTGGCGGAAACTCACTTCGGGCTGTGAAGTGCTAGTTGAGAAGTCAATTTCAGGGGCAATGGCTGCTGGGTGCACGTGGATGCCTAGGGCTCCAACACTGCTCGGGAACATCAAGGTTTCTTCCACACAGTTCTTCCTTGACGTTTGGTCTGCAGGAGAGTGCTCGCGAAACTAGGCCTTTTTTCACTCGGGAAGTGAGGTGCTACTTTAAGGCCTCTTGAACTTGCGTTTGCAGAGCCCCACACTTGCTGTGCGAGGAAGCCCTGAAAACCCACTCTCTGGGGCTGCCTTTCCTGCCTGCAAGGTAGAGTGTCTGCCCGGCCGCCTTGGGGCTGAAAGTCACATTGGGCTGGGAAGTGCTTGCTGGGAAGTCAGTTTTCAGGGGCCATGGCCGCTGGCTGCACGTTTACCGCTAGGGCTCCCACACTGCCGGGGAGCATCAAGGCTCCCTCAAAATAGCTCTTCCCTCACGTTAGCTCTGCAGGAGAGAGCTCGCGAGAATAGGCCTTTCTTGACTCGCGAAGTGAGGCCCTGCTTGCAAGCCTCTTATTCTTGCGTCTGCGGAGCACCATACTTACTGTGCTCGGGAGGCCTGAAAACCCACTCTCTGGGGCTGCCTTTCCTCCCTCCAAGGAAGTCAGCCTGCCCGGCTGACTTCTGGCTGAAACTCACTTCGGGCTGTGAAGTGCTAGTTGGGAAGTCAGTTTTCAAGGTCAATGCCCGCTGGGTGCACGTGTATGCCTAGGGCTCCAACACTGCCAGGGACATCAAGGTTTCTTCCACACAGTTCTTCTGTCACGTTAGCTCTGCAGGAGAGAGCTCGCGAGACTAGGCCTTTTTTCACTCGGGAAGTGAGGTCCTGCTTTAAGGCCTCTTGAACTTGCGTTTGCAGAGCCCCACACTTGCTGTGCGAGGAAGCCCTGAAAACCCACTCTCTGGGCCTGCCTTTCCTCCCTCCAAGGAAGAGAGCCTGCCCGGCCGACTTCTGGCTGAAACTCACTTCGGGCTGTGAAGTGCTAGTTGGGAAGTCAGTTTTCAAGGGCAATGGCCGCTGGGTGCACGTGTATGCCTAGGGCTCCAACACTGCCAGGGACATCAAGGTTTCTTCCACACAGTTCTTCTGTCACGTTAGCTCTGCAGGAGAGAGCTCGCGAGACTAGGCCTTTCTTCACTCGGGAAGTGAGGCCCTGCTTTCAGCCCTCTTCTACTGGCATCTGCAGAGCCCCACACTTGCTGTGCGAGGAAGTCCTGAAAACCAACTCTCAGGAGCTGTCTTTCCTCCTTCCAAGGAAGACAGCCTGCACGGCCGCCTTCGGGCTGAAAGTCACATTGGGCTGGGAAGTGCTTGCTGGGAAGTCAGTTTTCAGGGGCCATGGCCGCTGGCTGCACATGTACGCCTAGGGCTCCCACACTGCCCGGGAACTTCAAGGCTCCCTGCACACATCTCTTCTATCACGTTTGCTCTATAGCAGAGAGCTCGCGAGACTAGGCCTTTCTTGACTCGCGAAGTGAGGCCCTGCTTGCAAGCCTCTTATTCTTGTGTCTGCGGAGCACCATACTTACTGTGCTCGGGAGGCCTGAAAACCCATTCTCTGGGGCTGCCTTTCCTCCCTCCAAGGAATTCAGCCTGCCCGGCCGACTTCTGGCTGAAACTCACTTCGGGCTGTGAAGTGCTAGTTGGGAAGTCAGTTTTCAAGGGCAATGGCCGCTGGGTTCACGTGTATGCCTAGGGCTCCAACACTGCCAGAGACATCAAGGTTTCTTCCACACAGTTCTTCCTTCACGTTTGGTCTGCAGGAGAGAGCTCGCGAGACTAGGCCTTTCTTCCCTCGGGAAGTGAGGCCCTGCTTTCAGCCCTCTTCTACTGGCATCTGCAGAGCCCCACACTTGCTGTGCGAGGAAGCCCTGAAAACCAACTCAGGAGCTGTCTTTCCTCCTTCCAAGGAAGACAGCCTGCACGGCCGCCTTCGGGCTGAAAGTCACATTGGGCTGGGAAGTGCTTGCTGGGAAGTCAGTTTTCAGGGGCCATGGCCGCTGGCTGCACATGTACGCCTAGGGCTCCCACACTGCCCGGGAACTTCAAGGCTCCCTGCACACATCTCTTCCATCACGTTTGCTCTATAGCAGAGAGCTCCAGATACTAGGCCTTTCATGACTCGCGAAGTGAGTTGTTCTTGCGTCTGCAGAGCAGCATACTTGCTGTGCGCGAGAGGCCTGAAAACCCCCTCTCTGGGGCTGCCTTTCCTCCTTCCAAGGAAGACAGCCTGCTGGCCGCCTTCGGGCTGAAAGTCACATTGGGCTGGGAAGTGCTAGCTGGGAAGTCAGTTTTCAGGTGCCATGGCCGCTGGCTGCACATTTACGGTTAGGGCTCCCGCACTGCCCGGGAACATGAAGAATCCCTCGAAATAGGTTTTCGGTTACGTTTGCTCTGCAGGAGAGTGCTCGCGAGACTAGGCCTTTCTTGACTCGGGAATGAGGCCCTGCTTACGGACCTTTGCACTGGCGTCTGCAGAGCCCCACCCTTGCTGTGCGAGGGAGGCCTGAAAACCCACTCTCTGGGGCTGCCTTTCCTGCCTGCAAGGTAGAGTGTCTGCCCGGCCGCCTTGGGGCTGAAAGTCACATTGGGCTGGGAAGTGCTTGCTGGGAAGTCAGTTTTCAGGGGCCATGGCCGCTGGCTGCACGTTTACCGCTAGGGCTCCCACACTGCCGGGGAGCATCAAGGCTCCCTCAAAATAGCTCTTCCCTCACGTTAGCTCTGCAGGAGAGAGCTCGCGAGAATAGGCCTTTCTTGACTCGCGAAGTGAGGCCCTGCTTGCAAGCCTCTTATTCTTGCGTCTGCGGAGCACCATACTTACTGTGCTCGGGAGGCCTGAAAACCCACTCTCTGGGGCTGCCTTTCCTCCCTCCAAGGAAGTCAGCCTGCCCGGCTGACTTCTGGCTGAAACTCACTTCGGGCTGTGAAGTGCTAGTTGGGAAGTCAGTTTTCAAGGGCAATGGCCGCTGGGTGCACGTGTATGCCTAGGGCTCCAACACTGCCAGGGACATCAAGGTTTCTTCCACACAGTTCTTCTGTCACGTTAGCTCTGCAGGAGAGAGCTCGCGAGACTAGGCCTTTCTTGACTCGCGAAGTGAGGCCCTGCTTGCAGGCCTCTTATTCTTGTGTCTGCGGAGCACCATACTTACTGTGCTTGGGAGGCCTGAAAACCCACTCTCTGGGGCTGCCTTTCCTCCCTCCAAGGAAGTCAGCCTGCCCGGCCGACTTCTGGCTGAAACTCACTTCGGGCTGTGAAGTGCTAGCTGGGAAGTCAGTTTTCAGGGGCCATGGCCGCTGGCTGCATGTATACGGCTAGGGGTCCCACACTGCCAGGGAACATCAAAGCTCCCTCAAAACAGCTCTTCCGTCACGTTAGCTCTGCAGGAGAGAGCTCGCGAGACTAGGCCTTTCTTGACTCGCGAAGTGAGGCCTTGCTTGCAGGCCTCTTATTCTTGTGTTTGCGGAGCACCATACTTACTTTGCTCGGGAGGCCTGAAAACCCACTCTCTGGGGCTGCCTTTCCTCCCTCCAAGGAAGACAACCTTCCGGGCCGCCTTCGGGCTGAAAGTGACATTGGGCTGCGAAGTGCTAGCTGGGAAGTCAATTTTCAGGGGTTATGGCCGCTGTGTGCACATGGACGCCTAGGGCTCCCACACTGCCCGGGAACTTCAAGGCTCCCTGCACACATCGCTCCCATCACGATTGCGCTATAGCAGAGAGCGCCGGATACTAGGCCTTTCATGACTCGCGAAGTGAGGCCCTGCTTGCAGGCCTGTTGTTCCTGCGTCTGCAGAGCACCATCCTTGCTGTGCGCGAGAGGCCTAAAAACCAACTCTCTGGGGCTGCCTTTCCTCTTTCCAAGGAAGACAGCCTGCACTGCCGCCTTCAGGCTGAAAGTCACATTGGGCTGGGAAGTGCTAGCTGGGAAGTCAGTTTTCAGGGGCCATGGCCGCTGGCTGCACGTATACGGCTAGGGGTCCCACACTGCCAGGGAGCATCAAGACTCCCTCAAAACAGCTCTTCCGTCACGTTAGCTCTGCAGGAGAGAGCTCGCGAGACTAGGCCTTTCTTGACTCGCAAATGAAGCCCTGCTTGCAGTCCTCTTGTACTTAGGTCTAGAGTGCCCCACACTTACTGTACGAAGGAGGCCTGAAAACCCACTCTCTGGGGCTGCCTTTCCTGCCTGCAAGGTAGAGTGCCTGCCCGGACGCCTTGGGGCTGAAAGTCACATTGGGCTGGGAAGTGCTTGCTGGGAAGTCAGTTTTCAGGGGCCATGGCCGCTGGCTGCACATGTACGCCTAGGGCGCCCACACTGCCCGGGAACTTCAAGGCTCCCTGCACACATCTCTTCCATCACGTTTGCTCTATAGCAGAGAGCTCCAGATACTAGGCCTTTCATGACTCGCGAAGTGAGTTGTTCTTGCGTCTGCAGAGCACCATACTTGCTGTGCGCGAGAGGCCTGAAAACCCACTCTCTGGGGCTGCCTGTCCTCCTTCCAAGGAAGACAGCCTGCTGGCCGCCTTCGGGCTGAAAGTCACATTGGGCTGGGAAGTGCTAGCTGGGAAGTCAGTTTTCAGGTGCCATGGCCGCTGGCTGCACATTTACGGTTAGGGCTCCCTCTCTGCCCGGGAACATCAAGAATCCCTCGAAATAGGTTTTCCGTTACGTTTGCTCTGCAGGAGAGTGCTCGCGAGACTAGGCCTTTCTTGACTCGGGAATGAGGCCCTGCTTACGGACCTTTGCACTGGCGTCTGCAGAGCCCCACCCTTGCTGTACCAGGGAGGCCTGAAAACCCACTCTCCGGGGCTGCCTTTCCTCCCTCCAAGGAAGACAGCCAGCCCGGCCGCCTTCGGGTTGAAAGTCACAGTGGGCTGGGAATTGCTAGCTGGGAAGTCAGTTTTCAGGGGCCATGGCCGCTGGCTGCACGTATTCGGCTAGGGGTCCCACACTGCCCGGGAGCATCAAGGCTCCCTCAAAACAGCTCTTCCGTCACGTTAGCTCTGCAGGAGAGAGCTCGCGAGACTAGGCCTTTCTTGACTCGCAAAGTGAAGCCCTGCTTGCAGGCCTCTTGTACTTGCGTCTAGAGTGCCCCACACTTGCTGTACCAAGGAGGCCTGAAAACCCACTCTCTGGGGCTGCCTTTCCTGCCGGCAAGGTAGAGTGCCTGCCCGCCCGCCTTCGGGCTGAAGTCACATTGGGCTGGGAAGTGCTAGCTGGGAAGTTAGTTTTCAGGGGCCATGGCCGCTGGTTGCACATGTACGCCTAGGGCTCCCACACTGTCCGGGAACTTCAAGGCTCCCTGCACACATCTCCTCCATCACGTTTGCTCTATAGCAGAGAGCTCGCGAGACTAGGCCTTTCTTGACTCGCGAAGTGAGGCTCTGCTTTCAGGCCTGTTGTTCTTACGTCTGCAGAGCACCATACTTGCTGTGCGCCAGAGGCCTGAAAACCCACTCTCTGGGGCTGCCTTTCCTCCCTCCAAGGAAGTCAGCCTTCCCGGCCGACTTTCTGGCGGAAACTCACTTCGGGCTGTGAAGTGCTAGTTGAGAAGTCAATTTCAGGGGCAATGGCTGCTGGGTGCACGTGGATGCCTAGGGCTCCAACACTGCTCGGGAACATCAAGGTTTCTTCCACACAGTTCTTCCTTGACGTTTGGTCTGCAGGAGAGTGCTCGCGAAACTAGGCCTTTTTTCACTCGGGAAGTGAGGTGCTACTTTAAGGCCTCTTGAACTTGCGTTTGCAGAGCCCCACACTTGCTGTGCGAGGAAGCCCTGAAAACCCACTCTCTGGGGCTGCCTTTCCTGCCTGCAAGGTAGAGTGTCTGCCCGGCCGCCTTGGGGCTGAAAGTCACATTGGGCTGGGAAGTGCTTGCTGGGAAGTCAGTTTTCAGGGGCCATGGCCGCTGGCTGCACGTTTACCGCTAGGGCTCCCACACTGCCGGGGAGCATCAAGGCTCCCTCAAAATAGCTCTTCCCTCACGTTAGCTCTGCAGGAGAGAGCTCGCGAGAATAGGCCTTTCTTGACTCGCGAAGTGAGGCCCTGCTTGCAAGCCTCTTATTCTTGCGTCTGCGGAGCACCATACTTACTGTGCTCGGGAGGCCTGAAAACCCACTCTCTGGGGCTGCCTTTCCTCCCTCCAAGGAAGTCAGCCTGCCCGGCTGACTTCTGGCTGAAACTCACTTCGGGCTGTGAAGTGCTAGTTGGGAAGTCAGTTTTCAAGGTCAATGCCCGCTGGGTGCACGTGTATGCCTAGGGCTCCAACACTGCCAGGGACATCAAGGTTTCTTCCACACAGTTCTTCTGTCACGTTAGCTCTGCAGGAGAGAGCTCGCGAGACTAGGCCTTTTTTCACTCGGGAAGTGAGGTCCTGCTTTAAGGCCTCTTGAACTTGCGTTTGCAGAGCCCCACACTTGCTGTGCGAGGAAGCCCTGAAAACCCACTCTCTGGGCCTGCCTTTCCTCCCTCCAAGGAAGAGAGCCTGCCCGGCCGACTTCTGGCTGAAACTCACTTCGGGCTGTGAAGTGCTAGTTGGGAAGTCAGTTTTCAAGGGCAATGGCCGCTGGGTGCACGTGTATGCCTAGGGCTCCAACACTGCCAGGGACATCAAGGTTTCTTCCACACAGTTCTTCTGTCACGTTAGCTCTGCAGGAGAGAGCTCGCGAGACTAGGCCTTTCTTCACTCGGGAAGTGAGGCCCTGCTTTCAGCCCTCTTCTACTGGCATCTGCAGAGCCCCACACTTGCTGTGCGAGGAAGTCCTGAAAACCAACTCTCAGGAGCTGTCTTTCCTCCTTCCAAGGAAGACAGCCTGCACGGCCGCCTTCGGGCTGAAAGTCACATTGGGCTGGGAAGTGCTTGCTGGGAAGTCAGTTTTCAGGGGCCATGGCCGCTGGCTGCACATGTACGCCTAGGGCTCCCACACTGCCCGGGAACTTCAAGGCTCCCTGCACACATCTCTTCTATCACGTTTGCTCTATAGCAGAGAGCTCGCGAGACTAGGCCTTTCTTGACTCGCGAAGTGAGGCCCTGCTTGCAAGCCTCTTATTCTTGTGTCTGCGGAGCACCATACTTACTGTGCTCGGGAGGCCTGAAAACCCATTCTCTGGGGCTGCCTTTCCTCCCTCCAAGGAATTCAGCCTGCCCGGCCGACTTCTGGCTGAAACTCACTTCGGGCTGTGAAGTGCTAGTTGGGAAGTCAGTTTTCAAGGGCAATGGCCGCTGGGTTCACGTGTATGCCTAGGGCTCCAACACTGCCAGAGACATCAAGGTTTCTTCCACACAGTTCTTCCTTCACGTTTGGTCTGCAGGAGAGAGCTCGCGAGACTAGGCCTTTCTTCCCTCGGGAAGTGAGGCCCTGCTTTCAGCCCTCTTCTACTGGCATCTGCAGAGCCCCACACTTGCTGTGCGAGGAAGCCCTGAAAACCAACTCAGGAGCTGTCTTTCCTCCTTCCAAGGAAGACAGCCTGCACGGCCGCCTTCGGGCTGAAAGTCACATTGGGCTGGGAAGTGCTTGCTGGGAAGTCAGTTTTCAGGGGCCATGGCCGCTGGCTGCACATGTACGCCTAGGGCTCCCACACTGCCCGGGAACTTCAAGGCTCCCTGCACACATCTCTTCCATCACGTTTGCTCTATAGCAGAGAGCTCGCGAGACTAGGCCTTTCTTGACTCTCGAAGTGAGGCTCTGCTTTCAGGCCTGTTGTTCTTACGTCTGCAGAGCACCATACTTGCTGTGCGCCAGAGGCCTGAAAACCCACTCTGTGGGGCTGCCTTTCCTCCCTCCAAGGAAGTCAGCCTTACCGGCCGATTTCTGGCTGAAACTCACTTCGGGCTGTGAAGTGCTAGTTGGGAAGTCAATTTCAAGGGCAATGGCCGCTGGGTGCACGTGTATGCCTAGGGCTCCAACACTGCTCGGGAACATCATGGTTTCTTCCACACAGTTCTTCCTTCACGTTTGGTCTGCAGGAGAGAGCTCGCGAGACTAGGCCTTTTTTCACTCGGGAAGTGAGGTGCTACTTTAAGGCCTCTTGAACTTGCGTTTGCAAAGCCCCACACTTGCTGTGCGAGGAAGCTCTGAAAACCCACTCTCTGGGGCTGCCTTTCCTCCCTCCAAGGAAGACAGCCTGCCCGGCCGCCTTCGGGCAGAAAGTCACATTGGGCTGTGAAGTGCTTGCTGGGAAGTCAGTTTTCAGGGGCCATGGCCGCTGGCTGCTCATTTACAGCTAGGGCTCCCACACTGCCGGGGAGCATCAAGCCTCCCTCAAAATAGCTCTTCCGTCACATTAGCTCTGCAGGAGAGAGCTCGCGAGAATAGGCCTTTCTTGACTAGCAAATGAAGCCCTGCTTGCAGGCCTCTTGTACTTGCGTCTAGAGTGCCCCACACTTACTGTACGAAGGAGGCCTGAAAACCCACTCTCTGGGACTACCTTTCCTGCCTGCAAGGTAGAGTGCCTGCCCGGCTGCCTTGGGGCTAAAAGTCACATTGGGCTGGGAAGTGCTTGCTGGGAAGTCAGTTATCAGGGTACATGGCCGCTGGCTGCACGTTTACCGCTAGGGCTCCCACACTGCCAGAGAGCATCAAGGCTCCCTCAAAATAGCTCTTCCGTCACGTTAGCTCTGCAGGAGAGAGCTCGCGACAATAGGCCTTTCTTGACTCGCGAAGTGAGGCCCTGCTTGCAGGCCTCTTATTCTTGTGTCTGCGGAGCACCATACTTACTTTACTCGGGAGGCCTGAAAACCCACTCTCTGGGGCTGCCTTTCCTCCCTCCAAGGAAGTCAGCCTGCCCGGCTGACTTCTGGCTGAAACTCACTTCGGTCTGTGAAGTGCTAGTTGGGAAGTCAGTTTTCAAGGGCAATGGCCGCTGGGTGCACGTGTATGCCTAGGGCTCCAACACTGCCAGGGACATCAAGGTTTCTTCCACACAGTTCTTCTGTCACGTTAGCTCTGCAGGAGAGAGCTCGCGAGACTAGGCCTTTCTTCACTCGGGAAGTGAGGCCCTGCTTTCAGCCCTCTTCTACTGGCATCTGCAGAGCCCCACACTTGCTGTGCGAGGAAGCCCTGAAAACCAACTCTCAGGAGCTGTCTTTCCTCCTTCCAAGGAAGACAGCCTGCACGGCCGCCTTCGGGCTGAAAGTCACATTGGGCTGGGAAGTGCTTGCTGGGAAGTCAGTTTTCAGGGGCCATGGCCGCTGGCTGCACATGTACGCCTAGCGCTCCCACACTGCCCGGGAACTTCAAGGCTCCCTGCACACATCTCTTCCATCACGTTTGCTCTATAGCAGAGAGCTCGCGAGACTAGGCCTTTCTTGACTCGCGAAGTGAGGCCCTGCTTGCAAGCCTCTTATTCTTGTGTCTGCGGAGCACCATACTTACTGTGCTCGGGAGGCCTGAAAACCCATTCTCTGGGGCTGCCTTTCCTCCCTCCAAGGAATTCAGCCTGCCCGGCCGACTTCTGGCTGAAACTCACTTCGGGCTGTGAAGTGCTAGTTGGGAAGTCAGTTTTCAAGGGCAATGGCCGCTGGGTTCACGTGTATGCCTAGGGCTCCAACACTGCCAGAGACATCAAGGTTTCTTCCACACAGTTCTTCCTTCACGTTTGGTCTGCAGGAGAGAGCTCGCGAGACTAGGCCTTTCTTCCCTCGGGAAGTGAGGCCCTGCTTTCAGCCCTCTTCTACTGGCATCTGCAGAGCCCCACACTTGCTGTGCGAGGAAGCCCTGAAAACCAACTCAGGAGCTGTCTTTCCTCCTTCCAAGGAAGACAGCCTGCACGGCCGCCTTCGGGCTGAAAGTCACATTGGGCTGGGAAGTGCTTGCTGGGAAGTCAGTTTTCAGGGGCCATGGCCGCTGGCTGCACATGTACGCCTAGGGCTCCCACACTGCCCGGGAACTTCAAGGCTCCCTGCACACATCTCTTCCATCACGTTTGCTCTATAGCAGAGAGCTCCAGATACTAGGCCTTTCATGACTCGCGAAGTGAGTTGTTCTTGCGTCTGCAGAGCAGCATACTTGCTGTGCGCGAGAGGCCTGAAAACCCCCTCTCTGGGGCTGCCTTTCCTCCTTCCAAGGAAGACAGCCTGCTGGCCGCCTTCGGGCTGAAAGTCACATTGGGCTGGGAAGTGCTAGCTGGGAAGTCAGTTTTCAGGTGCCATGGCCGCTGGCTGCACATTTACGGTTAGGGCTCCCGCACTGCCCGGGAACATGAAGAATCCCTCGAAATAGGTTTTCGGTTACGTTTGCTCTGCAGGAGAGTGCTCGCGAGACTAGGCCTTTCTTGACTCGGGAATGAGGCCCTGCTTACGGACCTTTGCACTGGCGTCTGCAGAGCCCCACCCTTGCTGTACGAGGGAGGCCTGAAAACCCACTCTCTGGGGCTGCCTTTCCTCCCTCCAAGGAAGACAGCCAGCCCGGCCGCCTTCGGTTTGAAAGTCACAGTGGGCTGGGAATTGCTAGCTGGGAAGTCAGTTTTCAGGGGCCATGGCCGCTGGCTGCACGTATTCGGCTAGGGGTCCCACACTGCCCGGGAGCATCAAGGCTCCCTCAAAACAGCTCTTCCGTCACGTTAGCTCTGCAGGAGAGAGCTCGCGAGACTAGGCCTTTCTTGACTCGCAAAGTGAAGCCCTGCTTGCAGGCCTCTTGTACTTGCGTCTAGAGTGCCCCACACTTGCTGTACCAAGGAGGCCTGAAAACCCACTCTCTGGGGCTGCCTTTCCTGCCGGCAAGGTAGAGTGCCTGCCCGCCCGCCTTCGGGCTGAAGTCACATTGGGCTGGGAAGTGCTAGCTGGGAAGTTAGTTTTCAGGGGCCATGGCCGCTGGTTGCACATGTACGCCTAGGGCTCCCACACTGTCCGGGAACTTCAAGGCTCCCTGCACACATCTCCTCCATCACGTTTGCTCTATAGCAGAGAGCTCGCGAGACTAGGCCTTTCTTGACTCGCGAAGTGAGGCTCTGCTTTCAGGCCTGTTGTTCTTACGTCTGCAGAGCACCATACTTGCTGTGCGCCAGAGGCCTGAAAACCCACTCTCTGGGGCTGCCTTTCCTCCCTCCAAGGAAGTCAGCCTTCCCGGCCGACTTTCTGGCTGAAACTCACTTCGGGCTGTGAAGTGCTAGTTGAGAAGTCAATTTCAGGGGCAATGGCCGCTGGGTGCACGTGGATGCCTAGGGCTCCAACACTGCTCGGGAACATCAAGGTTTCTTCCACACAGTTCTTCCTTGACGTTTGGTCTGCAGGAGAGTGCTCGCGAAACTAGGCCTTTTTTCACTCGGGAAGTGAGGTGCTACTTTAAGGCCTCTTGAACTTGCGTTTGCAGAGCCCCACACTTGCTGTGCGAGGAAGCCCTGAAAACCCACTCTCTGGGGCTGCCTTTCCTGCCTGCAAGGTAGAGTGTCTGCCCGGCCGCCTTGGGGCTGAAAGTCACATTGGGCTGGGAAGTGCTTGCTGGGAAGTCAGTTTTCAGGGGCCATGGCCGCTGGCTGCACGTTTACCGCTAGGGCTCCCACACTGCCGGGGAGCATCAAGGCTCCCTCAAAATAGCTCTTCCCTCACGTTAGCTCTGCAGGAGAGAGCTCGCGAGAATAGGCCTTTCTTGACTCGCGAAGTGAGGCCCTGCTTGCAAGCCTCTTATTCTTGCGTCTGCGGAGCACCATACTTACTGTGCTCGGGAGGCCTGAAAACCCACTCTCTGGGGCTGCCTTTCCTCCCTCCAAGGAAGTCAGCCTGCCCGGCTGACTTCTGGCTGAAACTCACTTCGGGCTGTGAAGTGCTAGTTGGGAAGTCAGTTTTCAAGGGCAATGGCCGCTGGGTGCACGTGTATGCCTAGGGCTCCAACACTGCCAGGGACATCAAGGTTTCTTCCACACAGTTCTTCTGTCACGTTAGCTCTGCAGGAGAGAGCTCGCGAGACTAGGCCTTTCTTGACTCGCGAAGTGAGGCCCTGCTTGCAGGCCTCTTATTCTTGTGTCTGCGGAGCACCATACTTACTGTGCTTGGGAGGCCTGAAAACCCACTCTCTGGGGCTGCCTTTCCTCCCTCCAAGGAAGTCAGCCTGCCCGGCCGACTTCTGGCTGAAACTCACTTCGGGCTGTGAAGTGCTAGCTGGGAAGTCAGTTTTCAGGGGCCATGGCCGCTGGCTGCATGTATACGGCTAGGGGTCCCACACTGCCAGGGAACATCAAAGCTCCCTCAAAACAGCTCTTCCGTCACGTTAGCTCTGCAGGAGAGAGCTCGCGAGACTAGGCCTTTCTTGACTCGCGAAGTGAGGCCTTGCTTGCAGGCCTCTTATTCTTGTGTTTGCGGAGCACCATACTTACTTTGCTCGGGAGGCCTGAAAACCCACTCTCTGGGGCTGCCTTTCCTCCCTCCAAGGAAGACAACCTTCCGGGCCGCCTTCGGGCTGAAAGTGACATTGGGCTGCGAAGTGCTAGCTGGGAAGTCAATTTTCAGGGGTTATGGCCGCTGTGTGCACATGGACGCCTAGGGCTCCCACACTGCCCGGGAACTTCAAGGCTCCCTGCACACATCGCTCCCATCACGATTGCGCTATAGCAGAGAGCGCCGGATACTAGGCCTTTCATGACTCGCGATGTGAGGCCCTGCTTGCAGGCCTGTTGTTCCTGCGTCTGCAGAGCACCATCCTTGCTGTGCGCGAGAGGCCTAAAAACCAACTCTCTGGGGCTGCCTTTCCTCTTTCCAAGGAAGACAGCCTGCACTGCCGCCTTCAGGCTGAAAGTCACATTGGGCTGGGAAGTGCTAGCTGGGAAGTCAGTTTTCAGGGGCCATGGCCGCTGGCTGCACGTATACGGCTAGGGGTCCCACACTGCCAGGGAGCATCAAGACTCCCTCAAAACAGCTCTTCCGTCACGTTAGCTCTGCAGGAGAGAGCTCGCGAGACTAGGCCTTTCTTGACTCGCAAATGAAGCCCTGCTTGCAGTCCTCTTGTACTTAGGTCTAGAGTGCCCCACACTTACTGTACGAAGGAGGCCTGAAAACCCACTCTCTGGGGCTGCCTTTCCTGCCTGCAAGGTAGAGTGCCTGCCCGGACGCCTTGGGGCTGAAAGTCACATTGGGCTGGGAAGTGCTTGCTGGGAAGTCAGTTTTCAGGGGCCATGGCCGCTGGCTGCACATGTACGCCTAGGGCGCCCACACTGCCCGGGAACTTCACGGCTCCCTGCACACATCTCTTCCATCACGTTTGCTCTATAGCAGAGAGCTCCAGATACTAGGCCTTTCATGACTCGCGAAGTGAGTTGTTCTTGCGTCTGCAGAGCACCATACTTGCTGTGCGCGAGAGGCCTGAAAACCCACTCTCTGGGGCTGCCTGTCCTCCTTCCAAGGAAGACAGCCTGCTGGCCGCCTTGGGGCTGAAAGTCACATTGGGCTGGGAAGTGCTAGCTGGGAAGTCAGTTTTCAGGTGCCATGGCCGCTGGCTGCACATTTACGGTTAGGGCTCCCTCTCTGCCCGGGAACATCAAGAATCCCTCGAAATAGGTTTTCCGTTACGTTTGCTCTGCAGGAGAGTGCTCGCGAGACTAGGCCTTTCTTGACTCGGGAATGAGGCCCTGCTTACGGACCTTTGCACTGGCGTCTGCAGAGCCCCACCCTTGCTGTACCAGGGAGGCCTGAAAACCCACTCTCCGGGGCTGCCTTTCCTCCCTCCAAGGAAGACAGCCAGCCCGGCCGCCTTCGGGTTGAAAGTCACAGTGGGCTGGGAATTGCTAGCTGGGAAGTCAGTTTTCAGGGGCCATGGCCGCTGGCTGCACGTATTCGGCTAGGGGTCCCACACTGCCCGGGAGCATCAAGGCTCCCTCAAAACAGCTCTTCCGTCACGTTAGCTCTGCAGGAGAGAGCTCGCGAGACTAGGCCTTTCTTGACTCGCAAAGTGAAGCCCTGCTTGCAGGCCTCTTGTACTTGCGTCTAGAGTGCCCCACACTTGCTGTACCAAGGAGGCCTGAAAACCCACTCTCTGGGGCTGCCTTTCCTGCCGGCAAGGTAGAGTGCCTGCCCGCCCGCCTTCGGGCTGAAGTCACATTGGGCTGGGAAGTGCTAGCTGGGAAGTTAGTTTTCAGGGGCCATGGCCGCTGGTTGCACATGTACGCCTAGGGCTCCCACACTGTCCGGGAACTTCAAGGCTCCCTGCACACATCTCCTCCATCACGTTTGCTCTATAGCAGAGAGCTCGCGAGACTAGGCCTTTCTTGACTCGCGAAGTGAGGCTCTGCTTTCAGGCCTGTTGTTCTTACGTCTGCAGAGCACCATACTTGCTGTGCGCCAGAGGCCTGAAAACCCACTCTCTGGGGCTGCCTTTCCTCCCTCCAAGGAAGTCAGCCTTCCCGGCCGACTTTCTGGCTGAAACTCACTTCGGGCTGTGAAGTGCTAGTTGAGAAGTCAATTTCAGGGGCAATGGCCGCTGGGTGCACGTGGATGCCTAGGGCTCCAACACCGCTCGGGAACATCAAGGTTTCTTCCACACAGTTCTTCCTTGACGTTTGGTCTGCAGGAGAGTGCTCGCGAAACTAGGCCTTTTTTCACTCGGGAAGTGAGGTGCTACTTTAAGGCCTCTTGAACTTGCGTTTGCAGAGCCCCACACTTGCTGTGCGAGGAAGCCCTGAAAACCCACTCTCTGGGGCTGCCTTTCCTGCCTGCAAGGTAGAGTGTCTGCCCGGCCGCCTTGGGGCTGAAAGTCACATTGGGCTGGGAAGTGCTTGCTGGGAAGTCAGTTTTCAGGGGCCATGGCCGCTGGCTGCACGTTTACCGCTAGGGCTCCCACACTGCCGGGGAGCATCAAGGCTCCCTCAAAATAGCTCTTCCCTCACGTTAGCTCTGCAGGAGAGAGCTCGCGAGAATAGGCCTTTCTTGACTCGCGAAGTGAGGCCCTGCTTGCAAGCCTCTTATTCTTGCGTCTGCGGAGCACCATACTTACTGTGCTCGGGAGGCCTGAAAACCCACTCTCTGGGGCTGCCTTTCCTCCCTCCAAGGAAGTCAGCCTGCCCGGCTGACTTCTGGCTGAAACTCACTTCGGGCTGTGAAGTGCTAGTTGGGAAGTCAGTTTTCAAGGGCAATGGCCGCTGGGTGCACGTGTATGCCTAGGGCTCCAACACTGCCAGGGACATCAAGGTTTCTTCCACACAGTTCTTCTGTCACGTTAGCTCTGCAGGAGAGAGCTCGCGAGACTAGGCCTTTCTTGACTCGCGAAGTGAGGCCCTGCTTGCAGGCCTCTTATTCTTGTGTCTGCGGAGCACCATACTTACTGTGCTTGGGAGGCCTGAAAACCCACTCTCTGGGGCTGCCTTTCCTCCCTCCAAGGAAGTCAGCCTGCCCGGCCGACTTCTGGCTGAAACTCACTTCGGGCTGTGAAGTGCTAGCTGGGAAGTCAGTTTTCAGGGGCCATGGCCGCTGGCTGCATGTATACGGCTAGGGGTCCCACACTGCCAGGGAACATCAAAGCTCCCTCAAAACAGCTCTTCCGTCACGTTAGCTCTGCAGGAGAGAGCTCGCGAGACTAGGCCTTTCTTGACTCGCGAAGTGAGGCCTTGCTTGCAGGCCTCTTATTCTTGTGTTTGCGGAGCACCATACTTACTTTGCTCGGGAGGCCTGAAAACCCACTCTCTGGGGCTGCCTTTCCTCCCTCCAAGGAAGACAACCTTCCGGGCCGCCTTCGGGCTGAAAGTGACATTGGGCTGCGAAGTGCTAGCTGGGAAGTCAATTTTCAGGGGTTATGGCCGCTGTGTGCACATGGACGCCTAGGGCTCCCACACTGCCCGGGAACTTCAAGGCTCCCTGCACACATCGCTCCCATCACGATTGCGCTATAGCAGAGAGCGCCGGATACTAGGCCTTTCATGACTCGCGAAGTGAGGCCCTGCTTGCAGGCCTGTTGTTCCTGCGTCTGCAGAGCACCATCCTTGCTGTGCGCGAGAGGCCTAAAAACCAACTCTCTGGGGCTGCCTTTCCTCTTTCCAAGGAAGACAGCCTGCACTGCCGCCTTCAGGCTGAAAGTCACATTGGGCTGGGAAGTGCTAGCTGGGAAGTCAGTTTTCAGGGGCCATGGCCGCTGGCTGCACGTATACGGCTAGGGGTCCCACACTGCCAGGGAGCATCAAGACTCCCTCAAAACAGCTCTTCCGTCACGTTAGCTCTGCAGGAGAGAGCTCGCGAGACTAGGCCTTTCTTGACTCGCAAATGAAGCCCTGCTTGCAGTCCTCTTGTACTTAGGTCTAGAGTGCCCCACACTTACTGTACGAAGGAGGCCTGAAAACCCACTCTCTGGGGCTGCCTTTCCTGCCTGCAAGGTAGAGTGCCTGCCCGGACGCCTTGGGGCTGAAAGTCACATTGGGCTGGGAAGTGCTTGCTGGGAAGTCAGTTTTCAGGGGCCATGGCCGCTGGCTGCACATGTACGCCTAGGGCGCCCACACTGCCCGGGAACTTCAAGGCTCCCTGCACACATCTCTTCCATCACGTTTGCTCTATAGCAGAGAGCTCCAGATACTAGGCCTTTCATGACTCGCGAAGTGAGTTGTTCTTGCGTCTGCAGAGCACCATACTTGCTGTGCGCGAGAGGCCTGAAAACCCACTCTCTGGGGCTGCCTTTCCTCCTTCCAAGGAAGACAGCCTGCTGGCCGCCTTCGGGCTGAAAGTCACATTGGGCTGGGAAGTGCTAGCTGGGAAGTCAGTTTTCAGGTGCCATGGCCGCTGGCTGCACATTTACGGTTAGGGCTCCCTCTCTGCCCGGGAACATCAAGAATCCCTCGAAATAGGTTTTCCGTTACGTTTGCTCTGCAGGAGAGTGCTCGCGAGACTAGGCCTTTCTTGACTCGCAAAGTGAAGCCCTGCTTGCAGGCCTCTTGTACTTGCGTCTAGAGTGCCCCACACTTGCTGTACCAAGGAGGCCTGAAAACCCACTCTCTGGGGCTGCCTTTCCTGCCGGCAAGGTAGAGTGCCTGCCCGCCCGCCTTCGGGCTGAAGTCACATTGGGCTGGGAAGTGCTAGCTGGGAAGTTAGTTTTCAGGGGCCATGGCCGCTGGTTGCACATGTACGCCTAGGGCTCCCACACTGTCCGGGAACTTCAAGGCTCCCTGCACACATCTCCTCCATCACGTTTGCTCTATAGCAGAGAGCTCGCGAGACTAGGCCTTTCTTGACTCGCGAAGTGAGGCTCTGCTTTCAGGCCTGTTGTTCTTACGTCTGCAGAGCACCATACTTGCTGTGCGCCAGAGGCCTGAAAACCCACTCTCTGGGGCTGCCTTTCCTCCCTCCAAGGAAGTCAGCCTTCCCGGCCGACTTTCTGGCGGAAACTCACTTCGGGCTGTGAAGTGCTAGTTGAGAAGTCAATTTCAGGGGCAATGGCTGCTGGGTGCACGTGGATGCCTAGGGCTCCAACACTGCTCGGGAACATCAAGGTTTCTTCCACACAGTTCTTCCTTGACGTTTGGTCTGCAGGAGAGTGCTCGCGAAACTAGGCCTTTTTTCACTCGGGAAGTGAGGTGCTACTTTAAGGCCTCTTGAACTTGCGTTTGCAGAGCCCCACACTTGCTGTGCGAGGAAGCCCTGAAAACCCACTCTCTGGGGCTGCCTTTCCTGCCTGCAAGGTAGAGTGTCTGCCCGGCCGCCTTGGGGCTGAAAGTCACATTGGGCTGGGAAGTGCTTGCTGGGAAGTCAGTTTTCAGGGGCCATGGCCGCTGGCTGCACGTTTACCGCTAGGGCTCCCACACTGCCGGGGAGCATCAAGGCTCCCTCAAAATAGCTCTTCCCTCACGTTAGCTCTGCAGGAGAGAGCTCGCGAGAATAGGCCTTTCTTGACTCGCGAAGTGAGGCCCTGCTTGCAAGCCTCTTATTCTTGCGTCTGCGGAGCACCATACTTACTGTGCTCGGGAGGCCTGAAAACCCACTCTCTGGGGCTGCCTTTCCTCCCTCCAAGGAAGTCAGCCTGCCCGGCTGACTTCTGGCTGAAACTCACTTCGGGCTGTGAAGTGCTAGTTGGGAAGTCAGTTTTCAAGGTCAATGCCCGCTGGGTGCACGTGTATGCCTAGGGCTCCAACACTGCCAGGGACATCAAGGTTTCTTCCACACAGTTCTTCTGTCACGTTAGCTCTGCAGGAGAGAGCTCGCGAGACTAGGCCTTTTTTCACTCGGGAAGTGAGGTCCTGCTTTAAGGCCTCTTGAACTTGCGTTTGCAGAGCCCCACACTTGCTGTGCGAGGAAGCCCTGAAAACCCACTCTCTGGGCCTGCCTTTCCTCCCTCCAAGGAAGAGAGCCTGCCCGGCCGACTTCTGGCTGAAACTCACTTCGGGCTGTGAAGTGCTAGTTGGGAAGTCAGTTTTCAAGGGCAATGGCCGCTGGGTGCACGTGTATGCCTAGGGCTCCAACACTGCCAGGGACATCAAGGTTTCTTCCACACAGTTCTTCTGTCACGTTAGCTCTGCAGGAGAGAGCTCGCGAGACTAGGCCTTTCTTCACTCGGGAAGTGAGGCCCTGCTTTCAGCCCTCTTCTACTGGCATCTGCAGAGCCCCACACTTGCTGTGCGAGGAAGTCCTGAAAACCAACTCTCAGGAGCTGTCTTTCCTCCTTCCAAGGAAGACAGCCTGCACGGCCGCCTTCGGGCTGAAAGTCACATTGGGCTGGGAAGTGCTTGCTGGGAAGTCAGTTTTCAGGGGCCATGGCCGCTGGCTGCACATGTACGCCTAGGGCTCCCACACTGCCCGGGAACTTCAAGGCTCCCTGCACACATCTCTTCTATCACGTTTGCTCTATAGCAGAGAGCTCGCGAGACTAGGCCTTTCTTGACTCGCGAAGTGAGGCCCTGCTTGCAAGCCTCTTATTCTTGTGTCTGCGGAGCACCATACTTACTGTGCTCGGGAGGCCTGAAAACCCATTCTCTGGGGCTGCCTTTCCTCCCTCCAAGGAATTCAGCCTGCCCGGCCGACTTCTGGCTGAAACTCACTTCGGGCTGTGAAGTGCTAGTTGGGAAGTCAGTTTTCAAGGGCAATGGCCGCTGGGTTCACGTGTATGCCTAGGGCTCCAACACTGCCAGAGACATCAAGGTTTCTTCCACACAGTTCTTCCTTCACGTTTGGTCTGCAGGAGAGAGCTCGCGAGACTAGGCCTTTCTTCCCTCGGGAAGTGAGGCCCTGCTTTCAGCCCTCTTCTACTGGCATCTGCAGAGCCCCACACTTGCTGTGCGAGGAAGCCCTGAAAACCAACTCAGGAGCTGTCTTTCCTCCTTCCAAGGAAGACAGCCTGCACGGCCGCCTTCGGGCTGAAAGTCACATTGGGCTGGGAAGTGCTTGCTGGGAAGTCAGTTTTCAGGGGCCATGGCCGCTGGCTGCACATGTACGCCTAGGGCTCCCACACTGCCCGGGAACTTCAAGGCTCCCTGCACACATCTCTTCCATCACGTTTGCTCTATAGCAGAGAGCTCCAGATACTAGGCCTTTCATGACTCGCGAAGTGAGTTGTTCTTGCGTCTGCAGAGCAGCATACTTGCTGTGCGCGAGAGGCCTGAAAACCCCCTCTCTGGGGCTGCCTTTCCTCCTTCCAAGGAAGACAGCCTGCTGGCCGCCTTCGGGCTGAAAGTCACATTGGGCTGGGAAGTGCTAGCTGGGAAGTCAGTTTTCAGGTGCCATGGCCGCTGGCTGCACATTTACGGTTAGGGCTCCCGCACTGCCCGGGAACATGAAGAATCCCTCGAAATAGGTTTTCGGTTACGTTTGCTCTGCAGGAGAGTGCTCGCGAGACTAGGCCTTTCTTGACTCGGGAATGAGGCCCTGCTTACGGACCTTTGCACTGGCGTCTGCAGAGCCCCACCCTTGCTGTACGAGGGAGGCCTGAAAACCCACTCTCTGGGGCTGCCTTTCCTGCCTGCAAGGTAGAGTGTCTGCCCGGCCGCCTTGGGGCTGAAAGTCACATTGGGCTGGGAAGTGCTTGCTGGGAAGTCAGTTTTCAGGGGCCATGGCCGCTGGCTGCACGTTTACCGCTAGGGCTCCCACACTGCCGGGGAGCATCAAGGCTCCCTCAAAATAGCTCTTCCCTCACGTTAGCTCTGCAGGAGAGAGCTCGCGAGAATAGGCCTTTCTTGACTCGCGAAGTGAGGCCCTGCTTGCAAGCCTCTTATTCTTGCGTCTGCGGAGCACCATACTTACTGTGCTCGGGAGGCCTGAAAACCCACTCTCTGGGGCTGCCTTTCCTCCCTCCAAGGAAGTCAGCCTGCCCGGCTGACTTCTGGCTGAAACTCACTTCGGGCTGTGAAGTGCTAGTTGGGAAGTCAGTTTTCAAGGGCAATGGCCGCTGGGTGCACGTGTATGCCTAGGGCTCCAACACTGCCAGGGACATCAAGGTTTCTTCCACACAGTTCTTCTGTCACGTTAGCTCTGCAGGAGAGAGCTCGCGAGACTAGGCCTTTCTTGACTCGCGAAGTGAGGCCCTGCTTGCAGGCCTCTTATTCTTGTGTCTGCGGAGCACCATACTTACTGTGCTTGGGAGGCCTGAAAACCCACTCTCTGGGGCTGCCTTTCCTCCCTCCAAGGAAGTCAGCCTGCCCGGCCGACTTCTGGCTGAAACTCACTTCGGGCTGTGAAGTGCTAGCTGGGAAGTCAGTTTTCAGGGGCCATGGCCGCTGGCTGCATGTATACGGCTAGGGGTCCCACACTGCCAGGGAACATCAAAGCTCCCTCAAAACAGCTCTTCCGTCACGTTAGCTCTGCAGGAGAGAGCTCGCGAGACTAGGCCTTTCTTGACTCGCGAAGTGAGGCCTTGCTTGCAGGCCTCTTATTCTTGTGTTTGCGGAGCACCATACTTACTTTGCTCGGGAGGCCTGAAAACCCACTCTCTGGGGCTGCCTTTCCTCCCTCCAAGGAAGACAACCTTCCGGGCCGCCTTCGGGCTGAAAGTGACATTGGGCTGCGAAGTGCTAGCTGGGAAGTCAATTTTCAGGGGTTATGGCCGCTGTGTGCACATGGACGCCTAGGGCTCCCACACTGCCCGGGAACTTCAAGGCTCCCTGCACACATCGCTCCCATCACGATTGCGCTATAGCAGAGAGCGCCGGATACTAGGCCTTTCATGACTCGCGAAGTGAGGCCCTGCTTGCAGGCCTGTTGTTCCTGCGTCTGCAGAGCACCATCCTTGCTGTGCGCGAGAGGCCTAAAAACCAACTCTCTGGGGCTGCCTTTCCTCTTTCCAAGGAAGACAGCCTGCACTGCCGCCTTCAGGCTGAAAGTCACATTGGGCTGGGAAGTGCTAGCTGGGAAGTCAGTTTTCAGGGGCCATGGCCGCTGGCTGCACGTATACGGCTAGGGGTCCCACACTGCCAGGGAGCATCAAGACTCCCTCAAAACAGCTCTTCCGTCACGTTAGCTCTGCAGGAGAGAGCTCGCGAGACTAGGCCTTTCTTGACTCGCAAATGAAGCCCTGCTTGCAGTCCTCTTGTACTTAGGTCTAGAGTGCCCCACACTTACTGTACGAAGGAGGCCTGAAAACCCATTCTCTGGGGCTGCCTTTCCTGCCTGCAAGGTAGAGTGCCTGCCCGGACGCCTTGGGGCTGAAAGTCACATTGGGCTGGGAAGTGCTTGCTGGGAAGTCAGTTTTCAGGGGCCATGGCCGCTGGCTGCACATGTACGCCTAGGGCGCCCACACTGCCCGGGAACTTCAAGGCTCCCTGCACACATCTCTTCCATCACGTTTGCTCTATAGCAGAGAGCTCCAGATACTAGGCCTTTCATGACTCGCGAAGTGAGTTGTTCTTGCGTCTGCAGAGCACCATACTTGCTGTGCGCGAGAGGCCTGAAAACCCACTCTCTGGGGCTGCCTGTCCTCCTTCCAAGGAAGACAGCCTGCTGGCCGCCTTCGGGCTGAAAGTCACATTGGGCTGGGAAGTGCTAGCTGGGAAGTCAGTTTTCAGGTGCCATGGCCGCTGGCTGCACATTTACGGTTAGGGCTCCCTCTCTGCCCGGGAACATCAAGAATCCCTCGAAATAGGTTTTCCGTTACGTTTGCTCAGCAGGAGAGTGCTCGCGAGACTAGGCCTTTCTTGACTCGGGAATGAGGCCCTGCTTACGGACCTTTGCACTGGCGTCTGCAGAGCCCCACCCTTGCTGTACCAGGGAGGCCTGAAAACCCACTCTCCGGGGCTGCCTTTCCTCCCTCCAAGGAAGACAGCCAGCCCGGCCGCCTTCGGGTTGAAAGTCACAGTGGGCTGGGAATTGCTAGCTGGGAAGTCAGTTTTCAGGGGCCATGGCCGCTGGCTGCACGTATTCGGCTAGGGGTCCCACACTGCCCGGGAGCATCAAGGCTCCCTCAAAACAGCTCTTCCGTCACGTTAGCTCTGCAGGAGAGAGCTCGCGAGACTAGGCCTTTCTTGACTCGCAAAGTGAAGCCCTGCTTGCAGGCCTCTTGTACTTGCGTCTAGAGTGCCCCACACTTGCTGTACCAAGGAGGCCTGAAAACCCACTCTCTGGGGCTGCCTTTCCTGCCGGCAAGGTAGAGTGCCTGCCCGCCCGCCTTCGGGCTGAAGTCACATTGGGCTGGGAAGTGCTAGCTGGGAAGTTAGTTTTCAGGGGCCATGGCCGCTGGTTGCACATGTACGCCTAGGGCTCCCACACTGTCCGGGAACTTCAAGGCTCCCTGCACACATCTCCTCCATCACGTTTGCTCTATAGCAGAGAGCTCGCGAGACTAGGCCTTTCTTGACTCGCGAAGTGAGGCTCTGCTTTCAGGCCTGTTGTTCTTACGTCTGCAGAGCACCATACTTGCTGTGCGCCAGAGGCCTGAAAACCCACTCTCTGGGGCTGCCTTTCCTCCCTCCAAGGAAGTCAGCCTTCCCGGCCGACTTTCTGGCGGAAACTCACTTCGGGCTGTGAAGTGCTAGTTGAGAAGTCAATTTCAGGGGCAATGGCTGCTGGGTGCACGTGGATGCCTAGGGCTCCAACACTGCTCGGGAACATCAAGGTTTCTTCCACACAGTTCTTCCTTGACGTTTGGTCTGCAGGAGAGTGCTCGCGAAACTAGGCCTTTTTTCACTCGGGAAGTGAGGTGCTACTTTAAGGCCTCTTGAACTTGCGTTTGCAGAGCCCCACACTTGCTGTGCGAGGAAGCCCTGAAAACCCACTCTCTGGGGCTGCCTTTCCTGCCTGCAAGGTAGAGTGTCTGCCCGGCCGCCTTGGGGCTGAAAGTCACATTGGGCTGGGAAGTGCTTGCTGGGAAGTCAGTTTTCAGGGGCCATGGCCGCTGGCTGCACGTTTACCGCTAGGGCTCCCACACTGCCGGGGAGCATCAAGGCTCCCTCAAAATAGCTCTTCCCTCACGTTAGCTCTGCAGGAGAGAGCTCGCGAGAATAGGCCTTTCTTGACTCGCGAAGTGAGGCCCTGCTTGCAAGCCTCTTATTCTTGCGTCTGCGGAGCACCATACTTACTGTGCTCGGGAGGCCTGAAAACCCACTCTCTGGGGCTGCCTTTCCTCCCTCCAAGGAAGTCAGCCTGCCCGGCTGACTTCTGGCTGAAACTCACTTCGGGCTGTGAAGTGCTAGTTGGGAAGTCAGTTTTCAAGGTCAATGCCCGCTGGGTGCACGTGTATGCCTAGGGCTCCAACACTGCCAGGGACATCAAGGTTTCTTCCACACAGTTCTTCTGTCACGTTAGCTCTGCAGGAGAGAGCTCGCGAGACTAGGCCTTTTTTCACTCGGGAAGTGAGGTCCTGCTTAGGCCTCTTGAACTTGCGTTTGCAGAGCCCCACACTTGCTGTGCGAGGAAGCCCTGAAAACCCACTCTCTGGGCCTGCCTTTCCTCCCTCCAAGGAAGAGAGCCTGCCCGGCCGACTTCTGGCTGAAACTCACTTCGGGCTGTGAAGTGCTAGTTGGGAAGTCAGTTTTCAAGGGCAATGGCCGCTGGGTGCACGTGTATGCCTAGGGCTCCAACACTGCCAGGGACATCAAGGTTTCTTCCACACAGTTCTTCTGTCACGTTAGCTCTGCAGGAGAGAGCTCGCGAGACTAGGCCTTTCTTCACTCGGGAAGTGAGGCCCTGCTTTCAGCCCTCTTCTACTGGCATCTGCAGAGCCCCACACTTGCTGTGCGAGGAAGTCCTGAAAACCAACTCTCAGGAGCTGTCTTTCCTCCTTCCAAGGAAGACAGCCTGCACGGCCGCCTTAGGGCTGAAAGTCACATTGGGCTGGGAAGTGCTTGCTGGGAAGTCAGTTTTCAGGGGCCATGGCCGCTGGCTGCACATGTACGCCTAGGGCTCCCACACTGCCCGGGAACTTCAAGGCTCCCTGCACACATCTCTTCTATCACGTTTGCTCTATAGCAGAGAGCTCGCGAGACTAGGCCTTTCTTGACTCGCGAAGTGAGGCCCTGCTTGCAAGCCTCTTATTCTTGTGTCTGCGGAGCACCATACTTACTGTGCTCGGGAGGCCTGAAAACCCATTCTCTGGGGCTGCCTTTCCTCCCTCCAAGGAATTCAGCCTGCCCGGCCGACTTCTGGCTGAAACTCACTTCGGGCTGTGAAGTGCTAGTTGGGAAGTCAGTTTTCAAGGGCAATGGCCGCTGGGTTCACGTGTATGCCTAGGGCTCCAACACTGCCAGAGACATCAAGGTTTCTTCCACACAGTTCTTCCTTCACGTTTGGTCTGCAGGAGAGAGCTCGCGAGACTAGGCCTTTCTTCCCTCGGGAAGTGCGGCCCTGCTTTCAGCCCTCTTCTACTGGCATCTGCAGAGCCCCACACTTGCTGTGCGAGGAAGCCCTGAAAAGCAACTCAGGAGCTGTCTTTCCTCCTTCCAAGGAAGACAGCCTGCACGGCCGCCTTCGGGCTGAAAGTCACATTGGGCTGGGAAGTGCTTGCTGGGAAGTCAGTTTTCAGGGGCCATGGCCGCTGGCTGCACATGTACGCCTAGGGCTCCCACACTGCCCGGGAACTTCAAGGCTCCCTGCACACATCTCTTCCATCACGTTTGCTCTATAGCAGAGAGCTCCAGATACTAGGCCTTTCATGACTCGCGAAGTGAGTTGTTCTTGCGTCTGCAGAGCAGCATACTTGCTGTGCGCGAGAGGCCTGAAAACCCCCTCTCTGGGGCTGCCTTTCCTCCTTCCAAGGAAGACAGCCTGCTGGCCGCCTTCGGGCTGAAAGTCACATTGGGCTGGGAAGTGCTAGCTGGGAAGTCAGTTTTCAGGTGCCATGGCCGCTGGCTGCACATTTACGGTTAGGGCTCCCGCACTGCCCGGGAACATGAAGAATCCCTCGAAATAGGTTTTCGGTTACGTTTGCTCTGCAGGAGAGTGCTCGCGAGACTAGGCCTTTCTTGACTCGGGAATGAGGCCCTGCTTACGGACCTTTGCACTGGCGTCTGCAGAGCCCCACCCTTGCTGTACGAGGGAGGCCTGAAAACCCACTCTCTGTGGCTGCCTTTCCTCCCTCCAAGGAAGACAGCCAGCCCGGCCGCCTTCGGTTTGAAAGTCACAGTGGGCTGGGAATTGCTAGCTGGGAAGTCAGTTTTCAGGGGCCATGGCCGCTGGCTGCACGTATTCGGCTAGGGGTCCCACACTGCCCGGGAGCATCAAGGCTCCCTCAAAACAGCTCTTCCGTCACGTTAGCTCTGCAGGAGAGAGCTCGCGAGACTAGGCCTTTCTTGACTCGCAAAGTGAAGCCCTGCTTGCAGGCCTCTTGTACTTGCGTCTAGAGTGCCCCACACTTGCTGTACCAAGGAGGCCTGAAAACCCACTCTCTGGGGCTGCCTTTCCTGCCGGCAAGGTAGAGTGCCTGCCCGCCCGCCTTCGGGCTGAAGTCACATTGGGCTGGGAAGTGCTAGCTGGGAAGTTAGTTTTCAGGGGCCATGGCCGCTGGTTGCACATGTACGCCTAGGGCTCCCACACTGTCCGGGAACTTCAAGGCTCCCTGCACACATCTCCTCCATCACGTTTGCTCTATAGCAGAGAGCTCGCGAGACTAGGCCTTTCTTGACTCGCGAAGTGAGGCTCTGCTTTCAGGCCTGTTGTTCTTACGTCTGCAGAGCACCATACTTGCTGTGCGCCAGAGGCCTGAAAACCCACTCTCTGGGGCTGCCTTTCCTCCCTCCAAGGAAGACAGCCTTCCCGGCCGACTTTCTGGCGGAAACTCACTTCGGGCTGTGAAGTGCTAGTTGAGAAGTCAATTTCAGGGGCAATGGCCGCTGGGTGCACGTGGATGCCTAGGGCTCCAACACTGCTCGGGAACATCAAGGTTTCTTCCACACAGTTCTTCCTTGACGTTTGGTCTGCAGGAGAGTGCTCGCGAAACTAGGCCTTTTTTCACTCGGGAAGTGAGGTGCTACTTTAAGGCCTCTTGAACTTGCGTTTGCAGAGCCCCACACTTGCTGTGCGAGGAAGCCCTGAAAACCCACTCTCTGGGGCTGCCTTTCCTGCCTGCAAGGTAGAGTGTCTGCCCGGCCGCCTTGGGGCTGAAAGTCACATTGGGCTGGGAAGTGCTTGCTGGGAAGTCAGTTTTCAGGGGCCATGGCCGCTGGCTGCACGTTTACCGCTAGGGCTCCCACACTGCCGGGGAGCATCAAGGCTCCCTCAAAATAGCTCTTCCCTCACGTTAGCTCTGCAGGAGAGAGCTCGCGAGAATAGGCCTTTCTTGACTCGCGAAGTGAGGCCCTGCTTGCAAGCCTCTTATTCTTGCGTCTGCGGAGCACCATACTTACTGTGCTCGGGAGGCCTGAAAACCCACTCTCTGGGGCTGCCTTTCCTCCCTCCAAGGAAGTCAGCCTGCCCGGCTGACTTCTGGCTGAAACTCACTTCGGGCTGTGAAGTGCTAGTTGGGAAGTCAGTTTTCAAGGGCAATGGCCGCTGGGTGCACGTGTATGCCTAGGGCTCCAACACTGCCAGGGACATCAAGGTTTCTTCCACACAGTTCTTCTGTCACGTTAGCTCTGCAGGAGAGAGCTCGCGAGACTAGGCCTTTCTTGACTCGCGAAGTGAGGCCCTGCTTGCAGGCCTCTTATTCTTGTGTCTGCGGAGCACCATACTTACTGTGCTTGGGAGGCCTGAAAACCCACTCTCTGGGGCTGCCTTTCCTCCCTCCAAGGAAGTCAGCCTGCCCGGCCGACTTCTGGCTGAAACTCACTTCGGGCTGTGAAGTGCTAGCTGGGAAGTCAGTTTTCAGGGGCCATGGCCGCTGGCTGCATGTATACGGCTAGGGGTCCCACAGTGCCAGGGAACATCAAAGCTCCCTCAAAACAGCTCTTCCGTCACGTTAGCTCTGCAGGAGAGAGCTCGCGAGACTAGGCCTTTCTTGACTCGCGAAGTGAGGCCTTGCTTGCAGGCCTCTTATTCTTGTGTTTGCGGAGCACCATACTTACTTTGCTCGGGAGGCCTGAAAACCCACTCTCTGGGGCTGCCTTTCCTCCCTCCAAGGAAGACAACCTTCCGGGCCGCCTTCGGGCTGAAAGTGACATTGGGCTGCGAAGTGCTAGCTGGGAAGTCAATTTTCAGGGGTTATGGCCGCTGTGTGCACATGGACGCCTAGGGCTCCCACACTGCCCGGGAACTTCAAGGCTCCCTGCACACATCGCTCCCATCACGATTGCGCTATAGCAGAGAGCGCCGGATACTAGGCCTTTCATGACTCGCGAAGTGAGGCCCTGCTTGCAGGCCTGTTGTTCCTGCGTCTGCAGAGCACCATCCTTGCTGTGCGCGAGAGGCCTAAAAACCAACTCTCTGGGGCTGCCTTTCCTCTTTCCAAGGAAGACAGCCTGCACTGCCGCCTTCAGGCTGAAAGTCACATTGGGCTGGGAAGTGCTAGCTGGGAAGTCAGTTTTCAGGGGCCATGGCCGCTGGCTGCACGTATACGGCTAGGGGTCCCACACTGCCAGGGAGCATCAAGACTCCCTCAAAACAGCTCTTCCGTCACGTTAGCTCTGCAGGAGAGAGCTCGCGAGACTAGGCCTTTCTTGACTCGCAAATGAAGCCCTGCTTGCAGTCCTCTTGTACTTAGGTCTAGAGTGCCCCACACTTACTGTACGAAGGAGGCCTGAAAACCCACTCTCTGGGGCTGCCTTTCCTGCCTGCAAGGTAGAGTGCCTGCCCGGACGCCTTGGGGCTGAAAGTCACATTGGGCTGGGAAGTGCTTGCTGGGAAGTCAGTTTTCAGGGGCCATGGCCGCTGGCTGCACATGTACGCCTAGGGCGCCCACACTGCCCGGGAACTTCAAGGCTCCCTGCACACATCTCTTCCATCACGTTTGCTCTATAGCAGAGAGCTCCAGATACTAGGCCTTTCATGACTCGCGAAGTGAGTTGTTCTTGCGTCTGCAGAGCACCATACTTGCTGTGCGCGAGAGGCCTGAAAACCCACTCTCTGGGGCTGCCTGTCCTCCTTCCAAGGAAGACAGCCTGCTGGCCGCCTTCGGGCTGAAAGTCACATTGGGCTGGGAAGTGCTAGCTGGGAAGTCAGTTTTCAGGTGCCATGGCCGCTGGCTGCACATTTACGGTTAGGGCTCCCTCTCTGCCCGGGAACATCAAGAATCCCTCGAAATAGGTTTTCCGTTACGTTTGCTCTGCAGGAGAGTGCTCGCGAGACTAGGCCTTTCTTGACTCGGGAATGAGGCCCTGCTTACGGACCTTTGCACTGGCGTCTGCAGAGCCCCACCCTTGCTGTACCAGGGAGGCCTGAAAACCCACTCTCCGGGGCTGCCTTTCCTCCCTCCAAGGAAGACAGCCAGCCCGGCCGCCTTCGGGTTGAAAGTCACAGTGGGCTGGGAATTGCTAGCTGGGAAGTCAGTTTTCAGGGGCCATGGCCGCTGGCTGCACGTATTCGGCTAGGGGTCCCACACTGCCCGGGAGCATCAAGGCTCCCTCAAAACAGCTCTTCCGTCACGTTAGCTCTGCAGGAGAGAGCTCGCGAGACTAGGCCTTTCTTGACTCGCAAAGTGAAGCCCTGCTTGCAGGCCTCTTGTACTTGCGTCTAGAGTGCCCCACACTTGCTGTACCAAGGAGGCCTGAAAACCCACTCTCTGGGGCTGCCTTTCCTGCCGGCAAGGTAGAGTGCCTGCCCGCCCGCCTTCGGGCTGAAGTCACATTGGGCTGGGAAGTGCTAGCTGGGAAGTTAGTTTTCAGGGGCCATGGCCGCTGGTTGCACATGTACGCCTAGGGCTCCCACACTGTCCGGGAACTTCAAGGCTCCCTGCACACATCTCCTCCATCACGTTTGCTCTATAGCAGAGAGCTCGCGAGACTAGGCCTTTCTTGACTCGCGAAGTGAGGCTCTGCTTTCAGGCCTGTTGTTCTTACGTCTGCAGAGCACCATACTTGCTGTGCGCCAGAGGCCTGAAAACCCACTCTCTGGGGCTGCCTTTCCTCCCTCCAAGGAAGTCAGCCTTCCCGGCCGACTTTCTGGCGGAAACTCACTTCGGGCTGTGAAGTGCTAGTTGAGAAGTCAATTTCAGGGGCAATGGCTGCTGGGTGCACGTGGATGCCTAGGGCTCCAACACTGCTCGGGAACATCAAGGTTTCTTCCACACAGTTCTTCCTTGACGTTTGGTCTGCAGGAGAGTGCTCGCGAAACTAGGCCTTTTTTCACTCGGGAAGTGAGGTGCTACTTTAAGGCCTCTTGAACTTGCGTTTGCAGAGCCCCACACTTGCTGTGCGAGGAAGCCCTGAAAACCCACTCTCTGGGGCTGCCTTTCCTGCCTGCAAGGTAGAGTGTCTGCCCGGCCGCCTTGGGGCTGAAAGTCACATTGGGCTGGGAAGTGCTTGCTGGGAAGTCAGTTTTCAGGGGCCATGGCCGCTGGCTGCACGTTTACCGCTAGGGCTCCCACACTGCCGGGGAGCATCAAGGCTCCCTCAAAATAGCTCTTCCCTCACGTTAGCTCTGCAGGAGAGAGCTCGCGAGAATAGGCCTTTCTTGACTCGCGAAGTGAGGCCCTGCTTGCAAGCCTCTTATTCTTGCGTCTGCGGAGCACCATACTTACTGTGCTCGGGAGGCCTGAAAACCCACTCTCTGGGGCTGCCTTTCCTCCCTCCAAGGAAGTCAGCCTGCCCGGCTGACTTCTGGCTGAAACTCACTTCGGGCTGTGAAGTGCTAGTTGGGAAGTCAGTTTTCAAGGTCAATGCCCGCTGGGTGCACGTGTATGCCTAGGGCTCCAACACTGCCAGGGACATCAAGGTTTCTTCCACACAGTTCTTCTGTCACGTTAGCTCTGCAGGAGAGAGCTCGCGAGACTAGGCCTTTTTTCACTCGGGAAGTGAGGTCCTGCTTTAAGGCCTCTTGAACTTGCGTTTGCAGAGCCCCACACTTGCTGTGCGAGGAAGCCCTGAAAACCCACTCTCTGGGCCTGCCTTTCCTCCCTCCAAGGAAGAGAGCCTGCCCGGCCGACTTCTGGCTGAAACTCACTTCGGGCTGTGAAGTGCTAGTTGGGAAGTCAGTTTTCAAGGGCAATGGCCGCTGGGTGCACGTGTATGCCTAGGGCTCCAACACTGCCAGGGACATCAAGGTTTCTTCCACACAGTTCTTCTGTCACGTTAGCTCTGCAGGAGAGAGCTCGCGAGACTAGGCCTTTCTTCACTCGGGAAGTGAGGCCCTGCTTTCAGCCCTCTTCTACTGGCATCTGCAGAGCCCCACACTTGCTGTGCGAGGAAGTCCTGAAAACCAACTCTCAGGAGCTGTCTTTCCTCCTTCCAAGGAAGACAGCCTGCACGGCCGCCTTCGGGCTGAAAGTCACATTGGGCTGGGAAGTGCTTGCTGGGAAGTCAGTTTTCAGGGGCCATGGCCGCTGGCTGCACATGTACGCCTAGGGCTCCCACACTGCCCGGGAACTTCAAGGCTCCCTGCACACATCTCTTCTATCACGTTTGCTCTATAGCAGAGAGCTCGCGAGACTAAGCCTTTCTTGACTCGCGAAGTGAGGCCCTGCTTGCAAGCCTCTTATTCTTGTGTCTGCGGAGCACCATACTTACTGTGCTCGGGAGGCCTGAAAACCCATTCTCTGGGGCTGCCTTTCCTCCCTCCAAGGAATTCAGCCTGCCCGGCCGACTTCTGGCTGAAACTCACTTCGGGCTGTGAAGTGCTAGTTGGGAAGTCAGTTTTCAAGGGCAATGGCCGCTGGGTTCACGTGTATGCCTAGGGCTCCAACACTGCCAGAGACATCAAGGTTTCTTCCACACAGTTCTTCCTTCACGTTTGGTCTGCAGGAGAGAGCTCGCGAGACTAGGCCTTTCTTCCCTCGGGAAGTGAGGCCCTGCTTTCAGCCCTCTTCTACTGGCATCTGCAGAGCCCCACACTTGCTGTGCGAGGAAGCCCTGAAAACCAACTCAGGAGCTGTCTTTCCTCCTTCCAAGGAAGACAGCCTGCACGGCCGCCTTCGGGCTGAAAGTCACATTGGGCTGGGAAGTGCTTGCTGGGAAGTCAGTTTTCAGGGGCCATGGCCGCTGGCTGCACATGTACGCCTAGGGCTCCCACACTGCCCGGGAACTTCAAGGCTCCCTGCACACATCTCTTCCATCACGTTTGCTCTATAGCAGAGAGCTCCAGATACTAGGCCTTTCATGACTCGCGAAGTGAGTTGTTCTTGCGTCTGCAGAGCAGCATACTTGCTGTGCGCGAGAGGCCTGAAAACCCACTCTCTGGGGCTGCCTTTCCTCCTTCCAAGGAAGACAGCCTGCTGGCCGCCTTCGGGCTGAAAGTCACATTGGGCTGGGAAGTGCTAGCTGGGAAGTCAGTTTTCAGGTGCCATGGCCGCTGGCTGCACATTTACGGTTAGGGCTCCCGCACTGCCCGGGAACATGAAGAATCCCTCGAAATAGGTTTTCGGTTACGTTTGCTCTGCAGGAGAGTGCTCGCGAGACTAGGCCTTTCTTGACTCGGGAATGAGGCCCTGCTTACGGACCTTTGCACTGGCGTCTGCAGAGCCCCACCCTTGCTGTACGAGGGAGGCCTGAAAACCCACTCTCTGGGGCTGCCTTTCCTGCCTGCAAGGTAGAGTGTCTGCCCGGCCGCCTTGGGGCTGAAAGTCACATTGGGCTGGGAAGTGCTTGCTGGGAAGTCAGTTTTCAGGGGCCATGGCCGCTGGCTGCACGTTTACCGCTAGGGCTCCCACACTGCCGGGGAGCATCAAGGCTCCCTCAAAATAGCTCTTCCCTCACGTTAGCTCTGCAGGAGAGAGCTCGCGAGAATAGGCCTTTCTTGACTCGCGAAGTGAGGCCCTGCTTGCAAGCCTCTTATTCTTGCGTCTGCGGAGCACCATACTTACTGTGCTCGGGAGGCCTGAAAACCCACTCTCTGGGGCTGCCTTTCCTCCCTCCAAGGAAGTCAGCCTGCCCGGCTGACTTCTGGCTGAAACTCACTTCGGGCTGTGAAGTGCTAGTTGGGAAGTCAGTTTTCAAGGGCAATGGCCGCTGGGTGCACGTGTATGCCTAGGGCTCCAACACTGCCAGGGACATCAAGGTTTCTTCCACACAGTTCTTCTGTCACGTTAGCTCTGCAGGAGAGAGCTCGCGAGACTAGGCCTTTCTTGACTCGCGAAGTGAGGCCCTGCTTGCAGGCCTCTTATTCTTGTGTCTGCGGAGCACCATACTTACTGTGCTTGGGAGGCCTGAAAACCCACTCTCTGGGGCTGCCTTTCCTCCCTCCAAGGAAGTCAGCCTGCCCGGCCGACTTCTGGCTGAAACTCACTTCGGGCTGTGAAGTGCTAGCTGGGAAGTCAGTTTTCAGGGGCCATGGCCGCTGGCTGCATGTATACGGCTAGGGGTCCCACACTGCCAGGGAACATCAAAGCTCCCTCAAAACAGCTCTTCCGTCACGTTAGCTCTGCAGGAGAGAGCTCGCGAGACTAGGCCTTTCTTGACTCGCGAAGTGAGGCCTTGCTTGCAGGCCTCTTATTCTTGTGTTTGCGGAGCACCATACTTACTTTGCTCGGGAGGCCTGAAAACCCACTCTCTGGGGCTGCCTTTCCTCCCTCCAAGGAAGACAACCTTCCGGGCCGCCTTCGGGCTGAAAGTGACATTGGGCTGCGAAGTGCTAGCTGGGAAGTCAATTTTCAGGGGTTATGGCCGCTGTGTGCACATGGACGCCTAGGGCTCCCACACTGCCCGGGAACTTCAAGGCTCCCTGCACACATCGCTCCCATCACGATTGCGCTATAGCAGAGAGCGCCGGATACTAGGCCTTTCATGACTCGCGAAGTGAGGCCCTGCTTGCAGGCCTGTTGTTCCTGCGTCTGCAGAGCACCATCCTTGCTGTGCGCGAGAGGCCTAAAAACCAACTCTCTGGGGCTGCCTTTCCTCTTTCCAAGGAAGACAGCCTGCACTGCCGCCTTCAGGCTGAAAGTCACATTGGGCTGGGAAGTGCTAGCTGGGAAGTCAGTTTTCAGGGGCCATGGCCGCTGGCTGCACGTATACGGCTAGGGGTCCCACACTGCCAGGGAGCATCAAGACTCCCTCAAAACAGCTCTTCCGTCACGTTAGCTCTGCAGGAGAGAGCTCGCGAGACTAGGCCTTTCTTGACTCGCAAATGAAGCCCTGCTTGCAGTCCTCTTGTACTTAGGTCTAGAGTGCCCCACACTTACTGTACGAAGGAGGCCTGAAAACCCACTCTCTGGGGCTGCCTTTCCTGCCTGCAAGGTAGAGTGCCTGCCCGGACGCCTTGGGGCTGAAAGTCACATTGGGCTGGGAAGTGCTTGCTGGGAAGTCAGTTTTCAGGGGCCATGGCCGCTGGCTGCACATGTACGCCTAGGGCGCCCACACTGCCCGGGAACTTCAAGGCTCCCTGCACACATCTCTTCCATCACGTTTGCTCTATAGCAGAGAGCTCCAGATACTAGGCCTTTCATGACTCGCGAAGTGAGTTGTTCTTGCGTCTGCAGAGCACCATACTTGCTGTGCGCGAGAGGCCTGAAAACCCACTCTCTGGGGCTGCCTGTCCTCCTTCCAAGGAAGACAGCCTGCTGGCCGCCTTCGGGCTGAAAGTCACATTGGGCTGGGAAGTGCTAGCTGGGAAGTCAGTTTTCAGGTGCCATGGCCGCTGGCTGCACATTTACGGTTAGGGCTCCCTCTCTGCCCGGGAACATCAAGAATCCCTCGAAATAGGTTTTCCGTTACGTTTGCTCTGCAGGAGAGTGCTCGCGAGACTAGGCCTTTCTTGACTCGGGAATGAGGCCCTGCTTACGGACCTTTGCACTGGCGTCTGCAGAGCCCCACCCTTGCTGTACCAGGGAGGCCTGAAAACCCACTCTCCGGGGCTGCCTTTCCTCCCTCCAAGGAAGACAGCCAGCCCGGCCGCCTTCGGGTTGAAAGTCACAGTGGGCTGGGAATTGCTAGCTGGGAAGTCAGTTTTCAGGGGCCATGGCCGCTGGCTGCACGTATTCGGCTAGGGGTCCCACACTGCCCGGGAGCATCAAGGCTCCCTCAAAACAGCTCTTCCGTCACGTTAGCTCTGCAGGAGAGAGCTCGCGAGACTAGGCCTTTCTTGACTCGCAAAGTGAAGCCCTGCTTGCAGGCCTCTTGTACTTGCGTCTAGAGTGCCCCACACTTGCTGTACCAAGGAGGCCTGAAAACCCACTCTCTGGGGCTGCCTTTCCTGCCGGCAAGGTAGAGTGCCTGCCCGCCCGCCTTCGGGCTGAAGTCACATTGGGCTGGGAAGTGCTAGCTGGGAAGTTAGTTTTCAGGGGCCATGGCCGCTGGTTGCACATGTACGCCTAGGGCTCCCACACTGTCCGGGAACTTCAAGGCTCCCTGCACACATCTCCTCCATCACGTTTGCTCTATAGCAGAGAGCTCGCGAGACTAGGCCTTTCTTGACTCGCGAAGTGAGGCTCTGCTTTCAGGCCTGTTGTTCTTACGTCTGCAGAGCACCATACTTGCTGTGCGCCAGAGGCCTGAAAACCCACTCTCTGGGGCTGCCTTTCCTCCCTCCAAGGAAGTCAGCCTTCCCGGCCGACTTTCTGGCGGAAACTCACTTCGGGCTGTGAAGTGCTAGTTGAGAAGTCAATTTCAGGGGCAATGGCTGCTGGGTGCACGTGGATGCCTAGGGCTCCAACACTGCTCGGGAACATCAAGGTTTCTTCCACACAGTTCTTCCTTGACGTTTGGTCTGCAGGAGAGTGCTCGCGAAACTAGGCCTTTTTTCACTCGGGAAGTGAGGTGCTACTTTAAGGCCTCTTGAACTTGCGTTTGCAGAGCCCCACACTTGCTGTGCGAGGAAGCCCTGAAAACCCACTCTCTGGGGCTGCCTTTCCTGCCTGCAAGGTAGAGTGTCTGCCCGGCCGCCTTGGGGCTGAAAGTCACATTGGGCTGGGAAGTGCTTGCTGGGAAGTCAGTTTTCAGGGGCCATGGCCGCTGGCTGCACGTTTACCGCTAGGGCTCCCACACTGCCGGGGAGCATCAAGGCTCCCTCAAAATAGCTCTTCCCTCACGTTAGCTCTGCAGGAGAGAGCTCGCGAGAATAGGCCTTTCTTGACTCGCGAAGTGAGGCCCTGCTTGCAAGCCTCTTATTCTTGCGTCTGCGGAGCACCATACTTACTGTGCTCGGGAGGCCTGAAAACCCACTCTCTGGGGCTGCCTTTCCTCCCTCCAAGGAAGTCAGCCTGCCCGGCTGACTTCTGGCTGAAACTCACTTCGGGCTGTGAAGTGCTAGTTGGGAAGTCAGTTTTCAAGGTCAATGCCCGCTGGGTGCACGTGTATGCCTAGGGCTCCAACACTGCCAGGGACATCAAGGTTTCTTCCACACAGTTCTTCTGTCACGTTAGCTCTGCAGGAGAGAGCTCGCGAGACTAGGCCTTTTTTCACTCGGGAAGTGAGGTCCTGCTTTAAGGCCTCTTGAACTTGCGTTTGCAGAGCCCCACACTTGCTGTGCGAGGAAGCCCTGAAAACCCACTCTCTGGGCCTGCCTTTCCTCCCTCCAAGGAAGAGAGCCTGCCCGGCCGACTTCTGGCTGAAACTCACTTCGGGCTGTGAAGTGCTAGTTGGGAAGTCAGTTTTCAAGGGCAATGGCCGCTGGGTGCACGTGTATGCCTAGGGCTCCAACACTGCCAGGGACATCAAGGTTTCTTCCACACAGTTCTTCTGTCACGTTAGCTCTGCAGGAGAGAGCTCGCGAGACTAGGCCTTTCTTCACTCGGGAAGTGAGGCCCTGCTTTCAGCCCTCTTCTACTGGCATCTGCAGAGCCCCACACTTGCTGTGCGAGGAAGTCCTGAAAACCAACTCTCAGGAGCTGTCTTTCCTCCTTCCAAGGAAGACAGCCTGCACGGCCGCCTTCGGGCTGAAAGTCACATTGGGCTGGGAAGTGCTTGCTGGGAAGTCAGTTTTCAGGGGCCATGGCCGCTGGCTGCACATGTACGCCTAGGGCTCCCACACTGCCCGGGAACTTCAAGGCTCCCTGCACACATCTCTTCTATCACGTTTGCTCTATAGCAGAGAGCTCGCGAGACTAGGCCTTTCTTGACTCGCGAAGTGAGGCCCTGCTTGCAAGCCTCTTATTCTTGTGTCTGCGGAGCACCATACTTACTGTGCTCGGGAGGCCTGAAAACCCATTCTCTGGGGCTGCCTTTCCTCCCTCCAAGGAATTCAGCCTGCCCGGCCGACTTCTGGCTGAAACTCACTTCGGGCTGTGAAGTGCTAGTTGGGAAGTCAGTTTTCAAGGGCAATGGCCGCTGGGTTCACGTGTATGCCTAGGGCTCCAACACTGCCAGAGACATCAAGGTTTCTTCCACACAGTTCTTCCTTCACGTTTGGTCTGCAGGAGAGAGCTCGCGAGACTAGGCCTTTCTTCCCTCGGGAAGTGAGGCCCTGCTTTCAGCCCTCTTCTACTGGCATCTGCAGAGCCCCACACTTGCTGTGCGAGGAAGCCCTGAAAACCAACTCAGGAGCTGTCTTTCCTCCTTCCAAGGAAGACAGCCTGCACGGCCGCCTTCGGGCTGAAAGTCACATTGGGCTGGGAAGTGCTTGCTGGGAAGTCAGTTTTCAGGGGCCATGGCCGCTGGCTGCACATGTACGCCTAGGGCTCCCACACTGCCCGGGAACTTCAAGGCTCCCTGCACACATCTCTTCCATCACGTTTGCTCTATAGCAGAGAGCTCCAGATACTAGGCCTTTCATGACTCGCGAAGTGAGTTGTTCTTGCGTCTGCAGAGCAGCATACTTGCTGTGCGCGAGAGGCCTGAAAACCCCCTCTCTGGGGCTGCCTTTCCTCCTTCCAAGGAAGACAGCCTGCTGGCCGCCTTCGGGCTGAAAGTCACATTGGGCTGGGAAGTGCTAGCTGGGAAGTCAGTTTTCAGGTGCCATGGCCGCTGGCTGCACATTTACGGTTAGGGCTCCCGCACTGCCCGGGAACATGAAGAATCCCTCGAAATAGGTTTTCGGTTACGTTTGCTCTGCAGGAGAGTGCTCGCGAGACTAGGCCTTTCTTGACTCGGGAATGAGGCCCTGCTTACGGACCTTTGCACTGGCGTCTGCAGAGCCCCACCCTTGCTGTACGAGGGAGGCCTGAAAACCCACTCTCTGGGGCTGCCTTTCCTGCCTGCAAGGTAGAGTGTCTGCCCGGCCGCCTTGGGGCTGAAAGTCACATTGGGCTGGGAAGTGCTTGCTGGGAAGTCAGTTTTCAGGGGCCATGGCCGCTGGCTGCACGTTTACCGCTAGGGCTCCCACACTGCCGGGGAGCATCAAGGCTCCCTCAAAATAGCTCTTCCCTCACGTTAGCTCTGCAGGAGAGAGCTCGCGAGAATAGGCCTTTCTTGACTCGCGAAGTGAGGCCCTGCTTGCAAGCCTCTTATTCTTGCGTCTGCGGAGCACCATACTTACTGTGCTCGGGAGGCCTGAAAACCCACTCTCTGGGGCTGCCTTTCCTCCCTCCAAGGAAGTCAGCCTGCCCGGCTGACTTCTGGCTGAAACTCACTTCGGGCTGTGAAGTGCTAGTTGGGAAGTCAGTTTTCAAGGGCAATGGCCGCTGGGTGCACGTGTATGCCTAGGGCTCCAACACTGCCAGGGACATCAAGGTTTCTTCCACACAGTTCTTCTGTCACGTTAGCTCTGCAGGAGAGAGCTCGCGAGACTAGGCCTTTCTTGACTCGCGAAGTGAGGCCCTGCTTGCAGGCCTCTTATTCTTGTGTCTGCGGAGCACCATACTTACTGTGCTTGGGAGGCCTGAAAACCCACTCTCTGGGGCTGCCTTTCCTCCCTCCAAGGAAGTCAGCCTGCCCGGCCGACTTCTGGCTGAAACTCACTTCGGGCTGTGAAGTGCTAGCTGGGAAGTCAGTTTTCAGGGGCCATGGCCGCTGGCTGCATGTATACGGCTAGGGGTCCCACAGTGCCAGGGAACATCAAAGCTCCCTCAAAACAGCTCTTCCGTCACGTTAGCTCTGCAGGAGAGAGCTCGCGAGACTAGGCCTTTCTTGACTCGCGAAGTGAGGCCTTGCTTGCAGGCCTCTTATTCTTGTGTTTGCGGAGCACCATACTTACTTTGCTCGGGAGGCCTGAAAACCCACTCTCTGGGGCTGCCTTTCCTCCCTCCAAGGAAGACAACCTTCCGGGCCGCCTTCGGGCTGAAAGTGACATTGGGCTGCGAAGTGCTAGCTGGGAAGTCAATTTTCAGGGGTTATGGCCGCTGTGTGCACATGGACGCCTAGGGCTCCCACACTGCCCGGGAACTTCAAGGCTCCCTGCACACATCGCTCCCATCACGATTGCGCTATAGCAGAGAGCGCCAGATACTAGGCCTTTCATGACTCGCGAAGTGAGGCCCTGCTTGCAGGCCTGTTGTTCCTGCGTCTGCAGAGCACCATCCTTGCTGTGCGCGAGAGGCCTAAAAACCAACTCTCTGGGGCTGCCTTTCCTCTTTCCAAGGAAGACAGCCTGCACTGCCGCCTTCAGGCTGAAAGTCACATTGGGCTGGGAAGTGCTAGCTGGGAAGTCAGTTTTCAGGGGCCATGGCCGCTGGCTGCACGTATACGGCTAGGGGTCCCACACTGCCAGGGAGCATCAAGACTCCCTCAAAACAGCTCTTCCGTCACGTTAGCTCTGCAGGAGAGAGCTCGCGAGACTAGGCCTTTCTTGACTCGCAAATGAAGCCCTGCTTGCAGTCCTCTTGTACTTAGGTCTAGAGTGCCCCACACTTACTGTACGAAGGAGGCCTGAAAACCCACTCTCTGGGGCTGCCTTTCCTGCCTGCAAGGTAGAGTGCCTGCCCGGACGCCTTGGGGCTGAAAGTCACATTGGGCTGGGAAGTGCTTGCTGGGAAGTCAGTTTTCAGGGGCCATGGCCGCTGGCTGCACATGTACGCCTAGGGCGCCCACACTGCCCGGGAACTTCAAGGCTCCCTGCACACATCTCTTCCATCACGTTTGCTCTATAGCAGAGAGCTCCAGATACTAGGCCTTTCATGACTCGCGAAGTGAGTTGTTCTTGCGTCTGCAGAGCACCATACTTGCTGTGCGCGAGAGGCCTGAAAACCCACTCTCTGGGGCTGCCTGTCCTCCTTCCAAGGAAGACAGCCTGCTGGCCGCCTTCGGGCTGAAAGTCACATTGGGCTGGGAAGTGCTAGCTGGGAAGTCAGTTTTCAGGTGCCATGGCCGCTGGCTGCACATTTACGGTTAGGGCTCCCTCTCTGCCCGGGAACATCAAGAATCCCTCGAAATAGGTTTTCCGTTACGTTTGCTCTGCAGGAGAGTGCTCGCGAGACTAGGCCTTTCTTGACTCGGGAATGAGGCCCTGCTTACGGACCTTTGCACTGGCGTCTGCAGAGCCCCACCCTTGCTGTACCAGGGAGGCCTGAAAACCCACTCTCCGGGGCTGCCTTTCCTCCCTCCAAGGAAGACAGCCAGCCCGGCCGCCTTCGGGTTGAAAGTCACAGTGGGCTGGGAATTGCTAGCTGGGAAGTCAGTTTTCAGGGGCCATGGCCGCTGGCTGCACGTATTCGGCTAGGGGTCCCACACTGCCCGGGAGCATCAAGGCTCCCTCAAAACAGCTCTTCCGTCACGTTAGCTCTGCAGGAGAGAGCTCGCGAGACTAGGCCTTTCTTGACTCGCAAAGTGAAGCCCTGCTTGCAGGCCTCTTGTACTTGCGTCTAGAGTGCCCCACACTTGCTGTACCAAGGAGGCCTGAAAACCCACTCTCTGGGGCTGCCTTTCCTGCCGGCAAGGTAGAGTGCCTGCCCGCCCGCCTTCGGGCTGAAGTCACATTGGGCTGGGAAGTGCTAGCTGGGAAGTTAGTTTTCAGGGGCCATGGCCGCTGGTTGCACATGTACGCCTAGGGCTCCCACACTGTCCGGGAACGTCAAGGCTCCCTGCACACATCTCCTCCATCACGTTTGCTCTATAGCAGAGAGCTCGCGAGACTAGGCCTTTCTTGACTCGCGAAGTGAGGCTCTGCTTTCAGGCCTGTTGTTCTTACGTCTGCAGAGCACCATACTTGCTGTGCGCCAGAGGCCTGAAAACCCACTCTCTGGGGCTGCCTTTCCTCCCTCCAAGGAAGTCAGCCTTCCCGGCCGACTTTCTGGCGGAAACTCACTTCGGGCTGTGAAGTGCTAGTTGAGAAGTCAATTTCAGGGGCAATGGCTGCTGGGTGCACGTGGATGCCTAGGGCTCCAACACTGCTCGGGAACATCAAGGTTTCTTCCACACAGTTCTTCCTTGACGTTTGGTCTGCAGGAGAGTGCTCGCGAAACTAGGCCTTTTTTCACTCGGGAAGTGAGGTGCTACTTTAAGGCCTCTTGAACTTGCGTTTGCAGAGCCCCACACTTGCTGTGCGAGGAAGCCCTGAAAACCCACTCTCTGGGGCTGCCTTTCCTGCCTGCAAGGTAGAGTGTCTGCCCGGCCGCCTTGGGGCTGAAAGTCACATTGGGCTGGGAAGTGCTTGCTGGGAAGTCAGTTTTCAGGGGCCATGGCCGCTGGCTGCACGTTTACCGCTAGGGCTCCCACACTGCCGGGGAGCATCAAGGCTCCCTCAAAATAGCTCTTCCCTCACGTTAGCTCTGCAGGAGAGAGCTCGCGAGAATAGGCCTTTCTTGACTCGCGAAGTGAGGCCCTGCTTGCAAGCCTCTTATTCTTGCGTCTGCGGAGCACCATACTTACTGTGCTCGGGAGGCCTGAAAACCCACTCTCTGGGGCTGCCTTTCCTCCCTCCAAGGAAGTCAGCCTGCCCGGCTGACTTCTGGCTGAAACTCACTTCGGGCTGTGAAGTGCTAGTTGGGAAGTCAGTTTTCAAGGTCAATGCCCGCTGGGTGCACGTGTATGCCTAGGGCTCCAACACTGCCAGGGACATCAAGGTTTCTTCCACACAGTTCTTCTGTCACGTTAGCTCTGCAGGAGAGAGCTCGCGAGACTAGGCCTTTTTTCACTCGGGAAGTGAGGTCCTGCTTTAAGGCCTCTTGAACTTGCGTTTGCAGAGCCCCACACTTGCTGTGCGAGGAAGCCCTGAAAACCCACTCTCTGGGCCTGCCTTTCCTCCCTCCAAGGAAGAGAGCCTGCCCGGCCGACTTCTGGCTGAAACTCACTTCGGGCTGTGAAGTGCTAGTTGGGAAGTCAGTTTTCAAGGGCAATGGCCGCTGGGTGCACGTGTATGCCTAGGGCTCCAACACTGCCAGGGACATCAAGGTTTCTTCCACACAGTTCTTCTGTCACGTTAGCTCTGCAGGAGAGAGCTCGCGAGACTAGGCCTTTCTTCACTCGGGAAGTGAGGCCCTGCTTTCAGCCCTCTTCTACTGGCATCTGCAGAGCCCCACACTTGCTGTGCGAGGAAGTCCTGAAAACCAACTCTCAGGAGCTGTCTTTCCTCCTTCCAAGGAAGACAGCCTGCACGGCCGCCTTCGGGCTGAAAGTCACATTGGGCTGGGAAGTGCTTGCTGGGAAGTCAGTTTTCAGGGGCCATGGCCGCTGGCTGCACATGTACGCCTAGGGCTCCCACACTGCCCGGGAACTTCAAGGCTCCCTGCACACATCTCTTCTATCACGTTTGCTCTATAGCAGAGAGCTCGCGAGACTAGGCCTTTCTTGACTCGCGAAGTGAGGCCCTGCTTGCAAGCCTCTTATTCTTGTGTCTGCGGAGCACCATACTTACTGTGCTCGGGAGGCCTGAAAACCCATTCTCTGGGGCTGCCTTTCCTCCCTCCAAGGAATTCAGCCTGCCCGGCCGACTTCTGGCTGAAACTCACTTCGGGCTGTGAAGTGCTAGTTGGGAAGTCAGTTTTCAAGGGCAATGGCCGCTGGGTTCACGTGTATGCCTAGGGCTCCAACACTGCCAGAGACATCAAGGTTTCTTCCACACAGTTCTTCCTTCACGTTTGGTCTGCAGGAGAGAGCTCGCGAGACTAGGCCTTTCTTCCCTCGGGAAGTGAGGCCCTGCTTTCAGCCCTCTTCTACTGGCATCTGCAGAGCCCCACACTTGCTGTGCGAGGAAGCCCTGAAAACCAACTCAGGAGCTGTCTTTCCTCCTTCCAAGGAAGACAGCCTGCACGGCCGCCTTCGGGCTGAAAGTCACATTGGGCTGGGAAGTGCTTGCTGGGAAGTCAGTTTTCAGGGGCCATGGCCGCTGGCTGCACATGTACGCCTAGGGCTCCCACACTGCCCGGGAACTTCAAGGCTCCCTGCACACATCTCTTCCATCACGTTTGCTCTATAGCAGAGAGCTCCAGATACTAGGCCTTTCATGACTCGCGAAGTGAGTTGTTCTTGCGTCTGCAGAGCAGCATACTTGCTGTGCGCGAGAGGCCTGAAAACCCCCTCTCTGGGGCTGCCTTTCCTCCTTCCAAGGAAGACAGCCTGCTGGCCGCCTTCGGGCTGAAAGTCACATTGGGCTGGGAAGTGCTAGCTGGGAAGTCAGTTTTCAGGTGCCATGGCCGCTGGCTGCACATTTACGGTTAGGGCTCCCGCACTGCCCGGGAACATGAAGAATCCCTCGAAATAGGTTTTCGGTTACGTTTGCTCTGCAGGAGAGTGCTCGCGAGACTAGGCCTTTCTTGACTCGGGAATGAGGCCCTGCTTACGGACCTTTGCACTGGCGTCTGCAGAGCCCCACCCTTGCTGTACGAGGGAGGCCTGAAAACCCACTCTCTGGGGCTGCCTTTCCTGCCTGCAAGGTAGAGTGTCTGCCCGGCCGCCTTGGGGCTGAAAGTCACATTGGGCTGGGAAGTGCTTGCTGGGAAGTCAGTTTTCAGGGGCCATGGCCGCTGGCTGCACGTTTACCGCTAGGGCTCCCACACTGCCGGGGAGCATCAAGGCTCCCTCAAAATAGCTCTTCCCTCACGTTAGCTCTGCAGGAGAGAGCTCGCGAGAATAGGCCTTTCTTGACTCGCGAAGTGAGGCCCTGCTTGCAAGCCTCTTATTCTTGCGTCTGCGGAGCACCATACTTACTGTGCTCGGGAGGCCTGAAAACCCACTCTCTGGGGCTGCCTTTCCTCCCTCCAAGGAAGTCAGCCTGCCCGGCTGACTTCTGGCTGAAACTCACTTCGGGCTGTGAAGTGCTAGTTGGGAAGTCAGTTTTCAAGGGCAATGGCCGCTGGGTGCACGTGTATGCCTAGGGCTCCAACACTGCCAGGGACATCAAGGTTTCTTCCACACAGTTCTTCTGTCACGTTAGCTCTGCAGGAGAGAGCTCGCGAGACTAGGCCTTTCTTGACTCGCGAAGTGAGGCCCTGCTTGCAGGCCTCTTATTCTTGTGTCTGCGGAGCACCATACTTACTGTGCTTGGGAGGCCTGAAAACCCACTCTCTGGGGCTGCCTTTCCTCCCTCCAAGGAAGTCAGCCTGCCCGGCCGACTTCTGGCTGAAACTCACTTCGGGCTGTGAAGTGCTAGCTGGGAAGTCAGTTTTCAGGGGCCATGGCCGCTGGCTGCATGTATACGGCTAGGGGTCCCACAGTGCCAGGGAACATCAAAGCTCCCTCAAAACAGCTCTTCCGTCACGTTAGCTCTGCAGGAGAGAGCTCGCGAGACTAGGCCTTTCTTGACTCGCGAAGTGAGGCCTTGCTTGCAGGCCTCTTATTCTTGTGTTTGCGGAGCACCATACTTACTTTGCTCGGGAGGCCTGAAAACCCACTCTCTGGGGCTGCCTTTCCTCCCTCCAAGGAAGACAACCTTCCGGGCCGCCTTCGGGCTGAAAGTGACATTGGGCTGCGAAGTGCTAGCTGGGAAGTCAATTTTCAGGGGTTATGGCCGCTGTGTGCACATGGACGCCTAGGGCTCCCACACTGCCCGGGAACTTCAAGGCTCCCTGCACACATCGCTCCCATCACGATTGCGCTATAGCAGAGAGCGCCAGATACTAGGCCTTTCATGACTCGCGAAGTGAGGCCCTGCTTGCAGGCCTGTTGTTCCTGCGTCTGCAGAGCACCATCCTTGCTGTGCGCGAGAGGCCTAAAAACCAACTCTCTGGGGCTGCCTTTCCTCTTTCCAAGGAAGACAGCCTGCACTGCCGCCTTCAGGCTGAAAGTCACATTGGGCTGGGAAGTGCTAGCTGGGAAGTCAGTTTTCAGGGGCCATGGCCGCTGGCTGCACGTATACGGCTAGGGGTCCCACACTGCCAGGGAGCATCAAGACTCCCTCAAAACAGCTCTTCCGTCACGTTAGCTCTGCAGGAGAGAGCTCGCGAGACTAGGCCTTTCTTGACTCGCAAATGAAGCCCTGCTTGCAGTCCTCTTGTACTTAGGTCTAGAGTGCCCCACACTTACTGTACGAAGGAGGCCTGAAAACCCACTCTCTGGGGCTGCCTTTCCTGCCTGCAAGGTAGAGTGCCTGCCCGGACGCCTTGGGGCTGAAAGTCACATTGGGCTGGGAAGTGCTTGCTGGGAAGTCAGTTTTCAGGGGCCATGGCCGCTGGCTGCACATGTACGCCTAGGGCGCCCACACTGCCCGGGAACTTCAAGGCTCCCTGCACACATCTCTTCCATCACGTTTGCTCTATAGCAGAGAGCTCCAGATACTAGGCCTTTCATGACTCGCGAAGTGAGTTGTTCTTGCGTCTGCAGAGCACCATACTTGCTGTGCGCGAGAGGCCTGAAAACCCACTCTCTGGGGCTGCCTGTCCTCCTTCCAAGGAAGACAGCCTGCTGGCCGCCTTCGGGCTGAAAGTCACATTGGGCTGGGAAGTGCTAGCTGGGAAGTCAGTTTTCAGGTGCCATGGCCGCTGGCTGCACATTTACGGTTAGGGCTCCCTCTCTGCCCGGGAACATCAAGAATCCCTCGAAATAGGTTTTCCGTTACGTTTGCTCTGCAGGAGAGTGCTCGCGAGACTAGGCCTTTCTTGACTCGGGAATGAGGCCCTGCTTACGGACCTTTGCACTGGCGTCTGCAGAGCCCCACCCTTGCTGTACCAGGGAGGCCTGAAAACCCACTCTCCGGGGCTGCCTTTCCTCCCTCCAAGGAAGACAGCCAGCCCGGCCGCCTTCGGGTTGAAAGTCACAGTGGGCTGGGAATTGCTAGCTGGGAAGTCAGTTTTCAGGGGCCATGGCCGCTGGCTGCACGTATTCGGCTAGGGGTCCCACACTGCCCGGGAGCATCAAGGCTCCCTCAAAACAGCTCTTCCGTCACGTTAGCTCTGCAGGAGAGAGCTCGCGAGACTAGGCCTTTCTTGACTCGCAAAGTGAAGCCCTGCTTGCAGGCCTCTTGTACTTGCGTCTAGAGTGCCCCACACTTGCTGTACCAAGGAGGCCTGAAAACCCACTCTCTGGGGCTGCCTTTCCTGCCGGCAAGGTAGAGTGCCTGCCCGCCCGCCTTCGGGCTGAAGTCACATTGGGCTGGGAAGTGCTAGCTGGGAAGTTAGTTTTCAGGGGCCATGGCCGCTGGTTGCACATGTACGCCTAGGGCTCCCACACTGTCCGGGAACGTCAAGGCTCCCTGCACACATCTCCTCCATCACGTTTGCTCTATAGCAGAGAGCTCGCGAGACTAGGCCTTTCTTGACTCGCGAAGTGAGGCTCTGCTTTCAGGCCTGTTGTTCTTACGTCTGCAGAGCACCATACTTGCTGTGCGCCAGAGGCCTGAAAACCCACTCTCTGGGGCTGCCTTTCCTCCCTCCAAGGAAGTCAGCCTTCCCGGCCGACTTTCTGGCGGAAACTCACTTCGGGCTGTGAAGTGCTAGTTGAGAAGTCAATTTCAGGGGCAATGGCTGCTGGGTGCACGTGGATGCCTAGGGCTCCAACACTGCTCGGGAACATCAAGGTTTCTTCCACACAGTTCTTCCTTGACGTTTGGTCTGCAGGAGAGTGCTCGCGAAACTAGGCCTTTTTTCACTCGGGAAGTGAGGTGCTACTTTAAGGCCTCTTGAACTTGCGTTTGCAGAGCCCCACACTTGCTGTGCGAGGAAGCCCTGAAAACCCACTCTCTGGGGCTGCCTTTCCTGCCTGCAAGGTAGAGTGTCTGCCCGGCCGCCTTGGGGCTGAAAGTCACATTGGGCTGGGAAGTGCTTGCTGGGAAGTCAGTTTTCAGGGGCCATGGCCGCTGGCTGCACGTTTACCGCTAGGGCTCCCACACTGCCGGGGAGCATCAAGGCTCCCTCAAAATAGCTCTTCCCTCACGTTAGCTCTGCAGGAGAGAGCTCGCGAGAATAGGCCTTTCTTGACTCGCGAAGTGAGGCCCTGCTTGCAAGCCTCTTATTCTTGCGTCTGCGGAGCACCATACTTACTGTGCTCGGGAGGCCTGAAAACCCACTCTCTGGGGCTGCCTTTCCTCCCTCCAAGGAAGTCAGCCTGCCCGGCTGACTTCTGGCTGAAACTCACTTCGGGCTGTGAAGTGCTAGTTGGGAAGTCAGTTTTCAAGGTCAATGCCCGCTGGGTGCACGTGTATGCCTAGGGCTCCAACACTGCCAGGGACATCAAGGTTTCTTCCACACAGTTCTTCTGTCACGTTAGCTCTGCAGGAGAGAGCTCGCGAGACTAGGCCTTTTTTCACTCGGGAAGTGAGGTCCTGCTTTAAGGCCTCTTGAACTTGCGTTTGCAGAGCCCCACACTTGCTGTGCGAGGAAGCCCTGAAAACCCACTCTCTGGGCCTGCCTTTCCTCCCTCCAAGGAAGAGAGCCTGCCCGGCCGACTTCTGGCTGAAACTCACTTCGGGCTGTGAAGTGCTAGTTGGGAAGTCAGTTTTCAAGGGCAATGGCCGCTGGGTGCACGTGTATGCCTAGGGCTCCAACACTGCCAGGGACATCAAGGTTTCTTCCACACAGTTCTTCTGTCACGTTAGCTCTGCAGGAGAGAGCTCGCGAGACTAGGCCTTTCTTCACTCGGGAAGTGAGGCCCTGCTTTCAGCCCTCTTCTACTGGCATCTGCAGAGCCCCACACTTGCTGTGCGAGGAAGTCCTGAAAACCAACTCTCAGGAGCTGTCTTTCCTCCTTCCAAGGAAGACAGCCTGCACGGCCGCCTTCGGGCTGAAAGTCACATTGGGCTGGGAAGTGCTTGCTGGGAAGTCAGTTTTCAGGGGCCATGGCCGCTGGCTGCACATGTACGCCTAGGGCTCCCACACTGCCCGGGAACTTCAAGGCTCCCTGCACACATCTCTTCTATCACGTTTGCTCTATAGCAGAGAGCTCGCGAGACTAGGCCTTTCTTGACTCGCGAAGTGAGGCCCTGCTTGCAAGCCTCTTATTCTTGTGTCTGCGGAGCACCATACTTACTGTGCTCGGGAGGCCTGAAAACCCATTCTCTGGGGCTGCCTTTCCTCCCTCCAAGGAATTCAGCCTGCCCGGCCGACTTCTGGCTGAAACTCACTTCGGGCTGTGAAGTGCTAGTTGGGAAGTCAGTTTTCAAGGGCAATGGCCGCTGGGTTCACGTGTATGCCTAGGGCTCCAACACTGCCAGAGACATCAAGGTTTCTTCCACACAGTTCTTCCTTCACGTTTGGTCTGCAGGAGAGAGCTCGCGAGACTAGGCCTTTCTTCCCTCGGGAAGTGAGGCCCTGCTTTCAGCCCTCTTCTACTGGCATCTGCAGAGCCCCACACTTGCTGTGCGAGGAAGCCCTGAAAACCAACTCAGGAGCTGTCTTTCCTCCTTCCAAGGAAGACAGCCTGCACGGCCGCCTTCGGGCTGAAAGTCACATTGGGCTGGGAAGTGCTTGCTGGGAAGTCAGTTTTCAGGGGCCATGGCCGCTGGCTGCACATGTACGCCTAGGGCTCCCACACTGCCCGGGAACTTCAAGGCTCCCTGCACACATCTCTTCCATCACGTTTGCTCTATAGCAGAGAGCTCCAGATACTAGGCCTTTCATGACTCGCGAAGTGAGTTGTTCTTGCGTCTGCAGAGCAGCATACTTGCTGTGCGCGAGAGGCCTGAAAACCCCCTCTCTGGGGCTGCCTTTCCTCCTTCCAAGGAAGACAGCCTGCTGGCCGCCTTCGGGCTGAAAGTCACATTGGGCTGGGAAGTGCTAGCTGGGAAGTCAGTTTTCAGGTGCCATGGCCGCTGGCTGCACATTTACGGTTAGGGCTCCCGCACTGCCCGGGAACATGAAGAATCCCTCGAAATAGGTTTTCGGTTACGTTTGCTCTGCAGGAGAGTGCTCGCGAGACTAGGCCTTTCTTGACTCGGGAATGAGGCCCTGCTTACGGACCTTTGCACTGGCGTCTGCAGAGCCCCACCCTTGCTGTACGAGGGAGGCCTGAAAACCCACTCTCTGGGGCTGCCTTTCCTGCCTGCAAGGTAGAGTGTCTGCCCGGCCGCCTTGGGGCTGAAAGTCACATTGGGCTGGGAAGTGCTTGCTGGGAAGTCAGTTTTCAGGGGCCATGGCCGCTGGCTGCACGTTTACCGCTAGGGCTCCCACACTGCCGGGGAGCATCAAGGCTCCCTCAAAATAGCTCTTCCCTCACGTTAGCTCTGCAGGAGAGAGCTCGCGAGAATAGGCCTTTCTTGACTCGCGAAGTGAGGCCCTGCTTGCAAGCCTCTTATTCTTGCGTCTGCGGAGCACCATACTTACTGTGCTCGGGAGGCCTGAAAACCCACTCTCTGGGGCTGCCTTTCCTCCCTCCAAGGAAGTCAGCCTGCCCGGCTGACTTCTGGCTGAAACTCACTTCGGGCTGTGAAGTGCTAGTTGGGAAGTCAGTTTTCAAGGGCAATGGCCGCTGGGTGCACGTGTATGCCTAGGGCTCCAACACTGCCAGGGACATCAAGGTTTCTTCCACACAGTTCTTCTGTCACGTTAGCTCTGCAGGAGAGAGCTCGCGAGACTAGGCCTTTCTTGACTCGCGAAGTGAGGCCCTGCTTGCAGGCCTCTTATTCTTGTGTCTGCGGAGCACCATACTTACTGTGCTTGGGAGGCCTGAAAACCCACTCTCTGGGGCTGCCTTTCCTCCCTCCAAGGAAGTCAGCCTGCCCGGCCGACTTCTGGCTGAAACTCACTTCGGGCTGTGAAGTGCTAGCTGGGAAGTCAGTTTTCAGGGGCCATGGCCGCTGGCTGCATGTATACGGCTAGGGGTCCCACAGTGCCAGGGAACATCAAAGCTCCCTCAAAACAGCTCTTCCGTCACGTTAGCTCTGCAGGAGAGAGCTCGCGAGACTAGGCCTTTCTTGACTCGCGAAGTGAGGCCTTGCTTGCAGGCCTCTTATTCTTGTGTTTGCGGAGCACCATACTTACTTTGCTCGGGAGGCCTGAAAACCCACTCTCTGGGGCTGCCTTTCCTCCCTCCAAGGAAGACAACCTTCCGGGCCGCCTTCGGGCTGAAAGTGACATTGGGCTGCGAAGTGCTAGCTGGGAAGTCAATTTTCAGGGGTTATGGCCGCTGTGTGCACATGGACGCCTAGGGCTCCCACACTGCCCGGGAACTTCAAGGCTCCCTGCACACATCGCTCCCATCACGATTGCGCTATAGCAGAGAGCGCCGGATACTAGGCCTTTCATGACTCGCGAAGTGAGGCCCTGCTTGCAGGCCTGTTGTTCCTGCGTCTGCAGAGCACCATCCTTGCTGTGCGCGAGAGGCCTAAAAACCAACTCTCTGGGGCTGCCTTTCCTCTTTCCAAGGAAGACAGCCTGCACTGCCGCCTTCAGGCTGAAAGTCACATTGGGCTGGGAAGTGCTAGCTGGGAAGTCAGTTTTCAGGGGCCATGGCCGCTGGCTGCACGTATACGGCTAGGGGTCCCACACTGCCAGGGAGCATCAAGACTCCCTCAAAACAGCTCTTCCGTCACGTTAGCTCTGCAGGAGAGAGCTCGCGAGACTAGGCCTTTCTTGACTCGCAAATGAAGCCCTGCTTGCAGTCCTCTTGTACTTAGGTCTAGAGTGCCCCACACTTACTGTACGAAGGAGGCCTGAAAACCCACTCTCTGGGGCTGCCTTTCCTGCCTGCAAGGTAGAGTGCCTGCCCGGACGCCTTGGGGCTGAAAGTCACATTGGGCTGGGAAGTGCTTGCTGGGAAGTCAGTTTTCAGGGGCCATGGCCGCTGGCTGCACATGTACGCCTAGGGCGCCCACACTGCCCGGGAACTTCAAGGCTCCCTGCACACATCTCTTCCATCACGTTTGCTCTATAGCAGAGAGCTCCAGATACTAGGCCTTTCATGACTCGCGAAGTGAGTTGTTCTTGCGTCTGCAGAGCACCATACTTGCTGTGCGCGAGAGGCCTGAAAACCCACTCTCTGGGGCTGCCTGTCCTCCTTCCAAGGAAGACAGCCTGCTGGCCGCCTTCGGGCTGAAAGTCACATTGGGCTGGGAAGTGCTAGCTGGGAAGTCAGTTTTCAGGTGCCATGGCCGCTGGCTGCACATTTACGGTTAGGGCTCCCTCTCTGCCCGGGAACATCAAGAATCCCTCGAAATAGGTTTTCCGTTACGTTTGCTCTGCAGGAGAGTGCTCGCGAGACTAGGCCTTTCTTGACTCGGGAATGAGGCCCTGCTTACGGACCTTTGCACTGGCGTCTGCAGAGCCCCACCCTTGCTGTACCAGGGAGGCCTGAAAACCCACTCTCCGGGGCTGCCTTTCCTCCCTCCAAGGAAGACAGCCAGCCCGGCCGCCTTCGGGTTGAAAGTCACAGTGGGCTGGGAATTGCTAGCTGGGAAGTCAGTTTTCAGGGGCCATGGCCGCTGGCTGCACGTATTCGGCTAGGGGTCCCACACTGCCCGGGAGCATCAAGGCTCCCTCAAAACAGCTCTTCCGTCACGTTAGCTCTGCAGGAGAGAGCTCGCGAGACTAGGCCTTTCTTGACTCGCAAAGTGAAGCCCTGCTTGCAGGCCTCTTGTACTTGCGTCTAGAGTGCCCCACACTTGCTGTACCAAGGAGGCCTGAAAACCCACTCTCTGGGGCTGCCTTTCCTGCCGGCAAGGTAGAGTGCCTGCCCGCCCGCCTTCGGGCTGAAGTCACATTGGGCTGGGAAGTGCTAGCTGGGAAGTTAGTTTTCAGGGGCCATGGCCGCTGGTTGCACATGTACGCCTAGGGCTCCCACACTGTCCGGGAACGTCAAGGCTCCCTGCACACATCTCCTCCATCACGTTTGCTCTATAGCAGAGAGCTCGCGAGACTAGGCCTTTCTTGACTCGCGAAGTGAGGCTCTGCTTTCAGGCCTGTTGTTCTTACGTCTGCAGAGCACCATACTTGCTGTGCGCCAGAGGCCTGAAAACCCACTCTCTGGGGCTGCCTTTCCTCCCTCCAAGGAAGTCAGCCTTCCCGGCCGACTTTCTGGCGGAAACTCACTTCGGGCTGTGAAGTGCTAGTTGAGAAGTCAATTTCAGGGGCAATGGCTGCTGGGTGCACGTGGATGCCTAGGGCTCCAACACTGCTCGGGAACATCAAGGTTTCTTCCACACAGTTCTTCCTTGACGTTTGGTCTGCAGGAGAGTGCTCGCGAAACTAGGCCTTTTTTCACTCGGGAAGTGAGGTGCTACTTTAAGGCCTCTTGAACTTGCGTTTGCAGAGCCCCACACTTGCTGTGCGAGGAAGCCCTGAAAACCCACTCTCTGGGGCTGCCTTTCCTGCCTGCAAGGTAGAGTGTCTGCCCGGCCGCCTTGGGGCTGAAAGTCACATTGGGCTGGGAAGTGCTTGCTGGGAAGTCAGTTTTCAGGGGCCATGGCCGCTGGCTGCACGTTTACCGCTAGGGCTCCCACACTGCCGGGGAGCATCAAGGCTCCCTCAAAATAGCTCTTCCCTCACGTTAGCTCTGCAGGAGAGAGCTCGCGAGAATAGGCCTTTCTTGACTCGCGAAGTGAGGCCCTGCTTGCAAGCCTCTTATTCTTGCGTCTGCGGAGCACCATACTTACTGTGCTCGGGAGGCCTGAAAACCCACTCTCTGGGGCTGCCTTTCCTCCCTCCAAGGAAGTCAGCCTGCCCGGCTGACTTCTGGCTGAAACTCACTTCGGGCTGTGAAGTGCTAGTTGGGAAGTCAGTTTTCAAGGTCAATGCCCGCTGGGTGCACGTGTATGCCTAGGGCTCCAACACTGCCAGGGACATCAAGGTTTCTTCCACACAGTTCTTCTGTCACGTTAGCTCTGCAGGAGAGAGCTCGCGAGACTAGGCCTTTTTTCACTCGGGAAGTGAGGTCCTGCTTAGGCCTCTTGAACTTGCGTTTGCAGAGCCCCACACTTGCTGTGCGAGGAAGCCCTGAAAACCCACTCTCTGGGCCTGCCTTTCCTCCCTCCAAGGAAGAGAGCCTGCCCGGCCGACTTCTGGCTGAAACTCACTTCGGGCTGTGAAGTGCTAGTTGGGAAGTCAGTTTTCAAGGGCAATGGCCGCTGGGTGCACGTGTATGCCTAGGGCTCCAACACTGCCAGGGACATCAAGGTTTCTTCCACACAGTTCTTCTGTCACGTTAGCTCTGCAGGAGAGAGCTCGCGAGACTAGGCCTTTCTTCACTCGGGAAGTGAGGCCCTGCTTTCAGCCCTCTTCTACTGGCATCTGCAGAGCCCCACACTTGCTGTGCGAGGAAGTCCTGAAAACCAACTCTCAGGAGCTGTCTTTCCTCCTTCCAAGGAAGACAGCCTGCACGGCCGCCTTCGGGCTGAAAGTCACATTGGGCTGGGAAGTGCTTGCTGGGAAGTCAGTTTTCAGGGGCCATGGCCGCTGGCTGCACATGTACGCCTAGGGCTCCCACACTGCCCGGGAACTTCAAGGCTCCCTGCACACATCTCTTCTATCACGTTTGCTCTATAGCAGAGAGCTCGCGAGACTAGGCCTTTCTTGACTCGCGAAGTGAGGCCCTGCTTGCAAGCCTCTTATTCTTGTGTCTGCGGAGCACCATACTTACTGTGCTCGGGAGGCCTGAAAACCCATTCTCTGGGGCTGCCTTTCCTCCCTCCAAGGAATTCAGCCTGCCCGGCCGACTTCTGGCTGAAACTCACTTCGGGCTGTGAAGTGCTAGTTGGGAAGTCAGTTTTCAAGGGCAATGGCCGCTGGGTTCACGTGTATGCCTAGGGCTCCAACACTGCCAGAGACATCAAGGTTTCTTCCACACAGTTCTTCCTTCACGTTTGGTCTGCAGGAGAGAGCTCGCGAGACTAGGCCTTTCTTCCCTCGGGAAGTGAGGCCCTGCTTTCAGCCCTCTTCTACTGGCATCTGCAGAGCCCCACACTTGCTGTGCGAGGAAGCCCTGAAAACCAACTCAGGAGCTGTCTTTCCTCCTTCCAAGGAAGACAGCCTGCACGGCCGCCTTCGGGCTGAAAGTCACATTGGGCTGGGAAGTGCTTGCTGGGAAGTCAGTTTTCAGGGGCCATGGCCGCTGGCTGCACATGTACGCCTAGGGCTCCCACACTGCCCGGGAACTTCAAGGCTCCCTGCACACATCTCTTCCATCACGTTTGCTCTATAGCAGAGAGCTCCAGATACTAGGCCTTTCATGACTCGCGAAGTGAGTTGTTCTTGCGTCTGCAGAGCACCATACTTGCTGTGCGCGAGAGGCCTGAAAACCCCCTCTCTGGGGCTGCCTTTCCTCCTTCCAAGGAAGACAGCCTGCTGGCCGCCTTCGGGCTGAAAGTCACATTGGGCTGGGAAGTGCTAGCTGGGAAGTCAGTTTTCAGGTGCCATGGCCGCTGGCTGCACATTTACGGTTAGGGCTCCCGCACTGCCCGGGAACATGAAGAATCCCTCGAAATAGGTTTTCGGTTACGTTTGCTCTGCAGGAGAGTGCTCGCGAGACTAGGCCTTTCTTGACTCGGGAATGAGGCCCTGCTTACGGACCTTTGCACTGGCGTCTGCAGAGCCCCACCCTTGCTGTACGAGGGAGGCCTGGAAACCCACTCTCTGTGGCTGCCTTTCCTCCCTCCAAGGAAGACAGCCAGCCCGGCCGCCTTCGGTTTGAAAGTCACAGTGGGCTGGGAATTGCTAGCTGGGAAGTCAGTTTTCAGGGGCCATGGCCGCTGGCTGCACGTATTCGGCTAGGGGTCCCACACTGCCCGGGAGCATCAAGGCTCCCTCAAAACAGCTCTTCCGTCACGTTAGCTCTGCAGGAGAGAGCTCGCGAGACTAGGCCTTTCTTGACTCGCAAAGTGAAGCCCTGCTTGCAGGCCTCTTGTACTTGCGTCTAGAGTGCCCCACACTTGCTGTACCAAGGAGGCCTGAAAACCCACTCTCTGGGGCTGCCTTTCCTCCCTCCAAGGAAGTCAGCCTTCCCGGCCGACTTTCTGGCGGAAACTCACTTCGGGCTGTGAAGTGCTAGTTGAGAAGTCAATTTCAGGGGCAATGGCCGCTGGGTGCACGTGGATGCCTAGGGCTCCAACACTGCTCGGGAACATCAAGGTTTCTTCCACACAGTTCTTCCTTGACGTTTGGTCTGCAGGAGAGTGCTCGCGAAACTAGGCCTTTTTTCACTCGGGAAGTGAGGTGCTACTTTAAGGCCTCTTGAACTTGCGTTTGCAGAGCCCCACACTTGCTGTGCGAGGAAGCCCTGAAAACCCACTCTCTGGGGCTGCCTTTCCTGCCTGCAAGGTAGAGTGTCTGCCCGGCCGCCTTGGGGCTGAAAGTCACATTGGGCTGGGAAGTGCTTGCTGGGAAGTCAGTTTTCAGGGGCCATGGCCGCTGGCTGCACGTTTACCGCTAGGGCTCCCACACTGCCGGGGAGCATCAAGGCTCCCTCAAAATAGCTCTTCCCTCACGTTAGCTCTGCAGGAGAGAGCTCGCGAGAATAGGCCTTTCTTGACTCGCGAAGTGAGGCCCTGCTTGCAAGCCTCTTATTCTTGCGTCTGCGGAGCACCATACTTACTGTGCTCGGGAGGCCTGAAAACCCACTCTCTGGGGCTGCCTTTCCTCCCTCCAAGGAAGTCAGCCTGCCCGGCTGACTTCTGGCTGAAACTCACTTCGGGCTGTGAAGTGCTAGTTGGGAAGTCAGTTTTCAAGGGCAATGCCCGCTGGGTGCACGTGTATGCCTAGGGCTCCAACACTGCCAGGGACATCAAGGTTTCTTCCACACAGTTCTTCTGTCACGTTAGCTCTGCAGGAGAGAGCTCGCGAGACTAGGCCTTTTTTCACTCGGGAAGTGAGGTCCTGCTTTAAGGCCTCTTGAACTTGCGTTTGCAGAGCCCCACACTTGCTGTGCGAGGAAGCCCTGAAAACCCACTCTCTGGGCCTGCCTTTCCTCCCTCCAAGGAAGAGAGCCTGCCCGGCCGACTTCTGGCTGAAACTCACTTCGGGCTGTGAAGTGCTAGTTGGGAAGTCAGTTTTCAAGGGCAATGGCCGCTGGGTGCACGTGTATGCCTAGGGCTCCAACACTGCCAGGGACATCAAGGTTTCTTCCACACAGTTCTTCTGTCACGTTAGCTCTGCAGGAGAGAGCTCGCGAGACTAGGCCTTTCTTCACTCGGGAAGTGAGGCCCTGCTTTCAGCCCTCTTCTACTGGCATCTGCAGAGCCCCACACTTGCTGTGCGAGGAAGTCCTGAAAACCAACTCTCAGGAGCTGTCTTTCCTCCTTCCAAGGAAGACAGCCTGCACGGCCGCCTTCGGGCTGAAAGTCACATTGGGCTGGGAAGTGCTTGCTGGGAAGTCAGTTTTCAGGGGCCATGGCCGCTGGCTGCACATGTACGCCTAGGGCTCCCACACTGCCCGGGAACTTCAAGGCTCCCTGCACACATCTCTTCTATCACGTTTGCTCTATAGCAGAGAGCTCGCGAGACTAGGCCTTTCTTGACTCGCGAAGTGAGGCCCTGCTTGCAAGCCTCTTATTCTTGTGTCTGCGGAGCACCATACTTACTGTGCTCGGGAGGCCTGAAAACCCATTCTCTGGGGCTGCCTTTCCTCCCTCCAAGGAATTCAGCCTGCCCGGCCGACTTCTGGCTGAAACTCACTTCGGGCTGTGAAGTGCTAGTTGGGAAGTCAGTTTTCAAGGGCAATGGCCGCTGGGTTCACGTGTATGCCTAGGGCTCCAACACTGCCAGAGACATCAAGGTTTCTTCCACACAGTTCTTCCTTCACGTTTGGTCTGCAGGAGAGAGCTCGCGAGACTAGGCCTTTCTTCCCTCGGGAAGTGAGGCCCTGCTTTCAGCCCTCTTCTACTGGCATCTGCAGAGCCCCACACTTGCTGTGCGAGGAAGCCCTGAAAACCAACTCAGGAGCTGTCTTTCCTCCTTCCAAGGAAGACAGCCTGCACGGCCGCCTTCGGGCTGAAAGTCACATTGGGCTGGGAAGTGCTTGCTGGGAAGTCAGTTTTCAGGGGCCATGGCCGCTGGCTGCACATGTACGCCTAGGGCTCCCACACTGCCCGGGAACTTCAAGGCTCCCTGCACACATCTCTTCCATCACGTTTGCTCTATAGCAGAGAGCTCCAGATACTAGGCCTTTCATGACTCGCGAAGTGAGTTGTTCTTGCGTCTGCAGAGCAGCATACTTGCTGTGCGCGAGAGGCCTGAAAACCCCCTCTCTGGGGCTGCCTTTCCTCCTTCCAAGGAAGACAGCCTGCTGGCCGCCTTCGGGCTGAAAGTCACATTGGGCTGGGAAGTGCTAGCTGGGAAGTCAGTTTTCAGGTGCCATGGCCGCTGGCTGCACATTTACGGTTAGGGCTCCCGCACTGCCCGGGAACATGAAGAATCCCTCGAAATAGGTTTTCGGTTACGTTTGCTCTGCAGGAGAGTGCTCGCGAGACTAGGCCTTTCTTGACTCGGGAATGAGGCCCTGCTTACGGACCTTTGCACTGGCGTCTGCAGAGCCCCACCCTTGCTGTACGAGGGAGGCCTGAAAACCCACTCTCTGGGGCTGCCTTTCCTCCCTCCAAGGAAGACAGCCAGCCCGGCCGCCTTCGGTTTGAAAGTCACAGTGGGCTGGGAATTGCTAGCTGGGAAGTCAGTTTTCAGGGGCCATGGCCGCTGGCTGCACGTATTCGGCTAGGGGTCCCACACTGCCCGGGAGCATCAAGGCTCCCTCAAAACAGCTCTTCCGTCACGTTAGCTCTGCAGGAGAGAGCTCGCGAGACTAGGCCTTTCTTGACTCGCAAAGTGAAGCCCTGCTTGCAGGCCTCTTGTACTTGCGTCTAGAGTGCCCCACACTTGCTGTACCAAGGAGGCCTGAAAACCCACTCTCTGGGGCTGCCTTTCCTGCCGGCAAGGTAGAGTGCCTGCCCGCCCGCCTTCGGGCTGAAGTCACATTGGGCTGGGAAGTGCTAGCTGGGAAGTTAGTTTTCAGGGGCCATGGCCGCTGGTTGCACATGTACGCCTAGGGCTCCCACACTGTCCGGGAACTTCAAGGCTCCCTGCACACATCTCCTCCATCACGTTTGCTCTATAGCAGAGAGCTCGCGAGACTAGGCCTTTCTTGACTCGCGAAGTGAGGCTCTGCTTTCAGGCCTGTTGTTCTTACGTCTGCAGAGCACCATACTTGCTGTGCGCCAGAGGCCTGAAAACCCACTCTCTGGGGCTGCCTTTCCTCCCTCCAAGGAAGTCAGCCTTCCCGGCCGACTTTCTGGCTGAAACTCACTTCGGGCTGTGAAGTGCTAGTTGAGAAGTCAATTTCAGGGGCAATGGCCGCTGGGTGCACGTGGATGCCTAGGGCTCCAACACTGCTCGGGAACATCAAGGTTTCTTCCACACAGTTCTTCCTTGACGTTTGGTCTGCAGGAGAGTGCTCGCGAAACTAGGCCTTTTTTCACTCGGGAAGTGAGGTGCTACTTTAAGGCCTCTTGAACTTGCGTTTGCAGAGCCCCACACTTGCTGTGCGAGGAAGCCCTGAAAACCCACTCTCTGGGGCTGCCTTTCCTGCCTGCAAGGTAGAGTGTCTGCCCGGCCGCCTTGGGGCTGAAAGTCACATTGGGCTGGGAAGTGCTTGCTGGGAAGTCAGTTTTCAGGGGCCATGGCCGCTGGCTGCACGTTTACCGCTAGGGCTCCCACACTGCCGGGGAGCATCAAGGCTCCCTCAAAATAGCTCTTCCCTCACGTTAGCTCTGCAGGAGAGAGCTCGCGAGAATAGGCCTTTCTTGACTCGCGAAGTGAGGCCCTGCTTGCAAGCCTCTTATTCTTGCGTCTGCGGAGCACCATACTTACTGTGCTCGGGAGGCCTGAAAACCCACTCTCTGGGGCTGCCTTTCCTCCCTCCAAGGAAGTCAGCCTGCCCGGCTGACTTCTGGCTGAAACTCACTTCGGGCTGTGAAGTGCTAGTTGGGAAGTCAGTTTTCAAGGGCAATGGCCGCTGGGTGCACGTGTATGCCTAGGGCTCCAACACTGCCAGGGACATCAAGGTTTCTTCCACACAGTTCTTCTGTCACGTTAGCTCTGCAGGAGAGAGCTCGCGAGACTAGGCCTTTCTTGACTCGCGAAGTGAGGCCCTGCTTGCAGGCCTCTTATTCTTGTGTCTGCGGAGCACCATACTTACTGTGCTTGGGAGGCCTGAAAACCCACTCTCTGGGGCTGCCTTTCCTCCCTCCAAGGAAGTCAGCCTGCCCGGCCGACTTCTGGCTGAAACTCACTTCGGGCTGTGAAGTGCTAGCTGGGAAGTCAGTTTTCAGGGGCCATGGCCGCTGGCTGCATGTATACGGCTAGGGGTCCCACACTGCCAGGGAACATCAAAGCTCCCTCAAAACAGCTCTTCCGTCACGTTAGCTCTGCAGGAGAGAGCTCGCGAGACTAGGCCTTTCTTGACTCGCGAAGTGAGGCCTTGCTTGCAGGCCTCTTATTCTTGTGTTTGCGGAGCACCATACTTACTTTGCTCGGGAGGCCTGAAAACCCACTCTCTGGGGCTGCCTTTCCTCCCTCCAAGGAAGACAACCTTCCGGGCCGCCTTCGGGCTGAAAGTGACATTGGGCTGCGAAGTGCTAGCTGGGAAGTCAATTTTCAGGGGTTATGGCCGCTGTGTGCACATGGACGCCTAGGGCTCCCACACTGCCCGGGAACTTCAAGGCTCCCTGCACACATCGCTCCCATCACGATTGCGCTATAGCAGAGAGCGCCGGATACTAGGCCTTTCATGACTCGCGATGTGAGGCCCTGCTTGCAGGCCTGTTGTTCCTGCGTCTGCAGAGCACCATCCTTGCTGTGCGCGAGAGGCCTAAAAACCAACTCTCTGGGGCTGCCTTTCCTCTTTCCAAGGAAGACAGCCTGCACTGCCGCCTTCAGGCTGAAAGTCACATTGGGCTGGGAAGTGCTAGCTGGGAAGTCAGTTTTCAGGGGCCATGGCCGCTGGCTGCACGTATACGGCTAGGGGTCCCACACTGCCAGGGAGCATCAAGACTCCCTCAAAACAGCTCTTCCGTCACGTTAGCTCTGCAGGAGAGAGCTCGCGAGACTAGGCCTTTCTTGACTCGCAAATGAAGCCCTGCTTGCAGTCCTCTTGTACTTAGGTCTAGAGTGCCCCACACTTACTGTACGAAGGAGGCCTGAAAACCCACTCTCTGGGGCTGCCTTTCCTGCCTGCAAGGTAGAGTGCCTGCCCGGACGCCTTGGGGCTGAAAGTCACATTGGGCTGGGAAGTGCTTGCTGGGAAGTCAGTTTTCAGGGGCCATGGCCGCTGGCTGCACATGTACGCCTAGGGCGCCCACACTGCCCGGGAACTTCACGGCTCCCTGCACACATCTCTTCCATCACGTTTGCTCTATAGCAGAGAGCTCCAGATACTAGGCCTTTCATGACTCGCGAAGTGAGTTGTTCTTGCGTCTGCAGAGCACCATACTTGCTGTGCGCGAGAGGCCTGAAAACCCACTCTCTGGGGCTGCCTGTCCTCCTTCCAAGGAAGACAGCCTGCTGGCCGCCTTCGGGCTGAAAGTCACATTGGGCTGGGAAGTGCTAGCTGGGAAGTCAGTTTTCAGGTGCCATGGCCGCTGGCTGCACATTTACGGTTAGGGCTCCCTCTCTGCCCGGGAACATCAAGAATCCCTCGAAATAGGTTTTCCGTTACGTTTGCTCTGCAGGAGAGTGCTCGCGAGACTAGGCCTTTCTTGACTCGGGAATGAGGCCCTGCTTACGGACCTTTGCACTGGCGTCTGCAGAGCCCCACCCTTGCTGTACCAGGGAGGCCTGAAAACCCACTCTCCGGGGCTGCCTTTCCTCCCTCCAAGGAAGACAGCCAGCCCGGCCGCCTTCGGGTTGAAAGTCACAGTGGGCTGGGAATTGCTAGCTGGGAAGTCAGTTTTCAGGGGCCATGGCCGCTGGCTGCACGTATTCGGCTAGGGGTCCCACACTGCCCGGGAGCATCAAGGCTCCCTCAAAACAGCTCTTCCGTCACGTTAGCTCTGCAGGAGAGAGCTCGCGAGACTAGGCCTTTCTTGACTCGCAAAGTGAAGCCCTGCTTGCAGGCCTCTTGTACTTGCGTCTAGAGTGCCCCACACTTGCTGTACCAAGGAGGCCTGAAAACCCACTCTCTGGGGCTGCCTTTCCTGCCGGCAAGGTAGAGTGCCTGCCCGCCCGCCTTCGGGCTGAAGTCACATTGGGCTGGGAAGTGCTAGCTGGGAAGTTAGTTTTCAGGGGCCATGGCCGCTGGTTGCACATGTACGCCTAGGGCTCCCACACTGTCCGGGAACTTCAAGGCTCCCTGCACACATCTCCTCCATCACGTTTGCTCTATAGCAGAGAGCTCGCGAGACTAGGCCTTTCTTGACTCGCGAAGTGAGGCTCTGCTTTCAGGCCTGTTGTTCTTACGTCTGCAGAGCACCATACTTGCTGTGCGCCAGAGGCCTGAAAACCCACTCTCTGGGGCTGCCTTTCCTCCCTCCAAGGAAGTCAGCCTTCCCGGCCGACTTTCTGGCTGAAACTCACTTCGGGCTGTGAAGTGCTAGTTGAGAAGTCAATTTCAGGGGCAATGGCCGCTGGGTGCACGTGGATGCCTAGGGCTCCAACACCGCTCGGGAACATCAAGGTTTCTTCCACACAGTTCTTCCTTGACGTTTGGTCTGCAGGAGAGTGCTCGCGAAACTAGGCCTTTTTTCACTCGGGAAGTGAGGTGCTACTTTAAGGCCTCTTGAACTTGCGTTTGCAGAGCCCCACACTTGCTGTGCGAGGAAGCCCTGAAAACCCACTCTCTGGGGCTGCCTTTCCTGCCTGCAAGGTAGAGTGTCTGCCCGGCCGCCTTGGGGCTGAAAGTCACATTGGGCTGGGAAGTGCTTGCTGGGAAGTCAGTTTTCAGGGGCCATGGCCGCTGGCTGCACGTTTACCGCTAGGGCTCCCACACTGCCGGGGAGCATCAAGGCTCCCTCAAAATAGCTCTTCCCTCACGTTAGCTCTGCAGGAGAGAGCTCGCGAGAATAGGCCTTTCTTGACTCGCGAAGTGAGGCCCTGCTTGCAAGCCTCTTATTCTTGCGTCTGCGGAGCACCATACTTACTGTGCTCGGGAGGCCTGAAAACCCACTCTCTGGGGCTGCCTTTCCTCCCTCCAAGGAAGTCAGCCTGCCCGGCTGACTTCTGGCTGAAACTCACTTCGGGCTGTGAAGTGCTAGTTGGGAAGTCAGTTTTCAAGGGCAATGGCCGCTGGGTGCACGTGTATGCCTAGGGCTCCAACACTGCCAGGGACATCAAGGTTTCTTCCACACAGTTCTTCTGTCACGTTAGCTCTGCAGGAGAGAGCTCGCGAGACTAGGCCTTTCTTGACTCGCGAAGTGAGGCCCTGCTTGCAGGCCTCTTATTCTTGTGTCTGCGGAGCACCATACTTACTGTGCTTGGGAGGCCTGAAAACCCACTCTCTGGGGCTGCCTTTCCTCCCTCCAAGGAAGTCAGCCTGCCCGGCCGACTTCTGGCTGAAACTCACTTCGGGCTGTGAAGTGCTAGCTGGGAAGTCAGTTTTCAGGGGCCATGGCCGCTGGCTGCATGTATACGGCTAGGGGTCCCACACTGCCAGGGAACATCAAAGCTCCCTCAAAACAGCTCTTCCGTCACGTTAGCTCTGCAGGAGAGAGCTCGCGAGACTAGGCCTTTCTTGACTCGCGAAGTGAGGCCTTGCTTGCAGGCCTCTTATTCTTGTGTTTGCGGAGCACCATACTTACTTTGCTCGGGAGGCCTGAAAACCCACTCTCTGGGGCTGCCTTTCCTCCCTCCAAGGAAGACAACCTTCCGGGCCGCCTTCGGGCTGAAAGTGACATTGGGCTGCGAAGTGCTAGCTGGGAAGTCAATTTTCAGGGGTTATGGCCGCTGTGTGCACATGGACGCCTAGGGCTCCCACACTGCCCGGGAACTTCAAGGCTCCCTGCACACATCGCTCCCATCACGATTGCGCTATAGCAGAGAGCGCCGGATACTAGGCCTTTCATGACTCGCGAAGTGAGGCCCTGCTTGCAGGCCTGTTGTTCCTGCGTCTGCAGAGCACCATCCTTGCTGTGCGCGAGAGGCCTAAAAACCAACTCTCTGGGGCTGCCTTTCCTCTTTCCAAGGAAGACAGCCTGCACTGCCGCCTTCAGGCTGAAAGTCACATTGGGCTGGGAAGTGCTAGCTGGGAAGTCAGTTTTCAGGGGCCATGGCCGCTGGCTGCACGTATACGGCTAGGGGTCCCACACTGCCAGGGAGCATCAAGACTCCCTCAAAACAGCTCTTCCGTCACGTTAGCTCTGCAGGAGAGAGCTCGCGAGACTAGGCCTTTCTTGACTCGCAAATGAAGCCCTGCTTGCAGTCCTCTTGTACTTAGGTCTAGAGTGCCCCACACTTACTGTACGAAGGAGGCCTGAAAACCCACTCTCTGGGGCTGCCTTTCCTGCCTGCAAGGTAGAGTGCCTGCCCGGACGCCTTGGGGCTGAAAGTCACATTGGGCTGGGAAGTGCTTGCTGGGAAGTCAGTTTTCAGGGGCCATGGCCGCTGGCTGCACATGTACGCCTAGGGCGCCCACACTGCCCGGGAACTTCAAGGCTCCCTGCACACATCTCTTCCATCACGTTTGCTCTATAGCAGAGAGCTCCAGATACTAGGCCTTTCATGACTCGCGAAGTGAGTTGTTCTTGCGTCTGCAGAGCACCATACTTGCTGTGCGCGAGAGGCCTGAAAACCCACTCTCTGGGGCTGCCTTTCCTCCTTCCAAGGAAGACAGCCTGCTGGCCGCCTTCGGGCTGAAAGTCACATTGGGCTGGGAAGTGCTAGCTGGGAAGTCAGTTTTCAGGTGCCATGGCCGCTGGCTGCACATTTACGGTTAGGGCTCCCTCTCTGCCCGGGAACATCAAGAATCCCTCGAAATAGGTTTTCCGTTACGTTTGCTCTGCAGGAGAGTGCTCGCGAGACTAGGCCTTTCTTGACTCGCAAAGTGAAGCCCTGCTTGCAGGCCTCTTGTACTTGCGTCTAGAGTGCCCCACACTTGCTGTACCAAGGAGGCCTGAAAACCCACTCTCTGGGGCTGCCTTTCCTGCCGGCAAGGTAGAGTGCCTGCCCGCCCGCCTTCGGGCTGAAGTCACATTGGGCTGGGAAGTGCTAGCTGGGAAGTTAGTTTTCAGGGGCCATGGCCGCTGGTTGCACATGTACGCCTAGGGCTCCCACACTGTCCGGGAACTTCAAGGCTCCCTGCACACATCTCCTCCATCACGTTTGCTCTATAGCAGAGAGCTCGCGAGACTAGGCCTTTCTTGACTCGCGAAGTGAGGCTCTGCTTTCAGGCCTGTTGTTCTTACGTCTGCAGAGCACCATACTTGCTGTGCGCCAGAGGCCTGAAAACCCACTCTCTGGGGCTGCCTTTCCTCCCTCCAAGGAAGTCAGCCTTCCCGGCCGACTTTCTGGCGGAAACTCACTTCGGGCTGTGAAGTGCTAGTTGAGAAGTCAATTTCAGGGGCAATGGCTGCTGGGTGCACGTGGATGCCTAGGGCTCCAACACTGCTCGGGAACATCAAGGTTTCTTCCACACAGTTCTTCCTTGACGTTTGGTCTGCAGGAGAGTGCTCGCGAAACTAGGCCTTTTTTCACTCGGGAAGTGAGGTGCTACTTTAAGGCCTCTTGAACTTGCGTTTGCAGAGCCCCACACTTGCTGTGCGAGGAAGCCCTGAAAACCCACTCTCTGGGGCTGCCTTTCCTGCCTGCAAGGTAGAGTGTCTGCCCGGCCGCCTTGGGGCTGAAAGTCACATTGGGCTGGGAAGTGCTTGCTGGGAAGTCAGTTTTCAGGGGCCATGGCCGCTGGCTGCACGTTTACCGCTAGGGCTCCCACACTGCCGGGGAGCATCAAGGCTCCCTCAAAATAGCTCTTCCCTCACGTTAGCTCTGCAGGAGAGAGCTCGCGAGAATAGGCCTTTCTTGACTCGCGAAGTGAGGCCCTGCTTGCAAGCCTCTTATTCTTGCGTCTGCGGAGCACCATACTTACTGTGCTCGGGAGGCCTGAAAACCCACTCTCTGGGGCTGCCTTTCCTCCCTCCAAGGAAGTCAGCCTGCCCGGCTGACTTCTGGCTGAAACTCACTTCGGGCTGTGAAGTGCTAGTTGGGAAGTCAGTTTTCAAGGTCAATGCCCGCTGGGTGCACGTGTATGCCTAGGGCTCCAACACTGCCAGGGACATCAAGGTTTCTTCCACACAGTTCTTCTGTCACGTTAGCTCTGCAGGAGAGAGCTCGCGAGACTAGGCCTTTTTTCACTCGGGAAGTGAGGTCCTGCTTTAAGGCCTCTTGAACTTGCGTTTGCAGAGCCCCACACTTGCTGTGCGAGGAAGCCCTGAAAACCCACTCTCTGGGCCTGCCTTTCCTCCCTCCAAGGAAGAGAGCCTGCCCGGCCGACTTCTGGCTGAAACTCACTTCGGGCTGTGAAGTGCTAGTTGGGAAGTCAGTTTTCAAGGGCAATGGCCGCTGGGTGCACGTGTATGCCTAGGGCTCCAACACTGCCAGGGACATCAAGGTTTCTTCCACACAGTTCTTCTGTCACGTTAGCTCTGCAGGAGAGAGCTCGCGAGACTAGGCCTTTCTTCACTCGGGAAGTGAGGCCCTGCTTTCAGCCCTCTTCTACTGGCATCTGCAGAGCCCCACACTTGCTGTGCGAGGAAGTCCTGAAAACCAACTCTCAGGAGCTGTCTTTCCTCCTTCCAAGGAAGACAGCCTGCACGGCCGCCTTCGGGCTGAAAGTCACATTGGGCTGGGAAGTGCTTGCTGGGAAGTCAGTTTTCAGGGGCCATGGCCGCTGGCTGCACATGTACGCCTAGGGCTCCCACACTGCCCGGGAACTTCAAGGCTCCCTGCACACATCTCTTCTATCACGTTTGCTCTATAGCAGAGAGCTCGCGAGACTAGGCCTTTCTTGACTCGCGAAGTGAGGCCCTGCTTGCAAGCCTCTTATTCTTGTGTCTGCGGAGCACCATACTTACTGTGCTCGGGAGGCCTGAAAACCCATTCTCTGGGGCTGCCTTTCCTCCCTCCAAGGAATTCAGCCTGCCCGGCCGACTTCTGGCTGAAACTCACTTCGGGCTGTGAAGTGCTAGTTGGGAAGTCAGTTTTCAAGGGCAATGGCCGCTGGGTTCACGTGTATGCCTAGGGCTCCAACACTGCCAGAGACATCAAGGTTTCTTCCACACAGTTCTTCCTTCACGTTTGGTCTGCAGGAGAGAGCTCGCGAGACTAGGCCTTTCTTCCCTCGGGAAGTGAGGCCCTGCTTTCAGCCCTCTTCTACTGGCATCTGCAGAGCCCCACACTTGCTGTGCGAGGAAGCCCTGAAAACCAACTCAGGAGCTGTCTTTCCTCCTTCCAAGGAAGACAGCCTGCACGGCCGCCTTCGGGCTGAAAGTCACATTGGGCTGGGAAGTGCTTGCTGGGAAGTCAGTTTTCAGGGGCCATGGCCGCTGGCTGCACATGTACGCCTAGGGCTCCCACACTGCCCGGGAACTTCAAGGCTCCCTGCACACATCTCTTCCATCACGTTTGCTCTATAGCAGAGAGCTCCAGATACTAGGCCTTTCATGACTCGCGAAGTGAGTTGTTCTTGCGTCTGCAGAGCAGCATACTTGCTGTGCGCGAGAGGCCTGAAAACCCCCTCTCTGGGGCTGCCTTTCCTCCTTCCAAGGAAGACAGCCTGCTGGCCGCCTTCGGGCTGAAAGTCACATTGGGCTGGGAAGTGCTAGCTGGGAAGTCAGTTTTCAGGTGCCATGGCCGCTGGCTGCACATTTACGGTTAGGGCTCCCGCACTGCCCGGGAACATGAAGAATCCCTCGAAATAGGTTTTCGGTTACGTTTGCTCTGCAGGAGAGTGCTCGCGAGACTAGGCCTTTCTTGACTCGGGAATGAGGCCCTGCTTACGGACCTTTGCACTGGCGTCTGCAGAGCCCCACCCTTGCTGTACGAGGGAGGCCTGAAAACCCACTCTCTGGGGCTGCCTTTCCTGCCTGCAAGGTAGAGTGTCTGCCCGGCCGCCTTGGGGCTGAAAGTCACATTGGGCTGGGAAGTGCTTGCTGGGAAGTCAGTTTTCAGGGGCCATGGCCGCTGGCTGCACGTTTACCGCTAGGGCTCCCACACTGCCGGGGAGCATCAAGGCTCCCTCAAAATAGCTCTTCCCTCACGTTAGCTCTGCAGGAGAGAGCTCGCGAGAATAGGCCTTTCTTGACTCGCGAAGTGAGGCCCTGCTTGCAAGCCTCTTATTCTTGCGTCTGCGGAGCACCATACTTACTGTGCTCGGGAGGCCTGAAAACCCACTCTCTGGGGCTGCCTTTCCTCCCTCCAAGGAAGTCAGCCTGCCCGGCTGACTTCTGGCTGAAACTCACTTCGGGCTGTGAAGTGCTAGTTGGGAAGTCAGTTTTCAAGGGCAATGGCCGCTGGGTGCACGTGTATGCCTAGGGCTCCAACACTGCCAGGGACATCAAGGTTTCTTCCACACAGTTCTTCTGTCACGTTAGCTCTGCAGGAGAGAGCTCGCGAGACTAGGCCTTTCTTGACTCGCGAAGTGAGGCCCTGCTTGCAGGCCTCTTATTCTTGTGTCTGCGGAGCACCATACTTACTGTGCTTGGGAGGCCTGAAAACCCACTCTCTGGGGCTGCCTTTCCTCCCTCCAAGGAAGTCAGCCTGCCCGGCCGACTTCTGGCTGAAACTCACTTCGGGCTGTGAAGTGCTAGCTGGGAAGTCAGTTTTCAGGGGCCATGGCCGCTGGCTGCATGTATACGGCTAGGGGTCCCACACTGCCAGGGAACATCAAAGCTCCCTCAAAACAGCTCTTCCGTCACGTTAGCTCTGCAGGAGAGAGCTCGCGAGACTAGGCCTTTCTTGACTCGCGAAGTGAGGCCTTGCTTGCAGGCCTCTTATTCTTGTGTTTGCGGAGCACCATACTTACTTTGCTCGGGAGGCCTGAAAACCCACTCTCTGGGGCTGCCTTTCCTCCCTCCAAGGAAGACAACCTTCCGGGCCGCCTTCGGGCTGAAAGTGACATTGGGCTGCGAAGTGCTAGCTGGGAAGTCAATTTTCAGGGGTTATGGCCGCTGTGTGCACATGGACGCCTAGGGCTCCCACACTGCCCGGGAACTTCAAGGCTCCCTGCACACATCGCTCCCATCACGATTGCGCTATAGCAGAGAGCGCCGGATACTAGGCCTTTCATGACTCGCGAAGTGAGGCCCTGCTTGCAGGCCTGTTGTTCCTGCGTCTGCAGAGCACCATCCTTGCTGTGCGCGAGAGGCCTAAAAACCAACTCTCTGGGGCTGCCTTTCCTCTTTCCAAGGAAGACAGCCTGCACTGCCGCCTTCAGGCTGAAAGTCACATTGGGCTGGGAAGTGCTAGCTGGGAAGTCAGTTTTCAGGGGCCATGGCCGCTGGCTGCACGTATACGGCTAGGGGTCCCACACTGCCAGGGAGCATCAAGACTCCCTCAAAACAGCTCTTCCGTCACGTTAGCTCTGCAGGAGAGAGCTCGCGAGACTAGGCCTTTCTTGACTCGCAAATGAAGCCCTGCTTGCAGTCCTCTTGTACTTAGGTCTAGAGTGCCCCACACTTACTGTACGAAGGAGGCCTGAAAACCCACTCTCTGGGGCTGCCTTTCCTGCCTGCAAGGTAGAGTGCCTGCCCGGACGCCTTGGGGCTGAAAGTCACATTGGGCTGGGAAGTGCTTGCTGGGAAGTCAGTTTTCAGGGGCCATGGCCGCTGGCTGCACATGTACGCCTAGGGCGCCCACACTGCCCGGGAACTTCAAGGCTCCCTGCACACATCTCTTCCATCACGTTTGCTCTATAGCAGAGAGCTCCAGATACTAGGCCTTTCATGACTCGCGAAGTGAGTTGTTCTTGCGTCTGCAGAGCACCATACTTGCTGTGCGCGAGAGGCCTGAAAACCCACTCTCTGGGGCTGCCTGTCCTCCTTCCAAGGAAGACAGCCTGCTGGCCGCCTTCGGGCTGAAAGTCACATTGGGCTGGGAAGTGCTAGCTGGGAAGTCAGTTTTCAGGTGCCATGGCCGCTGGCTGCACATTTACGGTTAGGGCTCCCTCTCTGCCCGGGAACATCAAGAATCCCTCGAAATAGGTTTTCCGTTACGTTTGCTCTGCAGGAGAGTGCTCGCGAGACTAGGCCTTTCTTGACTCGGGAATGAGGCCCTGCTTACGGACCTTTGCACTGGCGTCTGCAGAGCCCCACCCTTGCTGTACCAGGGAGGCCTGAAAACCCACTCTCCGGGGCTGCCTTTCCTCCCTCCAAGGAAGACAGCCAGCCCGGCCGCCTTCGGGTTGAAAGTCACAGTGGGCTGGGAATTGCTAGCTGGGAAGTCAGTTTTCAGGGGCCATGGCCGCTGGCTGCACGTATTCGGCTAGGGGTCCCACACTGCCCGGGAGCATCAAGGCTCCCTCAAAACAGCTCTTCCGTCACGTTAGCTCTGCAGGAGAGAGCTCGCGAGACTAGGCCTTTCTTGACTCGCAAAGTGAAGCCCTGCTTGCAGGCCTCTTGTACTTGCGTCTAGAGTGCCCCACACTTGCTGTACCAAGGAGGCCTGAAAACCCACTCTCTGGGGCTGCCTTTCCTGCCGGCAAGGTAGAGTGCCTGCCCGCCCGCCTTCGGGCTGAAGTCACATTGGGCTGGGAAGTGCTAGCTGGGAAGTTAGTTTTCAGGGGCCATGGCCGCTGGTTGCACATGTACGCCTAGGGCTCCCACACTGTCCGGGAACTTCAAGGCTCCCTGCACACATCTCCTCCATCACGTTTGCTCTATAGCAGAGAGCTCGCGAGACTAGGCCTTTCTTGACTCGCGAAGTGAGGCTCTGCTTTCAGGCCTGTTGTTCTTACGTCTGCAGAGCACCATACTTGCTGTGCGCCAGAGGCCTGAAAACCCACTCTCTGGGGCTGCCTTTCCTCCCTCCAAGGAAGTCAGCCTTCCCGGCCGACTTTCTGGCGGAAACTCACTTCGGGCTGTGAAGTGCTAGTTGAGAAGTCAATTTCAGGGGCAATGGCTGCTGGGTGCACGTGGATGCCTAGGGCTCCAACACTGCTCGGGAACATCAAGGTTTCTTCCACACAGTTCTTCCTTGACGTTTGGTCTGCAGGAGAGTGCTCGCGAAACTAGGCCTTTTTTCACTCGGGAAGTGAGGTGCTACTTTAAGGCCTCTTGAACTTGCGTTTGCAGAGCCCCACACTTGCTGTGCGAGGAAGCCCTGAAAACCCACTCTCTGGGGCTGCCTTTCCTGCCTGCAAGGTAGAGTGTCTGCCCGGCCGCCTTGGGGCTGAAAGTCACATTGGGCTGGGAAGTGCTTGCTGGGAAGTCAGTTTTCAGGGGCCATGGCCGCTGGCTGCACGTTTACCGCTAGGGCTCCCACACTGCCGGGGAGCATCAAGGCTCCCTCAAAATAGCTCTTCCCTCACGTTAGCTCTGCAGGAGAGAGCTCGCGAGAATAGGCCTTTCTTGACTCGCGAAGTGAGGCCCTGCTTGCAAGCCTCTTATTCTTGCGTCTGCGGAGCACCATACTTACTGTGCTCGGGAGGCCAGAAAACCCACTCTCTGGGGCTGCCTTTCCTCCCTCCAAGGAAGTCAGCCTGCCCGGCTGACTTCTGGCTGAAACTCACTTCGGGCTGTGAAGTGCTAGTTGGGAAGTCAGTTTTCAAGGTCAATGCCCGCTGGGTGCACGTGTATGCCTAGGGCTCCAACACTGCCAGGGACATCAAGGTTTCTTCCACACAGTTCTTCTGTCACGTTAGCTCTGCAGGAGAGAGCTCGCGAGACTAGGCCTTTTTTCACTCGGGAAGTGAGGTCCTGCTTAGGCCTCTTGAACTTGCGTTTGCAGAGCCCCACACTTGCTGTGCGAGGAAGCCCTGAAAACCCACTCTCTGGGCCTGCCTTTCCTCCCTCCAAGGAAGAGAGCCTGCCCGGCCGACTTCTGGCTGAAACTCACTTCGGGCTGTGAAGTGCTAGTTGGGAAGTCAGTTTTCAAGGGCAATGGCCGCTGGGTGCACGTGTATGCCTAGGGCTCCAACACTGCCAGGGACATCAAGGTTTCTTCCACACAGTTCTTCTGTCACGTTAGCTCTGCAGGAGAGAGCTCGCGAGACTAGGCCTTTCTTCACTCGGGAAGTGAGGCCCTGCTTTCAGCCCTCTTCTACTGGCATCTGCAGAGCCCCACACTTGCTGTGCGAGGAAGTCCTGAAAACCAACTCTCAGGAGCTGTCTTTCCTCCTTCCAAGGAAGACAGCCTGCACGGCCGCCTTAGGGCTGAAAGTCACATTGGGCTGGGAAGTGCTTGCTGGGAAGTCAGTTTTCAGGGGCCATGGCCGCTGGCTGCACATGTACGCCTAGGGCTCCCACACTGCCCGGGAACTTCAAGGCTCCCTGCACACATCTCTTCTATCACGTTTGCTCTATAGCAGAGAGCTCGCGAGACTAGGCCTTTCTTGACTCGCGAAGTGAGGCCCTGCTTGCAAGCCTCTTATTCTTGTGTCTGCGGAGCACCATACTTACTGTGCTCGGGAGGCCTGAAAACCCATTCTCTGGGGCTGCCTTTCCTCCCTCCAAGGAATTCAGCCTGCCCGGCCGACTTCTGGCTGAAACTCACTTCGGGCTGTGAAGTGCTAGTTGGGAAGTCAGTTTTCAAGGGCAATGGCCGCTGGGTTCACGTGTATGCCTAGGGCTCCAACACTGCCAGAGACATCAAGGTTTCTTCCACACAGTTCTTCCTTCACGTTTGGTCTGCAGGAGAGAGCTCGCGAGACTAGGCCTTTCTTCCCTCGGGAAGTGCGGCCCTGCTTTCAGCCCTCTTCTACTGGCATCTGCAGAGCCCCACACTTGCTGTGCGAGGAAGCCCTGAAAACCAACTCAGGAGCTGTCTTTCCTCCTTCCAAGGAAGACAGCCTGCACGGCCGCCTTCGGGCTGAAAGTCACATTGGGCTGGGAAGTGCTTGCTGGGAAGTCAGTTTTCAGGGGCCATGGCCGCTGGCTGCACATGTACGCCTAGGGCTCCCACACTGCCCGGGAACTTCAAGGCTCCCTGCACACATCTCTTCCATCACGTTTGCTCTATAGCAGAGAGCTCCAGATACTAGGCCTTTCATGACTCGCGAAGTGAGTTGTTCTTGCGTCTGCAGAGCAGCATACTTGCTGTGCGCGAGAGGCCTGAAAACCCCCTCTCTGGGGCTGCCTTTCCTCCTTCCAAGGAAGACAGCCTGCTGGCCGCCTTCGGGCTGAAAGTCACATTGGGCTGGGAAGTGCTAGCTGGGAAGTCAGTTTTCAGGTGCCATGGCCGCTGGCTGCACATTTACGGTTAGGGCTCCCGCACTGCCCGGGAACATGAAGAATCCCTCGAAATAGGTTTTCGGTTACGTTTGCTCTGCAGGAGAGTGCTCGCGAGACTAGGCCTTTCTTGACTCGGGAATGAGGCCCTGCTTACGGACCTTTGCACTGGCGTCTGCAGAGCCCCACCCTTGCTGTACGAGGGAGGCCTGAAAACCCACTCTCTGTGGCTGCCTTTCCTCCCTCCAAGGAAGACAGCCAGCCCGGCCGCCTTCGGTTTGAAAGTCACAGTGGGCTGGGAATTGCTAGCTGGGAAGTCAGTTTTCAGGGGCCATGGCCGCTGGCTGCACGTATTCGGCTAGGGGTCCCACACTGCCCGGGAGCATCAAGGCTCCCTCAAAACAGCTCTTCCGTCACGTTAGCTCTGCAGGAGAGAGCTCGCGAGACTAGGCCTTTCTTGACTCGCAAAGTGAAGCCCTGCTTGCAGGCCTCTTGTACTTGCGTCTAGAGTGCCCCACACTTGCTGTACCAAGGAGGCCTGAAAACCCACTCTCTGGGGCTGCCTTTCCTGCCGGCAAGGTAGAGTGCCTGCCCGCCCGCCTTCGGGCTGAAGTCACATTGGGCTGGGAAGTGCTAGCTGGGAAGTTAGTTTTCAGGGGCCATGGCCGCTGGTTGCACATGTACGCCTAGGGCTCCCACACTGTCCGGGAACTTCAAGGCTCCCTGCACACATCTCCTCCATCACGTTTGCTCTATAGCAGAGAGCTCGCGAGACTAGGCCTTTCTTGACTCGCGAAGTGAGGCTCTGCTTTCAGGCCTGTTGTTCTTACGTCTGCAGAGCACCATACTTGCTGTGCGCCAGAGGCCTGAAAACCCACTCTCTGGGGCTGCCTTTCCTCCCTCCAAGGAAGTCAGCCTTCCCGGCCGACTTTCTGGCGGAAACTCACTTCGGGCTGTGAAGTGCTAGTTGAGAAGTCAATTTCAGGGGCAATGGCCGCTGGGTGCACGTGGATGCCTAGGGCTCCAACACTGCTCGGGAACATCAAGGTTTCTTCCACACAGTTCTTCCTTGACGTTTGGTCTGCAGGAGAGTGCTCGCGAAACTAGGCCTTTTTTCACTCGGGAAGTGAGGTGCTACTTTAAGGCCTCTTGAACTTGCGTTTGCAGAGCCCCACACTTGCTGTGCGAGGAAGCCCTGAAAACCCACTCTCTGGGGCTGCCTTTCCTGCCTGCAAGGTAGAGTGTCTGCCCGGCCGCCTTGGGGCTGAAAGTCACATTGGGCTGGGAAGTGCTTGCTGGGAAGTCAGTTTTCAGGGGCCATGGCCGCTGGCTGCACGTTTACCGCTAGGGCTCCCACACTGCCGGGGAGCATCAAGGCTCCCTCAAAATAGCTCTTCCCTCACGTTAGCTCTGCAGGAGAGAGCTCGCGAGAATAGGCCTTTCTTGACTCGCGAAGTGAGGCCCTGCTTGCAAGCCTCTTATTCTTGCGTCTGCGGAGCACCATACTTACTGTGCTCGGGAGGCCTGAAAACCCACTCTCTGGGGCTGCCTTTCCTCCCTCCAAGGAAGTCAGCCTGCCCGGCTGACTTCTGGCTGAAACTCACTTCGGGCTGTGAAGTGCTAGTTGGGAAGTCAGTTTTCAAGGGCAATGGCCGCTGGGTGCACGTGTATGCCTAGGGCTCCAACACTGCCAGGGACATCAAGGTTTCTTCCACACAGTTCTTCTGTCACGTTAGCTCTGCAGGAGAGAGCTCGCGAGACTAGGCCTTTCTTGACTCGCGAAGTGAGGCCCTGCTTGCAGGCCTCTTATTCTTGTGTCTGCGGAGCACCATACTTACTGTGCTTGGGAGGCCTGAAAACCCACTCTCTGGGGCTGCCTTTCCTCCCTCCAAGGAAGTCAGCCTGCCCGGCCGACTTCTGGCTGAAACTCACTTCGGGCTGTGAAGTGCTAGCTGGGAAGTCAGTTTTCAGGGGCCATGGCCGCTGGCTGCATGTATACGGCTAGGGGTCCCACAGTGCCAGGGAACATCAAAGCTCCCTCAAAACAGCTCTTCCGTCACGTTAGCTCTGCAGGAGAGAGCTCGCGAGACTAGGCCTTTCTTGACTCGCGAAGTGAGGCCTTGCTTGCAGGCCTCTTATTCTTGTGTTTGCGGAGCACCATACTTACTTTGCTCGGGAGGCCTGAAAACCCACTCTCTGGGGCTGCCTTTCCTCCCTCCAAGGAAGACAACCTTCCGGGCCGCCTTCGGGCTGAAAGTGACATTGGGCTGCGAAGTGCTAGCTGGGAAGTCAATTTTCAGGGGTTATGGCCGCTGTGTGCACATGGACGCCTAGGGCTCCCACACTGCCCGGGAACTTCAAGGCTCCCTGCACACATCGCTCCCATCACGATTGCGCTATAGCAGAGAGCGCCGGATACTAGGCCTTTCATGACTCGCGAAGTGAGGCCCTGCTTGCAGGCCTGTTGTTCCTGCGTCTGCAGAGCACCATCCTTGCTGTGCGCGAGAGGCCTAAAAACCAACTCTCTGGGGCTGCCTTTCCTCTTTCCAAGGAAGACAGCCTGCACTGCCGCCTTCAGGCTGAAAGTCACATTGGGCTGGGAAGTGCTAGCTGGGAAGTCAGTTTTCAGGGGCCATGGCCGCTGGCTGCACGTATACGGCTAGGGGTCCCACACTGCCAGGGAGCATCAAGACTCCCTCAAAACAGCTCTTCCGTCACGTTAGCTCTGCAGGAGAGAGCTCGCGAGACTAGGCCTTTCTTGACTCGCAAATGAAGCCCTGCTTGCAGTCCTCTTGTACTTAGGTCTAGAGTGCCCCACACTTACTGTACGAAGGAGGCCTGAAAACCCACTCTCTGGGGCTGCCTTTCCTGCCTGCAAGGTAGAGTGCCTGCCCGGACGCCTTGGGGCTGAAAGTCACATTGGGCTGGGAAGTGCTTGCTGGGAAGTCAGTTTTCAGGGGCCATGGCCGCTGGCTGCACATGTACGCCTAGGGCGCCCACACTGCCCGGGAACTTCAAGGCTCCCTGCACACATCTCTTCCATCACGTTTGCTCTATAGCAGAGAGCTCCAGATACTAGGCCTTTCATGACTCGCGAAGTGAGTTGTTCTTGCGTCTGCAGAGCACCATACTTGCTGTGCGCGAGAGGCCTGAAAACCCACTCTCTGGGGCTGCCTGTCCTCCTTCCAAGGAAGACAGCCTGCTGGCCGCCTTCGGGCTGAAAGTCACATTGGGCTGGGAAGTGCTAGCTGGGAAGTCAGTTTTCAGGTGCCATGGCCGCTGGCTGCACATTTACGGTTAGGGCTCCCTCTCTGCCCGGGAACATCAAGAATCCCTCGAAATAGGTTTTCCGTTACGTTTGCTCTGCAGGAGAGTGCTCGCGAGACTAGGCCTTTCTTGACTCGGGAATGAGGCCCTGCTTACGGACCTTTGCACTGGCGTCTGCAGAGCCCCACCCTTGCTGTACCAGGGAGGCCTGAAAACCCACTCTCCGGGGCTGCCTTTCCTCCCTCCAAGGAAGACAGCCAGCCCGGCCGCCTTCGGGTTGAAAGTCACAGTGGGCTGGGAATTGCTAGCTGGGAAGTCAGTTTTCAGGGGCCATGGCCGCTGGCTGCACGTATTCGGCTAGGGGTCCCACACTGCCCGGGAGCATCAAGGCTCCCTCAAAACAGCTCTTCCGTCACGTTAGCTCTGCAGGAGAGAGCTCGCGAGACTAGGCCTTTCTTGACTCGCAAAGTGAAGCCCTGCTTGCAGGCCTCTTGTACTTGCGTCTAGAGTGCCCCACACTTGCTGTACCAAGGAGGCCTGAAAACCCACTCTCTGGGGCTGCCTTTCCTGCCGGCAAGGTAGAGTGCCTGCCCGCCCGCCTTCGGGCTGAAGTCACATTGGGCTGGGAAGTGCTAGCTGGGAAGTTAGTTTTCAGGGGCCATGGCCGCTGGTTGCACATGTACGCCTAGGGCTCCCACACTGTCCGGGAACTTCAAGGCTCCCTGCACACATCTCCTCCATCACGTTTGCTCTATAGCAGAGAGCTCGCGAGACTAGGCCTTTCTTGACTCGCGAAGTGAGGCTCTGCTTTCAGGCCTGTTGTTCTTACGTCTGCAGAGCACCATACTTGCTGTGCGCCAGAGGCCTGAAAACCCACTCTCTGGGGCTGCCTTTCCTCCCTCCAAGGAAGTCAGCCTTCCCGGCCGACTTTCTGGCGGAAACTCACTTCGGGCTGTGAAGTGCTAGTTGAGAAGTCAATTTCAGGGGCAATGGCTGCTGGGTGCACGTGGATGCCTAGGGCTCCAACACTGCTCGGGAACATCAAGGTTTCTTCCACACAGTTCTTCCTTGACGTTTGGTCTGCAGGAGAGTGCTCGCGAAACTAGGCCTTTTTTCACTCGGGAAGTGAGGTGCTACTTTAAGGCCTCTTGAACTTGCGTTTGCAGAGCCCCACACTTGCTGTGCGAGGAAGCCCTGAAAACCCACTCTCTGGGGCTGCCTTTCCTGCCTGCAAGGTAGAGTGTCTGCCCGGCCGCCTTGGGGCTGAAAGTCACATTGGGCTGGGAAGTGCTTGCTGGGAAGTCAGTTTTCAGGGGCCATGGCCGCTGGCTGCACGTTTACCGCTAGGGCTCCCACACTGCCGGGGAGCATCAAGGCTCCCTCAAAATAGCTCTTCCCTCACGTTAGCTCTGCAGGAGAGAGCTCGCGAGAATAGGCCTTTCTTGACTCGCGAAGTGAGGCCCTGCTTGCAAGCCTCTTATTCTTGCGTCTGCGGAGCACCATACTTACTGTGCTCGGGAGGCCTGAAAACCCACTCTCTGGGGCTGCCTTTCCTCCCTCCAAGGAAGTCAGCCTGCCCGGCTGACTTCTGGCTGAAACTCACTTCGGGCTGTGAAGTGCTAGTTGGGAAGTCAGTTTTCAAGGTCAATGCCCGCTGGGTGCACGTGTATGCCTAGGGCTCCAACACTGCCAGGGACATCAAGGTTTCTTCCACACAGTTCTTCTGTCACGTTAGCTCTGCAGGAGAGAGCTCGCGAGACTAGGCCTTTTTTCACTCGGGAAGTGAGGTCCTGCTTTAAGGCCTCTTGAACTTGCGTTTGCAGAGCCCCACACTTGCTGTGCGAGGAAGCCCTGAAAACCCACTCTCTGGGCCTGCCTTTCCTCCCTCCAAGGAAGAGAGCCTGCCCGGCCGACTTCTGGCTGAAACTCACTTCGGGCTGTGAAGTGCTAGTTGGGAAGTCAGTTTTCAAGGGCAATGGCCGCTGGGTGCACGTGTATGCCTAGGGCTCCAACACTGCCAGGGACATCAAGGTTTCTTCCACACAGTTCTTCTGTCACGTTAGCTCTGCAGGAGAGAGCTCGCGAGACTAGGCCTTTCTTCACTCGGGAAGTGAGGCCCTGCTTTCAGCCCTCTTCTACTGGCATCTGCAGAGCCCCACACTTGCTGTGCGAGGAAGTCCTGAAAACCAACTCTCAGGAGCTGTCTTTCCTCCTTCCAAGGAAGACAGCCTGCACGGCCGCCTTCGGGCTGAAAGTCACATTGGGCTGGGAAGTGCTTGCTGGGAAGTCAGTTTTCAGGGGCCATGGCCGCTGGCTGCACATGTACGCCTAGGGCTCCCACACTGCCCGGGAACTTCAAGGCTCCCTGCACACATCTCTTCTATCACGTTTGCTCTATAGCAGAGAGCTCGCGAGACTAAGCCTTTCTTGACTCGCGAAGTGAGGCCCTGCTTGCAAGCCTCTTATTCTTGTGTCTGCGGAGCACCATACTTACTGTGCTCGGGAGGCCTGAAAACCCATTCTCTGGGGCTGCCTTTCCTCCCTCCAAGGAATTCAGCCTGCCCGGCCGACTTCTGGCTGAAACTCACTTCGGGCTGTGAAGTGCTAGTTGGGAAGTCAGTTTTCAAGGGCAATGGCCGCTGGGTTCACGTGTATGCCTAGGGCTCCAACACTGCCAGAGACATCAAGGTTTCTTCCACACAGTTCTTCCTTCACGTTTGGTCTGCAGGAGAGAGCTCGCGAGACTAGGCCTTTCTTCCCTCGGGAAGTGAGGCCCTGCTTTCAGCCCTCTTCTACTGGCATCTGCAGAGCCCCACACTTGCTGTGCGAGGAAGCCCTGAAAACCAACTCAGGAGCTGTCTTTCCTCCTTCCAAGGAAGACAGCCTGCACGGCCGCCTTCGGGCTGAAAGTCACATTGGGCTGGGAAGTGCTTGCTGGGAAGTCAGTTTTCAGGGGCCATGGCCGCTGGCTGCACATGTACGCCTAGGGCTCCCACACTGCCCGGGAACTTCAAGGCTCCCTGCACACATCTCTTCCATCACGTTTGCTCTATAGCAGAGAGCTCCAGATACTAGGCCTTTCATGACTCGCGAAGTGAGTTGTTCTTGCGTCTGCAGAGCAGCATACTTGCTGTGCGCGAGAGGCCTGAAAACCCCCTCTCTGGGGCTGCCTTTCCTCCTTCCAAGGAAGACAGCCTGCTGGCCGCCTTCGGGCTGAAAGTCACATTGGGCTGGGAAGTGCTAGCTGGGAAGTCAGTTTTCAGGTGCCATGGCCGCTGGCTGCACATTTACGGTTAGGGCTCCCGCACTGCCCGGGAACATGAAGAATCCCTCGAAATAGGTTTTCGGTTACGTTTGCTCTGCAGGAGAGTGCTCGCGAGACTAGGCCTTTCTTGACTCGGGAATGAGGCCCTGCTTACGGACCTTTGCACTGGCGTCTGCAGAGCCCCACCCTTGCTGTACGAGGGAGGCCTGAAAACCCACTCTCTGGGGCTGCCTTTCCTGCCTGCAAGGTAGAGTGTCTGCCCGGCCGCCTTGGGGCTGAAAGTCACATTGGGCTGGGAAGTGCTTGCTGGGAAGTCAGTTTTCAGGGGCCATGGCCGCTGGCTGCACGTTTACCGCTAGGGCTCCCACACTGCCGGGGAGCATCAAGGCTCCCTCAAAATAGCTCTTCCCTCACGTTAGCTCTGCAGGAGAGAGCTCGCGAGAATAGGCCTTTCTTGACTCGCGAAGTGAGGCCCTGCTTGCAAGCCTCTTATTCTTGCGTCTGCGGAGCACCATACTTACTGTGCTCGGGAGGCCTGAAAACCCACTCTCTGGGGCTGCCTTTCCTCCCTCCAAGGAAGTCAGCCTGCCCGGCTGACTTCTGGCTGAAACTCACTTCGGGCTGTGAAGTGCTAGTTGGGAAGTCAGTTTTCAAGGGCAATGGCCGCTGGGTGCACGTGTATGCCTAGGGCTCCAACACTGCCAGGGACATCAAGGTTTCTTCCACACAGTTCTTCTGTCACGTTAGCTCTGCAGGAGAGAGCTCGCGAGACTAGGCCTTTCTTGACTCGCGAAGTGAGGCCCTGCTTGCAGGCCTCTTATTCTTGTGTCTGCGGAGCACCATACTTACTGTGCTTGGGAGGCCTGAAAACCCACTCTCTGGGGCTGCCTTTCCTCCCTCCAAGGAAGTCAGCCTGCCCGGCCGACTTCTGGCTGAAACTCACTTCGGGCTGTGAAGTGCTAGCTGGGAAGTCAGTTTTCAGGGGCCATGGCCGCTGGCTGCATGTATACGGCTAGGGGTCCCACAGTGCCAGGGAACATCAAAGCTCCCTCAAAACAGCTCTTCCGTCACGTTAGCTCTGCAGGAGAGAGCTCGCGAGACTAGGCCTTTCTTGACTCGCGAAGTGAGGCCTTGCTTGCAGGCCTCTTATTCTTGTGTTTGCGGAGCACCATACTTACTTTGCTCGGGAGGCCTGAAAACCCACTCTCTGGGGCTGCCTTTCCTCCCTCCAAGGAAGACAACCTTCCGGGCCGCCTTCGGGCTGAAAGTGACATTGGGCTGCGAAGTGCTAGCTGGGAAGTCAATTTTCAGGGGTTATGGCCGCTGTGTGCACATGGACGCCTAGGGCTCCCACACTGCCCGGGAACTTCAAGGCTCCCTGCACACATCGCTCCCATCACGATTGCGCTATAGCAGAGAGCGCCGGATACTAGGCCTTTCATGACTCGCGAAGTGAGGCCCTGCTTGCAGGCCTGTTGTTCCTGCGTCTGCAGAGCACCATCCTTGCTGTGCGCGAGAGGCCTAAAAACCAACTCTCTGGGGCTGCCTTTCCTCTTTCCAAGGAAGACAGCCTGCACTGCCGCCTTCAGGCTGAAAGTCACATTGGGCTGGGAAGTGCTAGCTGGGAAGTCAGTTTTCAGGGGCCATGGCCGCTGGCTGCACGTATACGGCTAGGGGTCCCACACTGCCAGGGAGCATCAAGACTCCCTCAAAACAGCTCTTCCGTCACGTTAGCTCTGCAGGAGAGAGCTCGCGAGACTAGGCCTTTCTTGACTCGCAAATGAAGCCCTGCTTGCAGTCCTCTTGTACTTAGGTCTAGAGTGCCCCACACTTACTGTACGAAGGAGGCCTGAAAACCCACTCTCTGGGGCTGCCTTTCCTGCCTGCAAGGTAGAGTGCCTGCCCGGACGCCTTGGGGCTGAAAGTCACATTGGGCTGGGAAGTGCTTGCTGGGAAGTCAGTTTTCAGGGGCCATGGCCGCTGGCTGCACATGTACGCCTAGGGCGCCCACACTGCCCGGGAACTTCAAGGCTCCCTGCACACATCTCTTCCATCACGTTTGCTCTATAGCAGAGAGCTCCAGATACTAGGCCTTTCATGACTCGCGAAGTGAGTTGTTCTTGCGTCTGCAGAGCACCATACTTGTTGTGCGCGAGAGGCCTGAAAACCCACTCTCTGGGGCTGCCTGTCCTCCTTCCAAGGAAGACAGCCTGCTGGCCGCCTTCGGGCTGAAAGTCACATTGGGCTGGGAAGTGCTAGCTGGGAAGTCAGTTTTCAGGTGCCATGGCCGCTGGCTGCACATTTACGGTTAGGGCTCCCTCTCTGCCCGGGAACATCAAGAATCCCTCGAAATAGGTTTTCCGTTACGTTTGCTCTGCAGGAGAGTGCTCGCGAGACTAGGCCTTTCTTGACTCGGGAATGAGGCCCTGCTTACGGACCTTTGCACTGGCGTCTGCAGAGCCCCACCCTTGCTGTACCAGGGAGGCCTGAAAACCCACTCTCCGGGGCTGCCTTTCCTCCCTCCAAGGAAGACAGCCAGCCCGGCCGCCTTCGGGTTGAAAGTCACAGTGGGCTGGGAATTGCTAGCTGGGAAGTCAGTTTTCAGGGGCCATGGCCGCTGGCTGCACGTATTCGGCTAGGGGTCCCACACTGCCCGGGAGCATCAAGGCTCCCTCAAAACAGCTCTTCCGTCACGTTAGCTCTGCAGGAGAGAGCTCGCGAGACTAGGCCTTTCTTGACTCGCAAAGTGAAGCCCTGCTTGCAGGCCTCTTGTACTTGCGTCTAGAGTGCCCCACACTTGCTGTACCAAGGAGGCCTGAAAACCCACTCTCTGGGGCTGCCTTTCCTGCCGGCAAGGTAGAGTGCCTGCCCGCCCGCCTTCGGGCTGAAGTCACATTGGGCTGGGAAGTGCTAGCTGGGAAGTTAGTTTTCAGGGGCCATGGCCGCTGGTTGCACATGTACGCCTAGGGCTCCCACACTGTCCGGGAACTTCAAGGCTCCCTGCACACATCTCCTCCATCACGTTTGCTCTATAGCAGAGAGCTCGCGAGACTAGGCCTTTCTTGACTCGCGAAGTGAGGCTCTGCTTTCAGGCCTGTTGTTCTTACGTCTGCAGAGCACCATACTTGCTGTGCGCCAGAGGCCTGAAAACCCACTCTCTGGGGCTGCCTTTCCTCCCTCCAAGGAAGTCAGCCTTCCCGGCCGACTTTCTGGCGGAAACTCACTTCGGGCTGTGAAGTGCTAGTTGAGAAGTCAATTTCAGGGGCAATGGCTGCTGGGTGCACGTGGATGCCTAGGGCTCCAACACTGCTCGGGAACATCAAGGTTTCTTCCACACAGTTCTTCCTTGACGTTTGGTCTGCAGGAGAGTGCTCGCGAAACTAGGCCTTTTTTCACTCGGGAAGTGAGGTGCTACTTTAAGGCCTCTTGAACTTGCGTTTGCAGAGCCCCACACTTGCTGTGCGAGGAAGCCCTGAAAACCCACTCTCTGGGGCTGCCTTTCCTGCCTGCAAGGTAGAGTGTCTGCCCGGCCGCCTTGGGGCTGAAAGTCACATTGGGCTGGGAAGTGCTTGCTGGGAAGTCAGTTTTCAGGGGCCATGGCCGCTGGCTGCACGTTTACCGCTAGGGCTCCCACACTGCCGGGGAGCATCAAGGCTCCCTCAAAATAGCTCTTCCCTCACGTTAGCTCTGCAGGAGAGAGCTCGCGAGAATAGGCCTTTCTTGACTCGCGAAGTGAGGCCCTGCTTGCAAGCCTCTTATTCTTGCGTCTGCGGAGCACCATACTTACTGTGCTCGGGAGGCCTGAAAACCCACTCTCTGGGGCTGCCTTTCCTCCCTCCAAGGAAGTCAGCCTGCCCGGCTGACTTCTGGCTGAAACTCACTTCGGGCTGTGAAGTGCTAGTTGGGAAGTCAGTTTTCAAGGTCAATGCCCGCTGGGTGCACGTGTATGCCTAGGGCTCCAACACTGCCAGGGACATCAAGGTTTCTTCCACACAGTTCTTCTGTCACGTTAGCTCTGCAGGAGAGAGCTCGCGAGACTAGGCCTTTTTTCACTCGGGAAGTGAGGTCCTGCTTTAAGGCCTCTTGAACTTGCGTTTGCAGAGCCCCACACTTGCTGTGCGAGGAAGCCCTGAAAACCCACTCTCTGGGCCTGCCTTTCCTCCCTCCAAGGAAGAGAGCCTGCCCGGCCGACTTCTGGCTGAAACTCACTTCGGCCTGTGAAGTGCTAGTTGGGAAGTCAGTTTTCAAGGGCAATGGCCGCTGGGTGCACGTGTATGCCTAGGGCTCCAACACTGCCAGGGACATCAAGGTTTCTTCCACACAGTTCTTCTGTCACGTTAGCTCTGCAGGAGAGAGCTCGCGAGACTAGGCCTTTCTTCACTCGGGAAGTGAGGCCCTGCTTTCAGCCCTCTTCTACTGGCATCTGCAGAGCCCCACACTTGCTGTGCGAGGAAGTCCTGAAAACCAACTCTCAGGAGCTGTCTTTCCTCCTTCCAAGGAAGACAGCCTGCACGGCCGCCTTCGGGCTGAAAGTCACATTGGGCTGGGAAGTGCTTGCTGGGAAGTCAGTTTTCAGGGGCCATGGCCGCTGGCTGCACATGTACGCCTAGGGCTCCCACACTGCCCGGGAACTTCAAGGCTCCCTGCACACATCTCTTCTATCACGTTTGCTCTATAGCAGAGAGCTCGCGAGACTAGGCCTTTCTTGACTCGCGAAGTGAGGCCCTGCTTGCAAGCCTCTTATTCTTGTGTCTGCGGAGCACCATACTTACTGTGCTCGGGAGGCCTGAAAACCCATTCTCTGGGGCTGCCTTTCCTCCCTCCAAGGAATTCAGCCTGCCCGGCCGACTTCTGGCTGAAACTCACTTCGGGCTGTGAAGTGCTAGTTGGGAAGTCAGTTTTCAAGGGCAATGGCCGCTGGGTTCACGTGTATGCCTAGGGCTCCAACGCTGCCAGAGACATCAAGGTTTCTTCCACACAGTTCTTCCTTCACGTTTGGTCTGCAGGAGAGAGCTCGCGAGACTAGGCCTTTCTTCCCTCGGGAAGTGAGGCCCTGCTTTCAGCCCTCTTCTACTGGCATCTGCAGAGCCCCACACTTGCTGTGCGAGGAAGCCCTGAAAACCAACTCAGGAGCTGTCTTTCCTCCTTCCAAGGAAGACAGCCTGCACGGCCGCCTTCGGGCTGAAAGTCACATTGGGCTGGGAAGTGCTTGCTGGGAAGTCAGTTTTCAGGGGCCATGGCCGCTGGCTGCACATGTACGCCTAGGGCTCCCACACTGCCCGGGAACTTCAAGGCTCCCTGCACACATCTCTTCCATCACGTTTGCTCTATAGCAGAGAGCTCCAGATACTAGGCCTTTCATGACTCGCGAAGTGAGTTGTTCTTGCGTCTGCAGAGCAGCATACTTGCTGTGCGCGAGAGGCCTGAAAACCCCCTCTCTGGGGCTGCCTTTCCTCCTTCCAAGGAAGACAGCCTGCTGGCCGCCTTCGGGCTGAAAGTCACATTGGGCTGGGAAGTGCTAGCTGGGAAGTCAGTTTTCAGGTGCCATGGCCGCTGGCTGCACATTTACGGTTAGGGCTCCCGCACTGCCCGGGAACATGAAGAATCCCTCGAAATAGGTTTTCGGTTACGTTTGCTCTGCAGGAGAGTGCTCGCGAGACTAGGCCTTTCTTGACTCGGGAATGAGGCCCTGCTTACGGACCTTTGCACTGGCGTCTGCAGAGCCCCACCCTTGCTGTACGAGGGAGGCCTGAAAACCCACTCTCTGGGGCTGCCTTTCCTGCCTGCAAGGTAGAGTGTCTGCCCGGCCGCCTTGGGGCTGAAAGTCACATTGGGCTGGGAAGTGCTTGCTGGGAAGTCAGTTTTCAGGGGCCATGGCCGCTGGCTGCACGTTTACCGCTAGGGCTCCCACACTGCCGGGGAGCATCAAGGCTCCCTCAAAATAGCTCTTCCCTCACGTTAGCTCTGCAGGAGAGAGCTCGCGAGAATAGGCCTTTCTTGACTCGCGAAGTGAGGCCCTGCTTGCAAGCCTCTTATTCTTGCGTCTGCGGAGCACCATACTTACTGTGCTCGGGAGGCCTGAAAACCCACTCTCTGGGGCTGCCTTTCCTCCCTCCAAGGAAGTCAGCCTGCCCGGCTGACTTCTGGCTGAAACTCACTTCGGGCTGTGAAGTGCTAGTTGGGAAGTCAGTTTTCAAGGGCAATGGCCGCTGGGTGCACGTGTATGCCTAGGGCTCCAACACTGCCAGGGACATCAAGGTTTCTTCCACACAGTTCTTCTGTCACGTTAGCTCTGCAGGAGAGAGCTCGCGAGACTAGGCCTTTCTTGACTCGCGAAGTGAGGCCCTGCTTGCAGGCCTCTTATTCTTGTGTCTGCGGAGCACCATACTTACTGTGCTTGGGAGGCCTGAAAACCCACTCTCTGGGGCTGCCTTTCCTCCCTCCAAGGAAGTCAGCCTGCCCGGCCGACTTCTGGCTGAAACTCACTTCGGGCTGTGAAGTGCTAGCTGGGAAGTCAGTTTTCAGGGGCCATGGCCGCTGGCTGCATGTATACGGCTAGGGGTCCCACAGTGCCAGGGAACATCAAAGCTCCCTCAAAACAGCTCTTCCGTCACGTTAGCTCTGCAGGAGAGAGCTCGCGAGACTAGGCCTTTCTTGACTCGCGAAGTGAGGCCTTGCTTGCAGGCCTCTTATTCTTGTGTTTGCGGAGCACCATACTTACTTTGCTCGGGAGGCCTGAAAACCCACTCTCTGGGGCTGCCTTTCCTCCCTCCAAGGAAGACAACCTTCCGGGCCGCCTTCGGGCTGAAAGTGACATTGGGCTGCGAAGTGCTAGCTGGGAAGTCAATTTTCAGGGGTTATGGCCGCTGTGTGCACATGGACGCCTAGGGCTCCCACACTGCCCGGGAACTTCAAGGCTCCCTGCACACATCGCTCCCATCACGATTGCGCTATAGCAGAGAGCGCCAGATACTAGGCCTTTCATGACTCGCGAAGTGAGGCCCTGCTTGCAGGCCTGTTGTTCCTGCGTCTGCAGAGCACCATCCTTGCTGTGCGCGAGAGGCCTAAAAACCAACTCTCTGGGGCTGCCTTTCCTCTTTCCAAGGAAGACAGCCTGCACTGCCGCCTTCAGGCTGAAAGTCACATTGGGCTGGGAAGTGCTAGCTGGGAAGTCAGTTTTCAGGGGCCATGGCCGCTGGCTGCACGTATACCGCTAGGGGTCCCACACTGCCAGGGAGCATCAAGACTCCCTCAAAACAGCTCTTCCGTCACGTTAGCTCTGCAGGAGAGAGCTCGCGAGACTAGGCCTTTCTTGACTCGCAAATGAAGCCCTGCTTGCAGTCCTCTTGTACTTAGGTCTAGAGTGCCCCACACTTACTGTACGAAGGAGGCCTGAAAACCCACTCTCTGGGGCTGCCTTTCCTGCCTGCAAGGTAGAGTGCCTGCCCGGACGCCTTGGGGCTGAAAGTCACATTGGGCTGGGAAGTGCTTGCTGGGAAGTCAGTTTTCAGGGGCCATGGCCGCTGGCTGCACATGTACGCCTAGGGCGCCCACACTGCCCGGGAACTTCAAGGCTCCCTGCACACATCTCTTCCATCACGTTTGCTCTATAGCAGAGAGCTCCAGATACTAGGCCTTTCATGACTCGCGAAGTGAGTTGTTCTTGCGTCTGCAGAGCACCATACTTGCTGTGCGCGAGAGGCCTGAAAACCCACTCTCTGGGGCTGCCTGTCCTCCTTCCAAGGAAGACAGCCTGCTGGCCGCCTTCGGGCTGAAAGTCACATTGGGCTGGGAAGTGCTAGCTGGGAAGTCAGTTTTCAGGTGCCATGGCCGCTGGCTGCACATTTACGGTTAGGGCTCCCTCTCTGCCCGGGAACATCAAGAATCCCTCGAAATAGGTTTTCCGTTACGTTTGCTCTGCAGGAGAGTGCTCGCGAGACTAGGCCTTTCTTGACTCGGGAATGAGGCCCTGCTTACGGACCTTTGCACTGGCGTCTGCAGAGCCCCACCCTTGCTGTACCAGGGAGGCCTGAAAACCCACTCTCCGGGGCTGCCTTTCCTCCCTCCAAGGAAGACAGCCAGCCCGGCCGCCTTCGGGTTGAAAGTCACAGTGGGCTGGGAATTGCTAGCTGGGAAGTCAGTTTTCAGGGGCCATGGCCGCTGGCTGCACGTATTCGGCTAGGGGTCCCACACTGCCCGGGAGCATCAAGGCTCCCTCAAAACAGCTCTTCCGTCACGTTAGCTCTGCAGGAGAGAGCTCGCGAGACTAGGCCTTTCTTGACTCGCAAAGTGAAGCCCTGCTTGCAGGCCTCTTGTACTTGCGTCTAGAGTGCCCCACACTTGCTGTACCAAGGAGGCCTGAAAACCCACTCTCTGGGGCTGCCTTTCCTGCCGGCAAGGTAGAGTGCCTGCCCGCCCGCCTTCGGGCTGAAGTCACATTGGGCTGGGAAGTGCTAGCTGGGAAGTTAGTTTTCAGGGGCCATGGCCGCTGGTTGCACATGTACGCCTAGGGCTCCCACACTGTCCGGGAACGTCAAGGCTCCCTGCACACATCTCCTCCATCACGTTTGCTCTATAGCAGAGAGCTCGCGAGACTAGGCTTTCTTGACTCGCGAAGTGAGGCTCTGCTTTCAGGCCTGTTGTTCTTACGTCTGCAGAGCACCATACTTGCTGTGCGCCAGAGGCCTGAAAACCCACTCTCTGGGGCTGCCTTTCCTCCCTCCAAGGAAGTCAGCCTTCCCGGCCGACTTTCTGGCGGAAACTCACTTCGGGCTGTGAAGTGCTAGTTGAGAAGTCAATTTCAGGGGCAATGGCTGCTGGGTGCACGTGGATGCCTAGGGCTCCAACACTGCTCGGGAACATCAAGGTTTCTTCCACACAGTTCTTCCTTGACGTTTGGTCTGCAGGAGAGTGCTCGCGAAACTAGGCCTTTTTTCACTCGGGAAGTGAGGTGCTACTTTAAGGCCTCTTGAACTTGCGTTTGCAGAGCCCCACACTTGCTGTGCGAGGAAGCCCTGAAAACCCACTCTCTGGGGCTGCCTTTCCTGCCTGCAAGGTAGAGTGTCTGCCCGGCCGCCTTGGGGCTGAAAGTCACATTGGGCTGGGAAGTGCTTGCTGGGAAGTCAGTTTTCAGGGGCCATGGCCGCTGGCTGCACGTTTACCGCTAGGGCTCCCACACTGCCGGGGAGCATCAAGGCTCCCTCAAAATAGCTCTTCCCTCACGTTAGCTCTGCAGGAGAGAGCTCGCGAGAATAGGCCTTTCTTGACTCGCGAAGTGAGGCCCTGCTTGCAAGCCTCTTATTCTTGCGTCTGCGGAGCACCATACTTACTGTGCCCGGGAGGCCTGAAAACCCACTCTCTGGGGCTGCCTTTCCTCCCTCCAAGGAAGTCAGCCTGCCCGGCTGACTTCTGGCTGAAACTCACTTCGGGCTGTGAAGTGCTAGTTGGGAAGTCAGTTTTCAAGGTCAATGCCCGCTGGGTGCACGTGTATGCCTAGGGCTCCAACACTGCCAGGGACATCAAGGTTTCTTCCACACAGTTCTTCTGTCACGTTAGCTCTGCAGGAGAGAGCTCGCGAGACTAGGCCTTTTTTCACTCGGGAAGTGAGGTCCTGCTTTAAGGCCTCTTGAACTTGCGTTTGCAGAGCCCCACACTTGCTGTGCGAGGAAGCCCTGAAAACCCACTCTCTGGGCCTGCCTTTCCTCCCTCCAAGGAAGAGAGCCTGCCCGGCCGACTTCTGGCTGAAACTCACTTCGGGCTGTGAAGTGCTAGTTGGGAAGTCAGTTTTCAAGGGCAATGGCCGCTGGGTGCACGTGTATGCCTAGGGCTCCAACACTGCCAGGGACATCAAGGTTTCTTCCACACAGTTCTTCTGTCACGTTAGCTCTGCAGGAGAGAGCTCGCGAGACTAGGCCTTTCTTCACTCGGGAAGTGAGGCCCTGCTTTCAGCCCTCTTCTACTGGCATCTGCAGAGCCCCACACTTGCTGTGCGAGGAAGTCCTGAAAACCAACTCTCAGGAGCTGTCTTTCCTCCTTCCAAGGAAGACAGCCTGCACGGCCGCCTTCGGGCTGAAAGTCACATTGGGCTGGGAAGTGCTTGCTGGGAAGTCAGTTTTCAGGGGCCATGGCCGCTGGCTGCACATGTACGCCTAGGGCTCCCACACTGCCCGGGAACTTCAAGGCTCCCTGCACACATCTCTTCTATCACGTTTGCTCTATAGCAGAGAGCTCGCGAGACTAGGCCTTTCTTGACTCGCGAAGTGAGGCCCTGCTTGCAAGCCTCTTATTCTTGTGTCTGCGGAGCACCATACTTACTGTGCTCGGGAGGCCTGAAAACCCATTCTCTGGGGCTGCCTTTCCTCCCTCCAAGGAATTCAGCCTGCCCGGCCGACTTCTGGCTGAAACTCACTTCGGGCTGTGAAGTGCTAGTTGGGAAGTCAGTTTTCAAGGGCAATGGCCGCTGGGTTCACGTGTATGCCTAGGGCTCCAACACTGCCAGAGACATCAAGGTTTCTTCCACACAGTTCTTCCTTCACGTTTGGTCTGCAGGAGAGAGCTCGCGAGACTAGGCCTTTCTTCCCTCGGGAAGTGCGGCCCTGCTTTCAGCCCTCTTCTACTGGCATCTGCAGAGCCCCACACTTGCTGTGCGAGGAAGCCCTGAAAACCAACTCAGGAGCTGTCTTTCCTCCTTCCAAGGAAGACAGCCTGCACGGCCGCCTTCGGGCTGAAAGTCACATTGGGCTGGGAAGTGCTTGCTGGGAAGTCAGTTTTCAGGGGCCATGGCCGCTGGCTGCACATGTACGCCTAGGGCTCCCACACTGCCCGGGAACTTCAAGGCTCCCTGCACACATCTCTTCCATCACGTTTGCTCTATAGCAGAGAGCTCCAGATACTAGGCCTTTCATGACTCGCGAAGTGAGTTGTTCTTGCGTCTGCAGAGCAGCATACTTGCTGTGCGCGAGAGGCCTGAAAACCCCCTCTCTGGGGCTGCCTTTCCTCCTTCCAAGGAAGACAGCCTGCTGGCCGCCTTCGGGCTGAAAGTCACATTGGGCTGGGAAGTGCTAGCTGGGAAGTCAGTTTTCAGGTGCCATGGCCGCTGGCTGCACATTTACGGTTAGGGCTCCCGCACTGCCCGGGAACATGAAGAATCCCTCGAAATAGGTTTTCGGTTACGTTTGCTCTGCAGGAGAGTGCTCGCGAGACTAGGCCTTTCTTGACTCGGGAATGAGGCCCTGCTTACGGACCTTTGCACTGGCGTCTGCAGAGCCCCACCCTTGCTGTACGAGGGAGGCCTGAAAACCCACTCTCTGGGGCTGCCTTTCCTGCCTGCAAGGTAGAGTGTCTGCCCGGCCGCCTTGGGGCTGAAAGTCACATTGGGCTGGGAAGTGCTTGCTGGGAAGTCAGTTTTCAGGGGCCATGGCCGCTGGCTGCACGTTTACCGCTAGGGCTCCCACACTGCCGGGGAGCATCAAGGCTCCCTCAAAATAGCTCTTCCCTCACGTTAGCTCTGCAGGAGAGAGCTCGCGAGAATAGGCCTTTCTTGACTCGCGAAGTGAGGCCCTGCTTGCAAGCCTCTTATTCTTGCGTCTGCGGAGCACCATACTTACTGTGCTCGGGAGGCCTGAAAACCCACTCTCTGGGGCTGCCTTTCCTCCCTCCAAGGAAGTCAGCCTGCCCGGCTGACTTCTGGCTGAAACTCACTTCGGGCTGTGAAGTGCTAGTTGGGAAGTCAGTTTTCAAGGGCAATGGCCGCTGGGTGCACGTGTATGCCTAGGGCTCCAACACTGCCAGGGACATCAAGGTTTCTTCCACACAGTTCTTCTGTCACGTTAGCTCTGCAGGAGAGAGCTCGCGAGACTAGGCCTTTCTTGACTCGCGAAGTGAGGCCCTGCTTGCAGGCCTCTTATTCTTGTGTCTGCGGAGCACCATACTTACTGTGCTTGGGAGGCCTGAAAACCCACTCTCTGGGGCTGCCTTTCCTCCCTCCAAGGAAGTCAGCCTGCCCGGCCGACTTCTGGCTGAAACTCACTTCGGGCTGTGAAGTGCTAGCTGGGAAGTCAGTTTTCAGGGGCCATGGCCGCTGGCTGCATGTATACGGCTAGGGGTCCCACAGTGCCAGGGAACATCAAAGCTCCCTCAAAACAGCTCTTCCGTCACGTTAGCTCTGCAGGAGAGAGCTCGCGAGACTAGGCCTTTCTTGACTCGCGAAGTGAGGCCTTGCTTGCAGGCCTCTTATTCTTGTGTTTGCGGAGCACCATACTTACTTTGCTCGGGAGGCCTGAAAACCCACTCTCTGGGGCTGCCTTTCCTCCCTCCAAGGAAGACAACCTTCCGGGCCGCCTTCGGGCTGAAAGTGACATTGGGCTGCGAAGTGCTAGCTGGGAAGTCAATTTTCAGGGGTTATGGCCGCTGTGTGCACATGGACGCCTAGGGCTCCCACACTGCCCGGGAACTTCAAGGCTCCCTGCACACATCGCTCCCATCACGATTGCGCTATAGCAGAGAGCGCCAGATACTAGGCCTTTCATGACTCGCGAAGTGAGGCCCTGCTTGCAGGCCTGTTGTTCCTGCGTCTGCAGAGCACCATCCTTGCTGTGCGCGAGAGGCCTAAAAACCAACTCTCTGGGGCTGCCTTTCCTCTTTCCAAGGAAGACAGCCTGCACTGCCGCCTTCAGGCTGAAAGTCACATTGGGCTGGGAAGTGCTAGCTGGGAAGTCAGTTTTCAGGGGCCATGGCCGCTGGCTGCACGTATACGGCTAGGGGTCCCACACTGCCAGGGAGCATCAAGACTCCCTCAAAACAGCTCTTCCGTCACGTTAGCTCTGCAGGAGAGAGCTCGCGAGACTAGGCCTTTCTTGACTCGCAAATGAAGCCCTGCTTGCAGTCCTCTTGTACTTAGGTCTAGAGTGCCCCACACTTACTGTACGAAGGAGGCCTGAAAACCCACTCTCTGGGGCTGCCTTTCCTGCCTGCAAGGTAGAGTGCCTGCCCGGACGCCTTGGGGCTGAAAGTCACATTGGGCTGGGAAGTGCTTGCTGGGAAGTCAGTTTTCAGGGGCCATGGCCGCTGGCTGCACATGTACGCCTAGGGCGCCCACACTGCCCGGGAACTTCAAGGCTCCCTGCACACATCTCTTCCATCACGTTTGCTCTATAGCAGAGAGCTCCAGATACTAGGCCTTTCATGACTCGCGAAGTGAGTTGTTCTTGCGTCTGCAGAGCACCATACTTGCTGTGCGCGAGAGGCCTGAAAACCCACTCTCTGGGGCTGCCTGTCCTCCTTCCAAGGAAGACAGCCTGCTGGCCGCCTTCGGGCTGAAAGTCACATTGGGCTGGGAAGTGCTAGCTGGGAAGTCAGTTTTCAGGTGCCATGGCCGCTGGCTGCACATTTACGGTTAGGGCTCCCTCTCTGCCCGGGAACATCAAGAATCCCTCGAAATAGGTTTTCCGTTACGTTTGCTCTGCAGGAGAGTGCTCGCGAGACTAGGCCTTTCTTGACTCGGGAATGAGGCCCTGCTTACGGACCTTTGCACTGGCGTCTGCAGAGCCCCACCCTTGCTGTACCAGGGAGGCCTGAAAACCCACTCTCCGGGGCTGCCTTTCCTCCCTCCAAGGAAGACAGCCAGCCCGGCCGCCTTCGGGTTGAAAGTCACAGTGGGCTGGGAATTGCTAGCTGGGAAGTCAGTTTTCAGGGGCCATGGCCGCTGGCTGCACGTATTCGGCTAGGGGTCCCACACTGCCCGGGAGCATCAAGGCTCCCTCAAAACAGCTCTTCCGTCACGTTAGCTCTGCAGGAGAGAGCTCGCGAGACTAGGCCTTTCTTGACTCGCAAAGTGAAGCCCTGCTTGCAGGCCTCTTGTACTTGCGTCTAGAGTGCCCCACACTTGCTGTACCAAGGAGGCCTGAAAACCCACTCTCTGGGGCTGCCTTTCCTGCCGGCAAGGTAGAGTGCCTGCCCGCCCGCCTTCGGGCTGAAGTCACATTGGGCTGGGAAGTGCTAGCTGGGAAGTTAGTTTTCAGGGGCCATGGCCGCTGGTTGCACATGTACGCCTAGGGCTCCCACACTGTCCGGGAACGTCAAGGCTCCCTGCACACATCTCCTCCATCACGTTTGCTCTATAGCAGAGAGCTCGCGAGACTAGGCCTTTCTTGACTCGCGAAGTGAGGCTCTGCTTTCAGGCCTGTTGTTCTTACGTCTGCAGAGCACCATACTTGCTGTGCGCCAGAGGCCTGAAAACCCACTCTCTGGGGCTGCCTTTCCTCCCTCCAAGGAAGTCAGCCTTCCCGGCCGACTTTCTGGCGGAAACTCACTTCGGGCTGTGAAGTGCTAGTTGAGAAGTCAATTTCAGGGGCAATGGCTGCTGGGTGCACGTGGATGCCTAGGGCTCCAACACTGCTCGGGAACATCAAGGTTTCTTCCACACAGTTCTTCCTTGACGTTTGGTCTGCAGGAGAGTGCTCGCGAAACTAGGCCTTTTTTCACTCGGGAAGTGAGGTGCTACTTTAAGGCCTCTTGAACTTGCGTTTGCAGAGCCCCACACTTGCTGTGCGAGGAAGCCCTGAAAACCCACTCTCTGGGGCTGCCTTTCCTGCCTGCAAGGTAGAGTGTCTGCCCGGCCGCCTTGGGGCTGAAAGTCACATTGGGCTGGGAAGTGCTTGCTGGGAAGTCAGTTTTCAGGGGCCATGGCCGCTGGCTGCACGTTTACCGCTAGGGCTCCCACACTGCCGGGGAGCATCAAGGCTCCCTCAAAATAGCTCTTCCCTCACGTTAGCTCTGCAGGAGAGAGCTCGCGAGAATAGGCCTTTCTTGACTCGCGAAGTGAGGCCCTGCTTGCAAGCCTCTTATTCTTGCGTCTGCGGAGCACCATACTTACTGTGCTCGGGAGGCCTGAAAACCCACTCTCTGGGGCTGCCTTTCCTCCCTCCAAGGAAGTCAGCCTGCCCGGCTGACTTCTGGCTGAAACTCACTTCGGGCTGTGAAGTGCTAGTTGGGAAGTCAGTTTTCAAGGTCAATGCCCGCTGGGTGCACGTGTATGCCTAGGGCTCCAACACTGCCAGGGACATCAAGGTTTCTTCCACACAGTTCTTCTGTCACGTTAGCTCTGCAGGAGAGAGCTCGCGAGACTAGGCCTTTTTTCACTCGGGAAGTGAGGTCCTGCTTTAAGGCCTCTTGAACTTGCGTTTGCAGAGCCCCACACTTGCTGTGCGAGGAAGCCCTGAAAACCCACTCTCTGGGCCTGCCTTTCCTCCCTCCAAGGAAGAGAGCCTGCCCGGCCGACTTCTGGCTGAAACTCACTTCGGGCTGTGAAGTGCTAGTTGGGAAGTCAGTTTTCAAGGGCAATGGCCGCTGGGTGCACGTGTATGCCTAGGGCTCCAACACTGCCAGGGACATCAAGGTTTCTTCCACACAGTTCTTCTGTCACGTTAGCTCTGCAGGAGAGAGCTCGCGAGACTAGGCCTTTCTTCACTCGGGAAGTGAGGCCCTGCTTTCAGCCCTCTTCTACTGGCATCTGCAGAGCCCCACACTTGCTGTGCGAGGAAGTCCTGAAAACCAACTCTCAGGAGCTGTCTTTCCTCCTTCCAAGGAAGACAGCCTGCACGGCCGCCTTCGGGCTGAAAGTCACATTGGGCTGGGAAGTGCTTGCTGGGAAGTCAGTTTTCAGGGGCCATGGCCGCTGGCTGCACATGTACGCCTAGGGCTCCCACACTGCCCGGGAACTTCAAGGCTCCCTGCACACATCTCTTCTATCACGTTTGCTCTATAGCAGAGAGCTCGCGAGACTAGGCCTTTCTTGACTCGCGAAGTGAGGCCCTGCTTGCAAGCCTCTTATTCTTGTGTCTGCGGAGCACCATACTTACTGTGCTCGGGAGGCCTGAAAACCCATTCTCTGGGGCTGCCTTTCCTCCCTCCAAGGAATTCAGCCTGCCCGGCCGACTTCTGGCTGAAACTCACTTCGGGCTGTGAAGTGCTAGTTGGGAAGTCAGTTTTCAAGGGCAATGGCCGCTGGGTTCACGTGTATGCCTAGGGCTCCAACACTGCCAGAGACATCAAGGTTTCTTCCACACAGTTCTTCCTTCACGTTTGGTCTGCAGGAGAGAGCTCGCGAGACTAGGCCTTTCTTCCCTCGGGAAGTGAGGCCCTGCTTTCAGCCCTCTTCTACTGGCATCTGCAGAGCCCCACACTTGCTGTGCGAGGAAGCCCTGAAAACCAACTCAGGAGCTGTCTTTCCTCCTTCCAAGGAAGACAGCCTGCACGGCCGCCTTCGGGCTGAAAGTCACATTGGGCTGGGAAGTGCTTGCTGGGAAGTCAGTTTTCAGGGGCCATGGCCGCTGGCTGCACATGTACGCCTAGGGCTCCCACACTGCCCGGGAACTTCAAGGCTCCCTGCACACATCTCTTCCATCACGTTTGCTCTATAGCAGAGAGCTCCAGATACTAGGCCTTTCATGACTCGCGAAGTGAGTTGTTCTTGCGTCTGCAGAGCAGCATACTTGCTGTGCGCGAGAGGCCTGAAAACCCCCTCTCTGGGGCTGCCTTTCCTCCTTCCAAGGAAGACAGCCTGCTGGCCGCCTTCGGGCTGAAAGTCACATTGGGCTGGGAAGTGCTAGCTGGGAAGTCAGTTTTCAGGTGCCATGGCCGCTGGCTGCACATTTACGGTTAGGGCTCCCGCACTGCCCGGGAACATGAAGAATCCCTCGAAATAGGTTTTCGGTTACGTTTGCTCTGCAGGAGAGTGCTCGCGAGACTAGGCCTTTCTTGACTCGGGAATGAGGCCCTGCTTACGGACCTTTGCACTGGCGTCTGCAGAGCCCCACCCTTGCTGTACGAGGGAGGCCTGAAAACCCACTCTCTGGGGCTGCCTTTCCTGCCTGCAAGGTAGAGTGTCTGCCCGGCCGCCTTGGGGCTGAAAGTCACATTGGGCTGGGAAGTGCTTGCTGGGAAGTCAGTTTTCAGGGGCCATGGCCGCTGGCTGCACGTTTACCGCTAGGGCTCCCACACTGCCGGGGAGCATCAAGGCTCCCTCAAAATAGCTCTTCCCTCACGTTAGCTCTGCAGGAGAGAGCTCGCGAGAATAGGCCTTTCTTGACTCGCGAAGTGAGGCCCTGCTTGCAAGCCTCTTATTCTTGCGTCTGCGGAGCACCATACTTACTGTGCTCGGGAGGCCTGAAAACCCACTCTCTGGGGCTGCCTTTCCTCCCTCCAAGGAAGTCAGCCTGCCCGGCTGACTTCTGGCTGAAACTCACTTCGGGCTGTGAAGTGCTAGTTGGGAAGTCAGTTTTCAAGGGCAATGGCCGCTGGGTGCACGTGTATGCCTAGGGCTCCAACACTGCCAGGGACATCAAGGTTTCTTCCACACAGTTCTTCTGTCACGTTAGCTCTGCAGGAGAGAGCTCGCGAGACTAGGCCTTTCTTGACTCGCGAAGTGAGGCCCTGCTTGCAGGCCTCTTATTCTTGTGTCTGCGGAGCACCATACTTACTGTGCTTGGGAGGCCTGAAAACCCACTCTCTGGGGCTGCCTTTCCTCCCTCCAAGGAAGTCAGCCTGCCCGGCCGACTTCTGGCTGAAACTCACTTCGGGCTGTGAAGTGCTAGCTGGGAAGTCAGTTTTCAGGGGCCATGGCCGCTGGCTGCATGTATACGGCTAGGGGTCCCACAGTGCCAGGGAACATCAAAGCTCCCTCAAAACAGCTCTTCCGTCACGTTAGCTCTGCAGGAGAGAGCTCGCGAGACTAGGCCTTTCTTGACTCGCGAAGTGAGGCCTTGCTTGCAGGCCTCTTATTCTTGTGTTTGCGGAGCACCATACTTACTTTGCTCGGGAGGCCTGAAAACCCACTCTCTGGGGCTGCCTTTCCTCCCTCCAAGGAAGACAACCTTCCGGGCCGCCTTCGGGCTGAAAGTGACATTGGGCTGCGAAGTGCTAGCTGGGAAGTCAATTTTCAGGGGTTATGGCCGCTGTGTGCACATGGACGCCTAGGGCTCCCACACTGCCCGGGAACTTCAAGGCTCCCTGCACACATCGCTCCCATCACGATTGCGCTATAGCAGAGAGCGCCAGATACTAGGCCTTTCATGACTCGCGAAGTGAGGCCCTGCTTGCAGGCCTGTTGTTCCTGCGTCTGCAGAGCACCATCCTTGCTGTGCGCGAGAGGCCTAAAAACCAACTCTCTGGGGCTGCCTTTCCTCTTTCCAAGGAAGACAGCCTGCACTGCCGCCTTCAGGCTGAAAGTCACATTGGGCTGGGAAGTGCTAGCTGGGAAGTCAGTTTTCAGGGGCCATGGCCGCTGGCTGCACGTATACGGCTAGGGGTCCCACACTGCCAGGGAGCATCAAGACTCCCTCAAAACAGCTCTTCCGTCACGTTAGCTCTGCAGGAGAGAGCTCGCGAGACTAGGCCTTTCTTGACTCGCAAATGAAGCCCTGCTTGCAGTCCTCTTGTACTTAGGTCTAGAGTGCCCCACACTTACTGTACGAAGGAGGCCTGAAAACCCACTCTCTGGGGCTGCCTTTCCTGCCTGCAAGGTAGAGTGCCTGCCCGGACGCCTTGGGGCTGAAAGTCACATTGGGCTGGGAAGTGCTTGCTGGGAAGTCAGTTTTCAGGGGCCATGGCCGCTGGCTGCACATGTACGCCTAGGGCGCCCACACTGCCCGGGAACTTCAAGGCTCCCTGCACACATCTCTTCCATCACGTTTGCTCTATAGCAGAGAGCTCCAGATACTAGGCCTTTCATGACTCGCGAAGTGAGTTGTTCTTGCGTCTGCAGAGCACCATACTTGCTGTGCGCGAGAGGCCTGAAAACCCACTCTCTGGGGCTGCCTGTCCTCCTTCCAAGGAAGACAGCCTGCTGGCCGCCTTCGGGCTGAAAGTCACATTGGGCTGGGAAGTGCTAGCTGGGAAGTCAGTTTTCAGGTGCCATGGCCGCTGGCTGCACATTTACGGTTAGGGCTCCCTCTCTGCCCGGGAACATCAAGAATCCCTCGAAATAGGTTTTCCGTTACGTTTGCTCTGCAGGAGAGTGCTCGCGAGACTAGGCCTTTCTTGACTCGGGAATGAGGCCCTGCTTACGGACCTTTGCACTGGCGTCTGCAGAGCCCCACCCTTGCTGTACCAGGGAGGCCTGAAAACCCACTCTCCGGGGCTGCCTTTCCTCCCTCCAAGGAAGACAGCCAGCCCGGCCGCCTTCGGGTTGAAAGTCACAGTGGGCTGGGAATTGCTAGCTGGGAAGTCAGTTTTCAGGGGCCATGGCCGCTGGCTGCACGTATTCGGCTAGGGGTCCCACACTGCCCGGGAGCATCAAGGCTCCCTCAAAACAGCTCTTCCGTCACGTTAGCTCTGCAGGAGAGAGCTCGCGAGACTAGGCCTTTCTTGACTCGCAAAGTGAAGCCCTGCTTGCAGGCCTCTTGTACTTGCGTCTAGAGTGCCCCACACTTGCTGTACCAAGGAGGCCTGAAAACCCACTCTCTGGGGCTGCCTTTCCTGCCGGCAAGGTAGAGTGCCTGCCCGCCCGCCTTCGGGCTGAAGTCACATTGGGCTGGGAAGTGCTAGCTGGGAAGTTAGTTTTCAGGGGCCATGGCCGCTGGTTGCACATGTACGCCTAGGGCTCCCACACTGTCCGGGAACGTCAAGGCTCCCTGCACACATCTCCTCCATCACGTTTGCTCTATAGCAGAGAGCTCGCGAGACTAGGCCTTTCTTGACTCGCGAAGTGAGGCTCTGCTTTCAGGCCTGTTGTTCTTACGTCTGCAGAGCACCATACTTGCTGTGCGCCAGAGGCCTGAAAACCCACTCTCTGGGGCTGCCTTTCCTCCCTCCAAGGAAGTCAGCCTTCCCGGCCGACTTTCTGGCGGAAACTCACTTCGGGCTGTGAAGTGCTAGTTGAGAAGTCAATTTCAGGGGCAATGGCTGCTGGGTGCACGTGGATGCCTAGGGCTCCAACACTGCTCGGGAACATCAAGGTTTCTTCCACACAGTTCTTCCTTGACGTTTGGTCTGCAGGAGAGTGCTCGCGAAACTAGGCCTTTTTTCACTCGGGAAGTGAGGTGCTACTTTAAGGCCTCTTGAACTTGCGTTTGCAGAGCCCCACACTTGCTGTGCGAGGAAGCCCTGAAAACCCACTCTCTGGGGCTGCCTTTCCTGCCTGCAAGGTAGAGTGTCTGCCCGGCCGCCTTGGGGCTGAAAGTCACATTGGGCTGGGAAGTGCTTGCTGGGAAGTCAGTTTTCAGGGGCCATGGCCGCTGGCTGCACGTTTACCGCTAGGGCTCCCACACTGCCGGGGAGCATCAAGGCTCCCTCAAAATAGCTCTTCCCTCACGTTAGCTCTGCAGGAGAGAGCTCGCGAGAATAGGCCTTTCTTGACTCGCGAAGTGAGGCCCTGCTTGCAAGCCTCTTATTCTTGCGTCTGCGGAGCACCATACTTACTGTGCTCGGGAGGCCTGAAAACCCACTCTCTGGGGCTGCCTTTCCTCCCTCCAAGGAAGTCAGCCTGCCCGGCTGACTTCTGGCTGAAACTCACTTCGGGCTGTGAAGTGCTAGTTGGGAAGTCAGTTTTCAAGGTCAATGCCCGCTGGGTGCACGTGTATGCCTAGGGCTCCAACACTGCCAGGGACATCAAGGTTTCTTCCACACAGTTCTTCTGTCACGTTAGCTCTGCAGGAGAGAGCTCGCGAGACTAGGCCTTTTTTCACTCGGGAAGTGAGGTCCTGCTTTAAGGCCTCTTGAACTTGCGTTTGCAGAGCCCCACACTTGCTGTGCGAGGAAGCCCTGAAAACCCACTCTCTGGGCCTGCCTTTCCTCCCTCCAAGGAAGAGAGCCTGCCCGGCCGACTTCTGGCTGAAACTCACTTCGGGCTGTGAAGTGCTAGTTGGGAAGTCAGTTTTCAAGGGCAATGGCCGCTGGGTGCACGTGTATGCCTAGGGCTCCAACACTGCCAGGGACATCAAGGTTTCTTCCACACAGTTCTTCTGTCACGTTAGCTCTGCAGGAGAGAGCTCGCGAGACTAGGCCTTTCTTCACTCGGGAAGTGAGGCCCTGCTTTCAGCCCTCTTCTACTGGCATCTGCAGAGCCCCACACTTGCTGTGCGAGGAAGTCCTGAAAACCAACTCTCAGGAGCTGTCTTTCCTCCTTCCAAGGAAGACAGCCTGCACGGCCGCCTTCGGGCTGAAAGTCACATTGGGCTGGGAAGTGCTTGCTGGGAAGTCAGTTTTCAGGGGCCATGGCCGCTGGCTGCACATGTACGCCTAGGGCTCCCACACTGCCCGGGAACTTCAAGGCTCCCTGCACACATCTCTTCTATCACGTTTGCTCTATAGCAGAGAGCTCGCGAGACTAGGCCTTTCTTGACTCGCGAAGTGAGGCCCTGCTTGCAAGCCTCTTATTCTTGTGTCTGCGGAGCACCATACTTACTGTGCTCGGGAGGCCTGAAAACCCATTCTCTGGGGCTGCCTTTCCTCCCTCCAAGGAATTCAGCCTGCCCGGCCGACTTCTGGCTGAAACTCACTTCGGGCTGTGAAGTGCTAGTTGGGAAGTCAGTTTTCAAGGGCAATGGCCGCTGGGTTCACGTGTATGCCTAGGGCTCCAACACTGCCAGAGACATCAAGGTTTCTTCCACACAGTTCTTCCTTCACGTTTGGTCTGCAGGAGAGAGCTCGCGAGACTAGGCCTTTCTTCCCTCGGGAAGTGAGGCCCTGCTTTCAGCCCTCTTCTACTGGCATCTGCAGAGCCCCACACTTGCTGTGCGAGGAAGCCCTGAAAACCAACTCAGGAGCTGTCTTTCCTCCTTCCAAGGAAGACAGCCTGCACGGCCGCCTTCGGGCTGAAAGTCACATTGGGCTGGGAAGTGCTTGCTGGGAAGTCAGTTTTCAGGGGCCATGGCCGCTGGCTGCACATGTACGCCTAGGGCTCCCACACTGCCCGGGAACTTCAAGGCTCCCTGCACACATCTCTTCCATCACGTTTGCTCTATAGCAGAGAGCTCCAGATACTAGGCCTTTCATGACTCGCGAAGTGAGTTGTTCTTGCGTCTGCAGAGCAGCATACTTGCTGTGCGCGAGAGGCCTGAAAACCCCCTCTCTGGGGCTGCCTTTCCTCCTTCCAAGGAAGACAGCCTGCTGGCCGCCTTCGGGCTGAAAGTCACATTGGGCTGGGAAGTGCTAGCTGGGAAGTCAGTTTTCAGGTGCCATGGCCGCTGGCTGCACATTTACGGTTAGGGCTCCCGCACTGCCCGGGAACATGAAGAATCCCTCGAAATAGGTTTTCGGTTACGTTTGCTCTGCAGGAGAGTGCTCGCGAGACTAGGCCTTTCTTGACTCGGGAATGAGGCCCTGCTTACGGACCTTTGCACTGGCGTCTGCAGAGCCCCACCCTTGCTGTACGAGGGAGGCCTGAAAACCCACTCTCTGGGGCTGCCTTTCCTGCCTGCAAGGTAGAGTGTCTGCCCGGCCGCCTTGGGGCTGAAAGTCACATTGGGCTGGGAAGTGCTTGCTGGGAAGTCAGTTTTCAGGGGCCATGGCCGCTGGCTGCACGTTTACCGCTAGGGCTCCCACACTGCCGGGGAGCATCAAGGCTCCCTCAAAATAGCTCTTCCCTCACGTTAGCTCTGCAGGAGAGAGCTCGCGAGAATAGGCCTTTCTTGACTCGCGAAGTGAGGCCCTGCTTGCAAGCCTCTTATTCTTGCGTCTGCGGAGCACCATACTTACTGTGCTCGGGAGGCCTGAAAACCCACTCTCTGGGGCTGCCTATCCTCCCTCCAAGGAAGTCAGCCTGCCCGGCTGACTTCTGGCTGAAACTCACTTCGGGCTGTGAAGTGCTAGTTGGGAAGTCAGTTTTCAAGGGCAATGGCCGCTGGGTGCACGTGTATGCCTAGGGCTCCAACACTGCCAGGGACATCAAGGTTTCTTCCACACAGTTCTTCTGTCACGTTAGCTCTGCAGGAGAGAGCTCGCGAGACTAGGCCTTTCTTGACTCGCGAAGTGAGGCCCTGCTTGCAGGCCTCTTATTCTTGTGTCTGCGGAGCACCATACTTACTGTGCTTGGGAGGCCTGAAAACCCACTCTCTGGGGCTGCCTTTCCTCCCTCCAAGGAAGTCAGCCTGCCCGGCCGACTTCTGGCTGAAACTCACTTCGGGCTGTGAAGTGCTAGCTGGGAAGTCAGTTTTCAGGGGCCATGGCCGCTGGCTGCATGTATACGGCTAGGGGTCCCACACTGCCAGGGAACATCAAAGCTCCCTCAAAACAGCTCTTCCGTCACGTTAGCTCTGCAGGAGAGAGCTCGCGAGACTAGGCCTTTCTTGACTCGCGAAGTGAGGCCTTGCTTGCAGGCCTCTTATTCTTGTGTTTGCGGAGCACCATACTTACTTTGCTCGGGAGGCCTGAAAACCCACTCTCTGGGGCTGCCTTTCCTCCCTCCAAGGAAGACAACCTTCCGGGCCGCCTTCGGGCTGAAAGTGACATTGGGCTGCGAAGTGCTAGCTGGGAAGTCAATTTTCAGGGGTTATGGCCGCTGTGTGCACATGGACGCCTAGGGCTCCCACACTGCCCGGGAACTTCAAGGCTCCCTGCACACATCGCTCCCATCACGATTGCGCTATAGCAGAGAGCGCCGGATACTAGGCCTTTCATGACTCGCGAAGTGAGGCCCTGCTTGCAGGCCTGTTGTTCCTGCGTCTGCAGAGCACCATCCTTGCTGTGCGCGAGAGGCCTAAAAACCAACTCTCTGGGGCTGCCTTTCCTCTTTCCAAGGAAGACAGCCTGCACTGCCGCCTTCAGGCTGAAAGTCACATTGGGCTGGGAAGTGCTAGCTGGGAAGTCAGTTTTCAGGGGCCATGGCCGCTGGCTGCACGTATACGGCTAGGGGTCCCACACTGCCAGGGAGCATCAAGACTCCCTCAAAACAGCTCTTCCGTCACGTTAGCTCTGCAGGAGAGAGCTCGCGAGACTAGGCCTTTCTTGACTCGCAAATGAAGCCCTGCTTGCAGTCCTCTTGTACTTAGGTCTAGAGTGCCCCACACTTACTGTACGAAGGAGGCCTGAAAACCCACTCTCTGGGGCTGCCTTTCCTGCCTGCAAGGTAGAGTGCCTGCCCGGACGCCTTGGGGCTGAAAGTCACATTGGGCTGGGAAGTGCTTGCTGGGAAGTCAGTTTTCAGGGGCCATGGCCGCTGGCTGCACATGTACGCCTAGGGCGCCCACACTGCCCGGGAACTTCAAGGCTCCCTGCACACATCTCTTCCATCACGTTTGCTCTATAGCAGAGAGCTCCAGATACTAGGCCTTTCATGACTCGCGAAGTGAGTTGTTCTTGCGTCTGCAGAGCACCATACTTGCTGTGCGCGAGAGGCCTGAAAACCCACTCTCTGGGGCTGCCTGTCCTCCTTCCAAGGAAGACAGCCTGCTGGCCGCCTTCGGGCTGAAAGTCACATTGGGCTGGGAAGTGCTAGCTGGGAAGTCAGTTTTCAGGTGCCATGGCCGCTGGCTGCACATTTACGGTTAGGGCTCCCTCTCTGCCCGGGAACATCAAGAATCCCTCGAAATAGGTTTTCCGTTACGTTTGCTCTGCAGGAGAGTGCTCGCGAGACTAGGCCTTTCTTGACTCGGGAATGAGGCCCTGCTTACGGACCTTTGCACTGGCGTCTGCAGAGCCCCACCCTTGCTGTACCAGGGAGGCCTGAAAACCCACTCTCCGGGGCTGCCTTTCCTCCCTCCAAGGAAGACAGCCAGCCCGGCCGCCTTCGGGTTGAAAGTCACAGTGGGCTGGGAATTGCTAGCTGGGAAGTCAGTTTTCAGGGGCCATGGCCGCTGGCTGCACGTATTCGGCTAGGGGTCCCACACTGCCCGGGAGCATCAAGGCTCCCTCAAAACAGCTCTTCCGTCACGTTAGCTCTGCAGGAGAGAGCTCGCGAGACTAGGCCTTTCTTGACTCGCAAAGTGAAGCCCTGCTTGCAGGCCTCTTGTACTTGCGTCTAGAGTGCCCCACACTTGCTGTACCAAGGAGGCCTGAAAACCCACTCTCTGGGGCTGCCTTTCCTGCCGGCAAGGTAGAGTGCCTGCCCGCCCGCCTTCGGGCTGAAGTCACATTGGGCTGGGAAGTGCTAGCTGGGAAGTTAGTTTTCAGGGGCCATGGCCGCTGGTTGCACATGTACGCCTAGGGCTCCCACACTGTCCGGGAACTTCAAGGCTCCCTGCACACATCTCCTCCATCACGTTTGCTCTATAGCAGAGAGCTCGCGAGACTAGGCCTTTCTTGACTCGCGAAGTGAGGCTCTGCTTTCAGGCCTGTTGTTCTTACGTCTGCAGAGCACCATACTTGCTGTGCGCCAGAGGCCTGAAAACCCACTCTCTGGGGCTGCCTTTCCTCCCTCCAAGGAAGTCAGCCTTCCCGGCCGACTTTCTGGCTGAAACTCACTTCGGGCTGTGAAGTGCTAGTTGAGAAGTCAATTTCAGGGGCAATGGCTGCTGGGTGCACGTGGATGCCTAGGGCTCCAACACTGCTCGGGAACATCAAGGTTTCTTCCACACAGTTCTTCCTTGACGTTTGGTCTGCAGGAGAGTGCTCGCGAAACTAGGCCTTTTTTCACTCGGGAAGTGAGGTGCTACTTTAAGGCCTCTTGAACTTGCGTTTGCAGAGCCCCACACTTGCTGTGCGAGGAAGCCCTGAAAACCCACTCTCTGGGGCTGCCTTTCCTGCCTGCAAGGTAGAGTGTCTGCCCGGCCGCCTTGGGGCTGAAAGTCACATTGGGCTGGGAAGTGCTTGCTGGGAAGTCAGTTTTCAGGGGCCATGGCCGCTGGCTGCACGTTTACCGCTAGGGCTCCCACACTGCCGGGGAGCATCAAGGCTCCCTCAAAATAGCTCTTCCCTCACGTTAGCTCTGCAGGAGAGAGCTCGCGAGAATAGGCCTTTCTTGACTCGCGAAGTGAGGCCCTGCTTGCAAGCCTCTTATTCTTGCGTCTGCGGAGCACCATACTTACTGTGCTCGGGAGGCCTGAAAACCCACTCTCTGGGGCTGCCTTTCCTCCCTCCAAGGAAGTCAGCCTGCCCGGCTGACTTCTGGCTGAAACTCACTTCGGGCTGTGAAGTGCTAGTTGGGAAGTCAGTTTTCAAGGTCAATGCCCGCTGGGTGCACGTGTATGCCTAGGGCTCCAACACTGCCAGGGACATCAAGGTTTCTTCCACACAGTTCTTCTGTCACGTTAGCTCTGCAGGAGAGAGCTCGCGAGACTAGGCCTTTTTTCACTCGGGAAGTGAGGTCCTGCTTAGGCCTCTTGAACTTGCGTTTGCAGAGCCCCACACTTGCTGTGCGAGGAAGCCCTGAAAACCCACTCTCTGGGCCTGCCTTTCCTCCCTCCAAGGAAGAGAGCCTGCCCGGCCGACTTCTGGCTGAAACTCACTTCGGGCTGTGAAGTGCTAGTTGGGAAGTCAGTTTTCAAGGGCAATGGCCGCTGGGTGCACGTGTATGCCTAGGGCTCCAACACTGCCAGGGACATCAAGGTTTCTTCCACACAGTTCTTCTGTCACGTTAGCTCTGCAGGAGAGAGCTCGCGAGACTAGGCCTTTCTTCACTCGGGAAGTGAGGCCCTGCTTTCAGCCCTCTTCTACTGGCATCTGCAGAGCCCCACACTTGCTGTGCGAGGAAGTCCTGAAAACCAACTCTCAGGAGCTGTCTTTCCTCCTTCCAAGGAAGACAGCCTGCACGGCCGCCTTCGGGCTGAAAGTCACATTGGGCTGGGAAGTGCTTGCTGGGAAGTCAGTTTTCAGGGGCCATGGCCGCTGGCTGCACATGTACGCCTAGGGCTCCCACACTGCCCGGGAACTTCAAGGCTCCCTGCACACATCTCTTCTATCACGTTTGCTCTATAGCAGAGAGCTCGCGAGACTAGGCCTTTCTTGACTCGCGAAGTGAGGCCCTGCTTGCAAGCCTCTTATTCTTGTGTCTGCGGAGCACCATACTTACTGTGCTCGGGAGGCCTGAAAACCCATTCTCTGGGGCTGCCTTTCCTCCCTCCAAGGAATTCAGCCTGCCCGGCCGACTTCTGGCTGAAACTCACTTCGGGCTGTGAAGTGCTAGTTGGGAAGTCAGTTTTCAAGGGCAATGGCCGCTGGGTTCACGTGTATGCCTAGGGCTCCAACACTGCCAGAGACATCAAGGTTTCTTCCACACAGTTCTTCCTTCACGTTTGGTCTGCAGGAGAGAGCTCGCGAGACTAGGCCTTTCTTCCCTCGGGAAGTGAGGCCCTGCTTTCAGCCCTCTTCTACTGGCATCTGCAGAGCCCCACACTTGCTGTGCGAGGAAGCCCTGAAAACCAACTCAGGAGCTGTCTTTCCTCCTTCCAAGGAAGACAGCCTGCACGGCCGCCTTCGGGCTGAAAGTCACATTGGGCTGGGAAGTGCTTGCTGGGAAGTCAGTTTTCAGGGGCCATGGCCGCTGGCTGCACATGTACGCCTAGGGCTCCCACACTGCCCGGGAACTTCAAGGCTCCCTGCACACATCTCTTCCATCACGTTTGCTCTATAGCAGAGAGCTCCAGATACTAGGCCTTTCATGACTCGCGAAGTGAGTTGTTCTTGCGTCTGCAGAGCAGCATACTTGCTGTGCGCGAGAGGCCTGAAAACCCCCTCTCTGGGGCTGCCTTTCCTCCTTCCAAGGAAGACAGCCTGCTGGCCGCCTTCGGGCTGAAAGTCACATTGGGCTGGGAAGTGCTAGCTGGGAAGTCAGTTTTCAGGTGCCATGGCCGCTGGCTGCACATTTACGGTTAGGGCTCCCGCACTGCCCGGGAACATGAAGAATCCCTCGAAATAGGTTTTCGGTTACGTTTGCTCTGCAGGAGAGTGCTCGCGAGACTAGGCCTTTCTTGACTCGGGAATGAGGCCCTGCTTACGGACCTTTGCACTGGCGTCTGCAGAGCCCCACCCTTGCTGTACGAGGGAGGCCTGGAAACCCACTCTCTGTGGCTGCCTTTCCTCCCTCCAAGGAAGACAGCCAGCCCGGCCGCCTTCGGTTTGAAAGTCACAGTGGGCTGGGAATTGCTAGCTGGGAAGTCAGTTTTCAGGGGCCATGGCCGCTGGCTGCACGTATTCGGCTAGGGGTCCCACACTGCCCGGGAGCATCAAGGCTCCCTCAAAACAGCTCTTCCGTCACGTTAGCTCTGCAGGAGAGAGCTCGCGAGACTAGGCCTTTCTTGACTCGCAAAGTGAAGCCCTGCTTGCAGGCCTCTTGTACTTGCGTCTAGAGTGCCCCACACTTGCTGTACCAAGGAGGCCTGAAAACCCACTCTCTGGGGCTGCCTTTCCTGCCGGCAAGGTAGAGTGCCTGCCCGCCCGCCTTCGGGCTGAAGTCACATTGGGCTGGGAAGTGCTAGCTGGGAAGTTAGTTTTCAGGGGCCATGGCCGCTGGTTGCACATGTACGCCTAGGGCTCCCACACTGTCCGGGAACTTCAAGGCTCCCTGCACACATCTCCTCCATCACGTTTGCTCTATAGCAGAGAGCTCGCGAGACTAGGCCTTTCTTGACTCGCGAAGTGAGGCTCTGCTTTCAGGCCTGTTGTTCTTACGTCTGCAGAGCACCATACTTGCTGTGCGCCAGAGGCCTGAAAACCCACTCTCTGGGGCTGCCTTTCCTCCCTCCAAGGAAGTCAGCCTTCCCGGCCGACTTTCTGGCGGAAACTCACTTCGGGCTGTGAAGTGCTAGTTGAGAAGTCAATTTCAGGGGCAATGGCCGCTGGGTGCACGTGGATGCCTAGGGCTCCAACACTGCTCGGGAACATCAAGGTTTCTTCCACACAGTTCTTCCTTGACGTTTGGTCTGCAGGAGAGTGCTCGCGAAACTAGGCCTTTTTTCACTCGGGAAGTGAGGTGCTACTTTAAGGCCTCTTGAACTTGCGTTTGCAGAGCCCCACACTTGCTGTGCGAGGAAGCCCTGAAAACCCACTCTCTGGGGCTGCCTTTCCTGCCTGCAAGGTAGAGTGTCTGCCCGGCCGCCTTGGGGCTGAAAGTCACATTGGGCTGGGAAGTGCTTGCTGGGAAGTCAGTTTTCAGGGGCCATGGCCGCTGGCTGCACGTTTACCGCTAGGGCTCCCACACTGCCGGGGAGCATCAAGGCTCCCTCAAAATAGCTCTTCCCTCACGTTAGCTCTGCAGGAGAGAGCTCGCGAGAATAGGCCTTTCTTGACTCGCGAAGTGAGGCCCTGCTTGCAAGCCTCTTATTCTTGCGTCTGCGGAGCACCATACTTACTGTGCTCGGGAGGCCTGAAAACCCACTCTCTGGGGCTGCCTTTCCTCCCTCCAAGGAAGTCAGCCTGCCCGGCTGACTTCTGGCTGAAACTCACTTCGGGCTGTGAAGTGCTAGTTGGGAAGTCAGTTTTCAAGGGCAATGGCCGCTGGGTGCACGTGTATGCCTAGGGCTCCAACACTGCCAGGGACATCAAGGTTTCTTCCACACAGTTCTTCTGTCACGTTAGCTCTGCAGGAGAGAGCTCGCGAGACTAGGCCTTTCTTGACTCGCGAAGTGAGGCCCTGCTTGCAGGCCTCTTATTCTTGTGTCTGCGGAGCACCATACTTACTGTGCTTGGGAGGCCTGAAAACCCACTCTCTGGGGCTGCCTTTCCTCCCTCCAAGGAAGTCAGCCTGCCCGGCCGACTTCTGGCTGAAACTCACTTCGGGCTGTGAAGTGCTAGCTGGGAAGTCAGTTTTCAGGGGCCATGGCCGCTGGCTGCATGTATACGGCTAGGGGTCCCACAGTGCCAGGGAACATCAAAGCTCCCTCAAAACAGCTCTTCCGTCACGTTAGCTCTGCAGGAGAGAGCTCGCGAGACTAGGCCTTTCTTGACTCGCGAAGTGAGGCCTTGCTTGCAGGCCTCTTATTCTTGTGTTTGCGGAGCACCATACTTACTTTGCTCGGGAGGCCTGAAAACCCACTCTCTGGGGCTGCCTTTCATCCCTCCAAGGAAGACAACCTTCCGGGCCGCCTTCGGGCTGAAAGTGACATTGGGCTGCGAAGTGCTAGCTGGGAAGTCAATTTTCAGGGGTTATGGCCGCTGTGTGCACATGGACGCCTAGGGCTCCCACACTGCCCGGGAACTTCAAGGCTCCCTGCACACATCGCTCCCATCACGATTGCGCTATAGCAGAGAGCGCCGGATACTAGGCCTTTCATGACTCGCGAAGTGAGGCCCTGCTTGCAGGCCTGTTGTTCCTGCGTCTGCAGAGCACCATCCTTGCTGTGCGCGAGAGGCCTAAAAACCAACTCTCTGGGGCTGCCTTTCCTCTTTCCAAGGAAGACAGCCTGCACTGCCGCCTTCAGGCTGAAAGTCACATTGGGCTGGGAAGTGCTAGCTGGGAAGTCAGTTTTCAGGGGCCATGGCCGCTGGCTGCACGTATACGGCTAGGGGTCCCACACTGCCAGGGAGCATCAAGACTCCCTCAAAACAGCTCTTCCGTCACGTTAGCTCTGCAGGAGAGAGCTCGCGAGACTAGGCCTTTCTTGACTCGCAAATGAAGCCCTGCTTGCAGTCCTCTTGTACTTAGGTCTAGAGTGCCCCACACTTACTGTACGAAGGAGGCCTGAAAACCCACTCTCTGGGGCTGCCTTTCCTGCCTGCAAGGTAGAGTGCCTGCCCGGACGCCTTGGGGCTGAAAGTCACATTGGGCTGGGAAGTGCTTGCTGGGAAGTCAGTTTTCAGGGGCCATGGCCGCTGGCTGCACATGTACGCCTAGGGCGCCCACACTGCCCGGGAACTTCAAGGCTCCCTGCACACATCTCTTCCATCACGTTTGCTCTATAGCAGAGAGCTCCAGATACTAGGCCTTTCATGACTCGCGAAGTGAGTTGTTCTTGCGTCTGCAGAGCACCATACTTGCTGTGCGCGAGAGGCCTGAAAACCCACTCTCTGGGGCTGCCTGTCCTCCTTCCAAGGAAGACAGCCTGCTGGCCGCCTTCGGGCTGAAAGTCACATTGGGCTGGGAAGTGCTAGCTGGGAAGTCAGTTTTCAGGTGCCATGGCCGCTGGCTGCACATTTACGGTTAGGGCTCCCTCTCTGCCCGGGAACATCAAGAATCCCTCGAAATAGGTTTTCCGTTACGTTTGCTCTGCAGGAGAGTGCTCGCGAGACTAGGCCTTTCTTGACTCGGGAATGAGGCCCTGCTTACGGACCTTTGCACTGGCGTCTGCAGAGCCCCTCCCTTGCTGTACCAGGGAGGCCTGAAAACCCACTCTCCGGGGCTGCCTTTCCTCCCTCCAAGGAAGACAGCCAGCCCGGCCGCCTTCGGGTTGAAAGTCACAGTGGGCTGGGAATTGCTAGCTGGGAAGTCAGTTTTCAGGGGCCATGGCCGCTGGCTGCACGTATTCGGCTAGGGGTCCCACACTGCCCGGGAGCATCAAGGCTCCCTCAAAACAGCTCTTCCGTCACGTTAGCTCTGCAGGAGAGAGCTCGCGAGACTAGGCCTTTCTTGACTCGCAAAGTGAAGCCCTGCTTGCAGGCCTCTTGTACTTGCGTCTAGAGTGCCCCACACTTGCTGTACCAAGGAGGCCTGAAAACCCACTCTCTGGGGCTGCCTTTCCTGCCGGCAAGGTAGAGTGCCTGCCCGCCCGCCTTCGGGCTGAAGTCACATTGGGCTGGGAAGTGCTAGCTGGGAAGTTAGTTTTCAGGGGCCATGGCCGCTGGTTGCACATGTACGCCTAGGGCTCCCACACTGTCCGGGAACTTCAAGGCTCCCTGCACACATCTCCTCCATCACGTTTGCTCTATAGCAGAGAGCTCGCGAGACTAGGCCTTTCTTGACTCGCGAAGTGAGGCTCTGCTTTCAGGCCTGTTGTTCTTACGTCTGCAGAGCACCATACTTGCTGTGCGCCAGAGGCCTGAAAACCCACTCTCTGGGGCTGCCTTTCCTCCCTCCAAGGAAGTCAGCCTTCCCGGCCGACTTTCTGGCGGAAACTCACTTCGGGCTGTGAAGTGCTAGTTGAGAAGTCAATTTCAGGGGCAATGGCTGCTGGGTGCACGTGGATGCCTAGGGCTCCAACACTGCTCGGGAACATCAAGGTTTCTTCCACACAGTTCTTCCTTGACGTTTGGTCTGCAGGAGAGTGCTCGCGAAACTAGGCCTTTTTTCACTCGGGAAGTGAGGTGCTACTTTAAGGCCTCTTGAACTTGCGTTTGCAGAGCCCCACACTTGCTGTGCGAGGAAGCCCTGAAAACCCACTCTCTGGGGCTGCCTTTCCTGCCTGCAAGGTAGAGTGTCTGCCCGGCCGCCTTGGGGCTGAAAGTCACATTGGGCTGGGAAGTGCTTGCTGGGAAGTCAGTTTTCAGGGGCCATGGCCGCTGGCTGCACGTTTACCGCTAGGGCTCCCACACTGCCGGGGAGCATCAAGGCTCCCTCAAAATAGCTCTTCCCTCACGTTAGCTCTGCAGGAGAGAGCTCGCGAGAATAGGCCTTTCTTGACTCGCGAAGTGAGGCCCTGCTTGCAAGCCTCTTATTCTTGCGTCTGCGGAGCACCATACTTACTGTGCTCGGGAGGCCTGAAAACCCACTCTCTGGGGCTGCCTTTCCTCCCTCCAAGGAAGTCAGCCTGCCCGGCTGACTTCTGGCTGAAACTCACTTCGGGCTGTGAAGTGCTAGTTGGGAAGTCAGTTTTCAAGGGCAATGGCCGCTGGGTGCACGTGTATGCCTAGGGCTCCAACACTGCCAGGGACATCAAGGTTTCTTCCACACAGTTCTTCTGTCACGTTAGCTCTGCAGGAGAGAGCTCGCGAGACTAGGCCTTTCTTGACTCGCGAAGTGAGGCCCTGCTTGCAGGCCTCTTATTCTTGTGTCTGCGGAGCACCATACTTACTGTGCTTGGGAGGCCTGAAAACCCACTCTCTGGGGCTGCCTTTCCTCCCTCCAAGGAAGTCAGCCTGCCCGGCCGACTTCTGGCTGAAACTCACTTCGGGCTGTGAAGTGCTAGCTGGGAAGTCAGTTTTCAGGGGCCATGGCCGCTGGCTGCATGTATACGGCTAGGGGTCCCACACTGCCAGGGAACATCAAAGCTCCCTCAAAACAGCTCTTCCGTCACGTTAGCTCTGCAGGAGAGAGCTCGCGAGACTAGGCCTTTCTTGACTCGCGAAGTGAGGCCTTGCTTGCAGGCCTCTTATTCTTGTGTTTGCGGAGCACCATACTTACTTTGCTCGGGAGGCCTGAAAACCCACTCTCTGGGGCTGCCTTTCCTCCCTCCAAGGAAGACAACCTTCCGGGCCGCCTTCGGGCTGAAAGTGACATTGGGCTGCGAAGTGCTAGCTGGGAAGTCAATTTTCAGGGGTTATGGCCGCTGTGTGCACATGGACGCCTAGGGCTCCCACACTGCCCGGGAACTTCAAGGCTCCCTGCACACATCGCTCCCATCACGATTGCGCTATAGCAGAGAGCGCCGGATACTAGGCCTTTCATGACTCGCGAAGTGAGGCCCTGCTTGCAGGCCTGTTGTTCCTGCGTCTGCAGAGCACCATCCTTGCTGTGCGCGAGAGGCCTAAAAACCAACTCTCTGGGGCTGCCTTTCCTCTTTCCAAGGAAGACAGCCTGCACTGCCGCCTTCAGGCTGAAAGTCACATTGGGCTGGGAAGTGCTAGCTGGGAAGTCAGTTTTCAGGGGCCATGGCCGCTGGCTGCACGTATACGGCTAGGGGTCCCACACTGCCAGGGAGCATCAAGACTCCCTCAAAACAGCTCTTCCGTCACGTTAGCTCTGCAGGAGAGAGCTCGCGAGACTAGGCCTTTCTTGACTCGCAAATGAAGCCCTGCTTGCAGTCCTCTTGTACTTAGGTCTAGAGTGCCCCACACTTACTGTACGAAGGAGGCCTGAAAACCCACTCTCTGGGGCTGCCTTTCCTGCCTGCAAGGTAGAGTGCCTGCCCGGACGCCTTGGGGCTGAAAGTCACATTGGGCTGGGAAGTGCTTGCTGGGAAGTCAGTTTTCAGGGGCCATGGCCGCTGGCTGCACATGTACGCCTAGGGCGCCCACACTGCCCGGGAACTTCAAGGCTCCCTGCACACATCTCTTCCATCACGTTTGCTCTATAGCAGAGAGCTCCAGATACTAGGCCTTTCATGACTCGCGAAGTGAGTTGTTCTTGCGTCTGCAGAGCACCATACTTGCTGTGCGCGAGAGGCCTGAAAACCCACTCTCTGGGGCTGCCTGTCCTCCTTCCAAGGAAGACAGCCTGCTGGCCGCCTTCGGGCTGAAAGTCACATTGGGCTGGGAAGTGCTAGCTGGGAAGTCAGTTTTCAGGTGCCATGGCCGCTGGCTGCACATTTACGGTTAGGGCTCCCTCTCTGCCCGGGAACATCAAGAATCCCTCGAAATAAGTTTTCCGTTACGTTTGCTCTGCAGGAGAGTGCTCGCGAGACTAGGCCTTTCTTGACTCGGGAATGAGGCCCTGCTTACGGACCTTTGCACTGGCGTCTGCAGAGCCCCACCCTTGCTGTACCAGGGAGGCCTGAAAACCCACTCTCCGGGGCTGCCTTTCCTCCCTCCAAGGAAGACAGCCAGCCCGGCCGCCTTCGGGTTGAAAGTCACAGTGGGCTGGGAATTGCTAGCTGGGAAGTCAGTTTTCAGGGGCCATGGCCGCTGGCTGCACGTATTCGGCTAGGGGTCCCACACTGCCCGGGAGCATCAAGGCTCCCTCAAAACAGCTCTTCCGTCACGTTAGCTCTGCAGGAGAGAGCTCGCGAGACTAGGCCTTTCTTGACTCGCAAAGTGAAGCCCTGCTTGCAGGCCTCTTGTACTTGCGTCTAGAGTGCCCCACACTTGCTGTACCAAGGAGGCCTGAAAACCCACTCTCTGGGGCTGCCTTTCCTGCCGGCAAGGTAGAGTGCCTGCCCGCCCGCCTTCGGGCTGAAGTCACATTGGGCTGGGAAGTGCTAGCTGGGAAGTTAGTTTTCAGGGGCCATGGCCGCTGGTTGCACATGTACGCCTAGGGCTCCCACACTGTCCGGGAACTTCAAGGCTCCCTGCACACATCTCCTCCATCACGTTTGCTCTATAGCAGAGAGCTCGCGAGACTAGGCCTTTCTTGACTCGCGAAGTGAGGCTCTGCTTTCAGGCCTGTTGTTCTTACGTCTGCAGAGCACCATACTTGCTGTGCGCCAGAGGCCTGAAAACCCACTCTCTGGGGCTGCCTTTCCTCCCTCCAAGGAAGTCAGCCTTCCCGGCCGACTTTCTGGCGGAAACTCACTTCGGGCTGTGAAGTGCTAGTTGAGAAGTCAATTTCAGGGGCAATGGCTGCTGGGTGCACGTGGATGCCTAGGGCTCCAACACTGCTCGGGAACATCAAGGTTTCTTCCACACAGTTCTTCCTTGACGTTTGGTCTGCAGGAGAGTGCTCGCGAAACTAGGCCTTTTTTCACTCGGGAAGTGAGGTGCTACTTTAAGGCCTCTTGAACTTGCGTTTGCAGAGCCCCACACTTGCTGTGCGAGGAAGCCCTGAAAACCCACTCTCTGGGGCTGCCTTTCCTGCCTGCAAGGTAGAGTGTCTGCCCGGCCGCCTTGGGGCTGAAAGTCACATTGGGCTGGGAAGTGCTTGCTGGGAAGTCAGTTTTCAGGGGCCATGGCCGCTGGCTGCACGTTTACCGCTAGGGCTCCCACACTGCCGGGGAGCATCAAGGCTCCCTCAAAATAGCTCTTCCCTCACGTTAGCTCTGCAGGAGAGAGCTCGCGAGAATAGGCCTTTCTTGACTCGCGAAGTGAGGCCCTGCTTGCAAGCCTCTTATTCTTGCGTCTGCGGAGCACCATACTTACTGTGCTCGGGAGGCCTGAAAACCCACTCTCTGGGGCTGCCTTTCCTCCCTCCAAGGAAGTCAGCCTGCCCGGCTGACTTCTGGCTGAAACTCACTTCGGGCTGTGAAGTGCTAGTTGGGAAGTCAGTTTTCAAGGGCAATGGCCGCTGGGTGCACGTGTATGCCTAGGGCTCCAACACTGCCAGGGACATCAAGGTTTCTTCCACACAGTTCTTCTGTCACGTTAGCTCTGCAGGAGAGAGCTCGCGAGACTAGGCCTTTCTTGACTCGCGAAGTGAGGCCCTGCTTGCAGGCCTCTTATTCTTGTGTCTGCGGAGCACCATACTTACTGTGCTTGGGAGGCCTGAAAACCCACTCTCTGGGGCTGCCTTTCCTCCCTCCAAGGAAGTCAGCCTGCCCGGCCGACTTCTGGCTGAAACTCACTTCGGGCTGTGAAGTGCTAGCTGGGAAGTCAGTTTTCAGGGGCCATGGCCGCTGGCTGCATGTATACGGCTAGGGGTCCCACACTGCCAGGGAACATCAAAGCTCCCTCAAAACAGCTCTTCCGTCACGTTAGCTCTGCAGGAGAGAGCTCGCGAGACTAGGCCTTTCTTGACTCGCGAAGTGAGGCCTTGCTTGCAGGCCTCTTATTCTTGTGTTTGCGGAGCACCATACTTACTTTGCTCGGGAGGCCTGAAAACCCACTCTCTGGGGCTGCCTTTCCTCCCTCCAAGGAAGACAACCTTCCGGGCCGCCTTCGGGCTGAAAGTGACATTGGGCTGCGAAGTGCTAGCTGGGAAGTCAATTTTCAGGGGTTATGGCCGCTGTGTGCACATGGACGCCTAGGGCTCCCACACTGCCCGGGAACTTCAAGGCTCCCTGCACACATCGCTCCCATCACGATTGCGCTATAGCAGAGAGCGCCGGATACTAGGCCTTTCATGACTCGCGAAGTGAGGCCCTGCTTGCAGGCCTGTTGTTCCTGCGTCTGCAGAGCACCATCCTTGCTGTGCGCGAGAGGCCTAAAAACCAACTCTCTGGGGCTGCCTTTCCTCTTTCCAAGGAAGACAGCCTGCACTGCCGCCTTCAGGCTGAAAGTCACATTGGGCTGGGAAGTGCTAGCTGGGAAGTCAGTTTTCAGGGGCCATGGCCGCTGGCTGCACGTATACGGCTAGGGGTCCCACACTGCCAGGGAGCATCAAGACTCCCTCAAAACAGCTCTTCCGTCACGTTAGCTCTGCAGGAGAGAGCTCGCGAGACTAGGCCTTTCTTGACTCGCAAATGAAGCCCTGCTTGCAGTCCTCTTGTACTTAGGTCTAGAGTGCCCCACACTTACTGTACGAAGGAGGCCTGAAAACCCACTCTCTGGGGCTGCCTTTCCTGCCTGCAAGGTAGAGTGCCTGCCCGGACGCCTTGGGGCTGAAAGTCACATTGGGCTGGGAAGTGCTTGCTGGGAAGTCAGTTTTCAGGGGCCATGGCCGCTGGCTGCACATGTACGCCTAGGGCGCCCACACTGCCCGGGAACTTCAAGGCTCCCTGCACACATCTCTTCCATCACGTTTGCTCTATAGCAGAGAGCTCCAGATACTAGGCCTTTCATGACTCGCGAAGTGAGTTGTTCTTGCGTCTGCAGAGCACCATACTTGCTGTGCGCGAGAGGCCTGAAAACCCACTCTCTGGGGCTGCCTGTCCTCCTTCCAAGGAAGACAGCCTGCTGGCCGCCTTCGGGCTGAAAGTCACATTGGGCTGGGAAGTGCTAGCTGGGAAGTCAGTTTTCAGGTGCCATGGCCGCTGGCTGCACATTTACGGTTAGGGCTCCCTCTCTGCCCGGGAACATCAAGAATCCCTCGAAATAGGTTTTCCGTTACGTTTGCTCTGCAGGAGAGTGCTCGCGAGACTAGGCCTTTCTTGACTCGGGAATGAGGCCCTGCTTACGGACCTTTGCACTGGCGTCTGCAGAGCCCCACCCTTGCTGTACCAGGGAGGCCTGAAAACCCACTCTCCGGGGCTGCCTTTCCTCCCTCCAAGGAAGACAGCCAGCCCGGCCGCCTTCGGGTTGAAAGTCACAGTGGGCTGGGAATTGCTAGCTGGGAAGTCAGTTTTCAGGGGCCATGGCCGCTGGCTGCACGTATTCGGCTAGGGGTCCCACACTGCCCGGGAGCATCAAGGCTCCCTCAAAACAGCTCTTCCGTCACGTTAGCTCTGCAGGAGAGAGCTCGCGAGACTAGGCCTTTCTTGACTCGCAAAGTGAAGCCCTGCTTGCAGGCCTCTTGTACTTGCGTCTAGAGTGCCCCACACTTGCTGTACCAAGGAGGCCTGAAAACCCACTCTCTGGGGCTGCCTTTCCTGCCGGCAAGGTAGAGTGCCTGCCCGCCCGCCTTCGGGCTGAAGTCACATTGGGCTGGGAAGTGCTAGCTGGGAAGTTAGTTTTCAGGGGCCATGGCCGCTGGTTGCACATGTACGCCTAGGGCTCCCACACTGTCCGGGAACTTCAAGGCTCCCTGCACACATCTCCTCCATCACGTTTGCTCTATAGCAGAGAGCTCGCGAGACTAGGCCTTTCTTGACTCGCGAAGTGAGGCTCTGCTTTCAGGCCTGTTGTTCTTACGTCTGCAGAGCACCATACTTGCTGTGCGCCAGAGGCCTGAAAACCCACTCTCTGGGGCTGCCTTTCCTCCCTCCAAGGAAGTCAGCCTTCCCGGCCGACTTTCTGGCGGAAACTCACTTCGGGCTGTGAAGTGCTAGTTGAGAAGTCAATTTCAGGGGCAATGGCTGCTGGGTGCACGTGGATGCCTAGGGCTCCAACACTGCTCGGGAACATCAAGGTTTCTTCCACACAGTTCTTCCTTGACGTTTGGTCTGCAGGAGAGTGCTCGCGAAACTAGGCCTTTTTTCACTCGGGAAGTGAGGTGCTACTTTAAGGCCTCTTGAACTTGCGTTTGCAGAGCCCCACACTTGCTGTGCGAGGAAGCCCTGAAAACCCACTCTCTGGGGCTGCCTTTCCTGCCTGCAAGGTAGAGTGTCTGCCCGGCCGCCTTGGGGCTGAAAGTCACATTGGGCTGGGAAGTGCTTGCTGGGAAGTCAGTTTTCAGGGGCCATGGCCGCTGGCTGCACGTTTACCGCTAGGGCTCCCACACTGCCGGGGAGCATCAAGGCTCCCTCAAAATAGCTCTTCCCTCACGTTAGCTCTGCAGGAGAGAGCTCGCGAGAATAGGCCTTTCTTGACTCGCGAAGTGAGGCCCTGCTTGCAAGCCTCTTATTCTTGCGTCTGCGGAGCACCATACTTACTGTGCTCGGGAGGCCTGAAAACCCACTCTCTGGGGCTGCCTTTCCTCCCTCCAAGGAAGTCAGCCTGCCCGGCTGACTTCTGGCTGAAACTCACTTCGGGCTGTGAAGTGCTAGTTGGGAAGTCAGTTTTCAAGGTCAATGCCCGCTGGGTGCACGTGTATGCCTAGGGCTCCAACACTGCCAGGGACATCAAGGTTTCTTCCACACAGTTCTTCTGTCACGTTAGCTCTGCAGGAGAGAGCTCGCGAGACTAGGCCTTTTTTCACTCGGGAAGTGAGGTCCTGCTTTAAGGCCTCTTGAACTTGCGTTTGCAGAGCCCCACACTTGCTGTGCGAGGAAGCCCTGAAAACCCACTCTCTGGGCCTGCCTTTCCTCCCTCCAAGGAAGAGAGCCTGCCCGGCCGACTTCTGGCTGAAACTCACTTCGGGCTGTGAAGTGCTAGTTGGGAAGTCAGTTTTCAAGGGCAATGGCCGCTGGGTGCACGTGTATGCCTAGGGCTCCAACACTGCCAGGGACATCAAGGTTTCTTCCACACAGTTCTTCTGTCACGTTAGCTCTGCAGGAGAGAGCTCGCGAGACTAGGCCTTTCTTCACTCGGGAAGTGAGGCCCTGCTTTCAGCCCTCTTCTACTGGCATCTGCAGAGCCCCACACTTGCTGTGCGAGGAAGTCCTGAAAACCAACTCTCAGGAGCTGTCTTTCCTCCTTCCAAGGAAGACAGCCTGCACGGCCGCCTTCGGGCTGAAAGTCACATTGGGCTGGGAAGTGCTTGCTGGGAAGTCAGTTTTCAGGGGCCATGGCCGCTGGCTGCACATGTACGCCTAGGGCTCCCACACTGCCCGGGAACTTCAAGGCTCCCTGCACACATCTCTTCTATCACGTTTGCTCTATAGCAGAGAGCTCGCGAGACTAGGCCTTTCTTGACTCGCGAAGTGAGGCCCTGCTTGCAAGCCTCTTATTCTTGTGTCTGCGGAGCACCATACTTACTGTGCTCGGGAGGCCTGAAAACCCATTCTCTGGGGCTGCCTTTCCTCCCTCCAAGGAATTCAGCCTGCCCGGCCGACTTCTGGCTGAAACTCACTTCGGGCTGTGAAGTGCTAGTTGGGAAGTCAGTTTTCAAGGGCAATGGCCGCTGGGTTCACGTGTATGCCTAGGGCTCCAACACTGCCAGAGACATCAAGGTTTCTTCCACACAGTTCTTCCTTCACGTTTGGTCTGCAGGAGAGAGCTCGCGAGACTAGGCCTTTCTTCCCTCGGGAAGTGAGGCCCTGCTTTCAGCCCTCTTCTACTGGCATCTGCAGAGCCCCACACTTGCTGTGCGAGGAAGCCCTGAAAACCAACTCAGGAGCTGTCTTTCCTCCTTCCAAGGAAGACAGCCTGCACGGCCGCCTTCGGGCTGAAAGTCACATTGGGCTGGGAAGTGCTTGCTGGGAAGTCAGTTTTCAGGGGCCATGGCCGCTGGCTGCACATGTACGCCTAGGGCTCCCACACTGCCCGGGAACTTCAAGGCTCCCTGCACACATCTCTTCCATCACGTTTGCTCTATAGCAGAGAGCTCCAGATACTAGGCCTTTCATGACTCGCGAAGTGAGTTGTTCTTGCGTCTGCAGAGCAGCATACTTGCTGTGCGCGAGAGGCCTGAAAACCCCCTCTCTGGGGCTGCCTTTCCTCCTTCCAAGGAAGACAGCCTGCTGGCCGCCTTCGGGCTGAAAGTCACATTGGGCTGGGAAGTGCTAGCTGGGAAGTCAGTTTTCAGGTGCCATGGCCGCTGGCTGCACATTTACGGTTAGGGCTCCCGCACTGCCCGGGAACATGAAGAATCCCTCGAAATAGGTTTTCGGTTACGTTTGCTCTGCAGGAGAGTGCTCGCGAGACTAGGCCTTTCTTGACTCGGGAATGAGGCCCTGCTTACGGACCTTTGCACTGGCGTCTGCAGAGCCCCACCCTTGCTGTACGAGGGAGGCCTGAAAACCCACTCTCTGGGGCTGCCTTTCCTGCCTGCAAGGTAGAGTGTCTGCCCGGCCGCCTTGGGGCTGAAAGTCACATTGGGCTGGGAAGTGCTTGCTGGGAAGTCAGTTTTCAGGGGCCATGGCCGCTGGCTGCACGTTTACCGCTAGGGCTCCCACACTGCCGGGGAGCATCAAGGCTCCCTCAAAATAGCTCTTCCCTCACGTTAGCTCTGCAGGAGAGAGCTCGCGAGAATAGGCCTTTCTTGACTCGCGAAGTGAGGCCCTGCTTGCAAGCCTCTTATTCTTGCGTCTGCGGAGCACCATACTTACTGTGCTCGGGAGGCCTGAAAACCCACTCTCTGGGGCTGCCTTTCCTCCCTCCAAGGAAGTCAGCCTGCCCGGCTGACTTCTGGCTGAAACTCACTTCGGGCTGTGAAGTGCTAGTTGGGAAGTCAGTTTTCAAGGGCAATGGCCGCTGGGTGCACGTGTATGCCTAGGGCTCCAACACTGCCAGGGACATCAAGGTTTCTTCCACACAGTTCTTCTGTCACGTTAGCTCTGCAGGAGAGAGCTCGCGAGACTAGGCCTTTCTTGACTCGCGAAGTGAGGCCCTGCTTGCAGGCCTCTTATTCTTGTGTCTGCGGAGCACCATACTTACTGTGCTTGGGAGGCCTGAAAACCCACTCTCTGGGGCTGCCTTTCCTCCCTCCAAGGAAGTCAGCCTGCCCGGCCGACTTCTGGCTGAAACTCACTTCGGGCTGTGAAGTGCTAGCTGGGAAGTCAGTTTTCAGGGGCCATGGCCGCTGGCTGCATGTATACGGCTAGGGGTCCCACACTGCCAGGGAACATCAAAGCTCCCTCAAAACAGCTCTTCCGTCACGTTAGCTCTGCAGGAGAGAGCTCGCGAGACTAGGCCTTTCTTGACTCGCGAAGTGAGGCCTTGCTTGCAGGCCTCTTATTCTTGTGTTTGCGGAGCACCATACTTACTTTGCTCGGGAGGCCTGAAAACCCACTCTCTGGGGCTGCCTTTCCTCCCTCCAAGGAAGACAACCTTCCGGGCCGCCTTCGGGCTGAAAGTGACATTGGGCTGCGAAGTGCTAGCTGGGAAGTCAATTTTCAGGGGTTATGGCCGCTGTGTGCACATGGACGCCTAGGGCTCCCACACTGCCCGGGAACTTCAAGGCTCCCTGCACACATCGCTCCCATCACGATTGCGCTATAGCAGAGAGCGCCGGATACTAGGCCTTTCATGACTCGCGAAGTGAGGCCCTGCTTGCAGGCCTGTTGTTCCTGCGTCTGCAGAGCACCATCCTTGCTGTGCGCGAGAGGCCTAAAAACCAACTCTCTGGGGCTGCCTTTCCTCTTTCCAAGGAAGACAGCCTGCACTGCCGCCTTCAGGCTGAAAGTCACATTGGGCTGGGAAGTGCTAGCTGGGAAGTCAGTTTTCAGGGGCCATGGCCGCTGGCTGCACGTATACGGCTAGGGGTCCCACACTGCCAGGGAGCATCAAGACTCCCTCAAAACAGCTCTTCCGTCACGTTAGCTCTGCAGGAGAGAGCTCGCGAGACTAGGCCTTTCTTGACTCGCAAATGAAGCCCTGCTTGCAGTCCTCTTGTACTTAGGTCTAGAGTGCCCCACACTTACTGTACGAAGGAGGCCTGAAAACCCACTCTCTGGGGCTGCCTTTCCTGCCTGCAAGGTAGAGTGCCTGCCCGGACGCCTTGGGGCTGAAAGTCACATTGGGCTGGGAAGTGCTTGCTGGGAAGTCAGTTTTCAGGGGCCATGGCCGCTGGCTGCACATGTACGCCTAGGGCGCCCACACTGCCCGGGAACTTCAAGGCTCCCTGCACACATCTCTTCCATCACGTTTGCTCTATAGCAGAGAGCTCCAGATACTAGGCCTTTCATGACTCGCGAAGTGAGTTGTTCTTGCGTCTGCAGAGCACCATACTTGCTGTGCGCGAGAGGCCTGAAAACCCACTCTCTGGGGCTGCCTGTCCTCCTTCCAAGGAAGACAGCCTGCTGGCCGCCTTCGGGCTGAAAGTCACATTGGGCTGGGAAGTGCTAGCTGGGAAGTCAGTTTTCAGGTGCCATGGCCGCTGGCTGCACATTTACGGTTAGGGCTCCCTCTCTGCCCGGGAACATCAAGAATCCCTCGAAATAGGTTTTCCGTTACGTTTGCTCTGCAGGAGAGTGCTCGCGAGACTAGGCCTTTCTTGACTCGGGAATGAGGCCCTGCTTACGGACCTTTGCACTGGCGTCTGCAGAGCCCCACCCTTGCTGTACCAGGGAGGCCTGAAAACCCACTCTCCGGGGCTGCCTTTCCTCCCTCCAAGGAAGACAGCCAGCCCGGCCGCCTTCGGGTTGAAAGTCACAGTGGGCTGGGAATTGCTAGCTGGGAAGTCAGTTTTCAGGGGCCATGGCCGCTGGCTGCACGTATTCGGCTAGGGGTCCCACACTGCCCGGGAGCATCAAGGCTCCCTCAAAACAGCTCTTCCGTCACGTTAGCTCTGCAGGAGAGAGCTCGCGAGACTAGGCCTTTCTTGACTCGCAAAGTGAAGCCCTGCTTGCAGGCCTCTTGTACTTGCGTCTAGAGTGCCCCACACTTGCTGTACCAAGGAGGCCTGAAAACCCACTCTCTGGGGCTGCCTTTCCTGCCGGCAAGGTAGAGTGCCTGCCCGCCCGCCTTCGGGCTGAAGTCACATTGGGCTGGGAAGTGCTAGCTGGGAAGTTAGTTTTCAGGGGCCATGGCCGCTGGTTGCACATGTACGCCTAGGGCTCCCACACTGTCCGGGAACTTCAAGGCTCCCTGCACACATCTCCTCCATCACGTTTGCTCTATAGCAGAGAGCTCGCGAGACTAGGCCTTTCTTGACTCGCGAAGTGAGGCTCTGCTTTCAGGCCTGTTGTTCTTACGTCTGCAGAGCACCATACTTGCTGTGCGCCAGAGGCCTGAAAACCCACTCTCTGGGGCTGCCTTTCCTCCCTCCAAGGAAGTCAGCCTTCCCGGCCGACTTTCTGGCGGAAACTCACTTCGGGCTGTGAAGTGCTAGTTGAGAAGTCAATTTCAGGGGCAATGGCTGCTGGGTGCACGTGGATGCCTAGGGCTCCAACACTGCTCGGGAACATCAAGGTTTCTTCCACACAGTTCTTCCTTGACGTTTGGTCTGCAGGAGAGTGCTCGCGAAACTAGGCCTTTTTTCACTCGGGAAGTGAGGTGCTACTTTAAGGCCTCTTGAACTTGCGTTTGCAGAGCCCCACACTTGCTGTGCGAGGAAGCCCTGAAAACCCACTCTCTGGGGCTGCCTTTCCTGCCTGCAAGGTAGAGTGTCTGCCCGGCCGCCTTGGGGCTGAAAGTCACATTGGGCTGGGAAGTGCTTGCTGGGAAGTCAGTTTTCAGGGGCCATGGCCGCTGGCTGCACGTTTACCGCTAGGGCTCCCACACTGCCGGGGAGCATCAAGGCTCCCTCAAAATAGCTCTTCCCTCACGTTAGCTCTGCAGGAGAGAGCTCGCGAGAATAGGCCTTTCTTGACTCGCGAAGTGAGGCCCTGCTTGCAAGCCTCTTATTCTTGCGTCTGCGGAGCACCATACTTACTGTGCTCGGGAGGCCTGAAAACCCACTCTCTGGGGCTGCCTTTCCTCCCTCCAAGGAAGTCAGCCTGCCCGGCTGACTTCTGGCTGAAACTCACTTCGGGCTGTGAAGTGCTAGTTGGGAAGTCAGTTTTCAAGGTCAATGCCCGCTGGGTGCACGTGTATGCCTAGGGCTCCAACACTGCCAGGGACATCAAGGTTTCTTCCACACAGTTCTTCTGTCACGTTAGCTCTGCAGGAGAGAGCTCGCGAGACTAGGCCTTTTTTCACTCGGGAAGTGAGGTCCTGCTTTAAGGCCTCTTGAACTTGCGTTTGCAGAGCCCCACACTTGCTGTGCGAGGAAGCCCTGAAAACCCACTCTCTGGGCCTGCCTTTCCTCCCTCCAAGGAAGAGAGCCTGCCCGGCCGACTTCTGGCTGAAACTCACTTCGGGCTGTGAAGTGCTAGTTGGGAAGTCAGTTTTCAAGGGCAATGGCCGCTGGGTGCACGTGTATGCCTAGGGCTCCAACACTGCCAGGGACATCAAGGTTTCTTCCACACAGTTCTTCTGTCACGTTAGCTCTGCAGGAGAGAGCTCGCGAGACTAGGCCTTTCTTCACTCGGGAAGTGAGGCCCTGCTTTCAGCCCTCTTCTACTGGCATCTGCAGAGCCCCACACTTGCTGTGCGAGGAAGTCCTGAAAACCAACTCTCAGGAGCTGTCTTTCCTCCTTCCAAGGAAGACAGCCTGCACGGCCGCCTTCGGGCTGAAAGTCACATTGGGCTGGGAAGTGCTTGCTGGGAAGTCAGTTTTCAGGGGCCATGGCCGCTGGCTGCACATGTACGCCTAGGGCTCCCACACTGCCCGGGAACTTCAAGGCTCCCTGCACACATCTCTTCTATCACGTTTGCTCTATAGCAGAGAGCTCGCGAGACTAGGCCTTTCTTGACTCGCGAAGTGAGGCCCTGCTTGCAAGCCTCTTATTCTTGTGTCTGCGGAGCACCATACTTACTGTGCTCGGGAGGCCTGAAAACCCATTCTCTGGGGCTGCCTTTCCTCCCTCCAAGGAATTCAGCCTGCCCGGCCGACTTCTGGCTGAAACTCACTTCGGGCTGTGAAGTGCTAGTTGGGAAGTCAGTTTTCAAGGGCAATGGCCGCTGGGTTCACGTGTATGCCTAGGGCTCCAACACTGCCAGAGACATCAAGGTTTCTTCCACACAGTTCTTCCTTCACGTTTGGTCTGCAGGAGAGAGCTCGCGAGACTAGGCCTTTCTTCCCTCGGGAAGTGAGGCCCTGCTTTCAGCCCTCTTCTACTGGCATCTGCAGAGCCCCACACTTGCTGTGCGAGGAAGCCCTGAAAACCAACTCAGGAGCTGTCTTTCCTCCTTCCAAGGAAGACAGCCTGCACGGCCGCCTTCGGGCTGAAAGTCACATTGGGCTGGGAAGTGCTTGCTGGGAAGTCAGTTTTCAGGGGCCATGGCCGCTGGCTGCACATGTACGCCTAGGGCTCCCACACTGCCCGGGAACTTCAAGGCTCCCTGCACACATCTCTTCCATCACGTTTGCTCTATAGCAGAGAGCTCCAGATACTAGGCCTTTCATGACTCGCGAAGTGAGTTGTTCTTGCGTCTGCAGAGCAGCATACTTGCTGTGCGCGAGAGGCCTGAAAACCCCCTCTCTGGGGCTGCCTTTCCTCCTTCCAAGGAAGACAGCCTGCTGGCCGCCTTCGGGCTGAAAGTCACATTGGGCTGGGAAGTGCTAGCTGGGAAGTCAGTTTTCAGGTGCCATGGCCGCTGGCTGCACATTTACGGTTAGGGCTCCCGCACTGCCCGGGAACATGAAGAATCCCTCGAAATAGGTTTTCGGTTACGTTTGCTCTGCAGGAGAGTGCTCGCGAGACTAGGCCTTTCTTGACTCGGGAATGAGGCCCTGCTTACGGACCTTTGCACTGGCGTCTGCAGAGCCCCACCCTTGCTGTACGAGGGAGGCCTGAAAACCCACTCTCTGGGGCTGCCTTTCCTGCCTGCAAGGTAGAGTGTCTGCCCGGCCGCCTTGGGGCTGAAAGTCACATTGGGCTGGGAAGTGCTTGCTGGGAAGTCAGTTTTCAGGGGCCATGGCCGCTGGCTGCACGTTTACCGCTAGGGCTCCCACACTGCCGGGGAGCATCAAGGCTCCCTCAAAATAGCTCTTCCCTCACGTTAGCTCTGCAGGAGAGAGCTCGCGAGAATAGGCCTTTCTTGACTCGCGAAGTGAGGCCCTGCTTGCAAGCCTCTTATTCTTGCGTCTGCGGAGCACCATACTTACTGTGCTCGGGAGGCCTGAAAACCCACTCTCTGGGGCTGCCTTTCCTCCCTCCAAGGAAGTCAGCCTGCCCGGCTGACTTCTGGCTGAAACTCACTTCGGGCTGTGAAGTGCTAGTTGGGAAGTCAGTTTTCAAGGGCAATGGCCGCTGGGTGCACGTGTATGCCTAGGGCTCCAACACTGCCAGGGACATCAAGGTTTCTTCCACACAGTTCTTCTGTCACGTTAGCTCTGCAGGAGAGAGCTCGCGAGACTAGGCCTTTCTTGACTCGCGAAGTGAGGCCCTGCTTGCAGGCCTCTTATTCTTGTGTCTGCGGAGCACCATACTTACTGTGCTTGGGAGGCCTGAAAACCCACTCTCTGGGGCTGCCTTTCCTCCCTCCAAGGAAGTCAGCCTGCCCGGCCGACTTCTGGCTGAAACTCACTTCGGGCTGTGAAGTGCTAGCTGGGAAGTCAGTTTTCAGGGGCCATGGCCGCTGGCTGCATGTATACGGCTAGGGGTCCCACACTGCCAGGGAACATCAAAGCTCCCTCAAAACAGCTCTTCCGTCACGTTAGCTCTGCAGGAGAGAGCTCGCGAGACTAGGCCTTTCTTGACTCGCGAAGTGAGGCCTTGCTTGCAGGCCTCTTATTCTTGTGTTTGCGGAGCACCATACTTACTTTGCTCGGGAGGCCTGAAAACCCACTCTCTGGGGCTGCCTTTCCTCCCTCCAAGGAAGACAACCTTCCGGGCCGCCTTCGGGCTGAAAGTGACATTGGGCTGCGAAGTGCTAGCTGGGAAGTCAATTTTCAGGGGTTATGGCCGCTGTGTGCACATGGACGCCTAGGGCTCCCACACTGCCCGGGAACTTCAAGGCTCCCTGCACACATCGCTCCCATCACGATTGCGCTATAGCAGAGAGCGCCGGATACTAGGCCTTTCATGACTCGCGAAGTGAGGCCCTGCTTGCAGGCCTGTTGTTCCTGCGTCTGCAGAGCACCATCCTTGCTGTGCGCGAGAGGCCTAAAAACCAACTCTCTGGGGCTGCCTTTCCTCTTTCCAAGGAAGACAGCCTGCACTGCCGCCTTCAGGCTGAAAGTCACATTGGGCTGGGAAGTGCTAGCTGGGAAGTCAGTTTTCAGGGGCCATGGCCGCTGGCTGCACGTATACGGCTAGGGGTCCCACACTGCCAGGGAGCATCAAGACTCCCTCAAAACAGCTCTTCCGTCACGTTAGCTCTGCAGGAGAGAGCTCGCGAGACTAGGCCTTTCTTGACTCGCAAATGAAGCCCTGCTTGCAGTCCTCTTGTACTTAGGTCTAGAGTGCCCCACACTTACTGTACGAAGGAGGCCTGAAAACCCACTCTCTGGGGCTGCCTTTCCTGCCTGCAAGGTAGAGTGCCTGCCCGGACGCCTTGGGGCTGAAAGTCACATTGGGCTGGGAAGTGCTTGCTGGGAAGTCAGTTTTCAGGGGCCATGGCCGCTGGCTGCACATGTACGCCTAGGGCGCCCACACTGCCCGGGAACTTCAAGGCTCCCTGCACACATCTCTTCCATCACGTTTGCTCTATAGCAGAGAGCTCCAGATACTAGGCCTTTCATGACTCGCGAAGTGAGTTGTTCTTGCGTCTGCAGAGCACCATACTTGCTGTGCGCGAGAGGCCTGAAAACCCACTCTCTGGGGCTGCCTGTCCTCCTTCCAAGGAAGACAGCCTGCTGGCCGCCTTCGGGCTGAAAGTCACATTGGGCTGGGAAGTGCTAGCTGGGAAGTCAGTTTTCAGGTGCCATGGCCGCTGGCTGCACATTTACGGTTAGGGCTCCCTCTCTGCCCGGGAACATCAAGAATCCCTCGAAATAGGTTTTCCGTTACGTTTGCTCTGCAGGAGAGTGCTCGCGAGACTAGGCCTTTCTTGACTCGGGAATGAGGCCCTGCTTACGGACCTTTGCACTGGCGTCTGCAGAGCCCCACCCTTGCTGTACCAGGGAGGCCTGAAAACCCACTCTCCGGGGCTGCCTTTCCTCCCTCCAAGGAAGACAGCCAGCCCGGCCGCCTTCGGGTTGAAAGTCACAGTGGGCTGGGAATTGCTAGCTGGGAAGTCAGTTTTCAGGGGCCATGGCCGCTGGCTGCACGTATTCGGCTAGGGGTCCCACACTGCCCGGGAGCATCAAGGCTCCCTCAAAACAGCTCTTCCGTCACGTTAGCTCTGCAGGAGAGAGCTCGCGAGACTAGGCCTTTCTTGACTCGCAAAGTGAAGCCCTGCTTGCAGGCCTCTTGTACTTGCGTCTAGAGTGCCCCACACTTGCTGTACCAAGGAGGCCTGAAAACCCACTCTCTGGGGCTGCCTTTCCTGCCGGCAAGGTAGAGTGCCTGCCCGCCCGCCTTCGGGCTGAAGTCACATTGGGCTGGGAAGTGCTAGCTGGGAAGTTAGTTTTCAGGGGCCATGGCCGCTGGTTGCACATGTACGCCTAGGGCTCCCACACTGTCCGGGAACTTCAAGGCTCCCTGCACACATCTCCTCCATCACGTTTGCTCTATAGCAGAGAGCTCGCGAGACTAGGCCTTTCTTGACTCGCGAAGTGAGGCTCTGCTTTCAGGCCTGTTGTTCTTACGTCTGCAGAGCACCATACTTGCTGTGCGCCAGAGGCCTGAAAACCCACTCTCTGGGGCTGCCTTTCCTCCCTCCAAGGAAGTCAGCCTTCCCGGCCGACTTTCTGGCTGAAACTCACTTCGGGCTGTGAAGTGCTAGTTGAGAAGTCAATTTCAGGGGCAATGGCTGCTGGGTGCACGTGGATGCCTAGGGCTCCAACACTGCTCGGGAACATCAAGGTTTCTTCCACACAGTTCTTCCTTGACGTTTGGTCTGCAGGAGAGTGCTCGCGAAACTAGGCCTTTTTTCACTCGGGAAGTGAGGTGCTACTTTAAGGCCTCTTGAACTTGCGTTTGCAGAGCCCCACACTTGCTGTGCGAGGAAGCCCTGAAAACCCACTCTCTGGGGCTGCCTTTCCTGCCTGCAAGGTAGAGTGTCTGCCCGGCCGCCTTGGGGCTGAAAGTCACATTGGGCTGGGAAGTGCTTGCTGGGAAGTCAGTTTTCAGGGGCCATGGCCGCTGGCTGCACGTTTACCGCTAGGGCTCCCACACTGCCGGGGAGCATCAAGGCTCCCTCAAAATAGCTCTTCCCTCACGTTAGCTCTGCAGGAGAGAGCTCGCGAGAATAGGCCTTTCTTGACTCGCGAAGTGAGGCCCTGCTTGCAAGCCTCTTATTCTTGCGTCTGCGGAGCACCATACTTACTGTGCTCGGGAGGCCTGAAAACCCACTCTCTGGGGCTGCCTTTCCTCCCTCCAAGGAAGTCAGCCTGCCCGGCTGACTTCTGGCTGAAACTCACTTCGGGCTGTGAAGTGCTAGTTGGGAAGTCAGTTTTCAAGGTCAATGCCCGCTGGGTGCACGTGTATGCCTAGGGCTCCAACACTGCCAGGGACATCAAGGTTTCTTCCACACAGTTCTTCTGTCACGTTAGCTCTGCAGGAGAGAGCTCGCGAGACTAGGCCTTTTTTCACTCGGGAAGTGAGGTCCTGCTTTAAGGCCTCTTGAACTTGCGTTTGCAGAGCCCCACACTTGCTGTGCGAGGAAGCCCTGAAAACCCACTCTCTGGGCCTGCCTTTCCTCCCTCCAAGGAAGAGAGCCTGCCCGGCCGACTTCTGGCTGAAACTCACTTCGGGCTGTGAAGTGCTAGTTGGGAAGTCAGTTTTCAAGGGCAATGGCCGCTGGGTGCACGTGTATGCCTAGGGCTCCAACACTGCCAGGGACATCAAGGTTTCTTCCACACAGTTCTTCTGTCACGTTAGCTCTGCAGGAGAGAGCTCGCGAGACTAGGCCTTTCTTCACTCGGGAAGTGAGGCCCTGCTTTCAGCCCTCTTCTACTGGCATCTGCAGAGCCCCACACTTGCTGTGCGAGGAAGTCCTGAAAACCAACTCTCAGGAGCTGTCTTTCCTCCTTCCAAGGAAGACAGCCTGCACGGCCGCCTTCGGGCTGAAAGTCACATTGGGCTGGGAAGTGCTTGCTGGGAAGTCAGTTTTCAGGGGCCATGGCCGCTGGCTGCACATGTACGCCTAGGGCTCCCACACTGCCCGGGAACTTCAAGGCTCCCTGCACACATCTCTTCTATCACGTTTGCTCTATAGCAGAGAGCTCGCGAGACTAGGCCTTTCTTGACTCGCGAAGTGAGGCCCTGCTTGCAAGCCTCTTATTCTTGTGTCTGCGGAGCACCATACTTACTGTGCTCGGGAGGCCTGAAAACCCATTCTCTGGGGCTGCCTTTCCTCCCTCCAAGGAATTCAGCCTGCCCGGCCGACTTCTGGCTGAAACTCACTTCGGGCTGTGAAGTGCTAGTTGGGAAGTCAGTTTTCAAGGGCAATGGCCGCTGGGTTCACGTGTATGCCTAGGGCTCCAACACTGCCAGAGACATCAAGGTTTCTTCCACACAGTTCTTCCTTCACGTTTGGTCTGCAGGAGAGAGCTCGCGAGACTAGGCCTTTCTTCCCTCGGGAAGTGAGGCCCTGCTTTCAGCCCTCTTCTACTGGCATCTGCAGAGCCCCACACTTGCTGTGCGAGGAAGCCCTGAAAACCAACTCAGGAGCTGTCTTTCCTCCTTCCAAGGAAGACAGCCTGCACGGCCGCCTTCGGGCTGAAAGTCACATTGGGCTGGGAAGTGCTTGCTGGGAAGTCAGTTTTCAGGGGCCATGGCCGCTGGCTGCACATGTACGCCTAGGGCTCCCACACTGCCCGGGAACTTCAAGGCTCCCTGCACACATCTCTTCCATCACGTTTGCTCTATAGCAGAGAGCTCCAGATACTAGGCCTTTCATGACTCGCGAAGTGAGTTGTTCTTGCGTCTGCAGAGCAGCATACTTGCTGTGCGCGAGAGGCCTGAAAACCCCCTCTCTGGGGCTGCCTTTCCTCCTTCCAAGGAAGACAGCCTGCTGGCCGCCTTCGGGCTGAAAGTCACATTGGGCTGGGAAGTGCTAGCTGGGAAGTCAGTTTTCAGGTGCCATGGCCGCTGGCTGCACATTTACGGTTAGGGCTCCCGCACTGCCCGGGAACATGAAGAATCCCTCGAAATAGGTTTTCGGTTACGTTTGCTCTGCAGGAGAGTGCTCGCGAGACTAGGCCTTTCTTGACTCGGGAATGAGGCCCTGCTTACGGACCTTTGCACTGGCGTCTGCAGAGCCCCACCCTTGCTGTACGAGGGAGGCCTGAAAACCCACTCTCTGGGGCTGCCTTTCCTGCCTGCAAGGTAGAGTGTCTGCCCGGCCGCCTTGGGGCTGAAAGTCACATTGGGCTGGGAAGTGCTTGCTGGGAAGTCAGTTTTCAGGGGCCATGGCCGCTGGCTGCACGTTTACCGCTAGGGCTCCCACACTGCCGGGGAGCATCAAGGCTCCCTCAAAATAGCTCTTCCCTCACGTTAGCTCTGCAGGAGAGAGCTCGCGAGAATAGTCCTTTCTTGACTCGCGAAGTGAGGCCCTGCTTGCAAGCCTCTTATTCTTGCGTCTGCGGAGCACCATACTTACTGTGCTCGGGAGGCCTGAAAACCCACTCTCTGGGGCTGCCTTTCCTCCCTCCAAGGAAGTCAGCCTGCCCGGCTGACTTCTGGCTGAAACTCACTTCGGGCTGTGAAGTGCTAGTTGGGAAGTCAGTTTTCAAGGGCAATGGCCGCTGGGTGCACGTGTATGCCTAGGGCTCCAACACTGCCAGGGACATCAAGGTTTCTTCCACACAGTTCTTCTGTCACGTTAGCTCTGCAGGAGAGAGCTCGCGAGACTAGGCCTTTCTTGACTCGCGAAGTGAGGCCCTGCTTGCAGGCCTCTTATTCTTGTGTCTGCGGAGCACCATACTTACTGTGCTTGGGAGGCCTGAAAACCCACTCTCTGGGGCTGCCTTTCCTCCCTCCAAGGAAGTCAGCCTGCCCGGCCGACTTCTGGCTGAAACTCACTTCGGGCTGTGAAGTGCTAGCTGGGAAGTCAGTTTTCAGGGGCCATGGCCGCTGGCTGCATGTATACGGCTAGGGGTCCCACACTGCCAGGGAACATCAAAGCTCCCTCAAAACAGCTCTTCCGTCACGTTAGCTCTGCAGGAGAGAGCTCGCGAGACTAGGCCTTTCTTGACTCGCGAAGTGAGGCCTTGCTTGCAGGCCTCTTATTCTTGTGTTTGCGGAGCACCATACTTACTTTGCTCGGGAGGCCTGAAAACCCACTCTCTGGGGCTGCCTTTCCTCCCTCCAAGGAAGACAACCTTCCGGGCCGCCTTCGGGCTGAAAGTGACATTGGGCTGCGAAGTGCTAGCTGGGAAGTCAATTTTCAGGGGTTATGGCCGCTGTGTGCACATGGACGCCTAGGGCTCCCACACTGCCCGGGAACTTCAAGGCTCCCTGCACACATCGCTCCCATCACGATTGCGCTATAGCAGAGAGCGCCGGATACTAGGCCTTTCATGACTCGCGAAGTGAGGCCCTGCTTGCAGGCCTGTTGTTCCTGCGTCTGCAGAGCACCATCCTTGCTGTGCGCGAGAGGCCTAAAAACCAACTCTCTGGGGCTGCCTTTCCTCTTTCCAAGGAAGACAGCCTGCACTGCCGCCTTCAGGCTGAAAGTCACATTGGGCTGGGAAGTGCTAGCTGGGAAGTCAGTTTTCAGGGGCCATGGCCGCTGGCTGCACGTATACGGCTAGGGGTCCCACACTGCCAGGGAGCATCAAGACTCCCTCAAAACAGCTCTTCCGTCACGTTAGCTCTGCAGGAGAGAGCTCGCGAGACTAGGCCTTTCTTGACTCGCAAATGAAGCCCTGCTTGCAGTCCTCTTGTACTTAGGTCTAGAGTGCCCCACACTTACTGTACGAAGGAGGCCTGAAAACCCACTCTCTGGGGCTGCCTTTCCTGCCTGCAAGGTAGAGTGCCTGCCCGGACGCCTTGGGGCTGAAAGTCACATTGGGCTGGGAAGTGCTTGCTGGGAAGTCAGTTTTCAGGGGCCATGGCCGCTGGCTGCACATGTACGCCTAGGGCGCCCACACTGCCCGGGAACTTCAAGGCTCCCTGCACACATCTCTTCCATCACGTTTGCTCTATAGCAGAGAGCTCCAGATACTAGGCCTTTCATGACTCGCGAAGTGAGTTGTTCTTGCGTCTGCAGAGCACCATACTTGCTGTGCGCGAGAGGCCTGAAAACCCACTCTCTGGGGCTGCCTGTCCTCCTTCCAAGGAAGACAGCCTGCTGGCCGCCTTCGGGCTGAAAGTCACATTGGGCTGGGAAGTGCTAGCTGGGAAGTCAGTTTTCAGGTGCCATGGCCGCTGGCTGCACATTTACGGTTAGGGCTCCCTCTCTGCCCGGGAACATCAAGAATCCCTCGAAATAGGTTTTCCGTTACGTTTGCTCTGCAGGAGAGTGCTCGCGAGACTAGGCCTTTCTTGACTCGGGAATGAGGCCCTGCTTACGGACCTTTGCACTGGCGTCTGCAGAGCCCCACCCTTGCTGTACCAGGGAGGCCTGAAAACCCACTCTCCGGGGCTGCCTTTCCTCCCTCCAAGGAAGACAGCCAGCCCGGCCGCCTTCGGGTTGAAAGTCACAGTGGGCTGGGAATTGCTAGCTGGGAAGTCAGTTTTCAGGGGCCATGGCCGCTGGCTGCACGTATTCGGCTAGGGGTCCCACACTGCCCGGGAGCATCAAGGCTCCCTCAAAACAGCTCTTCCGTCACGTTAGCTCTGCAGGAGAGAGCTCGCGAGACTAGGCCTTTCTTGACTCGCAAAGTGAAGCCCTGCTTGCAGGCCTCTTGTACTTGCGTCTAGAGTGCCCCACACTTGCTGTACCAAGGAGGCCTGAAAACCCACTCTCTGGGGCTGCCTTTCCTGCCGGCAAGGTAGAGTGCCTGCCCGCCCGCCTTCGGGCTGAAGTCACATTGGGCTGGGAAGTGCTAGCTGGGAAGTTAGTTTTCAGGGGCCATGGCCGCTGGTTGCACATGTACGCCTAGGGCTCCCACACTGTCCGGGAACTTCAAGGCTCCCTGCACACATCTCCTCCATCACGTTTGCTCTATAGCAGAGAGCTCGCGAGACTAGGCCTTTCTTGACTCGCGAAGTGAGGCTCTGCTTTCAGGCCTGTTGTTCTTACGTCTGCAGAGCACCATACTTGCTGTGCGCCAGAGGCCTGAAAACCCACTCTCTGGGGCTGCCTTTCCTCCCTCCAAGGAAGTCAGCCTTCCCGGCCGACTTTCTGGCTGAAACTCACTTCGGGCTGTGAAGTGCTAGTTGAGAAGTCAATTTCAGGGGCAATGGCTGCTGGGTGCACGTGGATGCCTAGGGCTCCAACACTGCTCGGGAACATCAAGGTTTCTTCCACACAGTTCTTCCTTGACGTTTGGTCTGCAGGAGAGTGCTCGCGAAACTAGGCCTTTTTTCACTCGGGAAGTGAGGTGCTACTTTAAGGCCTCTTGAACTTGCGTTTGCAGAGCCCCACACTTGCTGTGCGAGGAAGCCCTGAAAACCCACTCTCTGGGGCTGCCTTTCCTGCCTGCAAGGTAGAGTGTCTGCCCGGCCGCCTTGGGGCTGAAAGTCACATTGGGCTGGGAAGTGCTTGCTGGGAAGTCAGTTTTCAGGGGCCATGGCCGCTGGCTGCACGTTTACCGCTAGGGCTCCCACACTGCCGGGGAGCATCAAGGCTCCCTCAAAATAGCTCTTCCCTCACGTTAGCTCTGCAGGAGAGAGCTCGCGAGAATAGGCCTTTCTTGACTCGCGAAGTGAGGCCCTGCTTGCAAGCCTCTTATTCTTGCGTCTGCGGAGCACCATACTTACTGTGCTCGGGAGGCCTGAAAACCCACTCTCTGGGGCTGCCTTTCCTCCCTCCAAGGAAGTCAGCCTGCCCGGCTGACTTCTGGCTGAAACTCACTTCGGGCTGTGAAGTGCTAGTTGGGAAGTCAGTTTTCAAGGTCAATGCCCGCTGGGTGCACGTGTATGCCTAGGGCTCCAACACTGCCAGGGACATCAAGGTTTCTTCCACACAGTTCTTCTGTCACGTTAGCTCTGCAGGAGAGAGCTCGCGAGACTAGGCCTTTTTTCACTCGGGAAGTGAGGTCCTGCTTTAAGGCCTCTTGAACTTGCGTTTGCAGAGCCCCACACTTGCTGTGCGAGGAAGCCCTGAAAACCCACTCTCTGGGCCTGCCTTTCCTCCCTCCAAGGAAGAGAGCCTGCCCGGCCGACTTCTGGCTGAAACTCACTTCGGGCTGTGAAGTGCTAGTTGGGAAGTCAGTTTTCAAGGGCAATGGCCGCTGGGTGCACGTGTATGCCTAGGGCTCCAACACTGCCAGGGACATCAAGGTTTCTTCCACACAGTTCTTCTGTCACGTTAGCTCTGCAGGAGAGAGCTCGCGAGACTAGGCCTTTCTTCACTCGGGAAGTGAGGCCCTGCTTTCAGCCCTCTTCTACTGGCATCTGCAGAGCCCCACACTTGCTGTGCGAGGAAGTCCTGAAAACCAACTCTCAGGAGCTGTCTTTCCTCCTTCCAAGGAAGACAGCCTGCACGGCCGCCTTCGGGCTGAAAGTCACATTGGGCTGGGAAGTGCTTGCTGGGAAGTCAGTTTTCAGGGGCCATGGCCGCTGGCTGCACATGTACGCCTAGGGCTCCCACACTGCCCGGGAACTTCAAGGCTCCCTGCACACATCTCTTCTATCACGTTTGCTCTATAGCAGAGAGCTCGCGAGACTAGGCCTTTCTTGACTCGCGAAGTGAGGCCCTGCTTGCAAGCCTCTTATTCTTGTGTCTGCGGAGCACCATACTTACTGTGCTCGGGAGGCCTGAAAACCCATTCTCTGGGGCTGCCTTTCCTCCCTCCAAGGAATTCAGCCTGCCCGGCCGACTTCTGGCTGAAACTCACTTCGGGCTGTGAAGTGCTAGTTGGGAAGTCAGTTTTCAAGGGCAATGGCCGCTGGGTTCACGTGTATGCCTAGGGCTCCAACACTGCCAGAGACATCAAGGTTTCTTCCACACAGTTCTTCCTTCACGTTTGGTCTGCAGGAGAGAGCTCGCGAGACTAGGCCTTTCTTCCCTCGGGAAGTGAGGCCCTGCTTTCAGCCCTCTTCTACTGGCATCTGCAGAGCCCCACACTTGCTGTGCGAGGAAGCCCTGAAAACCAACTCAGGAGCTGTCTTTCCTCCTTCCAAGGAAGACAGCCTGCACGGCCGCCTTCGGGCTGAAAGTCACATTGGGCTGGGAAGTGCTTGCTGGGAAGTCAGTTTTCAGGGGCCATGGCCGCTGGCTGCACATGTACGCCTAGGGCTCCCACACTGCCCGGGAACTTCAAGGCTCCCTGCACACATCTCTTCCATCACGTTTGCTCTATAGCAGAGAGCTCCAGATACTAGGCCTTTCATGACTCGCGAAGTGAGTTGTTCTTGCGTCTGCAGAGCAGCATACTTGCTGTGCGCGAGAGGCCTGAAAACCCCCTCTCTGGGGCTGCCTTTCCTCCTTCCAAGGAAGACAGCCTGCTGGCCGCCTTCGGGCTGAAAGTCACATTGGGCTGGGAAGTGCTAGCTGGGAAGTCAGTTTTCAGGTGCCATGGCCGCTGGCTGCACATTTACGGTTAGGGCCCCCGCACTGCCCGGGAACATGAAGAATCCCTCGAAATAGGTTTTCGGTTACGTTTGCTCTGCAGGAGAGTGCTCGCGAGACTAGGCCTTTCTTGACTCGGGAATGAGGCCCTGCTTACGGACCTTTGCACTGGCGTCTGCAGAGCCCCACCCTTGCTGTACGAGGGAGGCCTGAAAACCCACTCTCTGGGGCTGCCTTTCCTCCCTCCAAGGAAGACAGCCAGCCCGGCCGCCTTCGGTTTGAAAGTCACAGTGGGCTGGGAATTGCTAGCTGGGAAGTCAGTTTTCAGGGGCCATGGCCGCTGGCTGCACGTATTCGGCTAGGGGTCCCACACTGCCCGGGAGCATCAAGGCTCCCTCAAAACAGCTCTTCCGTCACGTTAGCTCTGCAGGAGAGAGCTCGCGAGACTAGGCCTTTCTTGACTCGCAAAGTGAAGCCCTGCTTGCAGGCCTCTTGTACTTGCGTCTAGAGTGCCCCACACTTGCTGTACCAAGGAGGCCTGAAAACCCACTCTCTGGGGCTGCCTTTCCTGCCGGCAAGGTAGAGTGCCTGCCCGCCCGCCTTCGGGCTGAAGTCACATTGGGCTGGGAAGTGCTAGCTGGGAAGTTAGTTTTCAGGGGCCATGGCCGCTGGTTGCACATGTACGCCTAGGGCTCCCACACTGTCCGGGAACTTCAAGGCTCCCTGCACACATCTCCTCCATCACGTTTGCTCTATAGCAGAGAGCTCGCGAGACTAGGCCTTTCTTGACTCGCGAAGTGAGGCTCTGCTTTCAGGCCTGTTGTTCTTACGTCTGCAGAGCACCATACTTGCTGTGCGCCAGAGGCCTGAAAACCCACTCTCTGGGGCTGCCTTTCCTCCCTCCAAGGAAGTCAGCCTTCCCGGCCGACTTTCTGGCTGAAACTCACTTCGGGCTGTGAAGTGCTAGTTGAGAAGTCAATTTCAGGGGCAATGGCCGCTGGGTGCACGTGGATGCCTAGGGCTCCAACACTGCTCGGGAACATCAAGGTTTCTTCCACACAGTTCTTCCTTGACGTTTGGTCTGCAGGAGAGTGCTCGCGAAACTAGGCCTTTTTTCACTCGGGAAGTGAGGTGCTACTTTAAGGCCTCTTGAACTTGCGTTTGCAGAGCCCCACACTTGCTGTGCGAGGAAGCCCTGAAAACCCACTCTCTGGGGCTGCCTTTCCTGCCTGCAAGGTAGAGTGTCTGCCCGGCCGCCTTGGGGCTGAAAGTCACATTGGGCTGGGAAGTGCTTGCTGGGAAGTCAGTTTTCAGGGGCCATGGCCGCTGGCTGCACGTTTACCGCTAGGGCTCCCACACTGCCGGGGAGCATCAAGGCTCCCTCAAAATAGCTCTTCCCTCACGTTAGCTCTGCAGGAGAGAGCTCGCGAGAATAGGCCTTTCTTGACTCGCGAAGTGAGGCCCTGCTTGCAAGCCTCTTATTCTTGCGTCTGCGGAGCACCATACTTACTGTGCTCGGGAGGCCTGAAAACCCACTCTCTGGGGCTGCCTTTCCTCCCTCCAAGGAAGTCAGCCTGCCCGGCTGACTTCTGGCTGAAACTCACTTCGGGCTGTGAAGTGCTAGTTGGGAAGTCAGTTTTCAAGGGCAATGGCCGCTGGGTGCACGTGTATGCCTAGGGCTCCAACACTGCCAGGGACATCAAGGTTTCTTCCACACAGTTCTTCTGTCACGTTAGCTCTGCAGGAGAGAGCTCGCGAGACTAGGCCTTTCTTGACTCGCGAAGTGAGGCCCTGCTTGCAGGCCTCTTATTCTTGTGTCTGCGGAGCACCATACTTACTGTGCTTGGGAGGCCTGAAAACCCACTCTCTGGGGCTGCCTTTCCTCCCTCCAAGGAAGTCAGCCTGCCCGGCCGACTTCTGGCTGAAACTCACTTCGGGCTGTGAAGTGCTAGCTGGGAAGTCAGTTTTCAGGGGCCATGGCCGCTGGCTGCATGTATACGGCTAGGGGTCCCACACTGCCAGGGAACATCAAAGCTCCCTCAAAACAGCTCTTCCGTCACGTTAGCTCTGCAGGAGAGAGCTCGCGAGACTAGGCCTTTCTTGACTCGCGAAGTGAGGCCTTGCTTGCAGGCCTCTTATTCTTGTGTTTGCGGAGCACCATACTTACTTTGCTCGGGAGGCCTGAAAACCCACTCTCTGGGGCTGCCTTTCCTCCCTCCAAGGAAGACAACCTTCCGGGCCGCCTTCGGGCTGAAAGTGACATTGGGCTGCGAAGTGCTAGCTGGGAAGTCAATTTTCAGGGGTTATGGCCGCTGTGTGCACATGGACGCCTAGGGCTCCCACACTGCCCGGGAACTTCAAGGCTCCCTGCACACATCGCTCCCATCACGATTGCGCTATAGCAGAGAGCGCCGGATACTAGGCCTTTCATGACTCGCGAAGTGAGGCCCTGCTTGCAGGCCTGTTGTTCCTGCGTCTGCAGAGCACCATCCTTGCTGTGCGCGAGAGGCCTAAAAACCAACTCTCTGGGGCTGCCTTTCCTCTTTCCAAGGAAGACAGCCTGCACTGCCGCCTTCAGGCTGAAAGTCACATTGGGCTGGGAAGTGCTAGCTGGGAAGTCAGTTTTCAGGGGCCATGGCCGCTGGCTGCACGTATACGGCTAGGGGTCCCACACTGCCAGGGAGCATCAAGACTCCCTCAAAACAGCTCTTCCGTCACGTTAGCTCTGCAGGAGAGAGCTCGCGAGACTAGGCCTTTCTTGACTCGCAAATGAAGCCCTGCTTGCAGTCCTCTTGTACTTAGGTCTAGAGTGCCCCACACTTACTGTACGAAGGAGGCCTGAAAACCCACTCTCTGGGGCTGCCTTTCCTGCCTGCAAGGTAGAGTGCCTGCCCGGACGCCTTGGGGCTGAAAGTCACATTGGGCTGGGAAGTGCTTGCTGGGAAGTCAGTTTTCAGGGGCCATGGCCGCTGGCTGCACATGTACGCCTAGGGCGCCCACACTGCCCGGGAACTTCAAGGCTCCCTGCACACATCTCTTCCATCACGTTTGCTCTATAGCAGAGAGCTCCAGATACTAGGCCTTTCATGACTCGCGAAGTGAGTTGTTCTTGCGTCTGCAGAGCACCATACTTGCTGTGCGCGAGAGGCCTGAAAACCCACTCTCTGGGGCTGCCTGTCCTCCTTCCAAGGAAGACAGCCTGCTGGCCGCCTTCGGGCTGAAAGTCACATTGGGCTGGGAAGTGCTAGCTGGGAAGTCAGTTTTCAGGTGCCATGGCCGCTGGCTGCACATTTACGGTTAGGGCTCCCTCTCTGCCCGGGAACATCAAGAATCCCTCGAAATAGGTTTTCCGTTACGTTTGCTCTGCAGGAGAGTGCTCGCGAGACTAGGCCTTTCTTGACTCGGGAATGAGGCCCTGCTTACGGACCTTTGCACTGGCGTCTGCAGAGCCCCACCCTTGCTGTACCAGGGAGGCCTGAAAACCCACTCTCCGGGGCTGCCTTTCCTCCCTCCAAGGAAGACAGCCAGCCCGGCCGCCTTCGGGTTGAAAGTCACAGTGGGCTGGGAATTGCTAGCTGGGAAGTCAGTTTTCAGGGGCCATGGCCGCTGGCTGCACGTATTCGGCTAGGGGTCCCACACTGCCCGGGAGCATCAAGGCTCCCTCAAAACAGCTCTTCCGTCACGTTAGCTCTGCAGGAGAGAGCTCGCGAGACTAGGCCTTTCTTGACTCGCAAAGTGAAGCCCTGCTTGCAGGCCTCTTGTACTTGCGTCTAGAGTGCCCCACACTTGCTGTACCAAGGAGGCCTGAAAACCCACTCTCTGGGGCTGCCTTTCCTGCCGGCAAGGTAGAGTGCCTGCCCGCCCGCCTTCGGGCTGAAGTCACATTGGGCTGGGAAGTGCTAGCTGGGAAGTTAGTTTTCAGGGGCCATGGCCGCTGGTTGCACATGTACGCCTAGGGCTCCCACACTGTCCGGGAACTTCAAGGCTCCCTGCACACATCTCCTCCATCACGTTTGCTCTATAGCAGAGAGCTCGCGAGACTAGGCCTTTCTTGACTCGCGAAGTGAGGCTCTGCTTTCAGGCCTGTTGTTCTTACGTCTGCAGAGCACCATACTTGCTGTGCGCCAGAGGCCTGAAAACCCACTCTCTGGGGCTGCCTTTCCTCCCTCCAAGGAAGTCAGCCTTCCCGGCCGACTTTCTGGCGGAAACTCACTTCGGGCTGTGAAGTGCTAGTTGAGAAGTCAATTTCAGGGGCAATGGCTGCTGGGTGCACGTGGATGCCTAGGGCTCCAACACTGCTCGGGAACATCAAGGTTTCTTCCACACAGTTCTTCCTTGACGTTTGGTCTGCAGGAGAGTGCTCGCGAAACTAGGCCTTTTTTCACTCGGGAAGTGAGGTGCTACTTTAAGGCCTCTTGAACTTGCGTTTGCAGAGCCCCACACTTGCTGTGCGAGGAAGCCCTGAAAACCCACTCTCTGGGGCTGCCTTTCCTGCCTGCAAGGTAGAGTGTCTGCCCGGCCGCCTTGGGGCTGAAAGTCACATTGGGCTGGGAAGTGCTTGCTGGGAAGTCAGTTTTCAGGGGCCATGGCCGCTGGCTGCACGTTTACCGCTAGGGCTCCCACACTGCCGGGGAGCATCAAGGCTCCCTCAAAATAGCTCTTCCCTCACGTTAGCTCTGCAGGAGAGAGCTCGCGAGAATAGGCCTTTCTTGACTCGCGAAGTGAGGCCCTGCTTGCAAGCCTCTTATTCTTGCGTCTGCGGAGCACCATACTTACTGTGCTCGGGAGGCCTGAAAACCCACTCTCTGGGGCTGCCTTTCCTCCCTCCAAGGAAGTCAGCCTGCCCGGCTGACTTCTGGCTGAAACTCACTTCGGGCTGTGAAGTGCTAGTTGGGAAGTCAGTTTTCAAGGGCAATGGCCGCTGGGTGCACGTGTATGCCTAGGGCTCCAACACTGCCAGGGACATCAAGGTTTCTTCCACACAGTTCTTCTGTCACGTTAGCTCTGCAGGAGAGAGCTCGCGAGACTAGGCCTTTCTTGACTCGCGAAGTGAGGCCCTGCTTGCAGGCCTCTTATTCTTGTGTCTGCGGAGCACCATACTTACTGTGCTTGGGAGGCCTGAAAACCCACTCTCTGGGGCTGCCTTTCCTCCCTCCAAGGAAGTCAGCCTGCCCGGCCGACTTCTGGCTGAAACTCACTTCGGGCTGTGAAGTGCTAGCTGGGAAGTCAGTTTTCAGGGGCCATGGCCGCTGGCTGCATGTATACGGCTAGGGGTCCCACACTGCCAGGGAACATCAAAGCTCCCTCAAAACAGCTCTTCCGTCACGTTAGCTCTGCAGGAGAGAGCTCGCGAGACTAGGCCTTTCTTGACTCGCGAAGTGAGGCCTTGCTTGCAGGCCTCTTATTCTTGTGTTTGCGGAGCACCATACTTACTTTGCTCGGGAGGCCTGAAAACCCACTCTCTGGGGCTGCCTTTCATCCCTCCAAGGAAGACAACCTTCCGGGCCGCCTTCGGGCTGAAAGTGACATTGGGCTGCGAAGTGCTAGCTGGGAAGTCAATTTTCAGGGGTTATGGCCGCTGTGTGCACATGGACGCCTAGGGCTCCCACACTGCCCGGGAACTTCAAGGCTCCCTGCACACATCGCTCCCATCACGATTGCGCTATAGCAGAGAGCGCCGGATACTAGGCCTTTCATGACTCGCGAAGTGAGGCCCTGCTTGCAGGCCTGTTGTTCCTGCGTCTGCAGAGCACCATCCTTGCTGTGCGCGAGAGGCCTAAAAACCAACTCTCTGGGGCTGCCTTTCCTCTTTCCAAGGAAGACAGCCTGCACTGCCGCCTTCAGGCTGAAAGTCACATTGGGCTGGGAAGTGCTAGCTGGGAAGTCAGTTTTCAGGGGCCATGGCCGCTGGCTGCACGTATACGGCTAGGGGTCCCACACTGCCAGGGAGCATCAAGACTCCCTCAAAACAGCTCTTCCGTCACGTTAGCTCTGCAGGAGAGAGCTCGCGAGACTAGGCCTTTCTTGACTCGCAAATGAAGCCCTGCTTGCAGTCCTCTTGTACTTAGGTCTAGAGTGCCCCACACTTACTGTACGAAGGAGGCCTGAAAACCCACTCTCTGGGGCTGCCTTTCCTGCCTGCAAGGTAGAGTGCCTGCCCGGACGCCTTGGGGCTGAAAGTCACATTGGGCTGGGAAGTGCTTGCTGGGAAGTCAGTTTTCAGGGGCCATGGCCGCTGGCTGCACATGTACGCCTAGGGCGCCCACACTGCCCGGGAACTTCAAGGCTCCCTGCACACATCTCTTCCATCACGTTTGCTCTATAGCAGAGAGCTCCAGATACTAGGCCTTTCATGACTCGCGAAGTGAGTTGTTCTTGCGTCTGCAGAGCACCATACTTGCTGTGCGCGAGAGGCCTGAAAACCCACTCTCTGGGGCTGCCTGTCCTCCTTCCAAGGAAGACAGCCTGCTGGCCGCCTTCGGGCTGAAAGTCACATTGGGCTGGGAAGTGCTAGCTGGGAAGTCAGTTTTCAGGTGCCATGGCCGCTGGCTGCACATTTACGGTTAGGGCTCCCTCTCTGCCCGGGAACATCAAGAATCCCTCGAAATAGGTTTTCCGTTACGTTTGCTCTGCAGGAGAGTGCTCGCGAGACTAGGCCTTTCTTGACTCGCAAAGTGAAGCCCTGCTTGCAGGCCTCTTGTACTTGCGTCTAGAGTGCCCCACACTTGCTGTACCAAGGAGGCCTGAAAACCCACTCTCTGGGGCTGCCTTTCCTGCCGGCAAGGTAGAGTGCCTGCCCGCCCGCCTTCGGGCTGAAGTCACATTGGGCTGGGAAGTGCTAGCTGGGAAGTTAGTTTTCAGGGGCCATGGCCGCTGGTTGCACATGTACGCCTAGGGCTCCCACACTGTCCGGGAACTTCAAGGCTCCCTGCACACATCTCCTCCATCACGTTTGCTCTATAGCAGAGAGCTCGCGAGACTAGGCCTTTCTTGACTCGCGAAGTGAGGCTCTGCTTTCAGGCCTGTTGTTCTTACGTCTGCAGAGCACCATACTTGCTGTGCGCCAGAGGCCTGAAAACCCACTCTCTGGGGCTGCCTTTCCTCCCTCCAAGGAAGTCAGCCTTCCCGGCCGACTTTCTGGCGGAAACTCACTTCGGGCTGTGAAGTGCTAGTTGAGAAGTCAATTTCAGGGGCAATGGCTGCTGGGTGCACGTGGATGCCTAGGGCTCCAACACTGCTCGGGAACATCAAGGTTTCTTCCACACAGTTCTTCCTTGACGTTTGGTCTGCAGGAGAGTGCTCGCGAAACTAGGCCTTTTTTCACTCGGGAAGTGAGGTGCTACTTTAAGGCCTCTTGAACTTGCGTTTGCAGAGCCCCACACTTGCTGTGCGAGGAAGCCCTGAAAACCCACTCTCTGGGGCTGCCTTTCCTGCCTGCAAGGTAGAGTGTCTGCCCGGCCGCCTTGGGGCTGAAAGTCACATTGGGCTGGGAAGTGCTTGCTGGGAAGTCAGTTTTCAGGGGCCATGGCCGCTGGCTGCACGTTTACCGCTAGGGCTCCCACACTGCCGGGGAGCATCAAGGCTCCCTCAAAATAGCTCTTCCCTCACGTTAGCTCTGCAGGAGAGAGCTCGCGAGAATAGGCCTTTCTTGACTCGCGAAGTGAGGCCCTGCTTGCAAGCCTCTTATTCTTGCGTCTGCGGAGCACCATACTTACTGTGCTCGGGAGGCCTGAAAACCCACTCTCTGGGGCTGCCTTTCCTCCCTCCAAGGAAGTCAGCCTGCCCGGCTGACTTCTGGCTGAAACTCACTTCGGGCTGTGAAGTGCTAGTTGGGAAGTCAGTTTTCAAGGTCAATGCCCGCTGGGTGCACGTGTATGCCTAGGGCTCCAACACTGCCAGGGACATCAAGGTTTCTTCCACACAGTTCTTCTGTCACGTTAGCTCTGCAGGAGAGAGCTCGCGAGACTAGGCCTTTTTTCACTCGGGAAGTGAGGTCCTGCTTTAAGGCCTCTTGAACTTGCGTTTGCAGAGCCCCACACTTGCTGTGCGAGGAAGCCCTGAAAACCCACTCTCTGGGCCTGCCTTTCCTCCCTCCAAGGAAGAGAGCCTGCCCGGCCGACTTCTGGCTGAAACTCACTTCGGGCTGTGAAGTGCTAGTTGGGAAGTCAGTTTTCAAGGGCAATGGCCGCTGGGTGCACGTGTATGCCTAGGGCTCCAACACTGCCAGGGACATCAAGGTTTCTTCCACACAGTTCTTCTGTCACGTTAGCTCTGCAGGAGAGAGCTCGCGAGACTAGGCCTTTCTTCACTCGGGAAGTGAGGCCCTGCTTTCAGCCCTCTTCTACTGGCATCTGCAGAGCCCCACACTTGCTGTGCGAGGAAGTCCTGAAAACCAACTCTCAGGAGCTGTCTTTCCTCCTTCCAAGGAAGACAGCCTGCACGGCCGCCTTCGGGCTGAAAGTCACATTGGGCTGGGAAGTGCTTGCTGGGAAGTCAGTTTTCAGGGGCCATGGCCGCTGGCTGCACATGTACGCCTAGGGCTCCCACACTGCCCGGGAACTTCAAGGCTCCCTGCACACATCTCTTCTATCACGTTTGCTCTATAGCAGAGAGCTCGCGAGACTAGGCCTTTCTTGACTCGCGAAGTGAGGCCCTGCTTGCAAGCCTCTTATTCTTGTGTCTGCGGAGCACCATACTTACTGTGCTCGGGAGGCCTGAAAACCCATTCTCTGGGGCTGCCTTTCCTCCCTCCAAGGAATTCAGCCTGCCCGGCCGACTTCTGGCTGAAACTCACTTCGGGCTGTGAAGTGCTAGTTGGGAAGTCAGTTTTCAAGGGCAATGGCCGCTGGGTTCACGTGTATGCCTAGGGCTCCAACACTGCCAGAGACATCAAGGTTTCTTCCACACAGTTCTTCCTTCACGTTTGGTCTGCAGGAGAGAGCTCGCGAGACTAGGCCTTTCTTCCCTCGGGAAGTGAGGCCCTGCTTTCAGCCCTCTTCTACTGGCATCTGCAGAGCCCCACACTTGCTGTGCGAGGAAGCCCTGAAAACCAACTCAGGAGCTGTCTTTCCTCCTTCCAAGGAAGACAGCCTGCACGGCCGCCTTCGGGCTGAAAGTCACATTGGGCTGGGAAGTGCTTGCTGGGAAGTCAGTTTTCAGGGGCCATGGCCGCTGGCTGCACATGTACGCCTAGGGCTCCCACACTGCCCGGGAACTTCAAGGCTCCCTGCACACATCTCTTCCATCACGTTTGCTCTATAGCAGAGAGCTCCAGATACTAGGCCTTTCATGACTCGCGAAGTGAGTTGTTCTTGCGTCTGCAGAGCAGCATACTTGCTGTGCGCGAGAGGCCTGAAAACCCCCTCTCTGGGGCTGCCTTTCCTCCTTCCAAGGAAGACAGCCTGCTGGCCGCCTTCGGGCTGAAAGTCACATTGGGCTGGGAAGTGCTAGCTGGGAAGTCAGTTTTCAGGTGCCATGGCCGCTGGCTGCACATTTACGGTTAGGGCTCCCGCACTGCCCGGGAACATGAAGAATCCCTCGAAATAGGTTTTCGGTTACGTTTGCTCTGCAGGAGAGTGCTCGCGAGACTAGGCCTTTCTTGACTCGGGAATGAGGCCCTGCTTACGGACCTTTGCACTGGCGTCTGCAGAGCCCCACCCTTGCTGTACGAGGGAGGCCTGAAAACCCACTCTCTGGGGCTGCCTTTCCTGCCTGCAAGGTAGAGTGTCTGCCCGGCCGCCTTGGGGCTGAAAGTCACATTGGGCTGGGAAGTGCTTGCTGGGAAGTCAGTTTTCAGGGGCCATGGCCGCTGGCTGCACGTTTACCGCTAGGGCTCCCACACTGCCGGGGAGCATCAAGGCTCCCTCAAAATAGCTCTTCCCTCACGTTAGCTCTGCAGGAGAGAGCTCGCGAGAATAGGCCTTTCTTGACTCGCGAAGTGAGGCCCTGCTTGCAAGCCTCTTATTCTTGCGTCTGCGGAGCACCATACTTACTGTGCTCGGGAGGCCTGAAAACCCACTCTCTGGGGCTGCCTTTCCTCCCTCCAAGGAAGTCAGCCTGCCCGGCTGACTTCTGGCTGAAACTCACTTCGGGCTGTGAAGTGCTAGTTGGGAAGTCAGTTTTCAAGGGCAATGGCCGCTGGGTGCACGTGTATGCCTAGGGCTCCAACACTGCCAGGGACATCAAGGTTTCTTCCACACAGTTCTTCTGTCACGTTAGCTCTGCAGGAGAGAGCTCGCGAGACTAGGCCTTTCTTGACTCGCGAAGTGAGGCCCTGCTTGCAGGCCTCTTATTCTTGTGTCTGCGGAGCACCATACTTACTGTGCTTGGGAGGCCTGAAAACCCACTCTCTGGGGCTGCCTTTCCTCCCTCCAAGGAAGTCAGCCTGCCCGGCCGACTTCTGGCTGAAACTCACTTCGGGCTGTGAAGTGCTAGCTGGGAAGTCAGTTTTCAGGGGCCATGGCCGCTGGCTGCATGTATACGGCTAGGGGTCCCACACTGCCAGGGAACATCAAAGCTCCCTCAAAACAGCTCTTCCGTCACGTTAGCTCTGCAGGAGAGAGCTCGCGAGACTAGGCCTTTCTTGACTCGCGAAGTGAGGCCTTGCTTGCAGGCCTCTTATTCTTGTGTTTGCGGAGCACCATACTTACTTTGCTCGGGAGGCCTGAAAACCCACTCTCTGGGGCTGCCTTTCCTCCCTCCAAGGAAGACAACCTTCCGGGCCGCCTTCGGGCTGAAAGTGACATTGGGCTGCGAAGTGCTAGCTGGGAAGTCAATTTTCAGGGGTTATGGCCGCTGTGTGCACATGGACGCCTAGGGCTCCCACACTGCCCGGGAACTTCAAGGCTCCCTGCACACATCGCTCCCATCACGATTGCGCTATAGCAGAGAGCGCCGGATACTAGGCCTTTCATGACTCGCGAAGTGAGGCCCTGCTTGCAGGCCTGTTGTTCCTGCGTCTGCAGAGCACCATCCTTGCTGTGCGCGAGAGGCCTAAAAACCAACTCTCTGGGGCTGCCTTTCCTCTTTCCAAGGAAGACAGCCTGCACTGCCGCCTTCAGGCTGAAAGTCACATTGGGCTGGGAAGTGCTAGCTGGGAAGTCAGTTTTCAGGGGCCATGGCCGCTGGCTGCACGTATACGGCTAGGGGTCCCACACTGCCAGGGAGCATCAAGACTCCCTCAAAACAGCTCTTCCGTCACGTTAGCTCTGCAGGAGAGAGCTCGCGAGACTAGGCCTTTCTTGACTCGCAAATGAAGCCCTGCTTGCAGTCCTCTTGTACTTAGGTCTAGAGTGCCCCACACTTACTGTACGAAGGAGGCCTGAAAACCCACTCTCTGGGGCTGCCTTTCCTGCCTGCAAGGTAGAGTGCCTGCCCGGACGCCTTGGGGCTGAAAGTCACATTGGGCTGGGAAGTGCTTGCTGGGAAGTCAGTTTTCAGGGGCCATGGCCGCTGGCTGCACATGTACGCCTAGGGCGCCCACACTGCCCGGGAACTTCAAGGCTCCCTGCACACATCTCTTCCATCACGTTTGCTCTATAGCAGAGAGCTCCAGATACTAGGCCTTTCATGACTCGCGAAGTGAGTTGTTCTTGCGTCTGCAGAGCACCATACTTGCTGTGCGCGAGAGGCCTGAAAACCCACTCTCTGGGGCTGCCTGTCCTCCTTCCAAGGAAGACAGCCTGCTGGCCGCCTTCGGGCTGAAAGTCACATTGGGCTGGGAAGTGCTAGCTGGGAAGTCAGTTTTCAGGTGCCATGGCCGCTGGCTGCACATTTACGGTTAGGGCTCCCTCTCTGCCCGGGAACATCAAGAATCCCTCGAAATAGGTTTTCCGTTACGTTTGCTCTGCAGGAGAGTGCTCGCGAGACTAGGCCTTTCTTGACTCGGGAATGAGGCCCTGCTTACGGACCTTTGCACTGGCGTCTGCAGAGCCCCACCCTTGCTGTACCAGGGAGGCCTGAAAACCCACTCTCCGGGGCTGCCTTTCCTCCCTCCAAGGAAGACAGCCAGCCCGGCCGCCTTCGGGTTGAAAGTCACAGTGGGCTGGGAATTGCTAGCTGGGAAGTCAGTTTTCAGGGGCCATGGCCGCTGGCTGCACGTATTCGGCTAGGGGTCCCACACTGCCCGGGAGCATCAAGGCTCCCTCAAAACAGCTCTTCCGTCACGTTAGCTCTGCAGGAGAGAGCTCGCGAGACTAGGCCTTTCTTGACTCGCAAAGTGAAGCCCTGCTTGCAGGCCTCTTGTACTTGCGTCTAGAGTGCCCCACACTTGCTGTACCAAGGAGGCCTGAAAACCCACTCTCTGGGGCTGCCTTTCCTGCCGGCAAGGTAGAGTGCCTGCCCGCCCGCCTTCGGGCTGAAGTCACATTGGGCTGGGAAGTGCTAGCTGGGAAGTTAGTTTTCAGGGGCCATGGCCGCTGGTTGCACATGTACGCCTAGGGCTCCCACACTGTCCGGGAACTTCAAGGCTCCCTGCACACATCTCCTCCATCACGTTTGCTCTATAGCAGAGAGCTCGCGAGACTAGGCCTTTCTTGACTCGCGAAGTGAGGCTCTGCTTTCAGGCCTGTTGTTCTTACGTCTGCAGAGCACCATACTTGCTGTGCGCCAGAGGCCTGAAAACCCACTCTCTGGGGCTGCCTTTCCTCCCTCCAAGGAAGTCAGCCTTCCCGGCCGACTTTCTGGCGGAAACTCACTTCGGGCTGTGAAGTGCTAGTTGAGAAGTCAATTTCAGGGGCAATGGCTGCTGGGTGCACGTGGATGCCTAGGGCTCCAACACTGCTCGGGAACATCAAGGTTTCTTCCACACAGTTCTTCCTTGACGTTTGGTCTGCAGGAGAGTGCTCGCGAAACTAGGCCTTTTTTCACTCGGGAAGTGAGGTGCTACTTTAAGGCCTCTTGAACTTGCGTTTGCAGAGCCCCACACTTGCTGTGCGAGGAAGCCCTGAAAACCCACTCTCTGGGGCTGCCTTTCCTGCCTGCAAGGTAGAGTGTCTGCCCGGCCGCCTTGGGGCTGAAAGTCACATTGGGCTGGGAAGTGCTTGCTGGGAAGTCAGTTTTCAGGGGCCATGGCCGCTGGCTGCACGTTTACCGCTAGGGCTCCCACACTGCCGGGGAGCATCAAGGCTCCCTCAAAATAGCTCTTCCCTCACGTTAGCTCTGCAGGAGAGAGCTCGCGAGAATAGGCCTTTCTTGACTCGCGAAGTGAGGCCCTGCTTGCAAGCCTCTTATTCTTGCGTCTGCGGAGCACCATACTTACTGTGCTCGGGAGGCCTGAAAACCCACTCTCTGGGGCTGCCTTTCCTCCCTCCAAGGAAGTCAGCCTGCCCGGCTGACTTCTGGCTGAAACTCACTTCGGGCTGTGAAGTGCTAGTTGGGAAGTCAGTTTTCAAGGTCAATGCCCGCTGGGTGCACGTGTATGCCTAGGGCTCCAACACTGCCAGGGACATCAAGGTTTCTTCCACACAGTTCTTCTGTCACGTTAGCTCTGCAGGAGAGAGCTCGCGAGACTAGGCCTTTTTTCACTCGGGAAGTGAGGTCCTGCTTTAAGGCCTCTTGAACTTGCGTTTGCAGAGCCCCACACTTGCTGTGCGAGGAAGCCCTGAAAACCCACTCTCTGGGCCTGCCTTTCCTCCCTCCAAGGAAGAGAGCCTGCCCGGCCGACTTCTGGCTGAAACTCACTTCGGGCTGTGAAGTGCTAGTTGGGAAGTCAGTTTTCAAGGGCAATGGCCGCTGGGTGCACGTGTATGCCTAGGGCTCCAACACTGCCAGGGACATCAAGGTTTCTTCCACACAGTTCTTCTGTCACGTTAGCTCTGCAGGAGAGAGCTCGCGAGACTAGGCCTTTCTTCACTCGGGAAGTGAGGCCCTGCTTTCAGCCCTCTTCTACTGGCATCTGCAGAGCCCCACACTTGCTGTGCGAGGAAGTCCTGAAAACCAACTCTCAGGAGCTGTCTTTCCTCCTTCCAAGGAAGACAGCCTGCACGGCCGCCTTCGGGCTGAAAGTCACATTGGGCTGGGAAGTGCTTGCTGGGAAGTCAGTTTTCAGGGGCCATGGCCGCTGGCTGCACATGTACGCCTAGGGCTCCCACACTGCCCGGGAACTTCAAGGCTCCCTGCACACATCTCTTCTATCACGTTTGCTCTATAGCAGAGAGCTCGCGAGACTAGGCCTTTCTTGACTCGCGAAGTGAGGCCCTGCTTGCAAGCCTCTTATTCTTGTGTCTGCGGAGCACCATACTTACTGTGCTCGGGAGGCCTGAAAACCCATTCTCTGGGGCTGCCTTTCCTCCCTCCAAGGAATTCAGCCTGCCCGGCCGACTTCTGGCTGAAACTCACTTCGGGCTGTGAAGTGCTAGTTGGGAAGTCAGTTTTCAAGGGCAATGGCCGCTGGGTTCACGTGTATGCCTAGGGCTCCAACACTGCCAGAGACATCAAGGTTTCTTCCACACAGTTCTTCCTTCACGTTTGGTCTGCAGGAGAGAGCTCGCGAGACTAGGCCTTTCTTCCCTCGGGAAGTGAGGCCCTGCTTTCAGCCCTCTTCTACTGGCATCTGCAGAGCCCCACACTTGCTGTGCGAGGAAGCCCTGAAAACCAACTCAGGAGCTGTCTTTCCTCCTTCCAAGGAAGACAGCCTGCACGGCCGCCTTCGGGCTGAAAGTCACATTGGGCTGGGAAGTGCTTGCTGGGAAGTCAGTTTTCAGGGGCCATGGCCGCTGGCTGCACATGTACGCCTAGGGCTCCCACACTGCCCGGGAACTTCAAGGCTCCCTGCACACATCTCTTCCATCACGTTTGCTCTATAGCAGAGAGCTCCAGATACTAGGCCTTTCATGACTCGCGAAGTGAGTTGTTCTTGCGTCTGCAGAGCAGCATACTTGCTGTGCGCGAGAGGCCTGAAAACCCCCTCTCTGGGGCTGCCTTTCCTCCTTCCAAGGAAGACAGCCTGCTGGCCGCCTTCGGGCTGAAAGTCACATTGGGCTGGGAAGTGCTAGCTGGGAAGTCAGTTTTCAGGTGCCATGGCCGCTGGCTGCACATTTACGGTTAGGGCTCCCGCACTGCCCGGGAACATGAAGAATCCCTCGAAATAGGTTTTCGGTTACGTTTGCTCTGCAGGAGAGTGCTCGCGAGACTAGGCCTTTCTTGACTCGGGAATGAGGCCCTGCTTACGGACCTTTGCACTGGCGTCTGCAGAGCCCCACCCTTGCTGTACGAGGGAGGCCTGAAAACCCACTCTCTGGGGCTGCCTTTCCTCCCTCCAAGGAAGACAGCCAGCCCGGCCGCCTTCGGTTTGAAAGTCACAGTGGGCTGGGAATTGCTAGCTGGGAAGTCAGTTTTCAGGGGCCATGGCCGCTGGCTGCACGTATTCGGCTAGGGGTCCCACACTGCCCGGGAGCATCAAGGCTCCCTCAAAACAGCTCTTCCGTCACGTTAGCTCTGCAGGAGAGAGCTCGCGAGACTAGGCCTTTCTTGACTCGCAAAGTGAAGCCCTGCTTGCAGGCCTCTTGTACTTGCGTCTAGAGTGCCCCACACTTGCTGTACCAAGGAGGCCTGAAAACCCACTCTCTGGGGCTGCCTTTCCTGCCGGCAAGGTAGAGTGCCTGCCCGCCCGCCTTCGGGCTGAAGTCACATTGGGCTGGGAAGTGCTAGCTGGGAAGTTAGTTTTCAGGGGCCATGGCCGCTGGTTGCACATGTACGCCTAGGGCTCCCACACTGTCCGGGAACTTCAAGGCTCCCTGCACACATCTCCTCCATCACGTTTGCTCTATAGCAGAGAGCTCGCGAGACTAGGCCTTTCTTGACTCGCGAAGTGAGGCTCTGCTTTCAGGCCTGTTGTTCTTACGTCTGCAGAGCACCATACTTGCTGTGCGCCAGAGGCCTGAAAACCCACTCTCTGGGGCTGCCTTTCCTCCCTCCAAGGAAGTCAGCCTTCCCGGCCGACTTTCTGGCTGAAACTCACTTCGGGCTGTGAAGTGCTAGTTGAGAAGTCAATTTCAGGGGCAATGGCCGCTGGGTGCACGTGGATGCCTAGGGCTCCAACACTGCTCGGGAACATCAAGGTTTCTTCCACACAGTTCTTCCTTGACGTTTGGTCTGCAGGAGAGTGCTCGCGAAACTAGGCCTTTTTTCACTCGGGAAGTGAGGTGCTACTTTAAGGCCTCTTGAACTTGCGTTTGCAGAGCCCCACACTTGCTGTGCGAGGAAGCCCTGAAAACCCACTCTCTGGGGCTGCCTTTCCTGCCTGCAAGGTAGAGTGTCTGCCCGGCCGCCTTGGGGCTGAAAGTCACATTGGGCTGGGAAGTGCTTGCTGGGAAGTCAGTTTTCAGGGGCCATGGCCGCTGGCTGCACGTTTACCGCTAGGGCTCCCACACTGCCGGGGAGCATCAAGGCTCCCTCAAAATAGCTCTTCCCTCACGTTAGCTCTGCAGGAGAGAGCTCGCGAGAATAGGCCTTTCTTGACTCGCGAAGTGAGGCCCTGCTTGCAAGCCTCTTATTCTTGCGTCTGCGGAGCACCATACTTACTGTGCTCGGGAGGCCTGAAAACCCACTCTCTGGGGCTGCCTTTCCTCCCTCCAAGGAAGTCAGCCTGCCCGGCTGACTTCTGGCTGAAACTCACTTCGGGCTGTGAAGTGCTAGTTGGGAAGTCAGTTTTCAAGGGCAATGGCCGCTGGGTGCACGTGTATGCCTAGGGCTCCAACACTGCCAGGGACATCAAGGTTTCTTCCACACAGTTCTTCTGTCACGTTAGCTCTGCAGGAGAGAGCTCGCGAGACTAGGCCTTTCTTGACTCGCGAAGTGAGGCCCTGCTTGCTGGCCTCTTATTCTTGTGTCTGCGGAGCACCATACTTACTGTGCTTGGGAGGCCTGAAAACCCACTCTCTGGGGCTGCCTTTCCTCCCTCCAAGGAAGTCAGCCTGCCCGGCCGACTTCTGGCTGAAACTCACTTCGGGCTGTGAAGTGCTAGCTGGGAAGTCAGTTTTCAGGGGCCATGGCCGCTGGCTGCATGTATACGGCTAGGGGTCCCACACTGCCAGGGAACATCAAAGCTCCCTCAAAACAGCTCTTCCGTCACGTTAGCTCTGCAGGAGAGAGCTCGCGAGACTAGGCCTTTCTTGACTCGCGAAGTGAGGCCTTGCTTGCAGGCCTCTTATTCTTGTGTTTGCGGAGCACCATACTTACTTTGCTCGGGAGGCCTGAAAACCCACTCTCTGGGGCTGCCTTTCCTCCCTCCAAGGAAGACAACCTTCCGGGCCGCCTTCGGGCTGAAAGTGACATTGGGCTGCGAAGTGCTAGCTGGGAAGTCAATTTTCAGGGGTTATGGCCGCTGTGTGCACATGGACGCCTAGGGCTCCCACACTGCCCGGGAACTTCAAGGCTCCCTGCACACATCGCTCCCATCACGATTGCGCTATAGCAGAGAGCGCCGGATACTAGGCCTTTCATGACTCGCGAAGTGAGGCCCTGCTTGCAGGCCTGTTGTTCCTGCGTCTGCAGAGCACCATCCTTGCTGTGCGCGAGAGGCCTAAAAACCAACTCTCTGGGGCTGCCTTTCCTCTTTCCAAGGAAGACAGCCTGCACTGCCGCCTTCAGGCTGAAAGTCACATTGGGCTGGGAAGTGCTAGCTGGGAAGTCAGTTTTCAGGGGCCATGGCCGCTGGCTGCACGTATACGGCTAGGGGTCCCACACTGCCAGGGAGCATCAAGACTCCCTCAAAACAGCTCTTCCGTCACGTTAGCTCTGCAGGAGAGAGCTCGCGAGACTAGGCCTTTCTTGACTCGCAAATGAAGCCCTGCTTGCAGTCCTCTTGTACTTAGGTCTAGAGTGCCCCACACTTACTGTACGAAGGAGGCCTGAAAACCCACTCTCTGGGGCTGCCTTTCCTGCCTGCAAGGTAGAGTGCCTGCCCGGACGCCTTGGGGCTGAAAGTCACATTGGGCTGGGAAGTGCTTGCTGGGAAGTCAGTTTTCAGGGGCCATGGCCGCTGGCTGCACATGTACGCCTAGGGCGCCCACACTGCCCGGGAACTTCAAGGCTCCCTGCACACATCTCTTCCATCACGTTTGCTCTATAGCAGAGAGCTCCAGATACTAGGCCTTTCATGACTCGCGAAGTGAGTTGTTCTTGCGTCTGCAGAGCACCATACTTGCTGTGCGCGAGAGGCCTGAAAACCCACTCTCTGGGGCTGCCTGTCCTCCTTCCAAGGAAGACAGCCTGCTGGCCGCCTTCGGGCTGAAAGTCACATTGGGCTGGGAAGTGCTAGCTGGGAAGTCAGTTTTCAGGTGCCATGGCCGCTGGCTGCACATTTACGGTTAGGGCTCCCTCTCTGCCCGGGAACATCAAGAATCCCTCGAAATAGGTTTTCCGTTACGTTTGCTCTGCAGGAGAGTGCTCGCGAGACTAGGCCTTTCTTGACTCGGGAATGAGGCCCTGCTTACGGACCTTTGCACTGGCGTCTGCAGAGCCCCACCCTTGCTGTACCAGGGAGGCCTGAAAACCCACTCTCCGGGGCTGCCTTTCCTCCCTCCAAGGAAGACAGCCAGCCCGGCCGCCTTCGGGTTGAAAGTCACAGTGGGCTGGGAATTGCTAGCTGGGAAGTCAGTTTTCAGGGGCCATGGCCGCTGGCTGCACGTATTCGGCTAGGGGTCCCACACTGCCCGGGAGCATCAAGGCTCCCTCAAAACAGCTCTTCCGTCACGTTAGCTCTGCAGGAGAGAGCTCGCGAGACTAGGCCTTTCTTGACTCGCAAAGTGAAGCCCTGCTTGCAGGCCTCTTGTACTTGCGTCTAGAGTGCCCCACACTTGCTGTACCAAGGAGGCCTGAAAACCCACTCTCTGGGGCTGCCTTTCCTGCCGGCAAGGTAGAGTGCCTGCCCGCCCGCCTTCGGGCTGAAGTCACATTGGGCTGGGAAGTGCTAGCTGGGAAGTTAGTTTTCAGGGGCCATGGCCGCTGGTTGCACATGTACGCCTAGGGCTCCCACACTGTCCGGGAACTTCAAGGCTCCCTGCACACATCTCCTCCATCACGTTTGCTCTATAGCAGAGAGCTCGCGAGACTAGGCCTTTCTTGACTCGCGAAGTGAGGCTCTGCTTTCAGGCCTGTTGTTCTTACGTCTGCAGAGCACCATACTTGCTGTGCGCCAGAGGCCTGAAAACCCACTCTCTGGGGCTGCCTTTCCTCCCTCCAAGGAAGTCAGCCTTCCCGGCCGACTTTCTGGCGGAAACTCACTTCGGGCTGTGAAGTGCTAGTTGAGAAGTCAATTTCAGGGGCAATGGCTGCTGGGTGCACGTGGATGCCTAGGGCTCCAACACTGCTCGGGAACATCAAGGTTTCTTCCACACAGTTCTTCCTTGACGTTTGGTCTGCAGGAGAGTGCTCGCGAAACTAGGCCTTTTTTCACTCGGGAAGTGAGGTGCTACTTTAAGGCCTCTTGAACTTGCGTTTGCAGAGCCCCACACTTGCTGTGCGAGGAAGCCCTGAAAACCCACTCTCTGGGGCTGCCTTTCCTGCCTGCAAGGTAGAGTGTCTGCCCGGCCGCCTTGGGGCTGAAAGTCACATTGGGCTGGGAAGTGCTTGCTGGGAAGTCAGTTTTCAGGGGCCATGGCCGCTGGCTGCACGTTTACCGCTAGGGCTCCCACACTGCCGGGGAGCATCAAGGCTCCCTCAAAATAGCTCTTCCCTCACGTTAGCTCTGCAGGAGAGAGCTCGCGAGAATAGGCCTTTCTTGACTCGCGAAGTGAGGCCCTGCTTGCAAGCCTCTTATTCTTGCGTCTGCGGAGCACCATACTTACTGTGCTCGGGAGGCCTGAAAACCCACTCTCTGGGGCTGCCTTTCCTCCCTCCAAGGAAGTCAGCCTGCCCGGCTGACTTCTGGCTGAAACTCACTTCGGGCTGTGAAGTGCTAGTTGGGAAGTCAGTTTTCAAGGTCAATGCCCGCTGGGTGCACGTGTATGCCTAGGGCTCCAACACTGCCAGGGACATCAAGGTTTCTTCCACACAGTTCTTCTGTCACGTTAGCTCTGCAGGAGAGAGCTCGCGAGACTAGGCCTTTTTTCACTCGGGAAGTGAGGTCCTGCTTTAAGGCCTCTTGAACTTGCGTTTGCAGAGCCCCACACTTGCTGTGCGAGGAAGCCCTGAAAACCCACTCTCTGGGCCTGCCTTTCCTCCCTCCAAGGAAGAGAGCCTGCCCGGCCGACTTCTGGCTGAAACTCACTTCGGGCTGTGAAGTGCTAGTTGGGAAGTCAGTTTTCAAGGGCAATGGCCGCTGGGTGCACGTGTATGCCTAGGGCTCCAACACTGCCAGGGACATCAAGGTTTCTTCCACACAGTTCTTCTGTCACGTTAGCTCTGCAGGAGAGAGCTCGCGAGACTAGGCCTTTCTTCACTCGGGAAGTGAGGCCCTGCTTTCAGCCCTCTTCTACTGGCATCTGCAGAGCCCCACACTTGCTGTGCGAGGAAGTCCTGAAAACCAACTCTCAGGAGCTGTCTTTCCTCCTTCCAAGGAAGACAGCCTGCACGGCCGCCTTCGGGCTGAAAGTCACATTGGGCTGGGAAGTGCTTGCTGGGAAGTCAGTTTTCAGGGGCCATGGCCGCTGGCTGCACATGTACGCCTAGGGCTCCCACACTGCCCGGGAACTTCAAGGCTCCCTGCACACATCTCTTCTATCACGTTTGCTCTATAGCAGAGAGCTCGCGAGACTAGGCCTTTCTTGACTCGCGAAGTGAGGCCCTGCTTGCAAGCCTCTTATTCTTGTGTCTGCGGAGCACCATACTTACTGTGCTCGGGAGGCCTGAAAACCCATTCTCTGGGGCTGCCTTTCCTCCCTCCAAGGAATTCAGCCTGCCCGGCCGACTTCTGGCTGAAACTCACTTCGGGCTGTGAAGTGCTAGTTGGGAAGTCAGTTTTCAAGGGCAATGGCCGCTGGGTTCACGTGTATGCCTAGGGCTCCAACACTGCCAGAGACATCAAGGTTTCTTCCACACAGTTCTTCCTTCACGTTTGGTCTGCAGGAGAGAGCTCGCGAGACTAGGCCTTTCTTCCCTCGGGAAGTGAGGCCCTGCTTTCAGCCCTCTTCTACTGGCATCTGCAGAGCCCCACACTTGCTGTGCGAGGAAGCCCTGAAAACCAACTCAGGAGCTGTCTTTCCTCCTTCCAAGGAAGACAGCCTGCACGGCCGCCTTCGGGCTGAAAGTCACATTGGGCTGGGAAGTGCTTGCTGGGAAGTCAGTTTTCAGGGGCCATGGCCGCTGGCTGCACATGTACGCCTAGGGCTCCCACACTGCCCGGGAACTTCAAGGCTCCCTGCACACATCTCTTCCATCACGTTTGCTCTATAGCAGAGAGCTCCAGATACTAGGCCTTTCATGACTCGCGAAGTGAGTTGTTCTTGCGTCTGCAGAGCAGCATACTTGCTGTGCGCGAGAGGCCTGAAAACCCCCTCTCTGGGGCTGCCTTTCCTCCTTCCAAGGAAGACAGCCTGCTGGCCGCCTTCGGGCTGAAAGTCACATTGGGCTGGGAAGTGCTAGCTGGGAAGTCAGTTTTCAGGTGCCATGGCCGCTGGCTGCACATTTACGGTTAGGGCTCCCGCACTGCCCGGGAACATGAAGAATCCCTCGAAATAGGTTTTCGGTTACGTTTGCTCTGCAGGAGAGTGCTCGCGAGACTAGGCCTTTCTTGACTCGGGAATGAGGCCCTGCTTACGGACCTTTGCACTGGCGTCTGCAGAGCCCCACCCTTGCTGTACGAGGGAGGCCTGAAAACCCACTCTCTGGGGCTGCCTTTCCTCCCTCCAAGGAAGACAGCCAGCCCGGCCGCCTTCGGTTTGAAAGTCACAGTGGGCTGGGAATTGCTAGCTGGGAAGTCAGTTTTCAGGGGCCATGGCCGCTGGCTGCACGTATTCGGCTAGGGGTCCCACACTGCCCGGGAGCATCAAGGCTCCCTCAAAACAGCTCTTCCGTCACGTTAGCTCTGCAGGAGAGAGCTCGCGAGACTAGGCCTTTCTTGACTCGCAAAGTGAAGCCCTGCTTGCAGGCCTCTTGTACTTGCGTCTAGAGTGCCCCACACTTGCTGTACCAAGGAGGCCTGAAAACCCACTCTCTGGGGCTGCCTTTCCTGCCGGCAAGGTAGAGTGCCTGCCCGCCCGCCTTCGGGCTGAAGTCACATTGGGCTGGGAAGTGCTAGCTGGGAAGTTAGTTTTCAGGGGCCATGGCCGCTGGTTGCACATGTACGCCTAGGGCTCCCACACTGTCCGGGAACTTCAAGGCTCCCTGCACACATCTCCTCCATCACGTTTGCTCTATAGCAGAGAGCTCGCGAGACTAGGCCTTTCTTGACTCGCGAAGTGAGGCTCTGCTTTCAGGCCTGTTGTTCTTACGTCTGCAGAGCACCATACTTGCTGTGCGCCAGAGGCCTGAAAACCCACTCTCTGGGGCTGCCTTTCCTCCCTCCAAGGAAGTCAGCCTTCCCGGCCGACTTTCTGGCGGAAACTCACTTCGGGCTGTGAAGTGCTAGTTGAGAAGTCAATTTCAGGGGCAATGGCTGCTGGGTGCACGTGGATGCCTAGGGCTCCAACACTGCTCGGGAACATCAAGGTTTCTTCCACACAGTTCTTCCTTGACGTTTGGTCTGCAGGAGAGTGCTCGCGAAACTAGGCCTTTTTTCACTCGGGAAGTGAGGTGCTACTTTAAGGCCTCTTGAACTTGCGTTTGCAGAGCCCCACACTTGCTGTGCGAGGAAGCCCTGAAAACCCACTCTCTGGGGCTGCCTTTCCTGCCTGCAAGGTAGAGTGTCTGCCCGGCCGCCTTGGGGCTGAAAGTCACATTGGGCTGGGAAGTGCTTGCTGGGAAGTCAGTTTTCAGGGGCCATGGCCGCTGGCTGCACGTTTACCGCTAGGGCTCCCACACTGCCGGGGAGCATCAAGGCTCCCTCAAAATAGCTCTTCCCTCACGTTAGCTCTGCAGGAGAGAGCTCGCGAGAATAGGCCTTTCTTGACTCGCGAAGTGAGGCCCTGCTTGCAAGCCTCTTATTCTTGCGTCTGCGGAGCACCATACTTACTGTGCTCGGGAGGCCTGAAAACCCACTCTCTGGGGCTGCCTTTCCTCCCTCCAAGGAAGTCAGCCTGCCCGGCTGACTTCTGGCTGAAACTCACTTCGGGCTGTGAAGTGCTAGTTGGGAAGTCAGTTTTCAAGGGCAATGGCCGCTGGGTGCACGTGTATGCCTAGGGCTCCAACACTGCCAGGGACATCAAGGTTTCTTCCACACAGTTCTTCTGTCACGTTAGCTCTGCAGGAGAGAGCTCGCGAGACTAGGCCTTTCTTGACTCGCGAAGTGAGGCCCTGCTTGCTGGCCTCTTATTCTTGTGTCTGCGGAGCACCATACTTACTGTGCTTGGGAGGCCTGAAAACCCACTCTCTGGGGCTGCCTTTCCTCCCTCCAAGGAAGTCAGCCTGCCCGGCCGACTTCTGGCTGAAACTCACTTCGGGCTGTGAAGTGCTAGCTGGGAAGTCAGTTTTCAGGGGCCATGGCCGCTGGCTGCATGTATACGGCTAGGGGTCCCACACTGCCAGGGAACATCAAAGCTCCCTCAAAACAGCTCTTCCGTCACGTTAGCTCTGCAGGAGAGAGCTCGCGAGACTAGGCCTTTCTTGACTCGCGAAGTGAGGCCTTGCTTGCAGGCCTCTTATTCTTGTGTTTGCGGAGCACCATACTTACTTTGCTCGGGAGGCCTGAAAACCCACTCTCTGGGGCTGCCTTTCCTCCCTCCAAGGAAGACAACCTTCCGGGCCGCCTTCGGGCTGAAAGTGACATTGGGCTGCGAAGTGCTAGCTGGGAAGTCAATTTTCAGGGGTTATGGCCGCTGTGTGCACATGGACGCCTAGGGCTCCCACACTGCCCGGGAACTTCAAGGCTCCCTGCACACATCGCTCCCATCACGATTGCGCTATAGCAGAGAGCGCCGGATACTAGGCCTTTCATGACTCGCGAAGTGAGGCCCTGCTTGCAGGCCTGTTGTTCCTGCGTCTGCAGAGCACCATCCTTGCTGTGCGCGAGAGGCCTAAAAACCAACTCTCTGGGGCTGCCTTTCCTCTTTCCAAGGAAGACAGCCTGCACTGCCGCCTTCAGGCTGAAAGTCACATTGGGCTGGGAAGTGCTAGCTGGGAAGTCAGTTTTCAGGGGCCATGGCCGCTGGCTGCACGTATACGGCTAGGGGTCCCACACTGCCAGGGAGCATCAAGACTCCCTCAAAACAGCTCTTCCGTCACGTTAGCTCTGCAGGAGAGAGCTCGCGAGACTAGGCCTTTCTTGACTCGCAAATGAAGCCCTGCTTGCAGTCCTCTTGTACTTAGGTCTAGAGTGCCCCACACTTACTGTACGAAGGAGGCCTGAAAACCCACTCTCTGGGGCTGCCTTTCCTGCCTGCAAGGTAGAGTGCCTGCCCGGACGCCTTGGGGCTGAAAGTCACATTGGGCTGGGAAGTGCTTGCTGGGAAGTCAGTTTTCAGGGGCCATGGCCGCTGGCTGCACATGTACGCCTAGGGCGCCCACACTGCCCGGGAACTTCAAGGCTCCCTGCACACATCTCTTCCATCACGTTTGCTCTATAGCAGAGAGCTCCAGATACTAGGCCTTTCATGACTCGCGAAGTGAGTTGTTCTTGCGTCTGCAGAGCACCATACTTGCTGTGCGCGAGAGGCCTGAAAACCCACTCTCTGGGGCTGCCTGTCCTCCTTCCAAGGAAGACAGCCTGCTGGCCGCCTTCGGGCTGAAAGTCACATTGGGCTGGGAAGTGCTAGCTGGGAAGTCAGTTTTCAGGTGCCATGGCCGCTGGCTGCACATTTACGGTTAGGGCTCCCTCTCTGCCCGGGAACATCAAGAATCCCTCGAAATAGGTTTTCCGTTACGTTTGCTCTGCAGGAGAGTGCTCGCGAGACTAGGCCTTTCTTGACTCGGGAATGAGGCCCTGCTTACGGACCTTTGCACTGGCGTCTGCAGAGCCCCACCCTTGCTGTACCAGGGAGGCCTGAAAACCCACTCTCCGGGGCTGCCTTTCCTCCCTCCAAGGAAGACAGCCAGCCCGGCCGCCTTCGGGTTGAAAGTCACAGTGGGCTGGGAATTGCTAGCTGGGAAGTCAGTTTTCAGGGGCCATGGCCGCTGGCTGCACGTATTCGGCTAGGGGTCCCACACTGCCCGGGAGCATCAAGGCTCCCTCAAAACAGCTCTTCCGTCACGTTAGCTCTGCAGGAGAGAGCTCGCGAGACTAGGCCTTTCTTGACTCGCAAAGTGAAGCCCTGCTTGCAGGCCTCTTGTACTTGCGTCTAGAGTGCCCCACACTTGCTGTACCAAGGAGGCCTGAAAACCCACTCTCTGGGGCTGCCTTTCCTGCCGGCAAGGTAGAGTGCCTGCCCGCCCGCCTTCGGGCTGAAGTCACATTGGGCTGGGAAGTGCTAGCTGGGAAGTTAGTTTTCAGGGGCCATGGCCGCTGGTTGCACATGTACGCCTAGGGCTCCCACACTGTCCGGGAACTTCAAGGCTCCCTGCACACATCTCCTCCATCACGTTTGCTCTATAGCAGAGAGCTCGCGAGACTAGGCCTTTCTTGACTCGCGAAGTGAGGCTCTGCTTTCAGGCCTGTTGTTCTTACGTCTGCAGAGCACCATACTTGCTGTGCGCCAGAGGCCTGAAAACCCACTCTCTGGGGCTGCCTTTCCTCCCTCCAAGGAAGTCAGCCTTCCCGGCCGACTTTCTGGCGGAAACTCACTTCGGGCTGTGAAGTGCTAGTTGAGAAGTCAATTTCAGGGGCAATGGCTGCTGGGTGCACGTGGATGCCTAGGGCTCCAACACTGCTCGGGAACATCAAGGTTTCTTCCACACAGTTCTTCCTTGACGTTTGGTCTGCAGGAGAGTGCTCGCGAAACTAGGCCTTTTTTCACTCGGGAAGTGAGGTGCTACTTTAAGGCCTCTTGAACTTGCGTTTGCAGAGCCCCACACTTGCTGTGCGAGGAAGCCCTGAAAACCCACTCTCTGGGGCTGCCTTTCCTGCCTGCAAGGTAGAGTGTCTGCCCGGCCGCCTTGGGGCTGAAAGTCACATTGGGCTGGGAAGTGCTTGCTGGGAAGTCAGTTTTCAGGGGCCATGGCCGCTGGCTGCACGTTTACCGCTAGGGCTCCCACACTGCCGGGGAGCATCAAGGCTCCCTCAAAATAGCTCTTCCCTCACGTTAGCTCTGCAGGAGAGAGCTCGCGAGAATAGGCCTTTCTTGACTCGCGAAGTGAGGCCCTGCTTGCAAGCCTCTTATTCTTGCGTCTGCGGAGCACCATACTTACTGTGCTCGGGAGGCCTGAAAACCCACTCTCTGGGGCTGCCTTTCCTCCCTCCAAGGAAGTCAGCCTGCCCGGCTGACTTCTGGCTGAAACTCACTTCGGGCTGTGAAGTGCTAGTTGGGAAGTCAGTTTTCAAGGTCAATGCCCGCTGGGTGCACGTGTATGCCTAGGGCTCCAACACTGCCAGGGACATCAAGGTTTCTTCCACACAGTTCTTCTGTCACGTTAGCTCTGCAGGAGAGAGCTCGCGAGACTAGGCCTTTTTTCACTCGGGAAGTGAGGTCCTGCTTTAAGGCCTCTTGAACTTGCGTTTGCAGAGCCCCACACTTGCTGTGCGAGGAAGCCCTGAAAACCCACTCTCTGGGCCTGCCTTTCCTCCCTCCAAGGAAGAGAGCCTGCCCGGCCGACTTCTGGCTGAAACTCACTTCGGGCTGTGAAGTGCTAGTTGGGAAGTCAGTTTTCAAGGGCAATGGCCGCTGGGTGCACGTGTATGCCTAGGGCTCCAACACTGCCAGGGACATCAAGGTTTCTTCCACACAGTTCTTCTGTCACGTTAGCTCTGCAGGAGAGAGCTCGCGAGACTAGGCCTTTCTTCACTCGGGAAGTGAGGCCCTGCTTTCAGCCCTCTTCTACTGGCATCTGCAGAGCCCCACACTTGCTGTGCGAGGAAGTCCTGAAAACCAACTCTCAGGAGCTGTCTTTCCTCCTTCCAAGGAAGACAGCCTGCACGGCCGCCTTCGGGCTGAAAGTCACATTGGGCTGGGAAGTGCTTGCTGGGAAGTCAGTTTTCAGGGGCCATGGCCGCTGGCTGCACATGTACGCCTAGGGCTCCCACACTGCCCGGGAACTTCAAGGCTCCCTGCACACATCTCTTCTATCACGTTTGCTCTATAGCAGAGAGCTCGCGAGACTAGGCCTTTCTTGACTCGCGAAGTGAGGCCCTGCTTGCAAGCCTCTTATTCTTGTGTCTGCGGAGCACCATACTTACTGTGCTCGGGAGGCCTGAAAACCCATTCTCTGGGGCTGCCTTTCCTCCCTCCAAGGAATTCAGCCTGCCCGGCCGACTTCTGGCTGAAACTCACTTCGGGCTGTGAAGTGCTAGTTGGGAAGTCAGTTTTCAAGGGCAATGGCCGCTGGGTTCACGTGTATGCCTAGGGCTCCAACACTGCCAGAGACATCAAGGTTTCTTCCACACAGTTCTTCCTTCACGTTTGGTCTGCAGGAGAGAGCTCGCGAGACTAGGCCTTTCTTCCCTCGGGAAGTGAGGCCCTGCTTTCAGCCCTCTTCTACTGGCATCTGCAGAGCCCCACACTTGCTGTGCGAGGAAGCCCTGAAAACCAACTCAGGAGCTGTCTTTCCTCCTTCCAAGGAAGACAGCCTGCACGGCCGCCTTCGGGCTGAAAGTCACATTGGGCTGGGAAGTGCTTGCTGGGAAGTCAGTTTTCAGGGGCCATGGCCGCTGGCTGCACATGTACGCCTAGGGCTCCCACACTGCCCGGGAACTTCAAGGCTCCCTGCACACATCTCTTCCATCACGTTTGCTCTATAGCAGAGAGCTCCAGATACTAGGCCTTTCATGACTCGCGAAGTGAGTTGTTCTTGCGTCTGCAGAGCAGCATACTTGCTGTGCGCGAGAGGCCTGAAAACCCCCTCTCTGGGGCTGCCTTTCCTCCTTCCAAGGAAGACAGCCTGCTGGCCGCCTTCGGGCTGAAAGTCACATTGGGCTGGGAAGTGCTAGCTGGGAAGTCAGTTTTCAGGTGCCATGGCCGCTGGCTGCACATTTACGGTTAGGGCTCCCGCACTGCCCGGGAACATGAAGAATCCCTCGAAATAGGTTTTCGGTTACGTTTGCTCTGCAGGAGAGTGCTCGCGAGACTAGGCCTTTCTTGACTCGGGAATGAGGCCCTGCTTACGGACCTTTGCACTGGCGTCTGCAGAGCCCCACCCTTGCTGTACGAGGGAGGCCTGAAAACCCACTCTCTGGGGCTGCCTTTCCTGCCTGCAAGGTAGAGTGTCTGCCCGGCCGCCTTGGGGCTGAAAGTCACATTGGGCTGGGAAGTGCTTGCTGGGAAGTCAGTTTTCAGGGGCCATGGCCGCTGGCTGCACGTTTACCGCTAGGGCTCCCACACTGCCGGGGAGCATCAAGGCTCCCTCAAAATAGCTCTTCCCTCACGTTAGCTCTGCAGGAGAGAGCTCGCGAGAATAGGCCTTTCTTGACTCGCGAAGTGAGGCCCTGCTTGCAAGCCTCTTATTCTTGCGTCTGCGGAGCACCATACTTACTGTGCTCGGGAGGCCTGAAAACCCACTCTCTGGGGCTGCCTTTCCTCCCTCCAAGGAAGTCAGCCTGCCCGGCTGACTTCTGGCTGAAACTCACTTCGGGCTGTGAAGTGCTAGTTGGGAAGTCAGTTTTCAAGGGCAATGGCCGCTGGGTTCACGTGTATGCCTAGGGCTCCAACACTGCCAGAGACATCAAGGTTTCTTCCACACAGTTCTTCCTTCACGTTTGGTCTGCAGGAGAGAGCTCGCGAGACTAGGCCTTTCTTCCCTCGGGAAGTGAGGCCCTGCTTTCAGCCCTCTTCTACTGGCATCTGCAGAGCCCCACACTTGCTGTGCGAGGAAGCCCTGAAAACCAACTCAGGAGCTGTCTTTCCTCCTTCCAAGGAAGACAGCCTGCACGGCCGCCTTCGGGCTGAAAGTCACATTGGGCTGGGAAGTGCTTGCTGGGAAGTCAGTTTTCAGGGGCCATGGCCGCTGGCTGCACATGTACGCCTAGGGCTCCCACACTGCCCGGGAACTTCAAGGCTCCCTGCACACATCTCTTCCATCACGTTTGCTCTATAGCAGAGAGCTCCAGATACTAGGCCTTTCATGACTCGCGAAGTGAGTTGTTCTTGCGTCTGCAGAGCAGCATACTTGCTGTGCGCGAGAGGCCTGAAAACCCCCTCTCTGGGGCTGCCTTTCCTCCCTCCAAGGAAGTCAGCCTGCCCGGCCGACTTCTGGCTGAAACTCACTTCGGGCTGTGAAGTGCTAGCTGGGAAGTCAGTTTTCAGGGGCCATGGCCGCTGGCTGCATGTATACGGCTAGGGGTCCCACACTGCCAGGGAACATCAAAGCTCCCTCAAAACAGCTCTTCCGTCACGTTAGCTCTGCAGGAGAGAGCTCGCGAGACTAGGCCTTTCTTGACTCGCGAAGTGAGGCCTTGCTTGCAGGCCTCTTATTCTTGTGTTTGCGGAGCACCATACTTACTTTGCTCGGGAGGCCTGAAAACCCACTCTCTGGGGCTGCCTTTCCTCCCTCCAAGGAAGACAACCTTCCGGGCCGCCTTCGGGCTGAAAGTGACATTGGGCTGCGAAGTGCTAGCTGGGAAGTCAATTTTCAGGGGTTATGGCCGCTGTGTGCACATGGACGCCTAGGGCTCCCACACTGCCCGGGAACTTCAAGGCTCCCTGCACACATCGCTCCCATCACGATTGCGCTATAGCAGAGAGCGCCGGATACTAGGCCTTTCATGACTCGCGAAGTGAGGCCCTGCTTGCAGGCCTGTTGTTCCTGCGTCTGCAGAGCACCATCCTTGCTGTGCGCGAGAGGCCTAAAAACCAACTCTCTGGGGCTGCCTTTCCTCTTTCCAAGGAAGACAGCCTGCACTGCCGCCTTCAGGCTGAAAGTCACATTGGGCTGGGAAGTGCTAGCTGGGAAGTCAGTTTTCAGGGGCCATGGCCGCTGGCTGCACGTATACGGCTAGGGGTCCCACACTGCCAGGGAGCATCAAGACTCCCTCAAAACAGCTCTTCCGTCACGTTAGCTCTGCAGGAGAGAGCTCGCGAGACTAGGCCTTTCTTGACTCGCAAATGAAGCCCTGCTTGCAGTCCTCTTGTACTTAGGTCTAGAGTGCCCCACACTTACTGTACGAAGGAGGCCTGAAAACCCACTCTCTGGGGCTGCCTTTCCTGCCTGCAAGGTAGAGTGCCTGCCCGGACGCCTTGGGGCTGAAAGTCACATTGGGCTGGGAAGTGCTTGCTGGGAAGTCAGTTTTCAGGGGCCATGGCCGCTGGCTGCACATGTACGCCTAGGGCGCCCACACTGCCCGGGAACTTCAAGGCTCCCTGCACACATCTCTTCCATCACGTTTGCTCTATAGCAGAGAGCTCCAGATACTAGGCCTTTCATGACTCGCGAAGTGAGTTGTTCTTGCGTCTGCAGAGCACCATACTTGCTGTGCGCGAGAGGCCTGAAAACCCACTCTCTGGGGCTGCCTGTCCTCCTTCCAAGGAAGACAGCCTGCTGGCCGCCTTCGGGCTGAAAGTCACATTGGGCTGGGAAGTGCTAGCTGGGAAGTCAGTTTTCAGGTGCCATGGCCGCTGGCTGCACATTTACGGTTAGGGCTCCCTCTCTGCCCGGGAACATCAAGAATCCCTCGAAATAGGTTTTCCGTTACGTTTGCTCTGCAGGAGAGTGCTCGCGAGACTAGGCCTTTCTTGACTCGGGAATGAGGCCCTGCTTACGGACCTTTGCACTGGCGTCTGCAGAGCCCCACCCTTGCTGTACCAGGGAGGCCTGAAAACCCACTCTCCGGGGCTGCCTTTCCTCCCTCCAAGGAAGACAGCCAGCCCGGCCGCCTTCGGGTTGAAAGTCACAGTGGGCTGGGAATTGCTAGCTGGGAAGTCAGTTTTCAGGGGCCATGGCCGCTGGCTGCACGTATTCGGCTAGGGGTCCCACACTGCCCGGGAGCATCAAGGCTCCCTCAAAACAGCTCTTCCGTCACGTTAGCTCTGCAGGAGAGAGCTCGCGAGACTAGGCCTTTCTTGACTCGCAAAGTGAAGCCCTGCTTGCAGGCCTCTTGTACTTGCGTCTAGAGTGCCCCACACTTGCTGTACCAAGGAGGCCTGAAAACCCACTCTCTGGGGCTGCCTTTCCTGCCGGCAAGGTAGAGTGCCTGCCCGCCCGCCTTCGGGCTGAAGTCACATTGGGCTGGGAAGTGCTAGCTGGGAAGTTAGTTTTCAGGGGCCATGGCCGCTGGTTGCACATGTACGCCTAGGGCTCCCACACTGTCCGGGAACTTCAAGGCTCCCTGCACACATCTCCTCCATCACGTTTGCTCTATAGCAGAGAGCTCGCGAGACTAGGCCTTTCTTGACTCGCGAAGTGAGGCTCTGCTTTCAGGCCTGTTGTTCTTACGTCTGCAGAGCACCATACTTGCTGTGCGCCAGAGGCCTGAAAACCCACTCTCTGGGGCTGCCTTTCCTCCCTCCAAGGAAGTCAGCCTTCCCGGCCGACTTTCTGGCGGAAACTCACTTCGGGCTGTGAAGTGCTAGTTGAGAAGTCAATTTCAGGGGCAATGGCTGCTGGGTGCACGTGGATGCCTAGGGCTCCAACACTGCTCGGGAACATCAAGGTTTCTTCCACACAGTTCTTCCTTGACGTTTGGTCTGCAGGAGAGTGCTCGCGAAACTAGGCCTTTTTTCACTCGGGAAGTGAGGTGCTACTTTAAGGCCTCTTGAACTTGCGTTTGCAGAGCCCCACACTTGCTGTGCGAGGAAGCCCTGAAAACCCACTCTCTGGGGCTGCCTTTCCTGCCTGCAAGGTAGAGTGTCTGCCCGGCCGCCTTGGGGCTGAAAGTCACATTGGGCTGGGAAGTGCTTGCTGGGAAGTCAGTTTTCAGGGGCCATGGCCGCTGGCTGCACGTTTACCGCTAGGGCTCCCACACTGCCGGGGAGCATCAAGGCTCCCTCAAAATAGCTCTTCCCTCACGTTAGCTCTGCAGGAGAGAGCTCGCGAGAATAGGCCTTTCTTGACTCGCGAAGTGAGGCCCTGCTTGCAAGCCTCTTATTCTTGCGTCTGCGGAGCACCATACTTACTGTGCTCGGGAGGCCTGAAAACCCACTCTCTGGGGCTGCCTTTCCTCCCTCCAAGGAAGTCAGCCTGCCCGGCTGACTTCTGGCTGAAACTCACTTCGGGCTGTGAAGTGCTAGTTGGGAAGTCAGTTTTCAAGGTCAATGCCCGCTGGGTGCACGTGTATGCCTAGGGCTCCAACACTGCCAGGGACATCAAGGTTTCTTCCACACAGTTCTTCTGTCACGTTAGCTCTGCAGGAGAGAGCTCGCGAGACTAGGCCTTTTTTCACTCGGGAAGTGAGGTCCTGCTTTAAGGCCTCTTGAACTTGCGTTTGCAGAGCCCCACACTTGCTGTGCGAGGAAGCCCTGAAAACCCACTCTCTGGGCCTGCCTTTCCTCCCTCCAAGGAAGAGAGCCTGCCCGGCCGACTTCTGGCTGAAACTCACTTCGGGCTGTGAAGTGCTAGTTGGGAAGTCAGTTTTCAAGGGCAATGGCCGCTGGGTGCACGTGTATGCCTAGGGCTCCAACACTGCCAGGGACATCAAGGTTTCTTCCACACAGTTCTTCTGTCACGTTAGCTCTGCAGGAGAGAGCTCGCGAGACTAGGCCTTTCTTCACTCGGGAAGTGAGGCCCTGCTTTCAGCCCTCTTCTACTGGCATCTGCAGAGCCCCACACTTGCTGTGCGAGGAAGTCCTGAAAACCAACTCTCAGGAGCTGTCTTTCCTCCTTCCAAGGAAGACAGCCTGCACGGCCGCCTTCGGGCTGAAAGTCACATTGGGCTGGGAAGTGCTTGCTGGGAAGTCAGTTTTCAGGGGCCATGGCCGCTGGCTGCACATGTACGCCTAGGGCTCCCACACTGCCCGGGAACTTCAAGGCTCCCTGCACACATCTCTTCTATCACGTTTGCTCTATAGCAGAGAGCTCGCGAGACTAGGCCTTTCTTGACTCGCGAAGTGAGGCCCTGCTTGCAAGCCTCTTATTCTTGTGTCTGCGGAGCACCATACTTACTGTGCTCGGGAGGCCTGAAAACCCATTCTCTGGGGCTGCCTTTCCTCCCTCCAAGGAATTCAGCCTGCCCGGCCGACTTCTGGCTGAAACTCACTTCGGGCTGTGAAGTGCTAGTTGGGAAGTCAGTTTTCAAGGGCAATGGCCGCTGGGTTCACGTGTATGCCTAGGGCTCCAACACTGCCAGAGACATCAAGGTTTCTTCCACACAGTTCTTCCTTCACGTTTGGTCTGCAGGAGAGAGCTCGCGAGACTAGGCCTTTCTTCCCTCGGGAAGTGAGGCCCTGCTTTCAGCCCTCTTCTACTGGCATCTGCAGAGCCCCACACTTGCTGTGCGAGGAAGCCCTGAAAACCAACTCAGGAGCTGTCTTTCCTCCTTCCAAGGAAGACAGCCTGCACGGCCGCCTTCGGGCTGAAAGTCACATTGGGCTGGGAAGTGCTTGCTGGGAAGTCAGTTTTCAGGGGCCATGGCCGCTGGCTGCACATGTACGCCTAGGGCTCCCACACTGCCCGGGAACTTCAAGGCTCCCTGCACACATCTCTTCCATCACGTTTGCTCTATAGCAGAGAGCTCCAGATACTAGGCCTTTCATGACTCGCGAAGTGAGTTGTTCTTGCGTCTGCAGAGCAGCATACTTGCTGTGCGCGAGAGGCCTGAAAACCCCCTCTCTGGGGCTGCCTTTCCTCCTTCCAAGGAAGACAGCCTGCTGGCCGCCTTCGGGCTGAAAGTCACATTGGGCTGGGAAGTGCTAGCTGGGAAGTCAGTTTTCAGGTGCCATGGCCGCTGGCTGCACATTTACGGTTAGGGCTCCCGCACTGCCCGGGAACATGAAGAATCCCTCGAAATAGGTTTTCGGTTACGTTTGCTCTGCAGGAGAGTGCTCGCGAGACTAGGCCTTTCTTGACTCGGGAATGAGGCCCTGCTTACGGACCTTTGCACTGGCGTCTGCAGAGCCCCACCCTTGCTGTACGAGGGAGGCCTGAAAACCCACTCTCTGGGGCTGCCTTTCCTCCCTCCAAGGAAGACAGCCAGCCCGGCCGCCTTCGGTTTGAAAGTCACAGTGGGCTGGGAATTGCTAGCTGGGAAGTCAGTTTTCAGGGGCCATGGCCGCTGGCTGCACGTATTCGGCTAGGGGTCCCACACTGCCCGGGAGCATCAAGGCTCCCTCAAAACAGCTCTTCCGTCACGTTAGCTCTGCAGGAGAGAGCTCGCGAGACTAGGCCTTTCTTGACTCGCAAAGTGAAGCCCTGCTTGCAGGCCTCTTGTACTTGCGTCTAGAGTGCCCCACACTTGCTGTACCAAGGAGGCCTGAAAACCCACTCTCTGGGGCTGCCTTTCCTGCCGGCAAGGTAGAGTGCCTGCCCGCCCGCCTTCGGGCTGAAGTCACATTGGGCTGGGAAGTGCTAGCTGGGAAGTTAGTTTTCAGGGGCCATGGCCGCTGGTTGCACATGTACGCCTAGGGCTCCCACACTGTCCGGGAACTTCAAGGCTCCCTGCACACATCTCCTCCATCACGTTTGCTCTATAGCAGAGAGCTCGCGAGACTAGGCCTTTCTTGACTCGCGAAGTGAGGCTCTGCTTTCAGGCCTGTTGTTCTTACGTCTGCAGAGCACCATACTTGCTGTGCGCCAGAGGCCTGAAAACCCACTCTCTGGGGCTGCCTTTCCTCCCTCCAAGGAAGTCAGCCTTCCCGGCCGACTTTCTGGCGGAAACTCACTTCGGGCTGTGAAGTGCTAGTTGAGAAGTCAATTTCAGGGGCAATGGCCGCTGGGTGCACGTGGATGCCTAGGGCTCCAACACTGCTCGGGAACATCAAGGTTTCTTCCACACAGTTCTTCCTTGACGTTTGGTCTGCAGGAGAGTGCTCGCGAAACTAGGCCTTTTTTCACTCGGGAAGTGAGGTGCTACTTTAAGGCCTCTTGAACTTGCGTTTGCAGAGCCCCACACTTGCTGTGCGAGGAAGCCCTGAAAACCCACTCTCTGGGGCTGCCTTTCCTGCCTGCAAGGTAGAGTGTCTGCCCGGCCGCCTTGGGGCTGAAAGTCACATTGGGCTGGGAAGTGCTTGCTGGGAAGTCAGTTTTCAGGGGCCATGGCCGCTGGCTGCACGTTTACCGCTAGGGCTCCCACACTGCCGGGGAGCATCAAGGCTCCCTCAAAATAGCTCTTCCCTCACGTTAGCTCTGCAGGAGAGAGCTCGCGAGAATAGGCCTTTCTTGACTCGCGAAGTGAGGCCCTGCTTGCAAGCCTCTTATTCTTGCGTCTGCGGAGCACCATACTTACTGTGCTCGGGAGGCCTGAAAACCCACTCTCTGGGGCTGCCTTTCCTCCCTCCAAGGAAGTCAGCCTGCCCGGCTGACTTCTGGCTGAAACTCACTTCGGGCTGTGAAGTGCTAGTTGGGAAGTCAGTTTTCAAGGGCAATGGCCGCTGGGTGCACGTGTATGCCTAGGGCTCCAACACTGCCAGGGACATCAAGGTTTCTTCCACACAGTTCTTCTGTCACGTTAGCTCTGCAGGAGAGAGCTCGCGAGACTAGGCCTTTCTTGACTCGCGAAGTGAGGCCCTGCTTGCAGGCCTCTTATTCTTGTGTCTGCGGAGCACCATACTTACTGTGCTTGGGAGGCCTGAAAACCCACTCTCTGGGGCTGCCTTTCCTCCCTCCAAGGAAGTCAGCCTGCCCGGCCGACTTCTGGCTGAAACTCACTTCGGGCTGTGAAGTGCTAGCTGGGAAGTCAGTTTTCAGGGGCCATGGCCGCTGGCTGCATGTATACGGCTAGGGGTCCCACACTGCCAGGGAACATCAAAGCTCCCTCAAAACAGCTCTTCCGTCACGTTAGCTCTGCAGGAGAGAGCTCGCGAGACTAGGCCTTTCTTGACTCGCGAAGTGAGGCCTTGCTTGCAGGCCTCTTATTCTTGTGTTTGCGGAGCACCATACTTACTTTGCTCGGGAGGCCTGAAAACCCACTCTCTGGGGCTGCCTTTCATCCCTCCAAGGAAGACAACCTTCCGGGCCGCCTTCGGGCTGAAAGTGACATTGGGCTGCGAAGTGCTAGCTGGGAAGTCAATTTTCAGGGGTTATGGCCGCTGTGTGCACATGGACGCCTAGGGCTCCCACACTGCCCGGGAACTTCAAGGCTCCCTGCACACATCGCTCCCATCACGATTGCGCTATAGCAGAGAGCGCCGGATACTAGGCCTTTCATGACTCGCGAAGTGAGGCCCTGCTTGCAGGCCTGTTGTTCCTGCGTCTGCAGAGCACCATCCTTGCTGTGCGCGAGAGGCCTAAAAACCAACTCTCTGGGGCTGCCTTTCCTCTTTCCAAGGAAGACAGCCTGCACTGCCGCCTTCAGGCTGAAAGTCACATTGGGCTGGGAAGTGCTAGCTGGGAAGTCAGTTTTCAGGGGCCATGGCCGCTGGCTGCACGTATACGGCTAGGGGTCCCACACTGCCAGGGAGCATCAAGACTCCCTCAAAACAGCTCTTCCGTCACGTTAGCTCTGCAGGAGAGAGCTCGCGAGACTAGGCCTTTCTTGACTCGCAAATGAAGCCCTGCTTGCAGTCCTCTTGTACTTAGGTCTAGAGTGCCCCACACTTACTGTACGAAGGAGGCCTGAAAACCCACTCTCTGGGGCTGCCTTTCCTGCCTGCAAGGTAGAGTGCCTGCCCGGACGCCTTGGGGCTGAAAGTCACATTGGGCTGGGAAGTGCTTGCTGGGAAGTCAGTTTTCAGGGGCCATGGCCGCTGGCTGCACATGTACGCCTAGGGCGCCCACACTGCCCGGGAACTTCAAGGCTCCCTGCACACATCTCTTCCATCACGTTTGCTCTATAGCAGAGAGCTCCAGATACTAGGCCTTTCATGACTCGCGAAGTGAGTTGTTCTTGCGTCTGCAGAGCACCATACTTGCTGTGCGCGAGAGGCCTGAAAACCCACTCTCTGGGGCTGCCTGTCCTCCTTCCAAGGAAGACAGCCTGCTGGCCGCCTTCGGGCTGAAAGTCACATTGGGCTGGGAAGTGCTAGCTGGGAAGTCAGTTTTCAGGTGCCATGGCCGCTGGCTGCACATTTACGGTTAGGGCTCCCTCTCTGCCCGGGAACATCAAGAATCCCTCGAAATAGGTTTTCCGTTACGTTTGCTCTGCAGGAGAGTGCTCGCGAGACTAGGCCTTTCTTGACTCGGGAATGAGGCCCTGCTTACGGACCTTTGCACTGGCGTCTGCAGAGCCCCACCCTTGCTGTACCAGGGAGGCCTGAAAACCCACTCTCCGGGGCTGCCTTTCCTCCCTCCAAGGAAGACAGCCAGCCCGGCCGCCTTCGGGTTGAAAGTCACAGTGGGCTGGGAATTGCTAGCTGGGAAGTCAGTTTTCAGGGGCCATGGCCGCTGGCTGCACGTATTCGGCTAGGGGTCCCACACTGCCCGGGAGCATCAAGGCTCCCTCAAAACAGCTCTTCCGTCACGTTAGCTCTGCAGGAGAGAGCTCGCGAGACTAGGCCTTTCTTGACTCGCAAAGTGAAGCCCTGCTTGCAGGCCTCTTGTACTTGCGTCTAGAGTGCCCCACACTTGCTGTACCAAGGAGGCCTGAAAACCCACTCTCTGGGGCTGCCTTTCCTGCCGGCAAGGTAGAGTGCCTGCCCGCCCGCCTTCGGGCTGAAGTCACATTGGGCTGGGAAGTGCTAGCTGGGAAGTTAGTTTTCAGGGGCCATGGCCGCTGGTTGCACATGTACGCCTAGGGCTCCCACACTGTCCGGGAACTTCAAGGCTCCCTGCACACATCTCCTCCATCACGTTTGCTCTATAGCAGAGAGCTCGCGAGACTAGGCCTTTCTTGACTCGCGAAGTGAGGCTCTGCTTTCAGGCCTGTTGTTCTTACGTCTGCAGAGCACCATACTTGCTGTGCGCCAGAGGCCTGAAAACCCACTCTCTGGGGCTGCCTTTCCTCCCTCCAAGGAAGTCAGCCTTCCCGGCCGACTTTCTGGCGGAAACTCACTTCGGGCTGTGAAGTGCTAGTTGAGAAGTCAATTTCAGGGGCAATGGCTGCTGGGTGCACGTGGATGCCTAGGGCTCCAACACTGCTCGGGAACATCAAGGTTTCTTCCACACAGTTCTTCCTTGACGTTTGGTCTGCAGGAGAGTGCTCGCGAAACTAGGCCTTTTTTCACTCGGGAAGTGAGGTGCTACTTTAAGGGCTCTTGAACTTGCGTTTGCAGAGCCCCACACTTGCTGTGCGAGGAAGCCCTGAAAACCCACTCTCTGGGGCTGCCTTTCCTGCCTGCAAGGTAGAGTGTCTGCCCGGCCGCCTTGGGGCTGAAAGTCACATTGGGCTGGGAAGTGCTTGCTGGGAAGTCAGTTTTCAGGGGCCATGGCCGCTGGCTGCACGTTTACCGCTAGGGCTCCCACACTGCCGGGGAGCATCAAGGCTCCCTCAAAATAGCTCTTCCCTCACGTTAGCTCTGCAGGAGAGAGCTCGCGAGAATAGGCCTTTCTTGACTCGCGAAGTGAGGCCCTGCTTGCAAGCCTCTTATTCTTGCGTCTGCGGAGCACCATACTTACTGTGCTCGGGAGGCCTGAAAACCCACTCTCTGGGGCTGCCTTTCCTCCCTCCAAGGAAGTCAGCCTGCCCGGCTGACTTCTGGCTGAAACTCACTTCGGGCTGTGAAGTGCTAGTTGGGAAGTCAGTTTTCAAGGTCAATGCCCGCTGGGTGCACGTGTATGCCTAGGGCTCCAACACTGCCAGGGACATCAAGGTTTCTTCCACACAGTTCTTCTGTCACGTTAGCTCTGCAGGAGAGAGCTCGCGAGACTAGGCCTTTTTTCACTCGGGAAGTGAGGTCCTGCTTTAAGGCCTCTTGAACTTGCGTTTGCAGAGCCCCACACTTGCTGTGCGAGGAAGCCCTGAAAACCCACTCTCTGGGCCTGCCTTTCCTCCCTCCAAGGAAGAGAGCCTGCCCGGCCGACTTTTGGCTGAAACTCACTTCGGGCTGTGAAGTGCTAGTTGGGAAGTCAGTTTTCAAGGGCAATGGCCGCTGGGTGCACGTGTATGCCTAGGGCTCCAACACTGCCAGGGACATCAAGGTTTCTTCCACACAGTTCTTCTGTCACGTTAGCTCTGCAGGAGAGAGCTCGCGAGACTAGGCCTTTCTTCACTCGGGAAGTGAGGCCCTGCTTTCAGCCCTCTTCTACTGGCATCTGCAGAGCCCCACACTTGCTGTGCGAGGAAGTCCTGAAAACCAACTCTCAGGAGCTGTCTTTCCTCCTTCCAAGGAAGACAGCCTGCACGGCCGCCTTCGGGCTGAAAGTCACATTGGGCTGGGAAGTGCTTGCTGGGAAGTCAGTTTTCAGGGGCCATGGCCGCTGGCTGCACATGTACGCCTAGGGCTCCCACACTGCCCGGGAACTTCAAGGCTCCCTGCACACATCTCTTCTATCACGTTTGCTCTATAGCAGAGAGCTCGCGAGACTAGGCCTTTCTTGACTCGCGAAGTGAGGCCCTGCTTGCAAGCCTCTTATTCTTGTGTCTGCGGAGCACCATACTTACTGTGCTCGGGAGGCCTGAAAACCCATTCTCTGGGGCTGCCTTTCCTCCCTCCAAGGAATTCAGCCTGCCCGGCCGACTTCTGGCTGAAACTCACTTCGGGCTGTGAAGTGCTAGTTGGGAAGTCAGTTTTCAAGGGCAATGGCCGCTGGGTTCACGTGTATGCCTAGGGCTCCAACACTGCCAGAGACATCAAGGTTTCTTCCACACAGTTCTTCCTTCACGTTTGGTCTGCAGGAGAGAGCTCGCGAGACTAGGCCTTTCTTCCCTCGGGAAGTGAGGCCCTGCTTTCAGCCCTCTTCTACTGGCATCTGCAGAGCCCCACACTTGCTGTGCGAGGAAGCCCTGAAAACCAACTCAGGAGCTGTCTTTCCTCCTTCCAAGGAAGACAGCCTGCACGGCCGCCTTCGGGCTGAAAGTCACATTGGGCTGGGAAGTGCTTGCTGGGAAGTCAGTTTTCAGGGGCCATGGCCGCTGGCTGCACATGTACGCCTAGGGCGCCCACACTGCCCGGGAACTTCAAGGCTCCCTGCACACATCTCTTCCATCACGTTTGCTCTATAGCAGAGAGCTCCAGATACTAGGCCTTTCATGACTCGCGAAGTGAGTTGTTCTTGCGTCTGCAGAGCACCATACTTGCTGTGCGCGAGAGGCCTGAAAACCCACTCTCTGGGGCTGCCTTTCCTCCTTCCAAGGAAGACAGCCTGCTGGCCGCCTTCGGGCTGAAAGTCACATTGGGCTGGGAAGTGCTTGCTTGGAAGTCAGTTTTCAGGGGCCATGGCCGCTGGCTGCACATTTACGGTTAGGGCTCCCGCACTGCCCGGGAACATCAAGAATCCCTCGAAATAGGTTTTCCGTTACGTTTGCTCTGCAGGAGAGTGCTCGCGAGACTAGGCCTTTCTTGACTCGGGAATGAGGCCCTGCTTACGGACCTTTGCACTGGCGTCTGCAGAGCCCCACCCTTGCTGTGCGAGGGAGGCCTGAAAACCCACTCTCTGGGGCTGCCTTTCCTCCCTCCAAGGAAGACAGCCAGCCCGGCCGCCTTCGGGTTGAAAGTCACAGTGGGCTGGGAATTGCTAGCTGGGAAGTCAGTTTTCAGGGGCCATGGCCGCTGGCTGCTCATTTACAGCTAGGGCTCCCACACTGCCGGGGAGCATCAAGGCTCCCTCAAAACAGCTCCTCCGTCACGGTAGCTCTGCAGGAGAGAGCTCGCGAGACTAGGCCTTTCTTGACTCGCAAATGAAGCCCTGCCTGCAGGCCTCTTGTACTTGCGTCTAGAGTGCCCCACACTTACTGTACGAAGGAGGCCTGAAAACCAACTCTCTGGGACTGGCTTTCCTGCCTGCAAGGTAGAGTGCCTGCCCGGCCGCCTTGGGGCTGAAAGTCACATTGGGCTGGGAAGCGCTTGCTGGGAAGTCGGTTTTCAGGGGCCATGGCCGCTGGCTGCACGATTACCGCTAGGGCTCCCACACTGCCGGGGAGCATCAAGGCTCCCTCAAAATAGCTCTTCAGTCACGTTAGCTCTGCAGGAGAGAGCTCGCGAGACTAGGCCTTTCTTGACTCGCGAAGTGAGGCCCTGCTTGCAGGCCTCTTATTCTTGTGTCTGCGGAGCACCATACTTACTGTGCTCGGGAGGCCTGAAAACCCACTCTCTGGGGCTGCCTTTCCTCCCTCCAAGGAAGTCAGCCTGCCCGGATGACTTCTGGCTGAAACTCACTTCGGGCTGTGAAGTGCTAGTTGGGAAGTCAGTTTTCAAGGGCAATGGCCGCTGGCTGCACGTGTATGCCTAGGGCTCCAACACTGCCAGGGACATCAAGGTTTCTTCCACACAGTTCTTCTGTCAAGTTAGCTCTGCAGGAGAGAGCTCGCGAGACTAGGCCTTTCTTCACTCGGGAAGTGAGGCCCTGCTTTCAGCCCTCTTCTACTGGCATCTGCAGAGCCCCACACTTGCTGTGCGAGGAAGCCCTGAAAACCAACTCTCAGGAGCTGTCTTTCCTCCTTCCAAGGAAGACAGCCTGCTGGCCGCCTTCGGGCTGAACGTCACATTGGGCTGGGAAGTGCTTGCTGGGAAGTCAGTTTTCAGGGGCCATGGCCGCCGGCTGCACATTTACGGTTAGGGCTCCCGCACTGCCCGGGAACATCAAGAATCCCTCGAAATAGGTTTTCCGTTACGTTTGCTCTGCAGGAGAGTGCTCGCGAGACTAGGCCTTTCTTGACTCGGGAATGAGGCCCTGCTTACGGACCTTTGCACTGGCGTCTGCAGAGCCCCACCCTTGCTGTGCGAGGGAGGCCTGAAAACCCACTCTCTGGGGCTGCCTTTCCTCCCTGCAAGGAAGACAGCCAGCCCGGCCGCCTTCGGGTTGAAAGTCACAGTGGGCTGGGAATTGCTTGCTGGGAAGTCAGTTTTCAGGTGCCATGGCCGCTGGCTGCTCATTTACAGCTAGGGCTCCCACATTGCCCGGGAGCATCAGGACTCCCTCAAAACAGCTCCTCCGTCACGTTAGCTCTGCAGGAGAGAGCACGCGAGACTAGGCCTGTCTTGACTCGCGAAGTGAGGCCCTGCTTGCAGGCCTCTTATTCTTGCGCCTGCAGAGCACCATACTTACTGTGCTCGGGAGGCCTGAAAACCCACTCTCAGGGCCTGCCTTTGCTCCCTCCTAGGCAGTCAGCCTGCCCGGCCGACTTCTGGCTGAAACTCACTTCGGGCTGTGAAGTGCTAGTTGGGAAGTCAGTTTTCAAGGTCAAGGGCCGCTGGGTGCACGTGTATGCCTAGGGCTCCAACACTGCCAGGGACATCAAGGTTTCTTCCACACAGTTCTTCTGTCACGTTAGCTCTGCAGGAGAGAGCTCGCGAGACTAGGCCTTTCTTGACTCGCGAAGTGAGGCCCTGCTTGCAGGCCTCTTATTCTTGTGTCTGCGGAGCACCATACTTACTGTGCTCGGGAGGCCTGAAAACCCACTCTCTGGGGCTGCCTTTCCTCCCTCCAAGGAAGACAGCCAGCCCGGCCGCCTTCGGGTTGAAAGTCACAGCAGGCTGGGATTTGCTAGCTGGGAAGTCAGTTTTCAGGGGCCATGGCCGCTGGCTGCACGTATACGGCTAGGGGTCCCACACTGCCCGAGAGCATCATGGCTCCCTCAAAACAGCTCTTCCGTCACGTTAGCTCTGCAGGAGAGAGCTCGCGAGACTAGGCCTTTCTTGACTCGCAAATGAAGCCCTGCTTGCAGGCCTCTTGTATTTGTGTCTAGAGTGCCCCACACTTACTGTACGAAGGAGGCCTGAAAACCCACTCTCTGGGGCTGCCTTTCCTGCCTGCAAGGTAGAGTGCCTGCCCGGCCGCCTTGGGGCTGAAAGTCACATTGGGCTGGGAAGTGCTTGCTGGGAAGTCAGTTTTCAGGGGCCATGGCCGCTGGCTGCACGTTTACCGTTAGGGCTCCCACACTGCCGGGGAGCATCAAGGCTCCCTCAAAATAGCTCTTCCGTCACGTTAGCTCTGCAGGAGAGAGCTCGCGAGAATAGGCCTTTGTTGACTCGCGAAGTGAGGCCCTGCTTGCAGGCCTCTTATTCTTGCGCCTGCAGAGCACCATACTTACTGTGCTCGGGAGGCCTGAAAACCCACTCTCAGGGGCTGCCTTTGCTCCCTCCTAGGAAGTCAGCCTGCCCGGCCGACTTCTGGCTGAAACTCACTTCGGGCTGGGAAGTGCTAGTTGGGAAGTCAGTTTTCAAGGTCAATGGCCGCTGGGTGCACGTGTATGCCTAGGGCTCCAACACTGCCAGGGACGTCAAGGTTTCTTCCACACAGTTCTTCTGTCACGTTAGCTCTGCAGGAGAGAGCTCGCGAGACTAGGCCTTTCTTGACTCGCGAAGTGAGGCCCTGCTTGCAGGCCTCTTATTCTTGTGTCTGCGGAGCACCATACTTACTGTGCTCGGGAGGCCTGAAAACCCACTCTCTGGGGCTGTCTTTCCTCCCTCCAAGGAAGTCAGCCTGCCCGGCCGACTTCTGGCTGAAACTGACTTCTGGGTGTAAAGTGCTAGTTGGGAAGTCAGTTTTCAAGGGCAATATCCGCTGGGTGCACGTGTATGCCTAGGGGTCCAACACTGCCAGAGACATCAACGTTTCTTCCACACAGTTCTTCCTTCACGTTTGGTCTGCAGGAGAGAGCTCGCGAGACTACGCCTTTCTTCCCTCGGGAAGTGAGGCCCTGCTTTCAGCCCTCTTCTACTGGCATCTGCAGAGCCCCACACTTGCTGTGCGAGGAAGCCCTGAAAACCAACTCTCAGGAGCTGTCTTTCCTCCTTCCAAGGAAGACAGCCTGCACGGCCGCCTTCGGGCTGAAAGTCACATTGGGCTGGGAAGTGCTTGCTGGGAAGTCAGTTTTCAGGGGCCATGGCCGCTGGCTGCACATGTACGCCTAGCGCTCCCACACTGCCCGGGAACTTCAAGGCTCCCTGCACACATCTCTTCCATCACGTTTGCTCTATAGCAGAGAGCTCGCGAGAGTAGGCCTTTCTTGACTCGCGAAGTGAGGCTCTGCTTTCAGGCCTGTTGTTCTTACGTCTGCAGAGCACCATACTTGCTGTGCGCCAGAGGCCTGAAAACCCACTCTCTGGGGCTGCCTTTCCTCCCTCCAAGGAAGTCAGCCTTACCGGCCGACTTCTGGCTGAAACTCACTTCGGGCTGTGAAGTGCTAGTTGGGAAGTCAATTTCAGGGGCAATGGCCGCTGGGTGCACGTGTATGCCTAGGGCTCCAACACTGCTCGGGAACATCATGGTTTCTTCCACACAGTTCTTCCTTCACGTTTGGTCTGCAGGAGAGAGCTCGTGAGACTAGGCCTTTTTTCACTTGGGAAGTGAGGTGCTACTTTAAGGCCTCTTGAACTTGCGTTTGCAAAGCCCCACACTTGCTGTGCGAGGAAGCCCTGAAAACCCACTCTCTGGGGCTGCCTTTCCTCCCTCCAAGGAAGACAGCCTGCCCGGCCGCCTTCGGGCTGAAAGTCACATTGGGCTGGGAAGTGCTTGCTGGGAAGTCAGTTTTCAGGGGCCATGGCCGCTGGCTGCTCATTTACAGCTAGGGCTCCCACACTGCCGGGGAGCATCAAGGCTCCCTCAAAATAGCTCTTCCGTCACGTTAGCTCTGCAGGAGAGAGCTCGCGAGAATAGGCCTTTCTTGACTCGCGAAGTGAGGCCCTGCTTGCAAGCCTCTTATTCTTGCGTCTGCGGAGCACCATACTTACTGTGCTCGGGAGGCCTGGAAACCCACTCTCTGGGGCTGCCTTTCCTCCCTCCAAGGAAGTCAGCCTGCCCGGCCGACTTCTGGCTGAAACTCACTTCGGGGTGTGAAGTGCTATTTGGGAAGTCAGTTTTCAAGGGCAATGGCCGCTGGGTGCACGTGTATGCCTAGGGCTCCAACACTGCCAGAGACATCAACGTTTCTTCCACACAGTTCTTCCTTCACGTTTGGTCTGCAGGAGAGAGCTCGCGAGACTAGGCCTTTTTTCACTCGGGAAGTGAGGCCCTGCTTTCAGCCCTCTTCTACTGGCATCTGCAGAGCCCCACACTTGCTTTGCGAGGAAGCCCTGAAAACCAACTCTCAGGAGCTGTCTTTCCTCCTTCCAAGGAAGACAGCCTGCACGGCCGCCTTCGGGCTGAAAGTCACATTGGGCTGGGAAGTGCTTGCTGGGAAGTCAGTTTTCAGGGGCCATGGCCGCTGGCTGCACATGTACGCCTAGGGCTCCCACACTGCCCGGGAACTTCAAGGCTCCCTGCACACATCTCTTCCATCACGTTTGCTCTATAGCACAGAGCTCGCGAAACTAGGCCTTTCTTGACTCGCGAAGTGAGGCTCTGCTTTCAGGCCTGTTGTTCTTACGTCTGCAGAGCACCATACTTGCTGTGCGCGAGAGGCCTGAAAACCCACTCTCTGGGGCTGCCTTTCCTCCTTCCAAGGAAGACAGCCTGCTGGCCGCCTTCGGGCTGAACGTCACATTGGGCTGGGAAGTGCTAGCTGGGAAGTCAGTTTTCAGGTGCCATGGCCGCCTGCTGCACATTTACGGTTAGGGCTCCCACACTGCCCGGGAACATCAAGAATCCCTCGAAATAGGTTTTCCGTTACGTTTGCTCTGCAGGAGAGTGCTCGCGAGACTAGGCCTTTCTTGACTCGGGAATGAGGCCCTGCTTACGGACCTTTGCACTGGCGTCTGCAGAGCCCCACCCTTGCTGTGCGAGGGAGGCCTGAAAACCCACTCTCTGGCGCTGCCTTTCCTCCCTGCAAGGAAGACAGCCAGCCCGGCCGCCTTCGGGTTGAAAGTCACAGTGGGCTGGGAATTGCTTGCTGGGAAGTCAGTTTTCAGGTGCCATGGCCGCTGGCTGCTCATTTACAGCTAGGGCTCCCACATTGCCCGGGAGCATCAGGACTCCCTCAAAACAGCTCCTCCGTCACGTTAGCTCTGCAGGAGAGAGCACGCGAGACTAGGCCTGTCTTGACTCGCGAAGTGAGGCCCTGCTTGCAGGCCTCTTATTCTTGCGCCTGCAGAGCACCATACTTACTGTGCTCGGGAGGCCTGAAAACCCACTCTCAGGGGCTGCCTTTGCTCCCTCCTAGGAAGTCAGCCTGCCCGGCCGACTTCTGGCTGAAACTCACTTCGGGCTGTGAAGTGCTAGCTGGGAAGTCAGTTTTCAGGGGCCATGGCCGCTGGCTGCATGTATACGGCTAGGGGTCCCACACTGCCAGGGAACATCAAAGCTCCCTCAAAACAGCTCTTCCGTCACGTTAGCTCTGCAGGAGAGAGCTCGCGAGACTAGGCCTTTCTTGACTCGCGAAGTGAGGCCTTGCTTGCAGGCCTCTTATTCTTGTGTTTGCGGAGCACCATACTTACTTTGCTCGGGAGGCCTGAAAACCCACTCTCTGGGGCTGCCTTTCCTCCCTCCAAGGAAGACAACCTTCCGGGCCGCCTTCGGGCTGAAAGTGACATTGGGCTGCGAAGTGCTAGCTGGGAAGTCAATTTTCAGGGGTTATGGCCGCTGTGTGCACATGGTCGCCTAGGGCTCCCACACTGCTCGGGAACTTCAAGGCTCCCTGCACACATCGCTCCCATCACGATTGCGCTATAGCAGAGAGCGCCGGATACTAGGCCTTTCATGACTCGCGAAGTGAGGCCCTGCTTGCAGGCCTGTTGTTCCTGCGTCTGCAGAGCACCATCCTTGCTGTGCGCGAGAGGCCTAAAAACCAACTCTCTGGGGCTGCCTTTCCTCTTTCCAAGGAAGACAGCCTGCACTGCCGCCTTCAGGCTGAAAGTCACATTGGGCTGGGAAGTGCTAGCTGGGAAGTCAGTTTTCAGGGGCCATGGCCGCTGGCTGCACGTATACGGCTAGGGGTCCCACACTGCCAGGGAGCATCAAGACTCCCTCAAAACAGCTCTTCCGTCACGTTAGCTCTGCAGGAGAGAGCTCGCGAGACTAGGCCTTTCTTGACTCGCAAATGAAGCCCTGCTTGCAGTCCTCTTGTACTTAGGTCTAGAGTGCCCCACCCTTACTGTACGAAGGAGGCCTGAAAACCCACTCTCTGGGGCTGCCTTTCCTGCCTGCAAGGTAGAGTGCCTGCCCGGACGCCTTGGGGCTGAAAGTCACATTGGGCTGGGAAGTGCTTGCTGGGAAGTCAGTTTTCAGGGGCCATGGCCGCTGGCTGCACATGTACGCCTAGGGCGCCCACACTGCCCGGGAACTTCAAGGCTCCCTGCACACATCTCTTCCATCACGTTTGCTCTATAGCAGAGAGCTCCAGATACTAGGCCTTTCATGACTCGCGAAGTGAGTTGTTCTTGCGTCTGCAGAGCACCATACTTGCTGTGCGCGAGAGGCCTGAAAACCCACTCTCTGGGGCTGCCTTTCCTCCTTCCAAGGAAGACAGCCTGCTGGCCGCCTTCGGGCTGAAAGTCACATTGGGCTGGGAAGTGCTAGCTGGGAAGTCAGTTTTCAGGTGCCATGGCCGCTGGCTGCACATTTACGGTTAGGGCTCCCTCTCTGCCCGGGAACATCAAGAATCCCTCGAAATAGGTTTTCCGTTACGTTTGCTCTGCAGGAGAGTGCTCGCGAGACTAGGCCTTTCTTGACTCGGGAATGAGGCCCTGCTTACGGACCTTTGCACTGGCGTCTGCAGAGCCCCACCCTTGCTGTACCAGGGAGGCCTGAAAACCCACTCTCCGGGGCTGCCTTTCCTCCCTCCAAGGAAGACAGCCAGCCCGGCCGCCTTCGGGTTGAAAGTCACAGTGGGCTGGGAATTGCTAGCTGGGAAGTCAGTTTTCAGGGGCCATGGCCGCTGGCTGCACGTATACGGCTAGGGGTCCCACACTGCCCGGGAGCATCAAGGCTCCCTCAAAACAGCTCTTCCGTCACGTTAGCTCTGCAGGAGAGAGCTCGCGAGACTAGGCCTTTCTTGACTCGCAAAGTGAAGCCCTGCTTGCAGGCCTCTTGTACTTGCGTCTAGAGTGCCCCACACTTGCTGTACCAAGGAGGCCTGAAAACCCACTCTCTGGGGCTGCCTTTCCTGCCGGCAAGGTAGAGTGCCTGCCCGCCCGCCTTCGGGCTGAAGTCACATTGGGCTGGGAAGTGCTAGCTGGGAAGTTAGTTTTCAGGGGCCATGGCCGCTGGTTGCACATGTACGCCTAGGGCTCCCACACTGTCCGGGAACTTCAAGGCTCCCTGCACACATCTCCTCCATCACGTTTGCTCTATAGCAGAGAGCTCGCGAGACTAGGCCTTTCTTGACTCGCGAAGTGAGGCTCTGCTTTCAGGCCTGTTGTTCTTACGTCTGCAGAGCACCATACTTGCTGTGCGCCAGAGGCCTGAAAACCCACTCTCTGGGGCTGCCTTTCCTCCCTCCAAGGAAGTCAGCCTTCCCGGCCGACTTTCTGGCTGAAACTCACTTCGGGCTGTGAAGTGCTAGTTGAGAAGTCAATTTCAGGGGCAATGGCCGCTGGGTGCACGTGGATGCCTAGGGCTCCAACACCGCTCGGGAACATCAAGGTTTCTTCCACACAGTTCTTCCTTGACGTTTGGTCTGCAGGAGAGTGCTCGCGAAACTAGGCCTTTTTTCACTCGGGAAGTGAGGTGCTACTTTAAGGCCTCTTGAACTTGCGTTTGCAGAGCCCCACACTTGCTGTGCGAGGAAGCCCTGAAAACCCACTCTCTGGGGCTGCCTTTCCGGCCTGCAAGTTAGAGTGTCTGCCCGGCCGCCTTGGGGCTGAAAGTCACATTGGGCTGGGAAGTGCTTGCTGGGAAGTCAGTTTTCAGGGGCCATGGCCGCTGGCTGCACGTTTACCGCTAGGGCTCCCACACTGCCGGGGAGCATCAAGGCTCCCTCAAAATAGCTCTTCCCTCACGTTAGCTCTGCAGGAGAGAGCTCGCGAGACTAGGCCTTTCTTGACTCGCGAAGTGAGGCCTTGCTTGCAGGCCTCTTATTCTTGTGTTTGCGGAGCACCATACTTACTTTGCTCGGGAGGCCTGAAAACCCACTCTCTGGGGCTGCCTTTCCTCCCTCCAAGGAAGTCAGCCTGCCCGGCCGACTTCTGGCTGAAACTCACTTCGGGCTGTGAAGTGCTAGCTGGGAAGTCAGTTTTCAGGGGCCATGGCCGCTGGCTGCATGTATACGGCTAGGGGTCCCACACTGCCAGGGAACATCAAAGCTCCCTCAAAACAGCTCTTCCGTCACGTTAGCTCTGCAGGAGAGAGCTCGCGAGACTAGGCCTTTCTTGACTCGCGAAGTGAGGCCTTGCTTGCAGGCCTCTTATTCTTGTGTTTGCGGAGCACCATACTTACTTTGCTCGGGAGGCCTGAAAACCCACTCTCTGGGGCTGCCTTTCCTCCCTCCAAGGAAGACAACCTTCCGGGCCGCCTTCGGGCTGAAAGTGACATTGGGCTGCGAAGTGCTAGCTGGGAAGTCAATTTTCAGGGGTTATGGCCGCTGTGTGCACATGGACGCCTAGGGCTCCCACACTGCCCGGGAACTTCAAGGCTCCCTGCACACATCGCTCCCATCACGATTGCGCTATAGCAGAGAGCGCCGGATACTAGGCCTTTCATGACTCGCGAAGTGAGGCCCTGCTTGCAGGCCTGTTGTTCCTGCGTCTGCAGAGCACCATCCTTGCTGTGCGCGAGAGGCCTAAAAACCAACTCTCTGGGGCTGCCTTTCCTCTTTCCAAGGAAGACAGCCTGCACTGCCGCCTTCAGGCTGAAAGTCACATTGGGCTGGGAAGTGCTAGCTGGGAAGTCAGTTTTCAGGGGCCATGGCCGCTGGCTGCACGTATACGGCTAGGGGTCCCACACTGCCAGGGAGCATCAAGACTCCCTCAAAACAGCTCTTCCGTCACGTTAGCTCTGCAGGAGAGAGCTCGCGAGACTAGGCCTTTCTTGACTCGCAAATGAAGCCCTGCTTGCAGTCCTCTTGTACTTAGGTCTAGAGTGCCCCACCCTTACTGTACGAAGGAGGCCTGAAAACCCACTCTCTGGGGCTGCCTTTCCTGCCTGCAAGGTAGAGTGCCTGCCCGGACGCCTTGGGGCTGAAAGTCACATTGGGCTGGGAAGTGCTTGCTGGGAAGTCAGTTTTCAGGGGCCATGGCCGCTGGCTGCACATGTACGCCTAGGGCGCCCACACTGCCCGGGAACTTCAAGGCTCCCTGCACACATCTCTTCCATCACGTTTGCTCTATAGCAGAGAGCTCCAGATACTAGGCCTTTCATGACTCGCGAAGTGAGTTGTTCTTGCGTCTGCAGAGCACCATACTTGCTGTGCGCGAGAGGCCTGAAAACCCACTCTCTGGGGCTGCCTTTCCTCCTTCCAAGGAAGACAGCCTGCTGGCCGCCTTCGGGCTGAAAGTCACATTGGGCTGGGAAGTGCTAGCTGGGAAGTCAGTTTTCAGGTGCCATGGCCGCTGGCTGCACATTTACGGTTAGGGCTCCCTCTCTGCCCGGGAACATCAAGAATCCCTCGAAATAGGTTTTCCGTTACGTTTGCTCTGCAGGAGAGTGCTCGCGAGACTAGGCCTTTCTTGACTCGGGAATGAGGCCCTGCTTACGGACCTTTGCACTGGCGTCTGCAGAGCCCCACCCTTGCTGTACCAGGGAGGCCTGAAAACCCACTCTCCGGGGCTGCCTTTCCTCCCTCCAAGGAAGACAGCCAGCCCGGCCGCCTTCGGGTTGAAAGTCACAGTGGGCTGGGAATTGCTAGCTGGGAAGTCAGTTTTCAGGGGCCATGGCCGCTGGCTGCACGTATACGGCTAGGGGTCCCACACTGCCCGGGAGCATCAAGGCTCCCTCAAAACAGCTCTTCCGTCACGTTAGCTCTGCAGGAGAGAGCTCGCGAGACTAGGCCTTTCTTGACTCGCAAAGTGAAGCCCTGCTTGCAGGCCTCTTGTACTTGCGTCTAGAGTGCCCCACACTTGCTGTACCAAGGAGGCCTGAAAACCCACTCTCTGGGGCTGCCTTTCCTGCCGGCAAGGTAGAGTGCCTGCCCGCCCGCCTTCGGGCTGAAGTCACATTGGGCTGGGAAGTGCTAGCTGGGAAGTTAGTTTTCAGGGGCCATGGCCGCTGGTTGCACATGTACGCCTAGGGCTCCCACACTGTCCGGGAACTTCAAGGCTCCCTGCACACATCTCCTCCATCACGTTTGCTCTATAGCAGAGAGCTCGCGAGACTAGGCCTTTCTTGACTCGCGAAGTGAGGCTCTGCTTTCAGGCCTGTTGTTCTTACGTCTGCAGAGCACCATACTTGCTGTGCGCCAGAGGCCTGAAAACCCACTCTCTGGGGCTGCCTTTCCTCCCTCCAAGGAAGTCAGCCTTCCCGGCCGACTTTCTGGCTGAAACTCACTTCGGGCTGTGAAGTGCTAGTTGAGAAGTCAATTTCAGGGGCAATGGCCGCTGGGTGCACGTGGATGCCTAGGGCTCCAACACCGCTCGGGAACATCAAGGTTTCTTCCACACAGTTCTTCCTTGACGTTTGGTCTGCAGGAGAGTGCTCGCGAAACTAGGCCTTTTTTCACTCGGGAAGTGAGGTGCTACTTTAAGGCCTCTTGAACTTGCGTTTGCAGAGCCCCACACTTGCTGTGCGAGGAAGCCCTGAAAACCCACTCTCTGGGGCTGCCTTTCCGGCCTGCAAGTTAGAGTGTCTGCCCGGCCGCCTTGGGGCTGAAAGTCACATTGGGCTGGGAAGTGCTTGCTGGGAAGTCAGTTTTCAGGGGCCATGGCCGCTGGCTGCACGTTTACCGCTAGGGCTCCCACACTGCCGGGGAGCATCAAGGCTCCCTCAAAATAGCTCTTCCCTCACGTTAGCTCTGCAGGAGAGAGCTCGCGAGACTAGGCCTTTCTTGACTCGCGAAGTGAGGCCTTGCTTGCAGGCCTCTTATTCTTGTGTTTGCGGAGCACCATACTTACTTTGCTCGGGAGGCCTGAAAACCCACTCTCTGGGGCTGCCTTTCCTCCCTCCAAGGAAGTCAGCCTGCCCGGCCGACTTCTGGCTGAAACTCACTTCGGGCTGTGAAGTGCTAGCTGGGAAGTCAGTTTTCAGGGGCCATGGCCGCTGGCTGCATGTATACGGCTAGGGGTCCCACACTGCCAGGGAACATCAAAGCTCCCTCAAAACAGCTCTTCCGTCACGTTAGCTCTGCAGGAGAGAGCTCGCGAGACTAGGCCTTTCTTGACTCGCGAAGTGAGGCCTTGCTTGCAGGCCTCTTATTCTTGTGTTTGCGGAGCACCATACTTACTTTGCTCGGGAGGCCTGAAAACCCACTCTCTGGGGCTGCCTTTCCTCCCTCCAAGGAAGACAACCTTCCGGGCCGCCTTCGGGCTGAAAGTGACATTGGGCTGCGAAGTGCTAGCTGGGAAGTCAATTTTCAGGGGTTATGGCCGCTGTGTGCACATGGACGCCTAGGGCTCCCACACTGCCCGGGAACTTCAAGGCTCCCTGCACACATCGCTCCCATCACGATTGCGCTATAGCAGAGAGCGCCGGATACTAGGCCTTTCATGACTCGCGAAGTGAGGCCCTGCTTGCAGGCCTGTTGTTCCTGCGTCTGCAGAGCACCATCCTTGCTGTGCGCGAGAGGCCTAAAAACCAACTCTCTGGGGCTGCCTTTCCTCTTTCCAAGGAAGACAGCCTGCACTGCCGCCTTCAGGCTGAAAGTCACATTGGGCTGGGAAGTGCTAGCTGGGAAGTCAGTTTTCAGGGGCCATGGCCGCTGGCTGCACGTATACGGCTAGGGGTCCCACACTGCCAGGGAGCATCAAGACTCCCTCAAAACAGCTCTTCCGTCACGTTAGCTCTGCAGGAGAGAGCTCGCGAGACTAGGCCTTTCTTGACTCGCAAATGAAGCCCTGCTTGCAGTCCTCTTGTACTTAGGTCTAGAGTGCCCCACCCTTACTGTACGAAGGAGGCCTGAAAACCCACTCTCTGGGGCTGCCTTTCCTGCCTGCAAGGTAGAGTGCCTGCCCGGACGCCTTGGGGCTGAAAGTCACATTGGGCTGGGAAGTGCTTGCTGGGAAGTCAGTTTTCAGGGGCCATGGCCGCTGGCTGCACATGTACGCCTAGGGCGCCCACACTGCCCGGGAACTTCAAGGCTCCCTGCACACATCTCTTCCATCACGTTTGCTCTATAGCAGAGAGCTCCAGATACTAGGCCTTTCATGACTCGCGAAGTGAGTTGTTCTTGCGTCTGCAGAGCACCATACTTGCTGTGCGCGAGAGGCCTGAAAACCCACTCTCTGGGGCTGCCTTTCCTCCTTCCAAGGAAGACAGCCTGCTGGCCGCCTTCGGGCTGAAAGTCACATTGGGCTGGGAAGTGCTAGCTGGGAAGTCAGTTTTCAGGTGCCATGGCCGCTGGCTGCACATTTACGGTTAGGGCTCCCTCTCTGCCCGGGAACATCAAGAATCCCTCGAAATAGGTTTTCCGTTACGTTTGCTCTGCAGGAGAGTGCTCGCGAGACTAGGCCTTTCTTGACTCGGGAATGAGGCCCTGCTTACGGACCTTTGCACTGGCGTCTGCAGAGCCCCACCCTTGCTGTACCAGGGAGGCCTGAAAACCCACTCTCCGGGGCTGCCTTTCCTCCCTCCAAGGAAGACAGCCAGCCCGGCCGCCTTCGGGTTGAAAGTCACAGTGGGCTGGGAATTGCTAGCTGGGAAGTCAGTTTTCAGGGGCCATGGCCGCTGGCTGCACGTATACGGCTAGGGGTCCCACACTGCCCGGGAGCATCAAGGCTCCCTCAAAACAGCTCTTCCGTCACGTTAGCTCTGCAGGAGAGAGCTCGCGAGACTAGGCCTTTCTTGACTCGCAAAGTGAAGCCCTGCTTGCAGGCCTCTTGTACTTGCGTCTAGAGTGCCCCACACTTGCTGTACCAAGGAGGCCTGAAAACCCACTCTCTGGGGCTGCCTTTCCTGCCGGCAAGGTAGAGTGCCTGCCCGCCCGCCTTCGGGCTGAAGTCACATTGGGCTGGGAAGTGCTAGCTGGGAAGTTAGTTTTCAGGGGCCATGGCCGCTGGTTGCACATGTACGCCTAGGGCTCCCACACTGTCCGGGAACTTCAAGGCTCCCTGCACACATCTCCTCCATCACGTTTGCTCTATAGCAGAGAGCTCGCGAGACTAGGCCTTTCTTGACTCGCGAAGTGAGGCTCTGCTTTCAGGCCTGTTGTTCTTACGTCTGCAGAGCACCATACTTGCTGTGCGCCAGAGGCCTGAAAACCCACTCTCTGGGGCTGCCTTTCCTCCCTCCAAGGAAGTCAGCCTTCCCGGCCGACTTTCTGGCTGAAACTCACTTCGGGCTGTGAAGTGCTAGTTGAGAAGTCAATTTCAGGGGCAATGGCCGCTGGGTGCACGTGGATGCCTAGGGCTCCAACACCGCTCGGGAACATCAAGGTTTCTTCCACACAGTTCTTCCTTGACGTTTGGTCTGCAGGAGAGTGCTCGCGAAACTAGGCCTTTTTTCACTCGGGAAGTGAGGTGCTACTTTAAGGCCTCTTGAACTTGCGTTTGCAGAGCCCCACACTTGCTGTGCGAGGAAGCCCTGAAAACCCACTCTCTGGGGCTGCCTTTCCGGCCTGCAAGTTAGAGTGTCTGCCCGGCCGCCTTGGGGCTGAAAGTCACATTGGGCTGGGAAGTGCTTGCTGGGAAGTCAGTTTTCAGGGGCCATGGCCGCTGGCTGCACGTTTACCGCTAGGGCTCCCACACTGCCGGGGAGCATCAAGGCTCCCTCAAAATAGCTCTTCCCTCACGTTAGCTCTGCAGGAGAGAGCTCGCGAGACTAGGCCTTTCTTGACTCGCGAAGTGAGGCCTTGCTTGCAGGCCTCTTATTCTTGTGTTTGCGGAGCACCATACTTACTTTGCTCGGGAGGCCTGAAAACCCACTCTCTGGGGCTGCCTTTCCTCCCTCCAAGGAAGTCAGCCTGCCCGGCCGACTTCTGGCTGAAACTCACTTCGGGCTGTGAAGTGCTAGCTGGGAAGTCAGTTTTCAGGGGCCATGGCCGCTGGCTGCATGTATACGGCTAGGGGTCCCACACTGCCAGGGAACATCAAAGCTCCCTCAAAACAGCTCTTCCGTCACGTTAGCTCTGCAGGAGAGAGCTCGCGAGACTAGGCCTTTCTTGACTCGCGAAGTGAGGCCTTGCTTGCAGGCCTCTTATTCTTGTGTTTGCGGAGCACCATACTTACTTTGCTCGGGAGGCCTGAAAACCCACTCTCTGGGGCTGCCTTTCCTCCCTCCAAGGAAGACAACCTTCCGGGCCGCCTTCGGGCTGAAAGTGACATTGGGCTGCGAAGTGCTAGCTGGGAAGTCAATTTTCAGGGGTTATGGCCGCTGTGTGCACATGGACGCCTAGGGCTCCCACACTGCCCGGGAACTTCAAGGCTCCCTGCACACATCGCTCCCATCACGATTGCGCTATAGCAGAGAGCGCCGGATACTAGGCCTTTCATGACTCGCGAAGTGAGGCCCTGCTTGCAGGCCTGTTGTTCCTGCGTCTGCAGAGCACCATCCTTGCTGTGCGCGAGAGGCCTAAAAACCAACTCTCTGGGGCTGCCTTTCCTCTTTCCAAGGAAGACAGCCTGCACTGCCGCCTTCAGGCTGAAAGTCACATTGGGCTGGGAAGTGCTAGCTGGGAAGTCAGTTTTCAGGGGCCATGGCCGCTGGCTGCACGTATACGGCTAGGGGTCCCACACTGCCAGGGAGCATCAAGACTCCCTCAAAACAGCTCTTCCGTCACGTTAGCTCTGCAGGAGAGAGCTCGCGAGACTAGGCCTTTCTTGACTCGCAAATGAAGCCCTGCTTGCAGTCCTCTTGTACTTAGGTCTAGAGTGCCCCACCCTTACTGTACGAAGGAGGCCTGAAAACCCACTCTCTGGGGCTGCCTTTCCTGCCTGCAAGGTAGAGTGCCTGCCCGGACGCCTTGGGGCTGAAAGTCACATTGGGCTGGGAAGTGCTTGCTGGGAAGTCAGTTTTCAGGGGCCATGGCCGCTGGCTGCACATGTACGCCTAGGGCGCCCACACTGCCCGGGAACTTCAAGGCTCCCTGCACACATCTCTTCCATCACGTTTGCTCTATAGCAGAGAGCTCCAGATACTAGGCCTTTCATGACTCGCGAAGTGAGTTGTTCTTGCGTCTGCAGAGCACCATACTTGCTGTGCGCGAGAGGCCTGAAAACCCACTCTCTGGGGCTGCCTTTCCTCCTTCCAAGGAAGACAGCCTGCTGGCCGCCTTCGGGCTGAAAGTCACATTGGGCTGGGAAGTGCTAGCTGGGAAGTCAGTTTTCAGGTGCCATGGCCGCTGGCTGCACATTTACGGTTAGGGCTCCCTCTCTGCCCGGGAACATCAAGAATCCCTCGAAATAGGTTTTCCGTTACGTTTGCTCTGCAGGAGAGTGCTCGCGAGACTAGGCCTTTCTTGACTCGGGAATGAGGCCCTGCTTACGGACCTTTGCACTGGCGTCTGCAGAGCCCCACCCTTGCTGTACCAGGGAGGCCTGAAAACCCACTCTCCGGGGCTGCCTTTCCTCCCTCCAAGGAAGACAGCCAGCCCGGCCGCCTTCGGGTTGAAAGTCACAGTGGGCTGGGAATTGCTAGCTGGGAAGTCAGTTTTCAGGGGCCATGGCCGCTGGCTGCACGTATACGGCTAGGGGTCCCACACTGCCCGGGAGCATCAAGGCTCCCTCAAAACAGCTCTTCCGTCACGTTAGCTCTGCAGGAGAGAGCTCGCGAGACTAGGCCTTTCTTGACTCGCAAAGTGAAGCCCTGCTTGCAGGCCTCTTGTACTTGCGTCTAGAGTGCCCCACACTTGCTGTACCAAGGAGGCCTGAAAACCCACTCTCTGGGGCTGCCTTTCCTGCCGGCAAGGTAGAGTGCCTGCCCGCCCGCCTTCGGGCTGAAGTCACATTGGGCTGGGAAGTGCTAGCTGGGAAGTTAGTTTTCAGGGGCCATGGCCGCTGGTTGCACATGTACGCCTAGGGCTCCCACACTGTCCGGGAACTTCAAGGCTCCCTGCACACATCTCCTCCATCACGTTTGCTCTATAGCAGAGAGCTCGCGAGACTAGGCCTTTCTTGACTCGCGAAGTGAGGCTCTGCTTTCAGGCCTGTTGTTCTTACGTCTGCAGAGCACCATACTTGCTGTGCGCCAGAGGCCTGAAAACCCACTCTCTGGGGCTGCCTTTCCTCCCTCCAAGGAAGTCAGCCTTCCCGGCCGACTTTCTGGCTGAAACTCACTTCGGGCTGTGAAGTGCTAGTTGAGAAGTCAATTTCAGGGGCAATGGCCACTGGGTGCACGTGGATGCCTAGGGCTCCAACACCGCTCGGGAACATCAAGGTTTCTTCCACACAGTTCTTCCTTGACGTTTGGTCTGCAGGAGAGTGCTCGCGAAACTAGGCCTTTTTTCACTCGGGAAGTGAGGTGCTACTTTAAGGCCTCTTGAACTTGCGTTTGCAGAGCCCCACACTTGCTGTGCGAGGAAGCCCTGAAAACCCACTCTCTGGGGCTGCCTTTCCTGCCTGCAAGGTAGAGTGTCTGCCCGGCCGCCTTGGGGCTGAAAGTCACATTGGGCTGGGAAGTGCTTGCTGGGAAGTCAGTTTTCAGGGGCCATGGCCGCTGGCTGCACGTTTACCGCTAGGGCTCCCACACTGCCGGGGAGCATCAAGGCTCCCTCAAAATAGCTCTTCCCTCACGTTAGCTCTGCAGGAGAGAGCTCGCGAGAATAGGCCTTTCTTGACTCGCGAAGTGAGGCCCTGCTTGCAAGCCTCTTATTCTTGCGTCTGCGGAGCACCATACTTACTGTGCTCGGGAGGCCTGAAAACCCACTCTCTGGGGCTGCCTTTCCTCCCTCCAAGGAAGTCAGCCTGCCCGGCTGACTTCTGGCTGAAACTCACTTCGGGCTGTGAAGTGCTAGTTGGGAAGTCAGTTTTCAAGGGCAATGGCCGCTGGGTGCACGTGTATGCCTAGGGCTCCAACACTGCCAGGGACATCAAGGTTTCTTCCACACAGTTCTTCTGTCACGTTAGCTCTGCAGGAGAGAGCTCGCGAGACTAGGCCTTTCTTGACTCGCGAAGTGAGGCCCTGCTTGCAGGCCTCTTATTCTTGTGTCTGCGGAGCACCATACTTACTGTGCTTGGGAGGCCTGAAAACCCACTCTCTGGGGCTGCCTTTCCTCCCTCCAAGGAAGTCAGCCTGCCCGGCCGACTTCTGGCTGAAACTCACTTCGGGCTGTGAAGTGCTAGCTGGGAAGTCAGTTTTCAGGGGCCATGGCCGCTGGCTGCATGTATACGGCTAGGGGTCCCACACTGCCAGGGAACATCAAAGCTCCCTCAAAACAGCTCTTCCGTCACGTTAGCTCTGCAGGAGAGAGCTCGCGAGACTAGGCCTTTCTTGACTCGCGAAGTGAGGCCTTGCTTGCAGGCCTCTTATTCTTGTGTTTGCGGAGCACCATACTTACTTTGCTCGGGAGGCCTGAAAACCCACTCTCTGGGGCTGCCTTTCCTCCCTCCAAGGAAGACAACCTTCCGGGCCGCCTTCGGGCTGAAAGTGACATTGGGCTGCGAAGTGCTAGCTGGGAAGTCAATTTTCAGGGGTTATGGCCGCTGTGTGCACATGGACGCCTAGGGCTCCCACACTGCCCGGGAACTTCAAGGCTCCCTGCACACATCGCTCCCATCACGATTGCGCTATAGCAGAGAGCGCCGGATACTAGGCCTTTCATGACTCGCGAAGTGAGGCCCTGCTTGCAGGCCTGTTGTTCCTGCGTCTGCAGAGCACCATCCTTGCTGTGCGCGAGAGGCCTAAAAACCAACTCTCTGGGGCTGCCTTTCCTCTTTCCAAGGAAGACAGCCTGCACTGCCGCCTTCAGGCTGAAAGTCACATTGGGCTGGGAAGTGCTAGCTGGGAAGTCAGTTTTCAGGGGCCATGGCCGCTGGCTGCACGTATACGGCTAGGGGTCCCACACTGCCAGGGAGCATCAAGACTCCCTCAAAACAGCTCTTCCGTCACGTTAGCTCTGCAGGAGAGAGCTCGCGAGACTAGGCCTTTCTTGACTCGCAAATGAAGCCCTGCTTGCAGTCCTCTTGTACTTAGGTCTAGAGTGCCCCACCCTTACTGTACGAAGGAGGCCTGAAAACCCACTCTCTGGGGCTGCCTTTCCTGCCTGCAAGGTAGAGTGCCTGCCCGGACGCCTTGGGGCTGAAAGTCACATTGGGCTGGGAAGTGCTTGCTGGGAAGTCAGTTTTCAGGGGCCATGGCCGCTGGCTGCACATGTACGCCTAGGGCGCCCACACTGCCCGGGAACTTCAAGGCTCCCTGCACACATCTCTTCCATCACGTTTGCTCTATAGCAGAGAGCTCCAGATACTAGGCCTTTCATGACTCGCGAAGTGAGTTGTTCTTGCGTCTGCAGAGCACCATACTTGCTGTGCGCGAGAGGCCTGAAAACCCACTCTCTGGGGCTGCCTTTCCTCCTTCCAAGGAAGACAGCCTGCTGGCCGCCTTCGGGCTGAAAGTCACATTGGGCTGGGAAGTGCTAGCTGGGAAGTCAGTTTTCAGGTGCCATGGCCGCTGGCTGCACATTTACGGTTAGGGCTCCCTCTCTGCCCGGGAACATCAAGAATCCCTCGAAATAGGTTTTCCGTTACGTTTGCTCTGCAGGAGAGTGCTCGCGAGACTAGGCCTTTCTTGACTCGGGAATGAGGCCCTGCTTACGGACCTTTGCACTGGCGTCTGCAGAGCCCCACCCTTGCTGTACCAGGGAGGCCTGAAAACCCACTCTCCGGGGCTGCCTTTCCTCCCTCCAAGGAAGACAGCCAGCCCGGCCGCCTTCGGGTTGAAAGTCACAGTGGGCTGGGAATTGCTAGCTGGGAAGTCAGTTTTCAGGGGCCATGGCCGCTGGCTGCACGTATACGGCTAGGGGTCCCACACTGCCCGGGAGCATCAAGGCTCCCTCAAAACAGCTCTTCCGTCACGTTAGCTCTGCAGGAGAGAGCTCGCGAGACTAGGCCTTTCTTGACTCGCAAAGTGAAGCCCTGCTTGCAGGCCTCTTGTACTTGCGTCTAGAGTGCCCCACACTTGCTGTACCAAGGAGGCCTGAAAACCCACTCTCTGGGGCTGCCTTTCCTGCCGGCAAGGTAGAGTGCCTGCCCGCCCGCCTTCGGGCTGAAGTCACATTGGGCTGGGAAGTGCTAGCTGGGAAGTTAGTTTTCAGGGGCCATGGCCGCTGGTTGCACATGTACGCCTAGGGCTCCCACACTGTCCGGGAACTTCAAGGCTCCCTGCACACATCTCCTCCATCACGTTTGCTCTATAGCAGAGAGCTCGCGAGACTAGGCCTTTCTTGACTCGCGAAGTGAGGCTCTGCTTTCAGGCCTGTTGTTCTTACGTCTGCAGAGCACCATACTTGCTGTGCGCCAGAGGCCTGAAAACCCACTCTCTGGGGCTGCCTTTCCTCCCTCCAAGGAAGTCAGCCTTCCCGGCCGACTTTCTGGCTGAAACTCACTTCGGGCTGTGAAGTGCTAGTTGAGAAGTCAATTTCAGGGGCAATGGCCGCTGGGTGCACGTGGATGCCTAGGGCTCCAACACCGCTCGGGAACATCAAGGTTTCTTCCACACAGTTCTTCCTTGACGATTGGTCTGCAGGAGAGTGCTCGCGAAACTAGGCCTTTTTTCACTCGGGAAGTGAGGTGCTACTTTAAGGCCTCTTGAACTTGCGTTTGCAGAGCCCCACACTTGCTGTGCGAGGAAGCCCTGAAAACCCACTCTCTGGGGCTGCCTTTCCTGCCTGCAAGGTAGAGTGTCTGCCCGGCCGCCTTGGGGCTGAAAGTCACATTGGGCTGGGAAGTGCTTGCTGGGAAGTCAGTTTTCAGGGGCCATGGCCGCTGGCTGCACGTTTACCGCTAGGGCTCCCACACTGCCGGGGAGCATCAAGGCTCCCTCAAAATAGCTCTTCCCTCACGTTAGCTCTGCAGGAGAGAGCTCGCGAGAATAGGCCTTTCTTGACTCGCGAAGTGAGGCCCTGCTTGCAAGCCTCTTATTCTTGCGTCTGCGGAGCACCATACTTACTGTGCTCGGGAGGCCTGAAAACCCACTCTCTGGGGCTGCCTTTCCTCCCTCCAAGGAAGTCAGCCTGCCCGGCTGACTTCTGGCTGAAACTCACTTCGGGCTGTGAAGTGCTAGTTGGGAAGTCAGTTTTCAAGGGCAATGGCCGCTGGGTGCACGTGTATGCCTAGGGCTCCAACACTGCCAGGGACATCAAGGTTTCTTCCACACAGTTCTTCTGTCACGTTAGCTCTGCAGGAGAGAGCTCGCGAGACTAGGCCTTTCTTGACTCGCGAAGTGAGGCCCTGCTTGCAGGCCTCTTATTCTTGTGTCTGCGGAGCACCATACTTACTGTGCTTGGGAGGCCTGAAAACCCACTCTCTGGGGCTGCCTTTCCTCCCTCCAAGGAAGTCAGCCTGCCCGGCCGACTTCTGGCTGAAACTCACTTCGGGCTGTGAAGTGCTAGCTGGGAAGTCAGTTTTCAGGGGCCATGGCCGCTGGCTGCATGTATACGGCTAGGGGTCCCACACTGCCAGGGAACATCAAAGCTCCCTCAAAACAGCTCTTCCGTCACGTTAGCTCTGCAGGAGAGAGCTCGCGAGACTAGGCCTTTCTTGACTCGCGAAGTGAGGCCTTGCTTGCAGGCCTCTTATTCTTGCGTTTGCGGAGCACCATACTTACTTTGCTCGGGAGGCCTGAAAACCCACTCTCTGGGGCTGCCTTTCCTCCCTCCAAGGAAGACAACCTTCCGGGCCGCCTTCGGGCTGAAAGTGACATTGGGCTGCGAAGTGCTAGCTGGGAAGTCAATTTTCAGGGGTTATGGCCGCTGTGTGCACATGGACGCCTAGGGCTCCCACACTGCCCGGGAACTTCAAGGCTCCCTGCACACATCGCTCCCATCACGATTGCGCTATAGCAGAGAGCGCCGGATACTAGGCCTTTCATGACTCGCGAAGTGAGGCCCTGCTTGCAGGCCTGTTGTTCCTGCGTCTGCAGAGCACCATCCTTGCTGTGCGCGAGAGGCCTAAAAACCAACTCTCTGGGGCTGCCTTTCCTCTTTCCAAGGAAGACAGCCTGCACTGCCGCCTTCAGGCTGAAAGTCACATTGGGCTGGGAAGTGCTAGCTGGGAAGTCAGTTTTCAGGGGCCATGGCCGCTGGCTGCACGTATACGGCTAGGGGTCCCACACTGCCAGGGAGCATCAAGACTCCCTCAAAACAGCTCTTCCGTCACGTTAGCTCTGCAGGAGAGAGCTCGCGAGACTAGGCCTTTCTTCCCTCGGGAAGTGAGGCCCTGCTTGCAGTCCTCTTGTACTTAGGTCTAGAGTGCCCCACACTTACTGTACGAAGGAGGCCTGAAAACCCACTCTCTGGGGCTGCCTTTCCTGCCTGCAAGGTAGAGTGCCTGCCCGGACGCCTTGGGGCTGAAAGTCACATTGGGCTGGGAAGTGCTTGCTGGGAAGTCAGTTTTCAGGGGCCATGGCCGCTGGCTGCACATGTACGCCTAGGGCGCCCACACTGCCCGGGAACTTCAAGGCTCCCTGCACACATCTCTTCCATCACGTTTGCTCTATAGCAGAGAGCTCCAGATACTAGGCCTTTCATGACTCGCGAAGTGAGTTGTTCTTGCGTCTGCAGAGCACCATACTTGCTGTGCGCGAGAGGCCTGAAAACCCACTCTCTGGGGCTGCCTTTCCTCCTTCCAAGGAAGACAGCCTGCTGGCCGCCTTCGGGCTGAAAGTCACATTGGGCTGGGAAGTGCTAGCTGGGAAGTCAGTTTTCAGGTGCCATGGCCGCTGGCTGCACATTTACGGTTAGGGCTCCCTCTCTGCCCGGGAACATCAAGAATCCCTCGAAATAGGTTTTCCGTTACGTTTGCTCTGCAGGAGAGTGCTCGCGAGACTAGGCCTTTCTTGACTCGGGAATGAGGCCCTGCTTACGGACCTTTGCACTGGCGTCTGCAGAGCCCCACCCTTGCTGTACCAGGGAGGCCTGAAAACCCACTCTCCGGGGCTGCCTTTCCTCCCTCCAAGGAAGACAGCCAGCCCGGCCGCCTTCCGGTTGAAAGTCACAGTGGGCTGGGAATTGCTAGCTGGGAAGTCAGTTTTCAGGGGCCATGGCCGCTGGCTGCACGTATTCGGCTAGGGGTCCCACACTGCCCGGGAGCATCAAGGCTCCCTCAAAACAGCTCTTCCGTCACGTTAGCTCTGCAGGAGAGAGCTCGCGAGACTAGGCCTTTCTTGACTCGCAAAGTGAAGCCCTGCTTGCAGGCCTCTTGTACTTGCGTCTAGAGTGCCCCACACTTGCTGTACCAAGGAGGCCTGAAAACCCACTCTCTGGGGCTGCCTTTCCTGCCGGCAAGGTAGAGTGCCTGCCCGCCCGCCTTCGGGCTGAAGTCACATTGGGCTGGGAAGTGCTAGCTGGGAAGTTAGTTTTCAGGGGCCATGGCCGCTGGTTGCACATGTACGCCTAGGGCTCCCACACTGTCCGGGAACTTCAAGGCTCCCTGCACACATCTCCTCCATCACGTTTGCTCTATAGCAGAGAGCTCGCGAGACTAGGCCTTTCTTGACTCGCGAAGTGAGGCTCTGCTTTCAGGCCTGTTGTTCTTACGTCTGCAGAGCACCATACTTGCTGTGCGCCAGAGGCCTGAAAACCCACTCTCTGGGGCTGCCTTTCCTCCCTCCAAGGAAGTCAGCCTTCCCGGCCGACTTTCTGGCTGAAACTCACTTCGGGCTGTGAAGTGCTAGTTGAGAAGTCAATTTCAGGGGCAATGGCCGCTGGGTGCACGTGGATGCCTAGGGCTCCAACACTGCTCGGGAACATCAAGGTTTCTTCCACACAGTTCTTCCTTGACGTTTGGTCTGCAGGAGAGTGCTCGCGAAACTAGGCCTTTTTTCACTCGGGAAGTGAGGTGCTACTTTAAGGCCTCTTGAACTTGCGTTTGCAGAGCCCCACACTTGCTGTGCGAGGAAGCCCTGAAAACCCACTCTCTGGGGCTGCCTTTCCTGCCTGCAAGGTAGAGTGTCTGCCCGGCCGCCTTGGGGCTGAAAGTCACATTGGGCTGGGAAGTGCTTGCTGGGAAGTCAGTTTTCAGGGGCCATGGCCGCTGGCTGCACGTTTACCGCTAGGGCTCCCACACTGCCGGGGAGCATCAAGGCTCCCTCAAAATAGCTCTTCCCTCACGTTAGCTCTGCAGGAGAGAGCTCGCGAGAATAGGCCTTTCTTGACTCGCGAAGTGAGGCCCTGCTTGCAAGCCTCTTATTCTTGCGTCTGCGGAGCACCATACTTACTGTGCTCGGGAGGCCTGAAAACCCACTCTCTGGGGCTGCCTTTCCTCCCTCCAAGGAAGTCAGCCTGCCCGGCTGACTTCTGGCTGAAACTCACTTCGGGCTGTGAAGTGCTAGTTGGGAAGTCAGTTTTCAAGGGCAATGGCCGCTGGGTGCACGTGTATGCCTAGGGCTCCAACACTGCCAGGGACATCAAGGTTTCTTCCACACAGTTCTTCTGTCACGTTAGCTCTGCAGGAGAGAGCTCGCGAGACTAGGCCTTTCTTGACTCGCGAAGTGAGGCCCTGCTTGCAGGCCTCTTATTCTTGTGTCTGCCGAGCACCATACTTACTGTGCTTGGGAGGCCTGAAAACCCACTCTCTGGGGCTGCCTTTCCTCCCTCCAAGGAAGTCAGCCTGCCCGGCCGACTTCTGGCTGAAACTCACTTCGGGCTGTGAAGTGCTAGCTGGGAAGTCAGTTTTCAGGGGCCATGGCCGCTGGCTGCACGTATACGGCTAGGGGTCCCACACTGCCCGGGAGCATCAAGGCTCCCTCAAAACAGCTCTTCCGTCACGTTAGCTCTGCAGGAGAGAGCTCGCGAGACTAGGCCTTTCTTGACTCGCAAAGTGAAGCCCTGCTTGCAGGCCTCTTGTACTTGCGTCTAGAGTGCCCCACACTTGCTGTACCAAGGAGGCCTGAAAACCCACTCTCTGGGGCTGCCTTTCCTGCCGGCAAGGTAGAGTGCCTGCCCGCCCGCCTTCGGGCTGAAGTCACATTGGGCTGGGAAGTGCTAGCTGGGAAGTTAGTTTTCAGGGGCCATGGCCGCTGGTTGCACATGTACGCCTAGGGCTCCCACACTGTCCGGGAACTTCAAGGCTCCCTGCACACATCTCCTCCATCACGTTTGCTCTATAGCAGAGAGCTCGCGAGACTAGGCCTTTCTTGACTCGCGAAGTGAGGCTCTGCTTTCAGGCCTGTTGTTCTTACGTCTGCAGAGCACCATACTTGCTGTGCGCCAGAGGCCTGAAAACCCACTCTCTGGGGCTGCCTTTCCTCCCTCCAAGGAAGTCAGCCTTCCCGGCCGACTTTCTGGCTGAAACTCACTTCGGGCTGTGAAGTGCTAGTTGAGAAGTCAATTTCAGGGGCAATGGCCGCTGGGTGCACGTGGATGCCTAGGGCTCCAACACCGCTCGGGAACATCAAGGTTTCTTCCACACAGTTCTTCCTTGACGATTGGTCTGCAGGAGAGTGCTCGCGAAACTAGGCCTTTTTTCACTCGGGAAGTGAGGTGCTACTTTAAGGCCTCTTGAACTTGCGTTTGCAGAGCCCCACACTTGCTGTGCGAGGAAGCCCTGAAAACCCACTCTCTGGGGCTGCCTTTCCTGCCTGCAAGGTAGAGTGTCTGCCCGGCCGCCTTGGGGCTGAAAGTCACATTGGGCTGGGAAGTGCTTGCTGGGAAGTCAGTTTTCAGGGGCCATGGCCGCTGGCTGCACGTTTACCGCTAGGGCTCCCACACTGCCGGGGAGCATCAAGGCTCCCTCAAAATAGCTCTTCCCTCACGTTAGCTCTGCAGGAGAGAGCTCGCGAGAATAGGCCTTTCTTGACTCGCGAAGTGAGGCCCTGCTTGCAAGCCTCTTATTCTTGCGTCTGCGGAGCACCATACTTACTGTGCTCGGGAGGCCTGAAAACCCACTCTCTGGGGCTGCCTTTCCTCCCTCCAAGGAAGTCAGCCTGCCCGGCTGACTTCTGGCTGAAACTCACTTCGGGCTGTGAAGTGCTAGTTGGGAAGTCAGTTTTCAAGGGCAATGGCCGCTGGGTGCACGTGTATGCCTAGGGCTCCAACACTGCCAGGGACATCAAGGTTTCTTCCACACAGTTCTTCTGTCACGTTAGCTCTGCAGGAGAGAGCTCGCGAGACTAGGCCTTTCTTGACTCGCGAAGTGAGGCCCTGCTTGCAGGCCTCTTATTCTTGTGTCTGCGGAGCACCATACTTACTGTGCTTGGGAGGCCTGAAAACCCACTCTCTGGGGCTGCCTTTCCTCCCTCCAAGGAAGTCAGCCTGCCCGGCCGACTTCTGGCTGAAACTCACTTCGGGCTGTGAAGTGCTAGCTGGGAAGTCAGTTTTCAGGGGCCATGGCCGCTGGCTGCATGTATACGGCTAGGGGTCCCACACTGCCAGGGAACATCAAAGCTCCCTCAAAACAGCTCTTCCGTCACGTTAGCTCTGCAGGAGAGAGCTCGCGAGACTAGGCCTTTCTTGACTCGCGAAGTGAGGCCTTGCTTGCAGGCCTCTTATTCTTGTGTTTGCGGAGCACCATACTTACTTTGCTCGGGAGGCCTGAAAACCCACTCTCTGGGGCTGCCTTTCCTCCCTCCAAGGAAGACAACCTTCCGGGCCGCCTTCGGGCTGAAAGTGACATTGGGCTGCGAAGTGCTAGCTGGGAAGTCAATTTTCAGGGGTTATGGCCGCTGTGTGCACATGGACGCCTAGGGCTCCCACACTGCCCGGGAACTTCAAGGCTCCCTGCACACATCGCTCCCATCACGATTGCGCTATAGCAGAGAGCGCCGGATACTAGGCCTTTCATGACTCGCGAAGTGAGGCCCTGCTTGCAGGCCTGTTGTTCCTGCGTCTGCAGAGCACCATCCTTGCTGTGCGCGAGAGGCCTAAAAACCAACTCTCTGGGGCTGCCTTTCCTCTTTCCAAGGAAGACAGCCTGCACTGCCGCCTTCAGGCTGAAAGTCACATTGGGCTGGGAAGTGCTAGCTGGGAAGTCAGTTTTCAGGGGCCATGGCCGCTGGCTGCACGTATACGGCTAGGGGTCCCACACTGCCAGGGAGCATCAAGACTCCCTCAAAACAGCTCTTCCGTCACGTTAGCTCTGCAGGAGAGAGCTCGCGAGACTAGGCCTTTCTTCCCTCGGGAAGTGAGGCCCTGCTTGCAGTCCTCTTGTACTTAGGTCTAGAGTGCCCCACACTTACTGTACGAAGGAGGCCTGAAAACCCACTCTCTGGGGCTGCCTTTCCTGCCTGCAAGGTAGAGTGCCTGCCCGGACGCCTTGGGGCTGAAAGTCACATTGGGCTGGGAAGTGCTTGCTGGGAAGTCAGTTTTCAGGGGCCATGGCCGCTGGCTGCACATGTACGCCTAGGGCGCCCACACTGCCCGGGAACTTCAAGGCTCCCTGCACACATCTCTTCCATCACGTTTGCTCTATAGCAGAGAGCTCCAGATACTAGGCCTTTCATGACTCGCGAAGTGAGTTGTTCTTGCGTCTGCAGAGCACCATACTTGCTGTGCGCGAGAGGCCTGAAAACCCACTCTCTGGGGCTGCCTTTCCTCCTTCCAAGGAAGACAGCCTGCTGGCCGCCTTCGGGCTGAAAGTCACATTGGGCTGGGAAGTGCTAGCTGGGAAGTCAGTTTTCAGGTGCCATGGCCGCTGGCTGCACATTTACGGTTAGGGCTCCCTCTCTGCCCGGGAACATCAAGAATCCCTCGAAATAGGTTTTCCGTTACGTTTGCTCTGCAGGAGAGTGCTCGCGAGACTAGGCCTTTCTTGACTCGGGAATGAGGCCCTGCTTACGGACCTTTGCACTGGCGTCTGCAGAGCCCCACCCTTGCTGTACCAGGGAGGCCTGAAAACCCACTCTCCGGGGCTGCCTTTCCTCCCTCCAAGGAAGACAGCCAGCCCGGCCGCCTTCGGGTTGAAAGTCACAGTGGGCTGGGAATTGCTAGCTGGGAAGTCAGTTTTCAGGGGCCATGGCCGCTGGCTGCACGTATTCGGCTAGGGGTCCCACACTGCCCGGGAGCATCAAGGCTCCCTCAAAACAGCTCTTCCGTCACGTTAGCTCTGCAGGAGAGAGCTCGCGAGACTAGGCCTTTCTTGACTCGCAAAGTGAAGCCCTGCTTGCAGGCCTCTTGTACTTGCGTCTAGAGTGCCCCACACTTGCTGTACCAAGGAGGCCTGAAAACCCACTCTCTGGGGCTGCCTTTCCTGCCGGCAAGGTAGAGTGCCTGCCCGCCCGCCTTCGGGCTGAAGTCACATTGGGCTGGGAAGTGCTAGCTGGGAAGTTAGTTTTCAGGGGCCATGGCCGCTGGTTGCACATGTACGCCTAGGGCTCCCACACTGTCCGGGAACTTCAAGGCTCCCTGCACACATCTCCTCCATCACGTTTGCTCTATAGCAGAGAGCTCGCGAGACTAGGCCTTTCTTGACTCGCGAAGTGAGGCTCTGCTTTCAGGCCTGTTGTTCTTACGTCTGCAGAGCACCATACTTGCTGTGCGCCAGAGGCCTGAAAACCCACTCTCTGGGGCTGCCTTTCCTCCCTCCAAGGAAGTCAGCCTTCCCGGCCGACTTTCTGGCTGAAACTCACTTCGGGCTGTGAAGTGCTAGTTGAGAAGTCAATTTCAGGGGCAATGGCCGCTGGGTGCACGTGGATGCCTAGGGCTCCAACACCGCTCGGGAACATCAAGGTTTCTTCCACACAGTTCTTCCTTGACGTTTGGTCTGCAGGAGAGTGCTCGCGAAACTAGGCCTTTTTTCACTCGGGAAGTGAGGTGCTACTTTAAGGCCTCTTGAACTTGCGTTTGCAGAGCCCCACACTTGCTGTGCGAGGAAGCCCTGAAAACCCACTCTCTGGGGCTGCCTTTCCTGCCTGCAAGGTAGAGTGTCTGCCCGGCCGCCTTGGGGCTGAAAGTCACATTGGGCTGGGAAGTGCTTGCTGGGAAGTCAGTTTTCAGGGGCCATGGCCGCTGGCTGCACGTTTACCGCTAGGGCTCCCACACTGCCGGGGAGCATCAAGGCTCCCTCAAAATAGCTCTTCCCTCACGTTAGCTCTGCAGGAGAGAGCTCGCGAGAATAGGCCTTTCTTGACTCGCGAAGTGAGGCCCTGCTTGCAAGCCTCTTATTCTTGCGTCTGCGGAGCACCATACTTACTGTGCTCGGGAGGCCTGAAAACCCACTCTCTGGGGCTGCCTTTCCTCCCTCCAAGGAAGTCAGCCTGCCCGGCTGACTTCTGGCTGAAACTCACTTCGGGCTGTGAAGTGCTAGTTGGGAAGTCAGTTTTCAAGGGCAATGGCCGCTGGGTGCACGTGTATGCCTAGGGCTCCAACACTGCCAGGGACATCAAGGTTTCTTCCACACAGTTCTTCTGTCACGTTAGCTCTGCAGGAGAGAGCTCGCGAGACTAGGCCTTTCTTGACTCGCGAAGTGAGGCCCTGCTTGCAGGCCTCTTATTCTTGTGTCTGCGGAGCACCATACTTACTGTGCTTGGGAGGCCTGAAAACCCACTCTCTGGGGCTGCCTTTCCTCCCTCCAAGGAAGTCAGCCTGCCCGGCCGACTTCTGGCTGAAACTCACTTCGGGCTGTGAAGTGCTAGCTGGGAAGTCAGTTTTCAGGGGCCATGGCCGCTGGCTGCATGTATACGGCTAGGGGTCCCACACTGCCAGGGAACATCAAAGCTCCCTCAAAACAGCTCTTCCGTCACGTTAGCTCTGCAGGAGAGAGCTCGCGAGACTAGGCCTTTCTTGACTCGCGAAGTGAGGCCTTGCTTGCAGGCCTCTTATTCTTGTGTTTGCGGAGCACCATACTTACTTTGCTCGGGAGGCCTGAAAACCCACTCTCTGGGGCTGCCTTTCCTCCCTCCAAGGAAGACAACCTTCCGGGCCGCCTTCGGGCTGAAAGTGACATTGGGCTGCGAAGTGCTAGCTGGGAAGTCAATTTTCAGGGGTTATGGCCGCTGTGTGCACATGGACGCCTAGGGCTCCCACACTGCCCGGGAACTTCAAGGCTCCCTGCACACATCGCTCCCATCACGATTGCGCTATAGCAGAGAGCGCCGGGTACTAGGCCTTTCATGACTCGCGAAGTGAGGCCCTGCTTGCAGGCCTGTTGTTCCTGCGTCTGCAGAGCACCATCCTTGCTGTGCGCGAGAGGCCTAAAAACCAACTCTCTGGGGCTGCCTTTCCTCTTTCCAAGGAAGACAGCCTGCACTGCCGCCTTCAGGCTGAAAGTCACATTGGGCTGGGAAGTGCTAGCTGGGAAGTCAGTTTTCAGGGGCCATGGCCGCTGGCTGCACGTATACGGCTAGGGGTCCCACACTGCCAGGGAGCATCAAGACTCCCTCAAAACAGCTCTTCCGTCACGTTAGCTCTGCAGGAGAGAGCTCGCGAGACTAGGCCTTTCTTGACTCGCAAATGAAGCCCTGCTTGCAGTCCTCTTGTACTTAGGTCTAGAGTGCCCCACACTTACTGTACGAAGGAGGCCTGAAAACCCACTCTCTGGGGCTGCCTTTCCTGCCTGCAAGGTAGAGTGCCTGCCCGGACGCCTTGGGGCTGAAAGTCACATTGGGCTGGGAAGTGCTTGCTGGGAAGTCAGTTTTCAGGGGCCATGGCCGCTGGCTGCACATGTACGCCTAGGGCGCCCACACTGCCCGGGAACTTCAAGGCTCCCTGCACACATCTCTTCCATCACGTTTGCTCTATAGCAGAGAGCTCCAGATACTAGGCCTTTCATGACTCGCGAAGTGAGTTGTTCTTGCGTCTGCAGAGCACCATACTTGCTGTGCGCGAGAGGCCTGAAAACCCACTCTCTGGGGCTGCCTTTCCTCCTTCCAAGGAAGACAGCCTGCTGGCCGCCTTCGGGCTGAAAGTCACTTTGGGCTGGGAAGTGCTAGCTGGGAAGTCAGTTTTCAGGTGCCATGGCCGCTGGCTGCACATTTACGGTTAGGGCTCCCTCTCTGCCCGGGAACATCAAGAATCCCTCGAAATAGGTTTTCCGTTACGTTTGCTCTGCAGGAGAGTGCTCGCGAGACTAGGCCTTTCTTGACTCGGGAATGAGGCCCTGCTTACGGACCTTTGCACTGGCGTCTGCAGAGCCCCACCCTTGCTGTACCAGGGAGGCCTGAAAACCCACTCTCCGGGGCTGCCTTTCCTCCCTCCAAGGAAGACAGCCAGCCCGGCCGCCTTCGGGTTGAAAGTCACAGTGGGCTGGGAATTGCTAGCTGGGAAGTCAGTTTTCAGGGGCCATGGCCGCTGGCTGCACGTATACGGCTAGGGGTCCCACACTGCCCGGGAGCATCAAGGCTCCCTCAAAACAGCTCTTCCGTCACGTTAGCTCTGCAGGAGAGAGCTCGCGAGACTAGGCCTTTCTTGACTCGCAAAGTGAAGCCCTGCTTGCAGGCCTCTTGTACTTGCGTCTAGAGTGCCCCACACTTGCTGTACCAAGGAGGCCTGAAAACCCACTCTCTGGGGCTGCCTTTCCTGCCGGCAAGGTAGAGTGCCTGCCCGCCCGCCTTCGGGCTGAAGTCTCATTGGGCTGGGAAGTGCTAGCTGGGAAGTTAGTTTTCAGGGGCCATGGCCGCTGGTTGCACATGTACGCCTAGGGCTCCCACACTGTCCGGGAACTTCAAGGCTCCCTGCACACATCTCCTCCATCACGTTTGCTCTATAGCAGAGAGCTCGCGAGACTAGGCCTTTCTTGACTCGCGAAGTGAGGCTCTGCTTTCAGGCCTGTTGTTCTTACGTCTGCAGAGCACCATACTTGCTGTGCGCCAGAGGCCTGAAAACCCACTCTCTGGGGCTGCCTTTCCTCCCTCCAAGGAAGTCAGCCTTCCCGGCCGACTTTCTGGCTGAAACTCACTTCGGGCTGTGAAGTGCTAGTTGAGAAGTCAATTTCAGGGGCAATGGCCGCTGGGTGCACGTGGATGCCTAGGGCTCCAACACCGCTCGGGAACATCAAGGTTTCTTCCACACAGTTCTTCCTTGACGATTGGTCTGCAGGAGAGTGCTCGCGAAACTAGGCCTTTTTTCACTCGGGAAGTGAGGTGCTACTTTAAGGCCTCTTGAACTTGCGTTTGCAGAGCCCCACACTTGCTGTGCGAGGAAGCCCTGAAAACCCACTCTCTGGGGCTGCCTTTCCTGCCTGCAAGGTAGAGTGTCTGCCCGGCCGCCTTGGGGCTGAAAGTCACATTGGGCTGGGAAGTGCTTGCTGGGAAGTCAGTTTTCAGGGGCCATGGCCGCTGGCTGCACGTTTACCGCTAGGGCTCCCACACTGCCGGGGAGCATCAAGGCTCCCTCAAAATAGCTCTTCCCTCACGTTAGCTCTGCAGGAGAGAGCTCGCGAGAATAGGCCTTTCTTGACTCGCGAAGTGAGGCCCTGCTTGCAAGCCTCTTATTCTTGCGTCTGCGGAGCACCATACTTACTGTGCTCGGGAGGCCTGAAAACCCACTCTCTGGGGCTGCCTTTCCTCCCTCCAAGGAAGTCAGCCTGCCCGGCTGACTTCTGGCTGAAACTCACTTCGGGCTGTGAAGTGCTAGTTGGGAAGTCAGTTTTCAAGGGCAATGGCCGCTGGGTGCACGTGTATGCCTAGGGCTCCAACACTGCCAGGGACATCAAGGTTTCTTCCACACAGTTCTTCTGTCACGTTAGCTCTGCAGGAGAGAGCTCGCGAGACTAGGCCTTTCTTGACTCGCGAAGTGAGGCCCTGCTTGCAGGCCTCTTATTCTTGTGTCTGCGGAGCACCATACTTACTGTGCTTGGGAGGCCTGAAAACCCACTCTCTGGGGCTGCCTTTCCTCCCTCCAAGGAAGTCAGCCTGCCCGGCCGACTTCTGGCTGAAACTCACTTCGGGCTGTGAAGTGCTAGCTGGGAAGTCAGTTTTCAGGGGCCATGGCCGCTGGCTGCATGTATACGGCTAGGGGTCCCACACTGCCAGGGAACATCAAAGCTCCCTCAAGACAGCTCTTCCGTCACGTTAGCTCTGCAGGAGAGAGCTCGCGAGACTAGGCCTTTCTTGACTCGCGAAGTGAGGCCTTGCTTGCAGGCCTCTTATTCTTGTGTTTGCGGAGCACCATACTTACTTTGCTCGGGAGGCCTGAAAACCCACTCTCTGGGGCTGCCTTTCATCCCTCCAAGGAAGACAACCTTCCGGGCCGCCTTCGGGCTGAAAGTGACATTGGGCTGCGAAGTGCTAGCTGGGAAGTCAATTTTCAGGGGTTATGGCCGCTGTGTGCACATGGACGCCTAGGGCTCCCACACTGCCCGGGAACTTCAAGGCTCCCTGCACACATCGCTCCCATCACGATTGCGCTATAGCAGAGAGCGCCGGATACTAGGCCTTTCATGACTCGCGAAGTGAGGCCCTGCTTGCAGGCCTGTTGTTCCTGCGTCTGCAGAGCACCATCCTTGCTGTGCGCGAGAGGCCTAAAAACCAACTCTCTGGGGCTGCCTTTCCTCTTTCCAAGGAAGACAGCCTGCACTGCCGCCTTCAGGCTGAAAGTCACATTGGGCTGGGAAGTGCTAGCTGGGAAGTCAGTTTTCAGGGGCCATGGCCGCTGGCTGCACGTATACGGCTAGGGGTCCCACACTGCCAGGGAGCATCAAGACTCCCTCAAAACAGCTCTTCCGTCACGTTAGCTCTGCAGGAGAGAGCTCGCGAGACTAGGCCTTTCTTGACTCGCAAATGAAGCCCTGCTTGCAGTCCTCTTGTACTTAGGTCTAGAGTGCCCCACACTTACTGTACGAAGGAGGCCTGAAAACCCACTCTCTGGGGCTGCCTTTCCTGCCTGCAAGGTAGAGTGCCTGCCCGGACGCCTTGGGGCTGAAAGTCACATTGGGCTGGGAAGTGCTTGCTGGGAAGTCAGTTTTCAGGGGCCATGGCCGCTGGCTGCACATGTACGCCTAGGGCGCCCACACTGCCCGGGAACTTCAAGGCTCCCTGCACACATCTCTTCCATCACGTTTGCTCTATAGCAGAGAGCTCCAGATACTAGGCCTTTCATGACTCGCGAAGTGAGTTGTTCTTGCGTCTGCAGAGCACCATACTTGCTGTGCGCGAGAGGCCTGAAAACCCACTCTCTGGGGCTGCCTGTCCTCCTTCCAAGGAAGACAGCCTGCTGGCCGCCTTCGGGCTGAAAGTCACATTGGGCTGGGAAGTGCTAGCTGGGAAGTCAGTTTTCAGGTGCCATGGCCGCTGGCTGCACATTTACGGTTAGGGCTCCCTCTCTGCCCGGGAACATCAAGAATCCCTCGAAATAAGTTTTCCGTTACGTTTGCTCTGCAGGAGAGTGCTCGCGAGACTAGGCCTTTCTTGACTCGGGAATGAGGCCCTGCTTACGGACCTTTGCACTGGCGTCTGCAGAGCCCCACCCTTGCTGTACCAGGGAGGCCTGAAAACCCACTCTCCGGGGCTGCCTTTCCTCCCTCCAAGGAAGACAGCCAGCCCGGCCGCCTTCGGGTTGAAAGTCACAGTGGGCTGGGAATTGCTAGCTGGGAAGTCAGTTTTCAGGGGCCATGGCCGCTGGCTGCACGTATTCGGCTAGGGGTCCCACACTGCCCGGGAGCATCAAGGCTCCCTCAAAACAGCTCTTCCGTCACGTTAGCTCTGCAGGAGAGAGCTCGCGAGACTAGGCCTTTCTTGACTCGCAAAGTGAAGCCCTGCTTGCAGGCCTCTTGTACTTGCGTCTAGAGTGCCCCACACTTGCTGTACCAAGGAGGCCTGAAAACCCACTCTCTGGGGCTGCCTTTCCTGCCGGCAAGGTAGAGTGCCTGCCCGCCCGCCTTCGGGCTGAAGTCACATTGGGCTGGGAAGTGCTAGCTGGGAAGTTAGTTTTCAGGGGCCATGGCCGCTGGTTGCACATGTACGCCTAGGGCTCCCACACTGTCCGGGAACTTCAAGGCTCCCTGCACACATCTCCTCCATCACGTTTGCTCTATAGCAGAGAGCTCGCGAGACTAGGCCTTTCTTGACTCGCGAAGTGAGGCTCTGCTTTCAGGCCTGTTGTTCTTACGTCTGCAGAGCACCATACTTGCTGTGCGCCAGAGGCCTGAAAACCCACTCTCTGGGGCTGCCTTTCCTCCCTCCAAGGAAGTCAGCCTTCCCGGCCGACTTTCTGGCTGAAACTCACTTCGGGCTGTGAAGTGCTAGTTGAGAAGTCAATTTCAGGGGCAATGGCTGCTGGGTGCACGTGGATGCCTAGGGCTCCAACACTGCTCGGGAACATCAAGGTTTCTTCCACACAGTTCTTCCTTGACGTTTGGTCTGCAGGAGAGTGCTCGCGAAACTAGGCCTTTTTTCACTCGGGAAGTGAGGTGCTACTTTAAGGCCTCTTGAACTTGCGTTTGCAGAGCCCCACACTTGCTGTGCGAGGAAGCCCTGAAAACCCACTCTCTGGGGCTGCCTTTCCTGCCTGCAAGGTAGAGTGTCTGCCCGGCCGCCTTGGGGCTGAAAGTCACATTGGGCTGGGAAGTGCTTGCTGGGAAGTCAGTTTTCAGGGGCCATGGCCGCTGGCTGCACGTTTACCGCTAGGGCTCCCACACTGCCGGGGAGCATCAAGGCTCCCTCAAAATAGCTCTTCCCTCACGTTAGCTCTGCAGGAGAGAGCTCGCGAGAATAGGCCTTTCTTGACTCGCGAAGTGAGGCCCTGCTTGCAAGCCTCTTATTCTTGCGTCTGCGGAGCACCATACTTACTGTGCTCGGGAGGCCTGAAAACCCACTCTCTGGGGCTGCCTTTCCTCCCTCCAAGGAAGTCAGCCTGCCCGGCTGACTTCTGGCTGAAACTCACTTCGGGCTGTGAAGTGCTAGTTGGGAAGTCAGTTTTCAAGGTCAATGCCCGCTGGGTGCACGTGTATGCCTAGGGCTCCAACACTGCCAGGGACATCAAGGTTTCTTCCACACAGTTCTTCTGTCACGTTAGCTCTGCAGGAGAGAGCTCGCGAGACTAGGCCTTTTTTCACTCGGGAAGTGAGGTCCTGCTTTAAGGCCTCTTGAACTTGCGTTTGCAGAGCCCCACACTTGCTGTGCGAGGAAGCCCTGAAAACCCACTCTCTGGGCCTGCCTTTCCTCCCTCCAAGGAAGAGAGCCTGCCCGGCCGACTTCTGGCTGAAACTCACTTCGGGCTGTGAAGTGCTAGTTGGGAAGTCAGTTTTCAAGGGCAATGGCCGCTGGGTGCACGTGTATGCCTAGGGCTCCAACACTGCCAGGGACATCAAGGTTTCTTCCACACAGTTCTTCTGTCACGTTAGCTCTGCAGGAGAGAGCTCGCGAGACTAGGCCTTTCTTCACTCGGGAAGTGAGGCCCTGCTTTCAGCCCTCTTCTACTGGCATCTGCAGAGCCCCACACTTGCTGTGCGAGGAAGTCCTGAAAACCAACTCTCAGGAGCTGTCTTTCCTCCTTCCAAGGAAGACAGCCTGCACGGCCGCCTTCGGGCTGAAAGTCACATTGGGCTGGGAAGTGCTTGCTGGGAAGTCAGTTTTCAGGGGCCATGGCCGCTGGCTGCACATGTACGCCTAGGGCTCCCACACTGCCCGGGAACTTCAAGGCTCCCTGCACACATCTCTTCTATCACGTTTGCTCTATAGCAGAGAGCTCGCGAGACTAGGCCTTTCTTGACTCGCGAAGTGAGGCCCTGCTTGCAAGCCTCTTATTCTTGTGTCTGCGGAGCACCATACTTACTGTGCTCGGGAGGCCTGAAAACCCATTCTCTGGGGCTGCCTTTCCTCCCTCCAAGGAATTCAGCCTGCCCGGCCGACTTCTGGCTGAAACTCACTTCGGGCTGTGAAGTGCTAGTTGGGAAGTCAGTTTTCAAGGGCAATGGCCGCTGGGTTCACGTGTATGCCTAGGGCTCCAACACTGCCAGAGACATCAAGGTTTCTTCCACACAGTTCTTCCTTCACGTTTGGTCTGCAGGAGAGAGCTCGCGAGACTAGGCCTTTCTTCCCTCGGGAAGTGAGGCCCTGCTTTCAGCCCTCTTCTACTGGCATCTGCAGAGCCCCACACTTGCTGTGCGAGGAAGCCCTGAAAACCAACTCAGGAGCTGTCTTTCCTCCTTCCAAGGAAGACAGCCTGCACGGCCGCCTTCGGGCTGAAAGTCACATTGGGCTGGGAAGTGCTTGCTGGGAAGTCAGTTTTCAGGGGCCATGGCCGCTGGCTGCACATGTACGCCTAGGGCTCCCACACTGCCCGGGAACTTCAAGGCTCCCTGCACACATCTCTTCCATCACGTTTGCTCTATAGCAGAGAGCTCCAGATACTAGGCCTTTCATGACTCGCGAAGTGAGTTGTTCTTGCGTCTGCAGAGCAGCATACTTGCTGTGCGCGAGAGGCCTGAAAACCCCCTCTCTGGGGCTGCCTTTCCTCCTTCCAAGGAAGACAGCCTGCTGGCCGCCTTCGGGCTGAAAGTCACATTGGGCTGGGAAGTGCTAGCTGGGAAGTCAGTTTTCAGGTGCCATGGCCGCTGGCTGCACATTTACGGTTAGGGCTCCCGCACTGCCCGGGAACATGAAGAATCCCTCGAAATAGGTTTTCGGTTACGTTTGCTCTGCAGGAGAGTGCTCGCGAGACTAGGCCTTTCTTGACTCGGGAATGAGGCCCTGCTTACGGACCTTTGCACTGGCGTCTGCAGAGCCCCACCCTTGCTGTACGAGGGAGGCCTGAAAACCCACTCTCTGGGGCTGCCTTTCCTGCCTGCAAGGTAGAGTGTCTGCCCGGCCGCCTTGGGGCTGAAAGTCACATTGGGCTGGGAAGTGCTTGCTGGGAAGTCAGTTTTCAGGGGCCATGGCCGCTGGCTGCACGTTTACCGCTAGGGCTCCCACACTGCCGGGGAGCATCAAGGCTCCCTCAAAATAGCTCTTCCCTCACGTTAGCTCTGCAGGAGAGAGCTCGCGAGAATAGGCCTTTCTTGACTCGCGAAGTGAGGCCCTGCTTGCAAGCCTCTTATTCTTGCGTCTGCGGAGCACCATACTTACTGTGCTCGGGAGGCCTGAAAACCCACTCTCTGGGGCTGCCTTTCCTCCCTCCAAGGAAGTCAGCCTGCCCGGCTGACTTCTGGCTGAAACTCACTTCGGGCTGTGAAGTGCTAGTTGGGAAGTCAGTTTTCAAGGGCAATGGCCGCTGGGTGCACGTGTATGCCTAGGGCTCCAACACTGCCAGGGACATCAAGGTTTCTTCCACACAGTTCTTCTGTCACGTTAGCTCTGCAGGAGAGAGCTCGCGAGACTAGGCCTTTCTTGACTCGCGAAGTGAGGCCCTGCTTGCAGGCCTCTTATTCTTGTGTCTGCGGAGCACCATACTTACTGTGCTTGGGAGGCCTGAAAACCCACTCTCTGGGGCTGCCTTTCCTCCCTCCAAGGAAGTCAGCCTGCCCGGCCGACTTCTGGCTGAAACTCACTTCGGGCTGTGAAGTGCTAGCTGGGAAGTCAGTTTTCAGGGGCCATGGCCGCTGGCTGCATGTATACGGCTAGGGGTCCCACACTGCCAGGGAACATCAAAGCTCCCTCAAAACAGCTCTTCCGTCACGTTAGCTCTGCAGGAGAGAGCTCGCGAGACTAGGCCTTTCTTGACTCGCGAAGTGAGGCCTTGCTTGCAGGCCTCTTATTCTTGTGTTTGCGGAGCACCATACTTACTTTGCTCGGGAGGCCTGAAAACCCACTCTCTGGGGCTGCCTTTCCTCCCTCCAAGGAAGACAACCTTCCGGGCCGCCTTCGGGCTGAAAGTGACATTGGGCTGCGAAGTGCTAGCTGGGAAGTCAATTTTCAGGGGTTATGGCCGCTGTGTGCACATGGACGCCTAGGGCTCCCACACTGCCCGGGAACTTCAAGGCTCCCTGCACACATCGCTCCCATCACGATTGCGCTATAGCAGAGAGCGCCGGATACTAGGCCTTTCATGACTCGCGAAGTGAGGCCCTGCTTGCAGGCCTGTTGTTCCTGCGTCTGCAGAGCACCATCCTTGCTGTGCGCGAGAGGTCTAAAAACCAACTCTCTGGGGCTGCCTTTCCTCTTTCCAAGGAAGACAGCCTGCACTGCCGCCTTCAGGCTGAAAGTCACATTGGGCTGGGAAGTGCTAGCTGGGAAGTCAGTTTTCAGGGGCCATGGCCGCTGGCTGCACGTATACGGCTAGGGGTCCCACACTGCCAGGGAGCATCAAGACTCCCTCAAAACAGCTCTTCCGTCACGTTAGCTCTGCAGGAGAGAGCTCGCGAGACTAGGCCTTTCTTGACTCGCAAATGAAGCCCTGCTTGCAGTCCTCTTGTACTTAGGTCTAGAGTGCCCCACACTTACTGTACGAAGGAGGCCTGAAAACCCACTCTCTGGGGCTGCCTTTCCTGCCTGCAAGGTAGAGTGCCTGCCCGGACGCCTTGGGGCTGAAAGTCACATTGGGCTGGGAAGTGCTTGCTGGGAAGTCAGTTTTCAGGGGCCATGGCCGCTGGCTGCACATGTACGCCTAGGGCGCCCACACTGCCCGGGAACTTCAAGGCTCCCTGCACACATCTCTTCCATCAGGTTTGCTCTATAGCAGAGAGCTCCAGATACTAGGCCTTTCATGACTCGCGAAGTGAGTTGTTCTTGCGTCTGCAGAGCACCATACTTGCTGTGCGCGAGAGGCCTGAAAACCCACTCTCTGGGGCTGCCTGTCCTCCTTCCAAGGAAGACAGCCTGCTGGCCGCCTTCGGGCTGAAAGTCACATTGGGCTGGGAAGTGCTAGCTGGGAAGTCAGTTTTCAGGTGCCATGGCCGCTGGCTGCACATTTACGGTTAGGGCTCCCTCTCTGCCCGGGAACATCAAGAATCCCTCGAAATAGGTTTTCCGTTACGTTTGCTCTGCAGGAGAGTGCTCGCGAGACTAGGCCTTTCTTGACTCGGGAATGAGGCCCTGCTTACGGACCTTTGCACTGGCGTCTGCAGAGCCCCACCCTTGCTGTACCAGGGAGGCCTGAAAACCCACTCTCCGGGGCTGCCTTTCCTCCCTCCAAGGAAGACAGCCAGCCCGGCCGCCTTCGGGTTGAAAGTCACAGTGGGCTGGGAATTGCTAGCTGGGAAGTCAGTTTTCAGGGGCCATGGCCGCTGGCTGCACGTATTCGGCTAGGGGTCCCACACTGCCCGGGAGCATCAAGGCTCCCTCAAAACAGCTCTTCCGTCACGTTAGCTCTGCAGGAGAGAGCTCGCGAGACTAGGCCTTTCTTGACTCGCAAAGTGAAGCCCTGCTTGCAGGCCTCTTGTACTTGCGTCTAGAGTGCCCCACACTTGCTGTACCAAGGAGGCCTGAAAACCCACTCTCTGGGGCTGCCTTTCCTGCCGGCAAGGTAGAGTGCCTGCCCGCCCGCCTTCGGGCTGAAGTCACATTGGGCTGGGAAGTGCTAGCTGGGAAGTTAGTTTTCAGGGGCCATGGCCGCTGGTTGCACATGTACGCCTAGGGCTCCCACACTGTCCGGGAACTTCAAGGCTCCCTGCACACATCTCCTCCATCACGTTTGCTCTATAGCAGAGAGCTCGCGAGACTAGGCCTTTCTTGACTCGCGAAGTGAGGCTCTGCTTTCAGGCCTGTTGTTCTTACGTCTGCAGAGCACCATACTTGCTGTGCGCCAGAGGCCTGAAAACCCACTCTCTGGGGCTGCCTTTCCTCCCTCCAAGGAAGTCAGCCTTCCCGGCCGACTTTCTGGCTGAAACTCACTTCGGGCTGTGAAGTGCTAGTTGAGAAGTCAATTTCAGGGGCAATGGCCGCTGGGTGCACGTGGATGCCTAGGGCTCCAACACTGCTCGGGAACATCAAGGTTTCTTCCACACAGTTCTTCCTTGACGTTTGGTCTGCAGGAGAGTGCTCGCGAAACTAGGCCTTTTTTCACTCGGGAAGTGAGGTGCTACTTTAAGGCCTCTTGAACTTGCGTTTGCAGAGCCCCACACTTGCTGTGCGAGGAAGCCCTGAAAACCCACTCTCTGGGGCTGCCTTTCCTCCCTCCAAGGAAGACAGCCTGCCCGGCCGCCTTCGGGCTGAAAGTCACATTGGGCTGGGAAGTGCTTGCTGGGAAGTCAGTTTTCAGGGGCCATGGCCGCTGGCTGCTCATTTACCGCTACGGCTCCCACACTGCCGGGGAGCATCAAGGCTCCCTCAAAATAGCTCTTCCCTCACGTTAGCTCTGCAGGAGAGAGCTCGCGAGAATAGGCCTTTCTTGACTCGCGAAGGGAGGCCCTGCTTGCAAGCCTCTTATTCTTGCGTCTGCGGAGCACCATACTTACTGTGCTCGGGAGGCCTGAAAACCCACTCTCTGGGGCTGCCTTTCCTCCCTCCAAGGAAGTCAGCCTGCCCGGCTGACTTCTGGCTGAAACTCACTTCGGGCTGTGAAGTGCTAGTTGGGAAGTCAGTTTTCAAGGGCAATGGCCGCTGGGTGCACGTGTATGCCTAGGGCTCCAACACTGCCAGGGACATCAAGGTTTCTTCCACACAGTTCTTCTGTCACGTTAGCTCTGCAGGAGAGAGCTCGCGAGACTAGGCCTTTCTTCACTCGGGAAGTGAGGCCCTGCTTTCAGCCCTCTTCTACTGGCATCTGCAGAGCCCCACACTTGCTGTGCGAGGAAGCCCTGAGAACCAACTCTCAGGAGCTGTCTTTCCTCTTTCCAAGGAAGACAGCCTGCACGGCCGCCTTCGGGCTGAAAGTCACATTGGGCTGGGAAGTCCTTGCTGGGAAGTCAGTTTTCAGGGGCCATGGCCGCTGGCTGCACATGTACGCCTAGGGCTCCCACACTGCCCGGGAACTTCAAGGCTCCCTGCACACATCTCTTCCATCACGTTTGCTCTATAGCTGAGAGCTCCAAATACTAGGCTTTTCATGACTCGCGAAGTGAGTTGTTCTTGCGTCTGCAGTGCAGTATACTTGCTGTGCGCGAGAGGCCTGAAAACCCACTCTCTGGGGCTGCCATTCCTCCTTCCAAGGAAGACAACCTGCTGGCCGCCTTCGGGCTGAAAGTCACATTGGGCTGGGAAGTGCTAGCTGGGAAGTCAGTTTTCAGGAGCCATGGCCGCTGGCTGCACGTATACGGCTAGGGGTCCCACAATGCCAGGGAGCATCAAGGCTCCCTCAAACAGCTCTTCCGTCACGTTAGCTCTGTAGGAGAGAGCTCGCGAGAATAGGCCTTTCTTGACTCGCAAATGAAGCCCTGCTTGCAGGCCTCTTGTACTTGTGTCTAGAGTGCCCCACACTTACTGTACGAAGGAGGCCTGAAAACCCACTCTCTGGGGCTGCCTTTCCTGCCTGCAAGGTAGAGTGCCTGCCCGGCCGCCTTGGGGCTGAAAGTCACATTGGGCTGGGAAGTGCTTGCTGGGATGTCAGTTTTCAGGGTCCATGGCCGCTGGCTGCACGTTTACCGCTAGGGCTCCCACACTGCCGGGGAGCATCAAGGCTCCCTCAAAATAGCTCTTCCGTCACGTTAGCTCTGCAGGAGAGAGCTCGCGAGAATAGGCCTTTCTTGACTTGCGAAGTGAGGCCCTGCTTGCAAGCCTCTTATTCTTGCGTCTGCGGAGCACCATACTTACTGTGCTCGGGAGGCCTGAACACCCACTCTCTGGGGCTGCCTTTCCTCCCTCCAAGGAAGTCAGCCTTCCCGGCCGACTTTCTGGCTGAAACTCACTTCGGGCTGTTAAGTGCTAGTTGGGAAGTCAGTTTTCAAGGGCAATGGCCGCTGGGTGCACGTGTATGCCTAGGGCTCCAACACTGCCAGGGACATCAAGGTTTCTTCCACACAGTTCTTCTGTCACGTTAGCTCTGCAGGAGAGAGCTCGCGAGACTAGGCCTTTCTTCACTCGGGAAGTGAGGCCCTGCTTTCAGCCCTCTTCTACTGGCATCTGCAGAGCCCCACACTTGCTGTGCGAGGAAGCCCTGAAAACCAACTCTCAGGAGCTGTCTTTCCTCCTTCCAAGGAAGACAGCCTGCACGGCCGCCTTCGGGCTGAAAGTCACATTGGGCTGGGAAGTGCTTGCTGGGAAGTCAGTTTTCCGGGGCCATGGCCGCTGGATGCACATGTACGCCTAGGGCTCCAACACTGCCCGGGAACTTCAAGGCTCCCTGCACACATATCTTCCATCACGTTTGCTCTATAGCAGAGAGCTCGCGAGACTAGGCCTTTCTTGACTCGAGAAGTGAGGCTCTGCTTTCAGGCCTGTTGTTCTTACGTCTGCAGAGCACCATACCTGCTGTGCGCCAGAGGCCTGAAAACCGACTCTGTGGGGCTGCCTTTCCTCCCTCCAAGGAAGTCAGCCTTCCCGGCCGACTTTCTGGCTGAAACTCACTTCGGGCTGTGAAGTGCTAGTTGAGAAGTCAATTTCAGGGGCAATGGCCGCTGGGTGCACGTGTATGCCTAGGGCTCCAACACTGCTCGGGAACATCAAGGTTTCTTCCACACAGTTCTTCCTTCACGTTTGGTCTGCAGGAGAGAGCTCGCGAAACTAGGCCTTTTTTCACTCGGGAAGTGAGGTGCTACTTTAAGGCCTCTTGAACATGCGTTTGCAGAGCCCCACACTTGCTGTGCGAGGAAGCTCTGAAAACCCACTCTCTGGGGCTGCCATTCCTCCTTCCAAGGAAGACAGCCTGCTGGCCGCCTTCAGGCTGAAAGTCACATTGGGCTGGGAAGTGCTTGCTGGGAAGTCAGTTTTCAGGGGCCATGGCTGCTGGCTGCACGTATACGGCTAGGGGTCCCACACTGCCAGGGAGCATCAAGGCTCCCTCAAAACAGCTCTTCCGTCACGTTAGCTCTACAGGAGAGAGCTCGCGAGACTAGGCCTTTCTTGACTAGCAAATGAAGCCCTGTTGCAGGCCTCTTGTACTTGCGTCTAGAGTGCCCCACACTTACTGTACGAAGGAGGCCTGAAAACCCACTCTCTGGGGCTGCCTTTCCTGCCTGCAAGGTAGAATTCCTGCCCGGCCGCCTTGGGGCTGAAAGTCACATTGGGCTGGGAAGTGCTTGCTGGGAAGTCAGTTTTCAGGGGCCATGGCCGCTGGCTGCACGTTTACCGCTAGGGCTCCCACACTGCCGGGGAGCATCAAGGCTCCCTCAAAATAGCTCTTCCGTCACGTTAGCTCTGCAGGAGAGAGCTCGCGAGAATAGGCCTTTCTTGACTCGCGAAGTGAGGCCCTGCTTGCAAGCCTCTTATTCTTGCGTCTGCAGAGCACCATACTTACTGTGCTCGGGAGGCCTGAAAACCCACTCTCTGGGGCTGCCTTTCCTCCCTCCAAGGAAGTCAGCCTGCCCGGCTGACTTCTGGCTGAAACTCACTTCGGGCTGTGAAGTGCTAGTTGGGAAGTCAGTTTTCAAGGGCAATGGCCGCTGGCTGCACGTGTATGCCTAGGGCTCCAACACTGCCAGGGACATCAAGGTTTCTTCCACACAGTTCTTCTGTCACGTTAGCTCTGCAGGAGAGAGCTCGCGAGACTAGGCCTTTCTTCACTCGGGAAGTGAGGCCCGGCTTTCAGCCCTCTTCTACTGGCATCTGCAGAGCCCCACACTTGCTGTGCGAGGAAGCCCTGAAAACCAACTCTCAGGAGCTGTCTTTCCTCTTTCCAAGGAAGACAGCCTGCACGGCCGCCTTCGGGTTGAAAGTCACATTGGGCTGGGAAGTGCTTGCTGGGAAGTCAGTTTTCAGGGGCCATGGCCGCTGGCTGCACATGTACGCCTAGGGCTCCCACACTGCCCGGGAACTTCAAGGCTCCCTGCACACATCTCTTCCATCACGTTTGCTCTATAGCAGAGAGCTCGCGAGACTAGGCCTTTCTTGACTCGCGAAGTGAGGCTCTGCTTTCAGGCCTGTTGTTCTTACGTCTGCAGAGCACCATACTTAGTGTGCGCCAGAGGCCTGAAAACCCACTCTGTGGGGCTGCCTTTCCTCCCTCCAAGGAAGTCAGCCTTACCGGCCGATTTCTGGCTGAAACTCACTTCGGGCTGTGAAGTGCTAGTTGGGAAGTCAATTTCAAGGGCAATGGCCGCTGGGTGCACGTGTATGCCTAGGGCTCCAACACTGCTCGGGAACATCATGGTTTCTTCCACACAGTTCTTCCTTCACGTTTGGTCTGCAGGAGAGAGCTCGCGAGACTAGGCCTTTTTTCACTCGGGAAGTGAGGTGCTACTTTAAGGCCTCTTGAACTTGCGTTTGCAAAGCCCCACACTTGCTGTGCGAGGAAGCTCTGAAAACCCACTCTCTGGGGCTGCCTTTCCTCCCTCCAAGGAAGACAGCCTGCCCGGCCGCCTTCGGGCAGAAAGTCACATTGGGCTGTGAAGTGCTTGCTGGGAAGTCAGTTTTCAGGGGCCATGGCCGCTGGCTGCTCATTTACAGCTAGGGCTCCCACACTGCCGGGGAGCATCAAGCCTCCCTCAAAATAGCTCTTCCGTCACATTAGCTCTGCAGGAGAGAGCTCGCGAGAATAGGCCTTTCTTGACTAGCAAATGAAGCCCTGCTTGCAGGCCTCTTGTACTTGCGTCTAGAGTGCCCCACACTTACTGTACGAAGGAGGCCTGAAAACCCACTCTCTGGGACTACCTTTCCTGCCTGCAAGGTAGAGTGCCTGCCCGGCTGCCTTGGGGCTAAAAGTCACATTGGGCTGGGAAGTGCTTGCTGGGAAGTCAGTTATCAGGGTACATGGCCGCTGGCTGCACGTTTACCGCTAGGGCTCCCACACTGCCAGAGAGCATCAAGGCTCCCTCAAAATAGCTCTTCCGTCACGTTAGCTCTGCAGGAGAGAGCTCGCGACAATAGGCCTTTCTTGACTCGTGAAGTGAGGCCCTGCTTGCAAGCCTCTTATTCTTGCGTCTGCGGAGCATCATACTTACTGTGCTCGGGAGGCCTGAAAACCCACTCTCTGGGGCTGCCTTTCCTCACTCCAAGGAAGTCAGCCTGCCCGGCCGACTTCTGGCTGAAACTCACTTCGGGCTGTGAAGTGCTAGTTGGGAAGTCAGTTTTCAAGGTCAATGCCCGCTGGGTGCACGTGTATGCCTAGGGCTCTAACACTGCCAGGGACATCAAGGTTTCTTCCACACAGTTCTTCTGTCACGTTAGCTCTGCAGGAGAGAGCTCGCGAGACTAGGCCTTTCTTGACTCGCGAAGTGAGGCCCTGCTTGCAGGCCTCTTATTCTTGTGTCTGCGGAGCACCATACTTACTTTACTCGGGAGGCCTGAAAACCCACTCTCTGGGGCTGCCTTTCCTCCCTCCAAGGAAGTCAGCCTGCCCGGCTGACTTCTGGCTGAAACTCACTTCGGTCTGTGAAGTGCTAGTTGGGAAGTCAGTTTTCAAGGGCAATGGCCGCTGGGTGCACGTGTATGCCTAGTGCTCCAACACTGCCAGGGACATCAAGGTTTCTTCCACACAGTTCTTCTGTCACGTTAGCTCTGCAGGAGAGAGCTCGCGAGACTAGGCCTTTCTTCACTCGGGAAGTGAGGCCCTGCTTTCAGCCCTCTTCTACTGGCATCTGCAGAGCCCCACACTTGCTGTGCGAGGAAGCCCTGAAAACCAACTCTCAGGAGCTGTCTTTCCTCCTTCCAAGGAAGACAGCCTGCACGGCCGCCTTCGGGCTGAAAGTCACATTGGGCTGGGAAGTGCTTGCTGGGAAGTCAGTTTTCAGGGGCCATGGCCGCTGGCTGCACATGTACGCCTAGCGCTCCCACACTGCCCGGGAACTTCAAGGCTCCCTGCACACATCTCTTCCATCACGTTTGCTCTATAGCAGAGAGCTCTAGATACTAGGCCTTTCATGACTCGCGAAGTGAGTTGTTCTTGCGTCTGCAGAGCAGCATACTTGCTGTGAGCGAGAGGCCTGAAAACCCACTCTCTGGGGCTGCCATTCCTCCTTCCAAGGAAGACAGCCTGCTGGCCGCCTTCAGGCTGAAAGTCACATTGGGCTGGGAAGTGCTTGCTGGGAAGTCAGTTTTCAGGGGCCATGGCTGCTGGCTGCACGTATACGGCTAGGGGTCCCACACTGCCAGGGAGCATCAAGGCTTCCTCAAAACAGCTCTTCCGTCACGTTAGCTCTACAGGAGAGAGCTCGCGAGACTAGGCCTTTCTTGACTAGCAAATGAAGCCCTGTTGCAGGCCTCTTGTACTTGCGTCTAGAGTGCCCCACACTTACTGTACGAAGGAGGCCTGAAAACCCACTCTCTGGGGCTGCCTTTCCTGCCTGCAAGGTAGAATTCCTGCCCGGCCGCCTTGGGGCTGAAAGTCACATTGGGCTGGGAAGTGCTTGCTGGGAAGTCAGTTTTCAGGGGCCATGGCCGCTGGCTGCACATTTACCGCTAGGGCTCCCACACTGCCGGGGAGCATCAAGGCTCCCTCAAAATAGCTCTTCCGTCACGTTAGCTCTGCAGGAGAGAGCTCGCGAGAATAGGCCTTTCTTGACTCGCGAAGTGAGGCCCTGCTTGCAAGCCTCTTATTCTTGCGTCTGCAGAGCACCATACTTACTGTGCTCGGGAGGCCTGAAAACCCACTCTCTGGGGCTGCCTTTCCTGCCTGCAAGGTAGAATTCCTGCCCGGCCGCCTTGGGGCTGAAAGTCACATTGGGCTGGGAAGTGCTTGCTGGGAAGTCAGTTTTCAGGGGCCATGGCCGCTGGCTGCACGTTTACCTCTAGGGCTCCCACACTGCCGGGGAGCATCAAGGCTCCCTCAAAATAGCTCTTCCGTCACGTTAGCTCTGCAGGAGAGAGCTCGCGAGAATAGGCCTTTCTTGACTCGCGAAGTGAGGCCCTGCTTGCAAGCCTCTTATTCTTGCGTCTGCAGAGCACCATACTTACTGTGCTCGGGAGGCCTGAAAACCCACTCTCTGGGGCTGCCTTTCCTCCCTCCAAGGAAGTCAGCCTGCCCGGCTGACTTCTGGCTGAAACTCACTTCGGGCTGTGAAGTGCTAGTTGGGAAGTCAGTTTTCAAGGGCAATGGCCGCTGGCTGCACGTGTATGCCTAGGGCTCCAACACTGCCAGGGACATCAAGGTTTCTTCCACACAGTTCTTCTGTCACGTTAGCTCTGCAGGAGAGAGCTCGCGAGACTAGGCCTTTCTTCACTCGGGAAGTGAGGCCCTGCTTTCAGCCCTCTTCTACTGGCATCTGCAGAGCCCCACACTTGCTGTGCGAGGAAGCCCTGAAAACCAACTCTCAGGAGCTGTCTTTCCTCTTTCCAAGGAAGACAGCCTGCACGGCCGCCTTCGGGTTGAAAGTCACATTGGGCTGGGAAGTGCTTGCTGGGAAGTCAGTTTTCAGGGGCCATGGCCGCTGGCTGCACATGTACGCCTAGGGCTCCCACACTGCCCGGGAACTTCAAGGCTCCCTGCACACATCTCTTCCATCACGTTTGCTCTATAGCAGAGAGCTCGCGAGACTAGGCCTTTCTTGACTCGCGAAGTGAGGCTCTGCTTTCAGGCCTGTTGTTCTTACGTCTGCAGAGCACCATACTTGCTGTGCGCCAGAGGCCTGAAAACCCACTCTGTGGGGCTGCCTTTCCTCCACCCAAGGAAGTCAGCCTTACCGGCCGATTTCTGGCTGAAACTCACTTCGGGCTGTGAAGTGCTAGTTGGGAAGTCAATTTCAAGGGCAATGGCCGCTGGGTGCACGTGTATGCCTAGGGCTCCAACACTGCTCGGGAACATCATGGTTTCTTCCACACAGTTCTTCCTTCACGTTTGGTCTGCAGGAGAGAGCTCGCGAGACTAGGCCTTTTTTCACTCGGGAAGTGAGGTGCTACTTTAAGGCCTCTTGAACTTGCGTTTGCAAAGCCCCACACTTGCTGTGCGAGGAAGCCCTGAAAACCCACTCTCTGGGGCTGCCTTTCCTCCCTCCAAGGAAGACAGCCTGCCCGGCCGCCTTCGGGCTGAAAGTCACATTGGGCTGGGAAGTGCTTGCTGGGAAGTCAGTTTTCAGGAGCCATGGCCGCTGGCTGCTCATTTACAGCTAGGGCTCCCACACTGCCGGGGAGCATCAAGGCTCCCTCAAAATAGCTCTTCCGTCACGTTAGCTCTGCAGGAGAGAGCTCGCGAGAATAGGCCTTTCTTGACTCGCGAAGTGAGGCCCTGCTTGCAAGCCTCTTATTCTTGCGTCTGCGGAGCACCATACTTACTGTGCTCGGGAGGCCTGGAAACCCACTCTCTGGGGCTGCCTTTCCTCCCTCCAAGGAAGTCAGCCTGCCCGGCTGACTTCTGGCTGAAACTCACTTCGGGCTGTGAAGTGCTAGTTGGGAAGTCAGTTTTCAAGGGCAATGGCCGCTGGGTGCACGTGTATGCCTAGGGCTCCAACACTGCCAGAGACATCAACGTTTCTTCCACACAGTTCTTCCTTCACGTTTGGTCTGCAGGAGAGAGCTCGCGAGACTAGGCCTTTCTTCACTCGGGAAGTGAGGCCCTGCTTTCAGCCCTCTTCTACTGGCATCTGCAGAGCCCCACACTTGCTGTGCGAGGAAGCCCTGAAAACCAACTCTCAGGAGCTGTCTTTCCTCCTTCCAAGGAAGACAGCCTACACGGCCGCCTTCGGGCTGAAAGTCACATTGGGCTGGGAAGTGCTTGCTGGGAAGTCAGTTTTCAGGGGCCATGGCCGCTGGCTGCACATGTACGCCTAGGGCTCCCACACTGCCCGGGAACTTCAAGGCTCCCTGCACATATCTCTTCCATCACGTTTGCCCTATAGCAGAGAGCTCCAGGTACTAGGCCTTTCATGACTCGCGAAGTGAGTTGTTCTTGCGTCTGCAGAGCAGCATACTTGGTGTGCGCGAGAGGCCTGAAAACCCACTCTCTGGGGCTGCCTTTCCTCCTTCCAAGGAAGACAGCCTGCTGGCCGCCTTAGGGCTGAAAGTCACATTGGGCTGGGAAGTGCTAGCTGGGAAGACAGTTTTCAGGGGCCATGGCCGCTGGCTGCACATTTACGGTTAGGGCTCCCGCACTGCCCGGGAACATCAAGAATCCCTCGAAATAGGTTTTCCGTTACGTTTGCTCTGCAGGAGAGTGCTCGCGAGAGTAGGCCTTTCTTGACTCGGGAATGAGGCCCTGCTTACAGACCTTTGCACTGGCGTCTGCAGAGCCCCACCCTTGCTGTGCGAGGGAGGCCTGAAAACCCACTCTCTGGGGCTGCCTTTCCTCCCTCCAAGGAAGACAGCCAGCCCGGCCGCCTTCTGGTTGAAAGTCACAGTAGGCTGGGATTTGCTAGCTGGGAAGTCAGTTTTCAGGGGCCATGGCCGCTGGCTGCACGTATACGGCTAGGGGTCCCACACTGCCCGAGAGCATCAAGGCTCCCTCAAAACAGCTCTTCTGTCACGTTAGCTCTGCAGGAGAGAGCTCGCGAGACTAGGCCTTTCTTGACTCGCAAATGAAGCCCTGCTTGCAGGCCTCTTGTATTTGTGTCTAGAGTGCCCTACACTTACTGTACGAAGGAGGCCTGAAAACCCACTCTCTGGGGCTGCCTTTCCTGCCTGCAAGGTAGAGTGCCTGCCCGGCCGCCTTGGGGCTGAAAGTCACATAGGGCTGGGAAGTGCTTGCTGGGAAGTCAGTTTTCAGGGGCCATGGCCGCTGGCTGCACGTTTACCGCTAGGGCTCCCACACTGCCCGGGAGCATCAGGACTCCCTCAAAACAGCTCCTCCGTCACGTTAGCTCTGCAGGAGAGAGCACGCGAGACTAGGCCTGTCTTGACTCGCGAAGTGAGGCGCTGCTTGCAGGCCTCTTATTCTTGCGCCTGCAGAGCACCATACTTACTGTGCTCGGGAGGCCTGAAAACCCACTCTCAGGGGCTGCCTTTGCTCCCTCCTAGGAAGTCAGCCTGCCCGGCCGACTTCTGGCTGAAACTCACTTCGGGCTGTGAAGTGCTAGTTGGGAAGTCAGTTTTCAAGGTCAATGCCCGCTGGGTGCACGTGTATGCCTAGGGCTCCAACACTGCCAGGGACATCAAGGTTTCTTCCACACAGTTCTTCTGTCACGTTAGCTCTGCAGGAGAGAGCTCGCGAGACTAGGCCTTTCTTGACTCGCGAAGTGAGGCCCTGCTTGCAGGCCTCTTATTCTTGTGTCTGCGGAGCACCATACTTACTGTGCTCGGGAGGCCTGAAAACCCACTCTCTGGGGCTGCCTTTCCTCCCTCCAAGGAAGTCAGCCTGCCCGGATGACTTCTGGCTGAAACTCACTTCGGGCTGTGAAGTGCTAGTTGGGAAGTCAGTTTTCAAGGGCAATGGCCGCTGGGTGCACGTGTATGCCTAGGGCTCCAACACTGCCAGGGACATCAAGGTTTCTTCCACACAGTTCTTCTCTCACGTTAGCTCTGCAGGAGAGAGCTCGCGAGACTAGGCCTTTCTTCACTCGGGAAGTGAGGCCCTGCTTTCAGCCCTCTTCTACTGGCATCTGCAGAGCCCCACACTTGCTGTGCGAGGAAGCCCTGAAAACCAACTCTCAGGAGCTGTCTTTCCTCCTTCCAAGGAAGACAGCCTGCACGGCCGCCTTCGGGCTGAAAGTCACATTGGGCTGGGAAGTGCTTGCTGGGTAGTCAGTTTTCAGGGGCCATGGCCGCTGGCTGCACGTATACGGCTAGGGGTCCCACACTGCCCGAGAGCATCAAGGCTCCCTCAAAACAGCTCTTCTGTCACGTTAGCTCTGCAGGAGAGAGCTCGCGAGACTAGGCCTTTCTTGACTCGCAAATGAAGCCCTGCTTGCAGGCCTCTTGTATTTGTGTCTAGAGTGCCCTACACTTACTGTACGAAGGAGGCCTGAAAACCCACTCTCTGGGGCTGCCTTTCCTGCCTGCAAGGTAGAGTGCCTGCCCGGCCGCCTTGGGGCTGAAAGTCACATAGGGCTGGGAAGTGCTTGCTGGGAAGTCAGTTTTCAGGGGCCATGGCCGCTGGCTGCACGTTTACCGCTAAGGCTCCCACACTGCCCGGGAGCATCAGGACTCCCTCAAAACAGCTCCTCCGTCACGTTAGCTCTGCAGGAGAGAGCACGCGAGACTAGGCCTGTCTTGACTCGCGAAGTGAGGCGCTGCTTGCAGGCCTCTTATTCTTGCGCCTGCAGAGCACCATACTTACTGTGCTCGGGAGGCCTGAAAACCCACTCTCAGGGGCTGCCTTTGCTCCCTCCTAGGAAGTCAGCCTGCCCGGCCGACTTCTGGCTGAAACTCACTTCGGGCTATGAAGTGCTAGTTGGGAAGTCAGTTTTCAAGGTCAATGCCCGCTGGGTGCACGTGTATGCCTAGGGCTCCAACACTGCCAGGGACATCAAGGTTTCTTCCACACAGTTCTTCTGTCACGTTAGCTCTGCAGGAGAGAGCTCGCGAGACTAGGCCTTTCTTGACTCGCGAAGTGAGGCCCTGCTTGCAGGCCTCTTATTCTTGTGTCTGCGGAGCACCATACTTACTGTGCTCGGGAGGCCTGAAAACCCACTCTCTGGGGCTGCCTTTCCTCCCTCCAAGGAAGTCAGCCTGCCCGGATGACTTCTGGCTGAAACTCACTTCGGGCTGTGAAGTGCTAGTTGGGAAGTCAGTTTTCAAGGGCAATGGCCGCTGGGTGCACGTGTATGCCTAGGTCTCCAACACTGCCAGGGACATCAAGGTTTCTTCCACACAGTTCTTCTCTCACGTTAGCTCTGCAGGAGAGAGCTCGCGAGACTAGGCCTTTCTTCACTCGGGAAGTGAGGCCCTGCTTTCAGCCCTCTTCTACTGGCATCTGCAGAGCCCCACACTTGCTGTGCGAGGAAGCCCTGAAAACCAACTCTCAGGAGCTGTCTTTCCTCCTTCCAAGGAAGACAGCCTGCACGGCCGCCTTCGGGCTGAAAGTCACATTGGGCTGGGAAGTGCTTGCTGGGAAGTCAGTTTTCAGGGGCCATGGCCGCTGGCTGCACATGTACGCCTAGCGCTCCCACACTGCCCGGGAACTTCAAGGCTCCCTGCACACATCTCTTCCATCACGTTTGCTCTATAGCAGAGAGCTCCAGATACTAGGACTTTCATGACTCGCGAAGTGAGTTGTTCTTGCGTCTGCAGAGCACCATACTTGCTGTGCGCGAGAGGCCTGAAAACCCACTCTCTGGGGCTGCCATTCCTCCTTCCAAGGAAGACAGCCTGCTGGCCGCCTTCGGGCTGAAAGTCACATTGGGCTGGGAAGTGCTAGCTGGGAAGTCAGTTTTCAGGGGCCATGGCCGCTGGCTGCACATTTACGGTTAGGGCTCCCGCACTGCCCGGGAACATCAAGAATCCCTCGAAATAGGTTTTCCGTTACGTTTGCTCTGCAGGAGAGTGCTCGCGAGACTAGGCCTTTCTTGACTCGGGAATGAGGCCCTGCTTACGGACCTTTGCACTGGCGTCTGCAGAGCCCCACCCTTGCTGTTCGAGGGAGGCCTGAAAACCCACTCTCTGCGGCTTCCTTTCCTCCCTCCAAGGAAGACAGCCAGCCCGGCCGCCTTCGTGTTGAAAGTCACAGTAGGCTGGGATTTGCTAGCTGGGAAGTCAGTTTTCAGGGGCCATGGCCGCTGGCTGCACGTATACGGCTAGGGGTCCCACACTTCCCGAGAGCATCAAGGCTCCCTCAAAACAGCTCTTCCGTAAAGTTAGCTCTGCAGGAGAGAGCTCGCGAGACTAGGCCTTTCTTGACTCGCAAATGAAGCCCTGCTTGCAGGCCTCTTGTATTTGTGTCTAGAGTGCCCCACACTTACTGTACGAAGGAGGCCTGAAAACCCACTCTCTGGGGCTGCCTTTCCTGCCTGCAAGGTAGAGTGCCTGCCCGGCCGCCTTGGGGCTGAAAGTCACATTGGGCTGGGAAGTGCTTGCTGGGAAGTCAGTTTTCAGGGGCCATGGCCGCTGGCTGCACGTTTACCGCTAGGGCTCCCACACTGCCGGTGAGCATCAAGGCTCCCTCAAAATAGCTCTTCCGTCACGTTAGCTCTGCAGGAGAGAGCTCGCGAGAATAGGCCTTTCTTGACTCGCGAAGTGAGGCCCTGCTTGCAAGCCTCTTATTCTTGCGTCTGCGGAGCACCATACTTACTGTGCTCGGGAGGCCTGGAAACACACTCTCTGGGGCTGCCTTTCCTCCCTCCAAGGAAGGCAGCCTGCCCGGCTGACTTCTGGCTGAAACTCACTTCGGGCTGTGAAGTGCTAGTTGGGAAGTCAGTTTTCAAGGGCAATGGCCGCTGGCTGCACGTGTATGCCTAGGGCTCCAACACTGCCAGAGACATCAACGTTTCTTCCACACAGTTCTTCCTTCACGTTTGGTCTGCAGGAGAGAGCTCGCGAGACTAGGCCTTTCTTGACTCGCAAATGAAGCCCTGCTTGCAGGCCTCTTGTACTTGTGTCTAGAGTGCCCCACACTTACTGTACGAAGGAGGCCTGAAAACCCACTCTCTGGGGCTGCCTTTCCTCCTTCCAAGGAAGTCAGCCTGCCCGGCTGACTTCTGGCTGAAACTCACTTCGGGCTGTGAAGTGCCTAGTTGGGAAGTCAGTTTTCAAGGGCAATGGCCGCTGGGTGCACGTGTATGCCTAGGGCTGCAACACTGCCAGAGACATCAACGTTTCTTCCACACAGTTCTTCCTTCACGTTTGGTCTGCAGGAGAGAGCTCGCGAGACTAGGCCTTTCTTCCCTCGGGAAGTGAGGCCCTGCTTTCAGCCCTCTTCTACTGGCATCTGCAGAGCCCCACACTTGCTGTGCGAGGAAGCCCTGAAAACCAACTCTCAGGAGCTGTCTTTCCTCCTTCCAAGGAAGACAGCCTGCACGGCCGCCTTCGGGCTGAAAGTCACATTGGGCTGGGAAGTGCTTGCTGGGAAGTCAGTTTTCAGGGGCCATGGCCGCTGGCTGCACATGTACGCCTAGGGCGCCCACACTGCCCGGGAACTTCAAGGCTCCCTGCACACATCTCTTCCATCACGTTTGCTCTATAGCAGAGAGCTCCAGATACTAGGCCTTTCATGACTCGCGAAGTGAGTTGTTCTTGCGTCTGCAGAGCACCATACTTGCTGTGCGCGAGAGGCCTGAAAACCCACTCTCTGGGGCTGCCTTTCCTCCTTCCAAGGAAGACAGCCTGCTGGCCGCCTTCGGGCTGAAAGTCACATTGGGCTGGGAAGTGCTTGCTTGGAAGTCAGTTTTCAGGGGCCATGGCCGCTGGCTGCACATTTACGGTTAGGGCTCCCGCACTGCCCGGGAACATCAAGAATCCCTCGAAATAGGTTTTCCGTTACGTTTGCTCTGCAGGAGAGTGCTCGCGAGACTAGGCCTTTCTTGACTCGGGAATGAGGCCCTGCTTACGGACCTTTGCACTGGCGTCTGCAGAGCCCCACCCTTGCTGTGCGAGGGAGGCCTGAAAACCCACTCTCTGGGGCTGCCTTTCCTCCCTCCAAGGAAGACAGCCAGCCCGGCCGCCTTCGGGTTGAAAGTCACAGTGGGCTGGGAATTGCTAGCTGGGAAGTCAGTTTTCAGGGGCCATGGCCGCTGGCTGCTCATTTACAGCTAGGGCTCCCACACTGCCCGGGAGCATCAAGGCTCCCTCAAAACAGCTCCTCCGTCACGTTAGCTCTGCAGGAGAGAGCTCGCGAGACTAGGCCTTTCTTGACTCGCAAATGAAGCCCTGCCTGCAGGCCTCTTGTACTTGAGTCTAGAGTGCCCCACACTTACTGTACGAAGGAGGCCTGAAAACCAACTCTCTGGGACTGGCTTTCCTGCCTGCAAGGTAGAGTGCCTGCCCGGCCGCCTTGGGGCTGAAAGTCACATTGGGCTGGGAAGCGCTTGCTGGGAAGTCGGTTTTCAGGGGCCATGGCCGCTGGCTGCACGATTACCGCTAGGGCTCCCACACTGCCGGGGAGCATCAAGGCTCCCTCAAAATAGCTCTTCAGTCACGTTAGCTCTGCAGGAGAGAGCTCGCGAGACTAGGCCTTTCTTGACTCGCGAAGTGAGGCCCTGCTTGCAGGCCTCTTATTCTTGTGTCTGCGGAGCACCATACTTACTGTGCTCGGGAGGCCTGAAAACCCACTCTCTGGGGCTGCCTTTCCTCCCTCCAAGGAAGTCAGCCTGCCCGGCTGACTTCTGGCTGAAACTCACTTCGGGCTGTGAAGTGCTAGTTGGGAAGTCAGTTTTCAAGGGCAATGGCCGCTGGGTGCACGTGTATGCCTAGGGCTCCAACACTGCCAGGGACATCAAGGTTTCTTCCACACAGTTCTTCTGTCAAGTTTGCTCTGCAGGAGAGAGCTCGCGAGACTAGGCCTTTCTTCACTCGGGAAGTGAGGCCCTGCTTTCAGCCCTCTTCTACTGGCATCTGCAGAGCCCCACACTTGCTGTGCGAGGAAGCCCTGAAAACCAACTCTCAGGAGCTGTCTTTCCTCCTTCCAAGGAAGACAGCCTGCTGGCCGCCTTCGGGCTGAACGTCACATTGGGCTGGGAAGTGCTTGCTGGGAAGTCAGTTTTCAGGGGCCATGGCCGCCGGCTGCACATTTACGGTTAGGGCTCCCGCACTGCCCGGGAACATCAAGAATCCCTCGAAATAGGTTTTCCGTTACGTTTGCTCTGCAGGAGAGTGCTCGCGAGACTAGGCCTTTCTTGACTCGGGAATGAGGCCCTGCTTACGGACCTTTGCACTGGCGTCTGCAGAGCCCCACCCTTGCTGTGCGAGGGAGGCCTGAAAACCCACTCTCTGGGGCTGCCTTTCCTCCCTGCAAGGAAGACAGCCAGCCCGGCCGCCTTCGGGTTGAAAGTCACAGTGGGCTGGGAATTGCTTGCTGGGAAGTCAGTTTTCAGGTGCCATGGCCGCTGGCTGCTCATTTACAGCTAGGGCTCCCACATTGCCCGGGAGCATCAGGACTCCCTCAAAACAGCTCCTCCGTCACGTTAGCTCTGCAGGAGAGAGCACGCGAGACTAGGCCTGTCTTGACTCGCGAAGTGAGGCCCTGCTTGCAGGCCTCTTATTCTTTCGCCTGCAGAGCACCATACTTACTGTGCTCGGGAGGCCTGAAAACCCACTCTCAGGGCCTGCCTTTGCTCCCTCCTAGGCAGTCAGCCTGCCCGGCCGACTTCTGGCTGAAACTCACTTCGGGCTGTGAAGTGCTAGTTGGGAAGTCAGTTTTCAAGGTCAAGGGCCGCTGGGTGCACGTGTATGCCTAGGGCTCCAACACTGCCAGGGACATCAAGGTTTCTTCCACACAGTTCTTCTGTCACGTTAGCTCTGCAGGAGAGAGCTCGCGAGACTAGGCCTTTCTTGACTCGCGAAGTGAGGCCCTGCTTGCAGGCCTCTTATTCTTGTGTCTGCGGAGCACCATACTTACTGTGCTCGGGAGGCCTGAAAACCCACTCTCTGGGGCTGCCTTTCCTCCCTCCAAGGAAGACAGCCAGCCCGGCCGCCTTCGGGTTGAAAGTCACAGCAGGCTGGGATTTGCTAGCTGGGAAGTCAGTTTTCAGGGGCCATGGCCGCTGGCTGCACGTATACGGCTAGGGGTCCCACACTGCCCGAGAGCATCATGGCTCCCTCAAAACAGCTCTTCCGTCACGTTAGCTCTGCAGGAGAGAGCTCGCGAGACTAGGCCTTTCTTGACTCGCAAATGAAGCCCTGCTTGCAGGCCTCTTGTATTTGTGTCTAGAGTGCCCCACACTTACTGTACGAAGGAGGCCTGAAAACCCACTCTCTGGGGCTGCCTTTCCTGCCTGCAAGGTAGAGTGCCTGCCCGGCCGCCTTGGGGCTGAAAGTCACATTGGGCTGGGAAGTGCTTGCTGGGAAGTCAGTTTTCAGGGGCCATGGCCGCTGGCTGCACGTTTACCGTTAGGGCTCCCACACTGCCGGGGAGCATCAAGGCTCCCTCAAAATAGCTCTTCCGTCACGTTAGCTCTGCAGGAGAGAGCTCGCGAGAATAGGCCTTTCTTGACTCGCGAAGTGAGGCCCTGCTTGCAGGCCTCTTATTCTTGCGCCTGCAGAGCACCATACTTACTGTGCTCGGGAGGCCTGAAAACCCACTCTCAGGGGCTGCCTTTGCTCCCTCCTAGGAAGTCAGCCTGCCCGGCCGACTTCTGGCTGAAACTCACTTCGGGCTGTGAAGTGCTAGTTGGGAAGTCAGTTTTCAAGGTCAATGGCCGCTGGGTGCACGTGTATGCCTAGGGCTCCAACACTGCCAGGGACGTCAAGGTTTCTTCCACACAGTTCTTCTGTCACGTTAGCTCTGCAGGAGAGAGCTCGCGAGACTAGGCCTTTCTTGACTCGCGAAGTGAGGCCCTGCTTGCAGGCCTCTTATTCTTGTGTCTGCGGAGCACCATACTTACTGTGCTCGGGAGGTCTGAAAACCCACTCTCTGGGGCTGTCTTTCCTCCCTCCAAGGAAGTCAGCCTGCCCGGCCGACTTCTGGCTGAAACTGACTTCTGGGTGTAAAGTGCTAGTTGGGAAGTCAGTTTTCAAGGGCAATATCCGCTGGGTGCACGTGTATGCCTAGGGGTCCAACACTGCCAGAGACATCAACGTTTCTTCCACACAGTTCTTCCTTCACGTTTGGTCTGCAGGAGAGAGCTCGCGAGACTACGCCTTTCTTCCCTCGGGAAGTGAGTCCCTGCTTTCAGCCCTCTTCTACTGGCATCTGCAGAGCCCCACACTTGCTGTGCGAGGAAGCCCTGAAAACCAACTCTCAGGAGCTGTCTTTCCTCCTTCCAAGGAAGACAGCCTGCACGGCCGCCTTCGGGCTGAAAGTCACATTGGGCTGGGAAGTGCTTGCTGGGAAGTCAGTTTTCAGGGGCCATGGCCGCTGGCTGCACATGTACGCCTAGCGCTCCCACACTGCCCGGGAACTTCAAGGCTCCCTGCACACATCTCTTCCATCACGTTTGCTCTATAGCAGAGAGCTCTAGATACTAGGCCTTTCATGACTCGCGAAGTGAGTTGTTCTTGCGTCTGCAGAGCAGCATACTTGCTGTGAGCGAGAGGCCTGAAAACCCACTCTCTGGGGCTGCCATTCCTCCTTCCAAGGAAGACAGCCTGCTGGCCGCCTTCAGGCTGAAAGTCACATTGGGCTGGGAAGTGCTTGCTGGGAAGTCAGTTTTCAGGGGCCATGGCCGCTGGCTGCACGTTTACCGCTAGGGCTCCCACACTGCCGGGGAGCATCAAGGCTCCCTCAAAATAGCTCTTCCGTCACGTTAGCTCTGCAGGAGAGAGCTCGCGAGAATAGGCCTTTCTTGACTCGCGAAGTGAGGCCCTCCTTGCAAGCCTCTTATTCTTGCGTCTGCAGAGCACCATACTTACTGTGCTCGGGAGGCCTGAAAACCCACTCTCTGGGGCTGCCTTTCCTCCCTCCAAGGAAGTCAGCCTGCCCGGCTGACTTCTGGCTGAAACTCACTTCGGGCTGTGAAGTGCTAGTTGGGAAGTCAGTTTTCAAGGGCAATGGCCGCTGGCTGCACGTGTATGCCTAGGGCTCCAACACTGCCAGGGACATCAAGGTTTCTTCCACACAGTTCTTCTGTCACGTTAGCTCTGCAGGAGAGAGCTCGCGAGACTAGGCCTTTCTTCACTCGGGAAGTGAGGCCCTGCTTTCAGCCCTCTTCTACTGGCATCTGCAGAGCCCCACACTTGCTGTGCGAGGAAGCCCTGAAAACCAACTCTCAGGAGCTGTCTTTCCTCTTTCCAAGGAAGACAGCCTGCACGGCCGCCTTCGGGTTGAAAGTCACATTTGGCTGGGAAGTGCTTGCTGGGAAGTCAGTTTTCAGGGGCCATGGCCGCTGGCTGCACATGTACGCCTAGGGCTCCCAAACTGCCCGGGAACTTCAAGGCTCCCTGCACACATCTCTTCCATCACGTTTGCTCTATAGCAGAGAGCTCGCGAGACTAGGCCTTTCTTGACTCGCGAAGTGAGGCTCTGCTTTCAGGCCTGTTGTTCTTACGTCTGCAGAGCACCATACTTGCTGTGCGCCAGAGGCCTGAAAACCCACTCTGTGGGGCTGCCTTTCCTCCCTCCAAGGAAGTCAGCCTTACCGGCCGATTTCTGGCTGAAACTCACTTCGGGCTGTGAAGTGCTAGTTGGGAAGTCAATTTCAAGGGCAATGGCCGCTGGGTGCACGTGTATGCCTAGGGCTCCAACACTGCTCGGGAACATCATGGTTTCTTCCACACAGTTCTTCCTTCACGTTTGGTCTGCAGGAGAGAGCTCGCGAGACTAGGCCTTTTTTCACTCGGGAAGTGAGGTGCTACTTTAAGGCCTCTTGAACTTGCGTTTGCAAAGCCCCACACTTGCTGTGCGAGGAAGCCCTGAAAACCCACTCTCTGGGGCTGCCTTTCCTCCCTCCAAGGAAGACAGCCTGCCCGGCCGCCTTCGGGCTGAAAGTCACATTGGGCTGGGAAGTGCTTGCTGGGAAGTCAGTTTTCAGGGGCCATGGCCGCTGGCTGCTCATTTACAGCTAGGGCTCCCACACTGCCGGGGAGCATCAAGGCTCCCTCAAAATAGCTCTTCCCTCACGTTAGCTCTGCAGGAGAGAGCTCGCGAGAATAGGCCTTTCTTGACTCGCGAAGTGAGGCCCTGCTTGCAAGCCTCTTATTCTTGCGTCTGCGGAGCACCATACTTACTGTGCTCGGGAGGCCTGGAAACCCACTCTCTGGGGCTGCCTTTCCTCCCTCCAAGGAAGTCAGCCTGCCCGGCTGACTTCTGGCTGAAACTCACTTCGGGCTGTGAAGTGCTAGTTGGGAAGTCAGTTTTCAAGGGCAATGGCCGCTGGGTGCACGTGTATGCCTAGGGCTCCAACACTGCCAGAGACATCAACGTTTCTTCCACACAGTTCTTCCTTCACGTTTGGTCTGCAGGAGAGAGCTCGCGAGACTAGGCCTTTCTTCACTCGGGAAGTGAGGCCCTGCTTTCAGCCCTCTTCTACTGGCATCTGCAGAGCCCCACACTTGCTGTGCGAGGAAGCCCTGAAAACCAACTCTCAGGAGCTGTCTTTCCTCCTTCCAAGGAAGACAGCCTACACGGCCGCCTTCGGGCTGAAAGTCACATTGGGCTGGGAAGTGCTTGCTGGGAAGTCAGTTTTCAGGGGCCATGGCCGCTGGCTGCACATGTACGCCTAGGGCTCCCACACTGCCCGGGAACTTCAAGGCTCCCTGCACACATCTCTTCCATCACGTTTGCCCTATAGCAGAGAGCTCCAGGTACTAGGCCTTTCATGACTCGCGAAGTGAGTTGTTCTTGCGTCTGCAGAGCAGCATACTTGGTGTGCGCGAGAGGCCTGAAAACCCACTCTCTGGGGCTGCCTTTCCTCCTTCCAAGGAAGACAGCCTGCTGGCCGCCTTAGGGCTGAAAGTCACATTGGGCTGGGAAGTGCTAGCTGGGAAGACAGTTTTCAGGGGCCATGGCCGCTGGCTGCACATTTACGGTTAGGGCTCCCGCACTGCCCGGGAACATCAAGAATCCCTCGAAATAGGTTTTCCGTTACGTTTGCTCTGCAGGAGAGTGCTCGCGAGAGTAGGCCTTTCTTGACTCGGGAATGAGGCCCTGCTTACAGACCTTTGCACTGGCGTCTGCAGAGCCCCACCCTTGCTGTGCGAGGGAGGCCTGAAAACCCACTCTCTGGGGCTGCCTTTCCTCCCTCCAAGGAAGACAGCCAGCCCGGCCGCCTTCGGGTTGAAAGTCACAGTGGGCTGGGAATTGCTAGCTGGGAAGTCAGTTTTCAGGGGCCATGGCCGCTGGCTGCACGTATACGGCTAGGGGTCCCACACTGCCCGAGAGCATCAAGGCTCCCTCAAAACAGCTCTTCTGTCACGTTAGCTCTGCAGGAGAGAGCTCGCGAGACTAGGCCTTTCTTGACTCGCAAATGAAGCCCTGCTTGCAGGCCTCTTGTATTTGTGTCTAGAGTGCCCTACACTTACTGTACGAAGGAGGCCTGAAAACCCACTCTCTGGGGCTGCCTTTCCTGCCTGCAAGGTAGAGTGCCTGCCCGGCCGCCTTGGGGCTGAAAGTCACATAGGGCTGGGAAGTGCTTGCTGGGAAGTCAGTTTTCAGGGGCCATGGCCGCTGGCTGCACGTTTACCGCTAGGGCTCCCACACTGCCCGGGAGCATCAGGACTCCCTCAAAACAGCTCCTCCGTCACGTTAGCTCTGCAGGAGAGAGCACGCGAGACTAGGCCTGTCTTGACTCGCGAAGTGAGGCGCTGCTTGCAGGCCTCTTATTCTTGCGCCTGCAGAGCACCATACTTACTGTGCTCGGGAGGCCTGAAAACCCACTCTCAGAGGCTGCCTTTGCTCCCTCCTAGGAAGTCAGCCTGCCCGGCCGACTTCTGGCTGAAACTCACTTCGGGCTGTGAAGTGCTAGTTGGGAAGTCAGTTTTCAAGGTCAATGGCCGCTGGGTGCACGTGTATGCCTAGGGCTCCAACACTGCCAGGGACGTCAAGGTTTCTTCCACACAGTTCTTCTGTCACGTTAGCTCTGCAGGAGAGAGCTCGCGAGACTAGGCCTTTCTTGACTCGCGAAGTGAGGCCCTGCTTGCAGGCCTCTTATTCTTGTGTCTGCGGAGCACCATACTTACTGTGCTCGGGAGGCCTGAAAACCCACTCTCTGGGGCTGTCTTTCCTCCCTCCAAGGAAGTCACCTGCCCGGCCGACTTCTGGCTGAAACTGACTTCTGGGTGTAAAGTGCTAGTTGGGAAGTCAGTTTTCAAGGGCAATATCCGCTGGGTGCACGTGTATGCCTAGGGGTCCAACACTGCCAGAGACATCAACGTTTCTTCCACACAGTTCTTCCTTCACGTTTGGTCTGCAGGAGAGAGCTCGCGAGACTACGCCTTTCTTCCCTCGGGAAGTGAGGCCCTGCTTTCAGCCCTCTTCTACTGGCATCTGCAGAGCCCCACACTTGCTGTGCGAGGAAGCCCTGAAAACCAACTCTCAGGAGCTGTCTTTCCTCCTTCCAAGGAAGACAGCCTGCACGGCCGCCTTCGGGCTGAAAGTCACATTGGGCTGGGAAGTGCTTGCTGGGAAGTCAGTTTTCAGGGGCCATGGCCGCTGGCTGCACATGTACGCCTAGCGCTCCCACACTGCCCGGGAACTTCAAGGCTCCCTGCACACATCTCTTCCATCACGTTTGCTCTATAGCAGAGAGCTCTAGATACTAGGCCTTTCATGACTCGCGAAGTGAGTTGTTCTTGCGTCTGCAGAGCAGCATACTTGCTGTGAGCGAGAGGCCTGAAAACCCACTCTCTGGGGCTGCCATTCCTCCTTCCAAGGAAGACAGCCTGCTGGCCGCCTTCAGGCTGAAAGTCACATTGGGCTGGGAAGTGCTTGCTGGGAAGTCAGTTTTCAGGGGCCATGGCCGCTGGCTGCACGTTTACCGCTAGGGCTCCCACACTGCCGGGGAGCATCAAGGCTCCCTCAAAATAGCTCTTCCGTCACGTTAGCTCTGCAGGAGAGAGCTCGCGAGAATAGGCCTTTCTTGACTCGCGAAGTGAGGCCCTGCTTGCAAGCCTCTTATTCTTGCGTCTGCAGAGCACCATACTTACTGTGCTCGGGAGGCCTGAAAACCCACTCTCTGGGGCTGCCTTTCCTCCCTCCAAGGAAGTCAGCCTGCCCGGCTGACTTCTGGCTGAAACTCACTTCGGGCTGTGAAGTGCTAGTTGGGAAGTCAGTTTTCAAGGGCAATGGCCGCTGGCTGCACGTGTATGCCTAGGGCTCCAACACTGCCAGGGACATCAAGGTTTCTTCCACACAGTTCTTCTGTCACGTTAGCTCTGCAGGAGAGAGCTCGCGAGACTAGGCCTTTCTTCACTCGGGAAGTGAGGCCCTGCTTTCAGCCCTCTTCTACTGGCATCTGCAGAGCCCCACACTTGCTGTGCGAGGAAGCCCTGAAAACCAACTTCCAGGAGCTGTCTTTCCTCTTTCCAAGGAAGACAGCCTGCACGGCCGCCTTCGGGTTGAAAGTCACATTGGGCTGGGAAGTGCTTGCTGGGAAGTCAGTTTTCAGGGGCCATGGCCGCTGGCTGCACATGTACGCCTAGGGCTCCCACACTGCCCGGGAACTTCAAGGCTCCCTGCACACATCTCTTCCATCACGTTTGCTCTATAGCAGAGAGCTCGCGAGACTAGGCCTTTCTTGACTCGCGAAGTGAGGCTCTGCTTTCAGGCCTGTTGTTCTTACGTCTGCAGAGCACCATACTTGCTGTGCGCCAGAGGCCTGAAAACCCACTCTGTGGGGCTGCCTTTCCTCCACCCAAGGAAGTCAGCCTTACCGGCCGATTTCTGGCTGAAACTCACTTCGGGCTGTGAAGTGCTAGTTGGGAAGTCAATTTCAAGGGCAATGGCCGCTGGGTGCACGTGTATGCCTAGGGCTCCAACACTGCTCGGGAACATCATGGTTTCTTCCACACAGTTCTTCCTTCACGTTTGGTCTGCAGGAGAGAGCTCGCGAGACTAGGCCTTTTTTCACTCGGGAAGTGAGGTGCTACTTTAAGGCCTCTTGAACTTGCGTTTGCAAAGCCCCACACTTGCTGTGCGAGGAAGCCCTGAAAACCCACTCTCTGGGGCTGCCTTTCCTCCCTCCAAGGAAGACAGCCTGCCCGGCCGCCTTCGGGCTGAAAGTCACATTGGGCTGGGAAGTGCTTGCTGGGAAGTCAGTTTTCAGGGGCCATGGCCGCTGGCTGCTCATTTACAGCTAGGGCTCCCACACTGCCGGGGAGCATCAAGGCTCCCTCAAAATAGCTCTTCCGTCACGTTAGCTCTGCAGGAGAGAGCTCGCGAGAATAGGCCTTTCTTGACTCGCGAAGTGAGGCCCTGCTTGCAAGCCTCTTATTCTTGCGTCTGCGGAGCACCATACTTACTGTGCTCGGGAGGCCTGGAAACCCACTCTCTGGGGCTGCCTTTCCTCCCTCCAAGGAAGTCAGCCTGCCCGGCTGACTTCTGGCTGAAACTCACTTCGGGCTGTGAAGTGCTAGTTGGGAAGTCAGTTTTCAAGGGCAATGGCCGCTGGGTGCACGTGTATGCCTAGGGCTCCAACACTGCCAGAGACATCAACGTTTCTTCCACACAGTTCTTCCTTCACGTTTGGTCTGCAGGAGAGAGCTCGCGAGACTAGGCCTTTCTTCACTCGGGAAGTGAGGCCCTGCTTTCAGCCCTCTTCTACTGGCATCTGCAGAGCCCCACACTTGCTGTGCGAGGAAGCCCTGAAAACCAACTCTCAGGAGCTGTCTTTCCTCCTTCCAAGGAAGACAGCCTACACGGCCGCCTTCGGGCTGAAAGTCACATTGGGCTGGGAAGTGCTTGCTGGGAAGTCAGTTTTCAGGGGCCATGGCCGCTGGCTGCACATGTACGCCTAGGGCTCCCACACTGCCCGGGAACTTCAAGGCTCCCTGCACACATCTCTTCCATCACGTTTGCCCTATAGCAGAGAGCTCCAGGTACTAGGCCTTTCATGACTCGCGAAGTGAGTTGTTCTTGCGTCTGCAGAGCAGCATACTTGGTGTGCGCGAGAGGCCTGAAAACCCACTCTCTGGGGCTGCCTTTCCTCCTTCCAAGGAAGACAGCCTGCTGGCCGCCTTAGGGCTGAAAGTCACATTGGGCTGGGAAGTGCTAGCTGGGAAGACAGTTTTCAGGGGCCATGGCCGCTGGCTGCACATTTACGGTTAGGGCTCCCGCACTGCCCGGGAACATCAAGAATCCCTCGAAATAGGTTTTCCGTTACGTTTGCTCTGCAGGAGAGTGCTCGCGAGAGTAGGCCTTTCTTGACTCGGGAATGAGGCCCTGCTTACAGACCTTTGCACTGGCGTCTGCAGAGCCCCACCCTTGCTGTGCGAGGGAGGCCTGAAAACCCACTCTCTGGGGCTGCCTTTCCTCCCTCCAAGGAAGACAGCCAGCCCGGCCGCCTTCGGGTTGAAAGTCACAGTGGGCTGGGAATTGCTAGCTGGGAAGTCAGTTTTCAGGGGCCATGGCCGCTGGCTGCACGTATACGGCTAGGGGTCCCACACTGCCCGAGAGCATCAAGGCTCCCTCAAAACAGCTCTTCTGTCACGTTAGCTCTGCAGGAGAGAGCTCGCGAGACTAGGCCTTTCTTGACTCGCAAATGAAGCCCTGCTTGCAGGCCTCTTGTATTTGTGTCTAGAGTGCCCTACACTTACTGTACGAAGGAGGCCTGAAAACCCACTCTCTGGGGCTGCCTTTCCTGCCTGCAAGGTAGAGTGCCTGCCCGGCCGCCTTGGGGCTGAAAGTCACATAGGGCTGGGAAGTGCTTGCTGGGAAGTCAGTTTTCAGGGGCCATGGCCGCTGGCTGCACGTTTACCGCTAGGGCTCCCACACTGCCCGGGAGCATCAGGACTCCCTCAAAACAGCTCCTCCGTCACGTTAGCTCTGCAGGAGAGAGCACGCGAGACTAGGCCTGTCTTGACTCGCGAAGTGAGGCGCTGCTTGCAGGCCTCTTATTCTTGCGCCTGCAGAGCACCATACTTACTGTGCTCGGGAGGCCTGAAAACCCACTCTCAGAGGCTGCCTTTGCTCCCTCCTAGGAAGTCAGCCTGCCCGGCCGACTTCTGGCTGAAACTCACTTCGGGCTGTGAAGTGCTAGTTGGGAAGTCAGTTTTCAAGGTCAATGCCCGCTGGGTGCACGTGTATGCCTAGGGCTCCAACACTGCCAGGGACATCAAGGTTTCTTCCACACAGTTCTTCTGTCACGTTAGCTCTGCAGGAGAGAGCTCGCGAGACTAGGCCTTTCTTGACTCGCGAAGTGAGGCCCTGCTTGCAGGCCTCTTATTCTTGTGTCTGCGGAGCACCATACTTACTGTGCTCGGGAGGCCTGAAAACCCACTCTCTGGGGCTGCCTTTCCTCCCTCCAAGGAAGTCAGCCTGCCCGGATGACTTCTGGCTGAAACTCACTTCGGGCTGTGAAGTGCTAGTTGGGAAGTCAGTTTTCAAGGGCAATGGCCGCTGGGTGCACGTGTATGCCTAGGGCTCCAACACTGCCAGGGACATCAAGGTTTCTTCCACACAGTTCTTCTGTCACGTTAGCTCTGCAGGAGAGAGCTCGCGAGACTAGGCCTTTCTTCACTCGGGAAGTGAGGCCCTGCTTTCAGCCCTCTTCTACTGGCATCTGCAGAGCCCCACACTTGCTGTGCGAGGAAGCCCTGAAAACCAACTCTCAGGAGCTGTCTTTCCTCCTTCCAAGGAAGACAGCCTGCACGGCCGCCTTCGGGCTGAAAGTCACATTGGGCTGGGAAGTGCTTGCTGGGTAGTCAGTTTTCAGGGGCCATGGCCGCTGGCTGCACGTATACGGCTAGGGGTCCCACACTGCCCGAGAGCATCAAGGCTCCCTCAAAACAGCTCTTCTGTCACGTTAGCTCTGCAGGAGAGAGCTCGCGAGACTAGGCCTTTCTTGACTCGCAAATGAAGCCCTGCTTGCAGGCCTCTTGTATTTGTGTCTAGAGTGCCCTACACTTACTGTACGAAGGAGGCCTGAAAACCCACTCTCTGGGGCTGCCTTTCCTGCCTGCAAGGTAGAGTGCCTGCCCGGCCGCCTTGGGGCTGAAAGTCACATAGGGCTGGGAAGTGCTTGCTGGGAAGTCAGTTTTCAGGGGCCATGGCCGCTGGCTGCACGTTTACCGCTAAGGCTCCCACACTGCCCGGGAGCATCAGGACTCCCTCAAAACAGCTCCTCCGTCACGTTAGCTCTGCAGGAGAGAGCACGCGAGACTAGGCCTGTCTTGACTCGCGAAGTGAGGCGCTGCTTGCAGGCCTCTTATTCTTGCGCCTGCAGAGCACCATACTTACTGTGCTCGGGAGGCCTGAAAACCCACTCTCAGGGGCTGCCTTTGCTCCCTCCTAGGAAGTCAGCCTGCCCGGCCGACTTCTGGCTGAAACTCACTTCGGGCTGTGAAGTGCTAGTTGGGAAGTCAGTTTTCAAGGTCAATGCCCGCTGGGTGCACGTGTATGCCTAGGGCTCCAACACTGCCAGGGACATCAAGGTTTCTTCCACACAGTTCTTCTGTAACGTTAGCTCTGCAGGAGAGATCTCGCGAGACTAGGCCTTTCTTGACTCGCGAAGTGAGGCCCTGCTTGCAGGCCTCTTATTCTTGTGTCTGCGGAGCACCATACTTACTGTGCTCGGGAGGCCTGAAAACCCACTCTCTGGGGCTGCCTTTCCTCCCTCCAAGGAAGTCAGCCTGCCCGGATGACTTCTGGCTGAAACTCACTTCGGGCTGTGAAGTGCTAGTTGGGAAGTCAGTTTTCAAGGGCAATGGCCGCTGGGTGCACGTGTATGCCTAGGGCTCCAACACTGCCAGGGACATCAAGGTTTCTTCCACACAGTTCTTCTGTCACGTTAGCTCTGCAGGAGAGAGCTCGCGAGACTAGGCCTTTCTTCACTCGGGAAGTGAGGCCCTGCTTTCAGCCCTCTTCTACTGGCATCTGCAGAGCCCCACACTTGCTGTGCGAGGAAGCCCTGAAAACCAACTCTCAGGAGCTGTCTTTCCTCCTTCCAAGGAAGACAGCCTGCACGGCCGCCTTCGGGCTGAAAGTCACATTGGGCTGGGAAGTGCTTGCTGGGAAGTCAGTTTTCAGGGGCCATGGCCGCTGGCTGCACATGTACGCCTAGCGCTCCCACACTGCCCGGGAAATTCAAGGCTCCCTGCACACATCTCTTCCATCACGTTTGCTCTATAGCAGAGAGCTCCAGATACTAGGACTTTCATGACTCGCGAAGTGAGTTGTTCTTGCGTCTGCAGAGCAGCATACTTGCTGTGCGCGAGAGGCCTGAAAACCCACTCTCTGGGGCTGCCATTCCTCCTTCCAAGGAAGACAGCCTGCTGGCCGCCTTCGGGCTGAAAGTCACATTGGGCTGGGAAGTGCTAGCTGGGAAGTCAGTTTTCAGGGGCCATGGCCGCTGGCTGCACATTTACGGTTAGGGCTCCCGCACTGCCCGGGAACATCAAGAATCCCTCGAAATAGGTTTTCCGTTACGTTTGCTCTGCAGGAGAGTGCTCGCGAGACTAGGCCTTTCTTGACTCGGGAATGAGGCCCTGCTTACGGACCTTTGCACTGGCGTCTGCAGAGCCCCACCCTTGCTGTACGAGGGAGGCCTGAAAACCCACTCTCTGCGGCTGCCTTTCCTCCCTCCAAGGAAGACAGCCAGCCCGGCCGCCTTCGTGTTGAAAGTCACAGTAGGCTGGGATTTGCTAGCTGGGAAGTCAGTTTTCAGGGGCCATGGCCGCTGGCTGCACGTATACGGCTAGGGGTCCCACACTTCCCGAGAGCATCAAGGCTCCCTCAAATCAGCTCTTCCGTAACGTTAGCTCTGCAGGAGAGAGCTCGCGAGACTAGGCCTTTCTTGACTCGCAAATGAAGCCCTGCTTGCAGGCCTCTTGTATTTGTGTCTAGAGTGCCCCACACTTACTGTACGAAGGAGGCCTGAAAACCCACTCTCTGGGGCTGCCTTTCCTGCCTGCAAGGTAGAGTGCCTGCCCGGCCGCCTTGGGGCTGAAAGTCACATTGGGCTGGGAAGTGCTTGCTGGGAAGTCAGTTTTCAGGGGCCATGGCCGCTGGCTGCACGTTTACCGCTAGGGCTCCCACACTGCCGGTGAGCATCAAGGCTCCCTCAAAATAGCTCTTCCGTCACGTTAGCTCTGCAGGAGAGAGCTCGCGAGAATAGGCCTTTCTTGACTCGCGAAGTGAGGCCCTGCTTGCAAGCCTCTTATTCTTGCGTCTGCGGAGCACCATACTTACTGTGCTCGGGAGGCCTGGAAACACACTCTCTGGGGCTGCCTTTCCTCCCTCCAAGGAAGGCAGCCTGCCCGGCTGACTTCTGGCTGAAACTCACTTCGGGGTGTGAAGTGCTAGTTGGGAAGTCAGTTTTCAAGGGCAATGGCCGCTGGGTGCACGTGTATGCCTAGGGCTCCAACACTGCCAGAGACATCAACGTTTCTTCCACACAGTTCTTCCTTCACGTTTGGTCTGCAGGAGAGAGCTCGCGAGACTAGGCCTTTCTTGACTCGCAAATGAAGCGCTGCTTGCAGGCCTCTTGTACTTGTGTCTAGAGTGCCCCACACTTACTGTACGAAGGAGGCCTGAAAACCCACTCTCTGGGGCTGCCTTTCCTCCTTCCAAGGAAGTCAGCCTGCCCGGCTGACTTCTGGCTGAAACTCACTTCGGGCTGTGAAGTGCCTAGTTGGGAAGTCAGTTTTCAAGGGCAATGGCCGCTGGGTGCACGTGTATGCCTAGGGCTGCAACACTGCCAGAGACATCAACGTTTCTTCCACACAGTTCTTCCTTCACGTTTGGTCTGCAGGAGAGAGCTCGCGAGACTAGGCCTTTCTTCCCTCGGGAAGTGAGGCCCTGCTTTCAGCCCTCTTCTACTGGCATCTGCAGAGCCCCACACTTGCTGTGCGAGGAAGCCCTGAAAACCAACTCTCAGGAGCTGTCTTTCCTCCTTCCAAGGAAGACAGCCTGCACGGCCGCCTTCAGGCTGAAAGTCACATTGGGCTGGGAAATGCTTGCTGGGAAGTCAGTTTTCAGGGGCCATGGCCGCTGGCTGCACATGTACGCCTAGGGCGCCCACACTGCCCGGGAACTTCAAGGCTCCCTGCACACATCTCTTCCATCACGTTTGCTCTATAGCAGAGAGCTCCAGATACTAGGCCTTTCATGACTCGCGAAGTGAGTTGTTCTTGCGTCTGCAGAGCACCATACTTGCTGTGCGCGAGAGGCCTGAAAACCCACTCTCTGGGGCTGCCTTTCCTCCTTCCAAGGAAGACAGCCTGCTGGCCGCCTTCGGGCTGAAAGTCACATTGGGCTGGGAAGTGCTTGCTTGGAAGTCAGTTTTCAGGGGCCATGGCCGCTGGCTGCACATTTACGGTTAGGGCTCCCGCACTGCCCGGGAACATCAAGAATCCCTCGAAATAGGTTTTCCGTTACGTTTGCTCTGCAGGAGAGTGCTCGCGAGACTAGGCCTTTCTTGACTCGGGAATGAGGCCCTGCTTACGGACCTTTGCACTGGCGTCTGCAGAGCCCCACCCTTGCTGTGCGAGGGAGGCCTGAAAACCCACTCTCTGGGGCTGCCTTTCCTCCCTCCAAGGAAGACAGCCAGCCCGGCCGCCTTCGGGTTGAAAGTCACAGTGGGCTGGGAATTGCTAGCTGGGAAGTCAGTTTTCAGGGGCCATGGCCGCTGGCTGCTCATTTACAGCTAGGGCTCCCACACTGCCCGGGAGCATCAAGGCTCCCTCAAAACAGCTCCTCCGTCACGTTAGCTCTGCAGGAGAGAGCTCGCGAGACTAGGCCTTTCTTGACTCGCAAATGAAGCCCTGCCTGCAGGCCTCTTGTACTTGCGTCTAGAGTGCCCCACACTTACTGTACGAAGGAGGCCTGAAAACCAACTCTCTGGGACTGGCTTTCCTGCCTGCAAGGTAGAGTGCCTGCCCGGCCGCCTTGGGGCTGAAAGTCACATTGGGCTGGGAAGCGCTTGCTGGGAAGTCGGTTTTCAGGGGCCATGGCCGCTGGCTGCACGATTACCGCTAGGGCTCCCACACTGCCGGGGAGCATCAAGGCTCCCTCAAAATAGCTCTTCAGTCACGTTAGCTCTGCAGGAGAGAGCTCGCGAGACTAGGCCTTTCTTGACTCGCGAAGTGAGGCCCTGCTTGCAGGCCTCTTATTCTTGTGTCTGCGGAGCACCATACTTACTGTGCTCGGGAGGCCTGAAAACCCACTCTCTGGGGCTGCCTTTCCTCCCTCCAAGGAAGTCAGCCTGCCCGGATGACTTCTGGCTGAAACTCACTTCGGGCTGTGAAGTGCTAGTTGGGAAGTCAGTTTTCAAGGGCAATGGCCGCTGGGTGCACGTGTATGCCTAGGGCTCCAACACTGCCAGGGACATCAAGGTTTCTTCCACACAGTTCTTCTGTCAAGTTAGCTCTGCAGGAGAGAGCTCGCGAGACTAGGCCTTTCTTCACTCGGGAAGTGAGGCCCTGCTTTCAGCCCTCTTCTACTGGCATCTGCAGAGCCCCACACTTGCTGTGCGAGGAAGCCCTGAAAACCAACTCTCAGGAGCTGTCTTTCCTCCTTCCAAGGAAGACAGCCTGCTGGCCGCCTTCGGGCTGAACGTCACATTGGGCTGGGAAGTGCTTGCTGGGAAGTCAGTTTTCAGGGGCCATGGCCGCCGGCTGCACATTTACGGTTAGGGCTCCCGCACTGCCCGGGAACATCAAGAATCCCTCGAAATAGGTTTTCCGTTACGTTTGCTCTGCAGGAGAGTGCTCGCGAGACTAGGCCTTTCTTGACTCGGGAATGAGGCCCTGCTTACGGACCTTTGCACTGGCGTCTGCAGAGCCCCACCCTTGCTGTGCGAGGGAGGCCTGAAAACCCACTCTCTGGGGCTGCCTTTCCTCCCTGCAAGGAAGACAGCCAGCCCGGCCGCCTTCGGGTTGAAAGTCACAGTGGGCTGGGAATTGCTTGCTGGGAAGTCAGTTTTCAGGTGCCATGGCCGCTGGCTGCTCATTTACAGCTAGGGCTCCCACATTGCCCGGGAGCATCAGGACTCCCTCAAAACAGCTCCTCCGTCACGTTAGCTCTGCAGGAGAGAGCACGCGAGACTAGGCCTGTCTTGACTCGCGAAGTGAGGCCCTGCTTGCAGGCCTCTTATTCTTGCGCCTGCAGAGCACCATACTTACTGTGCTCGGGAGGCCTGAAAACCCACTCTCAGGGCCTGCCTTTGCTCCCTCCTAGGCAGTCAGCCTGCCCGGCCGACTTCTGGCTGAAACTCACTTCGGGCTGTGAAGTGCTAGTTGGGAAGTCAGTTTTCAAGGTCAAGGGCCGCTGGGTGCACGTGTATGCCTAGGGCTCCAACACTGCCAGGGACATCAAGGTTTCTTCCACACAGTTCTTCTGTCACGTTAGCTCTGCAGGAGAGAGCTCGCGAGACTAGGCCTTTCTTGACTCGCGAAGTGAGGCCCTGCTTGCAGGCCTCTTATTCTTGTGTCTGCGGAGCACCATACTTACTGTGCTCGGGAGGCCTGAAAACCCACTCTCTGGGGCTGCCTTTCCTCCCTCCAAGGAAGACAGCCAGCCCGGCCGCCTTCGGGTTGAAAGTCACAGCAGGCTGGGATTTGCTAGCTGGGAAGTCAGTTTTCAGGGGCCATGGCCGCTGGCTGCACGTATACGGCTAGGGGTCCCACACTGCCCGAGAGCATCATGGCTGCCTCAAAACAGCTCTTCCGTCACGTTAGCTCTGCAGGAGAGAGCTCGCGAGACTAGGCCTTTCTTGACTCGCAAATGAAGCCCTGCTTGCAGGCCTCTTGTATTTGTGTCTAGAGTGCCCCACACTTACTGTACGAAGGAGGCCTGAAAACCCACTCTCTGGGGCTGCCTTTCCTGCCTGCAAGGTAGAGTGCCTGCCCGGCCGCCTTGGGGCTGAAAGTCACATTGGGCTGGGAAGTGCTTGCTGGGAAGTCAGTTTTCAGGGGCCATGGCCGCTGGCTGCACGTTTACCGTTAGGGCTCCCACACTGCCGGGAGCATCAAGGCTCCCTCAAAATAGCTCTTCCGTCACGTTAGCTCTGCAGGAGAGAGCTCGCGAGAATAGGCCTTTCTTGACTCGCGAAGTGAGGCCCTGCTTGCAGGCCTCTTATTCTTGTGTCTGCGGAGCACCATACTTACTGTGCTCGGGAGGCCTGAAAACCCACTCTCTGGGGCTGTCTTTCCTCCCTCCAAGGAAGTCAGCCTGCCCGGCCGACTTCTGGCTGAAACTGACTTCTGGGTGTAAAGTGCTAGTTGGGAAGTCAGTTTTCAAGGGCAATATCCGCTGGGTGCACGTGTATGCCTAGGGGTCCAACACTGCCAGAGACATCAACGTTTCTTCCACACAGTTCTTCCTTCACGTTTGGTCTGCAGGAGAGAGCTCGCGAGACTACGCCTTTCTTCCCTCGGGAAGTGAGGCCCTGCTTTCAGCCCTCTTCTACTGGCATCTGCAGAGCCCCACACTTGCTGTGCGAGGAAGCCCTGAAAACCAACTCTCAGGAGCTGTCTTTCCTCCTTCCAAGGAAGACAGCCTGCACGGCCGCCTTCGGGCTGAAAGTCACATTGGGCTGGGAAGTGCTTGCTGGGAAGTCAGTTTTCAGGGGCCATGGCCGCTGGCTGCACATGTACGCCTAGCGCTCCCACACTGCCCGGGAACTTCAAGGCTCCCTGCACACATCTCTTCCATCACGTTTGCTCTATAGCAGAGAGCTCGCGAGAGTAGGCCTTTCTTGACTCGCGAAGTGAGGCTCTGCTTTCAGGCCTGTTGTTCTTACGTCTGCAGAGCACCATACTTGCTGTGCGCCAGAGGCCTGAAAACCCACTCTGTGGGGCTGCCTTTCCTCCCTCCAAGGAAGTCAGCCTTACCGGCCGACTTCTGGCTGAAACTCACTTCGGTCTGTGAAGTGCTAGTTGGGAAGTCAATTTCAGGGGCAATGGCCGCTGGGTGCACGTGTATGCCTAGGGCTCCAACACTGCTCGGGAACATCATGGTTTCTTCCACACAGTTCTTCCTTCACGTTTGGTCTGCAGGAGAGAGCTCGCGAGACTAGGCCTTTTTTCACTCGGGAAGTGAGGTGCTACTTTAAGGCCTCTTGAACTTGCGTTTGCAAAGCCCCACACTTGCTGTGCGAGGAAGCCCTGAAAACCCACTCTCTGGGGCTGCCTTTCCTCCCTCCAAGGAAGACAGCCTGCCCGGCCGCCTTCGGGCTGAAAGTCACATTGGGCTGGGAAGTGCTTGCTGGGAAGTCAGTTTTCAGGGGCCATGGCCGCTGGCTGCTCATTTACAGCTAGGGCTCCCACACTGCCGGGGAGCATCAAGGCTCCCTCAAAATAGCTCTTCCGTCACGTTAGCTCTGCAGGAGAGAGCTCGCGAGAATAGGCCTTTCTTGACTCGCGAAGTGAGGCCCTGCTTGCAAGCCTCTTATTCTTGCGTCTGCGGAGCACCATACTTACTGTGCTCGGGAGGCCTGGAAACCCACTCTCTGGGGCTGCCTTTCCTCCCTCCAAGGAAGTCAGCCTGCCCGGCCGACTTCTGGCTGAAACTCACTTCGGGGTGTGAAGTGCTAGTTGGGAAGTCAGTTTTCAAGGGCAATGGCCGCTGGGTGCACGTGTATGCCTAGGGCTCCAACACTGCCAGAGACATCAACGTTTCTTCCACACAGTTCTTCCTTCACGTTTGGTCTGCAGGAGAGAGCTCGCGAGACTAGGCCTTTTTTCACTCGGGAAGTGAGGCCCTGCTTTCAGCCCTCTTCTACTGGCATCTGCAGAGCCCCACACTTGCTTTGCGAGGAAGCCCTGAAAACCAACTCTCAGGAGCTGTCTTTCCTCCTTCCAAGGAAGACAGCCTGCACGGCCGCCTTCGGGCTGAAAGTCACATTGGGCTGGGAAGTGCTTGCTGGGAAGTCAGTTTTCAGGGGCCATGGCCGCTGGCTGCACATGTACGCCTAGGGCTCCCACACTGCCCGGGAACTTCAAGGCTCCCTGCACACATCTCTTCCATCTCGTTTGCTCTATAGCACAGAGCTCGCGAGACTAGGCCTTTCTTGACTCGCGAAGTGAGGCTCTGCTTTCAGGCCTGTTGTTCTTACGTCTGCAGAGCACCATACTTGCTGTGCGCGAGAGGCCTGAAAACCCACTCTCTGGGGCTGCCTTTCCTCCTTCCAAGGAAGACAGCCTGCTGGCCGCCTTCGGGCTGAACGTCACATTGGGCTGGGAAGTGCTAGCTGGGAAGTCAGTTTTCAGGTGCCATGGCCGCCTGCTGCACATTTACGGTTAGGGCTCCCACACTGCCCGGGAACATCAAGAATCCCTCGAAATAGGTTTTCCGTTACGTTTGCTCTGCAGGAGAGTGCTCGCGAGACTAGGCCTTTCTTGACTCGGGAATGAGGCCCTGCTTACGGACCTTTGCACTGGCGTCTGCAGAGCCCCACCCTTGCTGTGCGAGGGAGGCCTGAAAACCCACTCTCTGGCGCTGCCTTTCCTCCCTGCAAGGAAGACAGCCAGCCCGGCCGCCTTCGGGTTGAAAGTCACAGTGGGCTGGGAATTGCTTGCTGGGAAGTCAGTTTTCAGGTGCCATGGCCGCTGGCTGCTCATTTACAGCTAGGGCTCCCACATTGCCCGGGAGCATCAGGACTCCCTCAAAACAGCTCCTCCGTCACGATAGCTCTGCAGGAGAGAGCACGCGAGACTAGGCCTGTCTTGACTCGCGAAGTGAGGCCCTGCTTGCAGGCCTCTTATTCTTGCGCCTGCAGAGCACCATACTTACTGTGCTCGGGAGGCCTGAAAACCCACTCTCAGGGGCTGCCTTTGCTCCCTCCTAGGAAGTCAGCCTGCCCGGCCGACTTCTGGCTGAAACTCACTTCGGGGTGTGAAGTGCTAGTTGGGAACTCAGTTTTCAAGGTCAATGGCCGCTGGGTGCACGTGTATGCCTAGGGCTCCAACACTGCCAGGGACATCAAGGTTTCTTCCACACAGTTCTTCTGTCACGTTAGCTCTGCAGGAGAGAGCTCGCGAGACTAGGCCTTTCTTGACTCGCGAAGTGAGGCCCTGCTTGCAGGCCTCTTATTCTTGTGTCTGCGGAGCACCATACTTACTGTGCTCGGGAGGCCTGAAAACCCACTCTCTGGGGCTGCCTTTCCTCCCTCCAAGGAAGTCAGCCTCCCCGGCTGACTTCTGGCTGAAACTCACTTCGGGCTGTGAAGTGCTAGTTGGGAAGTCAGTTTTCAAGGTCAATGGCCGCTGGGTGCACGTGTATGCCTAGGGCTCCAACACTGCCAGGGACATCAAGGTTTCTTCCACACAGTTCTTCTGTCACGTTAGCTCTGCAGGAGAGAGCTCGCGAGACTAGGCCTTTCTTGACTCGCTAAGGGAGGCCCTGCTTGCAGGCCTCTTCTACTGGCATCTGCAGAGCCCCACACTTGCTGTGCGAGGAAGCCCTGAAAACCAACTCTCAGGAGCTGTCTTTCCTCCTTCCAAGGAAGACAGCCTGCACGGCCGCCTTCGGGCTGAAAGTCACATTGGGCTGGGAAGTGCTTGCTGGGAAGTCAGTTTTCAGTGGCCATGTCCGCTGGCTGCACATGTACGCCTAGGGCTCCCACACTGCCCGGGAACTTCAAGGCTCCCTGCACACATCTCTTCCATCACGTTTGCTCTATAGCAGAGAGCTCCAAATACTAGGCCTTTCATGACTCGCGAAGTGAGTTGTTCTTGCGTCTGCAGAGCAGCATAATTGCTGTGCGCGAGAGGCCTGAAAACCCACTCTCTGGGGCTGCCTTTCCTCCTTCCAAGGAAGACATCCTGCTGGCCGCCTTCGGGCTGAAAGTCACATTGGGCTGGGAAGTGCGAGCTGGGAAGTCAGTTTTCAGGGGCCATGGCCGCTGGCTGCACATTTACGGTTAGGGCTCCCGCACTGCCCGGGAACATCAACAATCCCTCGAAATAGGTTTTCCGTTACGTTTGCTCTGCAGGAGAGTGCTCGCGAGACTAGGCCTTTCTTGACTCGGGAATGAGGCCCTGCTTACGGACCTTTGCACTGGCGTCTGCAGAGCCCCACCCTTGCTGTACGAGGGAGGCCTGAAAACCCACTCTCTGGGGCTGCCTTTCCTCCCTCCAAGGAAGACAGCCAGCCCGGCCGCCTTCGGGTTGAAAGTCACAGTGGGCTGGGAATTGCTAGCTGGGAAGTCAGTTTTCAGGGGCCATGGCCGCTGGCTGCACGTATACGGCTAGGGGTCCCACACTGCCCGGGAGCATCAAGGATCCCCCAAACAGCTCTTCCGTCACGTTAGCTCTGCAGGAGAGAGCTCGGGAGACTAGGCCTTTCTTGACTCGCAAAATGAAGCCCTGCTTGCAGGCCTCTTGTACTTGCGTCTAGTGTGCCCCACACTTGCTGTACCAAGGAGGCCTGAAAACCCACTCTCTGGGGCTGCCTTTCCTGCCGGAAAGGTAGAGTGCCTGCCCGCCCGCCTTCGGGCTGAAGTCACATTGGGCTGGGAAGTGCTAGCTTGGAAGTTAATTTTCAGGGGCCATGGCCGCTGGTTGCACATGTACGCCTAGGGCTCCCACACTGTCCGGGAACTTCAAGGCTCCCTGCACACATCTCTTCCATCACGTTTTCTCTATATCAGAGAGCTCGCGAGACTAGGCCTTTCTTGACTCGCGAAGTGAGGCTCTGCTTTCAGGCCTGTTGTTCTTACGTCTGCAGAGCACCATACTTGCTGTGCCCCAGAGGCCGGAAAACCCACTCTCTGGGGCTGCCTTTCCTCCCTCCAAGGAAGTCAGCCTTCCCGGCCGACTTTCTGGCTGAAACTCACTTCGGGCTGTGAAGTGCTAGTTGAGAAGTCAATTTCAGGGGCAATGGCCGCTGGGTGCAAGTGTATGCCTAGGGCTCCAACACTGCTCGGGAACATCAAGGTTTCTTCCACACAGTTCTTCTTTCACGTTTGGTCTGCAGGAGAGAGCTCGCGAAACTAGGCCTTTTTTCACTCGGGAAGTGAGGTGCTACTTTAAGGCCTCTTGAACTTCCGTTTGCAGAGCCCCACACTTGCTGTGCGAGGAAGCCCTGAAAAACCACTCTCTGGGGCTGCCTTTCCTCCCTCCAAGGAAGACAGCCTGCCCGGCCGCCTTCGGGCTGAAAGTCACATTGGGCTGGGAAGTGCTAGCTGGGAAGTCAATTTTCAGGGGTTATGGCCGCTGTGTGCACATGTACGCCTAGGGCTCCCACACTGCCCGGAAACTTCAAGGCTCCCTGCACACATCGCTTCCATCACGTTTGCTCTATAGCAGAGATCGCCAGATACTAGGCCTTTCATGACTCGCGAAGTGAGGCCCTGCTTGCAGGCCTGTTGTTCTTGCGTCTGCAGAGCACCATCCTTGCTGTGCGCGAGAGGCCTGAAAACCCACTCTCTGGGGCTGCCTTTCCTCCTTCCAAGGAAGACAGCCTGCTGGCCGCCTTCGGGCTGAAAGTCACATTGGGCTGGGAAGTGCTAGCTGGGAAGTCAGTTTTCAGGTGCCATGGCCGCTGGCTGCACATTTACGGTTAGGGCTCCCGCACTGCCCGGGAACATCAAGAATCCCTCGAAATAGGTTTTCCGTTACGTTTGCTCTGCAGGAGAGTGCTCGCGAGACTAGGCCTTTCTTGACTCGGGAATGAGGCCCTGCTTACGGACCTTTGCACTGGCGTCTGGAGAGCCCCACCCTTGCTGTGAGAGGGAGGCCTGAAAACCCACTCTCTGGGGCTGCCTTTCCTCCCTCCAAGGAAGACAGCCAGCCCGGCCGCCTTCGGGTTGAAAGTCACAGTGGGCTGGGAATTGCTAGCTGGGAAGTCAGTTTTCAGGGGCCATGGCCGCTGGCTGCTCATTTACAGCTAGGGCTCCCACACTGCCCGGGAGCATCAAGGCTCCCTCAAAACAGCTCCTCCGTCACGTTAGCTCTGCAGGAGAGAGCTCGCGAGACTAGGCCTTTCTTGACTCGCAAATGAAGCCCTGCCTGCAGGCCTCTTGTACTTGCGTCTAGAGTGCCCCACACTTACTGTACGAAGGAGGCCTGAAAACCAACTCTCTGGGGCTAGCTTTCCTGCCTGCAAGGTAGAGTGCCTGCCCGGCCGCCTTGGGGCTGAAAGTCACATTGGGCTGGGAAGCGCTTGCTGGGAAGTCGGTTTTCAGGGGCCATGGCCGCTGGCTGCACGATTACCGCTAGGGCTCCCACACTGCCGGGGAGCATCAAGGCTCCCTGAAAATAGCTCTTCCGTCACGTTAGCTCCGCAGGAGAGAGCTCGCGAGACTAGGCCTTTCTTGACTCGCGAAGTGAGGCCCTGCGTGCAGGCCTCTTATTCTTGTGTCTGCGGAGCACCTACTTACTGTGCTCGGGAGGCCTGAAAACCCACTCTCTGGGGCTGCCTTTCCTCCCTCCAAGGAAGTCAGCCTGCACGGCCGACTTCTGGCTGAAACTCACTTCGGGATGTGCAGTGCTAGTTGGGAAGTCAGTTTTCAAGGGCAATGGCCGCTGGGTTCACGTGTATGCCTAGGGCTCCAACACTGCCAGAGACATCAAGGTTTCTTCCCCACAGTTCTTCCTTCACGTTTGGTCTGCAGGAGAGAGCTCGCGAGACTAGGCCTTTCTTCCCTCGGGAAGTGAGGCCCTACTTTCAGCCCTCTTCTACTGGCATCTGCAGAGCCCCACACTTGCTGTGCGAGGAAGCCCTGCAAACCAACTCTCAGGAGCTGTCTTTCTCCTTCCAAGGAAGACAGCCTGCACGACCGCCTTCGGGCTGAAAGTCACATTGGGCTGGGAAGTGCTTGCTGGGAAGTCAGTTTTCAGGGGCCATGGCCGCTGGCTGCACATGTACGCCTAGGGCTCCCACACTGCCCGGGAACTTCAAGGCTCCCTGCACACATCTCTTCCATCACGTTTGCTCTATAGCAGAGAGCTCCAGATACTAGGCCTTTCATGACTCGCGAAGTGAGTTGTTCTTGCGTCTGCAGAGCAGCATACTTGCTGTGCGCGAGATGCCTGAAAACCCACTCTCTGGGGCTGCCTTTCCTCCTTCCAAGGAAGACAGCTTGCTGGCCGCCTTCGGGCTGAACGTCACATTGGGCTGGGAAGTGCTAGCTGGGAAGTCAGTTTTCAGGTGCCATGGCCGCTGGCTGCACATTTACGGTTAGGGCTCCCGCAGTGCCCGGGAACATCAAGAATCCCTCGAAATAGGTTTTCTGTTACGTTTGCTCTGCAGGAGAGTGCTCGCGAGACTAGGCTTTTCTTGACTCGGGAATGAGGCCCTGCTTACGGACCTTTCCACTGGCGTCTGCAGAGCCCTACCCTTGCTGTACGAGGGAGGCCTGAAAACCCACTCTCTGGGGCTGCCTTTCCTCCCTCCAAGGAAGACAGCCAGCCCGGCCGCCTTCGTGTTGAAAGTCACAGTGGGCTGGGAATTGCTAGCTGGGAAGTCAGTTTTCAGGGGCCATGGCCGCTGGCTGCACGTATACGGCTAGGGGTCCCACACTGCCCGGGAGCATCAAGGCTCCCTCAAAACAGCTCTTCCGTCATGCTAGCTCTGCAGGAGAGAGCTCGGGAGACTAGGCCTTTCTTGACTCGCAAAGTGAAGGCCTGCTTGCAGGCCTCTTGTACTAGCGTCTAGAGTGCCCAACACTTGCTGTACCAAGGAGGCCTGAAAACCCACTCTCTGGGGCTGCCTTTCCTGCCGGCAAGGTAGAGTGCCTGCCCGCCCGCCTTCGGGCTGAAGTCACATTGGGCTGGGAAGTGCTAGCTGGGAAGTTAATTTTCAGGGGTCATGGCCGCTGGTTGCACATGTACGCCTAGGGCTCCCACACTGTCCGGGAACTTCAAGGCTCCCTGCACACATCTCTTCCATCACGTTTGCTCTATAGCAGAGAGCTCGCGAGACTAGGCCTTTCTTGACTTGCGAAGTGAGGCTCTGCTTTCAGGCCTGTTGTTCTTACGTCTGCAGAGCACCATACTTGCTGTGCGCCAGAGGCCTGAAAACCCACTCTCTGGGGCTGCCTTTCCTCCCTCCAAGGAAGTCAGCCTTCCCGGCCGACTTTCTGGCTGAAACTCACTTCGGGCTGTGAAGTGCTAGTTGAGAAGTCAATTTCAGGGGCAATGGCCGCTGGGTGCCCGTGGATGCCTAGGGCTCCAACACTGCTCGGGAACATCAAGGTTTCTTCCACACAGTTCTTCCTTCACGTTTGGTCTGCAGGAGAGAGCTCGCGAAACTAGGCCTTTTTTCACTCGGGAAGTGAGGTGCTACTTTAAGGCCTCTTGAACTTGCGTTTGCAGAGCCCCACACTTGCTGTGCGAGGAAGCCCTGAAAACCCACTCTCTGGGGCTGCCTTTCCTCCCTCCAAGGAAGACAGCCTGCCTGGCCGCCTTCGGGCTGAAAGTCACATTGGGCTGGGAAGTGCTTGCTGGGAAGTCAGTTTTCAGGGGCCATGGCCGCTGGCTGCTCATTTACAGCTAGGGCTCCCACACTGCCCGGGAGCATCAAGGTTCCCTCAAAACAGCTCCTCCGTCAGGTTAGCTCTGCAGGAGAGAGCTCGCGAGACTAGGCCTTTCTTGACTAGCAAATGAAGCCCTGCTTGCAGGCCTCTTGTACTTGCGTCTAGAGTGCCCCACACTTACTGTACGAAGGAGGCCTGAAAACCCACTCTCTGGGGCTGCCTTTCCTGCCTGCAAGGTAGAGTGCCTGCCCGGCCGCCTTGGGGCTGAAAGTCACATTGGGCTGGGAAGTGCTTGCTGGGAAGTCAGTTTTCAGGGGCCATGGCCGCTGGCTGCACGTTTACCGCTAGGGCTCCCACACTGCCGGGGAGCATCAAGGCTCCCTCAAAATAGCTCTTCCGTCACGTTAGCTCTGCAGGAGAGAGCTCGCGAGAATAGGCCTTTCTTGACTCGCGAAGTGAGGCCCTGCTTGCAAGCCTCTTTTCTTGCGTCTGCGGAGCACCATACTTACTGTGCTCGGGAGGCCTGAAAACCCACTCTCTGGGGCTGCCTTTCCTCCCTCCAAGGAAGTCAGCCTGCCCGGCTGACTTCTGGCTGAAACTCACTTCGGGATGTGAAGTGCTAGTTGGGAAGTCAGTTTTCAAGGGCAATGGCCGCTGGGTGCACGTGTATGCCTAGGGCTCCAACACTGCCAGGGACATCAAGGTTTCTTCCACACAGTTCTTCTGTCACGTTAGCTCTGCAGGAGAGAGCTCGCGAGACTAGGCCTTTCTTGACTCGCGAAGTGAGGCCCTGCTTGCAGGCCTCTTATTCTTGTGTCTGCGGAGCACCATACTTACTATGCTCGGGAGGCCTGAAAACCCACTCTCTGGGGCTGCCTTTCCTCCCTCCCAGGAAGTCAGCCTCCCCGGCCGACTTCTGGCTGAAACTCACTTCGGGCTGTAAAGTGCTAGTTGGGAAGTCAGTTTTCAAGGGCAATGGCGGCCGGGTGCACGTGTATGCCTAGGGCTCCAACACTGCCAGAGACATCAAGGTTTCTTCCACACAGTTCTTCCTTCACATTTGGTCTGCAGCAGAGAGCTCGCGAGACTAGGCCTTTCCTCACTCGGGAAGTGAGGCCCTGCTGTCAGCCCTCTTCTACTGGCATTTGCAGAGCCCCACACTTGCTGTGCGAGGAAGCCCTGAAAACCAACTCTCAGGAGCTGTCTTTCCTCCTACCAAGGAAGACAGCCTGCACGGCCGCCTTCGGGCTGAAAGTCACATTGGGCTGGGAAGTTCTTGCTGGGAAGTCAGTTTTCAGGGGCCATGGCCGCTGGCTGCACATGTACGCCTAGGGCTCCCACACTGCCCGGGAACTTCAAGGCTCCCTGCACACATCTCTTCCATCACGTTTGCTCTATAGCAGAGAGCTCCAGATACTAGGCCTTTCATGACTCGCGAAGTGAGTTGTTCTTGCGTCTGCAAAGCAGCATACTTGCTGTGCGCGAGAGGCCTGAAAACCCACTCTCTGGGGCTGCCATTCCTTCTTCCAAGGAAGACAGCCTGCTGGCCGCCTTCGGGCTGAAAGTCACATTGGGCTGGGAAGTGATAGCTGGGAAGTCAGTTTTCAGGGGCCATGGCCGCTGGCTGCACGTATACGGCTAGGGGTCCCACACTGCCAGGGAGGATCAAGGCTCCCTCAAACAGCTCTTCCGTCACGTTAGCTCTGCAGGAGAGAGCTCGCGAGACTAGGCCTTTCTTGACTCGCAAATGAAGCCCTGCTTGCAGGCCTCTTTTCCTTGCGTCTAGAGTGCCCAACACTTACTGTACGAAGGAGGCCTGAAAACCCACTCTCTGGGGCTGCCTTTCCTGCCTGCAAGGTAGAGTGCCTGCCCGGCCGCCTTGGGGCTGAAAGTCACATTGGGCTGGCAAGTGCTTGCTGGGAAGTCAGTTTTCAGGGGCCATGGCCGCTGGCTGCACGTGTACGCCTAGGGCTCCCACACTGCCCGGGAACTTCAAGGCTCCCTGCACACATCTCTTCCATCACGTTTGCTCTATAGCAGAGAGCTCCAGATACTAGGCCTTTCATGACTCGCGAAGTGAGTTGTTCTTGCGTCTGCAGAGCAGCATACTTGCTGTGCGCGAGAGGCCTGAAAACCCACTCACTGGGGCTGCCATTCCTCCTTCCAAGGAAGACAGCCTGCTGGCCGCCTTCCGGCTGAGAGTCACATTGGGCTGGGAAGTGCTAGCTGGGAAGTCAGTTTTCAGGTGCCATGGCCGCTGGCTGCACATTTACGGTTAGGGCTCTCGCACTGCCCGGGAACATCCAGAATCCCTCGAAATAGGTTTTCCGTTACGTTTGCTCTGCAGGAGAGTGCTCGCGAGACTAGGCCTTTCTTGACTCGGGAATGAGGCCCTGCTTACGAACCTTTGCACTGGCGTCTGCAGAGCCCAACCCTTGCTGTACGAGGGAGGCGTGAAAACCCACTCTCTGGGGCTGCCTTTCCTCCCTCCAAGGAAGACAGCCAGCCCGGCCGCCTTCGGGTTGAAAGTCACAGTGGGCTGGGAATTGCTAGCTGGGAAGTCAGTTTTCAGGGGCCATGGCCGCTGGCTGCACGTATACGGCTAGGGGTCCCACACTGCCCGGGAGCATCAAGGCTCCCTCAAAACAGCTCTTCCGTCACGTTAGCTCTGCAGGAGAGAGCTCGGGAGACTAGGCCTTTCTTGACTCGCAAAGTGAAGCCCTGCTTGCAGGCCTCTTGTACTTGCGTCTAGAGTGCCCCACACTTGCTGTACCAAGGAGGCCTGAAAACCCACTCTCTGGGGCTGCCTTTCCTGCCGGCAAGGTAGAGTGCCTGCCCGCCCGCCTTCGGGCTGAAGTCACATTGGGCTGGGAAGTGCTAGCTGGGAAGTTAATTTTCAGGGGCCATGGCCGCTGGTTGCACATGTACGCCTAGGGCTCCCACACTGTCCGGGAACTTCAAGGCTCCCTGCACACATCTCTTCCATCACGTTTGCTCTATAGCAGAGAGCACGCGAGACTAGGCCTTTCTTGACTCGCGAAGTGAGGCTCTGCTTTCAGGCCTGTTGTTCTTACGTCTGCAGAGCACCATACTTGCTGTGCGCCAGAGGCCTGAAAACCGACTCTCTGGGGCTGCCTTTCCTCCCTCCAAGGAAGTCAGCCTTCCCGGCCGACTTTCTGGCTGAAACTCACTTCGGGCTGTGAAGTGCTAGTTGAGAAGTCAATTTCAGGGGCAATGGCCGCTGGGTGCACGTGTATGCCTAGGGCTCCAACACTGCTCGGGAACATCAAGGTTTCTTCCACACAGTTCTTCCTTCACGTTTGGTCTGCAGGAGAGAGCTCGCGAAACTAGGCCTTTTTTCACTCGGGAAGTGAGGTGCTACTTTAAGGCCTCTTGAACTTGCGATTGCAGAGCCCCACAGTTGCTGTGCGAGGAAGCCCTGAAAACCCACTCTCTGGGGCTGCCTTTCCTCCCTCCAAGGAAGACAGCCTGCCTGGCCGCCTTCGGGCTGAAAGTCACATTGGGCTGGGAAGTGCTTGCTGGGAAGTCAGTTTTCAGGGGCCATGGCCGCTGGCTGCTCATTTACAGCTAGGGCTCCCACACTGCCCGGGAGCATCAAGGCTCCCTCAAAACAGCTCCTCCGTCAGGTTAGCTCTGCAGGAGAGAGCTCGCGAGACTAGGCCTTTCTTGACTAGCAAATGAAGCCTGCTTGCAGGCCTCTTGTACTTGCGTCTAGAGTGCCCCACACTTACTGTACGAAGGAGGCCTGAAAACCCACTCTCTGGGGCTGCCTTTCCTGCCTGCAAGGTAGAGTGCCTGCGCGGCCACCTTGGGGCTAAAAGTCACATTGGGCTGGGAAGTGCTTGCTGGGAAGTCAGTTTTCAGGGGCCATGGCCGCTGGCTGCACGTTTACCGCTAGGGCTCCCACACTGCCGGGGAGCATTAAGGCTCCCTCAAAATAGCTCTTCCGTCACGTTAGCTCTGCAGGAGAGAGCTCGCGAGAATAGGCCTTTCTTGACTCGCGAAGTGAGGCCCTGCTTGCAAGCCTCTTATTCTTGCGTCTGCGGAGCACCATACTTACTGTGCTCGGGAGGCCTGAAAACCCACTCTCTGGGGCTGCCTTTCCTCCCTCCAAGGAAGTCAGCATGCCCGGCTGACTTCTGGCTGAAACTCACTACGGGCTGTGAAGTGCTAGTTGGGAAGTCAGTTTTCAAGGGCAATGGCCGCTGGCTGCACGTGTATGCCTAGGGCTCCAACACTGCCAGGGACATCAAGGTTTCTTCCACACAGTTCTTCTGTCACGTTATCTCTGCAGGAGAGAGCTCGCGAGACTAGGCCTTTCTTGACTCGCGAAGTGAGGCCCTGCTTGCAGGCCTCTTATTCTTGTGTCTGCGGAGCACCATACTTACTGTGCTCGGGAGGCCTGAAAACCCACTCTCTGGGGCTGCCTTTCCTCCCTCCCAGGAAGTCAGCCTCCCCGGCCGACTTCTGGCTGAAACTCACTTCGGGCTGTGAAGTGCTAGTTGGGAAGTCAGTTTTCAAGGGCAATGGCCGCTGGGTGCACGTGTATGCCTAGGGCTCCAACACTGCTAGAGACATCAAGGTTTCTTCCACACAGTTCTTCCTTCACGTTTGGTCTGCAGGAGAGAGCTCGTGAGACTAGGCCTTTCTTCACTCGTAAGTGAGGCCCTGCTTTCAGCCCTCTTCTACTGGCATCTGCAGAGCCCCACACTTGCTGTGCGAGGAAGCCCTGAAAACCACCTCTCAGGAGCTGTCTTTCCTCCTTCCAAGGAAGACAGCCTGCACGGCCGCCTTCGGGCTGAAAGTCACATTGGGCTGGGTGGTGCTTGCTGGGAAGTCAGTTTTCAGGGGCCATGGCTGCTGGCTGCACATGTACGCCTAGGGTTCCCACACTGCCCGGGAACTTCAAGGCTCCCTGTACACATCTCTTCCATCACGTTTGCTCTATAGCAGAGAGCTCCAGATACTAGGCCTTTCATGACTCACGAAGTGAGTTGTTCTTGCGTCTGCAGAGCAGCATACTTGCTGTGCGCGAGAGGCCTGAAAACCCACTCTCTGGGGCTGCCATTCCTCCTTCCAAGGAAGACAGCCTGCTGGCCGCCTTCGGGCTGAAAGTCACATTGGGCTGGGAAGTGCTAGCTGGGAAGTCAGTTTTCAGGGGCCATGGCCGCTGGCTGCACGTATACGGCTAGGGGTCCCACACTGCCAGGGAGCATCAAGGCTCCCTCAAACAGCTCTTCCGTCACGTTAGCTCTGCAGGAGAGAGCTCGCGAGACTAGGCCTTTCTTGACTCGCAAATGAAGCCCTGCTTGCAGGCCTCTTGTCCTTGCGTCTAGAGTGCCCCACACTTACTGTACGAAGGAGGCCTGAAAACCCACTCTCTGGGGCTGCCTTTCCTGCCTGCAAGGTAGAGTGCCTGCCCGGCCGCCTTGGGGCTGAAAGTCACATTGGGCTGGGAAGTGCTTGCTGGGAAGTCAGTTTTCAGGGGCCATGGCCGCTGGCTGCACGTTTACCGCTAGGGCTCCCACACTGCCTGGGAGCATCAAGGCTCCCTCAAAATATCTCTTCGGTCACGTTAGCTCTGCAGGAGAGAGCTCGCGAGAATAGGCCTTTCTTGACTCGCGAAGTGAGGCCCTGCTTGCAAGCCTCTTATTCTTGCGTCTGCGGAGCACCATACTTACTGTGCTGGGGAGGCCTGAAAACCCACTCTCTGGGGCTGCCTTTCCTCCCTCCAAGGAAGTCAGCCTGCCCGGCTGACTTCTGGCTGAAACTCACTTCGGGCTGTGAAGTGCTAGTTGGGAAGTCAGTTTTCAAGGTCAATGGCCGCCGGGTGCACGTGTATGCCTAGGGCTCCAACACTGCCAGGGACATCAAGGTTTCTTCCACACAGTTCTTCTGTCACGTTAGCTCTGCAGGAGAGAGCTCGCGAGACTAGGCCTTTCTTGACTCGCTAAGGGAGGCCCTGCTTGCAGGCCTCTTCTACTGGCATCTGCAGAGCCCCACACTTGCTGTGCGAGGAAGCCCTGAAAACCAACTCTCAGGAGCTGTCTTTCCTCCTTCCAAGGAAGACAGCCTGCACGGCCGCCTTCGGGCTGAAAGTCACATTGGGCTGGGAAGTGCTTGCTGGGAAGTCAGTTTTCAGTGGCCATGTCCGCTGGCTGCACATGTACGCCTAGGGCTCCCACACTGCCCGGGAACTTCAAGGCTCCCTGCACACATCTCTTCCATCACGTTTGCTCTATAGCAGAGAGCTCCAAATACTAGGCCTTTCATGACTCGCGAAGTGAGTTGTTCTTGCGTCTGCAGAGCAGCATAATTGCTGTGCGCGAGAGGCCTGAAAACCCACTCTCTGGGGCTGCCTTTCCTCCTTCCAAGGAAGACATCCTGCTGGCCGCCTTCGGGCTGAAAGTCACATTGGGCTGGGAAGTGCGAGCTGGGAAGTCAGTTTTCAGGGGCCATGGCCGCTGGCTGCACATTTACGGTTAGGGCTCCCGCACTGCCCGGGAACATCAACAATCCCTCGAAATAGGTTTTCCGTTACGTTTGCTCTGCAGGAGAGTGCTCGCGAGACTAGGCCTTTCTTGACTCGGGAATGAGGCCCTGCTTACGGACCTTTGCACTGGCGTCTGCAGAGCCCCACCCTTGCTGTACGAGGGAGGCCTGAAAACCCACTCTCTGGGGCTGCCTTTCCTCCCTCCAAGGAAGACAGCCAGCCCGGCCGCCTTCGGGTTGAAAGTCACAGTGGGCTGGGAATTGCTAGCTGGGAAGTCAGTTTTCAGGGGCCATGGCCGCTGGCTGCACGTATACGGCTAGGGGTCCCACACTGCCCGGGAGCATCAAGGCTCCCCCAAACAGCTCTTCCGTCACGTTAGCTCTGCAGGAGAGAGCTCGGGAGACTAGGCCTTTCTTGACTCGCAAAATGAAGCCCTGCTTGCAGGCCTCTTGTACTTGCGTCTAGTGTGCCCCACACTTGCTGTACCAAGGAGGCCTGAAAACCCACTCTCTGGGGCTGCCTTTCCTGCCGGAAAGGTAGAGTGCCTGCCCGCCCGCCTTCGGGCTGAAGTCACATTGGGCTGGGAAGTGCTAGCTTGGAAGTTAATTTTCAGGGGCCATGGCCGCTGGTTGCACATGTACGCCTAGGGCTCCCACACTGTCCGGGAACTTCAAGGCTCCCTGCACACATCTCTTCCATCACGTTTTCTCTATATCAGAGAGCTCGCGAGACTAGGCCTTTCTTGACTCGCGAAGTGAGGCTCTGCTTTCAGGCCTGTTGTTCTTACGTCTGCAGAGCACCATACTTGCTGTGCCCCAGAGGCCTGAAAACCCACTCTCTGGGGCTGCCTTTCCTCCCTCCAAGGAAGTCAGCCTTCCCGGCCGACTTTCTGGCTGAAACTCACTTTGGGCTGTGAAGTGCTAGTTGAGAAGTCAATTTCAGGGGCAAAGGCCGCTGGGTGCACGTGTATGCCTAGGGCTCCAACACTGCTCGGGAACATCAAGGTTTCTTCCACACAGTTCTTCTTTCACGTTTGGTCTGCAGGAGAGAGCTCGCGAAACTAGGCCTTTTTTCACTCGGGAAGTGAGGTGCTACTTTAAGGCCTCTTGAACTTCCGTTTGCAGAGCCCCACACTTGCTGTGCGAGGAAGCCCTGAAAAACCACTCTCTGGGGCTGCCTTTCCTCCCTCCAAGGAAGACAGCCTGCCCGGCCGCCTTCGGGCTGAAAGTCACATTGGGCTGGGAAGTGCTAGCTGGGAAGTCAATTTTCAGGGGTTATGGACGCTGTGTGCACATGTACGCCTAGGGCTCCCACACTGCCCGGGAACTTCAAGGCTCCCTGCACACATCGCTTCCATCACGTTTGCTCTATAGCAGAGATCGCCAGATACTAGGCCTTTCATGACTCGCGAAGTGAGGCCCTGCTTGCAGGCCTGTTGTTCTTGCGTCTGCAGAGCACCATCCTTGCTGTGCGCGAGAGGCCTGAAAACCCACTCTCTGGGGCTGCCTTTCCTCCTTCCAAGGAAGACAGCCTGCTGGCCGCCTTCGGGCTGAAAGTCACATTGGGCTGGGAAGTGCTAGCTGGGAAGTCAGTTTTCAGGTGCCATGGCCGCTGGCTGCACATTTACGGTTAGGGCTCCCGCACTGCCCGGGAACATCAAGAATCCCTCGAAATAGGTTTTCCGTTACGTTTGCTCTGCAGGAGAGTGCTCGCGAGACTAGGCCTTTCTTGACTCGGGAATGAGGCCCTGCTTACGGACCTTTGCACTGGCGTCTGGAGAGCCCCACCCTTGCTGTGAGAGGGAGGCCTGAAAACCCACTCTCTGGGGCTGCCTTTCCTCCCTCCAAGGAAGACAGCCAGCCCGGCCGCCTTCGGGTTGAAAGTCACAGTGGGCTGGGAATTGCTAGCTGGGAAGTCAGTTTTCAGGGGCCATGGCCGCTGGCTGCTCATTTACAGCTAGGGCTCCCACACTGCCCGGGAGCATCAAGGCTCCCTCAAAACAGCTCCTCCGTCACGTTAGCTCTGCAGGAGAGAGCTCGCGAGACTAGGCCTTTCTTGACTCGCAAATGAAGCCCTGCCTGCAGGCCTCTTGTACTTGCGTCTAGAGTGCCCCACACTTACTGTACGAAGGAGGCCTGAAAACCAACTCTCTGGGGCTAGCTTTCCTGCCTGCAAGGTAGAGTGCCTGCCCGTCCGCCTTGGGGCTGAAAGTCACATTGGGCTGGGAAGCGCTTGCTGGGAAGTCGGTTTTCAGGGGCCATGGCCGCTGGCTGCACGATTACCGGTAGGGCTCCCACACTGCCGGGGAGCATCAAGGATCCCTGAAAATAGCTCTTCCGTCACGTTAGCTCCGCAGGAGAGAGCTCGCGAGACTAGGCCTTTCTTGACTCGCGAAGTGAGGCCCTGCGTGCAGGCCTCTTATTCTTGTGTCTGCGGAGCACCTACTTACTGTGCTCGGGAGGCCTGAAAACCCACTCTCTGGGGCTGCCTTTCCTCCCTCCAAGGAAGTCAGCCTGCACGGCCGACTTCTGGCTGAAACTCACTTCGGGATGTGCAGTGCTAGTTGGGAAGTCAGTTTTCAAGGGCAATGGCCGCTGGGTTCACGTGTATGCCTAGGGCTCCAACACTGCCAGAGACATCAAGGTTTCTTCCCCACAGTTCTTCCTTCACGTTTGGTCTGCAGGAGAGAGCTCGCGAGACTAGGCCTTTCTTCCCTCGGGAAGTGAGGCCCTACTTTCAGCCCTCTTCTACTGGCATCTGCAGAGCCCCACACTTGCTGTGCGAGGAAGCCCTGCAAACCAACTCTCAGGAGCTGTCTTTCTCCTTCCAAGGAAGACAGCCTGCACGACCGCCTTCGGGCTGAAAGTCACATTGGGCTGGGAAGTGCTTGCTGGGAAGTCAGTTTTCAGGGGCCATGGCCGCTGGCTGCACATGTACGCCTAGGGCTCCCACACTGCCCGGGAACTTCAAGGCTCCCTGCACACATCTCTTCCATCACGTTTGCTCTATAGCAGAGAGCTCCAGATACTAGGCCTTTCATGGCTCGCGAAGTGAGTTGTTCTTGCGTCTGCAGAGCAGCATACTTGCTGTGCGCGAGATGCCTGAAAACCCACTCTCTGGGGCTGCCTTTCCTCCTTCCAAGGAAGACAGCTTGCTGGCCGCCTTCGGGCTGAACGTCACATTGGGCTGGGAAGTGCTAGCTGGGAAGTCAGTTTTCAGGTGCCATGGCCGCTGGCTGCACATTTACGGTTAGGGCTCCCGCAGTGCCCGGGAACATCAAGAATCCCTCGAAATAGGTTTTCTGTTACGTTTGCTCTGCAGGAGAGTGCTCGCGAGACTAGGCTTTTCTTGACTCGGGAATGAGGCCCTGCTTACGGACCTTTCCACTGGCGTCTGCAGAGCCCTACCCTTGCTGTACGAGGGAGGCCTGAAAACCCACTCTCTGGGGCTGCCTTTCCTCCCTCCAAGGAAGACAGCCAGCCCGGCCGCCTTCGTGTTGAAAGTCACAGTGGGCTGGGAATTGCTAGCTGGGAAGTCAGTTTTCAGGGGCCATGGCCGCTGGCTGCACGTATACGGCTAGGGGTCCCACACTGCCCGGGAGCATCAAGGCTCCCTCAAAACAGCTCTTCCGTCATGCTAGCTCTGCAGGAGAGAGCTCGGGAGACTAGGCCTTTCTTGACTCGCAAAGTGAAGGCCTGCTTGCAGGCCTCTTGTACTAGCGTCTAGAGTGCCCAACACTTGCTGTACCAAGGAGGCCTGAAAACCCACTCTCTGGGGCTGCCTTTCCTGCCGGCAAGGTAGAGTGCCTGCCCGCCCGCCTTCGGGCTGAAGTCACATTGTGCTGGGAAGTGCTAGCTGGGAAGTTAATTTTCAGGGGTCATGGCCGCTGGTTGCACATGTACGCCTAGGGCTCCCACACTGTCCGGGAACTTCAAGGCTCCCTGCACACATCTCTTCCATCACGTTTGCTCTATAGCAGAGAGCTCGCGAGACTAGGCCTTTCTTGACTTGCGAAGTGAGGCTCTGCTTTCAGGCCTGTTGTTCTTACGTCTGCAGAGCACCATACTTGCTGTGCGCCAGAGGCCTGAAAACCCACTCTCTGGGGCTGCCTTTCCTCCCTCCAAGGAAGTCAGCCTTCCCGGCCGACTTTCTGGCTGAAACTCACTTCGGGCTGTGAAGTGCTAGTTGAGAAGTCAATTTCAGGGGCAATGGCCGCTGGGTGCCCGTGGATGCCTAGGGCTCCAACACTGCTCGGGAACATCAAGGTTTCTTCCACACAGTTCTTCCTTCACGTTTGGTCTGCAGGAGAGAGCTCGCGAAACTAGGCCTTTTTTCACTCGGGAAGTGAGGTGCTACTTTAAGGCCTCTTGAACTTGCGTTTGCAGAGCCCCACACTTGCTGTGCGAGGAAGCCCTGAAAACCCACTCTCTGGGGCTGCCTTTCCTCCCTCCAAGGAAGACAGCCTGCCTGGCCGCCTTCGGGCTGAACGTCACATTGGGCTGGGAAGTGCTTGCTGGGAAGTCAGTTTTCAGGGGCCATGGCCGCTGGCTGCTCATTTACAGCTAGGGCTCCCACACTGCCCGGGAGCATCAAGGTTCCCTCAAAACAGCTCCTCCGTCAGGTTAGCTCTGCAGGAGAGAGCTCGCGAGACTAGGCCTTTCTTGACTAGCAAATGAAGCCCTGCTTGCAGGCCTCTTGTACTTGCGTCTAGAGTGCCCCACACTTACTGTACGAAGGAGGCCTGAAAACCCACTCTCTGGGGCTGCCTTTCCTGCCTGCAAGGTAGAGTGCCTGCCCGGCCGCCTTGGGGCTGAAAGTCACATTGGGCTGGGAAGTGCTTGCTGGGAAGTCAGTTTTCAGGGGCCATGGCCGCTGGCTGCACGTTTACCGCTAGGGCTCCCACACTGCCGGGGAGCATCAAGGCTCCCTCAAAATAGCTCTTCCGTCACGTTAGCTCTGCAGGAGAGAGCTCGCGAGAATAGGCCTTTCTTGACTCGCGAAGTGAGGCCCTGCTTGCAAGCCTCTTTTCTTGCGTCTGCGGAGCACCATACTTACTGTGCTCGGGAGGCCTGAAAACCCACTCTCTGGGGCTGCCTTTCCTCCCTCCAAGGAAGTCAGCCTGCCCGGCTGACTTCTGGCTGAAACTCACTTCGGGATGTGAAGTGCTAGTTGGGAAGTCAGTTTTCAAGGGCAATGGCCGCTGGGTGCACGTGTATGCCTAGGGCTCCAACACTGCCAGGGACATCAAGGTTTCTTCCACACAGTTCTTCTGTCACGTTAGCTCTGCAGGAGAGAGCTCGCGAGACTAGGCCTTTCTTGACTCGCGAAGTGAGGCCCTGCTTGCAGGCCTCTTATTCTTGTGTCTGCGGAGCACCATACTTACTATGCTCGGGAGGCCTGAAAACCCACTCTCTGGGGCTGCCTTTCCTCCCTCCCAGGAAGTCAGCCTCCCCGGCCGACTTCTGGCTGAAACTCACTTCGGGCTGTAAAGTGCTAGTTGGGAAGTCAGTTTTCAAGGGCAATGGCGGCCGGGTGCACGTGTATGCCTAGGGCTCCAACACTGCCAGAGACATCAAGGTTTCTTCCACACAGTTCTTCCTTCACATTTGGTCTGCAGCAGAGAGCTCGCGAGACTAGGCCTTTCCTCACTCGGGAAGTGAGGCCCTGCTGTCAGCCCTCTTCTACTGGCATTTGCAGAGCCCCACACTTGCTGTGCGAGGAAGCCCTGAAAACCAACTCTCAGGAGCTGTCTTTCCTCCTACCAAGGAAGACAGCCTGCACGGCCGCCTTCGGGCTGAAAGTCACATTGGGCTGGGAAGTTCTTGCTGGGAAGTCAGTTTTCAGGGGCCATGGCCGCTGGCTGCACATGTACGCCTAGGGCTCCCACACTGCCCGGGAACTTCAAGGCTCCCTGCACACATCTCTTCCATCACGTTTGCTCTATAGCAGAGAGCTCCAGATACTAGGCCTTTCATGACTCGCGAAGTGAGTTGTTCTTGCGTCTGCAAAGCAGCATACTTGCTGTGCGCGAGAGGCCTGAAAACCCACTCTCTGGGGCTGCCATTCCTTCTTCCAAGGAAGACAGCCTGCTGGCCGCCTTCGGGCTGAAAGTCACATTGGGCTGGGAAGTGATAGCTGGGAAGTCAGTTTTCAGGGGCCATGGCCGCTGGCTGCACGTATACGGCTAGGGGTCCCACACTGCCAGGGAGGATCAAGGCTCCCTCAAACAGCTCTTCCGTCACGTTAGCTCTGCAGGAGAGAGCTCGCGAGACTAGGCCTTTCTTGACTCGCAAATGAAGCCCTGCTTGCAGGCCTCTTTTCCTTGCGTCTAGAGTGCCCAACACTTACTGTACGAAGGAGGCCTGAAAACCCACTCTCTGGGGCTGCCTTTCCTGCCTGCAAGGTAGAGTGCCTGCCCGGCCGCCTTGGGGCTGAAAGTCACATTGGGCTGGCAAGTGCTTGCTGGGAAGTCAGTTTTCAGGGGCCATGGCCGCTGGCTGCACGTGTACGCCTAGGGCTCCCACACTGCCCGGGAACTTCAAGGCTCCCTGCACACATCTCTTCCATCACGTTTGCTCTATAGCAGAGAGCTCCAGATACTAGGCCTTTCATGACTCGCGAAGTGAGTTGTTCTTGCGTCTGCAGAGCAGCATACTTGCTGTGCGCGAGAGGACTGAAAACCCACTCACTGGGGCTGCCATTCCTCCTTCCAAGAAAGACAGCCTGCTGGCCGCCTTCCGGCTGAGAGTCACATTGGGCTGGGAAGTGCTAGCTGGGAAGTCAGTTTTCAGGTGCCATGGCCGCTGGCTGCACATTTACGGTTAGGGCTCTCGCACTGCCCGGGAACATCCAGAATCCCTCGAAATAGGTTTTCCGTTACGTTTGCTCTGCAGGAGAGTGCTCGCGAGACTAGGCCTTTCTTGACTCGGGAATGAGGCCCTGCTTACGAACCTTTGCACTGGCGTCTGCAGAGCCCAACCCTTGCTGTACGAGGGAGGCGTGAAAACCCACTCTCTGGGGCTGCCTTTCCTCCCTCCAAGGAAGACAGCCAGCCCGGCCGCCTTCGGGTTGAAAGTCACAGTGGGCTGGGAATTGCTAGCTGGGAAGTCAGTTTTCAGGGGCCATGGCCGCTGGCTGCACGTATACGGCTAGGGGTCCCACACTGCCCGGGAGCATCAAGGCTCCCTCAAAACAGCTCTTCCGTCACGTTAGCTCTGCAGGAGAGAGCTCGGGAGACTAGGCCTTTCTTGACTCGCAAAGTGAAGCCCTGCTTGCAGGCCTCTTGTACTTGCGTCTAGAGTGCCCCACACTTGCTGTACCAAGGAGGCCTGAAAACCCACTCTCTGGGGCTGCCTTTCCTGCCGGCAAGGTAGAGTGCCTGCCCGCCCGCCTTCGGGCTGAAGTCACATTGGGCTGGGAAGTGCTAGCTGGGAAGTTAATTTTCAGGGGCCATGGCCGCTGGTTGCACATGTACGCCTAGGGCTCCCACACTGTCCGGGAACTTCAAGGCTCCCTGCACACATCTCTTCCATCACGTTTGCTCTATAGCAGAGAGCACGCGAGACTAGGCCTTTCTTGACTCGCGAAGTGAGGCTCTGCTTTCAGGCCTGTTGTTCTTACGTCTGCAGAGCACCATACTTGCTGTGCGCCAGAGGCCTGAAAACCGACTCTCTGGGGCTGCCTTTCCTCCCTCCAAGGAAGTCAGCCTTCCCGGCCGACTTTCTGGCTGAAACTCACTTCGGGCTCTGAAGTGCTAGTTGAGAAGTCAATTTCAGGGGCAATGGCCGCTGGGTGCACGTGTATGCCTAGGGCTCCAACACTGCTCGGGAACATCAAGGTTTCTTCCACACAGTTCTTCCTTCACGTTTGGTCTGCAGGAGAGAGCTCGCGAAACTAGGCCTTTTTTCACTCGGGAAGTGAGGTGCTACTTTAAGGCCTCTTGAACTTGCGATTGCAGAGCCCCACAGTTGCTGTGCGAGGAAGCCCTGAAAACCCACTCTCTGGGGCTGCCTTTCCTCCCTCCAAGGAAGACAGCCTGCCTGGCCGCCTTCGGGCTGAAAGTCACATTGGGCTGGGAAGTGCTTGCTGGGAAGTCAGTTTTCAGGGGCCATGGCCGCTGGCTGCTCATTTACAGCTAGGGCTCCCACACTGCCCGGGAGCATCAAGGCTCCCTGTACACATCTCTTCCATCACGTTTGCTCTATAGCAGAGAGCTCCAGATACTAGGCCTTTCATGACTCGCGAAGTGAGTTGTTCTTGCGTCTGCAGAGCAGCATACTTGCTGTGCGCGAGAGGCCTGAAAACCCACTCTCTGGGGCTGCCATTCCTCCTTCCAAGGAAGACAGCCTGCTGGCCGCCTTCGGGCTGAAAGTCACATTGGGCTGGGAAGTGCTAGCTGGGAAGTCAGTTTTCAGGGGCCATGGCCGCTGGCTGCACGTATACGGCTAGGGGTCCCACACAGCCAGGGAGCATCAAGGCTCCCTCAAACAGCTCTTCCGTCACGTTAGCTCTGCAGGAGAGAGCTCGCGAGAATAGGCCTTTCTTGACTCGCGAAGTGAGGCCCTGCTTGCAAGCCTCTTATTCTTGCGTCTGCGGAGCACCATACTTACTGTGCTCGGGAGGCCTGGAAACACACTCTCTGGGGCTGCCTTTCCTCCCTCCAAGGAAGGCAGCCTGCCCGGCTGACTTCTGGCTGAAACTCACTTCGGGGTGTGAAGTGCTAGTTGGGAAGTCAGTTTTCAAGGGCAATGGCCGCTGGGTGCACGTGTATGCCTAGGGCTCCAACACTGCCAGAGACATCAACGTTTCTTCCACACAGTTCTTCCTTCACGTTTGGTCTGCAGGAGAGAGCTCGCGAGACTAGGCCTTTCTTGACTCGCAAATGAAGCCCTGCTTGCAGGCCTCTTGTACTTGTGTCTAGAGTGCCCCACACTTACTGTACGAAGGAGGCCTGAAAACCCACTCTCTGGGGCTGCCTTTCCTCCTTCCAAGGAAGTCAGCCTGCCCGGCTGACTTCTGGCTGAAACTCACTTCGGGCTGTGAAGTGCCTAGTTGGGAAGTCAGTTTTCAAGGGCAATGGCCGCTGGGTGCACGTGTATGCCTAGGGCTGCAACACTGCCAGAGACATCAACGTTTCTTCCACACAGTTCTTCCTTCACGTTTGGTCTGCAGGAGAGAGCTCGCGAGACTAGGCCTTTCTTCCCTCGGGAAGTGAGGCCCTGCTTTCAGCCCTCTTCTACTGGCATCTGCAGAGCCCCACACTTGCTGTGCGAGGAAGCCCTGAAAACCAACTCTCAGGAGCTGTCTTTCCTCCTTCCAAGGAAGACAGCCTGCACGGCCGCCTTCAGGCTGAAAGTCACATTGGGCTGGGAAATGCTTGCTGGGAAGTCAGTTTTCAGGGGCCATGGCCGCTGGCTGCACATGTACGCCTAGGGCGCCCACACTGCCCGGGAACTTCAAGGCTCCCTGCACACATCTCTTCCATCACGTTTGCTCTATAGCAGAGAGCTCCAGATACTAGGCCTTTCATGACTCGCGAAGTGAGTTGTTCTTGCGTCTGCAGAGCACCATACTTGCTGTGCGCGAGAGGCCTGAAAACCCACTCTCTGGGGCTGCCTTTCCTCCTTCCAAGGAAGACAGCCTGCTGGCCGCCTTCGGGCTGAAAGTCACATTGGGCTGGGAAGTGCTTGCTTGGAAGTCAGTTTTCAGGGGCCATGGCCGCTGGCTGCACATTTACGGTTAGGGCTCCCGCACTGCCCGGGAACATCAAGAATCCCTCGAAATAGGTTTTCCGTTACGTTTGCTCTGCAGGAGAGTGCTCGCGAGACTAGGCCTTTCTTGACTCGGGAATGAGGCCCTGCTTACGGACCTTTGCACTGGCGTCTGCAGAGCCCCACCCTTGCTGTGCGAGGGAGGCCTGAAAACCCACTCTCTGGGGCTGCCTTTCCTCCCTCCAAGGAAGACAGCCAGCCCGGCCGCCTTCGGGTTGAAAGTCACAGTGGGCTGGGAATTGCTAGCTGGGAAGTCAGTTTTCAGGGGCCATGGCCGCTGGCTGCTCATTTACAGCTAGGGCTCCCACACTGCCCGGGAGCATCAAGGCTCCCTCAAAACAGCTCCTCCGTCACGTTAGCTCTGCAGGAGAGAGCTCGCGAGACTAGGCCTTTCTTGACTCGCAAATGAAGCCCTGCCTGCAGGCCTCTTGTACTTGCGTCTAGAGTGCCCCACACTTACTGTACGAAGGAGGCCTGAAAACCAACTCTCTGGGACTGGCTTTCCTGCCTGCAAGGTAGAGTGCCTGCCCGGCCGCCTTGGGGCTGAAAGTCACATTGGGCTGGGAAGCGCTTGCTGGGAAGTCGGTTTTCAGGGGCCATGGCCGCTGGCTGCACGATTACCGCTAGGGCTCCCACACTGCCGGGGAGCATCAAGGCTCCCACAAAATAGCTCTTCAGTCACGTTAGCTCTGCAGGAGAGAGCTCGCGAGACTAGGCCTTTCTTGACTCGCGAAGTGAGGCCCTGCTTGCAGGCCTCTTATTCTTGTGTCTGCGGAGCACCATACTTACTGTGCTCGGGAGGCCTGAAAACCCACTCTCTGGGGCTGCCTTTCCTCCCTCCAAGGAAGTCAGCCTGCCCGGATGACTTCTGGCTGAAACTCACTTCGGGCTGTGAAGTGCTAGTTGGGAAGTCAGTTTTCAAGGGCAATGGCCGCTGGGTGCACGTGTATGCCTAGGGCTCCAACACTGCCAGGGACATCAAGGTTTCTTCCACACAGTTCTTCTGTCAAGTTAGCTCTGCAGGAGAGAGCTCGCGAGACTAGGCCTTTCTTCACTCGGGAAGTGAGGCCCTGCTTTCAGCCCTCTTCTACTGGCATCTGCAGAGCCCCACACTTGCTGTGCGAGGAAGCCCTGAAAACCAACTCTCAGGAGCTGTCTTTCCTCCTTCCAAGGAAGACAGCCTGCTGGCCGCCTTCGGGCTGAACGTCACATTGGGCTGGGAAGTGCTTGCTGGGAAGTCAGTTTTCAGGGGCCATGGCCGCCGGCTGCACATTTACGGTTAGGGCTCCCGCACTGCCCGGGAACATCAAGAATCCCTCGAAATAGGTTTTCCGTTACGTTTGCTCTGCAGGAGAGTGCTCGCGAGACTAGGCCTTTCTTGACTCGGGAATGAGGCCCTGCTTACGGACCTTTGCACTGGCGTCTGCAGAGCCCCACCCTTGCTGTGCGAGGGAGGCCTGAAAACCCACTCTCTGGGGCTGCCTTTCCTCCCTGCAAGGAAGACAGCCAGCCCGGCCGCCTTCGGGTTGAAAGTCACAGTGGGCTGGGAATTGCTTGCTGGGAAGTCAGTTTTCAGGTGCCATGGCCGCTGGCTGCTCATTTACAGCTAGGGCTCCCACATTGCCCGGGAGCATCAGGACTCCCTCAAAACAGCTCCTCCGTCACGTTAGCTCTGCAGGAGAGAGCACGCGAGACTAGGCCTGTCTTGACTCGCGAAGTGAGGCCCTGCTTGCAGGCCTCTTATTCTTGCGCCTGCAGAGCACCATACTTACTGTGCTCGGGAGGCCTGAAAACCCACTCTCAGGGCCTGCCTTTGCTCCCTCCTAGGCAGTCAGCCTGCCCGGCCGACTTCTGGCTGAAACTCACTTCGGGCTGTGAAGTGCTAGTTGGGAAGTCAGTTTTCAAGGTCAAGGGCCGCTGGGTGCACGTGTATGCCTAGGGCTCCAACACTGCCAGGGACATCAAGGTTTCTTCCACACAGTTCTTCTGTCACGTTAGCTCTGCAGGAGAGAGCTCGCGAGACTAGGCCTTTCTTGACTCGCGAAGTGAGGCCCTGCTTGCAGGCCTCTTATTCTTGTGTCTGCGGAGCACCATACTTACTGTGCTCGGGAGGCCTGAAAACCCACTCTCTGGGGCTGCCTTTCCTCCCTCCAAGGAAGACAGCCAGCCCGGCCGCCTTCGGGTTGAAAGTCACAGCAGGCTGGGATTTGCTAGCTGGGAAGTCAGTTTTCAGGGGCCATGGCCGCTGGCTGCACGTATACGGCTAGGGGTCCCACACTGCCCGAGAGCATCATGGCTCCCTCAAAACAGCTCTTCCGTCACGTTAGCTCTGCAGGAGAGAGCTCGCGAGACTAGGCCTTTCTTGACTCGCAAATGAAGCCCTGCTTGCAGGCCTCTTGTATTTGTGTCTAGAGTGCCCCACACTTACTGTACGAAGGAGGCCTGAAAACCCACTCTCTGGGGCTGCCTTTCCTGCCTGCAAGGTAGAGTGCCTGCCCGGCCGCCTTGGGGCTGAAAGTCACATTGGGCTGGGAAGTGCTTGCTGGGAAGTCAGTTTTCAGGGGCCATGGCCGCTGGCTGCACGTTTACCGTTAGGGCTCCCACACTGCCGGGGAGCATCAAGGCTCCCTCAAAATAGCTCTTCCGTCACGTTAGCTCTGCAGGAGAGAGCTCGCGAGAATAGGCCTTTCTTGACTCGCGAAGTGAGGCCCTGCTTGCAGGCCTCTTATTCTTGCGCCTGCAGAGCACCATACTTACTGTGCTCGGGAGGCCTGAAAACCCACTCTCAGGGGCTGCCTTTGCTCCCTCCTAGGAAGTCAGCCTGCCCGGCCGACTTCTGGCTGAAACTCACTTCGGGCTGTGAAGTGCTAGTTGGGAAGTCAGTTTTCAAGGTCAATGGCCGCTGGGTGCACGTGTATGCCTAGGGCTCCAACACTGCCAGGGACGTCAAGGTTTCTTCCACACAGTTCTTCTGTCACGTTAGCTCTGCAGGAGAGAGCTCTCGAGACTAGGCCTTTCTTGACTCGCGAAGTGAGGCCCTGCTTGCAGGCCTCTTATTCTTGTGTCTGCGGAGCACCATACTTACTGTGCTCGGGAGGCCTGAAAACCCACTCTCTGGGGCTGTCTTTCCTCCCTCCAAGGAAGTCAGCCTGCCCGGCCGACTTCTGGCTGAAACTGACTTCTGGGTGTAAAGTGCTAGTTGGGAAGTCAGTTTTCAAGGGCAATATCCGCTGGGTGCACGTGTATGCCTAGGGGTCCAACACTGCCAGAGACATCAACGTTTCTTCCACACAGTTCTTCCTTCACGTTTGGTCTGCAGGAGAGAGCTCGCGAGACTACGCCTTTCTTCCCTCGGGAAGTGAGGCCCTGCTTTCAGCCCTCTTCTACTGGCATCTGCAGAGCCCCACACTTGCTGTGCGAGGAAGCCCTGAAAACCAACTCTCAGGAGCTGTCTTTCCTCCTTCCAAGGAAGACAGCCTGCACGGCCGCCTTCGGGCTGAAAGTCACATTGGGCTGGGAAGTGCTTGCTGGGAAGTCAGTTTTCAGGGGCCATGGCCGCTGGCTGCACATGTACGCCTAGCGCTCCCACACTGCCCGGGAACTTCAAGGCTCCCTGCACACATCTCTTCCATCACGTTTGCTCTATAGCAGAGAGCTCGCGAGAGTAGGCCTTTCTTGACTCGCGAAGTGAGGCTCTGCTTTCAGGCCTGTTGTTCTTACGTCTGCAGAGCACCATACTTGCTGTGCGCCAGAGGCCTGAAAACCCACTCTGTGGGGCTGCCTTTCCTCCCTCCAAGGAAGTCAGCCTTACCGGCCGACTTCTGGCTGAAACTCACTTCGGGCTGTGAAGTGCTAGTTGGGAAGTCAATTTCAGGGGCAATGGCCGCTGGGTGCACGTGTATGCCTAGGGCTCCAACACTGCTCGGGAACATCATGGTTTCTTCCACACAGTTCTTCCTTCACGTTTGGTCTGCAGGAGAGAGCTCGTGAGACTAGGCCTTTTTTCACTTGGGAAGTGAGGTGCTACTTTAAGGCCTCTTGAACTTGCGTTTGCAAAGCCCCACACTTGCTGTGCGAGGAAGCCCTGAAAACCCACTCTCTGGGGCTGCCTTTCCTCCCTCCAAGGAAGACAGCCTGCCCGGCCGCCTTCGGGCTGAAAGTCACATTGGGCTGGGAAGTGCTTGCTGGGAAGTCAGTTTTCAGGGGCCATGGCCGCTGGCTGCTCATTTACAGCTAGGGCTCCCACACTGCCGGGGAGCATCAAGGCTCCCTCAAAATAGCTCTTCCGTCACGTTAGCTCTGCAGGAGAGAGCTCGCGAGAATAGGCCTTTCTTGACTCGCGAAGTGAGGCCCTGCTTGCAAGCCTCTTATTCTTGCGTCTGCGGAGCACCATACTTACTGTGCTCGGGAGGCCTGGAAACCCACTCTCTGGGGCTGCCTTTCCTCCCTCCAAGGAAGTCAGCCTGCCCGGCCGACTTCTGGCTGAAACTCACTTCGGGGTGTGAAGTGCTAGTTGGGAAGTCAGTTTTCAAGGGCAATGGCCGCTGGGTGCACGTGTATGCCTAGGGCTCCAACACTGCCAGAGACATCAACGTTTCTTCCACACAGTTCTTCCTTCACGTTTGGTCTGCAGGAGAGAGCTCGCGAGACTAGGCCTTTTTTCACTCGGGAAGTGAGGCCCTGCTTTCAGCCCTCTTCTACTGGCATCTGCAGAGCCCCACACTTGCTTTGCGAGGAAGCCCTGAAAACCAACTCTCAGGAGCTGTCTTTCCTCCTTCCAAGGAAGACAGCCTGCACGGCCGCCTTCGGGCTGAAAGTCACATTGGGCTGGGAAGTGCTTGCTGGGAAGTCAGTTTTCAGGGGCCATGGCCGCTGGCTGCACATGTACGCCTAGGGCTCCCACACTGCCCGGGAACTTCAAGGCTCCCTGCACACATCTCTTCCATCTCGTTTGCTCTATAGCACAGAGCTCGCGAGACTAGGCCTTTCTTGACTCGCGAAGTGAGGCTCTGCTTTCAGGCCTGTTGTTCTTACGTCTGCAGAGCACCATACTTGCTGTGCGCGAGAGGCCTGAAAACCCACTCTCTGGGGCTGCCTTTCCTCCTTCCAAGGAAGACAGCCTGCTGGCCGCCTTCGGGCTGAACGTCACATTGGGCTGGGAAGTGCTAGCTGGGAAGTCAGTTTTCAGGTGCCATGGCCGCCTGCTGCACATTTACGGTTAGGGCTCCCACACTGCCCGGGAACATCAAGAATCCCTCGAAATAGGTTTTCCGTTACGTTTGCTCTGCAGGAGAGTGCTCGCGAGACTAGGCCTTTCTTGACTCGGGAATGAGGCCCTGCTTACGGACCTTTGCACTGGCGTCTGCAGAGCCCCACCCTTGCTGTGCGAGGGAGGCCTGAAAACCCACTCTCTGGCGCTGCCTTTCCTCCCTGCAAGGAAGACAGCCAGCCCGGCCGCCTTCGGGTTGAAAGTCACAGTGGGCTGGGAATTGCTTGCTGGGAAGTCAGTTTTCAGGTGCCATGGCCGCTGGCTGCTCATTTACAGCTAGGGCTCCCACATTGCCCGGGAGCATCAGGACTCCCTCAAAACAGCTCCTCCGTCACGATAGCTCTGCAGGAGAGAGCACGCGAGACTAGGCCTGTCTTGACTCGCGAAGTGAGGCCCTGCTTGCAGGCCTCTTATTCTTGCGCCTGCAGAGCACCATACTTACTGTGCTCGGGAGGCCTGAAAACCCACTCTCAGGGGCTGCCTTTGCTCCCTCCTAGGAAGTCAGCCTGCCCGGCCGACTTCTGGCTGAAACTCACTTCGGGGTGTGAAGTGCTAGTTGGGAACTCAGTTTTCAAGGTCAATGGCCGCTGGGTGCACGTGTATGCCTAGGGCTCCAACACTGCCAGGGACATCAAGGTTTCTTCCACACAGTTCTTCTGTCACGTTAGCTCTGCAGGAGAGAGCTCGCGAGACTAGGCCTTTCTTGACTCGCGAAGTGAGGCCCTGCTTGCAGGCCTCTTATTCTTGTGTCTGCGGAGCACCATACTTACTGTGCTCGGGAGGCCTGAAAACCCACTCTCTGGGGCTGCCTTTCCTCCCTCCAAGGAAGTCAGCCTCCCCGGCTGACTTCTGGCTGAAACTCACTTCGGGCTGTGAAGTGCTAGTTGGGAAGTCAGTTTTCAAGGTCAATGGCCGCTGGGTGCACGTGTATGCCTAGGGCTCCAACACTGCCAGGGACATCAAGGTTTCTTCCACACAGTTCTTCTGTCACGTTAGCTCTGCAGGAGAGAGCTCGCGAGACTAGGCCTTTCTTGACTCGCTAAGGGAGGCCCTGCTTGCAGGCCTCTTCTACTGGCATCTGCAGAGCCCCACACTTGCTGTGCGAGGAAGCCCTGAAAACCAACTCTCAGGAGCTGTCTTTCCTCCTTCCAAGGAAGACAGCCTGCACGGCCGCCTTCGGGCTGAAAGTCACATTGGGCTGGGAAGTGCTTGCTGGGAAGTCAGTTTTCAGTGGCCATGTCCGCTGGCTGCACATGTACGCCTAGGGCTCCCACACTGCCCGGGAACTTCAAGGCTCCCTGCACACATCTCTTCCATCACGTTTGCTCTATAGCAGAGAGCTCCAAATACTAGGCCTTTCATGACTCGCGAAGTGAGTTGTTCTTGCGTCTGCAGAGCAGCATAATTGCTGTGCGCGAGAGGCCTGAAAACCCACTCTCTGGGGCTGCCTTTCCTCCTTCCAAGGAAGACATCCTGCTGGCCGCCTTCGGGCTGAAAGTCACATTGGGCTGGGAAGTGCGAGCTGGGAAGTCAGTTTTCAGGGGCCATGGCCGCTGGCTGCACATTTACGGTTAGGGCTCCCGCACTGCCCGGGAACATCAACAATCCCTCGAAATAGGTTTTCCGTTACGTTTGCTCTGCAGGAGAGTGCTCGCGAGACTAGGCCTTTCTTGACTCGGGAATGAGGCCCTGCTTACGGACCTTTGCACTGGCGTCTGCAGAGCCCCACCCTTGCTGTACGAGGGAGGCCTGAAAACCCACTCTCTGGGGCTGCCTTTCCTCCCTCCAAGGAAGACAGCCAGCCCGGCCGCCTTCGGGTTGAAAGTCACAGTGGGCTGGGAATTGCTAGCTGGGAAGTCAGTTTTCAGGGGCCATGGCCGCTGGCTGCACGTATACGGCTAGGGGTCCCACACTGCCCGGGAGCATCAAGGATCCCCCAAACAGCTCTTCCGTCACGTTAGCTCTGCAGGAGAGAGCTCGGGAGACTAGGCCTTTCTTGACTCGCAAAATGAAGCCCTGCTTGCAGGCCTCTTGTACTTGCGTCTAGTGTGCCCCACACTTGCTGTACCAAGGAGGCCTGAAAACCCACTCTCTGGGGCTGCCTTTCCTGCCGGAAAGGTAGAGTGCCTGCCCGCCCGCCTTCGGGCTGAAGTCACATTGGGCTGGGAAGTGCTAGCTTGGAAGTTAATTTTCAGGGGCCATGGCCGCTGGTTGCACATGTACGCCTAGGGCTCCCACACTGTCCGGGAACTTCAAGGCTCCCTGCACACATCTCTTCCATCACGTTTTCTCTATATCAGAGAGCTCGCGAGACTAGGCCTTTCTTGACTCGCGAAGTGAGGCTCTGCTTTCAGGCCTGTTGTTCTTACGTCTGCAGAGCACCATACTTGCTGTGCCCCAGAGGCCGGAAAACCCACTCTCTGGGGCTGCCTTTCCTCCCTCCAAGGAAGTCAGCCTTCCCGGCCGACTTTCTGGCTGAAACTCACTTCGGGCTGTGAAGTGCTAGTTGAGAAGTCAATTTCAGGGGCAATGGCCGCTGGGTGCAAGTGTATGCCTAGGGCTCCAACACTGCTCGGGAACATCAAGGTTTCTTCCACACAGTTCTTCTTTCACGTTTGGTCTGCAGGAGAGAGCTCGCGAAACTAGGCCTTTTTTCACTCGGGAAGTGAGGTGCTACTTTAAGGCCTCTTGAACTTCCGTTTGCAGAGCCCCACACTTGCTGTGCGAGGAAGCCCTGAAAAACCACTCTCTGGGGCTGCCTTTCCTCCCTCCAAGGAAGACAGCCTGCCCGGCCGCCTTCGGGCTGAAAGTCACATTGGGCTGGGAAGTGCTAGCTGGGAAGTCAATTTTCAGGGGTTATGGCCGCTGTGTGCACATGTACGCCTAGGGCTCCCACACTGCCCGGGAACTTCAAGGCTCCCTGCACACATCGCTTCCATCACGTTTGCTCTATAGCAGAGATCGCCAGATACTAGGCCTTTCATGACTCGCGAAGTGAGGCCCTGCTTGCAGGCCTGTTGTTCTTGCGTCTGCAGAGCACCATCCTTGCTGTGCGCGAGAGGCCTGAAAACCCACTCTCTGGGGCTGCCTTTCCTCCTTCCAAGGAAGACAGCCTGCTGGCCGCCTTCGGGCTGAAAGTCACATTGGGCTGGGAAGTGCTAGCTGGGAAGTCAGTTTTCAGGTGCCATGGCCGCTGGCTGCACATTTACGGATAGGGCTCCCGCACTGCCCGGGAACATCAAGAATCCCTCGAAATAGGTTTTCCGTTACGTTTGCTCTGCAGGAGAGTGCTCGCGAGACTAGGCCTTTCTTGACTCGGGAATGAGGCCCTGCTTACGGACCTTTGCACTGGCGTCTGGAGAGCCCCACCCTTGCTGTGAGAGGGAGGCCTGAAAACCCACTCTCTGGGGCTGCCTTTCCTCCCTCCAAGGAAGACAGCCAGCCCGGCCGCCTTCGGGTTGAAAGTCACAGTGGGCTGGGAATTGCTAGCTGGGAAGTCAGTTTTCAGGGGCCATGGCCGCTGGCTGCTCATTTACAGCTAGGGCTCCCACACTGCCCGGGAGCATCAAGGCTCCCTCAAAACAGCTCCTCCGTCACGTTAGCTCTGCAGGAGAGAGCTCGCGAGACTAGGCCTTTCTTGACTCGCAAATGAAGCCCTGCCTGCAGGCCTCTTGTACTTGCGTCTAGAGTGCCCCACACTTACTGTACGAAGGAGGCCTGAAAACCAACTCTCTGGGGCTAGCTTTCCTGCCTGCAAGGTAGAGTGCCTGCCCGGCCGCCTTGGGGCTGAAAGTCACATTGGGCTGGGAAGCGCTTGCTGGGAAGTCGGTTTTCAGGGGCCATGGCCGCTGGCTGCACGATTACCGCTAGGGCTCCCACACTGCCGGGGAGCATCAAGGCTCCCTGAAAATAGCTCTTCCGTCACGTTAGCTCCGCAGGAGAGAGCTCGCGAGACTAGGCCTTTCTTGACTCGCGAAGTGAGGCCCTGCGTGCAGGCCTCTTATTCTTGTGTCTGCGGAGCACCTACTTACTGTGCTCGGGAGGCCTGAAAACCCACTCTCTGGGGCTGCCTTTCCTCCCTCCAAGGAAGTCAGCCTGCACGGCCGACTTCTGGCTGAAACTCACTTCGGGATGTGCAGTGCTAGTTGGGAAGTCAGTTTTCAAGGGCAATGGCCGCTGGGTTCACGTGTATGCCTAGGGCTCCAACACTGCCAGAGACATCAAGGTTTCTTCCCCACAGTTCTTCCTTCACGTTTGGTCTGCAGGAGAGAGCTCGCGAGACTAGGCCTTTCTTCCCTCGGGAAGTGAGGCCCTACTTTCAGCCCTCTTCTACTGGCATCTGCAGAGCCCCACACTTGCTGTGCGAGGAAGCCCTGCAAACCAACTCTCAGGAGCTGTCTTTCTCCTTCCAAGGAAGACAGCCTGCACGACCGCCTTCGGGCTGAAAGTCACATTGGGCTGGGAAGTGCTTGCTGGGAAGTCAGTTTTCAGGGGCCATGGCCGCTGGCTGCACATGTACGCCTAGGGCTCCCACACTGCCCGGGAACTTCAAGGCTCCCTGCACACATCTCTTCCATCACGTTTGCTCTATAGCAGAGAGCTCCAGATACTAGGCCTTTCATGACTCGCGAAGTGAGTTGTTCTTGCGTCTGCAGAGCAGCATACTTGCTGTGCGCGAGATGCCTGAAAACCCACTCTCTGGGGCTGCCTTTCCTCCTTCCAAGGAAGACAGCTTGCTGGCCGCCTTCGGGCTGAACGTCACATTGGGCTGGGAAGTGCTAGCTGGGAAGTCAGTTTTCAGGTGCCATGGCCGCTGGCTGCACATTTACGGTTAGGGCTCCCGCAGTGCCCGGGAACATCAAGAATCCCTCGAAATAGGTTTTCTGTTACGTTTGCTCTGCAGGAGAGTGCTCGCGAGACTAGGCTTTTCTTGACTCGGGAATGAGGCCCTGCTTACGGACCTTTCCACTGGCGTCTGCAGAGCCCTACCCTTGCTGTACGAGGGAGGCCTGAAAACCCACTCTCTGGGGCTGCCTTTCCTCCCTCCAAGGAAGACAGCCAGCCCGGCCGCCTTCGTGTTGAAAGTCACAGTGGGCTGGGAATTGCTAGCTGGGAAGTCAGTTTTCAGGGGCCATGGCCGCTGGCTGCACGTATACGGCTAGGGGTCCCACACTGCCCGGGAGCATCAAGGCTCCCTCAAAACAGCTCTTCCGTCATGCTAGCTCTGCAGGAGAGAGCTCGGGAGACTAGGCCTTTCTTGACTCGCAAAGTGAAGGCCTGCTTGCAGGCCTCTTGTACTAGCGTCTAGAGTGCCCAACACTTGCTGTACCAAGGAGGCCTGAAAACCCACTCTCTGGGGCTGCCTTTCCTGCCGGCAAGGTAGAGTGCCTGCCCGCCCGCCTTCGGGCTGAAGTCACATTGGGCTGGGAAGTGCTAGCTGGGAAGTTAATTTTCAGGGGTCATGGCCGCTGGTTGCACATGTACGCCTAGGGCTCCCACACTGTCCGGGAACTTCAAGGCTCCCTGCACACATCTCTTCCATCACGTTTGCTCTATAGCAGAGAGCTCGCGAGACTAGGCCTTTCTTGACTTGCGAAGTGAGGCTCTGCTTTCAGGCCTGTTGTTCTTACGTCTGCAGAGCACCATACTTGCTGTGCGCCAGAGGCCTGAAAACCCACTCTCTGGGGCTGCCTTTCCTCCCTCCAAGGAAGTCAGCCTTCCCGGCCGACTTTCTGGCTGAAACTCACTTCGGGCTGTGAAGTGCTAGTTGAGAAGTCAATTTCAGGGGCAATGGCCGCTGGGTGCCCGTGGATGCCTAGGGCTCCAACACTGCTCGGGAACATCAAGGTTTCTTCCACACAGTTCTTCCTTCACGTTTGGTCTGCAGGAGAGAGCTCGCGAAACTAGGCCTTTTTTCACTCGGGAAGTGAGGTGCTACTTTAAGGCCTCTTGAACTTGCGTTTGCAGAGCCCCACACTTGCTGTGCGAGGAAGCCCTGAAAACCCACTCTCTGGGGCTGCCTTTCCTCCCTCCAAGGAAGACAGCCTGCCTGGCCGCCTTCGGGCTGAAAGTCACATTGGGCTGGGAAGTGCTTGCTGGGAAGTCAGTTTTCAGGGGCCATGGCCGCTGGCTGCTCATTTACAGCTAGGGCTCCCACACTGCCCGGGAGCATCAAGGTTCCCTCAAAACAGCTCCTCCGTCAGGTTAGCTCTGCAGGAGAGAGCTCGCGAGACTAGGCCTTTCTTGACTAGCAAATGAAGCCCTGCTTGCAGGCCTCTTGTACTTGCGTCTAGAGTGCCCCACACTTACTGTACGAAGGAGGCCTGAAAACCCACTCTCTGGGGCTGCCTTTCCTGCCTGCAAGGTAGAGTGCCTGCCCGGCCGCCTTGGGGCTGAAAGTCACATTGGGCTGGGAAGTGCTTGCTGGGAAGTCAGTTTTCAGGGGCCATGGCCGCTGGCTGCACGTTTACCGCTAGGGCTCCCACACTGCCGGGGAGCATCAAGGCTCCCTCAAAATAGCTCTTCCGTCACGTTAGCTCTGCAGGAGAGAGCTCGCGAGAATAGGCCTTTCTTGACTCGCGAAGTGAGGCCCTGCTTGCAAGCCTCTTTTCTTGCGTCTGCGGAGCACCATACTTACTGTGCTCGGGAGGCCTGAAAACCCACTCTCTGGGGCTGCCTTTCCTCCCTCCAAGGAAGTCAGCCTGCCCGGCTGACTTCTGGCTGAAACTCACTTCGGGATGTGAAGTGCTAGTTGGGAAGTCAGTTTTCAAGGGCAATGGCCGCTGGGTGCACGTGTATGCCTAGGGCTCCAACACTGCCAGGGACATCAAGGTTTCTTCCACACAGTTCTTCTGTCACGTTAGCTCTGCAGGAGAGAGCTCGCGAGACTAGGCCTTTCTTGACTCGCGAAGTGAGGCCCTGCTTGCAGGCCTCTTATTCTTGTGTCTGCGGAGCACCATACTTACTATGCTCGGGAGGCCTGAAAACCCACTCTCTGGGGCTGCCTTTCCTCCCTCCCAGGAAGTCAGCCTCCCCGGCCGACTTCTGGCTGAAACTCACTTCGGGCTGTAAAGTGCTAGTTGGGAAGTCAGTTTTCAAGGGCAATGGCGGCCGGGTGCACGTGTATGCCTAGGGCTCCAACACTGCCAGAGACATCAAGGTTTCTTCCACACAGTTCTTCCTTCACATTTGGTCTGCAGCAGAGAGCTCGCGAGACTAGGCCTTTCCTCACTCGGGAAGTGAGGCCCTGCTGTCAGCCCTCTTCTACTGGCATTTGCAGAGCCCCACACTTGCTGTGCGAGGAAGCCCTGAAAACCAACTCTCAGGAGCTGTCTTTCCTCCTACCAAGGAAGACAGCCTGCACGGCCGCCTTCGGGCTGAAAGTCACATTGGGCTGGGAAGTTCTTGCTGGGAAGTCAGTTTTCAGGGGCCATGGCCGCTGGCTGCACATGTACGCCTAGGGCTCCCACACTGCCCGGGAACTTCAAGGCTCCCTGCACACATCTCTTCCATCACGTTTGCTCTATAGCAGAGAGCTCCAGATACTAGGCCTTTCATGACTCGCGAAGTGAGTTGTTCTTGCGTCTGCAAAGCAGCATACTTGCTGTGCGCGAGAGGCCTGAAAACCCACTCTCTGGGGCTGCCATTCCTTCTTCCAAGGAAGACAGCCTGCTGGCCGCCTTCGGGCTGAAAGTCACATTGGGCTGGGAAGTGATAGCTGGGAAGTCAGTTTTCAGGGGCCATGGCCGCTGGCTGCACGTATACGGCTAGGGGTCCCACACTGCCAGGGAGGATCAAGGCTCCCTCAAACAGCTCTTCCGTCACGTTAGCTCTGCAGGAGAGAGCTCGCGAGACTAGGCCTTTCTTGACTCGCAAATGAAGCCCTGCTTGCAGGCCTCTTTTCCTTGCGTCTAGAGTGCCCAACACTTACTGTACGAAGGAGGCCTGAAAACCCACTCTCTGGGGCTGCCTTTCCTGCCTGCAAGGTAGAGTGCCTGCCCGGCCGCCTTGGGGCTGAAAGTCACATTGGGCTGGCAAGTGCTTGCTGGGAAGTCAGTTTTCAGGGGCCATGGCCGCTGGCTGCACGTGTACGCCTAGGGCTCCCACACTGCCCGGGAACTTCAAGGCTCCCTGCACACATCTCTTCCATCACGTTTGCTCTATAGCAGAGAGCTCCAGATACTAGGCCTTTCATGACTCGCGAAGTGAGTTGTTCTTGCGTCTGCAGAGCAGCATACTTGCTGTGCGCGAGAGGCCTGAAAACCCACTCACTGGGGCTGCCATTCCTCCTTCCAAGGAAGACAGCCTGCTGGCCGCCTTCCGGCTGAGAGTCACATTGGGCTGGGAAGTGCTAGCTGGGAAGTCAGTTTTCAGGTGCCATGGCCGCTGGCTGCACATTTACGGTTAGGGCTCTCGCACTGCCCGGGAACATCCAGAATCCCTCGAAATAGGTTTTCCGTTACGTTTGCTCTGCAGGAGAGTGCTCGCGAGACTAGGCCTTTCTTGACTCGGGAATGAGGCCCTGCTTACGAACCTTTGCACTGGCGTCTGCAGAGCCCAACCCTTGCTGTACGAGGGAGGCGTGAAAACCCACTCTCTGGGGCTGCCTTTCCTCCCTCCAAGGAAGACAGCCAGCCCGGCCGCCTTCGGGTTGAAAGTCACAGTGGGCTGGGAATTGCTAGCTGGGAAGTCAGTTTTCAGGGGCCATGGCCACTGGCTGCACGTATACGGCTAGGGGTCCCACACTGCCCGGGAGCATCAAGGCTCCCTCAAAACAGCTCTTCCGTCACGTTAGCTCTGCAGGAGAGAGCTCGGGAGACTAGGCCTTTCTTGACTCGCAAAGTGAAGCCCTGCTTGCAGGCCTCTTGTACTTGCGTCTAGAGTGCCCCACACTTGCTGTACCAAGGAGGCCTGAAAACCCACTCTCTGGGGCTGCCTTTCCTGCCGGCAAGGTAGAGTGCCTGCCCGCCCGCCTTCGGGCTGAAGTCACATTGGGCTGGGAAGTGCTAGCTGGGAAGTTAATTTTCAGGGGCCATGGCCGCTGGTTGCACATGTACGCCTAGGGCTCCCACACTGTCCGGGAACTTCAAGGCTCCCTGCACACATCTCTTCCATCACGTTTGCTCTATAGCAGAGAGCACGCGAGACTAGGCCTTTCTTGACTCGCGAAGTGAGGCTCTGCTTTCAGGCCTGTTGTTCTTACGTCTGCAGAGCACCATACTTGCTGTGCGCCAGAGGCCTGAAAACCGACTCTCTGGGGCTGCCTTTCCTCCCTCCAAGGAAGTCAGCCTTCCCGGCCGACTTTCTGGCTGAAACTCACTTCGGGCTGTGAAGTGCTAGTTGAGAAGTCAATTTCAGGGGCAATGGCCGCTGGGTGCACGTGTATGCCTAGGGCTCCAACACTGCTCGGGAACATCAAGGTTTCTTCCACACAGTTCTTCCTTCACGTTTGGTCTGCAGGAGAGAGCTCGCGAAACTAGGCCTTTTTTCACTCGGGAAGTGAGGTGCTACTTTAAGGCCTCTTGAACTTGCGATTGCAGAGCCCCACAGTTGCTGTGCGAGGAAGCCCTGAAAACCCACTCTCTGGGGCTGCCTTTCCTCCCTCCAAGGAAGACAGCCTGCCTGGCCGCCTTCGGGCTGAAAGTCACATTGGGCTGGGAAGTGCTTGCTGGGAAGTCAGTTTTCAGGGGCCATGGCCGCTGGCTGCTCATTTACAGCTAGGGCTCCCACACTGCCCGGGAGCATCAAGGCTCCCTCAAAACAGCTCCTCCGTCAGGTTAGCTCTGCAGGAGAGAGCTCGCGAGACTAGGCCTTTCTTGACTAGCAAATGAAGCCTGCTTGCAGGCCTCTTGTACTTGCGTCTAGAGTGCCCCACACTTACTGTACGAAGGAGGCCTGAAAACCCACTCTCTGGGGCTGCCTTTCCTGCCTGCAAGGTAGAGTGCCTGCGCGGCCACCTTGGGGCTAAAAGTCACATTGGGCTGGGAAGTGCTTGCTGGGAAGTCAGTTTTCAGGGGCCATGGCCGCTGGCTGCACGTTTACCGCTAGGGCTCCCACACTGCCGGGGAGCATTAAGGCTCCCTCAAAATAGCTCTTCCGTCACGTTAGCTCTGCAGGAGAGAGCTCGCGAGAATAGGCCTTTCTTGACTCGCGAAGTGAGGCCCTGCTTGCAAGCCTCTTATTCTTGCGTCTGCGGAGCACCATACTTACTGTGCTCGGGAGGCCTGAAAACCCACTCTCTGGGGCTGCCTTTCCTCCCTCCAAGGAAGTCAGCATGCCCGGCTGACTTCTGGCTGAAACTCACTACGGGCTGTGAAGTGCTAGTTGGGAAGTCAGTTTTCAAGGGCAATGGCCGCTGGCTGCACGTGTATGCCTAGGGCTCCAACACTGCCAGGGACATCAAGGTTTCTTCCACACAGTTCTTCTGTCACGTTATCTCTGCAGGAGAGAGCTCGCGAGACTAGGCCTTTCTTGACTCGCGAAGTGAGGCCCTGCTTGCAGGCCTCTTATTCTTGTGTCTGCGGAGCACCATACTTACTGTGCTCGGGAGGCCTGAAAACCCACTCTCTGGGGCTGCCTTTCCTCCCTCCCAGGAAGTCAGCCTCCCCGGCCGACTTCTGGCTGAAACTCACTTCGGGCTGTGAAGTGCTAGTTGGGAAGTCAGTTTTCAAGGGCAATGGCCGCTGGGTGCACGTGTATGCCTAGGGCTCCAACACTGCTAGAGACATCAAGGTTTCTTCCACACAGTTCTTCCTTCACGTTTGGTCTGCAGGAGAGAGCTCGTGAGACTAGGCCTTTCTTCACTCGTAAGTGAGGCCCTGCTTTCAGCCCTCTTCTACTGGCATCTGCAGAGCCCCACACTTGCTGTGCGAGGAAGCCCTGAAAACCACCTCTCAGGAGCTGTCTTTCCTCCTTCCAAGGAAGACAGCCTGCACGGCCGCCTTCGAGCTGAAAGTCACATTGGGCTGGGTGGTGCTTGCTGGGAAGTCAGTTTTCAGGGGCCATGGCTGCTGGCTGCACATGTACGCCTAGGGTTCCCACACTGCCCGGGAACTTCAAGGCTCCCTGTACACATCTCTTCCATCACGTTTGCTCTATAGCAGAGAGCTCCAGATACTAGGCCTTTCATGACTCACGAAGTGAGTTGTTCTTGCGTCTGCAGAGCAGCATACTTGCTGTGCGCGAGAGGCCTGAAAACCCACTCTCTGGGGCTGCCATTCCTCCTTCCAAGGAAGACAGCCTGCTGGCCGCCTTCGGGCTGAAAGTCACATTGGGCTGGGAAGTGCTAGCTGGGAAGTCAGTTTTCAGGGGCCATGGCCGCTGGCTGCACGTATACGGCTAGGGGTCCCACACTGCCAGGGAGCATCAAGGCTCCCTCAAACAGCTCTTCCGTCACGTTAGCTCTGCAGGAGAGAGCTCGCGAGACTAGGCCTTTCTTGACTCGCAAATGAAGCCCTGCTTGCAGGCCTCTTGTCCTTGCGTCTAGAGTGCCCCACACTTACTGTACGAAGGAGGCCTGAAAACCCACTCTCTGGGGCTGCCTTTCCTGCCTGCAAGGTAGAGTGCCTGCCCGGCCGCCTTGGGGCTGAAAGTCACATTGGGCTGGGAAGTGCTTGCTGGGAAGTCAGTTTTCAGGGGCCATGGCCGCTGGCTGCACGTTTACCGCTAGGGCTCCCACACTGCCTGGGAGCATCAAGGCTCCCTCAAAATATCTCTTCGGTCACGTTAGCTCTGCAGGAGAGAGCTCGCGAGAATAGGCCTTTCTTGACTCGCGAAGTGAGGCCCTGCTTGCAAGCCTCTTATTCTTGCGTCTGCGGAGCACCATACTTACTGTGCTGGGGAGGCCTGAAAACCCACTCTCTGGGGCTGCCTTTCCTCCCTCCAAGGAAGTCAGCCTGCCCGGCTGACTTCTGGCTGAAACTCACTTCGGGCTGTGAAGTGCTAGTTGGGAAGTCAGTTTTCAAGGTCAATGGCCGCCGGGTGCACGTGTATGCCTAGGGCTCCAACACTGCCAGGGACATCAAGGTTTCTTCCACACAGTTCTTCTGTCACGTTAGCTCTGCAGGAGAGAGCTCGCGAGACTAGGCCTTTCTTGACTCGCTAAGGGAGGCCCTGCTTGCAGGCCTCTTCTACTGGCATCTGCAGAGCCCCACACTTGCTGTGCGAGGAAGCCCTGAAAACCAACTCTCAGGAGCTGTCTTTCCTCCTTCCAAGGAAGACAGCCTGCACGGCCGCCTTCGGGCTGAAAGTCACATTGGGCTGGGAAGTGCTTGCTGGGAAGTCAGTTTTCAGTGGCCATGTCCGCTGGCTGCACATGTACGCCTAGGGCTCCCACACTGCCCGGGAACTTCAAGGCTCCCTGCACACATCTCTTCCATCACGTTTGCTCTATAGCAGAGAGCTCCAGGTACTAGGCCTTTCAAGACTCGCGAAGTGAGTTGTTCTTGCGTCTGCAGAGCAGCATACTTGGTGTGCGCGAGAGGCCTGAAAACCCACTCTCTGGGGCTGCCTTTCCTCCTTCCAAGGAAGACAGCCTGCTGGCCGCCTTAGGGCTGAAAGTCACATTGGGCTGGGAAGTGCTAGCTGGGAAGACAGTTTTCAGGGGCCATGGCCGCTGGCTGCACATTTACGGTTAGGGCTCCCGCACTGCCCGGGAACATCAAGAATCCCTCGAAATAGGTTTTCCGTTACGTTTGCTCTGCAGGAGAGTGCTCGCGAGAGTAGGCCTTTCTTGACTCGGGAATGAGGCCCTGCTTACAGACCTTTGCACTGGCGTCTGCAGAGCCCCACCCTTGCTGTGCGAGGGAGGCCTGAAAACCCACTCTCTGGGGCTGCCTTTCCTCCCTCCAAGGAAGACAGCCAGCCCGGCCGCCTTCGGGTTGAAAGTCACAGTGGGCTGGGAATTGCTAGCTGGGAAGTCAGTTTTCAGGGGCCATGGCCGCTGGCTGCACGTATACGGCTAGGGGTCCCACACTGCCCGAGAGCATCAAGGCTCCCTCAAAACAGCTCTTCTGTCACGTTAGCTCTGCAGGAGAGAGCTCGCGAGACTAGGCCTTTCTTGACTCGCAAATGAAGCCCTGCTTGCAGGCCTCTTGTATTTGTGTCTAGAGTGCCCTACACTTACTGTACGAAGGAGGCCTGAAAACCCACTCTCTGGGGCTGCCTTTCCTGCCTGCAAGGTAGAGTGCCTGCCCGGCCGCCTTGGGGCTGAAAGTCACATAGGGCTGGGAAGTGCTTGCTGGGAAGTCAGTTTTCAGGGGCCATGGCCGCTGGCTGCACGTTTACCGCTAGGGCTCCCACACTGCCCGGGAGCATCAGGACTCCCTCAAAACAGCTCCTCCGTCACGTTAGCTCTGCAGGAGAGAGCACGCGAGACTAGGCCTGTCTTGACTCGCGAAGTGAGGCGCTGCTTGCAGGCCTCTTATTCTTGCGCCTGCAGAGCACCATACTTACTGTGCTCGGGAGGCCTGAAAACCCACTCTCAGAGGCTGCCTTTGCTCCCTCCTAGGAAGTCAGCCTGCCCGGCCGACTTCTGGCTGAAACTCACTTCGGGCTGTGAAGTGCTAGTTGGGAAGTCAGTTTTCAAGGTCAATGGCCGCTGGGTGCACGTGTATGCCTAGGGCTCCAACACTGCCAGGGACGTCAAGGTTTCTTCCACACAGTTCTTCTGTCACGTTAGCTCTGCAGGAGAGAGCTCGCGAGACTAGGCCTTTCTTGACTCGCGAAGTGAGGCCCTGCTTGCAGGCCTCTTATTCTTGTGTCTGCGGAGCACCATACTTACTGTGCTCGGGAGGCCTGAAAACCCACTCTCTGGGGCTGTCTTTCCTCCCTCCAAGGAAGTCAGCCTGCCCGGCCGACTTCTGGCTGAAACTGACTTCTGGGTGTAAAGTGCTAGTTGGGAAGTCAGTTTTCAAGGGCAATATCCGCTGGGTGCACGTGTATGCCTAGGGGTCCAACACTGCCAGAGACATCAACGTTTCTTCCACACAGTTCTTCCTTCACGTTTGGTCTGCAGGAGAGAGCTCGCGAGACTACGCCTTTCTTCCCTCGGGAAGTGAGGCCCTGCTTTCAGCCCTCTTCTACTGGCATCTGCAGAGCCCCACACTTGCTGTGCGAGGAAGCCCTGAAAACCAACTCTCAGGAGCTGTCTTTCCTCCTTCCAAGGAAGACAGCCTGCACGGCCGCCTTCGGGCTGAAAGTCACATTGGGCTGGGAAGTGCTTGCTGGGAAGTCAGTTTTCAGGGGCCATGGCCGCTGGCTGCACATGTACGCCTAGCGCTCCCACACTGCCCGGGAACTTCAAGGCTCCCTGCACACATCTCTTCCATCACGTTTGCTCTATAGCAGAGAGCTCTAGATACTAGGCCTTTCATGACTCGCGAAGTGAGTTGTTCTTGCGTCTGCAGAGCAGCATACTTGCTGTGAGCGAGAGGCCTGAAAACCCACTCTCTGGGGCTGCCATTCCTCCTTCCAAGGAAGACAGCCTGCTGGCCGCCTTCAGGCTGAAAGTCACATTGGGCTGGGAAGTGCTTGCTGGGAAGTCAGTTTTCAGGGGCCATGGCCGCTGGCTGCACGTTTACCGCTAGGGCTCCCACACTGCCGGGGAGCATCAAGGCTCCCTCAAAATAGCTCTTCCGTCACGTTAGCTCTGCAGGAGAGAGCTCGCGAGAATAGGCCTTTCTTGACTCGCGAAGTGAGGCCCTGCTTGCAAGCCTCTTATTCTTGCGTCTGCAGAGCACCATACTTACTGTGCTCGGGAGGCCTGAAAACCCACTCTCTGGGCCTGCCTTTCCTCCCTCCAAGGAAGTCAGCCTGCCCGGCTGACTTCTGGCTGAAACTCACTTCGGGCTGTGAAGTGCTAGTTGGGAAGTCAGTTTTCAAGGGCAATGGCCGCTGGCTGCACGTGTATGCCTAGGGCTCCAACACTGCCAGGGACATCAAGGTTTCTTCCACACAGTTCTTCTGTCACGTTAGCTCTGCAGGAGAGAGCTCGCGAGACTAGGCCTTTCTTCACTCGGGAAGTGAGGCCCTGCTTTCAGCCCTCTTCTACTGGCATCTGCAGAGCCCCACACTTGCTGTGCGAGGAAGCCCTGAAAACCAACTCTCAGGAGCTGTCTTTCCTCTTTCCAAGGAAGACAGCCTGCACGGCCGCCTTCGGGTTGAAAGTCACATTGGGCTGGGAAGTGCTTGCTGGGAAGTCAGTTTTCAGGGGCCATGGCCGCTGGCTGCACATGTACGCCTAGGGCTCCCACACTGCCCGGGAACTTCAAGGCTCCCTGCACACATCTCTTCCATCACGTTTGCTCTATAGCAGAGAGCTCGCGAGACTAGGCCTTTCTTGACTCGCGAAGTGAGGCTCTGCTTTCAGGCCTGTTGTTCTTACGTCTGCAGAGCACCATACTTGCTGTGCGCCAGAGGCCTGAAAACCCACTCTGTGGGGCTGCCTTTCCTCCACCCAAGGAAGTCAGCCTTACCGGCCGATTTCTGGCTGAAACTCACTTCGGGCTGTGAAGTGCTAGTTGGGAAGTCAATTTCAAGGGCAATGGCCGCTGGGTGCACGTGTATGCCTAGGGCTCCAACACTGCTCGGGAACATCATGGTTTCTTCCACACAGTTCTTCCTTCACGTTTGGTCTGCAGGAGAGAGCTCGCGAGACTAGGCCTTTTTTCACTCGGGAAGTGAGGTGCTACTTTAAGGCCTCTTGAACTTGCGTTTGCAAAGCCCCACACTTGCTGTGCGAGGAAGCCCTGAAAACCCACTCTCTGGGGCTGCCTTTCCTCCCTCCAAGGAAGACAGCCTGCCCGGCCGCCTTCGGGCTGAAAGTCACATTGGGCTGGGAAGTGCTTGCTGGGAAGTCAGTTTTCAGGGGCCATGGCCGCTGGCTGCTCATTTACAGCTAGGGCTCCCACACTGCCGGGGAGCATCAAGGCTCCCTCAAAATAGCTCTTCCGTCACGTTAGCTCTGCAGGAGAGAGCTCGCGAGAATAGGCCTTTCTTGACTCGCGAAGTGAGGCCCTGCTTGCAAGCCTCTTATTCTTGCGTCTGCGGAGCACCATACTTACTGTGCTCGGGAGGCCTGGAAACCCACTCTCTGGGGCTGCCTTTCCTCCCTCCAAGGAAGTCAGCCTGCCCGGCTGACTTCTGGCTGAAACTCACTTCGGGCTGTGAAGTGCTAGTTGGGAAGTCAGTTTTCAAGGGCAATGGCCGCTGGGTGCACGTGTATGCCTAGGGCTGCAACACTGCCAGAGACATCAACGTTTCTTCCACACAGTTCTTCCTTCACGTTTGGTCTGCAGGAGAGAGCTCGCGAGACTAGGCCTTTCTTCACTCGGGAAGTGAGGCCCTGCTTTCAGCCCTCTTCTACTGGCATCTGCAGAGCCCCACACTTGCTGTGCGAGGAAGCCCTGAAAACCAACTCTCAGGAGCTGTCTTTCCTCCTTCCAAGGAAGACAGCCTACACGGCCGCCTTCGGGCTGAAAGTCACATTGGGCTGGGAAGTGCTTGCTGGGAAGTCAGTTTTCAGGGGCCATGGCCGCTGGCTGCACATGTACGCCTAGGGCTCCCACACTGCCCGGGAACTTCAAGGCTCCCTGCACACATCTCTTCCATCACGTTTGCCCTATAGCAGAGAGCTCCAGGTACTAGGCCTTTCATGACTCGCGAAGTGAGTTGTTCTTGCGTCTGCAGAGCAGCATACTTGGTGTGCGCGAGAGGCCTGAAAACCCACTCTCTGGGGCTGCCTTTCCTCCTTCCAAGGAAGACAGCCTGCTGGCCGCCTTAGGGCTGAAAGTCACATTGGGCTGGGAAGTGCTAGCTGGGAAGACAGTTTTCAGGGGCCATGGCCGCTGGCTGCACATTTACGGTTAGGGCTCCCGCACTGCCCGGGAACATCAAGAATCCCTCGAAATAGGTTTTCCGTTACGTTTGCTCTGCAGGAGAGTGCTCGCGAGAGTAGGCCTTTCTTGACTCGGGAATGAGGCCCTGCTTACAGACCTTTGCACTGGCGTCTGCAGAGCCCCACCCTTGCTGTGCGAGGGAGGCCTGAAAACCCACTCTCTGGGGCTGCCTTTCCTCCCTCCAAGGAAGACAGCCAGCCCGGCCGCCTTCGGGTTGAAAGTCACAGTGGGCTGGGAATTGCTAGCTGGGAAGTCAGTTTTCAGGGGCCATGGCCGCTGGCTGCACGTATACGGCTAGGGGTCCCACACTGCCCGAGAGCATCAAGGCTCCCTCAAAACAGCTCTTCTGTCACGTTAGCTCTGCAGGAGAGAGCTCGCGAGACTAGGCCTTTCTTGACTCGCAAATGAAGCCCTGCTTGCAGGCCTCTTGTATTTGTGTCTAGAGTGCCCTACACTTACTGTACGAAGGAGGCCTGAAAACCCACTCTCTGGGGCTGCCTTTCCTGCCTGCAAGGTAGAGTGCCTGCCCGGCCGCCTTGGGGCTGAAAGTCACATAGGGCTGGGAAGTGCTTGCTGGGAAGTCAGTTTTCAGGGGCCATGGCCGCTGGCTGCACGTTTACCGCTAGGGCTCCCACACTGCCCGGGAGCATCAGGACTCCCTCAAAACAGCTCCTCCGTCACGTTAGCTCTGCAGGAGAGAGCACGCGAGACTAGGCCTGTCTTGACTCGCGAAGTGAGGCGCTGCTTGCAGGCCTCTTATTCTTGCGCCTGCAGAGCACCATACTTACTGTGCTCGGGAGGCCTGAAAACCCACTCTCAGAGGCTGCCTTTGCTCCCTCCTAGGAAGTCAGCCTGCCCGGCCGACTTCTGGCTGAAACTCACTTCGGGCTGTGAAGTGCTAGTTGGGAAGTCAGTTTTCAAGGTCAATGCCCGCTGGGTGCACGTGTATGCCTAGGGCTCCAACACTGCCAGGGACATCAAGGTTTCTTCCACACAGTTCTTCTGTCACGTTAGCTCTGCAGGAGAGAGCTCGCGAGACTAGGCCTTTCTTGACTCGCGAAGTGAGGCCCTGCTTGCAGGCCTCTTATTCTTGTGTCTGCGGAGCACCATACTTACTGTGCTCGGGAGGCCTGAAAACCCACTCTCTGGGGCTGCCTTTCCTCCCTCCAAGGAAGTCAGCCTGCCCGGATGACTTCTGGCTGAAACTCACTTCGGGCTGTGAAGTGCTAGTTGGGAAGTCAGTTTTCAAGGGCAATGGCCGCTGGGTGCACGTGTATGCCTAGGGCTCCAACACTGCCAGGGACATCAAGGTTTCTTCCACACAGTTCTTCTCTCACGTTAGCTCTGCAGGAGAGAGCTCGCGAGACTAGGCCTTTCTTCACTCGGGAAGTGAGGCCCTGCTTTCAGCCCTCTTCTACTGGCATCTGCAGAGCCCCACACTTGCTGTGCGAGGAAGCCCTGAAAACCAACTCTCAGGAGCTGTCTTTCCTCCTTCCAAGGAAGACAGCCTGCACGGCCGCCTTCGGGCTGAAAGTCACATTGGGCTGGGAAGTGCTTGCTGGGTAGTCAGTTTTCAGGGGCCATGGCCGCTGGCTGCACGTATACGGCTAGGGGTCCCACACTGCCCGAGAGCATCAAGGCTCCCTCAAAACAGCTCTTCTGTCACGTTAGCTCTGCAGGAGAGAGCTCGCGAGACTAGGCCTTTCTTGACTCGCAAATGAAGCCCTGCTTGCAGGCCTCTTGTATTTGTGTCTAGAGTGCCCTACACTTACTGTACGAAGGAGGCCTGAAAACCCACTCTCTGGGGCTGCCTTTCCTGCCTGCAAGGTAGAGTGCCTGCCCGGCCGCCTTGGGGCTGAAAGTCACATAGGGCTGGGAAGTGCTTGCTGGGAAGTCAGTTTTCAGGGGCCATGGCCGCTGGCTGCACGTTTACCGCTAAGGCTCCCACACTGCCCGGGAGCATCAGGACTCCCTCAAAACAGCTCCTCCGTCACGTTAGCTCTGCAGGAGAGAGCACGCGAGACTAGGCCTGTCTTGACTCGCGAAGTGAGGCGCTGCTTGCAGGCCTCTTATTCTTGCGCCTGCAGAGCACCATACTTACTGTGCTCGGGAGGCCTGAAAACCCACTCTCAGGGGCTGCCTTTGCTCCCTCCTAGGAAGTCAGCCTGCCCGGCCGACTTCTGGCTGAAACTCACTTCGGGCTGTGAAGTGCTAGTTGGGAAGTCAGTTTTCAAGGTCAATGCCCGCTGGGTGCACGTGTATGCCTAGGGCTCCAACACTGCCAGGGACATCAAGGTTTCTTCCACACAGTTCTTCTGTAACGTTAGCTCTGCAGGAGAGATCTCGCGAGACTAGGCCTTTCTTGACTCGCGAAGTGAGGCCCTGCTTGCAGGCCTCTTATTCTTGTGTCTGCGGAGCACCATACTTACTGTGCTCGGGAGGCCTGAAAACCCACTCTCTGGGGCTGCCTTTCCTCCCTCCAAGGAAGTCAGCCTGCCCGGATGACTTCTGGCTGAAACTCACTTCGGGCTGTGAAGTGCTAGTTGGGAAGTCAGTTTTCAAGGGCAATGGCCGCTGGGTGCACGTGTATGCCTAGGGCTCCAACACTGCCAGGGACATCAAGGTTTCTTCCACACAGTTCTTCTGTCACGTTAGCTCTGCAGGAGAGAGCTCGCGAGACTAGGCCTTTCTTCACTCGGGAAGTGAGGCCCTGCTTTCAGCCCTCTTCTACTGGCATCTGCAGAGCCCCACACTTGCTGTGCGAGGAAGCCCTGAAAACCAACTCTCAGGAGCTGTCTTTCCTCCTTCCAAGGAAGACAGCCTGCACGGCCGCCTTCGGGCTGAAAGTCACATTGGGCTGGGAAGTGCTTGCTGGGAAGTCAGTTTTCAGGGGCCATGGCCGCTGGCTGCACATGTACGCCTAGCGCTCCCACACTGCCCGGGAAATTCAAGGCTCCCTGCACACATCTCTTCCATCACGTTTGCTCTATAGCAGAGAGCTCCAGATACTAGGACTTTCATGACTCGCGAAGTGAGTTGTTCTTGCGTCTGCAGAGCAGCATACTTGCTGTGCGCGAGAGGCCTGAAAACCCACTCTCTGGGGCTGCCATTCCTCCTTCCAAGGAAGACAGTCTGCTGGCCGCCTTCGGGCTGAAAGTCACATTGGGCTGGGAAGTGCTAGCTGGGAAGTCAGTTTTCAGGGGCCATGGCCGCTGGCTGCACATTTACGGTTAGGGCTCCCGCACTGCCCGGGAACATCAAGAATCCCTCGAAATAGGTTTTCCGTTACGTTTGCTCTGCAGGAGAGTGCTCGCGAGACTAGGCCTTTCTTGACTCGGGAATGAGGCCCTGCTTACGGACCTTTGCACTGGCGTCTGCAGAGCCCCACCCTTGCTGTACGAGGGAGGCCTGAAAACCCACTCTCTGCGGCTGCCTTTCCTCCCTCCAAGGAAGACAGCCAGCCCGGCCGCCTTCGTGTTGAAAGTCACAGTAGGCTGGGATTTGCTAGCTGGGAAGTCAGTTTTCAGGGGCCATGGCCGCTGGCTGCACGTATACGGCTAGGGGTCCCACACTTCCCGAGAGCATCAAGGCTCCCTCAAAACAGCTCTTCCGTAACGTTAGCTCTGCAGGAGAGAGCTCGCGAGACTAGGCCTTTCTTGACTCGCAAATGAAGCCCTGCTTGCAGGCCTCTTGTATTTGTGTCTAGAGTGCCCCACACTTACTGTACGAAGGAGGCCTGAAAACCCACTCTCTGGGGCTGCCTTTCCTGCCTGCAAGGTAGAGTGCCTGCCCGGCCGCCTTGGGGCTGAAAGTCACATTGGGCTGGGAAGTGCTTGCTGGGAAGTCAGTTTTCAGGGGCCATGGCCGCTGGCTGCACGTTTACCGCTAGGGCTCCCACACTGCCGGTGAGCATCAAGGCTCCCTCAAAATAGCTCTTCCGTCACGTTAGCTCTGCAGGAGAGAGCTCGCGAGAATAGGCCTTTCTTGACTCGCGAAGTGAGGCCCTGCTTGCAAGCCTCTTATTCTTGCGTCTGCGGAGCACCATACTTACTGTGCTCGGGAGGCCTGGAAACACACTCTCTGGGGCTGCCTTTCCTCCCTCCAAGGAAGGCAGCCTGCCCGGCTGACTTCTGGCTGAAACTCACTTCGGGGTGTGAAGTGCTAGTTGGGAAGTCAGTTTTCAAGGGCAATGGCCGCTGGGTGCACGTGTATGCCTAGGGCTCCAACACTGCCAGAGACATCAACGTTTCTTCCACACAGTTCTTCCTTCACGTTTGGTCTGCAGGAGAGAGCTCGCGAGACTAGGCCTTTCTTGACTCGCAAATGAAGCCCTGCTTGCAGGCCTCTTGTACTTGTGTCTAGAGTGCCCCACACTTACTGTACGAAGGAGGCCTGAAAACCCACTCTCTGGGGCTGCCTTTCCTCCTTCCAAGGAAGTCAGCCTGCCCGGCTGACTTCTGGCTGAAACTCACTTCGGGCTGTGAAGTGCCTAGTTGGGAAGTCAGTTTTCAAGGGCAATGGCCGCTGGGTGCACGTGTATGCCTAGGGCTGCAACACTGCCAGAGACATCAACGTTTCTTCCACACAGTTCTTCCTTCACGTTTGGTCTGCAGGAGAGAGCTCGCGAGACTAGGCCTTTCTTCCCTCGGGAAGTGAGGCCCTGCTTTCAGCCCTCTTCTACTGGCATCTGCAGAGCCCCACACTTGCTGTGCGAGGAAGCCCTGAAAACCAACTCTCAGGAGCTGTCTTTCCTCCTTCCAAGGAAGACAGCCTGCACGGCCGCCTTCAGGCTGAAAGTCACATTGGGCTGGGAAATGCTTGCTGGGAAGTCAGTTTTCAGGGGCCATGGCCGCTGGCTGCACATGTACGCCTAGGGCGCCCACACTGCCCGGGAACTTCAAGGCTCCCTGCACACATCTCTTCCATCACGTTTGCTCTATAGCAGAGAGCTCCAGATACTAGGCCTTTCATGACTCGCGAAGTGAGTTGTTCTTGCGTCTGCAGAGCACCATACTTGCTGTGCGCGAGAGGCCTGAAAACCCACTCTCTGGGGCTGCCTTTCCTCCTTCCAAGGAAGACAGCCTGCTGGCCGCCTTCGGGCTGAAAGTCACATTGGGCTGGGAAGTGCTTGCTTGGAAGTCAGTTTTCAGGGGCCATGGCCGCTGGCTGCACATTTACGGTTAGGGCTCCCGCACTGCCCGGGAACATCAAGAATCCCTCGAAATAGGTTTTCCGTTACGTTTGCTCTGCAGGAGAGTGCTCGCGAGACTAGGCCTTTCTTGACTCGGGAATGAGGCCCTGCTTACGGACCTTTGCACTGGCGTCTGCAGAGCCCCACCCTTGCTGTGCGAGGGAGGCCTGAAAACCCACTCTCTGGGGCTGCCTTTCCTCCCTCCAAGGAAGACAGCCAGCCCGGCCGCCTTCGGGTTGAAAGTCACAGTGGGCTGGGAATTGCTAGCTGGGAAGTCAGTTTTCAGGGGCCATGGCCGCTGGCTGCTCATTTACAGCTAGGGCTCCCACACTGCCCGGGAGCATCAAGGCTCCCTCAAAACAGCTCCTCCGTCACGTTAGCTCTGCAGGAGAGAGCTCGCGAGACTAGGCCTTTCTTGACTCGCAAATGAAGCCCTGCCTGCAGGCCTCTTGTACTTGCGTCTAGAGTGCCCCACACTTACTGTACGAAGGAGGCCTGAAAACCAACTCTCTGGGACTGGCTTTCCTGCCTGCAAGGTAGAGTGCCTGCCCGGCCGCCTTGGGGCTGAAAGTCACATTGGGCTGGGAAGCGCTTGCTGGGAAGTCGGTTTTCAGGGGCCATGGCCGCTGGCTGCACGATTACCGCTAGGGCTCCCACACTGCCGGGGAGCATCAAGGCTCCCTCAAAATAGCTCTTCAGTCACGTTAGCTCTGCAGGAGAGAGCTCGCGAGACTAGGCCTTTCTTGACTCGCGAAGTGAGGCCCTGCTTGCAGGCCTCTTATTCTTGTGTCTGCGGAGCACCATACTTACTGTGCTCGGGAGGCCTGAAAACCCACTCTCTGGGGCTGCCTTTCCTCCCTCCAAGGAAGTCAGCCTGCCCGGATGACTTCTGGCTGAAACTCACTTCGGGCTGTGAAGTGCTAGTTGGGAAGTCAGTTTTCAAGGGCAATGGCCGCTGGCTGCACGTGTATGCCTAGGGCTCCAACACTGCCAGGGACATCAAGGTTTCTTCCACACAGTTCTTCTGTCAAGTTAGCTCTGCAGGAGAGAGCTCGCGAGACTAGGCCTTTCTTCACTCGGGAAGTGAGGCCCTGCTTTCAGCCCTCTTCTACTGGCATCTGCAGAGCCCCACACTTGCTGTGCGAGGAAGCCCTGAAAACCAACTCTCAGGAGCTGTCTTTCCTCCTTCCAAGGAAGACAGCCTGCTGGCCGCCTTCGGGCTGAACGTCACATTGGGCTGGGAAGTGCTTGCTGGGAAGTCAGTTTTCAGGGGCCATGGCCGCCGGCTGCACATTTACGGTTAGGGCTCCCGCACTGCCCGGGAACATCAAGAATCCCTCGAAATAGGTTTTCCGTTACGTTTGCTCTGCAGGAGAGTGCTCGCGAGACTAGGCCTTTCTTGACTCGGGAATGAGGCCCTGCTTACGGACCTTTGCACTGGCGTCTGCAGAGCCCCACCCTTGCTGTGCGAGGGAGGCCTGAAAACCCACTCTCTGGGGCTGCCTTTCCTCCCTGCAAGGAAGACAGCCAGCCCGGCCGCCTTCGGGTTGAAAGTCACAGTGGGCTGGGAATTGCTTGCTGGGAAGTCAGTTTTCAGGTGCCATGGCCGCTGGCTGCTCATTTACAGCTAGGGCTCCCACATTGCCCGGGAGCATCAGGACTCCCTCAAAACAGCTCCTCCGTCACGTTAGCTCTGCAGGAGAGAGCACGCGAGACTAGGCCTGTCTTGACTCGCGAAGTGAGGCCGTGCTTGCAGGCCTCTTATTCTTGCGCCTGCAGAGCACCATACTTACTGTGCTCGGGAGGCCTGAAAACCCACTCTCAGGGCCTGCCTTTGCTCCCTCCTAGGCAGTCAGCCTGCCCGGCCGACTTCTGGCTGAAACTCACTTCGGGCTGTGAAGTGCTAGTTGGGAAGTCAGTTTTCAAGGTCAAGGGCCGCTGGGTGCACGTGTATGCCTAGGGCTCCAACACTGCCAGGGACATCAAGGTTTCTTCCACACAGTTCTTCTGTCACGTTAGCTCTGCAGGAGAGAGCTCGCGAGACTAGGCCTTTCTTGACTCGCGAAGTGAGGCCCTGCTTGCAGGCCTCTTATTCTTGTGTCTGCGGAGCACCATACTTACTGTGCTCGGGAGGCCTGAAAACCCACTCTCTGGGGCTGCCTTTCCTCCCTCCAAGGAAGACAGCCAGCCCGGCCGCCTTCGGGTTGAAAGTCACAGCAGGCTGGGATTTGCTAGCTGGGAAGTCAGTTTTCAGGGGCCATGGCCGCTGGCTGCACGTATACGGCTAGGGGTCCCACACTGCCCGAGAGCATCATGGCTCCCTCAAAACAGCTCTTCCGTCACGTTAGCTCTGCAGGAGAGAGCTCGCGAGACTAGGCCTTTCTTGACTCGCAAATGAAGCCCTGCTTGCAGGCCTCTTGTATTTGTGTCTAGAGTGCCCCACACTTACTGTACGAAGGAGGCCTGAAAACCCACTCTCTGGGGCTGCCTTTCCTGCCTGCAAGGTAGAGTGCCTGCCCGGCCGCCTTGGGGCTGAAAGTCACATTGGGCTGGGAAGTGCTTGCTGGGAAGTCAGTTTTCAGGGGCCATGGCCGCTGGCTGCACGTTTACCGTTAGGGCTCCCACACTGCCGGGGAGCATCAAGGCTCCCTCAAAATAGCTCTTCCGTCACGTTAGCTCTGCAGGAGAGAGCTCGCGAGAATAGGCCTTTCTTGACTCGCGAAGTGAGGCCCTGCTTGCAGGCCTCTTATTCTTGCGCCTGCAGAGCACCATACTTACTGTGCTCGGGAGGCCTGAAAACCCACTCTCAGGGGCTGCCTTTGCTCCCTCCTAGGAAGTCAGCCTGCCCGGCCGACTTCTGGCTGAAACTCACTTCGGGCTGTGAAGTGCTAGTTGGGAAGTCAGTTTTCAAGGTCAATGGCCGCTGGGTGCACGTGTATGCCTAGGGCTCCAACACTGCCAGGGACGTCAAGGTTTCTTCCACACAGTTCTTCTGTCACGTTAGCTCTGCAGGAGAGAGCTCTCGAGACTAGGCCTTTCTTGACTCGCGAAGTGAGGCCCTGCTTGCAGGCCTCTTATTCTTGTGTCTGCGGAGCACCATACTTACTGTGCTCGGGAGGCCTGAAAACCCACTCTCTGGGGCTGTCTTTCCTCCCTCCAAGGAAGTCAGCCTGCCCGGCCGACTTCTGGCTGAAACTGACTTCTGGGTGTAAAGTGCTAGTTGGGAAGTCAGTTTTCAAGGGCAATATCCGCTGGGTGCACGTGTATGCCTAGGGGTCCAACACTGCCAGAGACATCAACGTTTCTTCCACACAGTTCTTCCTTCACGTTTGGTCTGCAGGAGAGAGCTCGCGAGACTACGCCTTTCTTCCCTCGGGAAGTGAGGCCCTGCTTTCAGCCCTCTTCTACTGGCATCTGCAGAGCCCCACACTTGCTGTGCGAGGAAGCCCTGAAAACCAACTCTCAGGAGCTGTCTTTCCTCCTTCCAAGGAAGACAGCCTGCACGGCCGCCTTCGGGCTGAAAGTCACATTGGGCTGGGAAGTGCTTGCTGGGAAGTCAGTTTTCAGGGGCCATGGCCGCTGGCTGCACATGTACGCCTAGCGCTCCCACACTGCCCGGGAACTTCAAGGCTCCCTGCACACATCTCTTCCATCACGTTTGCTCTATAGCAGAGAGCTCGCGAGAGTAGGCCTTTCTTGACTCGCGAAGTGAGGCTCTGCTTTCAGGCCTGTTGTTCTTACGTCTGCAGAGCACCATACTTGCTGTGCGCCAGAGGCCTGAAAACCCACTCTGTGGGGCTGCCTTTCCTCCCTCCAAGGAAGTCAGCCTTACCGGCCGACTTCTGGCTGAAACTCACTTCGGGCTGTGAAGTGCTAGTTGGGAAGTCAATTTCAGGGGCAATGGCCGCTGGGTGCACGTGTATGCCTAGGGCTCCAACACTGCTCGGGAACATCATGGTTTCTTCCACACAGTTCTTCCTTCACGTTTGGTCTGCAGGAGAGAGCTCGTGAGACTAGGCCTTTTTTCACTTGGGAAGTGAGGTGCTACTTTAAGGCCTCTTGAACTTGCGTTTGCAAAGCCCCACACTTGCTGTGCGAGGAAGCCCTGAAAACCCACTCTCTGGGGCTGCCTTTCCTCCCTCCAAGGAAGACAGCCTGCCCGGCCGCCTTCGGGCTGAAAGTCACATTGGGCTGGGAAGTGCTTGCTGGGAAGTCAGTTTTCAGGGGCCATGGCCGCTGGCTGCTCATTTACAGCTAGGGCTCCCACACTGCCGGGGAGCATCAAGGCTCCCTCAAAATAGCTCTTCCGTCACGTTAGCTCTGCAGGAGAGAGCTCGCGAGAATAGGCCTTTCTTGACTCGCGAAGTGAGGCCCTGCTTGCAAGCCTCTTATTCTTGCGTCTGCGGAGCACCATACTTACTGTGCTCGGGAGGCCTGGAAACCCACTCTCTGGGGCTGCCTTTCCTCCCTCCAAGGAAGTCAGCCTGCCCGGCCGACTTCTGGCTGAAACTCACTTCGGGGTGTGAAGTGCTAGTTGGGAAGTCAGTTTTCAAGGGCAATGGCCGCTGGGTGCACGTGTATGCCTAGGGCTCCAACACTGCCAGAGACATCAACGTTTCTTCCACACAGTTCTTCCTTCACGTTTGGTCTGCAGGAGAGAGCTCGCGAGACTAGGCCTTTTTTCACTCGGGAAGTGAGGCCCTGCTTTCAGCCCTCTTCTACTGGCATCTGCAGAGCCCCACACTTGCTTTGCGAGGAAGCCCTGAAAACCAACTCTCAGGAGCTGTCTTTCCTCCTTCCAAGGAAGACAGCCTGCACGGCCGCCTTCGGGCTGAAAGTCACATTGGGCTGGGAAGTGCTTGCTGGGAAGTCAGTTTTCAGGGGCCATGGCCGCTGGCTGCACATGTACGCCTAGGGCTCCCACACTGCCCGGGAACTTCAAGGCTCCCTGCACACATCTCTTCCATCTCGTTTGCTCTATAGCACAGAGCTCGCGAGACTAGGCCTTTCTTGACTCGCGAAGTGAGGCTCTGCTTTCAGGCCTGTTGTTCTTACGTCTGCAGAGCACCATACTTGCTGTGCGCGAGAGGCCTGAAAACCCACTCTCTGGGGCTGCCTTTCCTCCTTCCAAGGAAGACAGCCTGCTGGCCGCCTTCGGGCTGAACGTCACATTGGGCTGGGAAGTGCTAGCTGGGAAGTCAGTTTTCAGGTGCCATGGCCGCTGGCTGCACATTTACGGTTAGGGCTCCCGCACTGCCCGGGAACATGAAGAATCCCTCGAAATAGGTTTTCGGTTACGTTTGCTCTGCAGGAGAGTGCTCGCGAGACTAGGCCTTTCCTGACTCGGGAATGAGGCCCTGCTTACGGACCTTTGCACTGGCGTCTGCAGAGCCCCACCCTTGCTGTACGAGGGAGGCCTGAAAACCCACTCTCTGGGGCTGCCTTTCCTGCCTGCAAGGTAGAGTGTCTGCCCGGCCGCCTTGGGGCTGAAAGTCACATTGGGCTGGGAAGTGCTTGCTGGGAAGTCAGTTTTCAGGGGCCATGGCCGCTGGCTGCACGTTTACCGCTAGGGCTCCCACACTGCCGGGGAGCATCAAGGCTCCCTCAAAATAGCTCTTCCCTCACGTTAGCTCTGCAGGAGAGAGCTCGCGAGAATAGGCCTTTCTTGACTCGCGAAGTGAGGCCCTGCTTGCAAGCCTCTTATTCTTGCGTCTGCGGAGCACCATACTTACTGTGCTCGGGAGGCCTGAAAACCCACTCTCTGGGGCTGCCTTTCCTCCCTCCAAGGAAGTCAGCCTGCCCGGCTGACTTCTGGCTGAAACTCACTTCGGGCTGTGAAGTGCTAGTTGGGAAGTCAGTTTTCAAGGGCAATGGCCGCTGGGTGCACGTGTATGCCTAGGGCTCCAACACTGCCAGGGACATCAAGGTTTCTTCCACACAGTTCTTCTGTCACGTTAGCTCTGCAGGAGAGAGCTCGCGAGACTAGGCCTTTCTTGACTCGCGAAGTGAGGCCCTGCTTGCAGGCCTCTTATTCTTGTGTCTGCGGAGCACCATACTTACTGTGCTTGGGAGGCCTGAAAACCCACTCTCTGGGGCTGCCTTTCCTCCCTCCAAGGAAGTCAGCCTGCCCGGCCGACTTCTGGCTGAAACTCACTTCGGGCTGTGAAGTGCTAGCTGGGAAGTCAGTTTTCAGGGGCCATGGCCGCTGGCTGCATGTATACGGCTAGGGGTCCCACACTGCCAGGGAACATCAAAGCTCCCTCAAAACAGCTCTTCCGTCACGTTAGCTCTGCAGGAGAGAGCTCGCGAGACTAGGCCTTTCTTGACTCGCGAAGTGAGGCCTTGCTTGCAGGCCTCTTATTCTTGTGTTTGCGGAGCACCATACTTACTTTGCTCGGGAGGCCTGAAAACCCACTCTCTGGGGCTGCCTTTCCTCCCTCCAAGGAAGACAACCTTCCGGGCCGCCTTCGGGCTGAAAGTGACATTGGGCTGCGAAGTGCTAGCTGGGAAGTCAATTTTCAGGGGTTATGGCCGCTGTGTGCACATGGACGCCTAGGGCTCCCACACTGCCCGGGAACTTCAAGGCTCCCTGCACACATCGCTCCCATCACGATTGCGCTATAGCAGAGAGCGCCGGATACTAGGCCTTTCATGACTCGCGAAGTGAGGCCCTGCTTGCAGGCCTGTTGTTCCTGCGTCTGCAGAGCACCATCCTTGCTGTGCGCGAGAGGCCTAAAAACCAACTCTCTGGGGCTGCCTTTCCTCTTTCCAAGGAAGACAGCCTGCACTGCCGCCTTCAGGCTGAAAGTCACATTGGGCTGGGAAGTGCTAGCTGGGAAGTCAGTTTTCAGGGGCCATGGCCGCTGGCTGCACGTATACGGCTAGGGGTCCCACACTGCCAGGGAGCATCAAGACTCCCTCAAAACAGCTCTTCCGTCACGTTAGCTCTGCAGGAGAGAGCTCGCGAGACTAGGCCTTTCTTCCCTCGGGAAGTGAGGCCCTGCTTGCAGTCCTCTTGTACTTAGGTCTAGAGTGCCCCACCCTTACTGTACGAAGGAGGCCTGAAAACCCACTCTCTGGGGCTGCCTTTCCTGCCTGCAAGGTAGAGTGCCTGCCCGGACGCCTTGGGGCTGAAAGTCACATTGGGCTGGGAAGTGCTTGCTGGGAAGTCAGTTTTCAGGGGCCATGGCCGCTGGCTGCACATGTACGCCTAGGGCGCCCACACTGCCCGGGAACTTCAAGGCTCCCTGCACACATCTCTTCCATCACGTTTGCTCTATAGCAGAGAGCTCCAGATACTAGGCCTTTCATGACTCGCGAAGTGAGTTGTTCTTGCGTCTGCAGAGCACCATACTTGCTGTGCGCGAGAGGCCTGAAAACCCACTCTCTGGGGCTGCCTTTCCTCCTTCCAAGGAAGACAGCCTGCTGGCCGCCTTCGGGCTGAAAGTCACATTGGGCTGGGAAGTGCTAGCTGGGAAGTCAGTTTTCAGGTGCCATGGCCGCTGGCTGCACATTTACGGTTAGGGCTCCCTCTCTGCCCGGGAACATCAAGAATCCCTCGAAATAGGTTTTCCGTTACGTTTGCTCTGCAGGAGAGTGCTCGCGAGACTAGGCCTTTCTTGACTCGGGAATGAGGCCCTGCTTACGGACCTTTGCACTGGCGTCTGCAGAGCCCCACCCTTGCTGTACCAGGGAGGCCTGAAAACCCACTCTCCGGGGCTGCCTTTCCTCCCTCCAAGGAAGACAGCCAGCCCGGCCGCCTTCCGGTTGAAAGTCACAGTGGGCTGGGAATTGCTAGCTGGGAAGTCAGTTTTCAGGGGCCATGGCCGCTGGCTGCACGTATTCGGCTAGGGGTCCCACACTGCCCGGGAGCATCAAGGCTCCCTCAAAACAGCTCTTCCGTCACGTTAGCTCTGCAGGAGAGAGCTCGCGAGACTAGGCCTTTCTTGACTCGCAAAGTGAAGCCCTGCTTGCAGGCCTCTTGTACTTGCGTCTAGAGTGCCCCACACTTGCTGTACCAAGGAGGCCTGAAAACCCACTCTCTGGGGCTGCCTTTCCTGCCGGCAAGGTAGAGTGCCTGCCCGCCCGCCTTCGGGCTGAAGTCACATTGGGCTGGGAAGTGCTAGCTGGGAAGTTAGTTTTCAGGGGCCATGGCCGCTGGTTGCACATGTACGCCTAGGGCTCCCACACTGTCCGGGAACTTCAAGGCTCCCTGCACACATCTCCTCCATCACGTTTGCTCTATAGCAGAGAGCTCGCGAGACTAGGCCTTTCTTGACTCGCGAAGTGAGGCTCTGCTTTCAGGCCTGTTGTTCTTACGTCTGCAGAGCACCATACTTGCTGTGCGCCAGAGGCCTGAAAACCCACTCTCTGGGGCTGCCTTTCCTCCCTCCAAGGAAGTCAGCCTTCCCGGCCGACTTTCTGGCGGAAACTCACTTCGGGCTGTGAAGTGCTAGTTGAGAAGTCAATTTCAGGGGCAATGGCCGCTGGGTGCACGTGGATGCCTAGGGCTCCAACACCGCTCGGGAACATCAAGGTTTCTTCCACACAGTTCTTCCTTGACGTTTGGTCTGCAGGAGAGTGCTCGCGAAACTAGGCCTTTTTTCACTCGGGAAGTGAGGTGCTACTTTAAGGCCTCTTGAACTTGCGTTTGCAGAGCCCCACACTTGCTGTGCGAGGAAGCCCTGAAAACCCACTCTCTGGGGCTGCCTTTCCTGCCTGCAAGGTAGAGTGTCTGCCCGGCCGCCTTGGGGCTGAAAGTCACATTGGGCTGGGAAGTGCTTGCTGGGAAGTCAGTTTTCAGGGGCCATGGCCGCTGGCTGCACGTTTACCGCTAGGGCTCCCACACTGCCGGGGAGCATCAAGGCTCCCTCAAAATAGCTCTTCCCTCACGTTAGCTCTGCAGGAGAGAGCTCGCGAGAATAGGCCTTTCTTGACTCGCGAAGGGAGGCCCTGCTTGCAAGCCTCTTATTCTTGCGTCTGCGGAGCACCATACTTACTGTGCTCGGGAGGCCTGAAAACCCACTCTCTGGGGCTGCCTTTCCTCCCTCCAAGGAAGTCAGCCTGCCCGGCTGACTTCTGGCTGAAACTCACTTCGGGCTGTGAAGTGCTAGTTGGGAAGTCAGTTTTCAAGGGCAATGGCCGCTGGGTGCACGTGTATGCCTAGGGCTCCAACACTGCCAGGGACATCAAGGTTTCTTCCACACAGTTCTTCTGTCACGTTAGCTCTGCAGGAGAGAGCTCGCGAGACTAGGCCTTTCTTGACTCGCGAAGTGAGGCCCTGCTTGCAGGCCTCTTATTCTTGTGTCTGCGGAGCACCATACTTACTGTGCTTGGGAGGCCTGAAAACCCACTCTCTGGGGCTGCCTTTCCTCCCTCCAAGGAAGTCAGCCTGCCCGGCCGACTTCTGGCTGAAACTCACTTCGGGCTGTGAAGTGCTAGCTGGGAAGTCAGTTTTCAGGGGCCATGGCCGCTGGCTGCATGTATACGGCTAGGGGTCCCACACTGCCAGGGAGCATCAAAGCTCCCTCAAAACAGCTCTTCCGTCACGTTAGCTCTGCAGGAGAGAGCTCGCGAGACTAGGCCTTTCTTGACTCGCGAAGTGAGGCCTTGCTTGCAGGCCTCTTATTCTTGTGTTTGCGGAGCACCATACTTACTTTGCTCGGGAGGCCTGAAAACCCACTCTCTGGGGCTGCCTTTCCTCCCTCCAAGGAAGACAACCTTCCGGGCCGCCTTCGGGCTGAAAGTGACATTGGGCTGCGAAGTGCTAGCTGGGAAGTCAATTTTCAGGGGTTATGGCCGCTGTGTGCACATGGACGCCTAGGGCTCCCACACTGCCCGGGAACTTCAAGGCTCCCTGCACACATCGCTCCCATCACGATTGCGCTATAGCAGAGAGCGCCGGATACTAGGCCTTTCATGACTCGCGAAGTGAGGCCCTGCTTGCAGGCCTGTTGTTCCTGCGTCTGCAGAGCACCATCCTTGCTGTGCGCGAGAGGCCTAAAAACCAACTCTCTGGGGCTGCCTTTCCTCTTTCCAAGGAAGACAGCCTGCACTGCCGCCTTCAGGCTGAAAGTCACATTGGGCTGGGAAGTGCTAGCTGGGAAGTCAGTTTTCAGGGGCCATGGCCGCTGGCTGCACGTATACGGCTAGGGGTCCCACACTGCCAGGGAGCATCAAGACTCCCTCAAAACAGCTCTTCCGTCACGTTAGCTCTGCAGGAGAGAGCTCGCGAGACTAGGCCTTTCTTGACTCGCAAATGAAGCCCTGCTTGCAGTCCTCTTGTACTTAGGTCTAGAGTGCCCCACACTTACTGTACGAAGGAGGCCTGAAAACCCACTCTCTGGGGCTGCCTTTCCTGCCTGCAAGGTAGAGTGCCTGCCCGGACGCCTTGGGGCTGAAAGTCACATTGGGCTGGGAAGTGCTTGCTGGGAAGTCAGTTTTCAGGGGCCATGGCCGCTGGCTGCACATGTACGCCTAGGGCGCCCACACTGCCCGGGAACTTCAAGGCTCCCTGCACACATCTCTTCCATCACGTTTGCTCTATAGCAGAGAGCTCCAGATACTAGGCCTTTCATGACTCGCGAAGTGAGTTGTTCTTGCGTCTGCAGAGCACCATACTTGCTGTGCGCGAGAGGCCTGAAAACCCACTCTCTGGGGCTGCCTTTCCTCCTTCCAAGGAAGACAGCCTGCTGGCCGCCTTCGGGCTGAAAGTCACTTTGGGCTGGGAAGTGCTAGCTGGGAAGTCAGTTTTCAGGTGCCATGGCCGCTGGCTGCACATTTACGGTTAGGGCTCCCTCTCTGCCCGGGAACATCAAGAATCCCTCGAAATAGGTTTTCCGTTACGTTTGCTCTGCAGGAGAGTGCTCGCGAGACTAGGCCTTTCTTGACTCGGGAATGAGGCCCTGCTTACGGACCTTTGCACTGGCGTCTGCAGAGCCCCACCCTTGCTGTACCAGGGAGGCCTGAAAACCCACTCTCCGGGGCTGCCTTTCCTCCCTCCAAGGAAGACAGCCAGCCCGGCCGCCTTCGGGTTGAAAGTCACAGTGGGCTGGGAATTGCTAGCTGGGAAGTCAGTTTTCAGGGGCCATGGCCGCTGGCTGCCCGTATACGGCTAGGGGTCCCACACTGCCCGGGAGCATCAAGGCTCCCTCAAAACAGCTCTTCCGTCACGTTAGCTCTGCAGGAGAGAGCTCGCGAGACTAGGCCTTTCTTGACTCGCAAAGTGAAGCCCTGCTTGCAGGCCTCTTGTACTTGCGTCTAGAGTGCCCCACACTTGCTGTACCAAGGAGGCCTGAAAACCCACTCTCTGGGGCTGCCTTTCCTGCCGGCAAGGTAGAGTGCCTGCCCGCCCGCCTTCGGGCTGAAGTCACATTGGGCTGGGAAGTGCTAGCTGGGAAGTTAGTTTTCAGGGGCCATGGCCGCTGGTTGCACATGTACGCCTAGGGCTCCCACACTGTCCGGGAACTTCAAGGCTCCCTGCACACATCTCCTCCATCACGTTTGCTCTATAGCAGAGAGCTCGCGAGACTAGGCCTTTCTTGACTCGCGAAGTGAGGCTCTGCTTTCAGGCCTGTTGTTCTTACGTCTGCAGAGCACCATACTTGCTGTGCGCCAGAGGCCTGAAAACCCACTCTCTGGGGCTGCCTTTCCTCCCTCCAAGGAAGTCAGCCTTCCCGGCCGACTTTCTGGCTGAAACTCACTTCGGGCTGTGAAGTGCTAGTTGAGAAGTCAATTTCAGGGGCAATGGCCGCTGGGTGCACGTGGATGCCTAGGGCTCCAACACCGCTCGGGAACATCAAGGTTTCTTCCACACAGTTCTTCCTTGACGATTGGTCTGCAGGAGAGTGCTCGCGAAACTAGGCCTTTTTTCACTCGGGAAGTGAGGTGCTACTTTAAGGCCTCTTGAACTTGCGTTTGCAGAGCCCCACACTTGCTGTGCGAGGAAGCCCTGAAAACCCACTCTCTGGGGCTGCCTTTCCTGCCTGCAAGGTAGAGTGTCTGCCCGGCCGCCTTGGGGCTGAAAGTCACATTGGGCTGGGAAGTGCTTGCTGGGAAGTCAGTTTTCAGGGGCCATGGCCGCTGGCTGCACGTTTACCGCTAGGGCTCCCACACTGCCGGGGAGCATCAAGGCTCCCTCAAAATAGCTCTTCCCTCACGTTAGCTCTGCAGGAGAGAGCTCGCGAGAATAGGCCTTTCTTGACTCGCGAAGTGAGGCCCTGCTTGCAAGCCTCTTATTCTTGCGTCTGCGGAGCACCATACTTACTGTGCTCGGGAGGCCTGAAAACCCACTCTCTGGGGCTGCCTTTCCTCCCTCCAAGGAAGTCAGCCTGCCCGGCTGACTTCTGGCTGAAACTCACTTCGGGCTGTGAAGTGCTAGTTGGGAAGTCAGTTTTCAAGGTCAATGCCCGCTGGGTGCACGTGTATGCCTAGGGCTCCAACACTGCCAGGGACATCAAGGTTTCTTCCACACAGTTCTTCTGTCACGTTAGCTCTGCAGGAGAGAGCTCGCGAGACTAGGCCTTTTTTCACTCGGGAAGTGAGGTCCTGCTTAGGCCTCTTGAACTTGCGTTTGCAGAGCCCCACACTTGCTGTGCGAGGAAGCCCTGAAAACCCACTCTCTGGGCCTGCCTTTCCTCCCTCCAAGGAAGAGAGCCTGCCCGGCCGACTTCTGGCTGAAACTCACTTCGGGCTGTGAAGTGCTAGTTGGGAAGTCAGTTTTCAAGGGCAATGGCCGCTGGGTGCACGTGTATGCCTAGGGCTCCAACACTGCCAGGGACATCAAGGTTTCTTCCACACAGTTCTTCTGTCACGTTAGCTCTGCAGGAGAGAGCTCGCGAGACTAGGCCTTTCTTCACTCGGGAAGTGAGGCCCTGCTTTCAGCCCTCTTCTACTGGCATCTGCAGAGCCCCACACTTGCTGTGCGAGGAAGTCCTGAAAACCAACTCTCAGGAGCTGTCTTTCCTCCTTCCAAGGAAGACAGCCTGCACGGCCGCCTTCGGGCTGAAAGTCACATTGGGCTGGGAAGTGCTTGCTGGGAAGTCAGTTTTCAGGGGCCATGGCCGCTGGCTGCACATGTACGCCTAGGGCTCCCACACTGCCCGGGAACTTCAAGGCTCCCTGCACACATCTCTTCTATCACGTTTGCTCTATAGCAGAGAGCTCGCGAGACTAGGCCTTTCTTGACTCGCGAAGTGAGGCCCTGCTTGCAAGCCTCTTATTCTTGTGTCTGCGGAGCACCATACTTACTGTGCTCGGGAGGCCTGAAAACCCATTCTCTGGGGCTGCCTTTCCTCCCTCCAAGGAATTCAGCCTGCCCGGCCGACTTCTGGCTGAAACTCACTTCGGGCTGTGAAGTGCTAGTTGGGAAGTCAGTTTTCAAGGGCAATGGCCGCTGGGTTCACGTGTATGCCTAGGGCTCCAACACTGCCAGAGACATCAAGGTTTCTTCCACACAGTTCTTCCTTCACGTTTGGTCTGCAGGAGAGAGCTCGCGAGACTAGGCCTTTCTTCCCTCGGGAAGTGAGGCCCTGCTTTCAGCCCTCTTCTACTGGCATCTGCAGAGCCCCACACTTGCTGTGCGAGGAAGCCCTGAAAACCAACTCAGGAGCTGTCTTTCCTCCTTCCAAGGAAGACAGCCTGCACGGCCGCCTTCGGGCTGAAAGTCACATTGGGCTGGGAAGTGCTTGCTGGGAAGTCAGTTTTCAGGGGCCATGGCCGCTGGCTGCACATGTACGCCTAGGGCTCCCACACTGCCCGGGAACTTCAAGGCTCCCTGCACACATCTCTTCCATCACGTTTGCTCTATAGCAGAGAGCTCCAGATACTAGGCCTTTCATGACTCGCGAAGTGAGTTGTTCTTGCGTCTGCAGAGCAGCATACTTGCTGTGCGCGAGAGGCCTGAAAACCCCCTCTCTGGGGCTGCCTTTCCTCCTTCCAAGGAAGACAGCCTGCTGGCCGCCTTCGGGCTGAAAGTCACATTGGGCTGGGAAGTGCTAGCTGGGAAGTCAGTTTTCAGGTGCCATGGCCGCTGGCTGCACATTTACGGTTAGGGCTCCCGCACTGCCCGGGAACATGAAGAATCCCTCGAAATAGGTTTTCGGTTACGTTTGCTCTGCAGGAGAGTGCTCGCGAGACTAGGCCTTTCTTGACTCGGGAATGAGGCCCTGCTTACGGACCTTTGCACTGGCGTCTGCAGAGCCCCACCCTTGCTGTACCAGGGAGGCCTGAAAACCCACTCTCCGGGGCTGCCTTTCCTCCCTCCAAGGAAGACAGCCAGCCCGGCCGCCTTCGGTTTGAAAGTCACAGTGGGCTGGGAATTGCTAGCTGGGAAGTCAGTTTTCAGGGGCCATGGCCGCTGGCTGCACGTATTCGGCTAGGGGTCCCACACTGCCCGGGAGCATCAAGGCTCCCTCAAAACAGCTCTTCCGTCACGTTAGCTCTGCAGGAGAGAGCTCGCGAGACTAGGCCTTTCTTGACTCGCAAAGTGAAGCCCTGCTTGCAGGCCTCTTGTACTTGCGTCTAGAGTGCCCCACACTTGCTGTACCAAGGAGGCCTGAAAACCCACTCTCTGGGGCTGCCTTTCCTGCCGGCAAGGTAGAGTGCCTGCCCGCCCGCCTTCGGGCTGAAGTCACATTGGGCTGGGAAGTGCTAGCTGGGAAGATAGTTTTCAGGGGCCATGGCCGCTGGTTGCACATGTACGCCTAGGGCTCCCACACTGTCCGGGAACTTCAAGGCTCCCTGCACACATCTCCTCCATCACGTTTGCTCTATAGCAGAGAGCTCGCGAGACTAGGCCTTTCTTGACTCGCGAAGTGAGGCTCTGCTTTCAGGCCTGTTGTTCTTACGTCTGCAGAGCACCATACTTGCTGTGCGCCAGAGGCCTGAAAACCCACTCTCTGGGGCTGCCTTTCCTCCCTCCAAGGAAGTCAGCCTTCCCGGCCGACTTTCTGGCGGAAACTCACTTCGGGCTGTGAAGTGCTAGTTGAGAAGTCAATTTCAGGGGCAATGGCCGCTGGGTGCACGTGGATGCCTAGGGCTCCAACACTGCTCGGGAACATCAAGGTTTCTTCCACACAGTTCTTCCTTGACGTTTGGTCTGCAGGAGAGTGCTCGCGAAACTAGGCCTTTTTTCACTCGGGAAGTGAGGTGCTACTTTAAGGCCTCTTGAACTTGCGTTTGCAGAGCCCCACACTTGCTGTGCGAGGAAGCCCTGAAAACCCACTCTCTGGGGCTGCCTTTCCTGCCTGCAAGGTAGAGTGTCTGCCCGGCCGCCTTGGGGCTGAAAGTCACATTGGGCTGGGAAGTGCTTGCTGGGAAGTCAGTTTTCAGGGGCCATGGCCGCTGGCTGCACGTTTACCGCTAGGGCTCCCACACTGCCGGGGAGCATCAAGGCTCCCTCAAAATAGCTCTTCCCTCACGTTAGCTCTGCAGGAGAGAGCTCGCGAGAATAGGCCTTTCTTGACTCGCGAAGTGAGGCCCTGCTTGCAAGCCTCTTATTCTTGCGTCTGCGGAGCACCATACTTACTGTGCTCGGGAGGCCTGAAAACCCACTCTCTGGGGCTGCCTTTCCTCCCTCCAAGGAAGTCAGCCTGCCCGGCTGACTTCTGGCTGAAACTCACTTCGGGCTGTGAAGTGCTAGTTGGGAAGTCAGTTTTCAAGGGCAATGGCCGCTGGGTGCACGTGTATGCCTAGGGCTCCAACACTGCCAGGGACATCAAGGTTTCTTCCACACAGTTCTTCTGTCACGTTAGCTCTGCAGGAGAGAGCTCGCGAGACTAGGCCTTTCTTGACTCGCGAAGTGAGGCCTTGCTTGCAGGCCTCTTATTCTTGTGTTTGCGGAGCACCATACTTACTTTGCTCGGGAGGCCTGAAAACCCACTCTCTGGGGCTGCCTTTCATCCCTCCAAGGAAGACAACCTTCCGGGCCGCCTTCGGGCTGAAAGTGACATTGGGCTGCGAAGTGCTAGCTGGGAAGTCAATTTTCAGGGGTTATGGCCGCTGTGTGCACATGGACGCCTAGGGCTCCCACACTGCCCGGGAACTTCAAGGCTCCCTGCACACATCGCTCCCATCACGATTGCGCTATAGCAGAGAGCGCCGGATACTAGGCCTTTCATGACTCGCGAAGTGAGGCCCTGCTTGCAGGCCTGTTGTTCCTGCGTCTGCAGAGCACCATCCTTGCTGTGCGCGAGAGGCCTAAAAACCAACTCTCTGGGGCTGCCTTTCCTCTTTCCAAGGAAGACAGCCTGCACTGCCGCCTTCAGGCTGAAAGTCACATTGGGCTGGGAAGTGCTAGCTGGGAAGTCAGTTTTCAGGGGCCATGGCCGCTGGCTGCACGTATACGGCTAGGGGTCCCACACTGCCAGGGAGCATCAAGACTCCCTCAAAACAGCTCTTCCGTCACGTTAGCTCTGCAGGAGAGAGCTCGCGAGACTAGGCCTTTCTTGACTCGCAAATGAAGCCCTGCTTGCAGTCCTCTTGTACTTAGGTCTAGAGTGCCCCACCCTTACTGTACGAAGGAGGCCTGAAAACCCACTCTCTGGGGCTGCCTTTCCTGCCTGCAAGGTAGAGTGCCTGCCCGGACGCCTTGGGGCTGAAAGTCACATTGGGCTGGGAAGTGCTTGCTGGGAAGTCAGTTTTCAGGGGCCATGGCCGCTGGCTGCACATGTACGCCTAGGGCGCCCACACTGCCCGGGAACTTCAAGGCTCCCTGCACACATCTCTTCCATCACGTTTGCTCTATAGCAGAGAGCTCCAGATACTAGGCCTTTCATGACTCGCGAAGTGAGTTGTTCTTGCGTCTGCAGAGCAGCATACTTGCTGTGCGCGAGAGGCCTGAAAACCCCCTCTCTGGGGCTGCCTTTCCTCCTTCCAAGGAAGACAGCCTGCTGGCCGCCTTCGGGCTGAAAGTCACATTGGGCTGGGAAGTGCTAGCTGGGAAGTCAGTTTTCAGGTGCCATGGCCGCTGGCTGCACATTTACGGTTAGGGCTCCCTCTCTGCCCGGGAACATCAAGAATCCCTCGAAATAGGTTTTCCGTTACGTTTGCTCTGCAGGAGAGTGCTCGCGAGACTAGGCCTTTCTTGACTCGGGAATGAGGCCCTGCTTACGGACCTTTGCACTGGCGTCTGCAGAGCCCCACCCTTGCTGTACCAGGGAGGCCTGAAAACCCACTCTCCGGGGCTGCCTTTCCTCCCTCCAAGGAAGACAGCCAGCCCGGCCGCCTTCGGGTTGAAAGTCACAGTGGGCTGGGAATTGCTAGCTGGGAAGTCAGTTTTCAGGGGCCATGGCCGCTGGCTGCACGTATTCGGCTAGGGGTCCCACACTGCCCGGGAGCATCAAGGCTCCCTCAAAACAGCTCTTCCGTCACGTTAGCTCTGCAGGAGAGAGCTCGCGAGACTAGGCCTTTCTTGACTCGCAAAGTGAAGCCCTGCTTGCAGGCCTCTTGTACTTGCGTCTAGAGTGCCCCACACTTGCTGTACCAAGGAGGCCTGAAAACCCACTCTCTGGGGCTGCCTTTCCTGCCGGCAAGGTAGAGTGCCTGCCCGCCCGCCTTCGGGCTGAAGTCACATTGGGCTGGGAAGTGCTAGCTGGGAAGTTAGTTTTCAGGGGCCATGGCCGCTGGTTGCACATGTACGCCTAGGGCTCCCACACTGTCCGGGAACTTCAAGGCTCCCTGCACACATCTCCTCCATCACGTTTGCTCTATAGCAGAGAGCTCGCGAGACTAGGCCTTTCTTGACTCGCGAAGTGAGGCTCTGCTTTCAGGCCTGTTGTTCTTACGTCTGCAGAGCACCATACTTGCTGTGCGCCAGAGGCCTGAAAACCCACTCTCTGGGGCTGCCTTTCCTCCCTCCAAGGAAGTCAGCCTTCCCGGCCGACTTTCTGGCTGAAACTCACTTCGGGCTGTGAAGTGCTAGTTGAGAAGTCAATTTCAGGGGCAATGGCCGCTGGGTGCACGTGGATGCCTAGGGCTCCAACACCGCTCGGGAACATCAAGGTTTCTTCCACACAGTTCTTCCTTGACGTTTGGTCTGCAGGAGAGTGCTCGCGAAACTAGGCCTTTTTTCACTCGGGAAGTGAGGTGCTACTTTAAGGCCTCTTGAACTTGCGTTTGCAGAGCCCCACACTTGCTGTGCGAGGAAGCCCTGAAAACCCACTCTCTGGGGCTGCCTTTCCTGCCTGCAAGGTAGAGTGTCTGCCCGGCCGCCTTGGGGCTGAAAGTCACATTGGGCTGGGAAGTGCTTGCTGGGAAGTCAGTTTTCAGGGGCCATGGCCGCTGGCTGCACGTTTACCGCTAGGGCTCCCACACTGCCGGGGAGCATCAAGGCTCCCTCAAAATAGCTCTTCCCTCACGTTAGCTCTGCAGGAGAGAGCTCGCGAGAATAGGCCTTTCTTGACTCGCGAAGTGAGGCCCTGCTTGCAAGCCTCTTATTCTTGCGTCTGCGGAGCACCATACTTACTGTGCTCGGGAGGCCTGAAAACCCACTCTCTGGGGCTGCCTTTCCTCCCTCCAAGGAAGTCAGCCTGCCCGGCTGACTTCTGGCTGAAACTCACTTCGGGCTGTGAAGTGCTAGTTGGGAAGTCAGTTTTCAAGGGCAATGGCCGCTGGGTGCACGTGTATGCCTAGGGCTCCAACACTGCCAGGGACATCAAGGTTTCTTCCACACAGTTCTTCTGTCACGTTAGCTCTGCAGGAGAGAGCTCGCGAGACTAGGCCTTTCTTGACTCGCGAAGTGAGGCCCTGCTTGCAGGCCTCTTATTCTTGTGTCTGCGGAGCACCATACTTACTGTGCTTGGGAGGCCTGAAAACCCACTCTCTGGGGCTGCCTTTCCTCCCTCCAAGGAAGTCAGCCTGCCCGGCCGACTTCTGGCTGAAACTCACTTCGGGCTGTGAAGTGCTAGCTGGGAAGTCAGTTTTCAGGGGCCATGGCCGCTGGCTGCATGTATACGGCTAGGGGTCCCACACTGCCAGGGAACATCAAAGCTCCCTCAAAACAGCTCTTCCGTCACGTTAGCTCTGCAGGAGAGAGCTCGCGAGACTAGGCCTTTCTTGACTCGCGAAGTGAGGCCTTGCTTGCAGGCCTCTTATTCTTGTGTTTGCGGAGCACCATACTTACTTTGCTCGGGAGGCCTGAAAACCCACTCTCTGGGGCTGCCTTTCCTCCCTCCAAGGAAGACAACCTTCCGGGCCGCCTTCGGGCTGAAAGTGACATTGGGCTGCGAAGTGCTAGCTGGGAAGTCAATTTTCAGGGGTTATGGCCGCTGTGTGCACATGGACGCCTAGGGCTCCCACACTGCCCGGGAACTTCAAGGCTCCCTGCACACATCGCTCCCATCACGATTGCGCTATAGCAGAGAGCGCCGGATACTAGGCCTTTCATGACTCGCGAAGTGAGGCCCTGCTTGCAGGCCTGTTGTTCCTGCGTCTGCAGAGCACCATCCTTGCTGTGCGCGAGAGGCCTAAAAACCAACTCTCTGGGGCTGCCTTTCCTCTTTCCAAGGAAGACAGCCTGCACTGCCGCCTTCAGGCTGAAAGTCACATTGGGCTGGGAAGTGCTAGCTGGGAAGTCAGTTTTCAGGGGCCATGGCCGCTGGCTGCACGTATACGGCTAGGGGTCCCACACTGCCAGGGAGCATCAAGACTCCCTCAAAACAGCTCTTCCGTCACGTTAGCTCTGCAGGAGAGAGCTCGCGAGACTAGGCCTTTCTTGACTCGCAAATGAAGCCCTGCTTGCAGTCCTCTTGTACTTAGGTCTAGAGTGCCCCACCCTTACTGTACGAAGGAGGCCTGAAAACCCACTCTCTGGGGCTGCCTTTCCTGCCTGCAAGGTAGAGTGCCTGCCCGGACGCCTTGGGGCTGAAAGTCACATTGGGCTGGGAAGTGCTTGCTGGGAAGTCAGTTTTCAGGGGCCATGGCCGCTGGCTGCACATGTACGCCTAGGGCGCCCACACTGCCCGGGAACTTCAAGGCTCCCTGCACACATCTCTTCCATCACGTTTGCTCTATAGCAGAGAGCTCCAGATACTAGGCCTTTCATGACTCGCGAAGTGAGTTGTTCTTGCGTCTGCAGAGCACCATACTTGCTGTGCGCGAGAGGCCTGAAAACCCACTCTCTGGGGCTGCCTTTCCTCCTTCCAAGGAAGACAGCCTGCTGGCCGCCTTCGGGCTGAAAGTCACATTGGGCTGGGAAGTGCTAGCTGGGAAGTCAGTTTTCAGGTGCCATGGCCGCTGGCTGCACATTTACGGTTAGGGCTCCCTCTCTGCCCGGGAACATCAAGAATCCCTCGAAATAGGTTTTCCGTTACGTTTGCTCTGCAGGAGAGTGCTCGCGAGACTAGGCCTTTCTTGACTCGGGAATGAGGCCCTGCTTACGGACCTTTGCACTGGCGTCTGCAGAGCCCCACCCTTGCTGTACCAGGGAGGCCTGAAAACCCACTCTCCGGGGCTGCCTTTCCTCCCTCCAAGGAAGACAGCCAGCCCGGCCGCCTTCGGGTTGAAAGTCACAGTGGGCTGGGAATTGCTAGCTGGGAAGTCAGTTTTCAGGGGCCATGGCCGCTGGCTGCACGTATACGGCTAGGGGTCCCACACTGCCCGGGAGCATCAAGGCTCCCTCAAAACAGCTCTTCCGTCACGTTAGCTCTGCAGGAGAGAGCTCGCGAGACTAGGCCTTTCTTGACTCGCAAAGTGAAGCCCTGCTTGCAGGCCTCTTGTACTTGCGTCTAGAGTGCCCCACACTTGCTGTACCAAGGAGGCCTGAAAACCCACTCTCTGGGGCTGCCTTTCCTGCCGGCAAGGTAGAGTGCCTGCCCGCCCGCCTTCGGGCTGAAGTCACATTGGGCTGGGAAGTGCTAGCTGGGAAGTTAGTTTTCAGGGGCCATGGCCGCTGGTTGCACATGTACGCCTAGGGCTCCCACACTGTCCGGGAACTTCAAGGCTCCCTGCACACATCTCCTCCATCACGTTTGCTCTATAGCAGAGAGCTCGCGAGACTAGGCCTTTCTTGACTCGCGAAGTGAGGCTCTGCTTTCAGGCCTGTTGTTCTTACGTCTGCAGAGCACCATACTTGCTGTGCGCCAGAGGCCTGAAAACCCACTCTCTGGGGCTGCCTTTCCTCCCTCCAAGGAAGTCAGCCTTCCCGGCCGACTTTCTGGCTGAAACTCACTTCGGGCTGTGAAGTGCTAGTTGAGAAGTCAATTTCAGGGGCAATGGCCGCTGGGTGCACGTGGATGCCTAGGGCTCCAACACCGCTCGGGAACATCAAGGTTTCTTCCACACAGTTCTTCCTTGACGTTTGGTCTGCAGGAGAGTGCTCGCGAAACTAGGCCTTTTTTCACTCGGGAAGTGAGGTGCTACTTTAAGGCCTCTTGAACTTGCGTTTGCAGAGCCCCACACTTGCTGTGCGAGGAAGCCCTGAAAACCCACTCTCTGGGGCTGCCTTTCCGGCCTGCAAGTTAGAGTGTCTGCCCGGCCGCCTTGGGGCTGAAAGTCACATTGGGCTGGGAAGTGCTTGCTGGGAAGTCAGTTTTCAGGGGCCATGGCCGCTGGCTGCACGTTTACCGCTAGGGCTCCCACACTGCCGGGGAGCATCAAGGCTCCCTCAAAATAGCTCTTCCCTCACGTTAGCTCTGCAGGAGAGAGCTCGCGAGACTAGGCCTTTCTTGACTCGCGAAGTGAGGCCTTGCTTGCAGGCCTCTTATTCTTGTGTTTGCGGAGCACCATACTTACTTTGCTCGGGAGGCCTGAAAACCCACTCTCTGGGGCTGCCTTTCCTCCCTCCAAGGAAGTCAGCCTGCCCGGCCGACTTCTGGCTGAAACTCACTTCGGGCTGTGAAGTGCTAGCTGGGAAGTCAGTTTTCAGGGGCCATGGCCGCTGGCTGCATGTATACGGCTAGGGGTCCCACACTGCCAGGGAACATCAAAGCTCCCTCAAAACAGCTCTTCCGTCACGTTAGCTCTGCAGGAGAGAGCTCGCGAGACTAGGCCTTTCTTGACTCGCGAAGTGAGGCCTTGCTTGCAGGCCTCTTATTCTTGTGTTTGCGGAGCACCATACTTACTTTGCTCGGGAGGCCTGAAAACCCACTCTCTGGGGCTGCCTTTCCTCCCTCCAAGGAAGACAACCTTCCGGGCCGCCTTCGGGCTGAAAGTGACATTGGGCTGCGAAGTGCTAGCTGGGAAGTCAATTTTCAGGGGTTATGGCCGCTGTGTGCACATGGACGCCTAGGGCTCCCACACTGCCCGGGAACTTCAAGGCTCCCTGCACACATCGCTCCCATCACGATTGCGCTATAGCAGAGAGCGCCGGATACTAGGCCTTTCATGACTCGCGAAGTGAGGCCCTGCTTGCAGGCCTGTTGTTCCTGCGTCTGCAGAGCACCATCCTTGCTGTGCGCGAGAGGCCTAAAAACCAACTCTCTGGGGCTGCCTTTCCTCTTTCCAAGGAAGACAGCCTGCACTGCCGCCTTCAGGCTGAAAGTCACATTGGGCTGGGAAGTGCTAGCTGGGAAGTCAGTTTTCAGGGGCCATGGCCGCTGGCTGCACGTATACGGCTAGGGGTCCCACACTGCCAGGGAGCATCAAGACTCCCTCAAAACAGCTCTTCCGTCACGTTAGCTCTGCAGGAGAGAGCTCGCGAGACTAGGCCTTTCTTGACTCGCAAATGAAGCCCTGCTTGCAGTCCTCTTGTACTTAGGTCTAGAGTGCCCCACCCTTACTGTACGAAGGAGGCCTGAAAACCCACTCTCTGGGGCTGCCTTTCCTGCCTGCAAGGTAGAGTGCCTGCCCGGACGCCTTGGGGCTGAAAGTCACATTGGGCTGGGAAGTGCTTGCTGGGAAGTCAGTTTTCAGGGGCCATGGCCGCTGGCTGCACATGTACGCCTAGGGCGCCCACACTGCCCGGGAACTTCAAGGCTCCCTGCACACATCTCTTCCATCACGTTTGCTCTATAGCAGAGAGCTCCAGATACTAGGCCTTTCATGACTCGCGAAGTGAGTTGTTCTTGCGTCTGCAGAGCACCATACTTGCTGTGCGCGAGAGGCCTGAAAACCCACTCTCTGGGGCTGCCTTTCCTCCTTCCAAGGAAGACAGCCTGCTGGCCGCCTTCGGGCTGAAAGTCACATTGGGCTGGGAAGTGCTAGCTGGGAAGTCAGTTTTCAGGTGCCATGGCCGCTGGCTGCACATTTACGGTTAGGGCTCCCTCTCTGCCCGGGAACATCAAGAATCCCTCGAAATAGGTTTTCCGTTACGTTTGCTCTGCAGGAGAGTGCTCGCGAGACTAGGCCTTTCTTGACTCGGGAATGAGGCCCTGCTTACGGACCTTTGCACTGGCGTCTGCAGAGCCCCACCCTTGCTGTACCAGGGAGGCCTGAAAACCCACTCTCCGGGGCTGCCTTTCCTCCCTCCAAGGAAGACAGCCAGCCCGGCCGCCTTCGGGTTGAAAGTCACAGTGGGCTGGGAATTGCTAGCTGGGAAGTCAGTTTTCAGGGGCCATGGCCGCTGGCTGCACGTATACGGCTAGGGGTCCCACACTGCCCGGGAGCATCAAGGCTCCCTCAAAACAGCTCTTCCGTCACGTTAGCTCTGCAGGAGAGAGCTCGCGAGACTAGGCCTTTCTTGACTCGCAAAGTGAAGCCCTGCTTGCAGGCCTCTTGTACTTGCGTCTAGAGTGCCCCACACTTGCTGTACCAAGGAGGCCTGAAAACCCACTCTCTGGGGCTGCCTTTCCTGCCGGCAAGGTAGAGTGCCTGCCCGCCCGCCTTCGGGCTGAAGTCACATTGGGCTGGGAAGTGCTAGCTGGGAAGTTAGTTTTCAGGGGCCATGGCCGCTGGTTGCACATGTACGCCTAGGGCTCCCACACTGTCCGGGAACTTCAAGGCTCCCTGCACACATCTCCTCCATCACGTTTGCTCTATAGCAGAGAGCTCGCGAGACTAGGCCTTTCTTGACTCGCGAAGTGAGGCTCTGCTTTCAGGCCTGTTGTTCTTACGTCTGCAGAGCACCATACTTGCTGTGCGCCAGAGGCCTGAAAACCCACTCTCTGGGGCTGCCTTTCCTCCCTCCAAGGAAGTCAGCCTTCCCGGCCGACTTTCTGGCTGAAACTCACTTCGGGCTGTGAAGTGCTAGTTGAGAAGTCAATTTCAGGGGCAATGGCCGCTGGGTGCACGTGGATGCCTAGGGCTCCAACACCGCTCGGGAACATCAAGGTTTCTTCCACACAGTTCTTCCTTGACGTTTGGTCTGCAGGAGAGTGCTCGCGAAACTAGGCCTTTTTTCACTCGGGAAGTGAGGTGCTACTTTAAGGCCTCTTGAACTTGCGTTTGCAGAGCCCCACACTTGCTGTGCGAGGAAGCCCTGAAAACCCACTCTCTGGGGCTGCCTTTCCGGCCTGCAAGTTAGAGTGTCTGCCCGGCCGCCTTGGGGCTGAAAGTCACATTGGGCTGGGAAGTGCTTGCTGGGAAGTCAGTTTTCAGGGGCCATGGCCGCTGGCTGCACGTTTACCGCTAGGGCTCCCACACTGCCGGGGAGCATCAAGGCTCCCTCAAAATAGCTCTTCCCTCACGTTAGCTCTGCAGGAGAGAGCTCGCGAGACTAGGCCTTTCTTGACTCGCGAAGTGAGGCCTTGCTTGCAGGCCTCTTATTCTTGTGTTTGCGGAGCACCATACTTACTTTGCTCGGGAGGCCTGAAAACCCACTCTCTGGGGCTGCCTTTCCTCCCTCCAAGGAAGTCAGCCTGCCCGGCCGACTTCTGGCTGAAACTCACTTCGGGCTGTGAAGTGCTAGCTGGGAAGTCAGTTTTCAGGGGCCATGGCCGCTGGCTGCATGTATACGGCTAGGGGTCCCACACTGCCAGGGAACATCAAAGCTCCCTCAAAACAGCTCTTCCGTCACGTTAGCTCTGCAGGAGAGAGCTCGCGAGACTAGGCCTTTCTTGACTCGCGAAGTGAGGCCTTGCTTGCAGGCCTCTTATTCTTGTGTTTGCGGAGCACCATACTTACTTTGCTCGGGAGGCCTGAAAACCCACTCTCTGGGGCTGCCTTTCCTCCCTCCAAGGAAGACAACCTTCCGGGCCGCCTTCGGGCTGAAAGTGACATTGGGCTGCGAAGTGCTAGCTGGGAAGTCAATTTTCAGGGGTTATGGCCGCTGTGTGCACATGGACGCCTAGGGCTCCCACACTGCCCGGGAACTTCAAGGCTCCCTGCACACATCGCTCCCATCACGATTGCGCTATAGCAGAGAGCGCCGGATACTAGGCCTTTCATGACTCGCGAAGTGAGGCCCTGCTTGCAGGCCTGTTGTTCCTGCGTCTGCAGAGCACCATCCTTGCTGTGCGCGAGAGGCCTAAAAACCAACTCTCTGGGGCTGCCTTTCCTCTTTCCAAGGAAGACAGCCTGCACTGCCGCCTTCAGGCTGAAAGTCACATTGGGCTGGGAAGTGCTAGCTGGGAAGTCAGTTTTCAGGGGCCATGGCCGCTGGCTGCACGTATACGGCTAGGGGTCCCACACTGCCAGGGAGCATCAAGACTCCCTCAAAACAGCTCTTCCGTCACGTTAGCTCTGCAGGAGAGAGCTCGCGAGACTAGGCCTTTCTTGACTCGCAAATGAAGCCCTGCTTGCAGTCCTCTTGTACTTAGGTCTAGAGTGCCCCACCCTTACTGTACGAAGGAGGCCTGAAAACCCACTCTCTGGGGCTGCCTTTCCTGCCTGCAAGGTAGAGTGCCTGCCCGGACGCCTTGGGGCTGAAAGTCACATTGGGCTGGGAAGTGCTTGCTGGGAAGTCAGTTTTCAGGGGCCATGGCCGCTGGCTGCACATGTACGCCTAGGGCGCCCACACTGCCCGGGAACTTCAAGGCTCCCTGCACACATCTCTTCCATCACGTTTGCTCTATAGCAGAGAGCTCCAGATACTAGGCCTTTCATGACTCGCGAAGTGAGTTGTTCTTGCGTCTGCAGAGCACCATACTTGCTGTGCGCGAGAGGCCTGAAAACCCACTCTCTGGGGCTGCCTTTCCTCCTTCCAAGGAAGACAGCCTGCTGGCCGCCTTCGGGCTGAAAGTCACATTGGGCTGGGAAGTGCTAGCTGGGAAGTCAGTTTTCAGGTGCCATGGCCGCTGGCTGCACATTTACGGTTAGGGCTCCCTCTCTGCCCGGGAACATCAAGAATCCCTCGAAATAGGTTTTCCGTTACGTTTGCTCTGCAGGAGAGTGCTCGCGAGACTAGGCCTTTCTTGACTCGGGAATGAGGCCCTGCTTACGGACCTTTGCACTGGCGTCTGCAGAGCCCCACCCTTGCTGTACCAGGGAGGCCTGAAAACCCACTCTCCGGGGCTGCCTTTCCTCCCTCCAAGGAAGACAGCCAGCCCGGCCGCCTTCGGGTTGAAAGTCACAGTGGGCTGGGAATTGCTAGCTGGGAAGTCAGTTTTCAGGGGCCATGGCCGCTGGCTGCACGTATACGGCTAGGGGTCCCACACTGCCCGGGAGCATCAAGGCTCCCTCAAAACAGCTCTTCCGTCACGTTAGCTCTGCAGGAGAGAGCTCGCGAGACTAGGCCTTTCTTGACTCGCAAAGTGAAGCCCTGCTTGCAGGCCTCTTGTACTTGCGTCTAGAGTGCCCCACACTTGCTGTACCAAGGAGGCCTGAAAACCCACTCTCTGGGGCTGCCTTTCCTGCCGGCAAGGTAGAGTGCCTGCCCGCCCGCCTTCGGGCTGAAGTCACATTGGGCTGGGAAGTGCTAGCTGGGAAGTTAGTTTTCAGGGGCCATGGCCGCTGGTTGCACATGTACGCCTAGGGCTCCCACACTGTCCGGGAACTTCAAGGCTCCCTGCACACATCTCCTCCATCACGTTTGCTCTATAGCAGAGAGCTCGCGAGACTAGGCCTTTCTTGACTCGCGAAGTGAGGCTCTGCTTTCAGGCCTGTTGTTCTTACGTCTGCAGAGCACCATACTTGCTGTGCGCCAGAGGCCTGAAAACCCACTCTCTGGGGCTGCCTTTCCTCCCTCCAAGGAAGTCAGCCTTCCCGGCCGACTTTCTGGCTGAAACTCACTTCGGGCTGTGAAGTGCTAGTTGAGAAGTCAATTTCAGGGGCAATGGCCGCTGGGTGCACGTGGATGCCTAGGGCTCCAACACCGCTCGGGAACATCAAGGTTTCTTCCACACAGTTCTTCCTTGACGTTTGGTCTGCAGGAGAGTGCTCGCGAAACTAGGCCTTTTTTCACTCGGGAAGTGAGGTGCTACTTTAAGGCCTCTTGAACTTGCGTTTGCAGAGCCCCACACTTGCTGTGCGAGGAAGCCCTGAAAACCCACTCTCTGGGGCTGCCTTTCCGGCCTGCAAGTTAGAGTGTCTGCCCGGCCGCCTTGGGGCTGAAAGTCACATTGGGCTGGGAAGTGCTTGCTGGGAAGTCAGTTTTCAGGGGCCATGGCCGCTGGCTGCACGTTTACCGCTAGGGCTCCCACACTGCCGGGGAGCATCAAGGCTCCCTCAAAATAGCTCTTCCCTCACGTTAGCTCTGCAGGAGAGAGCTCGCGAGACTAGGCCTTTCTTGACTCGCGAAGTGAGGCCTTGCTTGCAGGCCTCTTATTCTTGTGTTTGCGGAGCACCATACTTACTTTGCTCGGGAGGCCTGAAAACCCACTCTCTGGGGCTGCCTTTCCTCCCTCCAAGGAAGTCAGCCTGCCCGGCCGACTTCTGGCTGAAACTCACTTCGGGCTGTGAAGTGCTAGCTGGGAAGTCAGTTTTCAGGGGCCATGGCCGCTGGCTGCATGTATACGGCTAGGGGTCCCACACTGCCAGGGAACATCAAAGCTCCCTCAAAACAGCTCTTCCGTCACGTTAGCTCTGCAGGAGAGAGCTCGCGAGACTAGGCCTTTCTTGACTCGCGAAGTGAGGCCTTGCTTGCAGGCCTCTTATTCTTGTGTTTGCGGAGCACCATACTTACTTTGCTCGGGAGGCCTGAAAACCCACTCTCTGGGGCTGCCTTTCCTCCCTCCAAGGAAGACAACCTTCCGGGCCGCCTTCGGGCTGAAAGTGACATTGGGCTGCGAAGTGCTAGCTGGGAAGTCAATTTTCAGGGGTTATGGCCGCTGTGTGCACATGGACGCCTAGGGCTCCCACACTGCCCGGGAACTTCAAGGCTCCCTGCACACATCGCTCCCATCACGATTGCGCTATAGCAGAGAGCGCCGGATACTAGGCCTTTCATGACTCGCGAAGTGAGGCCCTGCTTGCAGGCCTGTTGTTCCTGCGTCTGCAGAGCACCATCCTTGCTGTGCGCGAGAGGCCTAAAAACCAACTCTCTGGGGCTGCCTTTCCTCTTTCCAAGGAAGACAGCCTGCACTGCCGCCTTCAGGCTGAAAGTCACATTGGGCTGGGAAGTGCTAGCTGGGAAGTCAGTTTTCAGGGGCCATGGCCGCTGGCTGCACGTATACGGCTAGGGGTCCCACACTGCCAGGGAGCATCAAGACTCCCTCAAAACAGCTCTTCCGTCACGTTAGCTCTGCAGGAGAGAGCTCGCGAGACTAGGCCTTTCTTGACTCGCAAATGAAGCCCTGCTTGCAGTCCTCTTGTACTTAGGTCTAGAGTGCCCCACCCTTACTGTACGAAGGAGGCCTGAAAACCCACTCTCTGGGGCTGCCTTTCCTGCCTGCAAGGTAGAGTGCCTGCCCGGACGCCTTGGGGCTGAAAGTCACATTGGGCTGGGAAGTGCTTGCTGGGAAGTCAGTTTTCAGGGGCCATGGCCGCTGGCTGCACATGTACGCCTAGGGCGCCCACACTGCCCGGGAACTTCAAGGCTCCCTGCACACATCTCTTCCATCACGTTTGCTCTATAGCAGAGAGCTCCAGATACTAGGCCTTTCATGACTCGCGAAGTGAGTTGTTCTTGCGTCTGCAGAGCACCATACTTGCTGTGCGCGAGAGGCCTGAAAACCCACTCTCTGGGGCTGCCTTTCCTCCTTCCAAGGAAGACAGCCTGCTGGCCGCCTTCGGGCTGAAAGTCACATTGGGCTGGGAAGTGCTAGCTGGGAAGTCAGTTTTCAGGTGCCATGGCCGCTGGCTGCACATTTACGGTTAGGGCTCCCTCTCTGCCCGGGAACATCAAGAATCCCTCGAAATAGGTTTTCCGTTACGTTTGCTCTGCAGGAGAGTGCTCGCGAGACTAGGCCTTTCTTGACTCGGGAATGAGGCCCTGCTTACGGACCTTTGCACTGGCGTCTGCAGAGCCCCACCCTTGCTGTACCAGGGAGGCCTGAAAACCCACTCTCCGGGGCTGCCTTTCCTCCCTCCAAGGAAGACAGCCAGCCCGGCCGCCTTCGGGTTGAAAGTCACAGTGGGCTGGGAATTGCTAGCTGGGAAGTCAGTTTTCAGGGGCCATGGCCGCTGGCTGCACGTATACGGCTAGGGGTCCCACACTGCCCGGGAGCATCAAGGCTCCCTCAAAACAGCTCTTCCGTCACGTTAGCTCTGCAGGAGAGAGCTCGCGAGACTAGGCCTTTCTTGACTCGCAAAGTGAAGCCCTGCTTGCAGGCCTCTTGTACTTGCGTCTAGAGTGCCCCACACTTGCTGTACCAAGGAGGCCTGAAAACCCACTCTCTGGGGCTGCCTTTCCTGCCGGCAAGGTAGAGTGCCTGCCCGCCCGCCTTCGGGCTGAAGTCACATTGGGCTGGGAAGTGCTAGCTGGGAAGTTAGTTTTCAGGGGCCATGGCCGCTGGTTGCACATGTACGCCTAGGGCTCCCACACTGTCCGGGAACTTCAAGGCTCCCTGCACACATCTCCTCCATCACGTTTGCTCTATAGCAGAGAGCTCGCGAGACTAGGCCTTTCTTGACTCGCGAAGTGAGGCTCTGCTTTCAGGCCTGTTGTTCTTACGTCTGCAGAGCACCATACTTGCTGTGCGCCAGAGGCCTGAAAACCCACTCTCTGGGGCTGCCTTTCCTCCCTCCAAGGAAGTCAGCCTTCCCGGCCGACTTTCTGGCTGAAACTCACTTCGGGCTGTGAAGTGCTAGTTGAGAAGTCAATTTCAGGGGCAATGGCCGCTGGGTGCACGTGGATGCCTAGGGCTCCAACACCGCTCGGGAACATCAAGGTTTCTTCCACACAGTTCTTCCTTGACGTTTGGTCTGCAGGAGAGTGCTCGCGAAACTAGGCCTTTTTTCACTCGGGAAGTGAGGTGCTACTTTAAGGCCTCTTGAACTTGCGTTTGCAGAGCCCCACACTTGCTGTGCGAGGAAGCCCTGAAAACCCACTCTCTGGGGCTGCCTTTCCTGCCTGCAAGGTAGAGTGTCTGCCCGGCCGCCTTGGGGCTGAAAGTCACATTGGGCTGGGAAGTGCTTGCTGGGAAGTCAGTTTTCAGGGGCCATGGCCGCTGGCTGCACGTTTACCGCTAGGGCTCCCACACTGCCGGGGAGCATCAAGGCTCCCTCAAAATAGCTCTTCCCTCACGTTAGCTCTGCAGGAGAGAGCTCGCGAGAATAGGCCTTTCTTGACTCGCGAAGTGAGGCCCTGCTTGCAAGCCTCTTATTCTTGCGTCTGCGGAGCACCATACTTACTGTGCTCGGGAGGCCTGAAAACCCACTCTCTGGGGCTGCCTTTCCTCCCTCCAAGGAAGTCAGCCTGCCCGGCTGACTTCTGGCTGAAACTCACTTCGGGCTGTGAAGTGCTAGTTGGGAAGTCAGTTTTCAAGGGCAATGGCCGCTGGGTGCACGTGTATGCCTAGGGCTCCAACACTGCCAGGGACATCAAGGTTTCTTCCACACAGTTCTTCTGTCACGTTAGCTCTGCAGGAGAGAGCTCGCGAGACTAGGCCTTTCTTGACTCGCGAAGTGAGGCCCTGCTTGCAGGCCTCTTATTCTTGTGTCTGCGGAGCACCATACTTACTGTGCTTGGGAGGCCTGAAAACCCACTCTCTGGGGCTGCCTTTCCTCCCTCCAAGGAAGTCAGCCTGCCCGGCCGACTTCTGGCTGAAACTCACTTCGGGCTGTGAAGTGCTAGCTGGGAAGTCAGTTTTCAGGGGCCATGGCCGCTGGCTGCATGTATACGGCTAGGGGTCCCACACTGCCAGGGAACATCAAAGCTCCCTCAAAACAGCTCTTCCGTCACGTTAGCTCTGCAGGAGAGAGCTCGCGAGACTAGGCCTTTCTTGACTCGCGAAGTGAGGCCTTGCTTGCAGGCCTCTTATTCTTGTGTTTGCGGAGCACCATACTTACTTTGCTCGGGAGGCCTGAAAACCCACTCTCTGGGGCTGCCTTTCCTCCCTCCAAGGAAGACAACCTTCCGGGCCGCCTTCGGGCTGAAAGTGACATTGGGCTGCGAAGTGCTAGCTGGGAAGTCAATTTTCAGGGGTTATGGCCGCTGTGTGCACATGGACGCCTAGGGCTCCCACACTGCCCGGGAACTTCAAGGCTCCCTGCACACATCGCTCCCATCACGATTGCGCTATAGCAGAGAGCGCCGGATACTAGGCCTTTCATGACTCGCGAAGTGAGGCCCTGCTTGCAGGCCTGTTGTTCCTGCGTCTGCAGAGCACCATCCTTGCTGTGCGCGAGAGGCCTAAAAACCAACTCTCTGGGGCTGCCTTTCCTCTTTCCAAGGAAGACAGCCTGCACTGCCGCCTTCAGGCTGAAAGTCACATTGGGCTGGGAAGTGCTAGCTGGGAAGTCAGTTTTCAGGGGCCATGGCCGCTGGCTGCACGTATACGGCTAGGGGTCCCACACTGCCAGGGAGCATCAAGACTCCCTCAAAACAGCTCTTCCGTCACGTTAGCTCTGCAGGAGAGAGCTCGCGAGACTAGGCCTTTCTTGACTCGCAAATGAAGCCCTGCTTGCAGTCCTCTTGTACTTAGGTCTAGAGTGCCCCACCCTTACTGTACGAAGGAGGCCTGAAAACCCACTCTCTGGGGCTGCCTTTCCTGCCTGCAAGGTAGAGTGCCTGCCCGGACGCCTTGGGGCTGAAAGTCACATTGGGCTGGGAAGTGCTTGCTGGGAAGTCAGTTTTCAGGGGCCATGGCCGCTGGCTGCACATGTACGCCTAGGGCGCCCACACTGCCCGGGAACTTCAAGGCTCCCTGCACACATCTCTTCCATCACGTTTGCTCTATAGCAGAGAGCTCCAGATACTAGGCCTTTCATGACTCGCGAAGTGAGTTGTTCTTGCGTCTGCAGAGCACCATACTTGCTGTGCGCGAGAGGCCTGAAAACCCACTCTCTGGGGCTGCCTTTCCTCCTTCCAAGGAAGACAGCCTGCTGGCCGCCTTCGGGCTGAAAGTCACATTGGGCTGGGAAGTGCTAGCTGGGAAGTCAGTTTTCAGGTGCCATGGCCGCTGGCTGCACATTTACGGTTAGGGCTCCCTCTCTGCCCGGGAACATCAAGAATCCCTCGAAATAGGTTTTCCGTTACGTTTGCTCTGCAGGAGAGTGCTCGCGAGACTAGGCCTTTCTTGACTCGGGAATGAGGCCCTGCTTACGGACCTTTGCACTGGCGTCTGCAGAGCCCCACCCTTGCTGTACCAGGGAGGCCTGAAAACCCACTCTCCGGGGCTGCCTTTCCTCCCTCCAAGGAAGACAGCCAGCCCGGCCGCCTTCGGGTTGAAAGTCACAGTGGGCTGGGAATTGCTAGCTGGGAAGTCAGTTTTCAGGGGCCATGGCCGCTGGCTGCACGTATACGGCTAGGGGTCCCACACTGCCCGGGAGCATCAAGGCTCCCTCAAAACAGCTCTTCCGTCACGTTAGCTCTGCAGGAGAGAGCTCGCGAGACTAGGCCTTTCTTGACTCGCAAAGTGAAGCCCTGCTTGCAGGCCTCTTGTACTTGCGTCTAGAGTGCCCCACACTTGCTGTACCAAGGAGGCCTGAAAACCCACTCTCTGGGGCTGCCTTTCCTGCCGGCAAGGTAGAGTGCCTGCCCGCCCGCCTTCGGGCTGAAGTCACATTGGGCTGGGAAGTGCTAGCTGGGAAGTTAGTTTTCAGGGGCCATGGCCGCTGGTTGCACATGTACGCCTAGGGCTCCCACACTGTCCGGGAACTTCAAGGCTCCCTGCACACATCTCCTCCATCACGTTTGCTCTATAGCAGAGAGCTCGCGAGACTAGGCCTTTCTTGACTCGCGAAGTGAGGCTCTGCTTTCAGGCCTGTTGTTCTTACGTCTGCAGAGCACCATACTTGCTGTGCGCCAGAGGCCTGAAAACCCACTCTCTGGGGCTGCCTTTCCTCCCTCCAAGGAAGTCAGCCTTCCCGGCCGACTTTCTGGCTGAAACTCACTTCGGGCTGTGAAGTGCTAGTTGAGAAGTCAATTTCAGGGGCAATGGCCGCTGGGTGCACGTGGATGCCTAGGGCTCCAACACCGCTCGGGAACATCAAGGTTTCTTCCACACAGTTCTTCCTTGACGATTGGTCTGCAGGAGAGTGCTCGCGAAACTAGGCCTTTTTTCACTCGGGAAGTGAGGTGCTACTTTAAGGCCTCTTGAACTTGCGTTTGCAGAGCCCCACACTTGCTGTGCGAGGAAGCCCTGAAAACCCACTCTCTGGGGCTGCCTTTCCTGCCTGCAAGGTAGAGTGTCTGCCCGGCCGCCTTGGGGCTGAAAGTCACATTGGGCTGGGAAGTGCTTGCTGGGAAGTCAGTTTTCAGGGGCCATGGCCGCTGGCTGCACGTTTACCGCTAGGGCTCCCACACTGCCGGGGAGCATCAAGGCTCCCTCAAAATAGCTCTTCCCTCACGTTAGCTCTGCAGGAGAGAGCTCGCGAGAATAGGCCTTTCTTGACTCGCGAAGTGAGGCCCTGCTTGCAAGCCTCTTATTCTTGCGTCTGCGGAGCACCATACTTACTGTGCTCGGGAGGCCTGAAAACCCACTCTCTGGGGCTGCCTTTCCTCCCTCCAAGGAAGTCAGCCTGCCCGGCTGACTTCTGGCTGAAACTCACTTCGGGCTGTGAAGTGCTAGTTGGGAAGTCAGTTTTCAAGGGCAATGGCCGCTGGGTGCACGTGTATGCCTAGGGCTCCAACACTGCCAGGGACATCAAGGTTTCTTCCACACAGTTCTTCTGTCACGTTAGCTCTGCAGGAGAGAGCTCGCGAGACTAGGCCTTTCTTGACTCGCGAAGTGAGGCCCTGCTTGCAGGCCTCTTATTCTTGTGTCTGCGGAGCACCATACTTACTGTGCTTGGGAGGCCTGAAAACCCACTCTCTGGGGCTGCCTTTCCTCCCTCCAAGGAAGTCAGCCTGCCCGGCCGACTTCTGGCTGAAACTCACTTCGGGCTGTGAAGTGCTAGCTGGGAAGTCAGTTTTCAGGGGCCATGGCCGCTGGCTGCATGTATACGGCTAGGGGTCCCACACTGCCAGGGAACATCAAAGCTCCCTCAAAACAGCTCTTCCGTCACGTTAGCTCTGCAGGAGAGAGCTCGCGAGACTAGGCCTTTCTTGACTCGCGAAGTGAGGCCTTGCTTGCAGGCCTCTTATTCTTGTGTTTGCGGAGCACCATACTTACTTTGCTCGGGAGGCCTGAAAACCCACTCTCTGGGGCTGCCTTTCCTCCCTCCAAGGAAGACAACCTTCCGGGCCGCCTTCGGGCTGAAAGTGACATTGGGCTGCGAAGTGCTAGCTGGGAAGTCAATTTTCAGGGGTTATGGCCGCTGTGTGCACATGGACGCCTAGGGCTCCCACACTGCCCGGGAACTTCAAGGCTCCCTGCACACATCGCTCCCATCACGATTGCGCTATAGCAGAGAGCGCCGGATACTAGGCCTTTCATGACTCGCGAAGTGAGGCCCTGCTTGCAGGCCTGTTGTTCCTGCGTCTGCAGAGCACCATCCTTGCTGTGCGCGAGAGGCCTAAAAACCAACTCTCTGGGGCTGCCTTTCCTCTTTCCAAGGAAGACAGCCTGCACTGCCGCCTTCAGGCTGAAAGTCACATTGGGCTGGGAAGTGCTAGCTGGGAAGTCAGTTTTCAGGGGCCATGGCCGCTGGCTGCACGTATACGGCTAGGGGTCCCACACTGCCAGGGAGCATCAAGACTCCCTCAAAACAGCTCTTCCGTCACGTTAGCTCTGCAGGAGAGAGCTCGCGAGACTAGGCCTTTCTTCCCTCGGGAAGTGAGGCCCTGCTTGCAGTCCTCTTGTACTTAGGTCTAGAGTGCCCCACACTTACTGTACGAAGGAGGCCTGAAAACCCACTCTCTGGGGCTGCCTTTCCTGCCTGCAAGGTAGAGTGCCTGCCCGGACGCCTTGGGGCTGAAAGTCACATTGGGCTGGGAAGTGCTTGCTGGGAAGTCAGTTTTCAGGGGCCATGGCCGCTGGCTGCACATGTACGCCTAGGGCTCCCACACTGCCCGGGAACTTCAAGGCTCCCTGCACACATCTCTTCCATCACGTTTGCTCTATAGCAGAGAGCTCCAGATACTAGGCCTTTCATGACTCGCGAAGTGAGTTGTTCTTGCGTCTGCAGAGCAGCATACTTGCTGTGCGCGAGAGGCCTGAAAACCCTCTCTCTGGGGCTGCCTTTCCTCCTTCCAAGGAAGACAGCCTGCTGGCCGCCTTCGGGCTGAAAGTCACATTGGGCTGGGAAGTGCTAGCTGGGAAGTCAGTTTTCAGGTGCCATGGCCGCTGGCTGCACATTTACGGTTAGGGCTCCCGCACTGCCCGGGAACATGAAGAATCCCTCGAAATAGGTTTTCGGTTACGTTTGCTCTGCAGGAGAGTGCTCGCGAGACTAGGCCTTTCTTGACTCGGGAATGAGGCCCTGCTTACGGACCTTTGCACTGGCGTCTGCAGAGCCCCACCCTTGCTGTACGAGGGAGGCCTGAAAACCCACTCTCTGGGGCTGCCTTTCCTCCCTCCAAGGAAGACAGCCAGCCCGGCCGCCTTCGGTTTGAAAGTCACAGTGGGCTGGGAATTGCTAGCTGGGAAGTCAGTTTTCAGGGGCCATGGCCGCTGGCTGCACGTATTCGGCTAGGGGTCCCACACTGCCCGGGAGCATCAAGGCTCCCTCAAAACAGCTCTTCCGTCACGTTAGCTCTGCAGGAGAGAGCTCGCGAGACTAGGCCTTTCTTGACTCGCAAAGTGAAGCCCTGCTTGCAGGCCTCTTGTACTTGCGTCTAGAGTGCCCCACACTTGCTGTACCAAGGAGGCCTGAAAACCCACTCTCTGGGGCTGCCTTTCCTGCCGGCAAGGTAGAGTGCCTGCCCGCCCGCCTTCGGGCTGAAGTCACATTGGGCTGGGAAGTGCTAGCTGGGAAGTTAGTTTTCAGGGGCCATGGCCGCTGGTTGCACATGTACGCCTAGGGCTCCCACACTGTCCGGGAACTTCAAGGCTCCCTGCACACATCTCCTCCATCACGTTTGCTCTATAGCAGAGAGCTCGCGAGACTAGGCCTTTCTTGACTCGCGAAGTGAGGCTCTGCTTTCAGGCCTGTTGTTCTTACGTCTGCAGAGCACCATACTTGCTGTGCGCCAGAGGCCTGAAAACCCACTCTCTGGGGCTGCCTTTCCTCCCTCCAAGGAAGTCAGCCTTCCCGGCCGACTTTCTGGCTGAAACTCACTTCGGGCTGTGAAGTGCTAGTTGAGAAGTCAATTTCAGGGGCAATGGCCGCTGGGTGCACGTGGATGCCTAGGGCTCCAACACTGCTCGGGAACATCAAGGTTTCTTCCACACAGTTCTTCCTTGACGTTTGGTCTGCAGGAGAGTGCTCGCGAAACTAGGCCTTTTTTCACTCGGGAAGTGAGGTGCTACTTTAAGGCCTCTTGAACTTGCGTTTGCAGAGCCCCACACTTGCTGTGCGAGGAAGCCCTGAAAACCCACTCTCTGGGGCTGCCTTTCCTGCCTGCAAGGTAGAGTGTCTGCCCGGCCGCCTTGGGGCTGAAAGTCACATTGGGCTGGGAAGTGCTTGCTGGGAAGTCAGTTTTCAGGGGCCATGGCCGCTGGCTGCACGTTTACCGCTAGGGCTCCCACACTGCCGGGGAGCATCAAGGCTCCCTCAAAATAGCTCTTCCCTCACGTTAGCTCTGCAGGAGAGAGCTCGCGAGAATAGGCCTTTCTTGACTCGCGAAGTGAGGCCCTGCTTGCAAGCCTCTTATTCTTGCGTCTGCGGAGCACCATACTTACTGTGCTCGGGAGGCCTGAAAACCCACTCTCTGGGGCTGCCTTTCCTCCCTCCAAGGAAGTCAGCCTGCCCGGCTGACTTCTGGCTGAAACTCACTTCGGGCTGTGAAGTGCTAGTTGGGAAGTCAGTTTTCAAGGGCAATGGCCGCTGGGTGCACGTGTATGCCTAGGGCTCCAACACTGCCAGGGACATCAAGGTTTCTTCCACACAGTTCTTCTGTCACGTTAGCTCTGCAGGAGAGAGCTCGCGAGACTAGGCCTTTCTTGACTCGCGAAGTGAGGCCCTGCTTGCAGGCCTCTTATTCTTGTGTCTGCGGAGCACCATACTTACTGTGCTTGGGAGGCCTGAAAACCCACTCTCTGGGGCTGCCTTTCCTCCCTCCAAGGAAGTCAGCCTGCCCGGCCGACTTCTGGCTGAAACTCACTTCGGGCTGTGAAGTGCTAGCTGGGAAGTCAGTTTTCAGGGGCCATGGCCGCTGGCTGCATGTATACGGCTAGGGGTCCCACACTGCCAGGGAACATCAAAGCTCCCTCAAAACAGCTCTTCCGTCACGTTAGCTCTGCAGGAGAGAGCTCGCGAGACTAGGCCTTTCTTGACTCGCGAAGTGAGGCCTTGCTTGCAGGCCTCTTATTCTTGTGTTTGCGGAGCACCATACTTACTTTGCTCGGGAGGCCTGAAAACCCACTCTCTGGGGCTGCCTTTCCTCCCTCCAAGGAAGACAACCTTCCGGGCCGCCTTCGGGCTGAAAGTGACATTGGGCTGCGAAGTGCTAGCTGGGAAGTCAATTTTCAGGGGTTATGGCCGCTGTGTGCACATGGACGCCTAGGGCTCCCACACTGCCCGGGAACTTCAAGGCTCCCTGCACACATCGCTCCCATCACGATTGCGCTATAGCAGAGAGCGCCGGGTACTAGGCCTTTCATGACTCGCGAAGTGAGGCCCTGCTTGCAGGCCTGTTGTTCCTGCGTCTGCAGAGCACCATCCTTGCTGTGCGCGAGAGGTCTAAAAACCAACTCTCTGGGGCTGCCTTTCCTCTTTCCAAGGAAGACAGCCTGCACTGCCGCCTTCAGGCTGAAAGTCACATTGGGCTGGGAAGTGCTAGCTGGGAAGTCAGTTTTCAGGGGCCATGGCCGCTGGCTGCACGTATACGGCTAGGGGTCCCACACTGCCAGGGAGCATCAAGACTCCCTCAAAACAGCTCTTCCGTCACGTTAGCTCTGCAGGAGAGAGCTCGCGAGACTAGGCCTTTCTTGACTCGCAAATGAAGCCCTGCTTGCAGTCCTCTTGTACTTAGGTCTAGAGTGCCCCACACTTACTGTACGAAGGAGGCCTGAAAACCCACTCTCTGGGGCTGCCTTTCCTGCCTGCAAGGTAGAGTGCCTGCCCGGACGCCTTGGGGCTGAAAGTCACATTGGGCTGGGAAGTGCTTGCTGGGAAGTCAGTTTTCAGGGGCCATGGCCGCTGGCTGCACGTTTACCGCTAGGGCTCCCACACTGCCGGGGAGCATCAAGGCTCCCTCAAAATAGCTCTTCCCTCACGTTAGCTCTGCAGGAGAGAGCTCGCGAGAATAGGCCTTTCTTGACTCGCGAAGTGAGGCCCTGCTTGCAAGCCTCTTATTCTTGCGTCTGCGGAGCACCATACTTACTGTGCTCGGGAGGCCTGAAAACCCACTCTCTGGGGCTGCCTTTCCTCCCTCCAAGGAAGTCAGCCTGCCCGGCTGACTTCTGGCTGAAACTCACTTCGGGCTGTGAAGTGCTAGTTGGGAAGTCAGTTTTCAAGGTCAATGCCCGCTGGGTGCACGTGTATGCCTAGGGCTCCAACACTGCCAGGGACATCAAGGTTTCTTCCACACAGTTCTTCTGTCACGTTAGCTCTGCAGGAGAGAGCTCGCGAGACTAGGCCTTTTTTCACTCGGGAAGTGAGGTCCTGCTTTAAGGCCTCTTGAACTTGCGTTTGCAGAGCCCCACACTTGCTGTGCGAGGAAGCCCTGAAAACCCACTCTCTGGGCCTGCCTTTCCTCCCTCCAAGGAAGAGAGCCTGCCCGGCCGACTTCTGGCTGAAACTCACTTCGGGCTGTGAAGTGCTAGTTGGGAAGTCAGTTTTCAAGGGCAATGGCCGCTGGGTGCACGTGTATGCCTAGGGCTCCAACACTGCCAGGGACATCAAGGTTTCTTCCACACAGTTCTTCTGTCACGTTAGCTCTGCAGGAGAGAGCTCGCGAGACTAGGCCTTTCTTCACTCGGGAAGTGAGGCCCTGCTTTCAGCCCTCTTCTACTGGCATCTGCAGAGCCCCACACTTGCTGCGCGAGGAAGTCCTGAAAACCAACTCTCAGGAGCTGTCTTTCCTCCTTCCAAGGAAGACAGCCTGCACGGCCGCCTTCGGGCTGAAAGTCACATTGGGCTGGGAAGTGCTTGCTGGGAAGTCAGTTTTCAGGGGCCATGGCCGCTGGCTGCACATGTACGCCTAGGGCTCCCACACTGCCCGGGAACTTCAAGGCTCCCTGCACACATCTCTTCTATCACGTTTGCTCTATAGCAGAGAGCTCGCGAGACTAGGCCTTTCTTGACTCGCGAAGTGAGGCCCTGCTTGCAAGCCTCTTATTCTTGTGTCTGCGGAGCACCATACTTACTGTGCTCGGGAGGCCTGAAAACCCATTCTCTGGGGCTGCCTTTCCTCCCTCCAAGGAATTCAGCCTGCCCGGCCGACTTCTGGCTGAAACTCACTTCGGGCTGTGAAGTGCTAGTTGGGAAGTCAGTTTTCAAGGGCAATGGCCGCTGGGTTCACGTGTATGCCTAGGGCTCCAACACTGCCAGAGACATCAAGGTTTCTTCCACACAGTTCTTCCTTCACGTTTGGTCTGCAAGAGAGAGCTCGCGAGACTAGGCCTTTCTTCCCTCGTGAAGTGAGGCCCTGCTTTCAGCCCTCTTCTACTGGCATCTGCAGAGCCCCACACTTGCTGTGCGAGGAAGCCCTGAAAACCAACTCAGGAGCTGTCTTTCCTCCTTCCAAGGAAGACAGCCTGCACGGCCGCCTTCGGGCTGAAAGTCACATTGGGCTGGGAAGTGCTTGCTGGGAAGTCAGTTTTCAGGGGCCATGGCCGCTGGCTGCACATGTACGCCTAGGGCTCCCACACTGCCCGGGAACTTCAAGGCTCCCTGCACACATCTCTTCCATCACGTTTGCTCTATAGCAGAGAGCTCCAGATACTAGGCCTTTCATGACTCGCGAAGTGAGTTGTTCTTGCGTCTGCAGAGCAGCATACTTGCTGTGCGCGAGAGGCCTGAAAACCCTCTCTCTGGGGCTGCCTTTCCTCCTTCCAAGGAAGACAGCCTGCTGGCCGCCTTCGGGCTGAAAGTCACATTGGGCTGGGAAGTGCTAGCTGGGAAGTCAGTTTTCAGGTGCCATGGCCGCTGGCTGCACATTTACGGTTAGGGCTCCCGCACTGCCCGGGAACATGAAGAATCCCTCGAAATAGGTTTTCGGTTACGTTTGCTCTGCAGGAGAGTGCTCGCGAGACTAGGCCTTTCTTGACTCGGGAATGAGGCCCTGCTTACGGACCTTTGCACTGGCGTCTGCAGAGCCCCACCCTTGCTGTACGAGGGAGGCCTGAAAACCCACTCTCCGGGGCTGCCTTTCCTCCCTCCAAGGAAGACAGCCAGCCCGGCCGCCTTCGGGTTGAAAGTCACAGTGGGCTGGGAATTGCTAGCTGGGAAGTCAGTTTTCAGGGGCCATGGCCGCTGGCTGCACGTATTCGGCTAGGGGTCCCACACTGCCCGGGAGCATCAAGGCTCCCTCAAAACAGCTCTTCCGTCACGTTAGCTCTGCAGGAGAGAGCTCGCGAGACTAGGCCTTTCTTGACTCGCAAAGTGAAGCCCTGCTTGCAGGCCTCTTGTACTTGCGTCTAGAGTGCCCCACACTTGCTGTACCAAGGAGGCCTGAAAACCCACTCTCTGGGGCTGCCTTTCCTGCCGGCAAGGTAGAGTGCCTGCCCGCCCGCCTTCGGGCTGAAGTCACATTGGGCTGGGAAGTGCTAGCTGGGAAGTTAGTTTTCAGGGGCCATGGCCGCTGGTTGCACATGTACGCCTAGGGCTCCCACACTGTCCGGGAACTTCAAGGCTCCCTGCACACATCTCCTCCATCACGTTTGCTCTATAGCAGAGAGCTCGCGAGACTAGGCCTTTCTTGACTCGCGAAGTGAGGCTCTGCTTTCAGGCCTGTTGTTCTTACGTCTGCAGAGCACCATACTTGCTGTGCGCCAGAGGCCTGAAAACCCACTCTCTGGGGCTGCCTTTCCTCCCTCCAAGGAAGTCAGCCTTCCCGGCCGACTTTCTGGCTGAAACTCACTTCGGGCTGTGAAGTGCTAGTTGAGAAGTCAATTTCAGGGGCAATGGCCGCTGGGTGCACGTGGATGCCTAGGGCTCCAACACTGCTCGGGAACATCAAGGTTTCTTCCACACAGTTCTTCCTTGACGTTTGGTCTGCAGGAGAGTGCTCGCGAAACTAGGCCTTTTTTCACTCGGGAAGTGAGGTGCTACTTTAAGGCCTCTTGAACTTGCGTTTGCAGAGCCCCACACTTGCTGTGCGAGGAAGCCCTGAAAACCCACTCTCTGGGGCTGCCTTTCCTGCCTGCAAGGTAGAGTGTCTGCCCGGCCGCCTTGGGGCTGAAAGTCACATTGGGCTGGGAAGTGCTTGCTGGGAAGTCAGTTTTCAGGGGCCATGGCCGCTGGCTGCACGTTTACCGCTAGGGCTCCCACACTGCCGGGGAGCATCAAGGCTCCCTCAAAATAGCTCTTCCCTCACGTTAGCTCTGCAGGAGAGAGCTCGCGAGAATAGGCCTTTCTTGACTCGCGAAGTGAGGCCCTGCTTGCAAGCCTCTTATTCTTGCGTCTGCGGAGCACCATACTTACTGTGCTCGGGAGGCCTGAAAACCCACTCTCTGGGGCTGCCTTTCCTCCCTCCAAGGAAGTCAGCCTGCCCGGCTGACTTCTGGCTGAAACTCACTTCGGGCTGTGAAGTGCTAGTTGGGAAGTCAGTTTTCAAGGGCAATGGCCGCTGGGTGCACGTGTATGCCTAGGGCTCCAACACTGCCAGGGACATCAAGGTTTCTTCCACACAGTTCTTCTGTCACGTTAGCTCTGCAGGAGAGAGCTCGCGAGACTAGGCCTTTCTTGACTCGCGAAGTGAGGCCCTGCTTGCAGGCCTCTTATTCTTGTGTCTGCGGAGCACCATACTTACTGTGCTTGGGAGGCCTGAAAACCCACTCTCTGGGGCTGCCTTTCCTCCCTCCAAGGAAGTCAGCCTGCCCGGCCGACTTCTGGCTGAAACTCACTTCGGGCTGTGAAGTGCTAGCTGGGAAGTCAGTTTTCAGGGGCCATGGCCGCTGGCTGCATGTATACGGCTAGGGGTCCCACACTGCCAGGGAACATCAAAGCTCCCTCAAAACAGCTCTTCCGTCACGTTAGCTCTGCAGGAGAGAGCTCGCGAGACTAGGCCTTTCTTGACTCGCGAAGTGAGGCCTTGCTTGCAGGCCTCTTATTCTTGTGTTTGCGGAGCACCATACTTACTTTGCTCGGGAGGCCTGAAAACCCACTCTCTGGGGCTGCCTTTCCTCCCTCCAAGGAAGACAACCTTCCGGGCCGCCTTCGGGCTGAAAGTGACATTGGGCTGCGAAGTGCTAGCTGGGAAGTCAATTTTCAGGGGTTATGGCCGCTGTGTGCACATGGACGCCTAGGGCTCCCACACTGCCCGGGAACTTCAAGGCTCCCTGCACACATCGCTCCCATCACGATTGCGCTATAGCAGAGAGCGCCGGATACTAGGCCTTTCATGACTCGCGAAGTGAGGCCCTGCTTGCAGGCCTGTTGTTCCTGCGTCTGCAGAGCACCATCCTTGCTGTGCGCGAGAGGTCTAAAAACCAACTCTCTGGGGCTGCCTTTCCTCTTTCCAAGGAAGACAGCCTGCACTGCCGCCTTCAGGCTGAAAGTCACATTGGGCTGGGAAGTGCTAGCTGGGAAGTCAGTTTTCAGGGGCCATGGCCGCTGGCTGCACGTATACGGCTAGGGGTCCCACACTGCCAGGGAGCATCAAGACTCCCTCAAAACAGCTCTTCCGTCACGTTAGCTCTGCAGGAGAGAGCTCGCGAGACTAGGCCTTTCTTGACTCGCAAATGAGGCCCTGCTTGCAGTCCTCTTGTACTTAGGTCTAGAGTGCCCCACACTTACTGTACGAAGGAGGCCTGAAAACCCACTCTCTGGGGCTGCCTTTCCTGCCTGCAAGGTAGAGTGCCTGCCCGGACGCCTTGGGGCTGAAAGTCACATTGGGCTGGGAAGTGCTAGCTGGGAAGTCAGTTTTCAGGTGCCATGGCCGCTGGCTGCACATTTACGGTTAGGGCTCCCTCTCTGCCCGGGAACATCAAGAATCCCTCGAAATAGGTTTTCCGTTACGTTTGCTCTGCAGGAGAGTGCTCGCGAGACTAGGCCTTTCTTGACTCGGGAATGAGGCCCTGCTTACGGACCTTTGCACTGGCGTCTGCAGAGCCCCACCCTTGCTGTACCAGGGAGGCCTGAAAACCCACTCTCCGGGGCTGCCTTTCCTCCCTCCAAGGAAGACAGCCAGCCCGGCCGCCTTCGGGTTGAAAGTCACAGTGGGCTGGGAATTGCTAGCTGGGAAGTCAGTTTTCAGGGGCCATGGCCGCTGGCTGCACGTATTCGGCTAGGGGTCCCACACTGCCCGGGAGCATCAAGGCTCCCTCAAAACAGCTCTTCCGTCACGTTAGCTCTGCAGGAGAGAGCTCGCGAGACTAGGCCTTTCTTGACTCGCAAAGTGAAGCCCTGCTTGCAGGCCTCTTGTACTTGCGTCTAGAGTGCCCCACACTTGCTGTACCAAGGAGGCCTGAAAACCCACTCTCTGGGGCTGCCTTTCCTGCCGGCAAGGTAGAGTGCCTGCCCGCCCGCCTTCGGGCTGAAGTCACATTGGGCTGGGAAGTGCTAGCTGGGAAGTTAGTTTTCAGGGGCCATGGCCGCTGGTTGCACATGTACGCCTAGGGCTCCCACACTGTCCGGGAACTTCAAGGCTCCCTGCACACATCTCCTCCATCACGTTTGCTCTATAGCAGAGAGCTCGCGAGACTAGGCCTTTCTTGACTCGCGAAGTGAGGCTCTGCTTTCAGGCCTGTTGTTCTTACGTCTGCAGAGCACCATACTTGCTGTGCGCCAGAGGCCTGAAAACCCACTCTCTGGGGCTGCCTTTCCTCCCTCCAAGGAAGTCAGCCTTCCCGGCCGACTTTCTGGCTGAAACTCACTTCGGGCTGTGAAGTGCTAGTTGAGAAGTCAATTTCAGGGGCAATGGCCGCTGGGTGCACGTGGATGCCTAGGGCTCCAACACTGCTCGGGAACATCAAGGTTTCTTCCACACAGTTCTTCCTTGACGTTTGGTCTGCAGGAGAGTGCTCGCGAAACTAGGCCTTTTTTCACTCGGGAAGTGAGGTGCTACTTTAAGGCCTCTTGAACTTGCGTTTGCAGAGCCCCACACTTGCTGTGCGAGGAAGCCCTGAAAACCCACTCTCTGGGGCTGCCTTTCCTCCCTCCAAGGAAGACAGCCTGCCCGGCCGCCTTCGGGCTGAAAGTCACATTGGGCTGGGAAGTGCTTGCTGGGAAGTCAGTTTTCAGGGGCCATGGCCGCTGGCTGCTCATTTACCGCTACGGCTCCCACACTGCCGGGGAGCATCAAGGCTCCCTCAAAATAGCTCTTCCCTCACGTTAGCTCTGCAGGAGAGAGCTCGCGAGAATAGGCCTTTCTTGACTCGCGAAGGGAGGCCCTGCTTGCAAGCCTCTTATTCTTGCGTCTGCGGAGCACCATACTTACTGTGCTCGGGAGGCCTGAAAACCCACTCTCTGGGGCTGCCTTTCCTCCCTCCAAGGAAGTCAGCCTGCCCGGCTGACTTCTGGCTGAAACTCACTTCGGGCTGTGAAGTGCTAGTTGGGAAGTCAGTTTTCAAGGGCAATGGCCGCTGGGTGCACGTGTATGCCTAGGGCTCCAACACTGCCAGGGACATCAAGGTTTCTTCCACACAGTTCTTCTGTCACGTTAGCTCTGCAGGAGAGAGCTCGCGAGACTAGGCCTTTCTTCACTCGGGAAGTGAGGCCCTGCTTTCAGCCCTCTTCTACTGGCATCTGCAGAGCCCCACACTTGCTGTGCGAGGAAGCCCTGAGAACCAACTCTCAGGAGCTGTCTTTCCTCTTTCCAAGGAAGACAGCCTGCACGGCCGCCTTCGGGCTGAAAGTCACATTGGGCTGGGAAGTCCTTGCTGGGAAGTCAGTTTTCAGGGGCCATGGCCGCTGGCTGCACATGTACGCCTAGGGCTCCCACACTGCCCGGGAACTTCAAGGCTCCCTGCACACATCTCTTCCATCACGTTTGCTCTATAGCTGAGAGCTCCAAATACTAGGCTTTTCATGACTCGCGAAGTGAGTTGTTCTTGCGTCTGCAGTGCAGTATACTTGCTGTGCGCGAGAGGCCTGAAAACCCACTCTCTGGGGCTGCCATTCCTCCTTCCAAGGAAGACAACCTGCTGGCCGCCTTCGGGCTGAAAGTCACATTGGGCTGGGAAGTGCTAGCTGGGAAGTCAGTTTTCAGGAGCCATGGCCGCTGGCTGCACGTATACGGCTAGGGGTCCCACAATGCCAGGGAGCATCAAGGCTCCCTCAAACAGCTCTTCCGTCACGTTAGCTCTGTAGGAGAGAGCTCGCGAGAATAGGCCTTTCTTGACTCGCAAATGAAGCCCTGCTTGCAGGCCTCTTGTACTTGTGTCTAGAGTGCCCCACACTTACTGTACGAAGGAGGCCTGAAAACCCACTCTCTGGGGCTGCCTTTCCTGCCTGCAAGGTAGAGTGCCTGCCCGGCCGCCTTGGGGCTGAAAGTCACATTGGGCTGGGAAGTGCTTGCTGGGATGTCAGTTTTCAGGGTCCATGGCCGCTGGCTGCACGTTTACCGCTAGGGCTCCCACACTGCCGGGGAGCATCAAGGCTCCCTCAAAATAGCTCTTCCGTCACGTTAGCTCTGCAGGAGAGAGCTCGCGAGAATAGGCCTTTCTTGACTTGCGAAGTGAGGCCCTGCTTGCAAGCCTCTTATTCTTGCGTCTGCGGAGCACCATACTTACTGTGCTCGGGAGGCCTGAACACCCACTCTCTGGGGCTGCCTTTCCTCCCTCCAAGGAAGTCAGCCTTCCCGGCCGACTTTCTGGCTGAAACTCACTTCGGGCTGTTAAGTGCTAGTTGGGAAGTCAGTTTTCAAGGGCAATGGCCGCTGGGTGCACGTGTATGCCTAGGGCTCCAACACTGCCAGGGACATCAAGGTTTCTTCCACACAGTTCTTCTGTCACGTTAGCTCTGCAGGAGAGAGCTCGCGAGACTAGGCCTTTCTTCACTCGGGAAGTGAGGCCCTGCTTTCAGCCCTCTTCTACTGGCATCTGCAGAGCCCCACACTTGCTGTGCGAGGAAGCCCTGAAAACCAACTCTCAGGAGCTGTCTTTCCTCCTTCCAAGGAAGACAGCCTGCACGGCCGCCTTCGGGCTGAAAGTCACATTGGGCTGGGAAGTGCTTGCTGGGAAGTCAGTTTTCCGGGGCCATGGCCGCTGGATGCACATGTACGCCTAGGGCTCCAACACTGCCCGGGAACTTCAAGGCTCCCTGCACACATATCTTCCATCACGTTTGCTCTATAGCAGAGAGCTCGCGAGACTAGGCCTTTCTTGACTCGAGAAGTGAGGCTCTGCTTTCAGGCCTGTTGTTCTTACGTCTGCAGAGCACCATACCTGCTGTGCGCCAGAGGCCTGAAAACCGACTCTGTGGGGCTGCCTTTCCTCCCTCCAAGGAAGTCAGCCTTCCCGGCCGACTTTCTGGCTGAAACTCACTTCGGGCTGTGAAGTGCTAGTTGAGAAGTCAATTTCAGGGGCAATGGCCGCTGGGTGCACGTGTATGCCTAGGGCTCCAACACTGCTCGGGAACATCAAGGTTTCTTCCACACAGTTCTTCCTTCACGTTTGGTCTGCAGGAGAGAGCTCGCGAAACTAGGCCTTTTTTCACTCGGGAAGTGAGGTGCTACTTTAAGGCCTCTTGAACATGCGTTTGCAGAGCCCCACACTTGCTGTGCGAGGAAGCTCTGAAAACCCACTCTCTGGGGCTGCCTTTCCTCCCTCCAAGGAAGACAGCCTGCCCGGCCGCCTTCGGGCAGAAAGTCACATTGGGCTGTGAAGTGCTTGCTGGGAAGTCAGTTTTCAGGGGCCATGGCCGCTGGCTGCTCATTTACAGCTAGGGCTCCCACACTGCCGGGGAGCATCAAGCCTCCCTCAAAATAGCTCTTCCGTCACATTAGCTCTGCAGGAGAGAGCTCGCGAGAATAGGCCTTTCTTGACTAGCAAATGAAGCCCTGCTTGCAGGCCTCTTGTACTTGCGTCTAGAGTGCCCCACACTTACTGTACGAAGGAGGCCTGAAAACCCACTCTCTGGGACTACCTTTCCTGCCTGCAAGGTAGAGTGCCTGCCCGGCTGCCTTGGGGCTAAAAGTCACATTGGGCTGGGAAGTGCTTGCTGGGAAGTCAGTTATCAGGGTACATGGCCGCTGGCTGCACGTTTACCGCTAGGGCTCCCACACTGCCAGAGAGCATCAAGGCTCCCTCAAAATAGCTCTTCCGTCACGTTAGCTCTGCAGGAGAGAGCTCGCGACAATAGGCCTTTCTTGACTCGTGAAGTGAGGCCCTGCTTGCAAGCCTCTTATTCTTGCGTCTGCGGAGCATCATACTTACTGTGCTCGGGAGGCCTGAAAACCCACTCTCTGGGGCTGCCTTTCCTCCCTCCAAGGAAGTCAGCCTGCCCGGCCGACTTCTGGCTGAAACTCACTTCGGGCTGTGAAGTGCTAGTTGGGAAGTCAGTTTTCAAGGTCAATGCCCGCTGGGTGCACGTGTATGCCTAGGGCTCTAACACTGCCAGGGACATCAAGGTTTCTTCCACACAGTTCTTCTGTCACGTTAGCTCTGCAGGAGAGAGCTCGCGAGACTAGGCCTTTCTTGACTCGCGAAGTGAGGCCCTGCTTGCAGGCCTCTTATTCTTGTGTCTGCGGAGCACCATACTTACTGTGCTCGGGAGGCCTGAAAACCCACTCTCTGGGGCTGCCTTTCCTCCCTCCAAGGAAGTCAGCCTGCCCGGCTGACTTCTGGCTGAAACTCACTTCGGTCTGTGAAGTGCTAGTTGGGAAGTCAGTTTTCAAGGGCAATGGCCGCTGGCTGCACGTGTATGCCTAGGGCTCCAACACTGCCAGGGACATCAAGGTTTCTTCCACACAGTTCTTCTGTCACGTTAGCTCTGCAGGAGAGAGCTCGCGAGACTAGGCCTTTCTTCACTCGGGAAGTGAGGCCCTGCTTTCAGCCCTCTTCTACTGGCATCTGCAGAGCCCCACACTTGCTGTGCGAGGAAGCCCTGAAAACCAACTCTCAGGAGCTGTCTTTCCTCCTTCCAAGGAAGACAGCCTGCACGGCCGCCTTCGGGCTGAAAGTCACATTGGGCTGGGAAGTGCTTGCTGGGAAGTCAGTTTTCAGGGGCCATGGCCGCTGGCTGCACATGTACGCCTAGCGCTCCCACACTGCCCGGGAACTTCAAGGCTCCCTGCACACATCTCTTCCATCACGTTTGCTCTATAGCAGAGAGCTCCAGATACTAGGCCTTTCATGACTCGCGAAGTGAGTTGTTCTTGCGTCTGCAGAGCAGCATACTTGCTGTGAGCGAGAGGCCTGAAAACCCACTCTCTGGGGCTGCCATTCCTCCTTCCAAGGAAGACAGCCTGCTGGCCGCCTTCAGGCTGAAAGTCACATTGGGCTGGGAAGTGCTTGCTGGGAAGTCAGTTTTCAGGGGCCATGGCTGCTGGCTGCACGTATACGGCTAGGGGTCCCACACTGCCAGGGAGCATCAAGGCTCCCTCAAAACAGCTCTTCCGTCACGTTAGCTCTACAGGAGAGAGCTCGCGAGACTAGGCCTTTCTTGACTAGCAAATGAAGCCCTGTTGCAGGCCTCTTGTACTTGCGTCTAGAGTGCCCCACACTTACTGTACGAAGGAGGCCTGAAAACCCACTCTCTGGGGCTGCCTTTCCTGCCTGCAAGGTAGAATTCCTGCCCGGCCGCCTTGGGGCTGAAAGTCACATTGGGCTGGGAAGTGCTTGCTGGGAAGTCAGTTTTCAGGGGCCATGGCCGCTGGCTGCACGTTTACCGCTAGGGCTCCCACACTGCCGGGGAGCATCAAGGCTCCCTCAAAATAGCTCTTCCGTCACGTTAGCTCTGCAGGAGAGAGCTCGCGAGAATAGGCCTTTCTTGACTCGCGAAGTGAGGCCCTGCTTGCAAGCCTCTTATTCTTGCGTCTGCAGAGCACCATACTTACTGTGCTCGGGAGGCCTGAAAACCCACTCTCTGGGGCTGCCTTTCCTCCCTCCAAGGAAGTCAGCCTGCCCGGCTGACTTCTGGCTGAAACTCACTTCGGGCTGTGAAGTGCTAGTTGGGAAGTCAGTTTTCAAGGGCAATGGCCGCTGGCTGCACGTGTATGCCTAGGGCTCCAACACTGCCAGGGACATCAAGGTTTCTTCCACACAGTTCTTCTGTCACGTTAGCTCTGCAGGAGAGAGCTCGCGAGACTAGGCCTTTCTTCACTCGGGAAGTGAGGCCCGGCTTTCAGCCCTCTTCTACTGGCATCTGCAGAGCCCCACACTTGCTGTGCGAGGAAGCCCTGAAAACCAACTCTCAGGAGCTGTCTTTCCTCTTTCCAAGGAAGACAGCCTGCACGGCCGCCTTCGGGTTGAAAGTCACATTGGGCTGGGAAGTGCTTGCTGGGAAGTCAGTTTTCAGGGGCCATGGCCGCTGGCTGCACATGTACGCCTAGGGCTCCCACACTGCCCGGGAACTTCAAGGCTCCCTGCACACATCTCTTCCATCACGTTTGCTCTATAGCAGAGAGCTCGCGAGACTAGGCCTTTCTTGACTCGCGAAGTGAGGCTCTGCTTTCAGGCCTGTTGTTCTTACGTCTGCAGAGCACCATACTTACTGTGCGCCAGAGGCCTGAAAACCCACTCTGTGGGGCTGCCTTTCCTCCCTCCAAGGAAGTCAGCCTTACCGGCCGATTTCTGGCTGAAACTCACTTCGGGCTGTGAAGTGCTAGTTGGGAAGTCAATTTCAAGGGCAATGGCCGCTGGGTGCACGTGTATGCCTAGGGCTCCAACACTGCTCGGGAACATCATGGTTTCTTCCACACAGTTCTTCCTTCACGTTTGGTCTGCAGGAGAGAGCTTGCGAGACTAGGCCTTTTTTCACTCGGGAAGTGAGGTGCTACTTTAAGGCCTCTTGAACTTGCGTTTGCAAAGCCCCACACTTGCTGTGCGAGGAAGCTCTGAAAACCCACTCTCTGGGGCTGCCTTTCCTCCCTCCAAGGAAGACAGCCTGCCCGGCCGCCTTCGGGCAGAAAGTCACATTGGGCTGTGAAGTGCTTGCTGGGAAGTCAGTTTTCAGGGGCCATGGCCGCTGGCTGCTCATTTACAGCTAGGGCTCCCACACTGCCGGGGAGCATCAAGCCTCCCTCAAAATAGCTCTTCCGTCACATTAGCTCTGCAGGAGAGAGCTCGCGAGAATAGGCCTTTCTTGACTAGCAAATGAAGCCCTGCTTGCAGGCCTCTTGTACTTGCGTCTAGAGTGCCCCACACTTACTGTACGAAGGAGGCCTGAAAACCCACTCTCTGGGACTACCTTTCCTGCCTGCAAGGTAGAGTGCCTGCCCGGCTGCCTTGGGGCTAAAAGTCACATTGGGCTGGGAAGTGCTTGCTGGGAAGTCAGTTATCAGGGTACATGGCCGCTGGCTGCACGTTTACCGCTAGGGCTCCCACACTGCCAGAGAGCATCAAGGCTCCCTCAAAATAGCTCTTCCGTCACGTTAGCTCTGCAGGAGAGAGCTCGCGACAATAGGCCTTTCTTGACTCGTGAAGTGAGGCCCTGCTTGCAAGCCTCTTATTCTTGCGTCTGCGGAGCATCATACTTACTGTGCTCGGGAGGCCTGAAAACCCACTCTCTGGGGCTGCCTTTCCTCCCTCCAAGGAAGTCAGCCTGCCCGGCCGACTTCTGGCTGAAACTCACTTCGGGCTGTGAAGTGCTAGTTGGGAAGTCAGTTTTCAAGGTCAATGCCCGCTGGGTGCACGTGTATGCTTAGGGCTCTAACACTGCCAGGGACATCAAGGTTTCTTCCACACAGTTCTTCTGTCACGTTAGCTCTGCAGGAGAGAGCTCGCGAGACTAGGCCTTTCTTGACTCGCGAAGTGAGGCCCTGCTTGCAGGCCTCTTATTCTTGTGTCTGCGGAGCACCATACTTACTTTACTCGGGAGGCCTGAAAACCCACTCTCTGGGGCTGCCTTTCCTCCCTCCAAGGAAGTCAGCCTGCCCGGCTGACTTCTGGCTGAAACTCACTTCGGTCTGTGAAGTGCTAGTTGGGAAGTCAGTTTTCAAGGGCAATGGCCGCTGGGTGCACGTGTATGCCTAGGGCTCCAACACTGCCAGGGACATCAAGGTTTCTTCCACACAGTTCTTCTGTCACGTTAGCTCTGCAGGAGAGAGCTCGCGAGACTAGGCCTTTCTTCACTCGGGAAGTGAGGCCCTGCTTTCAGCCCTCTTCTACTGGCATCTGCAGAGCCCCACACTTGCTGTGCGAGGAAGCCCTGAAAACCAACTCTCAGGAGCTGTCTTTCCTCCTTCCAAGGAAGACAGCCTGCACGGCCGCCTTCGGGCTGAAAGTCACATTGGGCTGGGAAGTGCTTGCTGGGAAGTCAGTTTTCAGGGGCCATGGCCGCTGGCTGCACATGTACGCCTAGCGCTCCCACACTGCCCGGGAACTTCAAGGCTCCCTGCACACATCTCTTCCATCACGTTTGCTCTATAGCAGAGAGCTCTAGATACTAGGCCTTTCATGACTCGCGAAGTGAGTTGTTCTTGCGTCTGCAGAGCAGCATACTTGCTGTGAGCGAGAGGCCTGAAAACCCACTCTCTGGGGCTGCCATTCCTCCTTCCAAGGAAGACAGCCTGCTGGCCGCCTTCAGGCTGAAAGTCACATTGGGCTGGGAAGTGCTTGCTGGGAAGTCAGTTTTCAGGGGCCATGGCTGCTGGCTGCACGTATACGGCTAGGGGTCCCACACTGCCAGGGAGCATCAAGGCTCCCTCAAAACAGCTCTTCCGTCACGTTAGCTCTACAGGAGAGAGCTCGCGAGACTAGGCCTTTCTTGACTAGCAAATGAAGCCCTGTTGCAGGCCTCTTGTACTTGCGTCTAGAGTGCCCCACACTTACTGTACGAAGGAGGCCTGAAAACCCACTCTCTGGGGCTGCCTTTCCTGCCTGCAAGGTAGAATTCCTGCCCGGCCGCCTTGGGGCTGAAAGTCACATTGGGCTGGGAAGTGCTTGCTGGGAAGTCAGTTTTCAGGGGCCATGGCCGCTGGCTGCACGTTTACCGCTAGGGCTCCCACACTGCCGGGGAGCATCAAGGCTCCCTCAAAATAGCTCTTCCGTCACGTTAGCTCTGCAGGAGAGAGCTCGCGAGAATAGGCCTTTCTTGACTCGCGAAGTGAGGCCCTGCTTGCAAGCCTCTTATTCTTGCGTCTGCAGAGCACCATACTTACTGTGCTCGGGAGGCCTGAAAACCCACTCTCTGGGGCTGCCTTTCCTGCCTGCAAGGTAGAATTCCTGCCCGGCCGCCTTGGGGCTGAAAGTCACATTGGGCTGGGAAGTGCTTGCTGGGAAGTCAGTTTTCAGGGGCCATGGCCGCTGGCTGCACGTTTACCGCTAGGGCTCCCACACTGCCGGGGAGCATCAAGGCTCCCTCAAAATAGCTCTTCCGTCACGTTAGCTCTGCAGGAGAGAGCTCGCGAGAATAGGCCTTTCTTGACTCGCGAAGTGAGGCCCTGCTTGCAAGCCTCTTATTCTTGCGTCTGCAGAGCACCATACTTACTGTGCTCGGGAGGCCTGAAAACCCACTCTCTGGGGCTGCCTTTCCTCCCTCCAAGGAAGTCAGCCTGCCCGGCTGACTTCTGGCTGAAACTCACTTCGGGCTGTGAAGTGCTAGTTGGGAAGTCAGTTTTCAAGGGCAATGGCCGCTGGCTGCACGTGTATGCCTAGGGCTCCAACACTGCCAGGGACATCAAGGTTTCTTCCACACAGTTCTTCTGTCACGTTAGCTCTGCAGGAGAGAGCTCGCGAGACTAGGCCTTTCTTCACTCGGGAAGTGAGGCCCTGCTTTCAGCCCTCTTCTACTGGCATCTGCAGAGCCCCACACTTGCTGTGCGAGGAAGCCCTGAAAACCAACTCTCAGGAGCTGTCTTTCCTCTTTCCAAGGAAGACAGCCTGCACGGCCGCCTTCGGGTTGAAAGTCACATTGGGCTGGGAAGTGCTTGCTGGGAAGTCAGTTTTCAGGGGCCATGGCCGCTGGCTGCACATGTACGCCTAGGGCTCCCACACTGCCCGGGAACTTCAAGGCTCCCTGCACACATCTCTTCCATCACGTTTGCTCTATAGCAGAGAGCTCGCGAGACTAGGCCTTTCTTGACTCGCGAAGTGAGGCTCTGCTTTCAGGCCTGTTGTTCTTACGTCTGCAGAGCACCATACTTGCTGTGCGCCAGAGGCCTGAAAACCCACTCTGTGGGGCTGCCTTTCCTCCCTCCAAGGAAGTCAGCCTTACCGGCCGATTTCTGGCTGAAACTCACTTCGGGCTGTGAAGTGCTAGTTGGGAAGTCAATTTCAAGGGCAATGGCCGCTGGGTGCACGTGTATGCCTAGGGCTCCAACACTGCTCGGGAACATCATGGTTTCTTCCACACAGTTCTTCCTTCACGTTTGGTCTGCAGGAGAGAGCTCGCGAGACTAGGCCTTTTTTCACTCGGGAAGTGAGGTGCTACTTTAAGGCCTCTTGAACTTGCGTTTGCAAAGCCCCACACTTGCTGTGCGAGGAAGCCCTGAAAACCCACTCTCTGGGGCTGCCTTTCCTCCCTCCAAGGAAGACAGCCTGCCCGGCCGCCTTCGGGCTGAAAGTCACATTGGGCTGGGAAGTGCTTGCTGGGAAGTCAGTTTTCAGGGGCCATGGCCGCTGGCTGCTCATTTACAGCTAGGGCTCCCACACTGCCGGGGAGCATCAAGGCTCCCTCAAAATAGCTCTTCCGTCACGTTAGCTCTGCAGGAGAGAGCTCGCGAGAATAGGCCTTTCTTGACTCGCGAAGTGAGGCCCTGCTTGCAAGCCTCTTATTCTTGCGTCTGCGGAGCACCATACTTACTGTGCTCGGGAGGCCTGGAAACCCACTCTCTGGGGCTGCCTTTCCTCCCTCCAAGGAAGTCAGCCTGCCCGGCTGACTTCTGGCTGAAACTCACTTCGGGCTGTGAAGTGCTAGTTGGGAAGTCAGTTTTCAAGGGCAATGGCCGCTGGGTGCACGTGTATGCCTAGGGCTCCAACACTGCCAGAGACATCAACGTTTCTTCCACACAGTTCTTCCTTCACGTTTGGTCTGCAGGAGAGAGCTCGCGAGACTAGGCCTTTCTTCACTCGGGAAGTGAGGCCCTGCTTTCAGCCCTCTTCTACTGGCATCTGCAGAGCCCCACACTTGCTGTGCGAGGAAGCCCTGAAAACCAACTCTCAGGAGCTGTCTTTCCTCCTTCCAAGGAAGACAGCCTACACGGCCGCCTTCGGGCTGAAAGTCACATTGGGCTGGGAAGTGCTTGCTGGGAAGTCAGTTTTCAGGGGCCATGGCCGCTGGCTGCACATGTACGCCTAGGGCTCCCACACTGCCCGGGAACTTCAAGGCTCCCTGCACATATCTCTTCCATCACGTTTGCCCTATAGCAGAGAGCTCCAGGTACTAGGCCTTTCATGACTCGCGAAGTGAGTTGTTCTTGCGTCTGCAGAGCAGCATACTTGGTGTGCGCGAGAGGCCTGAAAACCCACTCTCTGGGGCTGCCTTTCCTCCTTCCAAGGAAGACAGCCTGCTGGCCGCCTTAGGGCTGAAAGTCACATTGGGCTGGGAAGTGCTAGCTGGGAAGACAGTTTTCAGGGGCCATGGCCGCTGGCTGCACATTTACGGTTAGGGCTCCCGCACTGCCCGGGAACATCAAGAATCCCTCGAAATAGGTTTTCCGTTACGTTTGCTCTGCACGAGAGTGCTCGCGAGAGTAGGCCTTTCTTGACTCGGGAATGAGGCCCTGCTTACAGACCTTTGCACTGGCGTCTGCAGAGCCCCACCCTTGCTGTGCGAGGGAGGCCTGAAAACCCACTCTCTGGGGCTGCCTTTCCTCCCTCCAAGGAAGACAGCCAGCCCGGCCGCCTTCTGGTTGAAAGTCACAGTAGGCTGGGATTTGCTAGCTGGGAAGTCAGTTTTCAGGGGCCATGGCCGCTGGCTGCACGTATACGGCTAGGGGTCCCACACTGCCCGAGAGCATCAAGGCTCCCTCAAAACAGCTCTTCTGTCACGTTAGCTCTGCAGGAGAGAGCTCGCGAGACTAGGCCTTTCTTGACTCGCAAATGAAGCCCTGCTTGCAGGCCTCTTGTATTTGTGTCTAGAGTGCCCTACACTTACTGTACGAAGGAGGCCTGAAAACCCACTCTCTGGGGCTGCCTTTCCTGCCTGCAAGGTAGAGTGCCTGCCCGGCCGCCTTGGGGCTGAAAGTCACATAGGGCTGGGAAGTGCTTGCTGGGAAGTCAGTTTTCAGGGGCCATGGCCGCTGGCTGCACGTTTACCGCTAGGGCTCCCACACTGCCCGGGAGCATCAGGACTCCCTCAAAACAGCTCCTCCGTCACGTTAGCTCTGCAGGAGAGAGCACGCGAGACTAGGCCTGTCTTGACTCGCGAAGTGAGGCGCTGCTTGCAGGCCTCTTATTCTTGCGCCTGCAGAGCACCATACTTACTGTGCTCGGGAGGCCTGAAAACCCACTCTCAGGGGCTGCCTTTGCTCCCTCCTAGGAAGTCAGCCTGCCCGGCCGACTTCTGGCTGAAACTCACTTCGGGCTGTGAAGTGCTAGTTGGGAAGTCAGTTTTCAAGGTCAATGCCCGCTGGGTGCACGTGTATGCCTAGGGCTCCAACACTGCCAGGGACATCAAGGTTTCTTCCACACAGTTCTTCTGTCACGTTAGCTCTGCAGGAGAGAGCTCGCGAGACTAGGCCTTTCTTGACTCGCGAAGTGAGGCCCTGCTTGCAGGCCTCTTATTCTTGTGTCTGCGGAGCACCATACTTACTGTGCTCGGGAGGCCTGAAAACCCACTCTCTGGGGCTGCCTTTCCTCCCTCCAAGGAAGTCAGCCTGCCCGGATGACTTCTGGCTGAAACTCACTTCGGGCTGTGAAGTGCTAGTTGGGAAGTCAGTTTTCAAGGGCAATGGCCGCTGGGTGCACGTGTATGCCTAGGGCTCCAACACTGCCAGGGACATCAAGGTTTCTTCCACACAGTTCTTCTCTCACGTTAGCTCTGCAGGAGAGAGCTCGCGAGACTAGGCCTTTCTTCACTCGGGAAGTGAGGCCCTGCTTTCAGCCCTCTTCTACTGGCATCTGCAGAGCCCCACACTTGCTGTGCGAGGAAGCCCTGAAAACCAACTCTCAGGAGCTGTCTTTCCTCCTTCCAAGGAAGACAGCCTGCACGGCCGCCTTCGGGCTGAAAGTCACATTGGGCTGGGAAGTGCTTGCTGGGTAGTCAGTTTTCAGGGGCCATGGCCGCTGGCTGCACGTATACGGCTAGGGGTCCCACACTGCCCGAGAGCATCAAGGCTCCCTCAAAACAGCTCTTCTGTCACGTTAGCTCTGCAGGAGAGAGCTCGCGAGACTAGGCCTTTCTTGACTCGCAAATGAAGCCCTGCTTGCAGGCCTCTTGTATTTGTGTCTAGAGTGCCCTACACTTACTGTACGAAGGAGGCCTGAAAACCCACTCTCTGGGGCTGCCTTTCCTGCCTGCAAGGTAGAGTGCCTGCCCGGCCGCCTTGGGGCTGAAAGTCACATAGGGCTGGGAAGTGCTTGCTGGGAAGTCAGTTTTCAGGGGCCATGGCCGCTGGCTGCACGTTTACCGCTAAGGCTCCCACACTGCCCGGGAGCATCAGGACTCCCTCAAAACAGCTCCTCCGTCACGTTAGCTCTGCAGGAGAGAGCACGCGAGACTAGGCCTGTCTTGACTCGCGAAGTGAGGCGCTGCTTGCAGGCCTCTTATTCTTGCGCCTGCAGAGCACCATACTTACTGTGCTCGGGAGGCCTGAAAACCCACTCTCAGGGGCTGCCTTTGCTCCCTCCTAGGAAGTCAGCCTGCCCGGCCGACTTCTGGCTGAAACTCACTTCGGGCTATGAAGTGCTAGTTGGGAAGTCAGTTTTCAAGGTCAATGCCCGCTGGGTGCACGTGTATGCCTAGGGCTCCAACACTGCCAGGGACATCAAGGTTTCTTCCACACAGTTCTTCTGTCACGTTAGCTCTGCAGGAGAGAGCTCGCGAGACTAGGCCTTTCTTGACTCGCGAAGTGAGGCCCTGCTTGCAGGCCTCTTATTCTTGTGTCTGCGGAGCACCATACTTACTGTGCTCGGGAGGCCTGAAAACCCACTCTCTGGGGCTGCCTTTCCTCCCTCCAAGGAAGTCAGCCTGCCCGGATGACTTCTGGCTGAAACTCACTTCGGGCTGTGAAGTGCTAGTTGGGAAGTCAGTTTTCAAGGGCAATGGCCGCTGGGTGCACGTGTATGCCTAGGTCTCCAACACTGCCAGGGACATCAAGGTTTCTTCCACACAGTTCTTCTCTAACGTTAGCTCTGCAGGAGAGAGCTCGCGAGACTAGGCCTTTCTTCACTCGGGAAGTGAGGCCCTGCTTTCAGCCCTCTTCTACTGGCATCTGCAGAGCCCCACACTTGCTGTGCGAGGAAGCCCTGAAAACCAACTCTCAGGAGCTGTCTTTCCTCCTTCCAAGGAAGACAGCCTGCACGGCCGCCTTCGGGCTGAAAGTCACATTGGGCTGGGAAGTGCTTGCTGGGAAGTCAGTTTTCAGGGGCCATGGCCGCTGGCTGCACATGTACGCCTAGCGCTCCCACACTGCCCGGGAACTTCAAGGCTCCCTGCACACATCTCTTCCATCACGTTTGCTCTATAGCAGAGAGCTCCAGATACTAGGACTTTCATGACTCGCGAAGTGAGTTGTTCTTGCGTCTGCAGAGCAGCATACTTGCTGTGCGCGAGAGGCCTGAAAACCCACTCTCTGGGGCTGCCATTCCTCCTTCCAAGGAAGACAGCCTGCTGGCCGCCTTCGGGCTGAAAGTCACATTGGGCTGGGAAGTGCTAGCTGGGAAGTCAGTTTTCAGGGGCCATGGCCGCTGGCTGCACATTTACGGTTAGGGCTCCCGCACTGCCCGGGAACATCAAGAATCCCTCGAAATAGGTTTTCCGTTACGTTTGCTCTGCAGGAGAGTGCTCGCGAGACTAGGCCTTTCTTGACTCGGGAATGAGGCCCTGCTTACGGACCTTTGCACTGGCGTCTGCAGAGCCCCACCCTTGCTGTTCGAGGGAGGCCTGAAAACCCACTCTCTGCGGCTTCCTTTCCTCCCTCCAAGGAAGACAGCCAGCCCGGCCGCCTTCGTGTTGAAAGTCACAGTAGGCTGGGATTTGCTAGCTGGGAAGTCAGTTTTCAGGGGCCATGGCCGCTGGCTGCACGTATACGGCTAGGGGTCCCACACTTCCCGAGAGCATCAAGGCTCCCTCAAAACAGCTCTTCCGTAACGTTAGCTCTGCAGGAGAGAGCTCGCGAGACTAGGCCTTTCTTGACTCGCAAATGAAGCCCTGCTTGCAGGCCTCTTGTATTTGTGTCTAGAGTGCCCCACACTTACTGTACGAAGGAGGCCTGAAAACCCACTCTCTGGGGCTGCCTTTCCTGCCTGCAAGGTAGAGTGCCTGCCCGGCCGCCTTGGGGCTGAAAGTCACATTGGGCTGGGAAGTGCTTGCTGGGAAGTCAGTTTTCAGGGGCCATGGCCGCTGGCTGCACGTTTACCGCTAGGGCTCCCACACTGCCGGTGAGCATCAAGGCTCCCTCAAAATAGCTCTTCCGTCACGTTAGCTCTGCAGGAGAGAGCTCGCGAGAATAGGCCTTTCTTGACTCGCGAAGTGAGGCCCTGCTTGCAAGCCTCTTATTCTTGCGTCTGCGGAGCACCATACTTACTGTGCTCGGGAGGCCTGGAAACACACTCTCTGGGGCTGCCTTTCCTCCCTCCAAGGAAGGCAGCCTGCCCGGCTGACTTCTGGCTGAAACTCACTTCGGGCTGTGAAGTGCTAGTTGGGAAGTCAGTTTTCAAGGGCAATGGCCGCTGGCTGCACGTGTATGCCTAGGGCTCCAACACTGCCAGAGACATCAACGTTTCTTCCACACAGTTCTTCCTTCACGTTTGGTCTGCAGGAGAGAGCTCGCGAGACTAGGCCTTTCTTGACTCGCAAATGAAGCCCTGCTTGCAGGCCTCTTGTACTTGTGTCTAGAGTGCCCCACACTTACTGTACGAAGGAGGCCTGAAAACCCACTCTCTGGGGCTGCCTTTCCTCCTTCCAAGGAAGTCAGCCTGCCCGGCTGACTTCTGGCTGAAACTCACTTCGGGCTGTGAAGTGCCTAGTTGGGAAGTCAGTTTTCAAGGGCAATGGCCGCTGGGTGCACGTGTATGCCTAGGGCTGCAACACTGCCAGAGACATCAACGTTTCTTCCACACAGTTCTTCCTTCACGTTTGGTCTGCAGGAGAGAGCTCGCGAGACTAGGCCTTTCTTCCCTCGGGAAGTGAGGCCCTGCTTTCAGCCCTCTTCTACTGGCATCTGCAGAGCCCCACACTTGCTGTGCGAGGAAGCCCTGAAAACCAACTCTCAGGAGCTGTCTTTCCTCCTTCCAAGGAAGACAGCCTGCACGGCCGCCTTCGGGCTGAAAGTCACATTGGGCTGGGAAGTGCTTGCTGGGAAGTCAGTTTTCAGGGGCCATGGCCGCTGGCTGCACATGTACGCCTAGGGCGCCCACACTGCCCGGGAACTTCAAGGCTCCCTGCACACATCTCTTCCATCACGTTTGCTCTATAGCAGAGAGCTCCAGATACTAGGCCTTTCATGACTCGCGAAGTGAGTTGTTCTTGCGTCTGCAGAGCACCATACTTGCTGTGCGCGAGAGGCCTGAAAACCCACTCTCTGGGGCTGCCTTTCCTCCTTCCAAGGAAGACAGCCTGCTGGCCGCCTTCGGGCTGAAAGTCACATTGGGCTGGGAAGTGCTTGCTTGGAAGTCAGTTTTCAGGGGCCATGGCCGCTGGCTGCACATTTACGGTTAGGGCTCCCGCACTGCCCGGGAACATCAAGAATCCCTCGAAATAGGTTTTCCGTTACGTTTGCTCTGCAGGAGAGTGCTCGCGAGACTAGGCCTTTCTTGACTCGGGAATGAGGCCCTGCTTACGGACCTTTGCACTGGCGTCTGCAGAGCCCCACCCTTGCTGTGCGAGGGAGGCCTGAAAACCCACTCTCTGGGGCTGCCTTTCCTCCCTCCAAGGAAGACAGCCAGCCCGGCCGCCTTCGGGTTGAAAGTCACAGTGGGCTGGGAATTGCTAGCTGGGAAGTCAGTTTTCAGGGGCCATGGCCGCTGGCTGCTCATTTACAGCTAGGGCTCCCACACTGCCCGGGAGCATCAAGGCTCCCTCAAAACAGCTCCTCCGTCACGTTAGCTCTGCAGGAGAGAGCTCGCGAGACTAGGCCTTTCTTGACTCGCAAATGAAGCCCTGCCTGCAGGCCTCTTGTACTTGCGTCTAGAGTGCCCCACACTTACTGTACGAAGGAGGCCTGAAAACCAACTCTCTGGGACTGGCTTTCCTGCCTGCAAGGTAGAGTGCCTGCCCGGCCGCCTTGGGGCTGAAAGTCACATTGGGCTGGGAAGCGCTTGCTGGGAAGTCGGTTTTCAGGGGCCATGGCCGCTGGCTGCACGATTACCGCTAGGGCTCCCACACTGCCGGGGAGCATCAAGGCTCCCTCAAAATAGCTCTTCAGTCACGTTAGCTCTGCAGGAGAGAGCTCGCGAGACTAGGCCTTTCTTGACTCGCGAAGTGAGGCCCTGCTTGCAGGCCTCTTATTCTTGTGTCTGCGGAGCACCATACTTACTGTGCTCGGGAGGCCTGAAAACCCACTCTCTGGGGCTGCCTTTCCTCCCTCCAAGGAAGTCAGCCTGCCCGGCTGACTTCTGGCTGAAACTCACTTCGGGCTGTGAAGTGCTAGTTGGGAAGTCAGTTTTCAAGGGCAATGGCCGCTGGGTGCACGTGTATGCCTAGGGCTCCAACACTGCCAGGGACATCAAGGTTTCTTCCACACAGTTCTTCTGTCAAGTTTGCTCTGCAGGAGAGAGCTCGCGAGACTAGGCCTTTCTTCACTCGGGAAGTGAGGCCCTGCTTTCAGCCCTCTTCTACTGGCATCTGCAGAGCCCCACACTTGCTGTGCGAGGAAGCCCTGAAAACCAACTCTCAGGAGCTGTCTTTCCTCCTTCCAAGGAAGACAGCCTGCTGGCCGCCTTCGGGCTGAACGTCACATTGGGCTGGGAAGTGCTTGCTGGGAAGTCAGTTTTCAGGGGCCATGGCCGCCGGCTGCACATTTACGGTTAGGGCTCCCGCACTGCCCGGGAACATCAAGAATCCCTCGAAATAGGTTTTCCGTTACGTTTGCTCTGCAGGAGAGTGCTCGCGAGACTAGGCCTTTCTTGACTCGGGAATGAGGCCCTGCTTACGGACCTTTGCACTGGCGTCTGCAGAGCCCCACCCTTGCTGTGCGAGGGAGGCCTGAAAACCCACTCTCTGGGGCTGCCTTTCCTCCCTGCAAGGAAGACAGCCAGCCCGGCCGCCTTCGGGTTGAAAGTCACAGTGGGCTGGGAATTGCTTGCTGGGAAGTCAGTTTTCAGGTGCCATGGCCGCTGGCTGCTCATTTACAGCTAGGGCTCCCACATTGCCCGGGAGCATCAGGACTCCCTCAAAACAGCTCCTCCGTCACGTTAGCTCTGCAGGAGAGAGCACGCGAGACTAGGCCTGTCTTGACTCGCGAAGTGAGGCCCTGCTTGCAGGCCTCTTATTCTTTCGCCTGCAGAGCACCATACTTACTGTGCTCGGGAGGCCTGAAAACCCACTCTCAGGGCCTGCCTTTGCTCCCTCCTAGGCAGTCAGCCTGCCCGGCCGACTTCTGGCTGAAACTCACTTCGGGCTGTGAAGTGCTAGTTGGGAAGTCAGTTTTCAAGGTCAAGGGCCGCTGGGTGCACGTGTATGCCTAGGGCTCCAACACTGCCAGGGACATCAAGGTTTCTTCCACACAGTTCTTCTGTCACGTTAGCTCTGCAGGAGAGAGCTCGCGAGACTAGGCCTTTCTTGACTCGCGAAGTGAGGCCCTGCTTGCAGGCCTCTTATTCTTGTGTCTGCGGAGCACCATACTTACTGTGCTCGGGAGGCCTGAAAACCCACTCTCTGGGGCTGCCTTTCCTCCCTCCAAGGAAGACAGCCAGCCCGGCCGCCTTCGGGTTGAAAGTCACAGCAGGCTGGGATTTGCTAGCTGGGAGGTCAGTTTTCAGGGGCCATGGCCGCTGGCTGCACGTATACGGCTAGGGGTCCCACACTGCCCGAGAGCATCATGGCTCCCTCAAAACAGCTCTTCCGTCACGTTAGCTCTGCAGGAGAGAGCTCGCGAGACTAGGCCTTTCTTGACTCGCAAATGAAGCCCTGCTTGCAGGCCTCTTGTATTTGTGTCTAGAGTGCCCCACACTTACTGTACGAAGGAGGCCTGAAAACCCACTCTCTGGGGCTGCCTTTCCTGCCTGCAAGGTAGAGTGCCTGCCCGGCCGCCTTGGGGCTGAAAGTCACATTGGGCTGGGAAGTGCTTGCTGGGAAGTCAGTTTTCAGGGGCCATGGCCGCTGGCTGCACGTTTACCGTTAGGGCTCCCACACTGCCGGGGAGCATCAAGGCTCCCTCAAAATAGCTCTTCCGTCACGTTAGCTCTGCAGGAGAGAGCTCGCGAGAATAGGCCTTTCTTGACTCGCGAAGTGAGGCCCTGCTTGCAGGCCTCTTATTCTTGCGCCTGCAGAGCACCATACTTACTGTGCTCGGGAGGCCTGAAAACCCACTCTCAGGGGCTGCCTTTGCTCCCTCCTAGGAAGTCAGCCTGCCCGGCCGACTTCTGGCTGAAACTCACTTCGGGCTGTGAAGTGCTAGTTGGGAAGTCAGTTTTCAAGGTCAATGGCCGCTGGGTGCACGTGTATGCCTAGGGCTCCAACACTGCCAGGGACGTCAAGGTTTCTTCCACACAGTTCTTCTGTCACGTTAGCTCTGCAGGAGAGAGCTCGCGAGACTAGGCCTTTCTTGACTCGCGAAGTGAGGCCCTGCTTGCAGGCCTCTTATTCTTGTGTCTGCGGAGCACCATACTTACTGTGCTCGGGAGGTCTGAAAACCCACTCTCTGGGGCTGTCTTTCCTCCCTCCAAGGAAGTCAGCCTGCCCGGCCGACTTCTGGCTGAAACTGACTTCTGGGTGTAAAGTGCTAGTTGGGAAGTCAGTTTTCAAGGGCAATATCCGCTGGGTGCACGTGTATGCCTAGGGGTCCAACACTGCCAGAGACATCAACGTTTCTTCCACACAGTTCTTCCTTCACGTTTGGTCTGCAGGAGAGAGCTCGCGAGACTACGCCTTTCTTCCCTCGGGAAGTGAGGCCCTGCTTTCAGCCCTCTTCTACTGGCATCTGCAGAGCCCCACACTTGCTGTGCGAGGAAGCCCTGAAAACCAACTCTCAGGAGCTGTCTTTCCTCCTTCCAAGGAAGACAGCCTGCACGGCCGCCTTCGGGCTGAAAGTCACATTGGGCTGGGAAGTGCTTGCTGGGAAGTCAGTTTTCAGGGGCCATGGCCGCTGGCTGCACATGTACGCCTAGCGCTCCCACACTGCCCGGGAACTTCAAGGCTCCCTGCACACATCTCTTCCATCACGTTTGCTCTATAGCAGAGAGCTCTAGATACTAGGCCTTTCATGACTCGCGAAGTGAGTTGTTCTTGCGTCTGCAGAGCAGCATACTTGCTGTGAGCGAGAGGCCTGAAAACCCACTCTCTGGGGCTGCCATTCCTCCTTCCAAGGAAGACAGCCTGCTGGCCGCCTTCAGGCTGAAAGTCACATTGGGCTGGGAAGTGCTTGCTGGGAAGTCAGTTTTCAGGGGCCATGGCCGCTGGCTGCACGTTTACCGCTAGGGCTCCCACACTGCCGGGGAGCATCAAGGCTCCCTCAAAATAGCTCTTCCGTCACGTTAGCTCTGCAGGAGAGAGCTCGCGAGAATAGGCCTTTCTTGACTCGCGAAGTGAGGCCCTCCTTGCAAGCCTCTTATTCTTGCGTCTGCAGAGCACCATACTTACTGTGCTCGGGAGGCCTGAAAACCCACTCTCTGGGGCTGCCTTTCCTCCCTCCAAGGAAGTCAGCCTGCCCGGCTGACTTCTGGCTGAAACTCACTTCGGGCTGTGAAGTGCTAGTTGGGAAGTCAGTTTTCAAGGGCAATGGCCGCTGGCTGCACGTGTATGCCTAGGGCTCCAACACTGCCAGGGACATCAAGGTTTCTTCCACACAGTTCTTCTGTCACGTTAGCTCTGCAGGAGAGAGCTCGCGAGACTAGGCCTTTCTTCACTCGGGAAGTGAGGCCCTGCTTTCAGCCCTCTTCTACTGGCATCTGCAGAGCCCCACACTTGCTGTGCGAGGAAGCCCTGAAAACCAACTCTCAGGAGCTGTCTTTCCTCTTTCCAAGGAAGACAGCCTGCACGGCCGCCTTCGGGTTGAAAGTCACATTGGGCTGGGAAGTGCTTGCTGGGAAGTCAGTTTTCAGGGGCCATGGCCGCTGGCTGCACATGTACGCCTAGGGCTCCCAAACTGCCCGGGAACTTCAAGGCTCCCTGCACACATCTCTTCCATCACGTTTGCTCTATAGCAGAGAGCTCGCGAGACTAGGCCTTTCTTGACTCGCGAAGTGAGGCTCTGCTTTCAGGCCTGTTGTTCTTACGTCTGCAGAGCACCATACTTGCTGTGCGCCAGAGGCCTGAAAACCCACTCTGTGGGGCTGCCTTTCCTCCCTCCAAGGAAGTCAGCCTTACCGGCCGATTTCTGGCTGAAACTCACTTCGGGCTGTGAAGTGCTAGTTGGGAAGTCAATTTCAAGGGCAATGGCCGCTGGGTGCACGTGTATGCCTAGGGCTCCAACACTGCTCGGGAACATCATGGTTTCTTCCACACAGTTCTTCCTTCACGTTTGGTCTGCAGGAGAGAGCTCGCGAGACTAGGCCTTTTTTCACTCGGGAAGTGAGGTGCTACTTTAAGGCCTCTTGAACTTGCGTTTGCAAAGCCCCACACTTGCTGTGCGAGGAAGCCCTGAAAACCCACTCTCTGGGGCTGCCTTTCCTCCCTCCAAGGAAGACAGCCTGCCCGGCCGCCTTCGGGCTGAAAGTCACATTGGGCTGGGAAGTGCTTGCTGGGAAGTCAGTTTTCAGGGGCCATGGCCGCTGGCTGCTCATTTACAGCTAGGGCTCCCACACTGCCGGGGAGCATCAAGGCTCCCTCAAAATAGCTCTTCCGTCACGTTAGCTCTGCAGGAGAGAGCTCGCGAGAATAGGCCTTTCTTGACTCGCGAAGTGAGGCCCTGCTTGCAAGCCTCTTATTCTTGCGTCTGCGGAGCACCATACTTACTGTGCTCGGGAGGCCTGGAAACCCACTCTCTGGGGCTGCCTTTCCTCCCTCCAAGGAAGTCAGCCTGCCCGGCTGACTTCTGGCTGAAACTCACTTCGGGCTGTGAAGTGCTAGTTGGGAAGTCAGTTTTCAAGGGCAATGGCCGCTGGGTGCACGTGTATGCCTAGGGCTCCAACACTGCCAGAGACATCAACGTTTCTTCCACACAGTTCTTCCTTCACGTTTGGTCTGCAGGAGAGAGCTCGCGAGACTAGGCCTTTCTTCACTCGGGAAGTGAGGCCCTGCTTTCAGCCCTCTTCTACTGGCATCTGCAGAGCCCCACACTTGCTGTGCGAGGAAGCCCTGAAAACCAACTCTCAGGAGCTGTCTTTCCTCCTTCCAAGGAAGACAGCCTACACGGCCGCCTTCGGGCTGAAAGTCACATTGGGCTGGGAAGTGCTTGCTGGGAAGTCAGTTTTCAGGGGCCATGGCCGCTGGCTGCACATGTACGCCTAGGGCTCCCACACTGCCCGGGAACTTCAAGGCTCCCTGCACACATCTCTTCCATCACGTTTGCCCTATAGCAGAGAGCTCCAGGTACTAGGCCTTTCATGACTCGCGAAGTGAGTTGTTCTTGCGTCTGCAGAGCAGCATACTTGGTGTGCGCGAGAGGCCTGAAAACCCACTCTCTGGGGCTGCCTTTCCTCCTTCCAAGGAAGACAGCCTGCTGGCCGCCTTAGGGCTGAAAGTCACATTGGGCTGGGAAGTGCTAGCTGGGAAGACAGTTTTCAGGGGCCATGGCCGCTGGCTGCACATTTACGGTTAGGGCTCCCGCACTGCCCGGGAACATCAAGAATCCCTCGAAATAGGTTTTCCGTTACGTTTGCTCTGCAGGAGAGTGCTCGCGAGAGTAGGCCTTTCTTGACTCGGGAATGAGGCCCTGCTTACAGACCTTTGCACTGGCGTCTGCAGAGCCCCACCCTTGCTGTGCGAGGGAGGCCTGAAAACCCACTCTCTGGGGCTGCCTTTCCTCCCTCCAAGGAAGACAGCCAGCCCGGCCGCCTTCGGGTTGAAAGTCACAGTGGGCTGGGAATTGCTAGCTGGGAAGTCAGTTTTCAGGGGCCATGGCCGCTGGCTGCACGTATACGGCTAGGGGTCCCACACTGCCCGAGAGCATCAAGGCTCCCTCAAAACAGCTCTTCTGTCACGTTAGCTCTGCAGGAGAGAGCTCGCGAGACTAGGCCTTTCTTGACTCGCAAATGAAGCCCTGCTTGCAGGCCTCTTGTATTTGTGTCTAGAGTGCCCTACACTTACTGTACGAAGGAGGCCTGAAAACCCACTCTCTGGGGCTGCCTTTCCTGCCTGCAAGGTAGAGTGCCTGCCCGGCCGCCTTGGGGCTGAAAGTCACATAGGGCTGGGAAGTGCTTGCTGGGAAGTCAGTTTTCAGGGGCCATGGCCGCTGGCTGCACGTTTACCGCTAGGGCTCCCACACTGCCCGGGAGCATCAGGACTCCCTCAAAACAGCTCCTCCGTCACGTTAGCTCTGCAGGAGAGAGCACGCGAGACTAGGCCTGTCTTGACTCGCGAAGTGAGGCGCTGCTTGCAGGCCTCTTATTCTTGCGCCTGCAGAGCACCATACTTACTGTGCTCGGGAGGCCTGAAAACCCACTCTCAGAGGCTGCCTTTGCTCCCTCCTAGGAAGTCAGCCTGCCCGGCCGACTTCTGGCTGAAACTCACTTCGGGCTGTGAAGTGCTAGTTGGGAAGTCAGTTTTCAAGGTCAATGCCCGCTGGGTGCACGTGTATGCCTAGGGCTCCAACACTGCCAGGGACATCAAGGTTTCTTCCACACAGTTCTTCTGTCACGTTAGCTCTGCAGGAGAGAGCTCGCGAGACTAGGCCTTTCTTGACTCGCGAAGTGAGGCCCTGCTTGCAGGCCTCTTATTCTTGTGTCTGCGGAGCACCATACTTACTGTGCTCGGGAGGCCTGAAAACCCACTCTCTGGGGCTGCCTTTCCTCCCTCCAAGGAAGTCAGCCTGCCCGGATGACTTCTGGCTGAAACTCACTTCGGGCTGTGAAGTGCTAGTTGGGAAGTCAGTTTTCAAGGGCAATGGCCGCTGGGTGCACGTGTATGCCTAGGGCTCCAACACTGCCAGGGACATCAAGGTTTCTTCCACACAGTTCTTCTGTCACGTTAGCTCTGCAGGAGAGAGCTCGCGAGACTAGGCCTTTCTTCACTCGGGAAGTGAGGCCCTGCTTTCAGCCCTCTTCTACTGGCATCTGCAGAGCCCCACACTTGCTGTGCGAGGAAGCCCTGAAAACCAACTCTCAGGAGCTGTCTTTCCTCCTTCCAAGGAAGACAGCCTGCACGGCCGCCTTCGGGCTGAAAGTCACATTGGGCTGGGAAGTGCTTGCTGGGTAGTCAGTTTTCAGGGGCCATGGCCGCTGGCTGCACGTATACGGCTAGGGGTCCCACACTGCCCGAGAGCATCAAGGCTCCCTCAAAACAGCTCTTCTGTCACGTTAGCTCTGCAGGAGAGAGCTCGCGAGACTAGGCCTTTCTTGACTCGCAAATGAAGCCCTGCTTGCAGGCCTCTTGTATTTGTGTCTAGAGTGCCCTACACTTACTGTACGAAGGAGGCCTGAAAACCCACTCTCTGGGGCTGCCTTTCCTGCCTGCAAGGTAGAGTGCCTGCCCGGCCGCCTTGGGGCTGAAAGTCACATAGGGCTGGGAAGTGCTTGCTGGGAAGTCAGTTTTCAGGGGCCATGGCCGCTGGCTGCACGTTTACCGCTAAGGCTCCCACACTGCCCGGGAGCATCAGGACTCCCTCAAAACAGCTCCTCCGTCACGTTAGCTCTGCAGGAGAGAGCACGCGAGACTAGGCCTGTCTTGACTCGCGAAGTGAGGCGCTGCTTGCAGGCCTCTTATTCTTGCGCCTGCAGAGCACCATACTTACTGTGCTCGGGAGGCCTGAAAACCCACTCTCAGGGGCTGCCTTTGCTCCCTCCTAGGAAGTCAGCCTGCCCGGCCGACTTCTGGCTGAAACTCACTTCGGGCTGTGAAGTGCTAGTTGGGAAGTCAGTTTTCAAGGTCAATGCCCGCTGGGTGCACGTGTATGCCTAGGGCTCCAACACTGCCAGGGACATCAAGGTTTCTTCCACACAGTTCTTCTGTAACGTTAGCTCTGCAGGAGAGATCTCGCGAGACTAGGCCTTTCTTGACTCGCGAAGTGAGGCCCTGCTTGCAGGCCTCTTATTCTTGTGTCTGCGGAGCACCATACTTACTGTGCTCGGGAGGCCTGAAAACCCACTCTCTGGGGCTGCCTTTCCTCCCTCCAAGGAAGTCAGCCTGCCCGGATGACTTCTGGCTGAAACTCACTTCGGGCTGTGAAGTGCTAGTTGGGAAGTCAGTTTTCAAGGGCAATGGCCGCTGGGTGCACGTGTATGCCTAGGGCTCCAACACTGCCAGGGACATCAAGGTTTCTTCCACACAGTTCTTCTGTCACGTTAGCTCTGCAGGAGAGAGCTCGCGAGACTAGGCCTTTCTTCACTCGGGAAGTGAGGCCCTGCTTTCAGCCCTCTTCTACTGGCATCTGCAGAGCCCCACACTTGCTGTGCGAGGAAGCCCTGAAAACCAACTCTCAGGAGCTGTCTTTCCTCCTTCCAAGGAAGACAGCCTGCACGGCCGCCTTCGGGCTGAAAGTCACATTGGGCTGGGAAGTGCTTGCTGGGAAGTCAGTTTTCAGGGGCCATGGCCGCTGGCTGCACATGTACGCCTAGCGCTCCCACACTGCCCGGGAAATTCAAGGCTCCCTGCACACATCTCTTCCATCACGTTTGCTCTATAGCAGAGAGCTCCAGATACTAGGACTTTCATGACTCGCGAAGTGAGTTGTTCTTGCGTCTGCAGAGCAGCATACTTGCTGTGCGCGAGAGGCCTGAAAACCCACTCTCTGGGGCTGCCATTCCTCCTTCCAAGGAAGACAGCCTGCTGGCCGCCTTCGGGCTGAAAGTCACATTGGGCTGGGAAGTGCTAGCTGGGAAGTCAGTTTTCAGGGGCCATGGCCGCTGGCTGCACATTTACGGTTAGGGCTCCCGCACTGCCCGGGAACATCAAGAATCCCTCGAAATAGGTTTTCCGTTACGTTTGCTCTGCAGGAGAGTGCTCGCGAGACTAGGCCTTTCTTGACTCGGGAATGAGGCCCTGCTTACGGACCTTTGCACTGGCGTCTGCAGAGCCCCACCCTTGCTGTACGAGGGAGGCCTGAAAACCCACTCTCTGCGGCTGCCTTTCCTCCCTCCAAGGAAGACAGCCAGCCCGGCCGCCTTCGTGTTGAAAGTCACAGTAGGCTGGGATTTGCTAGCTGGGAAGTCAGTTTTCAGGGGCCATGGCCGCTGGCTGCACGTATACGGCTAGGGGTCCCACACTTCCCGAGAGCATCAAGGCTCCCTCAAAACAGCTCTTCCGTAACGTTAGCTCTGCAGGAGAGAGCTCGCGAGACTAGGCCTTTCTTGACTCGCAAATGAAGCCCTGCTTGCAGGCCTCTTGTATTTGTGTCTAGAGTGCCCCACACTTACTGTACGAAGGAGGCCTGAAAACCCACTCTCTGGGGCTGCCTTTCCTGCCTGCAAGGTAGAGTGCCTGCCCGGCCGCCTTGGGGCTGAAAGTCACATTGGGCTGGGAAGTGCTTGCTGGGAAGTCAGTTTTCAGGGGCCATGGCCGCTGGCTGCACGTTTACCGCTAGGGCTCCCACACTGCCGGTGAGCATCAAGGCTCCCTCAAAATAGCTCTTCCGTCACGTTAGCTCTGCAGGAGAGAGCTCGCGAGAATAGGCCTTTCTTGACTCGCGAAGTGAGGCCCTGCTTGCAAGCCTCTTATTCTTGCGTCTGCGGAGCACCATACTTACTGTGCTCGGGAGGCCTGGAAACACACTCTCTGGGGCTGCCTTTCCTCCCTCCAAGGAAGGCAGCCTGCCCGGCTGACTTCTGGCTGAAACTCACTTCGGGGTGTGAAGTGCTAGTTGGGAAGTCAGTTTTCAAGGGCAATGGCCGCTGGGTGCACGTGTATGCCTAGGGCTCCAACACTGCCAGAGACATCAACGTTTCTTCCACACAGTTCTTCCTTCACGTTTGGTCTGCAGGAGAGAGCTCGCGAGACTAGGCCTTTCTTGACTCGCAAATGAAGCCCTGCTTGCAGGCCTCTTGTACTTGTGTCTAGAGTGCCCCACACTTACTGTACGAAGGAGGCCTGAAAACCCACTCTCTGGGGCTGCCTTTCCTCCTTCCAAGGAAGTCAGCCTGCCCGGCTGACTTCTGGCTGAAACTCACTTCGGGCTGTGAAGTGCCTAGTTGGGAAGTCAGTTTTCAAGGGCAATGGCCGCTGGGTGCACGTGTATGCCTAGGGCTGCAACACTGCCAGAGACATCAACGTTTCTTCCACACAGTTCTTCCTTCACGTTTGGTCTGCAGGAGAGAGCTCGCGAGACTAGGCCTTTCTTCCCTCGGGAAGTGAGGCCCTGCTTTCAGCCCTCTTCTACTGGCATCTGCAGAGCCCCACACTTGCTGTGCGAGGAAGCCCTGAAAACCAACTCTCAGGAGCTGTCTTTCCTCCTTCCAAGGAAGACAGCCTGCACGGCCGCCTTCAGGCTGAAAGTCACATTGGGCTGGGAAATGCTTGCTGGGAAGTCAGTTTTCAGGGGCCATGGCCGCTGGCTGCACATGTACGCCTAGGGCGCCCACACTGCCCGGGAACTTCAAGGCTCCCTGCACACATCTCTTCCATCACGTTTGCTCTATAGCAGAGAGCTCCAGATACTAGGCCTTTCATGACTCGCGAAGTGAGTTGTTCTTGCGTCTGCAGAGCACCATACTTGCTGTGCGCGAGAGGCCTGAAAACCCACTCTCTGGGGCTGCCTTTCCTCCTTCCAAGGAAGACAGCCTGCTGGCCGCCTTCGGGCTGAAAGTCACATTGGGCTGGGAAGTGCTTGCTTGGAAGTCAGTTTTCAGGGGCCATGGCCGCTGGCTGCACATTTACGGTTAGGGCTCCCGCACTGCCCGGGAACATCAAGAATCCCTCGAAATAGGTTTTCCGTTACGTTTGCTCTGCAGGAGAGTGCTCGCGAGACTAGGCCTTTCTTGACTCGGGAATGAGGCCCTGCTTACGGACCTTTGCACTGGCGTCTGCAGAGCCCCACCCTTGCTGTGCGAGGGAGGCCTGAAAACCCACTCTCTGGGGCTGCCTTTCCTCCCTCCAAGGAAGACAGCCAGCCCGGCCGCCTTCGGGTTGAAAGTCACAGTGGGCTGGGAATTGCTAGCTGGGAAGTCAGTTTTCAGGGGCCATGGCCGCTGGCTGCTCATTTACAGCTAGGGCTCCCACACTGCCCGGGAGCATCAAGGCTCCCTCAAAACAGCTCCTCCGTCACGTTAGCTCTGCAGGAGAGAGCTCGCGAGACTAGGCCTTTCTTGACTCGCAAATGAAGCCCTGCCTGCAGGCCTCTTGTACTTGCGTCTAGAGTGCCCCACACTTACTGTACGAAGGAGGCCTGAAAACCAACTCTCTGGGACTGGCTTTCCTGCCTGCAAGGTAGAGTGCCTGCCCGGCCGCCTTGGGGCTGAAAGTCACATTGGGCTGGGAAGCGCTTGCTGGGAAGTCGGTTTTCAGGGGCCATGGCCGCTGGCTGCACGATTACCGCTAGGGCTCCCACACTGCCGGGGAGCATCAAGGCTCCCTCAAAATAGCTCTTCAGTCACGTTAGCTCTGCAGGAGAGAGCTCGCGAGACTAGGCCTTTCTTGACTCGCGAAGTGAGGCCCTGCTTGCAGGCCTCTTATTCTTGTGTCTGCGGAGCACCATACTTACTGTGCTCGGGAGGCCTGAAAACCCACTCTCTGGGGCTGCCTTTCCTCCCTCCAAGGAAGTCAGCCTGCCCGGATGACTTCTGGCTGAAACTCACTTCGGGCTGTGAAGTGCTAGTTGGGAAGTCAGTTTTCAAGGGCAATGGCCGCTGGGTGCACGTGTATGCCTAGGGCTCCAACACTGCCAGGGACATCAAGGTTTCTTCCACACAGTTCTTCTGTCAAGTTAGCTCTGCAGGAGAGAGCTCGCGAGACTAGGCCTTTCTTCACTCGGGAAGTGAGGCCCTGCTTTCAGCCCTCTTCTACTGGCATCTGCAGAGCCCCACACTTGCTGTGCGAGGAAGCCCTGAAAACCAACTCTCAGGAGCTGTCTTTCCTCCTTCCAAGGAAGACAGCCTGCTGGCCGCCTTCGGGCTGAACGTCACATTGGGCTGGGAAGTGCTTGCTGGGAAGTCAGTTTTCAGGGGCCATGGCCGCCGGCTGCACATTTACGGTTAGGGCTCCCGCACTGCCCGGGAACATCAAGAATCCCTCGAAATAGGTTTTCCGTTACGTTTGCTCTGCAGGAGAGTGCTCGCGAGACTAGGCCTTTCTTGACTCGGGAATGAGGCCCTGCTTACGGACCTTTGCACTGGCGTCTGCAGAGCCCCACCCTTGCTGTGCGAGGGAGGCCTGAAAACCCACTCTCTGGGGCTGCCTTTCCTCCCTGCAAGGAAGACAGCCAGCCCGGCCGCCTTCGGGTTGAAAGTCACAGTGGGCTGGGAATTGCTTGCTGGGAAGTCAGTTTTCAGGTGCCATGGCCGCTGGCTGCTCATTTACAGCTAGGGCTCCCACATTGCCCGGGAGCATCAGGACTCCCTCAAAACAGCTCCTCCGTCACGTTAGCTCTGCAGGAGAGAGCACGCGAGACTAGGCCTGTCTTGACTCGCGAAGTGAGGCCCTGCTTGCAGGCCTCTTATTCTTGCGCCTGCAGAGCACCATACTTACTGTGCTCGGGAGGCCTGAAAACCCACTCTCAGGGCCTGCCTTTGCTCCCTCCTAGGCAGTCAGCCTGCCCGGCCGACTTCTGGCTGAAACTCACTTCGGGCTGTGAAGTGCTAGTTGGGAAGTCAGTTTTCAAGGTCAAGGGCCGCTGGGTGCACGTGTATGCCTAGGGCTCCAACACTGCCAGGGACATCAAGGTTTCTTCCACACAGTTCTTCTGTCACGTTAGCTCTGCAGGAGAGAGCTCGCGAGACTAGGCCTTTCTTGACTCGCGAAGTGAGGCCCTGCTTGCAGGCCTCTTATTCTTGTGTCTGCGGAGCACCATACTTACTGTGCTCGGGAGGCCTGAAAACCCACTCTCTGGGGCTGCCTTTCCTCCCTCCAAGGAAGACAGCCAGCCCGGCCGCCTTCGGGTTGAAAGTCACAGCAGGCTGGGATTTGCTAGCTGGGAAGTCAGTTTTCAGGGGCCATGGCCGCTGGCTGCACGTATACGGCTAGGGGTCCCACACTGCCCGAGAGCATCATGGCTCCCTCAAAACAGCTCTTCCGTCACGTTAGCTCTGCAGGAGAGAGCTCGCGAGACTAGGCCTTTCTTGACTCGCAAATGAAGCCCTGCTTGCAGGCCTCTTGTATTTGTGTCTAGAGTGCCCCACACTTACTGTACGAAGGAGGCCTGAAAACCCACTCTCTGGGGCTGCCTTTCCTGCCTGCAAGGTAGAGTGCCTGCCCGGCCGCCTTGGGGCTGAAAGTCACATTGGGCTGGGAAGTGCTTGCTGGGAAGTCAGTTTTCAGGGGCCATGGCCGCTGGCTGCACGTTTACCGTTAGGGCTCCCACACTGCCGGGGAGCATCAAGGCTCCCTCAAAATAGCTCTTCCGTCACGTTAGCTCTGCAGGAGAGAGCTCGCGAGAATAGGCCTTTCTTGACTCGCGAAGTGAGGCCCTGCTTGCAGGCCTCTTATTCTTGCGCCTGCAGAGCACCATACTTACTGTGCTCGGGAGGCCTGAAAACCCACTCTCAGGGGCTGCCTTTGCTCCCTCCTAGGAAGTCAGCCTGCCCGGCCGACTTCTGGCTGAAACTCACTTCGGGCTGTGAAGTGCTAGTTGGGAAGTCAGTTTTCAAGGTCAATGGCCGCTGGGTGCACGTGTATGCCTAGGGCTCCAACACTGCCAGGGACGTCAAGGTTTCTTCCACACAGTTCTTCTGTCACGTTAGCTCTGCAGGAGAGAGCTCTCGAGACTAGGCCTTTCTTGACTCGCGAAGTGAGGCCCTGCTTGCAGGCCTCTTATTCTTGTGTCTGCGGAGCACCATACTTACTGTGCTCGGGAGGCCTGAAAACCCACTCTCTGGGGCTGTCTTTCCTCCCTCCAAGGAAGTCAGCCTGCCCGGCCGACTTCTGGCTGAAACTGACTTCTGGGTGTAAAGTGCTAGTTGGGAAGTCAGTTTTCAAGGGCAATATCCGCTGGGTGCACGTGTATGCCTAGGGGTCCAACACTGCCAGAGACATCAACGTTTCTTCCACACAGTTCTTCCTTCACGTTTGGTCTGCAGGAGAGAGCTCGCGAGACTACGCCTTTCTTCCCTCGGGAAGTGAGGCCCTGCTTTCAGCCCTCTTCTACTGGCATCTGCAGAGCCCCACACTTGCTGTGCGAGGAAGCCCTGAAAACCAACTCTCAGGAGCTGTCTTTCCTCCTACCAAGGAAGACAGCCTGCACGGCCGCCTTCGGGCTGAAAGTCACATTGGGCTGGGAAGTGCTTGCTGGGAAGTCAGTTTTCAGGGGCCATGGCCGCTGGCTGCACATGTACGCCTAGCGCTCCCACACTGCCCGGGAACTTCAAGGCTCCCTGCACACATCTCTTCCATCACGTTTGCTCTATAGCAGAGAGCTCGCGAGAGTAGGCCTTTCTTGACTCGCGAAGTGAGGCTCTGCTTTCAGGCCTGTTGTTCTTACGTCTGCAGAGCACCATACTTGCTGTGCGCCAGAGGCCTGAAAACCCACTCTGTGGGGCTGCCTTTCCTCCCTCCAAGGAAGTCAGCCTTACCGGCCGACTTCTGGCTGAAACTCACTTCGGGCTGTGAAGTGCTAGTTGGGAAGTCAATTTCAGGGGCAATGGCCGCTGGGTGCACGTGTATGCCTAGGGCTCCAACACTGCTCGGGAACATCATGGTTTCTTCCACACAGTTCTTCCTTCACGTTTGGTCTGCAGGAGAGAGCTCGTGAGACTAGGCCTTTTTTCACTTGGGAAGTGAGGTGCTACTTTAAGGCCTCTTGAACTTGCGTTTGCAAAGCCCCACACTTGCTGTGCGAGGAAGCCCTGAAAACCCACTCTCTGGGGCTGCCTTTCCTCCCTCCAAGGAAGACAGCCTGCCCGGCCGCCTTCGGGCTGAAAGTCACATTGGGCTGGGAAGTGCTTGCTGGGAAGTCAGTTTTCAGGGGCCATGGCCGCTGGCTGCTCATTTACAGCTAGGGCTCCCACACTGCCGGGGAGCATCAAGGCTCCCTCAAAATAGCTCTTCCGTCACGTTAGCTCTGCAGGAGAGAGCTCGCGAGAATAGGCCTTTCTTGACTCGCGAAGTGAGGCCCTGCTTGCAAGCCTCTTATTCTTGCGTCTGCGGAGCACCATACTTACTGTGCTCGGGAGGCCTGGAAACCCACTCTCTGGGGCTGCCTTTCCTCCCTCCAAGGAAGTCAGCCTGCCCGGCCGACTTCTGGCTGAAACTCACTTCGGGGTGTGAAGTGCTAGTTGGGAAGTCAGTTTTCAAGGGCAATGGCCGCTGGGTGCACGTGTATGCCTAGGGCTCCAACACTGCCAGAGACATCAACGTTTCTTCCACACAGTTCTTCCTTCACGTTTGGTCTGCAGGAGAGAGCTCGCGAGACTAGGCCTTTTTTCACTCGGGAAGTGAGGCCCTGCTTTCAGCCCTCTTCTACTGGCATCTGCAGAGCCCCACACTTGCTTTGCGAGGAAGCCCTGAAAACCAACTCTCAGGAGCTGTCTTTCCTCCTTCCAAGGAAGACAGCCTGCACGGCCGCCTTCGGGCTGAAAGTCACATTGGGCTGGGAAGTGCTTGCTGGGAAGTCAGTTTTCAGGGGCCATGGCCGCTGGCTGCACATGTACGCCTAGGGCTCCCACACTGCCCGGGAACTTCAAGGCTCCCTGCACACATCTCTTCCATCTCGTTTGCTCTATAGCACAGAGCTCGCGAGACTAGGCCTTTCTTGACTCGCGAAGTGAGGCTCTGCTTTCAGGCCTGTTGTTCTTACGTCTGCAGAGCACCATACTTGCTGTGCGCGAGAGGCCTGAAAACCCACTCTCTGGGGCTGCCTTTCCTCCTTCCAAGGAAGACAGCCTGCTGGCCGCCTTCGGGCTGAACGTCACATTGGGCTGGGAAGTGCTAGCTGGGAAGTCAGTTTTCAGGTGCCATGGCCGCCTGCTGCACATTTACGGTTAGGGCTCCCACACTGCCCGGGAACATCAAGAATCCCTCGAAATAGGTTTTCCGTTACGTTTGCTCTGCAGGAGAGTGCTCGCGAGACTAGGCCTTTCTTGACTCGGGAATGAGGCCCTGCTTACGGACCTTTGCACTGGCGTCTGCAGAGCCCCACCCTTGCTGTGCGAGGGAGGCCTGAAAACCCACTCTCTGGCGCTGCCTTTCCTCCCTGCAAGGAAGACAGCCAGCCCGGCCGCCTTCGGGTTGAAAGTCACAGTGGGCTGGGAATTGCTTGCTGGGAAGTCAGTTTTCAGGTGCCATGGCCGCTGGCTGCTCATTTACAGCTAGGGCTCCCACATTGCCCGGGAGCATCAGGACTCCCTCAAAACAGCTCCTCCGTCACGATAGCTCTGCAGGAGAGAGCACGCGAGACTAGGCCTGTCTTGACTCGCGAAGTGAGGCCCTGCTTGCAGGCCTCTTATTCTTGCGCCTGCAGAGCACCATACTTACTGTGCTCGGGAGGCCTGAAAACCCACTCTCAGGGGCTGCCTTTGCTCCCTCCTAGGAAGTCAGCCTGCCCGGCCGACTTCTGGCTGAAACTCACTTCGGGGTGTGAAGTGCTAGTTGGGAACTCAGTTTTCAAGGTCAATGGCCGCTGGGTGCACGTGTATGCCTAGGGCTCCAACACTGCCAGGGACATCAAGGTTTCTTCCACACAGTTCTTCTGTCACGTTAGCTCTGCAGGAGAGAGCTCGCGAGACTAGGCCTTTCTTGACTCGCGAAGTGAGGCCCTGCTTGCAGGCCTCTTATTCTTGTGTCTGCGGAGCACCATACTTACTGTGCTCGGGAGGCCTGAAAACCCACTCTCTGGGGCTGCCTTTCCTCCCTCCAAGGAAGTCAGCCTCCCCGGCTGACTTCTGGCTGAAACTCACTTCGGGCTGTGAAGTGCTAGTTGGGAAGTCAGTTTTCAAGGTCAATGGCTGCTGGGTGCACGTGTATGCCTAGGGCTCCAACACTGCCAGGGACATCAAGGTTTCTTCCACACAGTTCTTCTGTCACGTTAGCTCTGCAGGAGAGAGCTCGCGAGACTAGGCCTTTCTTGACTCGCTAAGGGAGGCCCTGCTTGCAGGCCTCTTCTACTGGCATCTGCAGAGCCCCACACTTGCTGTGCGAGGAAGCCCTGAAAACCAACTCTCAGGAGCTGTCTTTCCTCCTTCCAAGGAAGACAGCCTGCACGGCCGCCTTCGGGCTGAAACTTCAAGGCTCCCTGCACACATCTCTTCCATCACGTTTGCTCTATAGCAGAGAGCTCCAAATACTAGGCCTTTCATGACTCGCGAAGTGAGTTGTTCTTGCGTCTGCAGAGCAGCATAATTGCTGTGCGCGAGAGGCCTGAAAACCCACTCTCTGGGGCTGCCTTTCCTCCTTCCAAGGAAGACATCCTGCTGGCCGCCTTCGGGCTGAAAGTCACATTGGGCTGGGAAGTGCGAGCTGGGAAGTCAGTTTTCAGGGGCCATGGCCGCTGGCTGCACATTTACGGTTAGGGCCCCCGCACTGCCCGGGAACATCAACAATCCCTCGAAATAGGTTTTCCGTTACGTTTGCTCTGCAGGAGAGTGCTCGCGAGACTAGGCCTTTCTTGACTCGGGAATGAGGCCCTGCTTACGGACCTTTGCACTGGCGTCTGCAGAGCCCCACCCTTGCTGTACGAGGGAGGCCTGAAAACCCACTCTCTGGGGCTGCCTTTCCTCCCTCCAAGGAAGACAGCCAGCCCGGCCGCCTTCGGGTTGAAAGTCACAGTGGGCTGGGAATTGCTAGCTGGGAAGTCAGTTTTCAGGGGCCATGGCCGCTGGCTGCACGTATACGGCTAGGGGTCCCACACTGCCCGGGAGCATCAAGGATCCCCCAAACAGCTCTTCCGTCACGTTAGCTCTGCAGGAGAGAGCTCGGGAGACTAGGCCTTTCTTGACTCGCAAAATGAAGCCCTGCTTGCAGGCCTCTTGTACTTGCGTCTAGTGTGCCCCACACTTGCTGTACCAAGGAGGCCTGAAAACCCACTCTCTGGGGCTGCCTTTCCTGCCGGAAAGGTAGAGTGCCTGCCCGCCCGCCTTCGGGCTGAAGTCACATTGGGCTGGGAAGTGCTAGCTTGGAAGTTAATTTTCAGGGGCCATGGCCGCTGGTTGCACATGTACGCCTAGGGCTCCCACACTGTCCGGGAACTTCAAGGCTCCCTGCACACATCTCTTCCATCACGTTTTCTCTATATCAGAGAGCTCGCGAGACTAGGCCTTTCTTGACTCGCGAAGTGAGGCTCTGCTTTCAGGCCTGTTGTTCTTACGTCTGCAGAGCACCATACTTGCTGTGCCCCAGAGGCCGGAAAACCCACTCTCTGGGGCTGCCTTTCCTCCCTCCAAGGAAGTCAGCCTTCCCGGCCGACTTTCTGGCTGAAACTCACTTCGGGCTGTGAAGTGCTAGTTGAGAAGTCAATTTCAGGGGCAATGGCCGCTGGGTGCAAGTGTATGCCTAGGGCTCCAACACTGCTCGGGAACATCAAGGTTTCTTCCACACAGTTCTTCTTTCACGTTTGGTCTGCAGGAGAGAGCTCGCGAAACTAGGCCTTTTTTCACTCGGGAAGTGAGGTGCTACTTTAAGGCCTCTTGAACTTCCGTTTGCAGAGCCCCACACTTGCTGTGCGAGGAAGCCCTGAAAAACCACTCTCTGGGGCTGCCTTTCCTCCCTCCAAGGAAGACAGCCTGCCCGGCCGCCTTCGGGCTGAAAGTCACATTGGGCTGGGAAGTGCTAGCTGGGAAGTCAATTTTCAGGGGTTATGGCCGCTGTGTGCACATGTACGCCTAGGGCTCCCACACTGCCCGGAAACTTCAAGGCTCCCTGCACACATCGCTTCCATCACGTTTGCTCTATAGCAGAGATCGCCAGATACTAGGCCTTTCATGACTCGCGAAGTGAGGCCCTGCTTGCAGGCCTGTTGTTCTTGCGTCTGCAGAGCACCATCCTTGCTGTGCGCGAGAGGCCTGAAAACCCACTCTCTGGGGCTGCCTTTCCTCCTTCCAAGGAAGACAGCCTGCTGGCCGCCTTCGGGCTGAAAGTCACATTGGGCTGGGAAGTGCTAGCTGGGAAGTCAGTTTTCAGGTGCCATGGCCGCTGGCTGCACATTTACGGTTAGGGCTCCCGCACTGCCCGGGAACATCAAGAATCCCTCGAAATAGGTTTTCCGTTACGTTTGCTCTGCAGGAGAGTGCTCGCGAGACTAGGCCTTTCTTGACTCGGGAATGAGGCCCTGCTTACGGACCTTTGCACTGGCGTCTGGAGAGCCCCACCCTTGCTGTGAGAGGGAGGCCTGAAAACCCACTCTCTGGGGCTGCCTTTCCTCCCTCCAAGGAAGACAGCCAGCCCGGCCGCCTTCGGGTTGAAAGTCACAGTGGGCTGGGAATTGCTAGCTGGGAAGTCAGTTTTCAGGGGCCATGGCCGCTGGCTGCTCATTTACAGCTAGGGCTCCCACACTGCCCGGGAGCATCAAGGCTCCCTCAAAACAGCTCCTCCGTCACGTTAGCTCTGCAGGAGAGAGCTCGCGAGACTAGGCCTTTCTTGACTCGCAAATGAAGCCCTGCCTGCAGGCCTCTTGTACTTGCGTCTAGAGTGCCCCACACTTACTGTACGAAGGAGGCCTGAAAACCAACTCTCTGGGGCTAGCTTTCCTGCCTGCAAGGTAGAGTGCCTGCCCGGCCGCCTTGGGGCTGAAAGTCACATTGGGCTGGGAAGCGCTTGCTGGGAAGTCGGTTTTCAGGGGCCATGGCCGCTGGCTGCACGATTACCGCTAGGGCTCCCACACTGCCGGGGAGCATCAAGGCTCCCTGAAAATAGCTCTTCCGTCACGTTAGCTCCGCAGGAGAGAGCTCGCGAGACTAGGCCTTTCTTGACTCGCGAAGTGAGGCCCTGCGTGCAGGCCTCTTATTCTTGTGTCTGCGGAGCACCTACTTACTGTGCTCGGGAGGCCTGAAAACCCACTCTCTGGGGCTGCCTTTCCTCCCTCCAAGGAAGTCAGCCTGCACGGCCGACTTCTGGCTGAAACTCACTTCGGGATGTGCAGTGCTAGTTGGGAAGTCAGTTTTCAAGGGCAATGGCCGCTGGGTTCACGTGTATGCCTAGGGCTCCAACACTGCCAGAGACATCAAGGTTTCTTCCCCACAGTTCTTCCTTCACGTTTGGTCTGCAGGAGAGAGCTCGCGAGACTAGGCCTTTCTTCCCTCGGGAAGTGAGGCCCTACTTTCAGCCCTCTTCTACTGGCATCTGCAGAGCCCCACACTTGCTGTGCGAGGAAGCCCTGCAAACCAACTCTCAGGAGCTGTCTTTCTCCTTCCAAGGAAGACAGACTGCACGACCGCCTTCGGGCTGAAAGTCACATTGGGCTGGGAAGTGCTTGCTGGGAAGTCAGTTTTCAGGGGCCATGGCCGCTGGCTGCACATGTACGCCTAGGGCTCCCACACTGCCCGGGAACTTCAAGGCTCCCTGCACACATCTCTTCCATCACGTTTGCTCTATAGCAGAGAGCTCCAGATACTAGGCCTTTCATGACTCGCGAAGTGAGTTGTTCTTGCGTCTGCAGAGCAGCATACTTGCTGTGCGCGAGATGCCTGAAAACCCACTCTCTGGGGCTGCCTTTCCTCCTTCCAAGGAAGACAGCTTGCTGGCCGCCTTCGGGCTGAACGTCACATTGGGCTGGGAAGTGCTAGCTGGGAAGTCAGTTTTCAGGTGCCATGGCCGCTGGCTGCACATTTACGGTTAGGGCTCCCGCAGTGCCCGGGAACATCAAGAATCCCTCGAAATAGGTTTTCTGTTACGTTTGCTCTGCAGGAGAGTGCTCGCGAGACTAGGCTTTTCTTGACTCGGGAATGAGGCCCTGCTTACGGACCTTTCCACTGGCGTCTGCAGAGCCCTACCCTTGCTGTACGAGGGAGGCCTGAAAACCCACTCTCTGGGGCTGCCTTTCCTCCCTCCAAGGAAGACAGCCAGCCCGGCCGCCTTCGTGTTGAAAGTCACAGTGGGCTGGGAATTGCTAGCTGGGAAGTCAGTTTTCAGGGGCCATGGCCGCTGGCTGCACGTATACGGCTAGGGGTCCCACACTGCCCGGGAGCATCAAGGCTCCCTCAAAACAGCTCTTCCGTCATGCTAGCTCTGCAGGAGAGAGCTCGGGAGACTAGGCCTTTCTTGACTCGCAAAGTGAAGGCCTGCTTGCAGGCCTCTTGTACTAGCGTCTAGAGTGCCCAACACTTGCTGTACCAAGGAGGCCTGAAAACCCACTCTCTGGGGCTGCCTTTCCTGCCGGCAAGGTAGAGTGCCTGCCCGCCCGCCTTCGGGCTGAAGTCACATTGGGCTGGGAAGTGCTAGCTGGGAAGTTAATTTTCAGGGGTCATGGCCGCTGGTTGCACATGTACGCCTAGGGCTCCCACACTGTCCGGGAACTTCAAGGCTCCCTGCACACATCTCTTCCATCACGTTTGCTCTATAGCAGAGAGCTCGCGAGACTAGGCCTTTCTTGACTTGCGAAGTGAGGCTCTGCTTTCAGGCCTGTTGTTCTTACGTCTGCAGAGCACCATACTTGCTGTGCGCCAGAGGCCTGAAAACCCACTCTCTGGGGCTGCCTTTCCTCCCTCCAAGGAAGTCAGCCTTCCCGGCCGACTTTCTGGCTGAAACTCACTTCGGGCTGTGAAGTGCTAGTTGAGAAGTCAATTTCAGGGGCAATGGCCGCTGGGTGCCCGTGGATGCCTAGGGCTCCAACACTGCTCGGGAACATCAAGGTTTCTTCCACACAGTTCTTCCTTCACGTTTGGTCTGCAGGAGAGAGCTCGCGAAACTAGGCCTTTTTTCACTCGGGAAGTGAGGTGCTACTTTAAGGCCTCTTGAACTTGCGTTTGCAGAGCCCCACACTTGCTGTGCGAGGAAGCCCTGAAAACCCACTCTCTGGGGCTGCCTTTCCTCCCTCCAAGGAAGACAGCCTGCCTGGCCGCCTTCGGGCTGAAAGTCACATTGGGCTGGGAAGTGCTTGCTGGGAAGTCAGTTTTCAGGGGCCATGGCCGCTGGCTGCTCATTTACAGCTAGGGCTCCCACACTGCCCGGGAGCATCAAGGTTCCCTCAAAACAGCTCCTCCGTCAGGTTAGCTCTGCAGGAGAGAGCTCGCGAGACTAGGCCTTTCTTGACTAGCAAATGAAGCCCTGCTTGCAGGCCTCTTGTACTTGCGTCTAGAGTGCCCCACACTTACTGTACGAAGGAGGCCTGAAAACCCACTCTCTGGGGCTGCCTTTCCTGCCTGCAAGGTAGAGTGCCTGCCCGGCCGCCTTGGGGCTGAAAGTCACATTGGGCTGGGAAGTGCTTGCTGGGAAGTCAGTTTTCAGGGGCCATGGCCGCTGGCTGCACGTTTACCGCTAGGGCTCCCACACTGCCGGGGAGCATCAAGGCTCCCTCAAAATAGCTCTTCCGTCACGTTAGCTCTGCAGGAGAGAGCTCGCGAGAATAGGCCTTTCTTGACTCGCGAAGTGAGGCCCTGCTTGCAAGCCTCTTTTCTTGCGTCTGCGGAGCACCATACTTACTGTGCTCGGGAGGCCTGAAAACCCACTCTCTGGGGCTGCCTTTCCTCCCTCCAAGGAAGTCAGCCTGCCCGGCTGACTTCTGGCTGAAACTCACTTCGGGATGTGAAGTGCTAGTTGGGAAGTCAGTTTTCAAGGGCAATGGCCGCTGGGTGCACGTGTATGCCTAGGGCTCCAACACTGCCAGGGACATCAAGGTTTCTTCCACACAGTTCTTCTGTCACGTTAGCTCTGCAGGAGAGAGCTCGCGAGACTAGGCCTTTCTTGACTCGCGAAGTGAGGCCCTGCTTGCAGGCCTCTTATTCTTGTGTCTGCGGAGCACCATACTTACTATGCTCGGGAGGCCTGAAAACCCACTCTCTGGGGCTGCCTTTCCTCCCTCCCAGGAAGTCAGCCTCCCCGGCCGACTTCTGGCTGAAACTCACTTCGGGCTGTAAAGTGCTAGTTGGGAAGTCAGTTTTCAAGGGCAATGGCGGCCGGGTGCACGTGTATGCCTAGGGCTCCAACACTGCCAGAGACATCAAGGTTTCTTCCACACAGTTCTTCCTTCACATTTGGTCTGCAGCAGAGAGCTCGCGAGACTAGGCCTTTCCTCACTCGGGAAGTGAGGCCCTGCTGTCAGCCCTCTTCTACTGGCATTTGCAGAGCCCCACACTTGCTGTGCGAGGAAGCCCTGAAAACCAACTCTCAGGAGCTGTCTTTCCTCCTACCAAGGAAGACAGCCTGCACGGCCGCCTTCGGGCTGAAAGTCACATTGGGCTGGGAAGTTCTTGCTGGGAAGTCAGTTTTCAGGGGCCATGGCCGCTGGCTGCACATGTACGCCTAGGGCTCCCACACTGCCCGGGAACTTCAAGGCTCCCTGCACACATCTCTTCCATCACGTTTGCTCTATAGCAGAGAGCTCCAGATACTAGGCCTTTCATGACTCGCGAAGTGAGTTGTTCTTGCGTCTGCAAAGCAGCATACTTGCTGTGCGCGAGAGGCCTGAAAACCCACTCTCTGGGGCTGCCATTCCTCCTTCCAAGGAAGACAGCCTGCTGGCCGCCTTCGGGCTGAAAGTCACATTGGGCTGGGAAGTGCTAGCTGGGAAGTCAGTTTTCAGGGGCCATGGCCGCTGGCTGCACGTATACGGCTAGGGGTCCCACACTGCCAGGGAGCATCAAGGCTCCCTCAAACAGCTCTTCCGTCACGTTAGCTCTGCAGGAGAGAGCTCGCGAGACTAGGCCTTTCTTGACTCGCAAATGAAGCCCTGCTTGCAGGCCTCTTGTCCTTGCGTCTAGAGTGCCCCACACTTACTGTACGAAGGAGGCCTGAAAACCCACTCTCTGGGGCTGCCTTTCCTGCCTGCAAGGTAGAGTGCCTGCCCGGCCGCCTTGGGGCTGAAAGTCACATTGGGCTGGGAAGTGCTTGCTGGGAAGTCAGTTTTCAGGGGCCATGGCCGCTGGCTGCACGTTTACCGCTAGGGCTCCCACACTGCCTGGGAGCATCAAGGCTCCCTCAAAATATCTCTTCGGTCACGTTAGCTCTGCAGGAGAGAGCTCGCGAGAATAGGCCTTTCTTGACTCGCGAAGTGAGGCCCTGCTTGCAAGCCTCTTATTCTTGCGTCTGCGGAGCACCATACTTACTGTGCTGGGGAGGCCTGAAAACCCACTCTCTGGGGCTGCCTTTCCTCCCTCCAAGGAAGTCAGCCTGCCCGGCTGACTTCTGGCTGAAACTCACTTCGGGCTGTGAAGTGCTAGTTGGGAAGTCAGTTTTCAAGGTCAATGGCCGCCGGGTGCACGTGTATGCCTAGGGCTCCAACACTGCCAGGGACATCAAGGTTTCTTCCACACAGTTCTTCTGTCACGTTAGCTCTGCAGGAGAGAGCTCGCGAGACTAGGCCTTTCTTGACTCGCTAAGGGAGGCCCTGCTTGCAGGCCTCTTCTACTGGCATCTGCAGAGCCCCACACTTGCTGTGCGAGGAAGCCCTGAAAACCAACTCTCAGGAGCTGTCTTTCCTCCTTCCAAGGAAGACAGCCTGCACGGCCGCCTTCGGGCTGAAAGTCACATTGGGCTGGGAAGTGCTTGCTGGGAAGTCAGTTTTCAGTGGCCATGTCCGCTGGCTGCACATGTACGCCTAGGGCTCCCACACTGCCCGGGAACTTCAAGGCTCCCTGCACACATCTCTTCCATCACGTTTGCTCTATAGCAGAGAGCTCCAAATACTAGGCCTTTCATGACTCGCGAAGTGAGTTGTTCTTGCGTCTGCAGAGCAGCATAATTGCTGTGCGCGAGAGGCCTGAAAACCCACTCTCTGGGGCTGCCTTTCCTCCTTCCAAGGAAGACATCCTGCTGGCCGCCTTCGGGCTGAAAGTCACATTGGGCTGGGAAGTGCGAGCTGGGAAGTCAGTTTTCAGGGGCCATGGCCGCTGGCTGCACATTTACGGTTAGGGCTCCCGCACTGCCCGGGAACATCAACAATCCCTCGAAATAGGTTTTCCGTTACGTTTGCTCTGCAGGAGAGTGCTCGCGAGACTAGGCCTTTCTTGACTCGGGAATGAGGCCCTGCTTACGGACCTTTGCACTGGCGTCTGCAGAGCCCCACCCTTGCTGTACGAGGGAGGCCTGAAAACCCACTCTCTGGGGCTGCCTTTCCTCCCTCCAAGGAAGACAGCCAGCCCGGCCGCCTTCGGGTTGAAAGTCACAGTGGGCTGGGAATTGCTAGCTGGGAAGTCAGTTTTCAGGGGCCATGGCCGCTGGCTGCACGTATACGGCTAGGGGTCCCACACTGCCCGGGAGCATCAAGGCTCCCCCAAACAGCTCTTCCGTCACGTTAGCTCTGCAGGAGAGAGCTCGGGAGACTAGGCCTTTCTTGACTCGCAAAATGAAGCCCTGCTTGCAGGCCTCTTGTACTTGCGTCTAGTGTGCCCCACACTTGCTGTACCAAGGAGGCCTGAAAACCCACTCTCTGGGGCTGCCTTTCCTGCCGGAAAGGTAGAGTGCCTGCCCGCCCGCCTTCGGGCTGAAGTCACATTGGGCTGGGAAGTGCTAGCTTGGAAGTTAATTTTCAGGGGCCATGGCCGCTGGTTGCACATGTACGCCTAGGGCTCCCACACTGTCCGGGAACTTCAAGGCTCCCTGCACACATCTCTTCCATCACGTTTTCTCTATATCAGAGAGCTCGCGAGACTAGGCCTTTCTTGACTCGCGAAGTGAGGCTCTGCTTTCAGGCCTGTTGTTCTTACGTCTGCAGAGCACCATACTTGCTGTGCCCCAGAGGCCTGAAAACCCACTCTCTGGGGCTGCCTTTCCTCCCTCCAAGGAAGTCAGCCTTCCCGGCCGACTTTCTGGCTGAAACTCACTTCGGGCTGTGAAGTGCTAGTTGAGAAGTCAATTTCAGGGGCAAAGGCCGCTGGGTGCACGTGTATGCCTAGGGCTCCAACACTGCTCGGGAACATCAAGGTTTCTTCCACACAGTTCTTCTTTCACGTTTGGTCTGCAGGAGAGAGCTCGCGAAACTAGGCCTTTTTTCACTCGGGAAGTGAGGTGCTACTTTAAGGCCTCTTGAACTTCCGTTTGCAGAGCCCCACACTTGCTGTGCGAGGAAGCCCTGAAAAACCACTCTCTGGGGCTGCCTTTCCTCCCTCCAAGGAAGACAGCCTGCCCGGCCGCCTTCGGGCTGAAAGTCACATTGGGCTGGGAAGTGCTAGCTGGGAAGTCAATTTTCAGGGGTTATGGCCGCTGTGTGCACATGTACGCCTAGGGCTCCCACACTGCCCGGGAACTTCAAGGCTCCCTGCACACATCGCTTCCATCACGTTTGCTCTATAGCAGAGATCGCCAGATACTAGGCCTTTCATGACTCGCGAAGTGAGGCCCTGCTTGCAGGCCTGTTGTTCTTGCGTCTGCAGAGCACCATCCTTGCTGTGCGCGAGAGGCCTGAAAACCCACTCTCTGGGGCTGCCTTTCCTCCTTCCAAGGAAGACAGCCTGCTGGCCGCCTTCGGGCTGAAAGTCACATTGGGCTGGGAAGTGCTAGCTGGGAAGTCAGTTTTCAGGTGCCATGGCCGCTGGCTGCACATTTACGGTTAGGGCTCCCGCACTGCCCGGGAACATCAAGAATCCCTCGAAATAGGTTTTCCGTTACGTTTGCTCTGCAGGAGAGTGCTCGCGAGACTAGGCCTTTCTTGACTCGGGAATGAGGCCCTGCTTACGGACCTTTGCACTGGCGTCTGGAGAGCCCCACCCTTGCTGTGAGAGGGAGGCCTGAAAACCCACTCTCTGGGGCTGCCTTTCCTCCCTCCAAGGAAGACAGCCAGCCCGGCCGCCTTCGGGTTGAAAGTCACAGTGGGCTGGGAATTGCTAGCTGGGAAGTCAGTTTTCAGGGGCCATGGCCGCTGGCTGCTCATTTACAGCTAGGGCTCCCACACTGCCCGGGAGCATCAAGGCTCCCTCAAAACAGCTCCTCCGTCACGTTAGCTCTGCAGGAGAGAGCTCGCGAGACTAGGCCTTTCTTGACTCGCAAATGAAGCCCTGCCTGCAGGCCTCTTGTACTTGCGTCTAGAGTGCCCCACACTTACTGTACGAAGGAGGCCTGAAAACCAACTCTCTGGGGCTAGCTTTCCTGCCTGCAAGGTAGAGTGCCTGCCCGGCCGCCTTGGGGCTGAAAGTCACATTGGGCTGGGAAGCGCTTGCTGGGAAGTCGGTTTTCAGGGGCCATGGCCGCTGGCTGCACGATTACCGGTAGGGCTCCCACACTGCCGGGGAGCATCAAGGATCCCTGAAAATAGCTCTTCCGTCACGTTAGCTCCGCAGGAGAGAGCTCGCGAGACTAGGCCTTTCTTGACTCGCGAAGTGAGGCCCTGCGTGCAGGCCTCTTATTCTTGTGTCTGCGGAGCACCTACTTACTGTGCTCGGGAGGCCTGAAAACCCACTCTCTGGGGCTGCCTTTCCTCCCTCCAAGGAAGTCAGCCTGCACGGCCGACTTCTGGCTGAAACTCACTTCGGGATGTGCAGTGCTAGTTGGGAAGTCAGTTTTCAAGGGCAATGGCCGCTGGGTTCACGTGTATGCCTAGGGCTCCAACACTGCCAGAGACATCAAGGTTTCTTCCCCACAGTTCTTCCTTCACGTTTGGTCTGCAGGAGAGAGCTCGCGAGACTAGGCCTTTCTTCCCTCGGGAAGTGAGGCCCTACTTTCAGCCCTCTTCTACTGGCATCTGCAGAGCCCCACACTTGCTGTGCGAGGAAGCCCTGCAAACCAACTCTCAGGAGCTGTCTTTCTCCTTCCAAGGAAGACAGCCTGCACGACCGCCTTCGGGCTGAAAGTCACATTGGGCTGGGAAGTGCTTGCTGGGAAGTCAGTTTTCAGGGGCCATGGCCGCTGGCTGCACATGTACGCCTAGGGCTCCCACACTGCCCGGGAACTTCAAGGCTCCCTGCACACATCTCTTCCATCACGTTTGCTCTATAGCAGAGAGCTCCAGATACTAGGCCTTTCATGGCTCGCGAAGTGAGTTGTTCTTGCGTCTGCAGAGCAGCATACTTGCTGTGCGAGAGATGCCTGAAAACCCACTCTCTGGGGCTGCCTTTCCTCCTTCCAAGGAAGACAGCTTGCTGGCCGCCTTCGGGCTGAACGTCACATTGGGCTGGGAAGTGCTAGCTGGGAAGTCAGTTTTCAGGTGCCATGGCCGCTGGCTGCACATTTACGGTTAGGGCTCCCGCAGTGCCCGGGAACATCAAGAATCCCTCGAAATAGGTTTTCTGTTACGTTTGCTCTGCAGGAGAGTGCTCGCGAGACTAGGCTTTTCTTGACTCGGGAATGAGGCCCTGCTTACGGACCTTTCCACTGGCGTCTGCAGAGCCCTACCCTTGCTGTACGAGGGAGGCCTGAAAACCCACTCTCTGGGGCTGCCTTTCCTCCCTCCAAGGAAGACAGCCAGCCCGGCCGCCTTCGTGTTGAAAGTCACAGTGGGCTGGGAATTGCTAGCTGGGAAGTCAGTTTTCAGGGGCCATGGCCGCTGGCTGCACGTATACGGCTAGGGGTCCCACACTGCCCGGGAGCATCAAGGCTCCCTCAAAACAGCTCTTCCGTCATGCTAGCTCTGCAGGAGAGAGCTCGGGAGACTAGGCCTTTCTTGACTCGCAAAGTGAAGGCCTGCTTGCAGGCCTCTTGTACTAGCGTCTAGAGTGCCCAACACTTGCTGTACCAAGGAGGCCTGAAAACCCACTCTCTGGGGCTGCCTTTCCTGCCGGCAAGGTAGAGTGCCTGCCCGCCCGCCTTCGGGCTGAAGTCACATTGTGCTGGGAAGTGCTAGCTGGGAAGTTAATTTTCAGGGGTCATGGCCGCTGGTTGCACATGTACGCCTAGGGCTCCCACACTGTCCGGGAACTTCAAGGCTCCCTGCACACATCTCTTCCATCACGTTTGCTCTATAGCAGAGAGCTCGCGAGACTAGGCCTTTCTTGACTTGCGAAGTGAGGCTCTGCTTTCAGGCCTGTTGTTCTTACGTCTGCAGAGCACCATACTTGCTGTGCGCCAGAGGCCTGAAAACCCACTCTCTGGGGCTGCCTTTCCTCCCTCCAAGGAAGTCAGCCTTCCCGGCCGACTTTCTGGCTGAAACTCACTTCGGGCTGTGAAGTGCTAGTTGAGAAGTCAATTTCAGGGGCAATGGCCGCTGGGTGCCCGTGGATGCCTAGGGCTCCAACACTGCTCGGGAACATCAAGGTTTCTTCCACACAGTTCTTCCTTCACGTTTGGTCTGCAGGAGAGAGCTCGCGAAACTAGGCCTTTTTTCACTCGGGAAGTGAGGTGCTACTTTAAGGCCTCTTGAACTTGCGTTTGCAGAGCCCCACACTTGCTGTGCGAGGAAGCCCTGAAAACCCACTCTCTGGGGCTGCCTTTCCTCCCTCCAAGGAAGACAGCCTGCCTGGCCGCCTTCGGGCTGAACGTCACATTGGGCTGGGAAGTGCTTGCTGGGAAGTCAGTTTTCAGGGGCCATGGCCGCTGGCTGCTCATTTACAGCTAGGGCTCCCACACTGCCCGGGAGCATCAAGGTTCCCTCAAAACAGCTCCTCCGTCAGGTTAGCTCTGCAGGAGAGAGCTCGCGAGACTAGGCCTTTCTTGACTAGCAAATGAAGCCCTGCTTGCAGGCCTCTTGTACTTGCGTCTAGAGTGCCCCACACTTACTGTACGAAGGAGGCCTGAAAACCCACTCTCTGGGGCTGCCTTTCCTGCCTGCAAGGTAGAGTGCCTGCCCGGCCGCCTTGGGGCTGAAAGTCACATTGGGCTGGGAAGTGCTTGCTGGGAAGTCAGTTTTCAGGGGCCATGGCCGCTGGCTGCACGTTTACCGCTAGGGCTCCCACACTGCCGGGGAGCATCAAGGCTCCCTCAAAATAGCTCTTCCGTCACGTTAGCTCTGCAGGAGAGAGCTCGCGAGAATAGGCCTTTCTTGACTCGCGAAGTGAGGCCCTGCTTGCAAGCCTCTTTTCTTGCGTCTGCGGAGCACCATACTTACTGTGCTCGGGAGGCCTGAAAACCCACTCTCTGGGGCTGCCTTTCCTCCCTCCAAGGAAGTCAGCCTGCCCGGCTGACTTCTGGCTGAAACTCACTTCGGGATGTGAAGTGCTAGTTGGGAAGTCAGTTTTCAAGGGCAATGGCCGCTGGGTGCACGTGTATGCCTAGGGCTCCAACACTGCCAGGGACATCAAGGTTTCTTCCACACAGTTCTTCTGTCACGTTAGCTCTGCAGGAGAGAGCTCGCGAGACTAGGCCTTTCTTGACTCGCGAAGTGAGGCCCTGCTTGCAGGCCTCTTATTCTTGTGTCTGCGGAGCACCATACTTACTATGCTCGGGAGGCCTGAAAACCCACTCTCTGGGGCTGCCTTTCCTCCCTCCCAGGAAGTCAGCCTCCCCGGCCGACTTCTGGCTGAAACTCACTTCGGGCTGTAAAGTGCTAGTTGGGAAGTCAGTTTTCAAGGGCAATGGCGGCCGGGTGCACGTGTATGCCTAGGGCTCCAACACTGCCAGAGACATCAAGGTTTCTTCCACACAGTTCTTCCTTCACATTTGGTCTGCAGCAGAGAGCTCGCGAGACTAGGCCTTTCCTCACTCGGGAAGTGAGGCCCTGCTGTCAGCCCTCTTCTACTGGCATTTGCAGAGCCCCACACTTGCTGTGCGAGGAAGCCCTGAAAACCAACTCTCAGGAGCTGTCTTTCCTCCTACCAAGGAAGACAGCCTGCACGGCCGCCTTCGGGCTGAAAGTCACATTGGGCTGGGAAGTTCTTGCTGGGAAGTCAGTTTTCAGGGGCCATGGCCGCTGGCTGCACATGTACGCCTAGGGCTCCCACACTGCCCGGGAACTTCAAGGCTCCCTGCACACATCTCTTCCATCACGTTTGCTCTATAGCAGAGAGCTCCAGATACTAGGCCTTTCATGACTCGCGAAGTGAGTTGTTCTTGCGTCTGCAAAGCAGCATACTTGCTGTGCGCGAGAGGCCTGAAAACCCACTCTCTGGGGCTGCCATTCCTTCTTCCAAGGAAGACAGCCTGCTGGCCGCCTTCGGGCTGAAAGTCACATTGGGCTGGGAAGTGATAGCTGGGAAGTCAGTTTTCAGGGGCCATGGCCGCTGGCTGCACGTATACGGCTAGGGGTCCCACACTGCCAGGGAGGATCAAGGCTCCCTCAAACAGCTCTTCCGTCACGTTAGCTCTGCAGGAGAGAGCTCGCGAGACTAGGCCTTTCTTGACTCGCAAATGAAGCCCTGCTTGCAGGCCTCTTTTCCTTGCGTCTAGAGTGCCCAACACTTACTGTACGAAGGAGGCCTGAAAACCCACTCTCTGGGGCTGCCTTTCCTGCCTGCAAGGTAGAGTGCCTGCCCGGCCGCCTTGGGGCTGAAAGTCACATTGGGCTGGCAAGTGCTTGCTGGGAAGTCAGTTTTCAGGGGCCATGGCCGCTGGCTGCACGTGTACGCCTAGGGCTCCCACACTGCCCGGGAACTTCAAGGCTCCCTGCACACATCTCTTCCATCACGTTTGCTCTATAGCAGAGAGCTCCAGATACTAGGCCTTTCATGACTCGCGAAGTGAGTTGTTCTTGCGTCTGCAGAGCAGCATACTTGCTGTGCGCGAGAGGACTGAAAACCCACTCACTGGGGCTGCCATTCCTCCTTCCAAGAAAGACAGCCTGCTGGCCGCCTTCCGGCTGAGAGTCACATTGGGCTGGGAAGTGCTAGCTGGGAAGTCAGTTTTCAGGTGCCATGGCCGCTGGCTGCACATTTACGGTTAGGGCTCTCGCACTGCCCGGGAACATCCAGAATCCCTCGAAATAGGTTTTCCGTTACGTTTGCTCTGCAGGAGAGTGCTCGCGAGACTAGGCCTTTCTTGACTCGGGAATGAGGCCCTGCTTACGAACCTTTGCACTGGCGTCTGCAGAGCCCAACCCTTGCTGTACGAGGGAGGCGTGAAAACCCACTCTCTGGGGCTGCCTTTCCTCCCTCCAAGGAAGACAGCCAGCCCGGCCGCCTTCGGGTTGAAAGTCACAGTGGGCTGGGAATTGCTAGCTGGGAAGTCAGTTTTCAGGGGCCATGGCCGCTGGCTGCACGTATACGGCTAGGGGTCCCACACTGCCCGGGAGCATCAAGGCTCCCTCAAAACAGCTCTTCCGTCACGTTAGCTCTGCAGGAGAGAGCTCGGGAGACTAGGCCTTTCTTGACTCGCAAAGTGAAGCCCTGCTTGCAGGCCTCTTGTACTTGCGTCTAGAGTGCCCCACACTTGCTGTACCAAGGAGGCCTGAAAACCCACTCTCTGGGGCTGCCTTTCCTGCCGGCAAGGTAGAGTGCCTGCCCGCCCGCCTTCGGGCTGAAGTCACATTGGGCTGGGAAGTGCTAGCTGGGAAGTTAATTTTCAGGGGCCATGGCCGCTGGTTGCACATGTACGCCTAGGGCTCCCACACTGTCCGGGAACTTCAAGGCTCCCTGCACACATCTCTTCCATCACGTTTGCTCTATAGCAGAGAGCACGCGAGACTAGGCCTTTCTTGACTCGCGAAGTGAGGCTCTGCTTTCAGGCCTGTTGTTCTTACGTCTGCAGAGCACCATACTTGCTGTGCGCCAGAGGCCTGAAAACCGACTCTCTGGGGCTGCCTTTCCTCCCTCCAAGGAAGTCAGCCTTCCCGGCCGACTTTCTGGCTGAAACTCACTTCGGGCTCTGAAGTGCTAGTTGAGAAGTCAATTTCAGGGGCAATGGCCGCTGGGTGCACGTGTATGCCTAGGGCTCCAACACTGCTCGGGAACATCAAGGTTTCTTCCACACAGTTCTTCCTTCACGTTTGGTCTGCAGGAGAGAGCTCGCGAAACTAGGCCTTTTTTCACTCGGGAAGTGAGGTGCTACTTTAAGGCCTCTTGAACTTGCGATTGCAGAGCCCCACAGTTGCTGTGCGAGGAAGCCCTGAAAACCCACTCTCTGGGGCTGCCTTTCCTCCCTCCAAGGAAGACAGCCTGCCTGGCCGCCTTCGGGCTGAAAGTCACATTGGGCTGGGAAGTGCTTGCTGGGAAGTCAGTTTTCAGGGGCCATGGCCGCTGGCTGCTCATTTACAGCTAGGGCTCCCACACTGCCCGGGAGCATCAAGGCTCCCTGTACACATCTCTTCCATCACGTTTGCTCTATAGCAGAGAGCTCCAGATACTAGGCCTTTCATGACTCGCGAAGTGAGTTGTTCTTGCGTCTGCAGAGCAGCATACTTGCTGTGCGCGAGAGGCCTGAAAACCCACTCTCTGGGGCTGCCATTCCTCCTTCCAAGGAAGACAGCCTGCTGGCCGCCTTCGGGCTGAAAGTCACATTGGGCTGGGAAGTGCTAGCTGGGAAGTCAGTTTTCAGGGGCCATGGCCGCTGGCTGCACGTATACGGCTAGGGGTCCCACACTGCCAGGGAGCATCAAGGCTCCCTCAAACAGCTCTTCCGTCACGTTAGCTCTGCAGGAGAGAGCTCGCGAGAATAGGCCTTTCTTGACTCGCGAAGTGAGGCCCTGCTTGCAAGCCTCTTATTCTTGCGTCTGCGGAGCACCATACTTACTGTGCTCGGGAGGCCTGGAAACACACTCTCTGGGGCTGCCTTTCCTCCCTCCAAGGAAGGCAGCCTGCCCGGCTGACTTCTGGCTGAAACTCACTTCGGGGTGTGAAGTGCTAGTTGGGAAGTCAGTTTTCAAGGGCAATGGCCGCTGGGTGCACGTGTATGCCTAGGGCTCCAACACTGCCAGAGACATCAACGTTTCTTCCACACAGTTCTTCCTTCACGTTTGGTCTGCAGGAGAGAGCTCGCGAGACTAGGCCTTTCTTGACTCGCAAATGAAGCCCTGCTTGCAGGCCTCTTGTACTTGTGTCTAGAGTGCCCCACACTTACTGTACGAAGGAGGCCTGAAAACCCACTCTCTGGGGCTGCCTTTCCTCCTTCCAAGGAAGTCAGCCTGCCCGGCTGACTTCTGGCTGAAACTCACTTCGGGCTGTGAAGTGCCTAGTTGGGAAGTCAGTTTTCAAGGGCAATGGCCGCTGGGTGCACGTGTATGCCTAGGGCTGCAACACTGCCAGAGACATCAACGTTTCTTCCACACAGTTCTTCCTTCACGTTTGGTCTGCAGGAGAGAGCTCGCGAGACTAGGCCTTTCTTCCCTCGGGAAGTGAGGCCCTGCTTTCAGCCCTCTTCTACTGGCATCTGCAGAGCCCCACACTTGCTGTGCGAGGAAGCCCTGAAAACCAACTCTCAGGAGCTGTCTTTCCTCCTTCCAAGGAAGACAGCCTGCACGGCCGCCTTCAGGCTGAAAGTCACATTGGGCTGGGAAATGCTTGCTGGGAAGTCAGTTTTCAGGGGCCATGGCCGCTGGCTGCACATGTACGCCTAGGGCGCCCACACTGCCCGGGAACTTCAAGGCTCCCTGCACACATCTCTTCCATCACGTTTGCTCTATAGCAGAGAGCTCCAGATACTAGGCCTTTCATGACTCGCGAAGTGAGTTGTTCTTGCGTCTGCAGAGCACCATACTTGCTGTGCGCGAGAGGCCTGAAAACCCACTCTCTGGGGCTGCCTTTCCTCCTTCCAAGGAAGACAGCCTGCTGGCCGCCTTCGGGCTGAAAGTCACATTGGGCTGGGAAGTGCTTGCTTGGAAGTCAGTTTTCAGGGGCCATGGCCGCTGGCTGCACATTTACGGTTAGGGCTCCCGCACTGCCCGGGAACATCAAGAATCCCTCGAAATAGGTTTTCCGTTACGTTTGCTCTGCAGGAGAGTGCTCGCGAGACTAGGCCTTTCTTGACTCGGGAATGAGGCCCTGCTTACGGACCTTTGCACTGGCGTCTGCAGAGCCCCACCCTTGCTGTGCGAGGGAGGCCTGAAAACCCACTCTCTGGGGCTGCCTTTCCTCCCTCCAAGGAAGACAGCCAGCCCGGCCGCCTTCGGGTTGAAAGTCACAGTGGGCTGGGAATTGCTAGCTGGGAAGTCAGTTTTCAGGGGCCATGGCCGCTGGCTGCTCATTTACAGCTAGGGCTCCCACACTGCCCGGGAGCATCAAGGCTCCCTCAAAACAGCTCCTCCGTCACGTTAGCTCTGCAGGAGAGAGCTCGCGAGACTAGGCCTTTCTTGACTCGCAAATGAAGCCCTGCCTGCAGGCCTCTTGTACTTGCGTCTAGAGTGCCCCACACTTACTGTACGAAGGAGGCCTGAAAACCAACTCTCTGGGACTGGCTTTCCTGCCTGCAAGGTAGAGTGCCTGCCCGGCCGCCTTGGGGCTGAAAGTCACATTGGGCTGGGAAGCGCTTGCTGGGAAGTCGGTTTTCAGGGGCCATGGCCGCTGGCTGCACGATTACCGCTAGGGCTCCCACACTGCCGGGGAGCATCAAGGCTCCCTCAAAATAGCTCTTCAGTCACGTTAGCTCTGCAGGAGAGAGCTCGCGAGACTAGGCCTTTCTTGACTCGCGAAGTGAGGCCCTGCTTGCAGGCCTCTTATTCTTGTGTCTGCGGAGCACCATACTTACTGTGCTCGGGAGGCCTGAAAACCCACTCTCTGGGGCTGCCTTTCCTCCCTCCAAGGAAGTCAGCCTGCCCGGCTGACTTCTGGCTGAAACTCACTTCGGGCTGTGAAGTGCTAGTTGGGAAGTCAGTTTTCAAGGGCAATGGCCGCTGGGTGCACGTGTATGCCTAGGGCTCCAACACTGCCAGGGACATCAAGGTTTCTTCCACACAGTTCTTCTGTCAAGTTAGCTCTGCAGGAGAGAGCTCGCGAGACTAGGCCTTTCTTCACTCGGGAAGTGAGGCCCTGCTTTCAGCCCTCTTCTACTGGCATCTGCAGAGCCCCACACTTGCTGTGCGAGGAAGCCCTGAAAACCAACTCTCAGGAGCTGTCTTTCCTCCTTCCAAGGAAGACAGCCTGCTGGCCGCCTTCGGGCTGAACGTCACATTGGGCTGGGAAGTGCTTGCTGGGAAGTCAGTTTTCAGGGGCCATGGCCGCCGGCTGCACATTTACGGTTAGGGCTCCCGCACTGCCCGGGAACATCAAGAATCCCTCGAAATAGGTTTTCCGTTACGTTTGCTCTGCAGGAGAGTGCTCGCGAGACTAGGCCTTTCTTGACTCGGGAATGAGGCCCTGCTTACGGACCTTTGCACTGGCGTCTGCAGAGCCCCACCCTTGCTGTGCGAGGGAGGCCTGAAAACCCACTCTCTGGGGCTGCCTTTCCTCCCTGCAAGGAAGACAGCCAGCCCGGCCGCCTTCGGGTTGAAAGTCACAGTGGGCTGGGAATTGCTTGCTGGGAAGTCAGTTTTCAGGTGCCATGGCCGCTGGCTGCTCATTTACAGCTAGGGCTCCCACATTGCCCGGGAGCATCAGGACTCCCTCAAAACAGCTCCTCCGTCACGTTAGCTCTGCAGGAGAGAGCACGCGAGACTAGGCCTGTCTTGACTCGCGAAGTGAGGCCCTGCTTGCAGGCCTCTTATTCTTGCGCCTGCAGAGCACCATACTTACTGTGCTCGGGAGGCCTGAAAACCCACTCTCAGGGCCTGCCTTTGCTCCCTCCTAGGCAGTCAGCCTGCCCGGCCGACTTCTGGCTGAAACTCACTTCGGGCTGTGAAGTGCTAGTTGGGAAGTCAGTTTTCAAGGTCAAGGGCCGCTGGGTGCACGTGTATGCCTAGGGCTCCAACACTGCCAGGGACATCAAGGTTTCTTCCACACAGTTCTTCTGTCACGTTAGCTCTGCAGGAGAGAGCTCGCGAGACTAGGCCTTTCTTGACTCGCGAAGTGAGGCCCTGCTTGCAGGCCTCTTATTCTTGTGTCTGCGGAGCACCATACTTACTGTGCTCGGGAGGCCTGAAAACCCACTCTCTGGGGCTGCCTTTCCTCCCTCCAAGGAAGACAGCCAGCCCGGCCGCCTTCGGGTTGAAAGTCACAGCAGGCTGGGATTTGCTAGCTGGGAAGTCAGTTTTCAGGGGCCATGGCCGCTGGCTGCACGTATACGGCTAGGGGTCCCACACTGCCCGAGAGCATCATGGCTCCCTCAAAACAGCTCTTCCGTCACGTTAGCTCTGCAGGAGAGAGCTCGCGAGACTAGGCCTTTCTTGACTCGCAAATGAAGCCCTGCTTGCAGGCCTCTTGTATTTGTGTCTAGAGTGCCCCACACTTACTGTACGAAGGAGGCCTGAAAACCCACTCTCTGGGGCTGCCTTTCCTGCCTGCAAGGTAGAGTGCCTGCCCGGCCGCCTTGGGGCTGAAAGTCACATTGGGCTGGGAAGTGCTTGCTGGGAAGTCAGTTTTCAGGGGCCATGGCCGCTGGCTGCACGTTTACCGTTAGGGCTCCCACACTGCCGGGGAGCATCAAGGCTCCCTCAAAATAGCTCTTCCGTCACGTTAGCTCTGCAGGAGAGAGCTCGCGAGAATAGGCCTTTCTTGACTCGCGAAGTGAGGCCCTGCTTGCAGGCCTCTTATTCTTGCGCCTGCAGAGCACCATACTTACTGTGCTCGGGAGGCCTGAAAACCCACTCTCAGGGGCTGCCTTTGCTCCCTCCTAGGAAGTCAGCCTGCCCGGCCGACTTCTGGCTGAAACTCACTTCGGGCTGTGAAGTGCTAGTTGGGAAGTCAGTTTTCAAGGTCAATGGCCGCTGGGTGCACGTGTATGCCTAGGGCTCCAACACTGCCAGGGACGTCAAGGTTTCTTCCACACAGTTCTTCTGTCACGTTAGCTCTGCAGGAGAGAGCTCTCGAGACTAGGCCTTTCTTGACTCGCGAAGTGAGGCCCTGCTTGCAGGCCTCTTATTCTTGTGTCTGCGGAGCACCATACTTACTGTGCTCGGGAGGCCTGAAAACCCACTCTCTGGGGCTGTCTTTCCTCCCTCCAAGGAAGTCAGCCTGCCCGGCCGACTTCTGGCTGAAACTGACTTCTGGGTGTAAAGTGCTAGTTGGGAAGTCAGTTTTCAAGGGCAATATCCGCTGGGTGCACGTGTATGCCTAGGGGTCCAACACTGCCAGAGACATCAACGTTTCTTCCACACAGTTCTTCCTTCACGTTTGGTCTGCAGGAGAGAGCTCGCGAGACTACGCCTTTCTTCCCTCGGGAAGTGAGGCCCTGCTTTCAGCCCTCTTCTACTGGCATCTGCAGAGCCCCACACTTGCTGTGCGAGGAAGCCCTGAAAACCAACTCTCAGGAGCTGTCTTTCCTCCTTCCAAGGAAGACAGCCTGCACGGCCGCCTTCGGGCTGAAAGTCACATTGGGCTGGGAAGTGCTTGCTGGGAAGTCAGTTTTCAGGGGCCATGGCCGCTGGCTGCACATGTACGCCTAGCGCTCCCACACTGCCCGGGAACTTCAAGGCTCCCTGCACACATCTCTTCCATCACGTTTGCTCTATAGCAGAGAGCTCGCGAGAGTAGGCCTTTCTTGACTCGCGAAGTGAGGCTCTGCTTTCAGGCCTGTTGTTCTTACGTCTGCAGAGCACCATACTTGCTGTGCGCCAGAGGCCTGAAAACCCACTCTGTGGGGCTGCCTTTCCTCCCTCCAAGGAAGTCAGCCTTACCGGCCGACTTCTGGCTGAAACTCACTTCGGGCTGTGAAGTGCTAGTTGGGAAGTCAATTTCAGGGGCAATGGCCGCTGGGTGCACGTGTATGCCTAGGGCTCCAACACTGCTCGGGAACATCATGGTTTCTTCCACACAGTTCTTCCTTCACGTTTGGTCTGCAGGAGAGAGCTCGTGAGACTAGGCCTTTTTTCACTTGGGAAGTGAGGTGCTACTTTAAGGCCTCTTGAACTTGCGTTTGCAAAGCCCCACACTTGCTGTGCGAGGAAGCCCTGAAAACCCACTCTCTGGGGCTGCCTTTCCTCCCTCCAAGGAAGACAGCCTGCCCGGCCGCCTTCGGGCTGAAAGTCACATTGGGCTGGGAAGTGCTTGCTGGGAAGTCAGTTTTCAGGGGCCATGGCCGCTGGCTGCTCATTTACAGCTAGGGCTCCCACACTGCCGGGGAGCATCAAGGCTCCCTCAAAATAGCTCTTCCGTCACGTTAGCTCTGCAGGAGAGAGCTCGCGAGAATAGGCCTTTCTTGACTCGCGAAGTGAGGCCCTGCTTGCAAGCCTCTTATTCTTGCGTCTGCGGAGCACCATACTTACTGTGCTCGGGAGGCCTGGAAACCCACTCTCTGGGGCTGCCTTTCCTCCCTCCAAGGAAGTCAGCCTGCCCGGCCGACTTCTGGCTGAAACTCACTTCGGGGTGTGAAGTGCTAGTTGGGAAGTCAGTTTTCAAGGGCAATGGCCGCTGGGTGCACGTGTATGCCTAGGGCTCCAACACTGCCAGAGACATCAACGTTTCTTCCACACAGTTCTTCCTTCACGTTTGGTCTGCAGGAGAGAGCTCGCGAGACTAGGCCTTTTTTCACTCGGGAAGTGAGGCCCTGCTTTCAGCCCTCTTCTACTGGCATCTGCAGAGCCCCACACTTGCTTTGCGAGGAAGCCCTGAAAACCAACTCTCAGGAGCTGTCTTTCCTCCTTCCAAGGAAGACAGCCTGCACGGCCGCCTTCGGGCTGAAAGTCACATTGGGCTGGGAAGTGCTTGCTGGGAAGTCAGTTTTCAGGGGCCATGGCCGCTGGCTGCACATGTACGCCTAGGGCTCCCACACTGCCCGGGAACTTCAAGGCTCCCTGCACACATCTCTTCCATCTCGTTTGCTCTATAGCACAGAGCTCGCGAGACTAGGCCTTTCTTGACTCGCGAAGTGAGGCTCTGCTTTCAGGCCTGTTGTTCTTACGTCTGCAGAGCACCATACTTGCTGTGCGCGAGAGGCCTGAAAACCCACTCTCTGGGGCTGCCTTTCCTCCTTCCAAGGAAGACAGCCTGCTGGCCGCCTTCGGGCTGAACGTCACATTGGGCTGGGAAGTGCTAGCTGGGAAGTCAGTTTTCAGGTGCCATGGCCGCCTGCTGCACATTTACGGTTAGGGCTCCCACACTGCCCGGGAACATCAAGAATCCCTCGAAATAGGTTTTCCGTTACGTTTGCTCTGCAGGAGAGTGCTCGCGAGACTAGGCCTTTCTTGACTCGGGAATGAGGCCCTGCTTACGGACCTTTGCACTGGCGTCTGCAGAGCCCCACCCTTGCTGTGCGAGGGAGGCCTGAAAACCCACTCTCTGGCGCTGCCTTTCCTCCCTGCAAGGAAGACAGCCAGCCCGGCCGCCTTCGGGTTGAAAGTCACAGTGGGCTGGGAATTGCTTGCTGGGAAGTCAGTTTTCAGGTGCCATGGCCGCTGGCTGCTCATTTACAGCTAGGGCTCCCACATTGCCCGGGAGCATCAGGACTCCCTCAAAACAGCTCCTCCGTCACGATAGCTCTGCAGGAGAGAGCACGCGAGACTAGGCCTGTCTTGACTCGCGAAGTGAGGCCCTGCTTGCAGGCCTCTTATTCTTGCGCCTGCAGAGCACCATACTTACTGTGCTCGGGAGGCCTGAAAACCCACTCTCAGGGGCTGCCTTTGCTCCCTCCTAGGAAGTCAGCCTGCCCGGCCGACTTCTGGCTGAAACTCACTTCGGGGTGTGAAGTGCTAGTTGGGAACTCAGTTTTCAAGGTCAATGGCCGCTGGGTGCACGTGTATGCCTAGGGCTCCAACACTGCCAGGGACATCAAGGTTTCTTCCACACAGTTCTTCTGTCACGTTAGCTCTGCAGGAGAGAGCTCGCGAGACTAGGCCTTTCTTGACTCGCGAAGTGAGGCCCTGCTTGCAGGCCTCTTATTCTTGTGTCTGCGGAGCACCATACTTACTGTGCTCGGGAGGCCTGAAAACCCACTCTCTGGGGCTGCCTTTCCTCCCTCCAAGGAAGTCAGCCTCCCCGGCTGACTTCTGGCTGAAACTCACTTCGGGCTGTGAAGTGCTAGTTGGGAAGTCAGTTTTCAAGGTCAATGGCCGCTGGGTGCACGTGTATGCCTAGGGCTCCAACACTGCCAGGGACATCAAGGTTTCTTCCACACAGTTCTTCTGTCACGTTAGCTCTGCAGGAGAGAGCTCGCGAGACTAGGCCTTTCTTGACTCGCTAAGGGAGGCCCTGCTTGCAGGCCTCTTCTACTGGCATCTGCAGAGCCCCACACTTGCTGTGCGAGGAAGCCCTGAAAACCAACTCTCAGGAGCTGTCTTTCCTCCTTCCAAGGAAGACAGCCTGCACGGCCGCCTTCGGGCTGAAAGTCACATTGGGCTGGGAAGTGCTTGCTGGGAAGTCAGTTTTCAGTGGCCATGTCCGCTGGCTGCACATGTACGCCTAGGGCTCCCACACTGCCCGGGAACTTCAAGGCTCCCTGCACACATCTCTTCCATCACGTTTGCTCTATAGCAGAGAGCTCCAAATACTAGGCCTTTCATGACTCGCGAAGTGAGTTGTTCTTGCGTCTGCAGAGCAGCATAATTGCTGTGCGCGAGAGGCCTGAAAACCCACTCTCTGGGGCTGCCTTTCCTCCTTCCAAGGAAGACATCCTGCTGGCCGCCTTCGGGCTGAAAGTCACATTGGGCTGGGAAGTGCGAGCTGGGAAGTCAGTTTTCAGGGGCCATGGCCGCTGGCTGCACATTTACGGTTAGGGCTCCCGCACTGCCCGGGAACATCAACAATCCCTCGAAATAGGTTTTCCGTTACGTTTGCTCTGCAGGAGAGTGCTCGCGAGACTAGGCCTTTCTTGACTCGGGAATGAGGCCCTGCTTACGGACCTTTGCACTGGCGTCTGCAGAGCCCCACCCTTGCTGTACGAGGGAGGCCTGAAAACCCACTCTCTGGGGCTGCCTTTCCTCCCTCCAAGGAAGACAGCCAGCCCGGCCGCCTTCGGGTTGAAAGTCACAGTGGGCTGGGAATTGCTAGCTGGGAAGTCAGTTTTCAGGGGCCATGGCCGCTGGCTGCACGTATACGGCTAGGGGTCCCACACTGCCCGGGAGCATCAAGGATCCCCCAAACAGCTCTTCCGTCACGTTAGCTCTGCAGGAGAGAGCTCGGGAGACTAGGCCTTTCTTGACTCGCAAAATGAAGCCCTGCTTGCAGGCCTCTTGTACTTGCGTCTAGTGTGCCCCACACTTGCTGTACCAAGGAGGCCTGAAAACCCACTCTCTGGGGCTGCCTTTCCTGCCGGAAAGGTAGAGTGCCTGCCCGCCCGCCTTCGGGCTGAAGTCACATTGGGCTGGGAAGTGCTAGCTTGGAAGTTAATTTTCAGGGGCCATGGCCGCTGGTTGCACATGTACGCCTAGGGCTCCCACACTGTCCGGGAACTTCAAGGCTCCCTGCACACATCTCTTCCATCACGTTTTCTCTATATCAGAGAGCTCGCGAGACTAGGCCTTTCTTGACTCGCGAAGTGAGGCTCTGCTTTCAGGCCTGTTGTTCTTACGTCTGCAGAGCACCATACTTGCTGTGCCCCAGAGGCCGGAAAACCCACTCTCTGGGGCTGCCTTTCCTCCCTCCAAGGAAGTCAGCCTTCCCGGCCGACTTTCTGGCTGAAACTCACTTCGGGCTGTGAAGTGCTAGTTGAGAAGTCAATTTCAGGGGCAATGGCCGCTGGGTGCAAGTGTATGCCTAGGGCTCCAACACTGCTCGGGAACATCAAGGTTTCTTCCACACAGTTCTTCTTTCACGTTTGGTCTGCAGGAGAGAGCTCGCGAAACTAGGCCTTTTTTCACTCGGGAAGTGAGGTGCTACTTTAAGGCCTCTTGAACTTCCGTTTGCAGAGCCCCACACTTGCTGTGCGAGGAAGCCCTGAAAAACCACTCTCTGGGGCTGCCTTTCCTCCCTCCAAGGAAGACAGCCTGCCCGGCCGCCTTCGGGCTGAAAGTCACATTGGGCTGGGAAGTGCTAGCTGGGAAGTCAATTTTCAGGGGTTATGGCCGCTGTGTGCACATGTACGCCTAGGGCTCCCACACTGCCCGGAAACTTCAAGGCTCCCTGCACACATCGCTTCCATCACGTTTGCTCTATAGCAGAGATCGCCAGATACTAGGCCTTTCATGACTCGCGAAGTGAGGCCCTGCTTGCAGGCCTGTTGTTCTTGCGTCTGCAGAGCACCATCCTTGCTGTGCGCGAGAGGCCTGAAAACCCACTCTCTGGGGCTGCCTTTCCTCCTTCCAAGGAAGACAGCCTGCTGGCCGCCTTCGGGCTGAAAGTCACATTGGGCTGGGAAGTGCTAGCTGGGAAGTCAGTTTTCAGGTGCCATGGCCGCTGGCTGCACATTTACGGTTAGGGCTCCCGCACTGCCCGGGAACATCAAGAATCCCTCGAAATAGGTTTTCCGTTACGTTTGCTCTGCAGGAGAGTGCTCGCGAGACTAGGCCTTTCTTGACTCGGGAATGAGGCCCTGCTTACGGACCTTTGCACTGGCGTCTGGAGAGCCCCACCCTTGCTGTGAGAGGGAGGCCTGAAAACCCACTCTCTGGGGCTGCCTTTCCTCCCTCCAAGGAAGACAGCCAGCCCGGCCGCCTTCGGGTTGAAAGTCACAGTGGGCTGGGAATTGCTAGCTGGGAAGTCAGTTTTCAGGGGCCATGGCCGCTGGCTGCTCATTTACAGCTAGGGCTCCCACACTGCCCGGGAGCATCAAGGCTCCCTCAAAACAGCTCCTCCGTCACGTTAGCTCTGCAGGAGAGAGCTCGCGAGACTAGGCCTTTCTTGACTCGCAAATGAAGCCCTGCCTGCAGGCCTCTTGTACTTGCGTCTAGAGTGCCCCACACTTACTGTACGAAGGAGGCCTGAAAACCAACTCTCTGGGGCTAGCTTTCCTGCCTGCAAGGTAGAGTGCCTGCCCGGCCGCCTTGGGGCTGAAAGTCACATTGGGCTGGGAAGCGCTTGCTGGGAAGTCGGTTTTCAGGGGCCATGGCCGCTGGCTGCACGATTACCGCTAGGGCTCCCACACTGCCGGGGAGCATCAAGGCTCCCTGAAAATAGCTCTTCCGTCACGTTAGCTCCGCAGGAGAGAGCTCGCGAGACTAGGCCTTTCTTGACTCGCGAAGTGAGGCCCTGCTTGCAAGCCTCTTATTCTTGCGTCTGCGGAGCACCATACTTACTGTGCTCGGGAGGCCTGAAAACCCACTCTCTGGGGCTGCCTTTCCTCCCTCCAAGGAAGTCAGCCTGCCCGGCTGACTTCTGGCTGAAACTCACTTCGGGCTGTGAAGTGCTAGTTGGGAAGTCAGTTTTCAAGGGCAATGGCCGCTGGGTGCACGTGTATGCCTAGGGCTCCAACACTGCCAGGGACATCAAGGTTTCTTCCACACAGTTCTTCTGTCACGTTAGCTCTGCAGGAGAGAGCTCGCGAGACTAGGCCTTTCTTGACTCGCGAAGTGAGGCCCTGCTTGCAGGCCTCTTATTCTTGTGTCTGCGGAGCACCATACTTACTGTGCTTGGGAGGCCTGAAAACCCACTCTCTGGGGCTGCCTTTCCTCCCTCCAAGGAAGTCAGCCTGCCCGGCCGACTTCTGGCTGAAACTCACTTCGGGCTGTGAAGTGCTAGCTGGGAAGTCAGTTTTCAGGGGCCATGGCCGCTGGCTGCATGTATACGGCTAGGGGTCCCACACTGCCAGGGAACATCAAAGCTCCCTCAAAACAGCTCTTCCGTCACGTTAGCTCTGCAGGAGAGAGCTCGCGAGACTAGGCCTTTCTTGACTCGCGAAGTGAGGCCTTGCTTGCAGGCCTCTTATTCTTGTGTTTGCGGAGCACCATACTTACTTTGCTCGGGAGGCCTGAAAACCCACTCTCTGGGGCTGCCTTTCCTCCCTCCAAGGAAGACAACCTTCCGGGCCGCCTTCGGGCTGAAAGTGACATTGGGCTGCGAAGTGCTAGCTGGGAAGTCAATTTTCAGGGGTTATGGCCGCTGTGTGCACATGGACGCCTAGGGCTCCCACACTGCCCGGGAACTTCAAGGCTCCCTGCACACATCGCTCCCATCACGATTGCGCTATAGCAGAGAGCGCCGGATACTAGGCCTTTCATGACTCGCGAAGTGAGGCCCTGCTTGCAGGCCTGTTGTTCCTGCGTCTGCAGAGCACCATCCTTGCTGTGCGCGAGAGGTCTAAAAACCAACTCTCTGGGGCTGCCTTTCCTCTTTCCAAGGAAGACAGCCTGCACTGCCGCCTTCAGGCTGAAAGTCACATTGGGCTGGGAAGTGCTAGCTGGGAAGTCAGTTTTCAGGGGCCATGGCCGCTGGCTGCACGTATACGGCTAGGGGTCCCACACTGCCAGGGAGCATCAAGACTCCCTCAAAACAGCTCTTCCGTCACGTTAGCTCTGCAGGAGAGAGCTCGCGAGACTAGGCCTTTCTTGACTCGCAAATGAAGCCCTGCTTGCAGTCCTCTTGTACTTAGGTCTAGAGTGCCCCACACTTACTGTACGAAGGAGGCCTGAAAACCCACTCTCTGGGGCTGCCTTTCCTGCCTGCAAGGTAGAGTGCCTGCCCGGACGCCTTGGGGCTGAAAGTCACATTGGGCTGGGAAGTGCTTGCTGGGAAGTCAGTTTTCAGGGGCCATGGCCGCTGGCTGCACATGTACGCCTAGGGCGCCCACACTGCCCGGGAACTTCAAGGCTCCCTGCACACATCTCTTCCATCACGTTTGCTCTATAGCAGAGAGCTCCAGATACTAGGCCTTTCATGACTCGCGAAGTGAGTTGTTCTTGCGTCTGCAGAGCACCATACTTGCTGTGCGCGAGAGGCCTGAAAACCCACTCTCTGGGGCTGCCTGTCCTCCTTCCAAGGAAGACAGCCTGCTGGCCGCCTTCGGGCTGAAAGTCACATTGGGCTGGGAAGTGCTAGCTGGGAAGTCAGTTTTCAGGTGCCATGGCCGCTGGCTGCACATTTACGGTTAGGGCTCCCTCTCTGCCCGGGAACATCAAGAATCCCTCGAAATAGGTTTTCCGTTACGTTTGCTCTGCAGGAGAGTGCTCGCGAGACTAGGCCTTTCTTGACTCGGGAATGAGGCCCTGCTTACGGACCTTTGCACTGGCGTCTGCAGAGCCCCACCCTTGCTGTACCAGGGAGGCCTGAAAACCCACTCTCCGGGGCTGCCTTTCCTCCCTCCAAGGAAGACAGCCAGCCCGGCCGCCTTCGGGTTGAAAGTCACAGTGGGCTGGGAATTGCTAGCTGGGAAGTCAGTTTTCAGGGGCCATGGCCGCTGGCTGCACGTATTCGGCTAGGGGTCCCACACTGCCCGGGAGCATCAAGGCTCCCTCAAAACAGCTCTTCCGTCACGTTAGCTCTGCAGGAGAGAGCTCGCGAGACTAGGCCTTTCTTGACTCGCAAAGTGAAGCCCTGCTTGCAGGCCTCTTGTACTTGCGTCTAGAGTGCCCCACACTTGCTGTACCAAGGAGGCCTGAAAACCCACTCTCTGGGGCTGCCTTTCCTGCCGGCAAGGTAGAGTGCCTGCCCGCCCGCCTTCGGGCTGAAGTCACATTGGGCTGGGAAGTGCTAGCTGGGAAGTTAGTTTTCAGGGGCCATGGCCGCTGGTTGCACATGTACGCCTAGGGCTCCCACACTGTCCGGGAACTTCAAGGCTCCCTGCACACATCTCCTCCATCACGTTTGCTCTATAGCAGAGAGCTCGCGAGACTAGGCCTTTCTTGACTCGCGAAGTGAGGCTCTGCTTTCAGGCCTGTTGTTCTTACGTCTGCAGAGCACCATACTTGCTGTGCGCCAGAGGCCTGAAAACCCACTCTCTGGGGCTGCCTTTCCTCCCTCCAAGGAAGTCAGCCTTCCCGGCCGACTTTCTGGCTGAAACTCACTTCGGGCTGTGAAGTGCTAGTTGAGAAGTCAATTTCAGGGGCAATGGCCGCTGGGTGCACGTGGATGCCTAGGGCTCCAACACTGCTCGGGAACATCAAGGTTTCTTCCACACAGTTCTTCCTTGACGTTTGGTCTGCAGGAGAGTGCTCGCGAAACTAGGCCTTTTTTCACTCGGGAAGTGAGGTGCTACTTTAAGGCCTCTTGAACTTGCGTTTGCAGAGCCCCACACTTGCTGTGCGAGGAAGCCCTGAAAACCCACTCTCTGGGGCTGCCTTTCCTCCCTCCAAGGAAGACAGCCTGCCCGGCCGCCTTCGGGCTGAAAGTCACATTGGGCTGGGAAGTGCTTGCTGGGAAGTCAGTTTTCAGGGGCCATGGCCGCTGGCTGCTCATTTACCGCTACGGCTCCCACACTGCCGGGGAGCATCAAGGCTCCCTCAAAATAGCTCTTCCCTCACGTTAGCTCTGCAGGAGAGAGCTCGCGAGAATAGGCCTTTCTTTACTCGCGAAGGGAGGCCCTGCTTGCAAGCCTCTTATTCTTGCGTCTGCGGAGCACCATACTTACTGTGCTCGGGAGGCCTGAAAACCCACTCTCTGGGGCTGCCTTTCCTCCCTCCAAGGAAGTCAGCCTGCCCGGCTGACTTCTGGCTGAAACTCACTTCGGGCTGTGAAGTGCTAGTTGGGAAGTCAGTTTTCAAGGGCAATGGCCGCTGGGTGCACGTGTATGCCTAGGGCTCCAACACTGCCAGGGACATCAAGGTTTCTTCCACACAGTTCTTCTGTCACGTTAGCTCTGCAGGAGAGAGCTCGCGAGACTAGGCCTTTCTTCACTCGGGAAGTGAGGCCCTGCTTTCAGCCCTCTTCTACTGGCATCTGCAGAGCCCCACACTTGCTGTGCGAGGAAGCCCTGAGAACCAACTCTCAGGAGCTGTCTTTCCTCTTTCCAAGGAAGACAGCCTGCACGGCCGCCTTCGGGCTGAAAGTCACATTGGGCTGGGAAGTCCTTGCTGGGAAGTCAGTTTTCAGGGGCCATGGCCGCTGGCTGCACATGTACGCCTAGGGCTCCCACACTGCCCGGGAACTTCAAGGCTCCCTGCACACATCTCTTCCATCACGTTTGCTCTATAGCTGAGAGCTCCAAATACTAGGCTTTTCATGACTCGCGAAGTGAGTTGTTCTTGCGTCTGCAGTGCAGTATACTTGCTGTGCGCGAGAGGCCTGAAAACCCACTCTCTGGGGCTGCCATTCCTCCTTCCAAGGAAGACAACCTGCTGGCCGCCTTCGGGCTGAAAGTCACATTGGGCTGGGAAGTGCTAGCTGGGAAGTCAGTTTTCAGGAGCCATGGCCGCTGGCTGCACGTATACGGCTAGGGGTCCCACAATGCCAGGGAGCATCAAGGCTCCCTCAAACAGCTCTTCCGTCACGTTAGCTCTGTAGGAGAGAGCTCGCGAGAATAGGCCTTTCTTGACTCGCAAATGAAGCCCTGCTTGCAGGCCTCTTGTACTTGTGTCTAGAGTGCCCCACACTTACTGTACGAAGGAGGCCTGAAAACCCACTCTCTGGGGCTGCCTTTCCTGCCTGCAAGGTAGAGTGCCTGCCCGGCCGCCTTGGGGCTGAAAGTCACATTGGGCTGGGAAGTGCTTGCTGGGATGTCAGTTTTCAGGGTCCATGGCCGCTGGCTGCACGTTTACCGCTAGGGCTCCCACACTGCCGGGGAGCATCAAGGCTCCCTCAAAATAGCTCTTCCGTCACGTTAGCTCTGCAGGAGAGAGCTCGCGAGAATAGGCCTTTCTTGACTTGCGAAGTGAGGCCCTGCTTGCAAGCCTCTTATTCTTGCGTCTGCGGAGCACCATACTTACTGTGCTCGGGAGGCCTGAACACCCACTCTCTGGGGCTGCCTTTCCTCCCTCCAAGGAAGTCAGCCTTCCCGGCCGACTTTCTGGCTGAAACTCACTTCGGGCTGTTAAGTGCTAGTTGGGAAGTCAGTTTTCAAGGGCAATGGCCGCTGGGTGCACGTGTATGCCTAGGGCTCCAACACTGCCAGGGACATCAAGGTTTCTTCCACACAGTTCTTCTGTCACGTTAGCTCTGCAGGAGAGAGCTCGCGAGACTAGGCCTTTCTTCACTCGGGAAGTGAGGCCCTGCTTTCAGCCCTCTTCTACTGGCATCTGCAGAGCCCCACACTTGCTGTGCGAGGAAGCCCTGAAAACCAACTCTCAGGAGCTGTCTTTCCTCCTTCCAAGGAAGACAGCCTGCACGGCCGCCTTCGGGCTGAAAGTCACATTGGGCTGGGAAGTGCTTGCTGGGAAGTCAGTTTTCCGGGGCCATGGCCGCTGGATGCACATGTACGCCTAGGGCTCCAACACTGCCCGGGAACTTCAAGGCTCCCTGCACACATATCTTCCATCACGTTTGCTCTATAGCAGAGAGCTCGCGAGACTAGGCCTTTCTTGACTCGAGAAGTGAGGCTCTGCTTTCAGGCCTGTTGTTCTTACGTCTGCAGAGCACCATACCTGCTGTGCGCCAGAGGCCTGAAAACCGACTCTGTGGGGCTGCCTTTCCTCCCTCCAAGGAAGTCAGCCTTCCCGGCCGACTTTCTGGCTGAAACTCACTTCGGGCTGTGAAGTGCTAGTTGAGAAGTCAATTTCAGGGGCAATGGCCGCTGGGTGCACGTGTATGCCTAGGGCTCCAACACTGCTCGGGAACATCAAGGTTTCTTCCACACAGTTCTTCCTTCACGTTTGGTCTGCAGGAGAGAGCTCGCGAAACTAGGCCTTTTTTCACTCGGGAAGTGAGGTGCTACTTTAAGGCCTCTTGAACATGCGTTTGCAGAGCCCCACACTTGCTGTGCGAGGAAGCTCTGAAAACCCACTCTCTGGGGCTGCCTTTCCTCCCTCCAAGGAAGACAGCCTGCCCGGCCGCCTTCGGGCAGAAAGTCACATTGGGCTGTGAAGTGCTTGCTGGGAAGTCAGTTTTCAGGGGCCATGGCCGCTGGCTGCTCATTTACAGCTAGGGCTCCCACACTGCCGGGGAGCATCAAGCCTCCCTCAAAATAGCTCTTCCGTCACATTAGCTCTGCAGGAGAGAGCTCGCGAGAATAGGCCTTTCTTGACTAGCAAATGAAGCCCTGCTTGCAGGCCTCTTGTACTTGCGTCTAGAGTGCCCCACACTTACTGTACGAAGGAGGCCTGAAAACCCACTCTCTGGGACTACCTTTCCTGCCTGCAAGGTAGAGTGCCTGCCCGGCTGCCTTGGGGCTAAAAGTCACATTGGGCTGGGAAGTGCTTGCTGGGAAGTCAGTTATCAGGGTACATGGCCGCTGGCTGCACGTTTACCGCTAGGGCTCCCACACTGCCAGAGAGCATCAAGGCTCCCTCAAAATAGCTCTTCCGTCACGTTAGCTCTGCAGGAGAGAGCTCGCGACAATAGGCCTTTCTTGACTCGTGAAGTGAGGCCCTGCTTGCAAGCCTCTTATTCTTGCGTCTGCGGAGCATCATACTTACTGTGCTCGGGAGGCCTGAAAACCCACTCTCTGGGGCTGCCTTTCCTCCCTCCAAGGAAGTCAGCCTGCCCGGCCGACTTCTGGCTGAAACTCACTTCGGGCTGTGAAGTGCTAGTTGGGAAGTCAGTTTTCAAGGTCAATGCCCGCTGGGTGCACGTGTATGCCTAGGGCTCTAACACTGCCAGGGACATCAAGGTTTCTTCCACACAGTTCTTCTGTCACGTTAGCTCTGCAGGAGAGAGCTCGCGAGACTAGGCCTTTCTTGACTCGCGAAGTGAGGCCCTGCTTGCAGGCCTCTTATTCTTGTGTCTGCGGAGCACCATACTTACTGTGCTCGGGAGGCCTGAAAACCCACTCTCTGGGGCTGCCTTTCCTCCCTCCAAGGAAGTCAGCCTGCCCGGCTGACTTCTGGCTGAAACTCACTTCGGTCTGTGAAGTGCTAGTTGGGAAGTCAGTTTTCAAGGGCAATGGCCGCTGGCTGCACGTGTATGCCTAGGGCTCCAACACTGCCAGGGACATCAAGGTTTCTTCCACACAGTTCTTCTGTCACGTTAGCTCTGCAGGAGAGAGCTCGCGAGACTAGGCCTTTCTTCACTCGGGAAGTGAGGCCCTGCTTTCAGCCCTCTTCTACTGGCATCTGCAGAGCCCCACACTTGCTGTGCGAGGAAGCCCTGAAAACCAACTCTCAGGAGCTGTCTTTCCTCCTTCCAAGGAAGACAGCCTGCACGGCCGCCTTCGGGCTGAAAGTCACATTGGGCTGGGAAGTGCTTGCTGGGAAGTCAGTTTTCAGGGGCCATGGCCGCTGGCTGCACATGTACGCCTAGCGCTCCCACACTGCCCGGGAACTTCAAGGCTCCCTGCACACATCTCTTCCATCACGTTTGCTCTATAGCAGAGAGCTCCAGATACTAGGCCTTTCATGACTCGCGAAGTGAGTTGTTCTTGCGTCTGCAGAGCAGCATACTTGCTGTGAGCGAGAGGCCTGAAAACCCACTCTCTGGGGCTGCCATTCCTCCTTCCAAGGAAGACAGCCTGCTGGCCGCCTTCAGGCTGAAAGTCACATTGGGCTGGGAAGTGCTTGCTGGGAAGTCAGTTTTCAGGGGCCATGGCTGCTGGCTGCACGTATACGGCTAGGGGTCCCACACTGCCAGGGAGCATCAAGGCTCCCTCAAAACAGCTCTTCCGTCACGTTAGCTCTACAGGAGAGAGCTCGCGAGACTAGGCCTTTCTTGACTAGCAAATGAAGCCCTGTTGCAGGCCTCTTGTACTTGCGTCTAGAGTGCCCCACACTTACTGTACGAAGGAGGCCTGAAAACCCACTCTCTGGGGCTGCCTTTCCTGCCTGCAAGGTAGAATTCCTGCCCGGCCGCCTTGGGGCTGAAAGTCACATTGGGCTGGGAAGTGCTTGCTGGGAAGTCAGTTTTCAGGGGCCATGGCCGCTGGCTGCACGTTTACCGCTAGGGCTCCCACACTGCCGGGGAGCATCAAGGCTCCCTCAAAATAGCTCTTCCGTCACGTTAGCTCTGCAGGAGAGAGCTCGCGAGAATAGGCCTTTCTTGACTCGCGAAGTGAGGCCCTGCTTGCAAGCCTCTTATTCTTGCGTCTGCAGAGCACCATACTTACTGTGCTCGGGAGGCCTGAAAACCCACTCTCTGGGGCTGCCTTTCCTGCCTGCAAGGTAGAATTCCTGCCCGGCCGCCTTGGGGCTGAAAGTCACATTGGGCTGGGAAGTGCTTGCTGGGAAGTCAGTTTTCAGGGGCCATGGCCGCTGGCTGCACGTTTACCGCTAGGGCTCCCACACTGCCGGGGAGCATCAAGGCTCCCTCAAAATAGCTCTTCCATCACGTTAGCTCTGCAGGAGAGAGCTCGCGAGAATAGGCCTTTCTTGACTCGCGAAGTGAGGCCCTGCTTGCAAGCCTCTTATTCTTGCGTCTGCAGAGCACCATACTTACTGTGCTCGGGAGGCCTGAAAACCCACTCTCTGGGGCTGCCTTTCCTCCCTCCAAGGAAGTCAGCCTGCCCGGCTGACTTCTGGCTGAAACTCACTTCGGGCTGTGAAGTGCTAGTTGGGAAGTCAGTTTTCAAGGGCAATGGCCGCTGGCTGCACGTGTATGCCTAGGGCTCCAACACTGCCAGGGACATCAAGGTTTCTTCCACACAGTTCTTCTGTCACGTTAGCTCTGCAGGAGAGAGCTCGCGAGACTAGGCCTTTCTTCACTCGGGAAGTGAGGCCCTGCTTTCAGCCCTCTTCTACTGGCATCTGCAGAGCCCCACACTTGCTGTGCGAGGAAGCCCTGAAAACCAACTCTCAGGAGCTGTCTTTCCTCTTTCCAAGGAAGACAGCCTGCACGGCCGCCTTCGGGTTGAAAGTCACATTGGGCTGGGAAGTGCTTGCTGGGAAGTCAGTTTTCAGGGGCCATGGCCGCTGGCTGCACATGTACGCCTAGGGCTCCCACACTGCCCGGGAACTTCAAGGCTCCCTGCACACATCTCTTCCATCACGTTTGCTCTATAGCAGAGAGCTCGCGAGACTAGGCCTTTCTTGACTCGCGAAGTGAGGCTCTGCTTTCAGGCCTGTTGTTCTTACGTCTGCAGAGCACCATACTTGCTGTGCGCCAGAGGCCTGAAAACCCACTCTGTGGGGCTGCCTTTCCTCCCTCCAAGGAAGTCAGCCTTACCGGCCGATTTCTGGCTGAAACTCACTTCGGGCTGTGAAGTGCTAGTTGGGAAGTCAATTTCAAGGGCAATGGCCGCTGGGTGCACGTGTATGCCTAGGGCTCCAACACTGCTCGGGAACATCATGGTTTCTTCCACACAGTTCTTCCTTCACGTTTGGTCTGCAGGAGAGAGCTCGCGAGACTAGGCCTTTTTTCACTCGGGAAGTGAGGTGCTACTTTAAGGCCTCTTGAACTTGCGTTTGCAAAGCCCCACACTTGCTGTGCGAGGAAGCCCTGAAAACCCACTCTCTGGGGCTGCCTTTCCTCCCTCCAAGGAAGACAGCCTGCCCGGCCGCCTTCGGGCTGAAAGTCACATTGGGCTGGGAAGTGCTTGCTGGGAAGTCAGTTTTCAGGGGCCATGGCCGCTGGCTGCTCATTTACAGCTAGGGCTCCCACACTGCCGGGGAGCATCAAGGCTCCCTCAAAATAGCTCTTCCGTCACGTTAGCTCTGCAGGAGAGAGCTCGCGAGAATAGGCCTTTCTTGACTCGCGAAGTGAGGCCCTGCTTGCAAGCCTCTTATTCTTGCGTCTGCGGAGCACCATACTTACTGTGCTCGGGAGGCCTGGAAACCCACTCTCTGGGGCTGCCTTTCCTCCCTCCAAGGAAGTCAGCCTGCCCGGCTGACTTCTGGCTGAAACTCACTTCGGGCTGTGAAGTGCTAGTTGGGAAGTCAGTTTTCAAGGGCAATGGCCGCTGGGTGCACGTGTATGCCTAGGGCTCCAACACTGCCAGAGACATCAACGTTTCTTCCACACAGTTCTTCCTTCACGTTTGGTCTGCAGGAGAGAGCTCGCGAGACTAGGCCTTTCTTCACTCGGGAAGTGAGGCCCTGCTTTCAGCCCTCTTCTACTGGCATCTGCAGAGCCCCACACTTGCTGTGCGAGGAAGCCCTGAAAACCAACTCTCAGGAGCTGTCTTTCCTCCTTCCAAGGAAGACAGCCTACACGGCCGCCTTCGGGCTGAAAGTCACATTGGGCTGGGAAGTGCTTGCTGGGAAGTCAGTTTTCAGGGGCCATGGCCGCTGGCTGCACATGTACGCCTAGGGCTCCCACACTGCCCGGGAACTTCAAGGCTCCCTGCACATATCTCTTCCATCACGTTTGCCCTATAGCAGAGAGCTCCAGGTACTAGGCCTTTCATGACTCGCGAAGTGAGTTGTTCTTGCGTCTGCAGAGCAGCATACTTGGTGTGCGCGAGAGGCCTGAAAACCCACTCTCTGGGGCTGCCTTTCCTCCTTCCAAGGAAGACAGCCTGCTGGCCGCCTTAGGGCTGAAAGTCACATTGGGCTGGGAAGTGCTAGCTGGGAAGACAGTTTTCAGGGGCCATGGCCGCTGGCTGCACATTTACGGTTAGGGCTCCCGCACTGCCCGGGAACATCAAGAATCCCTCGAAATAGGTTTTCCGTTACGTTTGCTCTGCACGAGAGTGCTCGCGAGAGTAGGCCTTTCTTGACTCGGGAATGAGGCCCTGCTTACAGACCTTTGCACTGGCGTCTGCAGAGCCCCACCCTTGCTGTGCGAGGGAGGCCTGAAAACCCACTCTCTGGGGCTGCCTTTCCTCCCTCCAAGGAAGACAGCCAGCCCGGCCGCCTTCTGGTTGAAAGTCACAGTAGGCTGGGATTTGCTAGCTGGGAAGTCAGTTTTCAGGGGCCATGGCCGCTGGCTGCACGTATACGGCTAGGGGTCCCACACTGCCCGAGAGCATCAAGGCTCCCTCAAAACAGCTCTTCTGTCACGTTAGCTCTGCAGGAGAGAGCTCGCGAGACTAGGCCTTTCTTGACTCGCAAATGAAGCCCTGCTTGCAGGCCTCTTGTATTTGTGTCTAGAGTGCCCTACACTTACTGTACGAAGGAGGCCTGAAAACCCACTCTCTGGGGCTGCCTTTCCTGCCTGCAAGGTAGAGTGCCTGCCCGGCCGCCTTGGGGCTGAAAGTCACATAGGGCTGGGAAGTGCTTGCTGGGAAGTCAGTTTTCAGGGGCCATGGCCGCTGGCTGCACGTTTACCGCTAGGGCTCCCACACTGCCCGGGAGCATCAGGACTCCCTCAAAACAGCTCCTCCGTCACGTTAGCTCTGCAGGAGAGAGCACGCGAGACTAGGCCTGTCTTGACTCGCGAAGTGAGGCGCTGCTTGCAGGCCTCTTATTCTTGCGCCTGCAGAGCACCATACTTACTGTGCTCGGGAGGCCTGAAAACCCACTCTCAGGGGCTGCCTTTGCTCCCTCCTAGGAAGTCAGCCTGCCCGGCCGACTTCTGGCTGAAACTCACTTCGGGCTGTGAAGTGCTAGTTGGGAAGTCAGTTTTCAAGGTCAATGCCCGCTGGGTGCACGTGTATGCCTAGGGCTCCAACACTGCCAGGGACATCAAGGTTTCTTCCACACAGTTCTTCTGTCACGTTAGCTCTGCAGGAGAGAGCTCGCGAGACTAGGCCTTTCTTGACTCGCGAAGTGAGGCCCTGCTTGCAGGCCTCTTATTCTTGTGTCTGCGGAGCACCATACTTACTGTGCTCGGGAGGCCTGAAAACCCACTCTCTGGGGCTGCCTTTCCTCCCTCCAAGGAAGTCAGCCTGCCCGGATGACTTCTGGCTGAAACTCACTTCGGGCTGTGAAGTGCTAGTTGGGAAGTCAGTTTTCAAGGGCAATGGCCGCTGGGTGCACGTGTATGCCTAGGGCTCCAACACTGCCAGGGACATCAAGGTTTCTTCCACACAGTTCTTCTCTCACGTTAGCTCTGCAGGAGAGAGCTCGCGAGACTAGGCCTTTCTTCACTCGGGAAGTGAGGCCCTGCTTTCAGCCCTCTTCTACTGGCATCTGCAGAGCCCCACACTTGCTGTGCGAGGAAGCCCTGAAAACCAACTCTCAGGAGCTGTCTTTCCTCCTTCCAAGGAAGACAGCCTGCACGGCCGCCTTCGGGCTGAAAGTCACATTGGGCTGGGAAGTGCTTGCTGGGTAGTCAGTTTTCAGGGGCCATGGCCGCTGGCTGCACGTATACGGCTAGGGGTCCCACACTGCCCGAGAGCATCAAGGCTCCCTCAAAACAGCTCTTCTGTCACGTTAGCTCTGCAGGAGAGAGCTCGCGAGACTAGGCCTTTCTTGACTCGCAAATGAAGCCCTGCTTGCAGGCCTCTTGTATTTGTGTCTAGAGTGCCCTACACTTACTGTACGAAGGAGGCCTGAAAACCCACTCTCTGGGGCTGCCTTTCCTGCCTGCAAGGTAGAGTGCCTGCCCGGCCGCCTTGGGGCTGAAAGTCACATAGGGCTGGGAAGTGCTTGCTGGGAAGTCAGTTTTCAGGGGCCATGGCCGCTGGCTGCACGTTTACCGCTAAGGCTCCCACACTGCCCGGGAGCATCAGGACTCCCTCAAAACAGCTCCTCCGTCACGTTAGCTCTGCAGGAGAGAGCACGCGAGACTAGGCCTGTCTTGACTCGCGAAGTGAGGCGCTGCTTGCAGGCCTCTTATTCTTGCGCCTGCAGAGCACCATACTTACTGTGCTCGGGAGGCCTGAAAACCCACTCTCAGGGGCTGCCTTTGCTCCCTCCTAGGAAGTCAGCCTGCCCGGCCGACTTCTGGCTGAAACTCACTTCGGGCTATGAAGTGCTAGTTGGGAAGTCAGTTTTCAAGGTCAATGCCCGCTGGGTGCACGTGTATGCCTAGGGCTCCAACACTGCCAGGGACATCAAGGTTTCTTCCACACAGTTCTTCTGTCACGTTAGCTCTGCAGGAGAGAGCTCGCGAGACTAGGCCTTTCTTGACTCGCGAAGTGAGGCCCTGCTTGCAGGCCTCTTATTCTTGTGTCTGCGGAGCACCATACTTACTGTGCTCGGGAGGCCTGAAAACCCACTCTCTGGGGCTGCCTTTCCTCCCTCCAAGGAAGTCAGCCTGCCCGGATGACTTCTGGCTGAAACTCACTTCGGGCTGTGAAGTGCTAGTTGGGAAGTCAGTTTTCAAGGGCAATGGCCGCTGGGTGCACGTGTATGCCTAGGTCTCCAACACTGCCAGGGACATCAAGGTTTCTTCCACACAGTTCTTCTCTAACGTTAGCTCTGCAGGAGAGAGCTCGCGAGACTAGGCCTTTCTTCACTCGGGAAGTGAGGCCCTGCTTTCAGCCCTCTTCTACTGGCATCTGCAGAGCCCCACACTTGCTGTGCGAGGAAGCCCTGAAAACCAACTCTCAGGAGCTGTCTTTCCTCCTTCCAAGGAAGACAGCCTGCACGGCCGCCTTCGGGCTGAAAGTCACATTGGGCTGGGAAGTGCTTGCTGGGAAGTCAGTTTTCAGGGGCCATGGCCGCTGGCTGCACATGTACGCCTAGCGCTCCCACACTGCCCGGGAACTTCAAGGCTCCCTGCACACATCTCTTCCATCACGTTTGCTCTATAGCAGAGAGCTCCAGATACTAGGACTTTCATGACTCGCGAAGTGAGTTGTTCTTGCGTCTGCAGAGCAGCATACTTGCTGTGCGCGAGAGGCCTGAAAACCCACTCTCTGGGGCTGCCATTCCTCCTTCCAAGGAAGACAGCCTGCTGGCCGCCTTCGGGCTGAAAGTCACATTGGGCTGGGAAGTGCTAGCTGGGAAGTCAGTTTTCAGGGGCCATGGCCGCTGGCTGCACATTTACGGTTAGGGCTCCCGCACTGCCCGGGAACATCAAGAATCCCTCGAAATAGGTTTTCCGTTACGTTTGCTCTGCAGGAGAGTGCTCGCGAGACTAGGCCTTTCTTGACTCGGGAATGAGGCCCTGCTTACGGACCTTTGCACTGGCGTCTGCAGAGCCCCACCCTTGCTGTTCGAGGGAGGCCTGAAAACCCACTCTCTGCGGCTTCCTTTCCTCCCTCCAAGGAAGACAGCCAGCCCGGCCGCCTTCGTGTTGAAAGTCACAGTAGGCTGGGATTTGCTAGCTGGGAAGTCAGTTTTCAGGGGCCATGGCCGCTGGCTGCACGTATACGGCTAGGGGTCCCACACTTCCCGAGAGCATCAAGGCTCCCTCAAAACAGCTCTTCCGTAACGTTAGCTCTGCAGGAGAGAGCTCGCGAGACTAGGCCTTTCTTGACTCGCAAATGAAGCCCTGCTTGCAGGCCTCTTGTATTTGTGTCTAGAGTGCCCCACACTTACTGTACGAAGGAGGCCTGAAAACCCACTCTCTGGGGCTGCCTTTCCTGCCTGCAAGGTAGAGTGCCTGCCCGGCCGCCTTGGGGCTGAAAGTCACATTGGGCTGGGAAGTGCTTGCTGGGAAGTCAGTTTTCAGGGGCCATGGCCGCTGGCTGCACGTTTACCGCTAGGGCTCCCACACTGCCGGTGAGCATCAAGGCTCCCTCAAAATAGCTCTTCCGTCACGTTAGCTCTGCAGGAGAGAGCTCGCGAGAATAGGCCTTTCTTGACTCGCGAAGTGAGGCCCTGCTTGCAAGCCTCTTATTCTTGCGTCTGCGGAGCACCATACTTACTGTGCTCGGGAGGCCTGGAAACACACTCTCTGGGGCTGCCTTTCCTCCCTCCAAGGAAGGCAGCCTGCCCGGCTGACTTCTGGCTGAAACTCACTTCGGGCTGTGAAGTGCTAGTTGGGAAGTCAGTTTTCAAGGGCAATGGCCGCTGGCTGCACGTGTATGCCTAGGGCTCCAACACTGCCAGAGACATCAACGTTTCTTCCACACAGTTCTTCCTTCACGTTTGGTCTGCAGGAGAGAGCTCGCGAGACTAGGCCTTTCTTGACTCGCAAATGAAGCCCTGCTTGCAGGCCTCTTGTACTTGTGTCTAGAGTGCCCCACACTTACTGTACGAAGGAGGCCTGAAAACCCACTCTCTGGGGCTGCCTTTCCTCCTTCCAAGGAAGTCAGCCTGCCCGGCTGACTTCTGGCTGAAACTCACTTCGGGCTGTGAAGTGCCTAGTTGGGAAGTCAGTTTTCAAGGGCAATGGCCGCTGGGTGCACGTGTATGCCTAGGGCTGCAACACTGCCAGAGACATCAACGTTTCTTCCACACAGTTCTTCCTTCACGTTTGGTCTGCAGGAGAGAGCTCGCGAGACTAGGCCTTTCTTCCCTCGGGAAGTGAGGCCCTGCTTTCAGCCCTCTTCTACTGGCATCTGCAGAGCCCCACACTTGCTGTGCGAGGAAGCCCTGAAAACCAACTCTCAGGAGCTGTCTTTCCTCCTTCCAAGGAAGACAGCCTGCACGGCCGCCTTCGGGCTGAAAGTCACATTGGGCTGGGAAGTGCTTGCTGGGAAGTCAGTTTTCAGGGGCCATGGCCGCTGGCTGCACATGTACGCCTAGGGCGCCCACACTGCCCGGGAACTTCAAGGCTCCCTGCACACATCTCTTCCATCACGTTTGCTCTATAGCAGAGAGCTCCAGATACTAGGCCTTTCATGACTCGCGAAGTGAGTTGTTCTTGCGTCTGCAGAGCACCATACTTGCTGTGCGCGAGAGGCCTGAAAACCCACTCTCTGGGGCTGCCTTTCCTCCTTCCAAGGAAGACAGCCTGCTGGCCGCCTTCGGGCTGAAAGTCACATTGGGCTGGGAAGTGCTTGCTTGGAAGTCAGTTTTCAGGGGCCATGGCCGCTGGCTGCACATTTACGGTTAGGGCTCCCGCACTGCCCGGGAACATCAAGAATCCCTCGAAATAGGTTTTCCGTTACGTTTGCTCTGCAGGAGAGTGCTCGCGAGACTAGGCCTTTCTTGACTCGGGAATGAGGCCCTGCTTACGGACCTTTGCACTGGCGTCTGGAGAGCCCCACCCTTGCTGTGCGAGGGAGGCCTGAAAACCCACTCTCTGGGGCTGCCTTTCCTCCCTCCAAGGAAGACAGCCAGCCCGGCCGCCTTCGGGTTGAAAGTCACAGTGGGCTGGGAATTGCTAGCTGGGAAGTCAGTTTTCAGGGGCCATGGCCGCTGGCTGCTCATTTACAGCTAGGGCTCCCACACTGCCCGGGAGCATCAAGGCTCCCTCAAAACAGCTCCTCCGTCACGTTAGCTCTGCAGGAGAGAGCTCGCGAGACTAGGCCTTTCTTGACTCGCAAATGAAGCCCTGCCTGCAGGCCTCTTGTACTTGCGTCTAGAGTGCCCCACACTTACTGTACGAAGGAGGCCTGAAAACCAACTCTCTGGGACTGGCTTTCCTGCCTGCAAGGTAGAGTGCCTGCCCGGCCGCCTTGGGGCTGAAAGTCACATTGGGCTGGGAAGCGCTTGCTGGGAAGTCGGTTTTCAGGGGCCATGGCCGCTGGCTGCACGATTACCGCTAGGGCTCCCACACTGCCGGGGAGCATCAAGGCTCCCTCAAAATAGCTCTTCAGTCACGTTAGCTCTGCAGGAGAGAGCTCGCGAGACTAGGCCTTTCTTGACTCGCGAAGTGAGGCCCTGCTTGCAGGCCTCTTATTCTTGTGTCTGCGGAGCACCATACTTACTGTGCTCGGGAGGCCTGAAAACCCACTCTCTGGGGCTGCCTTTCCTCCCTCCAAGGAAGTCAGCCTGCCCGGCTGACTTCTGGCTGAAACTCACTTCGGGCTGTGAAGTGCTAGTTGGGAAGTCAGTTTTCAAGGGCAATGGCCGCTGGGTGCACGTGTATGCCTAGGGCTCCAACACTGCCAGGGACATCAAGGTTTCTTCCACACAGTTCTTCTGTCAAGTTTGCTCTGCAGGAGAGAGCTCGCGAGACTAGGCCTTTCTTCACTCGGGAAGTGAGGCCCTGCTTTCAGCCCTCTTCTACTGGCATCTGCAGAGCCCCACACTTGCTGTGCGAGGAAGCCCTGAAAACCAACTCTCAGGAGCTGTCTTTCCTCCTTCCAAGGAAGACAGCCTGCTGGCCGCCTTCGGGCTGAACGTCACATTGGGCTGGGAAGTGCTTGCTGGGAAGTCAGTTTTCAGGGGCCATGGCCGCCGGCTGCACATTTACGGTTAGGGCTCCCGCACTGCCCGGGAACATCAAGAATCCCTCGAAATAGGTTTTCCGTTACGTTTGCTCTGCAGGAGAGTGCTCGCGAGACTAGGCCTTTCTTGACTCGGGAATGAGGCCCTGCTTACGGACCTTTGCACTGGCGTCTGCAGAGCCCCACCCTTGCTGTGCGAGGGAGGCCTGAAAACCCACTCTCTGGGGCTGCCTTTCCTCCCTGCAAGGAAGACAGCCAGCCCGGCCGCCTTCGGGTTGAAAGTCACAGTGGGCTGGGAATTGCTTGCTGGGAAGTCAGTTTTCAGGTGCCATGGCCGCTGGCTGCTCATTTACAGCTAGGGCTCCCACATTGCCCGGGAGCATCAGGACTCCCTCAAAACAGCTCCTCCGTCACGTTAGCTCTGCAGGAGAGAGCACGCGAGACTAGGCCTGTCTTGACTCGCGAAGTGAGGCCCTGCTTGCAGGCCTCTTATTCTTTCGCCTGCAGAGCACCATACTTACTGTGCTCGGGAGGCCTGAAAACCCACTCTCAGGGCCTGCCTTTGCTCCCTCCTAGGCAGTCAGCCTGCCCGGCCGACTTCTGGCTGAAACTCACTTCGGGCTGTGAAGTGCTAGTTGGGAAGTCAGTTTTCAAGGTCAAGGGCCGCTGGGTGCACGTGTATGCCTAGGGCTCCAACACTGCCAGGGACATCAAGGTTTCTTCCACACAGTTCTTCTGTCACGTTAGCTCTGCAGGAGAGAGCTCGCGAGACTAGGCCTTTCTTGACTCGCGAAGTGAGGCCCTGCTTGCAGGCCTCTTATTCTTGTGTCTGCGGAGCACCATACTTACTGTGCTCGGGAGGCCTGAAAACCCACTCTCTGGGGCTGCCTTTCCTCCCTCCAAGGAAGACAGCCAGCCCGGCCGCCTTCGGGTTGAAAGTCACAGCAGGCTGGGATTTGCTAGCTGGGAGGTCAGTTTTCAGGGGCCATGGCCGCTGGCTGCACGTATACGGCTAGGGGTCCCACACTGCCCGAGAGCATCATGGCTCCCTCAAAACAGCTCTTCCGTCACGTTAGCTCTGCAGGAGAGAGCTCGCGAGACTAGGCCTTTCTTGACTCGCAAATGAAGCCCTGCTTGCAGGCCTCTTGTATTTGTGTCTAGAGTGCCCCACACTTACTGTACGAAGGAGGCCTGAAAACCCACTCTCTGGGGCTGCCTTTCCTGCCTGCAAGGTAGAGTGCCTGCCCGGCCGCCTTGGGGCTGAAAGTCACATTGGGCTGGGAAGTGCTTGCTGGGAAGTCAGTTTTCAGGGGCCATGGCCGCTGGCTGCACGTTTACCGTTAGGGCTCCCACACTGCCGGGGAGCATCAAGGCTCCCTCAAAATAGCTCTTCCGTCACGTTAGCTCTGCAGGAGAGAGCTCGCGAGAATAGGCCTTTCTTGACTCGCGAAGTGAGGCCCTGCTTGCAGGCCTCTTATTCTTGCGCCTGCAGAGCACCATACTTACTGTGCTCGGGAGGCCTGAAAACCCACTCTCAGGGGCTGCCTTTGCTCCCTCCTAGGAAGTCAGCCTGCCCGGCCGACTTCTGGCTGAAACTCACTTCGGGCTGTGAAGTGCTAGTTGGGAAGTCAGTTTTCAAGGTCAATGGCCGCTGGGTGCACGTGTATGCCTAGGGCTCCAACACTGCCAGGGACGTCAAGGTTTCTTCCACACAGTTCTTCTGTCACGTTAGCTCTGCAGGAGAGAGCTCGCGAGACTAGGCCTTTCTTGACTCGCGAAGTGAGGCCCTGCTTGCAGGCCTCTTATTCTTGTGTCTGCGGAGCACCATACTTACTGTGCTCGGGAGGTCTGAAAACCCACTCTCTGGGGCTGTCTTTCCTCCCTCCAAGGAAGTCAGCCTGCCCGGCCGACTTCTGGCTGAAACTGACTTCTGGGTGTAAAGTGCTAGTTGGGAAGTCAGTTTTCAAGGGCAATATCCGCTGGGTGCACGTGTATGCCTAGGGGTCCAACACTGCCAGAGACATCAACGTTTCTTCCACACAGTTCTTCCTTCACGTTTGGTCTGCAGGAGAGAGCTCGCGAGACTACGCCTTTCTTCCCTCGGGAAGTGAGGCCCTGCTTTCAGCCCTCTTCTACTGGCATCTGCAGAGCCCCACACTTGCTGTGCGAGGAAGCCCTGAAAACCAACTCTCAGGAGCTGTCTTTCCTCCTTCCAAGGAAGACAGCCTGCACGGCCGCCTTCGGGCTGAAAGTCACATTGGGCTGGGAAGTGCTTGCTGGGAAGTCAGTTTTCAGGGGCCATGGCCGCTGGCTGCACATGTACGCCTAGCGCTCCCACACTGCCCGGGAACTTCAAGGCTCCCTGCACACATCTCTTCCATCACGTTTGCTCTATAGCAGAGAGCTCTAGATACTAGGCCTTTCATGACTCGCGAAGTGAGTTGTTCTTGCGTCTGCAGAGCAGCATACTTGCTGTGAGCGAGAGGCCTGAAAACCCACTCTCTGGGGCTGCCATTCCTCCTTCCAAGGAAGACAGCCTGCTGGCCGCCTTCAGGCTGAAAGTCACATTGGGCTGGGAAGTGCTTGCTGGGAAGTCAGTTTTCAGGGGCCATGGCCGCTGGCTGCACGTTTACCGCTAGGGCTCCCACACTGCCGGGGAGCATCAAGGCTCCCTCAAAATAGCTCTTCCGTCACGTTAGCTCTGCAGGAGAGAGCTCGCGAGAATAGGCCTTTCTTGACTCGCGAAGTGAGGCCCTCCTTGCAAGCGTCTTATTCTTGCGTCTGCAGAGCACCATACTTACTGTGCTCGGGAGGCCTGAAAACCCACTCTCTGGGGCTGCCTTTCCTCCCTCCAAGGAAGTCAGCCTGCCCGGCTGACTTCTGGCTGAAACTCACTTCGGGCTGTGAAGTGCTAGTTGGGAAGTCAGTTTTCAAGGGCAATGGCCGCTGGCTGCACGTGTATGCCTAGGGCTCCAACACTGCCAGGGACATCAAGGTTTCTTCCACACAGTTCTTCTGTCACGTTAGCTCTGCAGGAGAGAGCTCGCGAGACTAGGCCTTTCTTCACTCGGGAAGTGAGGCCCTGCTTTCAGCCCTCTTCTACTGGCATCTGCAGAGCCCCACACTTGCTGTGCGAGGAAGCCCTGAAAACCAACTCTCAGGAGCTGTCTTTCCTCTTTCCAAGGAAGACAGCCTGCACGGCCGCCTTCGGGTTGAAAGTCACATTGGGCTGGGAAGTGCTTGCTGGGAAGTCAGTTTTCAGGGGCCATGGCCGCTGGCTGCACATGTACGCCTAGGGCTCCCAAACTGCCCGGGAACTTCAAGGCTCCCTGCACACATCTCTTCCATCACGTTTGCTCTATAGCAGAGAGCTCGCGAGACTAGGCCTTTCTTGACTCGCGAAGTGAGGCTCTGCTTTCAGGCCTGTTGTTCTTACGTCTGCAGAGCACCATACTTGCTGTGCGCCAGAGGCCTGAAAACCCACTCTGTGGGGCTGCCTTTCCTCCCTCCAAGGAAGTCAGCCTTACCGGCCGATTTCTGGCTGAAACTCACTTCGGGCTGTGAAGTGCTAGTTGGGAAGTCAATTTCAAGGGCAATGGCCGCTGGGTGCACGTGTATGCCTAGGGCTCCAACACTGCTCGGGAACATCATGGTTTCTTCCACACAGTTCTTCCTTCACGTTTGGTCTGCAGGAGAGAGCTCGCGAGACTAGGCCTTTTTTCACTCGGGAAGTGAGGTGCTACTTTAAGGCCTCTTGAACTTGCGTTTGCAAAGCCCCACACTTGCTGTGCGAGGAAGCCCTGAAAACCCACTCTCTGGGGCTGCCTTTCCTCCCTCCAAGGAAGACAGCCTGCCCGGCCGCCTTCGGGCTGAAAGTCACATTGGGCTGGGAAGTGCTTGCTGGGAAGTCAGTTTTCAGGGGCCATGGCCGCTGGCTGCTCATTTACAGCTAGGGCTCCCACACTGCCGGGGAGCATCAAGGCTCCCTCAAAATAGCTCTTCCGTCACGTTAGCTCTGCAGGAGAGAGCTCGCGAGAATAGGCCTTTCTTGACTCGCGAAGTGAGGCCCTGCTTGCAAGCCTCTTATTCTTGCGTCTGCGGAGCACCATACTTACTGTGCTCGGGAGGCCTGGAAACCCACTCTCTGGGGCTGCCTTTCCTCCCTCCAAGGAAGTCAGCCTGCCCGGCTGACTTCTGGCTGAAACTCACTTCGGGCTGTGAAGTGCTAGTTGGGAAGTCAGTTTTCAAGGGCAATGGCCGCTGGGTGCACGTGTATGCCTAGGGCTCCAACACTGCCAGAGACATCAACGTTTCTTCCACACAGTTCTTCCTTCACGTTTGGTCTGCAGGAGAGAGCTCGCGAGACTAGGCCTTTCTTCACTCGGGAAGTGAGGCCCTGCTTTCAGCCCTCTTCTACTGGCATCTGCAGAGCCCCACACTTGCTGTGCGAGGAAGCCCTGAAAACCAACTCTCAGGAGCTGTCTTTCCTCCTTCCAAGGAAGACAGCCTACACGGCCGCCTTCGGGCTGAAAGTCACATTGGGCTGGGAAGTGCTTGCTGGGAAGTCAGTTTTCAGGGGCCATGGCCGCTGGCTGCACATGTACGCCTAGGGCTCCCACACTGCCCGGGAACTTCAAGGCTCCCTGCACACATCTCTTCCATCACGTTTGCCCTATAGCAGAGAGCTCCAGGTACTAGGCCTTTCATGACTCGCGAAGTGAGTTGTTCTTGCGTCTGCAGAGCAGCATACTTGGTGTGCGCGAGAGGCCTGAAAACCCACTCTCTGGGGCTGCCTTTCCTCCTTCCAAGGAAGACAGCCTGCTGGCCGCCTTAGGGCTGAAAGTCACATTGGGCTGGGAAGTGCTAGCTGGGAAGACAGTTTTCAGGGGCCATGGCCGCTGGCTGCACATTTACGGTTAGGGCTCCCGCACTGCCCGGGAACATCAAGAATCCCTCGAAATAGGTTTTCCGTTACGTTTGCTCTGCAGGAGAGTGCTCGCGAGAGTAGGCCTTTCTTGACTCGGGAATGAGGCCCTGCTTACAGACCTTTGCACTGGCGTCTGCAGAGCCCCACCCTTGCTGTGCGAGGGAGGCCTGAAAACCCACTCTCTGGGGCTGCCTTTCCTCCCTCCAAGGAAGACAGCCAGCCCGGCCGCCTTCGGGTTGAAAGTCACAGTGGGCTGGGAATTGCTAGCTGGGAAGTCAGTTTTCAGGGGCCATGGCCGCTGGCTGCACGTATACGGCTAGGGGTCCCACACTGCCCGAGAGCATCAAGGCTCCCTCAAAACAGCTCTTCTGTCACGTTAGCTCTGCAGGAGAGAGCTCGCGAGACTAGGCCTTTCTTGACTCGCAAATGAAGCCCTGCTTGCAGGCCTCTTGTATTTGTGTCTAGAGTGCCCTACACTTACTGTACGAAGGAGGCCTGAAAACCCACTCTCTGGGGCTGCCTTTCCTGCCTGCAAGGTAGAGTGCCTGCCCGGCCGCCTTGGGGCTGAAAGTCACATAGGGCTGGGAAGTGCTTGCTGGGAAGTCAGTTTTCAGGGGCCATGGCCGCTGGCTGCACGTTTACCGCTAGGGCTCCCACACTGCCCGGGAGCATCAGGACTCCCTCAAAACAGCTCCTCCGTCACGTTAGCTCTGCAGGAGAGAGCACGCGAGACTAGGCCTGTCTTGACTCGCGAAGTGAGGCGCTGCTTGCAGGCCTCTTATTCTTGCGCCTGCAGAGCACCATACTTACTGTGCTCGGGAGGCCTGAAAACCCACTCTCAGAGGCTGCCTTTGCTCCCTCCTAGGAAGTCAGCCTGCCCGGCCGACTTCTGGCTGAAACTCACTTCGGGCTGTGAAGTGCTAGTTGGGAAGTCAGTTTTCAAGGTCAATGGCCGCTGGGTGCACGTGTATGCCTAGGGCTCCAACACTGCCAGGGACGTCAAGGTTTCTTCCACACAGTTCTTCTGTCACGTTAGCTCTGCAGGAGAGAGCTCGCGAGACTAGGCCTTTCTTGACTCGCGAAGTGAGGCCCTGCTTGCAGGCCTCTTATTCTTGTGTCTGCGGAGCACCATACTTACTGTGCTCGGGAGGCCTGAAAACCCACTCTCTGGGGCTGTCTTTCCTCCCTCCAAGGAAGTCAGCCTGCCCGGCCGACTTCTGGCTGAAACTGACTTCTGGGTGTAAAGTGCTAGTTGGGAAGTCAGTTTTCAAGGGCAATATCCGCTGGGTGCACGTGTATGCCTAGGGGTCCAACACTGCCAGAGACATCAACGTTTCTTCCACACAGTTCTTCCTTCACGTTTGGTCTGCAGGAGAGAGCTCGCGTGACTACGCCTTTCTTCCCTCGGGAAGTGAGGCCCTGCTTTCAGCCCTCTTCTACTGGCATCTGCAGAGCCCCACACTTGCTGTGCGAGGAAGCCCTGAAAACCAACTCTCAGGAGCTGTCTTTCCTCCTTCCAAGGAAGACAGCCTGCACGGCCGCCTTCGGGCTGAAAGTCACATTGGGCTGGGAAGTGCTTGCTGGGAAGTCAGTTTTCAGGGGCCATGGCCGCTGGCTGCACATGTACGCCTAGCGCTCCCACACTGCCCGGGAACTTCAAGGCTCCCTGCACACATCTCTTCCATCACGTTTGCTCTATAGCAGAGAGCTCTAGATACTAGGCCTTTCATGACTCGCGAAGTGAGTTGTTCTTGCGTCTGCAGAGCAGCATACTTGCTGTGAGCGAGAGGCCTGAAAACCCACTCTCTGGGGCTGCCATTCCTCCTTCCAAGTAAGACAGCCTGCTGGCCGCCTTCAGGCTGAAAGTCACATTGGGCTGGGAAGTGCTTGCTGGGAAGTCAGTTTTCAGGGGCCATGGCCGCTGGCTGCACGTTTACCGCTAGGGCTCCCACACTGCCGGGGAGCATCAAGGCTCCCTCAAAATAGCTCTTCCGTCACGTTAGCTCTGCAGGAGAGAGCTCGCGAGAATAGGCCTTTCTTGACTCGCGAAGTGAGGCCCTGCTTGCAAGCCTCTTATTCTTGCGTCTGCAGAGCACCATACTTACTGTGCTCGGGAGGCCTGAAAACCCACTCTCTGGGGCTGCCTTTCCTCCCTCCAAGGAAGTCAGCCTGCCCGGCTGACTTCTGGCTGAAACTCACTTCGGGCTGTGAAGTGCTAGTTGGGAAGTCAGTTTTCAAGGGCAATGGCCGCTGGCTGCACGTGTATGCCTAGGGCTCCAACACTGCCAGGGACATCAAGGTTTCTTCCACACAGTTCTTCTGTCACGTTAGCTCTGCAGGAGAGAGCTCGCGAGACTAGGCCTTTCTTCACTCGGGAAGTGAGGCCCTGCTTTCAGCCCTCTTCTACTGGCATCTGCAGAGCCCCACACTTGCTGTGCGAGGAAGCCCTGAAAACCAACTCTCAGGAGCTGTCTTTCCTCTTTCCAAGGAAGACAGCCTGCACGGCCGCCTTCGGGTTGAAAGTCACATTGGGCTGGGAAGTGCTTGCTGGGAAGTCAGTTTTCAGGGGCCATGGCCGCTGGCTGCACATGTACGCCTAGGGCTCCCACACTGCCCGGGAACTTCAAGGCTCCCTGCACACATCTCTTCCATCACGTTTGCTCTATAGCAGAGAGCTCGCGAGACTAGGCCTTTCTTGACTCGCGAAGTGAGGCTCTGCTTTCAGGCCTGTTGTTCTTACGTCTGCAGAGCACCATACTTGCTGTGCGCCAGAGGCCTGAAAACCCACTCTGTGGGGCTGCCTTTCCTCCACCCAAGGAAGTCAGCCTTACCGGCCGATTTCTGGCTGAAACTCACTTCGGGCTGTGAAGTGCTAGTTGGGAAGTCAATTTCAAGGGCAATGGCCGCTGGGTGCACGTGTATGCCTAGGGCTCCAACACTGCTCGGGAACATCATGGTTTCTTCCACACAGTTCTTCCTTCACGTTTGGTCTGCAGGAGAGAGCTCGCGAGACTAGGCCTTTTTTCACTCGGGAAGTGAGGTGCTACTTTAAGGCCTCTTGAACTTGCGTTTGCAAAGCCCCACACTTGCTGTGCGAGGAAGCCCTGAAAACCCACTCTCTGGGGCTGCCTTTCCTCCCTCCAAGGAAGACAGCCTGCCCGGCCGCCTTCGGGCTGAAAGTCACATTGGGCTGGGAAGTGCTTGCTGGGAAGTCAGTTTTCAGGGGCCATGGCCGCTGGCTGCTCATTTACAGCTAGGGCTCCCACACTGCCGGGGAGCATCAAGGCTCCCTCAAAATAGCTCTTCCGTCACGTTAGCTCTGCAGGAGAGAGCTCGCGAGAATAGGCCTTTCTTGACTCGCGAAGTGAGGCCCTGCTTGCAAGCCTCTTATTCTTGCGTCTGCGGAGCACCATACTTACTGTGCTCGGGAGGCCTGGAAACCCACTCTCTGGGGCTGCCTTTCCTCCCTCCAAGGAAGTCAGCCTGCCCGGCTGACTTCTGGCTGAAACTCACTTCGGGCTGTGAAGTGCTAGTTGGGAAGTCAGTTTTCAAGGGCAATGGCCGCTGGGTGCACGTGTATGCCTAGGGCTCCAACACTGCCAGAGACATCAACGTTTCTTCCACACAGTTCTTCCTTCACGTTTGGTCTGCAGGAGAGAGCTCGCGAGACTAGGCCTTTCTTCACTCGGGAAGTGAGGCCCTGCTTTCAGCCCTCTTCTACTGGCATCTGCAGAGCCCCACACTTGCTGTGCGAGGAAGCCCTGAAAACCAACTCTCAGGAGCTGTCTTTCCTCCTTCCAAGGAAGACAGCCTACACGGCCGCCTTCGGGCTGAAAGTCACATTGGGCTGGGAAGTGCTTGCTGGGAAGTCAGTTTTCAGGGGCCATGGCCGCTGGCTGCACATGTACGCCTAGGGCTCCCACACTGCCCGGGAACTTCAAGGCTCCCTGCACACATCTCTTCCATCACGTTTGCCCTATAGCAGAGAGCTCCAGGTACTAGGCCTTTCATGACTCGCGAAGTGAGTTGTTCTTGCGTCTGCAGAGCAGCATACTTGGTGTGCGCGAGAGGCCTGAAAACCCACTCTCTGGGGCTGCCTTTCCTCCTTCCAAGGAAGACAGCCTGCTGGCCGCCTTAGGGCTGAAAGTCACATTGGGCTGGGAAGTGCTAGCTGGGAAGACAGTTTTCAGGGGCCATGGCCGCTGGCTGCACATTTACGGTTAGGGCTCCCGCACTGCCCGGGAACATCAAGAATCCCTCGAAATAGGTTTTCCGTTACGTTTGCTCTGCAGGAGAGTGCTCGCGAGAGTAGGCCTTTCTTGACTCGGGAATGAGGCCCTGCTTACAGACCTTTGCACTGGCGTCTGCAGAGCCCCACCCTTGCTGTGCGAGGGAGGCCTGAAAACCCACTCTCTGGGGCTGCCTTTCCTCCCTCCAAGGAAGACAGCCAGCCCGGCCGCCTTCGGGTTGAAAGTCACAGTGGGCTGGGAATTGCTAGCTGGGAAGTCAGTTTTCAGGGGCCATGGCCGCTGGCTGCACGTATACGGCTAGGGGTCCCACACTGCCCGAGAGCATCAAGGCTCCCTCAAAACAGCTCTTCTGTCACGTTAGCTCTGCAGGAGAGAGCTCGCGAGACTAGGCCTTTCTTGACTCGCAAATGAAGCCCTGCTTGCAGGCCTCTTGTATTTGTGTCTAGAGTGCCCTACACTTACTGTACGAAGGAGGCCTGAAAACCCACTCTCTGGGGCTGCCTTTCCTGCCTGCAAGGTAGAGTGCCTGCCCGGCCGCCTTGGGGCTGAAAGTCACATAGGGCTGGGAAGTGCTTGCTGGGAAGTCAGTTTTCAGGGGCCATGGCCGCTGGCTGCACGTTTACCGCTAGGGCTCCCACACTGCCCGGGAGCATCAGGACTCCCTCAAAACAGCTCCTCCGTCACGTTAGCTCTGCAGGAGAGAGCACGCGAGACTAGGCCTGTCTTGACTCGCGAAGTGAGGCGCTGCTTGCAGGCCTCTTATTCTTGCGCCTGCAGAGCACCATACTTACTGTGCTCGGGAGGCCTGAAAACCCACTCTCAGAGGCTGCCTTTGCTCCCTCCTAGGAAGTCAGCCTGCCCGGCCGACTTCTGGCTGAAACTCACTTCGGGCTGTGAAGTGCTAGTTGGGAAGTCAGTTTTCAAGGTCAATGCCCGCTGGGTGCACGTGTATGCCTAGGGCTCCAACACTGCCAGGGACATCAAGGTTTCTTCCACACAGTTCTTCTGTCACGTTAGCTCTGCAGGAGAGAGCTCGCGAGACTAGGCCTTTCTTGACTCGCGAAGTGAGGCCCTGCTTGCAGGCCTCTTATTCTTGTGTCTGCGGAGCACCATACTTACTGTGCTCGGGAGGCCTGAAAACCCACTCTCTGGGGCTGCCTTTCCTCCCTCCAAGGAAGTCAGCCTGCCCGGATGACTTCTGGCTGAAACTCACTTCGGGCTGTGAAGTGCTAGTTGGGAAGTCAGTTTTCAAGGGCAATGGCCGCTGGGTGCACGTGTATGCCTAGGGCTCCAACACTGCCAGGGACATCAAGGTTTCTTCCACACAGTTCTTCTGTCACGTTAGCTCTGCAGGAGAGAGCTCGCGAGACTAGGCCTTTCTTCACTCGGGAAGTGAGGCCCTGCTTTCAGCCCTCTTCTACTGGCATCTGCAGAGCCCCACACTTGCTGTGCGAGGAAGCCCTGAAAACCAACTCTCAGGAGCTGTCTTTCCTCCTTCCAAGGAAGACAGCCTGCACGGCCGCCTTCGGGCTGAAAGTCACATTGGGCTGGGAAGTGCTTGCTGGGTAGTCAGTTTTCAGGGGCCATGGCCGCTGGCTGCACGTATACGGCTAGGGGTCCCACACTGCCCGAGAGCATCAAGGCTCCCTCAAAACAGCTCTTCTGTCACGTTAGCTCTGCAGGAGAGAGCTCGCGAGACTAGGCCTTTCTTGACTCGCAAATGAAGCCCTGCTTGCAGGCCTCTTGTATTTGTGTCTAGAGTGCCCTACACTTACTGTACGAAGGAGGCCTGAAAACCCACTCTCTGGGGCTGCCTTTCCTGCCTGCAAGGTAGAGTGCCTGCCCGGCCGCCTTGGGGCTGAAAGTCACATAGGGCTGGGAAGTGCTTGCTGGGAAGTCAGTTTTCAGGGGCCATGGCCGCTGGCTGCACGTTTACCGCTAAGGCTCCCACACTGCCCGGGAGCATCAGGACTCCCTCAAAACAGCTCCTCCGTCACGTTAGCTCTGCAGGAGAGAGCACGCGAGACTAGGCCTGTCTTGACTCGCGAAGTGAGGCGCTGCTTGCAGGCCTCTTATTCTTGCGCCTGCAGAGCACCATACTTACTGTGCTCGGGAGGCCTGAAAACCCACTCTCAGGGGCTGCCTTTGCTCCCTCCTAGGAAGTCAGCCTGCCCGGCCGACTTCTGGCTGAAACTCACTTCGGGCTGTGAAGTGCTAGTTGGGAAGTCAGTTTTCAAGGTCAATGCCCGCTGGGTGCACGTGTATGCCTAGGGCTCCAACACTGCCAGGGACATCAAGGTTTCTTCCACACAGTTCTTCTGTAACGTTAGCTCTGCAGGAGAGATCTCGCGAGACTAGGCCTTTCTTGACTCGCGAAGTGAGGCCCTGCTTGCAGGCCTCTTATTCTTGTGTCTGCGGAGCACCATACTTACTGTGCTCGGGAGGCCTGAAAACCCACTCTCTGGGGCTGCCTTTCCTCCCTCCAAGGAAGTCAGCCTGCCCGGATGACTTCTGGCTGAAACTCACTTCGGGCTGTGAAGTGCTAGTTGGGAAGTCAGTTTTCAAGGGCAATGGCCGCTGGGTGCACGTGTATGCCTAGGGCTCCAACACTGCCAGGGACATCAAGGTTTCTTCCACACAGTTCTTCTGTCACGTTAGCTCTGCAGGAGAGAGCTCGCGAGACTAGGCCTTTCTTCACTCGGGAAGTGAGGCCCTGCTTTCAGCCCTCTTCTACTGGCATCTGCAGAGCCCCACACTTGCTGTGCGAGGAAGCCCTGAAAACCAACTCTCAGGAGCTGTCTTTCCTCCTTCCAAGGAAGACAGCCTGCACGGCCGCCTTCGGGCTGAAAGTCACATTGGGCTGGGAAGTGCTTGCTGGGAAGTCAGTTTTCAGGGGCCATGGCCGCTGGCTGCACATGTACGCCTAGCGCTCCCACACTGCCCGGGAAATTCAAGGCTCCCTGCACACATCTCTTCCATCACGTTTGCTCTATAGCAGAGAGCTCCAGATACTAGGACTTTCATGACTCGCGAAGTGAGTTGTTCTTGCGTCTGCAGAGCAGCATACTTGCTGTGCGCGAGAGGCCTGAAAACCCACTCTCTGGGGCTGCCATTCCTCCTTCCAAGGAAGACAGCCTGCTGGCCGCCTTCGGGCTGAAAGTCACATTGGGCTGGGAAGTGCTAGCTGGGAAGTCAGTTTTCAGGGGCCATGGCCGCTGGCTGCACATTTACGGTTAGGGCTCCCGCACTGCCCGGGAACATCAAGAATCCCTCGAAATAGGTTTTCCGTTACGTTTGCTCTGCAGGAGAGTGCTCGCGAGACTAGGCCTTTCTTGACTCGGGAATGAGGCCCTGCTTACGGACCTTTGCACTGGCGTCTGCAGAGCCCCACCCTTGCTGTACGAGGGAGGCCTGAAAACCCACTCTCTGCGGCTGCCTTTCCTCCCTCCAAGGAAGACAGCCAGCCCGGCCGCCTTCGTGTTGAAAGTCACAGTAGGCTGGGATTTGCTAGCTGGGAAGTCAGTTTTCAGGGGCCATGGCCGCTGGCTGCACGTATACGGCTAGGGGTCCCACACTTCCCGAGAGCATCAAGGCTCCCTCAAAACAGCTCTTCCGTAACGTTAGCTCTGCAGGAGAGAGCTCGCGAGACTAGGCCTTTCTTGACTCGCAAATGAAGCCCTGCTTGCAGGCCTCTTGTATTTGTGTCTAGAGTGCCCCACACTTACTGTACGAAGGAGGCCTGAAAACCCACTCTCTGGGGCTGCCTTTCCTGCCTGCAAGGTAGAGTGCCTGCCCGGCCGCCTTGGGGCTGAAAGTCACATTGGGCTGGGAAGTGCTTGCTGGGAAGTCAGTTTTCAGGGGCCATGGCCGCTGGCTGCACGTTTACCGCTAGGGCTCCCACACTGCCGGTGAGCATCAAGGCTCCCTCAAAATAGCTCTTCCGTCACGTTAGCTCTGCAGGAGAGAGCTCGCGAGAATAGGCCTTTCTTGACTCGCGAAGTGAGGCCCTGCTTGCAAGCCTCTTATTCTTGCGTCTGCGGAGCACCATACTTACTGTGCTCGGGAGGCCTGGAAACACACTCTCTGGGGCTGCCTTTCCTCCCTCCAAGGAAGGCAGCCTGCCCGGCTGACTTCTGGCTGAAACTCACTTCGGGGTGTGAAGTGCTAGTTGGGAAGTCAGTTTTCAAGGGCAATGGCCGCTGGGTGCACGTGTATGCCTAGGGCTCCAACACTGCCAGAGACATCAACGTTTCTTCCACACAGTTCTTCCTTCACGTTTGGTCTGCAGGAGAGAGCTCGCGAGACTAGGCCTTTCTTGACTCGCAAATGAAGCCCTGCTTGCAGGCCTCTTGTACTTGTGTCTAGAGTGCCCCACACTTACTGTACGAAGGAGGCCTGAAAACCCACTCTCTGGGGCTGCCTTTCCTCCTTCCAAGGAAGTCAGCCTGCCCGGCTGACTTCTGGCTGAAACTCACTTCGGGCTGTGAAGTGCCTAGTTGGGAAGTCAGTTTTCAAGGGCAATGGCCGCTGGGTGCACGTGTATGCCTAGGGCTGCAACACTGCCAGAGACATCAACGTTTCTTCCACACAGTTCTTCCTTCACGTTTGGTCTGCAGGAGAGAGATCGCGAGACTAGGCCTTTCTTCCCTCGGGAAGTGAGGCCCTGCTTTCAGCCCTCTTCTACTGGCATCTGCAGAGCCCCACACTTGCTGTGCGAGGAAGCCCTGAAAACCAACTCTCAGGAGCTGTCTTTCCTCCTTCCAAGGAAGACAGCCTGCACGGCCGCCTTCAGGCTGAAAGTCACATTGGGCTGGGAAATGCTTGCTGGGAAGTCAGTTTTCAGGGGCCATGGCCGCTGGCTGCACATGTACGCCTAGGGCGCCCACACTGCCCGGGAACTTCAAGGCTCCCTGCACACATCTCTTCCATCACGTTTGCTCTATAGCAGAGAGCTCCAGATACTAGGCCTTTCATGACTCGCGAAGTGAGTTGTTCTTGCGTCTGCAGAGCACCATACTTGCTGTGCGCGAGAGGCCTGAAAACCCACTCTCTGGGGCTGCCTTTCCTCCTTCCAAGGAAGACAGCCTGCTGGCCGCCTTCGGGCTGAAAGTCACATTGGGCTGGGAAGTGCTTGCTTGGAAGTCAGTTTTCAGGGGCCATGGCCGCTGGCTGCACATTTACGGTTAGGGCTCCCGCACTGCCCGGGAACATCAAGAATCCCTCGAAATAGGTTTTCCGTTACGTTTGCTCTGCAGGAGAGTGCTCGCGAGACTAGGCCTTTCTTGACTCGGGAATGAGGCCCTGCTTACGGACCTTTGCACTGGCGTCTGCAGAGCCCCACCCTTGCTGTGCGAGGGAGGCCTGAAAACCCACTCTCTGGGGCTGCCTTTCCTCCCTCCAAGGAAGACAGCCAGCCCGGCCGCCTTCGGGTTGAAAGTCACAGTGGGCTGGGAATTGCTAGCTGGGAAGTCAGTTTTCAGGGGCCATGGCCGCTGGCTGCTCATTTACAGCTAGGGCTCCCACACTGCCCGGGAGCATCAAGGCTCCCTCAAAACAGCTCCTCCGTCACGTTAGCTCTGCAGGAGAGAGCTCGCGAGACTAGGCCTTTCTTGACTCGCAAATGAAGCCCTGCCTGCAGGCCTCTTGTACTTGCGTCTAGAGTGCCCCACACTTACTGTACGAAGGAGGCCTGAAAACCAACTCTCTGGGACTGGCTTTCCTGCCTGCAAGGTAGAGTGCCTGCCCGGCCGCCTTGGGGCTGAAAGTCACATTGGGCTGGGAAGCGCTTGCTGGGAAGTCGGTTTTCAGGGGCCATGGCCGCTGGCTGCACGATTACCGCTAGGGCTCCCACACTGCCGGGGAGCATCAAGGCTCCCTCAAAATAGCTCTTCAGTCACGTTAGCTCTGCAGGAGAGAGCTCGCGAGACTAGGCCTTTCTTGACTCGCGAAGTGAGGCCCTGCTTGCAGGCCTCTTATTCTTGTGTCTGCGGAGCACCATACTTACTGTGCTCGGGAGGCCTGAAAACCCACTCTCTGGGGCTGCCTTTCCTCCCTCCAAGGAAGTCAGCCTGCCCGGATGACTTCTGGCTGAAACTCACTTCGGGCTGTGAAGTGCTAGTTGGGAAGTCAGTTTTCAAGGGCAATGGCCGCTGGGTGCACGTGTATGCCTAGGGCTCCAACACTGCCAGGGACATCAAGGTTTCTTCCACACAGTTCTTCTGTCAAGTTAGCTCTGCAGGAGAGAGCTCGCGAGACTAGGCCTTTCTTCACTCGGGAAGTGAGGCCCTGCTTTCAGCCCTCTTCTACTGGCATCTGCAGAGCCCCACACTTGCTGTGCGAGGAAGCCCTGAAAACCAACTCTCAGGAGCTGTCTTTCCTCCTTCCAAGGAAGACAGCCTGCTGGCCGCCTTCGGGCTGAACGTCACATTGGGCTGGGAAGTGCTTGCTGGGAAGTCAGTTTTCAGGGGCCATGGCCGCCGGCTGCACATTTACGGTTAGGGCTCCCGCACTGCCCGGGAACATCAAGAATCCCTCGAAATAGGTTTTCCGTTACGTTTGCTCTGCAGGAGAGTGCTCGCGAGACTAGGCCTTTCTTGACTCGGGAATGAGGCCCTGCTTACGGACCTTTGCACTGGCGTCTGCAGAGCCCCACCCTTGCTGTGCGAGGGAGGCCTGAAAACCCACTCTCTGGGGCTGCCTTTCCTCCCTGCAAGGAAGACAGCCAGCCCGGCCGCCTTCGGGTTGAAAGTCACAGTGGGCTGGGAATTGCTTGCTGGGAAGTCAGTTTTCAGGTGCCATGGCCGCTGGCTGCTCATTTACAGCTAGGGCTCCCACATTGCCCGGGAGCATCAGGACTCCCTCAAAACAGCTCCTCCGTCACGTTAGCTCTGCAGGAGAGAGCACGCGAGACTAGGCCTGTCTTGACTCGCGAAGTGAGGCCCTGCTTGCAGGCCTCTTATTCTTGCGCCTGCAGAGCACCATACTTACTGTGCTCGGGAGGCCTGAAAACCCACTCTCAGGGCCTGCCTTTGCTCCCTCCTAGGCAGTCAGCCTGCCCGGCCGACTTCTGGCTGAAACTCACTTCGGGCTGTGAAGTGCTAGTTGGGAAGTCAGTTTTCAAGGTCAAGGGCCGCTGGGTGCACGTGTATGCCTAGGGCTCCAACACTGCCAGGGACATCAAGGTTTCTTCCACACAGTTCTTCTGTCACGTTAGCTCTGCAGGAGAGAGCTCGCGAGACTAGGCCTTTCTTGACTCGCGAAGTGAGGCCCTGCTTGCAGGCCTCTTATTCTTGTGTCTGCGGAGCACCATACTTACTGTGCTCGGGAGGCCTGAAAACCCACTCTCTGGGGCTGCCTTTCCTCCCTCCAAGGAAGACAGCCAGCCCGGCCGCCTTCGGGTTGAAAGTCACAGCAGGCTGGGATTTGCTAGCTGGGAAGTCAGTTTTCAGGGGCCATGGCCGCTGGCTGCACGTATACGGCTAGGGGTCCCACACTGCCCGAGAGCATCATGGCTCCCTCAAAACAGCTCTTCCGTCACGTTAGCTCTGCAGGAGAGAGCTCGCGAGACTAGGCCTTTCTTGACTCGCAAATGAAGCCCTGCTTGCAGGCCTCTTGTATTTGTGTCTAGAGTGCCCCACACTTACTGTACGAAGGAGGCCTGAAAACCCACTCTCTGGGGCTGCCTTTCCTGCCTGCAAGGTAGAGTGCCTGCCCGGCCGCCTTGGGGCTGAAAGTCACATTGGGCTGGGAAGTGCTTGCTGGGAAGTCAGTTTTCAGGGGCCATGGCCGCTGGCTGCACGTTTACCGTTAGGGCTCCCACACTGCCGGGGAGCATCAAGGCTCCCTCAAAATAGCTCTTCCGTCACGTTAGCTCTGCAGGAGAGAGCTCGCGAGAATAGGCCTTTCTTGACTCGCGAAGTGAGGCCCTGCTTGCAGGCCTCTTATTCTTGCGCCTGCAGAGCACCATACTTACTGTGCTCGGGAGGCCTGAAAACCCACTCTCAGGGGCTGCCTTTGCTCCCTCCTAGGAAGTCAGCCTGCCCGGCCGACTTCTGGCTGAAACTCACTTCGGGCTGTGAAGTGCTAGTTGGGAAGTCAGTTTTCAAGGTCAATGGCCGCTGGGTGCACGTGTATGCCTAGGGCTCCAACACTGCCAGGGACGTCAAGGTTTCTTCCACACAGTTCTTCTGTCACGTTAGCTCTGCAGGAGAGAGCTCTCGAGACTAGGCCTTTCTTGACTCGCGAAGTGAGGCCCTGCTTGCAGGCCTCTTATTCTTGTGTCTGCGGAGCACCATACTTACTGTGCTCGGGAGGCCTGAAAACCCACTCTCTGGGGCTGTCTTTCCTCCCTCCAAGGAAGTCAGCCTGCCCGGCCGACTTCTGGCTGAAACTGACTTCTGGGTGTAAAGTGCTAGTTGGGAAGTCAGTTTTCAAGGGCAATATCCGCTGGGTGCACGTGTATGCCTAGGGGTCCAACACTGCCAGAGACATCAACGTTTCTTCCACACAGTTCTTCCTTCACGTTTGGTCTGCAGGAGAGAGCTCGCGAGACTACGCCTTTCTTCCCTCGGGAAGTGAGGCCCTGCTTTCAGCCCTCTTCTACTGGCATCTGCAGAGCCCCACACTTGCTGTGCGAGGAAGCCCTGAAAACCAACTCTCAGGAGCTGTCTTTCCTCCTACCAAGGAAGACAGCCTGCACGGCCGCCTTCGGGCTGAAAGTCACATTGGGCTGGGAAGTGCTTGCTGGGAAGTCAGTTTTCAGGGGCCATGGCCGCTGGCTGCACATGTACGCCTAGCGCTCCCACACTGCCCGGGAACTTCAAGGCTCCCTGCACACATCTCTTCCATCACGTTTGCTCTATAGCAGAGAGCTCGCGAGAGTAGGCCTTTCTTGACTCGCGAAGTGAGGCTCTGCTTTCAGGCCTGTTGTTCTTACGTCTGCAGAGCACCATACTTGCTGTGCGCCAGAGGCCTGAAAACCCACTCTGTGGGGCTGCCTTTCCTCCCTCCAAGGAAGTCAGCCTTACCGGCCGACTTCTGGCTGAAACTCACTTCGGGCTGTGAAGTGCTAGTTGGGAAGTCAATTTCAGGGGCAATGGCCGCTGGGTGCACGTGTATGCCTAGGGCTCCAACACTGCTCGGGAACATCATGGTTTCTTCCACACAGTTCTTCCTTCACGTTTGGTCTGCAGGAGAGAGCTCGTGAGACTAGGCCTTTTTTCACTTGGGAAGTGAGGTGCTACTTTAAGGCCTCTTGAACTTGCGTTTGCAAAGCCCCACACTTGCTGTGCGAGGAAGCCCTGAAAACCCACTCTCTGGGGCTGCCTTTCCTCCCTCCAAGGAAGACAGCCTGCCCGGCCGCCTTCGGGCTGAAAGTCACATTGGGCTGGGAAGTGCTTGCTGGGAAGTCAGTTTTCAGGGGCCATGGCCGCTGGCTGCTCATTTACAGCTAGGGCTCCCACACTGCCGGGGAGCATCAAGGCTCCCTCAAAATAGCTCTTCCGTCACGTTAGCTCTGCAGGAGAGAGCTCGCGAGAATAGGCCTTTCTTGACTCGCGAAGTGAGGCCCTGCTTGCAAGCCTCTTATTCTTGCGTCTGCGGAGCACCATACTTACTGTGCTCGGGAGGCCTGGAAACCCACTCTCTGGGGCTGCCTTTCCTCCCTCCAAGGAAGTCAGCCTGCCCGGCCGACTTCTGGCTGAAACTCACTTCGGGGTGTGAAGTGCTAGTTGGGAAGTCAGTTTTCAAGGGCAATGGCCGCTGGGTGCACGTGTATGCCTAGGGCTCCAACACTGCCAGAGACATCAACGTTTCTTCCACACAGTTCTTCCTTCACGTTTGGTCTGCAGGAGAGAGCTCGCGAGACTAGGCCTTTTTTCACTCGGGAAGTGAGGCCCTGCTTTCAGCCCTCTTCTACTGGCATCTGCAGAGCCCCACACTTGCTTTGCGAGGAAGCCCTGAAAACCAACTCTCAGGAGCTGTCTTTCCTCCTTCCAAGGAAGACAGCCTGCACGGCCGCCTTCGGGCTGAAAGTCACATTGGGCTGGGAAGTGCTTGCTGGGAAGTCAGTTTTCAGGGGCCATGGCCGCTGGCTGCACATGTACGCCTAGGGCTCCCACACTGCCCGGGAACTTCAAGGCTCCCTGCACACATCTCTTCCATCTCGTTTGCTCTATAGCACAGAGCTCGCGAGACTAGGCCTTTCTTGACTCGCGAAGTGAGGCTCTGCTTTCAGGCCTGTTGTTCTTACGTCTGCAGAGCACCATACTTGCTGTGCGCGAGAGGCCTGAAAACCCACTCTCTGGGGCTGCCTTTCCTCCTTCCAAGGAAGACAGCCTGCTGGCCGCCTTCGGGCTGAACGTCACATTGGGCTGGGAAGTGCTAGCTGGGAAGTCAGTTTTCAGGTGCCATGGCCGCCTGCTGCACATTTACGGTTAGGGCTCCCACACTGCCCGGGAACATCAAGAATCCCTCGAAATAGGTTTTCCGTTACGTTTGCTCTGCAGGAGAGTGCTCGCGAGACTAGGCCTTTCTTGACTCGGGAATGAGGCCCTGCTTACGGACCTTTGCACTGGCGTCTGCAGAGCCCCACCCTTGCTGTGCGAGGGAGGCCTGAAAACCCACTCTCTGGCGCTGCCTTTCCTCCCTGCAAGGAAGACAGCCAGCCCGGCCGCCTTCGGGTTGAAAGTCACAGTGGGCTGGGAATTGCTTGCTGGGAAGTCAGTTTTCAGGTGCCATGGCCGCTGGCTGCTCATTTACAGCTAGGGCTCCCACATTGCCCGGGAGCATCAGGACTCCCTCAAAACAGCTCCTCCGTCACGATAGCTCTGCAGGAGAGAGCACGCGAGACTAGGCCTGTCTTGACTCGCGAAGTGAGGCCCTGCTTGCAGGCCTCTTATTCTTGCGCCTGCAGAGCACCATACTTACTGTGCTCGGGAGGCCTGAAAACCCACTCTCAGGGGCTGCCTTTGCTCCCTCCTAGGAAGTCAGCCTGCCCGGCCGACTTCTGGCTGAAACTCACTTCGGGGTGTGAAGTGCTAGTTGGGAACTCAGTTTTCAAGGTCAATGGCCGCTGGGTGCACGTGTATGCCTAGGGCTCCAACACTGCCAGGGACATCAAGGTTTCTTCCACACAGTTCTTCTGTCACGTTAGCTCTGCAGGAGAGAGCTCGCGAGACTAGGCCTTTCTTGACTCGCGAAGTGAGGCCCTGCTTGCAGGCCTCTTATTCTTGTGTCTGCGGAGCACCATACTTACTGTGCTCGGGAGGCCTGAAAACCCACTCTCTGGGGCTGCCTTTCCTCCCTCCAAGGAAGTCAGCCTCCCCGGCTGACTTCTGGCTGAAACTCACTTCGGGCTGTGAAGTGCTAGTTGGGAAGTCAGTTTTCAAGGTCAATGGCTGCTGGGTGCACGTGTATGCCTAGGGCTCCAACACTGCCAGGGACATCAAGGTTTCTTCCACACAGTTCTTCTGTCACGTTAGCTCTGCAGGAGAGAGCTCGCGAGACTAGGCCTTTCTTGACTCGCTAAGGGAGGCCCTGCTTGCAGGCCTCTTCTACTGGCATCTGCAGAGCCCCACACTTGCTGTGCGAGGAAGCCCTGAAAACCAACTCTCAGGAGCTGTCTTTCCTCCTTCCAAGGAAGACAGCCTGCACGGCCGCCTTCGGGCTGAAACTTCAAGGCTCCCTGCACACATCTCTTCCATCACGTTTGCTCTATAGCAGAGAGCTCCAAATACTAGGCCTTTCATGACTCGCGAAGTGAGTTGTTCTTGCGTCTGCAGAGCAGCATAATTGCTGTGCGCGAGAGGCCTGAAAACCCACTCTCTGGGGCTGCCTTTCCTCCTTCCAAGGAAGACATCCTGCTGGCCGCCTTCGGGCTGAAAGTCACATTGGGCTGGGAAGTGCGAGCTGGGAAGTCAGTTTTCAGGGGCCATGGCCGCTGGCTGCACATTTACGGTTAGGGCCCCCGCACTGCCCGGGAACATCAACAATCCCTCGAAATAGGTTTTCCGTTACGTTTGCTCTGCAGGAGAGTGCTCGCGAGACTAGGCCTTTCTTGACTCGGGAATGAGGCCCTGCTTACGGACCTTTGCACTGGCGTCTGCAGAGCCCCACCCTTGCTGTACGAGGGAGGCCTGAAAACCCACTCTCTGGGGCTGCCTTTCCTCCCTCCAAGGAAGACAGCCAGCCCGGCCGCCTTCGGGTTGAAAGTCACAGTGGGCTGGGAATTGCTAGCTGGGAAGTCAGTTTTCAGGGGCCATGGCCGCTGGCTGCACGTATACGGCTAGGGGTCCCACACTGCCCGGGAGCATCAAGGATCCCCCAAACAGCTCTTCCGTCACGTTAGCTCTGCAGGAGAGAGCTCGGGAGACTAGGCCTTTCTTGACTCGCAAAATGAAGCCCTGCTTGCAGGCCTCTTGTACTTGCGTCTAGTGTGCCCCACACTTGCTGTACCAAGGAGGCCTGAAAACCCACTCTCTGGGGCTGCCTTTCCTGCCGGAAAGGTAGAGTGCCTGCCCGCCCGCCTTCGGGCTGAAGTCACATTGGGCTGGGAAGTGCTAGCTTGGAAGTTAATTTTCAGGGGCCATGGCCGCTGGTTGCACATGTACGCCTAGGGCTCCCACACTGTCCGGGAACTTCAAGGCTCCCTGCACACATCTCTTCCATCACGTTTTCTCTATATCAGAGAGCTCGCGAGACTAGGCCTTTCTTGACTCGCGAAGTGAGGCTCTGCTTTCAGGCCTGTTGTTCTTACGTCTGCAGAGCACCATACTTGCTGTGCCCCAGAGGCCGGAAAACCCACTCTCTGGGGCTGCCTTTCCTCCCTCCAAGGAAGTCAGCCTTCCCGGCCGACTTTCTGGCTGAAACTCACTTCGGGCTGTGAAGTGCTAGTTGAGAAGTCAATTTCAGGGGCAATGGCCGCTGGGTGCAAGTGTATGCCTAGGGCTCCAACACTGCTCGGGAACATCAAGGTTTCTTCCACACAGTTCTTCTTTCACGTTTGGTCTGCAGGAGAGAGCTCGCGAAACTAGGCCTTTTTTCACTCGGGAAGTGAGGTGCTACTTTAAGGCCTCTTGAACTTCCGTTTGCAGAGCCCCACACTTGCTGTGCGAGGAAGCCCTGAAAAACCACTCTCTGGGGCTGCCTTTCCTCCCTCCAAGGAAGACAGCCTGCCCGGCCGCCTTCGGGCTGAAAGTCACATTGGGCTGGGAAGTGCTAGCTGGGAAGTCAATTTTCAGGGGTTATGGCCGCTGTGTGCACATGTACGCCTAGGGCTCCCACACTGCCCGGAAACTTCAAGGCTCCCTGCACACATCGCTTCCATCACGTTTGCTCTATAGCAGAGATCGCCAGATACTAGGCCTTTCATGACTCGCGAAGTGAGGCCCTGCTTGCAGGCCTGTTGTTCTTGCGTCTGCAGAGCACCATCCTTGCTGTGCGCGAGAGGCCTGAAAACCCACTCTCTGGGGCTGCCTTTCCTCCTTCCAAGGAAGACAGCCTGCTGGCCGCCTTCGGGCTGAAAGTCACATTGGGCTGGGAAGTGCTAGCTGGGAAGTCAGTTTTCAGGTGCCATGGCCGCTGGCTGCACATTTACGGTTAGGGCTCCCGCACTGCCCGGGAACATCAAGAATCCCTCGAAATAGGTTTTCCGTTACGTTTGCTCTGCAGGAGAGTGCTCGCGAGACTAGGCCTTTCTTGACTCGGGAATGAGGCCCTGCTTACGGACCTTTGCACTGGCGTCTGGAGAGCCCCACCCTTGCTGTGAGAGGGAGGCCTGAAAACCCACTCTCTGGGGCTGCCTTTCCTCCCTCCAAGGAAGACAGCCAGCCCGGCCGCCTTCGGGTTGAAAGTCACAGTGGGCTGGGAATTGCTAGCTGGGAAGTCAGTTTTCAGGGGCCATGGCCGCTGGCTGCTCATTTACAGCTAGGGCTCCCACACTGCCCGGGAGCATCAAGGCTCCCTCAAAACAGCTCCTCCGTCACGTTAGCTCTGCAGGAGAGAGCTCGCGAGACTAGGCCTTTCTTGACTCGCAAATGAAGCCCTGCCTGCAGGCCTCTTGTACTTGCGTCTAGAGTGCCCCACACTTACTGTACGAAGGAGGCCTGAAAACCAACTCTCTGGGGCTAGCTTTCCTGCCTGCAAGGTAGAGTGCCTGCCCGGCCGCCTTGGGGCTGAAAGTCACATTGGGCTGGGAAGCGCTTGCTGGGAAGTCGGTTTTCAGGGGCCATGGCCGCTGGCTGCACGATTACCGCTAGGGCTCCCACACTGCCGGGGAGCATCAAGGCTCCCTGAAAATAGCTCTTCCGTCACGTTAGCTCCGCAGGAGAGAGCTCGCGAGACTAGGCCTTTCTTGACTCGCGAAGTGAGGCCCTGCGTGCAGGCCTCTTATTCTTGTGTCTGCGGAGCACCTACTTACTGTGCTCGGGAGGCCTGAAAACCCACTCTCTGGGGCTGCCTTTCCTCCCTCCAAGGAAGTCAGCCTGCACGGCCGACTTCTGGCTGAAACTCACTTCGGGATGTGCAGTGCTAGTTGGGAAGTCAGTTTTCAAGGGCAATGGCCGCTGGGTTCACGTGTATGCCTAGGGCTCCAACACTGCCAGAGACATCAAGGTTTCTTCCCCACAGTTCTTCCTTCACGTTTGGTCTGCAGGAGAGAGCTCGCGAGACTAGGCCTTTCTTCCCTCGGGAAGTGAGGCCCTACTTTCAGCCCTCTTCTACTGGCATCTGCAGAGCCCCACACTTGCTGTGCGAGGAAGCCCTGCAAACCAACTCTCAGGAGCTGTCTTTCTCCTTCCAAGGAAGACAGACTGCACGACCGCCTTCGGGCTGAAAGTCACATTGGGCTGGGAAGTGCTTGCTGGGAAGTCAGTTTTCAGGGGCCATGGCCGCTGGCTGCACATGTACGCCTAGGGCTCCCACACTGCCCGGGAACTTCAAGGCTCCCTGCACACATCTCTTCCATCACGTTTGCTCTATAGCAGAGAGCTCCAGATACTAGGCCTTTCATGACTCGCGAAGTGAGTTGTTCTTGCGTCTGCAGAGCAGCATACTTGCTGTGCGCGAGATGCCTGAAAACCCACTCTCTGGGGCTGCCTTTCCTCCTTCCAAGGAAGACAGCTTGCTGGCCGCCTTCGGGCTGAACGTCACATTGGGCTGGGAAGTGCTAGCTGGGAAGTCAGTTTTCAGGTGCCATGGCCGCTGGCTGCACATTTACGGTTAGGGCTCCCGCAGTGCCCGGGAACATCAAGAATCCCTCGAAATAGGTTTTCTGTTACGTTTGCTCTGCAGGAGAGTGCTCGCGAGACTAGGCTTTTCTTGACTCGGGAATGAGGCCCTGCTTACGGACCTTTCCACTGGCGTCTGCAGAGCCCTACCCTTGCTGTACGAGGGAGGCCTGAAAACCCACTCTCTGGGGCTGCCTTTCCTCCCTCCAAGGAAGACAGCCAGCCCGGCCGCCTTCGTGTTGAAAGTCACAGTGGGCTGGGAATTGCTAGCTGGGAAGTCAGTTTTCAGGGGCCATGGCCGCTGGCTGCACGTATACGGCTAGGGGTCCCACACTGCCCGGGAGCATCAAGGCTCCCTCAAAACAGCTCTTCCGTCATGCTAGCTCTGCAGGAGAGAGCTCGGGAGACTAGGCCTTTCTTGACTCGCAAAGTGAAGGCCTGCTTGCAGGCCTCTTGTACTAGCGTCTAGAGTGCCCAACACTTGCTGTACCAAGGAGGCCTGAAAACCCACTCTCTGGGGCTGCCTTTCCTGCCGGCAAGGTAGAGTGCCTGCCCGCCCGCCTTCGGGCTGAAGTCACATTGGGCTGGGAAGTGCTAGCTGGGAAGTTAATTTTCAGGGGTCATGGCCGCTGGTTGCACATGTACGCCTAGGGCTCCCACACTGTCCGGGAACTTCAAGGCTCCCTGCACACATCTCTTCCATCACGTTTGCTCTATAGCAGAGAGCTCGCGAGACTAGGCCTTTCTTGACTTGCGAAGTGAGGCTCTGCTTTCAGGCCTGTTGTTCTTACGTCTGCAGAGCACCATACTTGCTGTGCGCCAGAGGCCTGAAAACCCACTCTCTGGGGCTGCCTTTCCTCCCTCCAAGGAAGTCAGCCTTCCCGGCCGACTTTCTGGCTGAAACTCACTTCGGGCTGTGAACTGCTAGTTGAGAAGTCAATTTCAGGGGCAATGGCCGCTGGGTGCCCGTGGATGCCTAGGGCTCCAACACTGCTCGGGAACATCAAGGTTTCTTCCACACAGTTCTTCCTTCACGTTTGGTCTGCAGGAGAGAGCTCGCGAAACTAGGCCTTTTTTCACTCGGGAAGTGAGGTGCTACTTTAAGGCCTCTTGAACTTGCGTTTGCAGAGCCCCACACTTGCTGTGCGAGGAAGCCCTGAAAACCCACTCTCTGGGGCTGCCTTTCCTCCCTCCAAGGAAGACAGCCTGCCTGGCCGCCTTCGGGCTGAAAGTCACATTGGGCTGGGAAGTGCTTGCTGGGAAGTCAGTTTTCAGGGGCCATGGCCGCTGGCTGCTCATTTACAGCTAGGGCTCCCACACTGCCCGGGAGCATCAAGGTTCCCTCAAAACAGCTCCTCCGTCAGGTTAGCTCTGCAGGAGAGAGCTCGCGAGACTAGGTCTTTCTTGACTAGCAAATGAAGCCCTGCTTGCAGGCCTCTTGTACTTGCGTCTAGAGTGCCCCACACTTACTGTACGAAGGAGGCCTGAAAACCCACTCTCTGGGGCTGCCTTTCCTGCCTGCAAGGTAGAGTGCCTGCCCGGCCGCCTTGGGGCTGAAAGTCACATTGGGCTGGGAAGTGCTTGCTGGGAAGTCAGTTTTCAGGGGCCATGGCCGCTGGCTGCACGTTTACCGCTAGGGCTCCCACACTGCCGGGGAGCATCAAGGCTCCCTCAAAATAGCTCTTCCGTCACGTTAGCTCTGCAGGAGAGAGCTCGCGAGAATAGGCCTTTCTTGACTCGCGAAGTGAGGCCCTGCTTGCAAGCCTCTTTTCTTGCGTCTGCGGAGCACCATACTTACTGTGCTCGGGAGGCCTGAAAACCCACTCTCTGGGGCTGCCTTTCCTCCCTCCAAGGAAGTCAGCCTGCCCGGCTGACTTCTGGCTGAAACTCACTTCGGGATGTGAAGTGCTAGTTGGGAAGTCAGTTTTCAAGGGCAATGGCCGCTGGGTGCACGTGTATGCCTAGGGCTCCAACACTGCCAGGGACATCAAGGTTTCTTCCACACAGTTCTTCTGTCACGTTAGCTCTGCAGGAGAGAGCTCGCGAGACTAGGCCTTTCTTGACTCGCGAAGTGAGGCCCTGCTTGCAGGCCTCTTATTCTTGTGTCTGCGGAGCACCATACTTACTATGCTCGGGAGGCCTGAAAACCCACTCTCTGGGGCTGCCTTTCCTCCCTCCCAGGAAGTCAGCCTCCCCGGCCGACTTCTGGCTGAAACTCACTTCGGGCTGTAAAGTGCTAGTTGGGAAGTCAGTTTTCAAGGGCAATGGCGGCCGGGTGCACGTGTATGCCTAGGGCTCCAACACTGCCAGAGACATCAAGGTTTCTTCCACACAGTTCTTCCTTCACATTTGGTCTGCAGCAGAGAGCTCGCGAGACTAGGCCTTTCCTCACTCGGGAAGTGAGGCCCTGCTGTCAGCCCTCTTCTACTGGCATTTGCAGAGCCCCACACTTGCTGTGCGAGGAAGCCCTGAAAACCAACTCTCAGGAGCTGTCTTTCCTCCTACCAAGGAAGACAGCCTGCACGGCCGCCTTCGGGCTGAAAGTCACATTGGGCTGGGAAGTTCTTGCTGGGAAGTCAGTTTTCAGGGGCCATGGCCGCTGGCTGCACATGTACGCCTAGGGCTCCCACACTGCCCGGGAACTTCAAGGCTCCCTGCACACATCTCTTCCATCACGTTTGCTCTATAGCAGAGAGCTCCAGATACTAGGCCTTTCATGACTCGCGAAGTGAGTTGTTCTTGCGTCTGCAAAGCAGCATACTTGCTGTGCGCGAGAGGCCTGAAAACCCACTCTCTGGGGCTGCCATTCCTTCTTCCAAGGAAGACAGCCTGCTGGCCGCCTTCGGGCTGAAAGTCACATTGGGCTGGGAAGTGATAGCTGGGAAGTCAGTTTTCAGGGGCCATGGCCGCTGGCTGCACGTATACGGCTAGGGGTCCCACACTGCCAGGGAGGATCAAGGCTCCCTCAAACAGCTCTTCCGTCACGTTAGCTCTGCAGGAGAGAGCTCGCGAGACTAGGCCTTTCTTGACTCGCAAATGAAGCCCTGCTTGCAGGCCTCTTTTCCTTGCGTCTAGAGTGCCCAACACTTACTGTACGAAGGAGGCCTGAAAACCCACTCTCTGGGGCTGCCTTTCCTGCCTGCAAGGTAGAGTGCCTGCCCGGCCGCCTTGGGGCTGAAAGTCACATTGGGCTGGCAAGTGCTTGCTGGGAAGTCAGTTTTCAGGGGCCATGGCCGCTGGCTGCACGTGTACGCCTAGGGCTCCCACACTGCCCGGGAACTTCAAGGCTCCCTGCACACATCTCTTCCATCACGTTTGCTCTATAGCAGAGAGCTCCAGATACTAGGCCTTTCATGACTCGCGAAGTGAGTTGTTCTTGCGTCTGCAGAGCAGCATACTTGCTGTGCGCGAGAGGCCTGAAAACCCACTCTCTGGGGCTGCCATTCCTCCTTCCAAGGAAGACAGCCTGCTGGCCGCCTTCCGGCTGAGAGTCACATTGGGCTGGGAAGTGCTAGCTGGGAAGTCAGTTTTCAGGTGCCATGGCCGCTGGCTGCACATTTACGGTTAGGGCTCTCGCACTGCCCGGGAACATCCAGAATCCCTCGAAATAGGTTTTCCGTTACGTTTGCTCTGCAGGAGAGTGCTCGCGAGACTAGGCCTTTCTTGACTCGGGAATGAGGCCCTGCTTACGAACCTTTGCACTGGCGTCTGCAGAGCCCAACCCTTGCTGTACGAGGGAGGCGTGAAAACCCACTCTCTGGGGCTGCCTTTCCTCCCTCCAAGGAAGACAGCCAGCCCGGCCGCCTTCGGGTTGAAAGTCACAGTGGGCTGGGAATTGCTAGCTGGGAAGTCAGTTTTCAGGGGCCATGGCCGCTGGCTGCACGTATACGGCTAGGGGTCCCACACTGCCCGGGAGCATCAAGGCTCCCTCAAAACAGCTCTTCCGTCACGTTAGCTCTGCAGGAGAGAGCTCGGGAGACTAGGCCTTTCTTGACTCGCAAAGTGAAGCCCTGCTTGCAGGCCTCTTGTACTTGCGTCTAGAGTGCCCCACACTTGCTGTACCAAGGAGGCCTGAAAACCCACTCTCTGGGGCTGCCTTTCCTGCCGGCAAGGTAGAGTGCCTGCCCGCCCGCCTTCGGGCTGAAGTCACATTGGGCTGGGAAGTGCTAGCTGGGAAGTTAATTTTCAGGGGCCATGGCCGCTGGTTGCACATGTACGCCTAGGGCTCCCACACTGTCCGGGAACTTCAAGGCTCCCTGCACACATCTCTTCCATCACGTTTGCTCTATAGCAGAGAGCACGCGAGACTAGGCCTTTCTTGACTCGCGAAGTGAGGCTCTGCTTTCAGGCCTGTTGTTCTTACGTCTGCAGAGCACCATACTTGCTGTGCGCCAGAGGCCTGAAAACCGACTCTCTGGGGCTGCCTTTCCTCCCTCCAAGGAAGTCAGCCTTCCCGGCCGACTTTCTGGCTGAAACTCACTTCGGGCTGTGAAGTGCTAGTTGAGAAGTCAATTTCAGGGGCAATGGCCGCTGGGTGCACGTGTATGCCTAGGGCTCCAACACTGCTCGGGAACATCAAGGTTTCTTCCACACAGTTCTTCCTTCACGTTTGGTCTGCAGGAGAGAGCTCGCGAAACTAGGCCTTTTTTCACTCGGGAAGTGAGGTGCTACTTTAAGGCCTCTTGAACTTGCGATTGCAGAGCCCCACAGTTGCTGTGCGAGGAAGCCCTGAAAACCCACTCTCTGGGGCTGCCTTTCCTCCCTCCAAGGAAGACAGCCTGCCTGGCCGCCTTCGGGCTGAAAGTCACATTGGGCTGGGAAGTGCTTGCTGGGAAGTCAGTTTTCAGGGGCCATGGCCGCTGGCTGCTCATTTACAGCTAGGGCTCCCACACTGCCCGGGAGCATCAAGGCTCCCTCAAAACAGCTCCTCCGTCAGGTTAGCTCTGCAGGAGAGAGCTCGCGAGACTAGGCCTTTCTTGACTAGCAAATGAAGCCTGCTTGCAGGCCTCTTGTACTTGCGTCTAGAGTGCCCCACACTTACTGTACGAAGGAGGCCTGAAAACCCACTCTCTGGGGCTGCCTTTCCTGCCTGCAAGGTAGAGTGCCTGCGCGGCCACCTTGGGGCTAAAAGTCACATTGGGCTGGGAAGTGCTTGCTGGGAAGTCAGTTTTCAGGGGCCATGGCCGCTGGCTGCACGTTTACCGCTAGGGCTCCCACACTGCCGGGGAGCATTAAGGCTCCCTCAAAATAGCTCTTCCGTCACGTTAGCTCTGCAGGAGAGAGCTCGCGAGAATAGGCCTTTCTTGACTCGCGAAGTGAGGCCCTGCTTGCAAGCCTCTTATTCTTGCGTCTGCGGAGCACCATACTTACTGTGCTCGGGAGGCCTGAAAACCCACTCTCTGGGGCTGCCTTTCCTCCCTCCAAGGAAGTCAGCATGCCCGGCTGACTTCTGGCTGAAACTCACTACGGGCTGTGAAGTGCTAGTTGGGAAGTCAGTTTTCAAGGGCAATGGCCGCTGGCTGCACGTGTATGCCTAGGGCTCCAACACTGCCAGGGACATCAAGGTTTCTTCCACACAGTTCTTCTGTCACGTTATCTCTGCAGGAGAGAGCTCGCGAGACTAGGCCTTTCTTGACTCGCGAAGTGAGGCCCTGCTTGCAGGCCTCTTATTCTTGTGTCTGCGGAGCACCATACTTACTGTGCTCGGGAGGCCTGAAAACCCACTCTCTGGGGCTGCCTTTCCTCCCTCCCAGGAAGTCAGCCTCCCCGGCCGACTTCTGGCTGAAACTCACTTCGGGCTGTGAAGTGCTAGTTGGGAAGTCAGTTTTCAAGGGCAATGGCCGCTGGGTGCACGTGTATGCCTAGGGCTCCAACACTGCTAGAGACATCAAGGTTTCTTCCACACAGTTCTTCCTTCACGTTTGGTCTGCAGGAGAGAGCTCGTGAGACTAGGCCTTTCTTCACTCGTAAGTGAGGCCCTGCTTTCAGCCCTCTTCTACTGGCATCTGCAGAGCCCCACACTTGCTGTGCGAGGAAGCCCTGAAAACCACCTCTCAGGAGCTGTCTTTCCTCCTTCCAAGGAAGACAGCCTGCACGGCCGCCTTCGAGCTGAAAGTCACATTGGGCTGGGTGGTGCTTGCTGGGAAGTCAGTTTTCAGGGGCCATGGCTGCTGGCTGCACATGTACGCCTAGGGTTCCCACACTGCCCGGGAACTTCAAGGCTCCCTGTACACATCTCTTCCATCACGTTTGCTCTATAGCAGAGAGCTCCAGATACTAGGCCTTTCATGACTCACGAAGTGAGTTGTTCTTGCGTCTGCAGAGCAGCATACTTGCTGTGCGCGAGAGGCCTGAAAACCCACTCTCTGGGGCTGCCATTCCTCCTTCCAAGGAAGACAGCCTGCTGGCCGCCTTCGGGCTGAAAGTCACATTGGGCTGGGAAGTGCTAGCTGGGAAGTCAGTTTTCAGGGGCCATGGCCGCTGGCTGCACGTATACGGCTAGGGGTCCCACACTGCCAGGGAGCATCAAGGCTCCCTCAAACAGCTCTTCCGTCACGTTAGCTCTGCAGGAGAGAGCTCGCGAGACTAGGCCTTTCTTGACTCGCAAATGAAGCCCTGCTTGCAGGCCTCTTGTCCTTGCGTCTAGAGTGCCCCACACTTACTGTACGAAGGAGGCCTGAAAACCCACTCTCTGGGGCTGCCTTTCCTGCCTGCAAGGTAGAGTGCCTGCCCGGCCGCCTTGGGGCTGAAAGTCACATTGGGCTGGGAAGTGCTTGCTGGGAAGTCAGTTTTCAGGGGCCATGGCCGCTGGCTGCACGTTTACCGCTAGGGCTCCCACACTGCCTGGGAGCATCAAGGCTCCCTCAAAATATCTCTTCGGTCACGTTAGCTCTGCAGGAGAGAGCTCGCGAGAATAGGCCTTTCTTGACTCGCGAAGTGAGGCCCTGCTTGCAAGCCTCTTATTCTTGCGTCTGCGGAGCACCATACTTACTGTGCTGGGGAGGCCTGAAAACCCACTCTCTGGGGCTGCCTTTCCTCCCTCCAAGGAAGTCAGCCTGCCCGGCTGACTTCTGGCTGAAACTCACTTCGGGCTGTGAAGTGCTAGTTGGGAAGTCAGTTTTCAAGGTCAATGGCCGCCGGGTGCACGTGTATGCCTAGGGCTCCAACACTGCCAGGGACATCAAGGTTTCTTCCACACAGTTCTTCTGTCACGTTAGCTCTGCAGGAGAGAGCTCGCGAGACTAGGCCTTTCTTGACTCGCTAAGGGAGGCCCTGCTTGCAGGCCTCTTCTACTGGCATCTGCAGAGCCCCACACTTGCTGTGCGAGGAAGCCCTGAAAACCAACTCTCAGGAGCTGTCTTTCCTCCTTCCAAGGAAGACAGCCTGCACGGCCGCCTTCGGGCTGAAAGTCACATTGGGCTGGGAAGTGCTTGCTGGGAAGTCAGTTTTCAGTGGCCATGTCCGCTGGCTGCACATGTACGCCTAGGGCTCCCACACTGCCCGGGAACTTCAAGGCTCCCTGCACACATCTCTTCCATCACGTTTGCTCTATAGCAGAGAGCTCCAAATACTAGGCCTTTCATGACTCGCGAAGTGAGTTGTTCTTGCGTCTGCAGAGCAGCATAATTGCTGTGCGCGAGAGGCCTGAAAACCCACTCTCTGGGGCTGCCTTTCCTCCTTCCAAGGAAGACATCCTGCTGGCCGCCTTCGGGCTGAAAGTCACATTGGGCTGGGAAGTGCGAGCTGGGAAGTCAGTTTTCAGGGGCCATGGCCGCTGGCTGCACATTTACGGTTAGGGCTCCCGCACTGCCCGGGAACATCAACAATCCCTCGAAATAGGTTTTCCGTTACGTTTGCTCTGCAGGAGAGTGCTCGCGAGACTAGGCCTTTCTTGACTCGGGAATGAGGCCCTGCTTACGGACCTTTGCACTGGCGTCTGCAGAGCCCCACCCTTGCTGTACGAGGGAGGCCTGAAAACCCACTCTCTGGGGCTGCCTTTCCTCCCTCCAAGGAAGACAGCCAGCCCGGCCGCCTTCGGGTTGAAAGTCACAGTGGGCTGGGAATTGCTAGCTGGGAAGTCAGTTTTCAGGGGCCATGGCCGCTGGCTGCACGTATACGGCTAGGGGTCCCACACTGCCCGGGAGCATCAAGGCTCCCCCAAACAGCTCTTCCGTCACGTTAGCTCTGCAGGAGAGAGCTCGGGAGACTAGGCCTTTCTTGACTCGCAAAATGAAGCCCTGCTTGCAGGCCTCTTGTACTTGCGTCTAGTGTGCCCCACACTTGCTGTACCAAGGAGGCCTGAAAACCCACTCTCTGGGGCTGCCTTTCCTGCCGGAAAGGTAGAGTGCCTGCCCGCCCGCCTTCGGGCTGAAGTCACATTGGGCTGGGAAGTGCTAGCTTGGAAGTTAATTTTCAGGGGCCATGGCCGCTGGTTGCACATGTACGCCTAGGGCTCCCACACTGTCCGGGAACTTCAAGGCTCCCTGCACACATCTCTTCCATCACGTTTTCTCTATATCAGAGAGCTCGCGAGACTAGGCCTTTCTTGACTCGCGAAGTGAGGCTCTGCTTTCAGGCCTGTTGTTCTTACGTCTGCAGAGCACCATACTTGCTGTGCCCCAGAGGCCTGAAAACCCACTCTCTGGGGCTGCCTTTCCTCCCTCCAAGGAAGTCAGCCTTCCCGGCCGACTTTCTGGCTGAAACTCACTTCGGGCTGTGAAGTGCTAGTTGAGAAGTCAATTTCAGGGGCAAAGGCCGCTGGGTGCACGTGTATGCCTAGGGCTCCAACACTGCTCGGGAACATCAAGGTTTCTTCCACACAGTTCTTCTTTCACGTTTGGTCTGCAGGAGAGAGCTCGCGAAACTAGGCCTTTTTTCACTCGGGAAGTGAGGTGCTACTTTAAGGCCTCTTGAACTTCCGTTTGCAGAGCCCCACACTTGCTGTGCGAGGAAGCCCTGAAAAACCACTCTCTGGGGCTGCCTTTCCTCCCTCCAAGGAAGACAGCCTGCCCGGCCGCCTTCGGGCTGAAAGTCACATTGGGCTGGGAAGTGCTAGCTGGGAAGTCAATTTTCAGGGGTTATGGCCGCTGTGTGCACATGTACGCCTAGGGCTCCCACACTGCCCGGGAACTTCAAGGCTCCCTGCACACATCGCTTCCATCACGTTTGCTCTATAGCAGAGATCGCCAGATACTAGGCCTTTCATGACTCGCGAAGTGAGGCCCTGCTTGCAGGCCTGTTGTTCTTGCGTCTGCAGAGCACCATCCTTGCTGTGCGCGAGAGGCCTGAAAACCCACTCTCTGGGGCTGCCTTTCCTCCTTCCAAGGAAGACAGCCTGCTGGCCGCCTTCGGGCTGAAAGTCACATTGGGCTGGGAAGTGCTAGCTGGGAAGTCAGTTTTCAGGTGCCATGGCCGCTGGCTGCACATTTACGGTTAGGGCTCCCGCACTGCCCGGGAACATCAAGAATCCCTCGAAATAGGTTTTCCGTTACGTTTGCTCTGCAGGAGAGTGCTCGCGAGACTAGGCCTTTCTTGACTCGGGAATGAGGCCCTGCTTACGGACCTTTGCACTGGCGTCTGGAGAGCCCCACCCTTGCTGTGAGAGGGAGGCCTGAAAACCCACTCTCTGGGGCTGCCTTTCCTCCCTCCAAGGAAGACAGCCAGCCCGGCCGCCTTCGGGTTGAAAGTCACAGTGGGCTGGGAATTGCTAGCTGGGAAGTCAGTTTTCAGGGGCCATGGCCGCTGGCTGCTCATTTACAGCTAGGGCTCCCACACTGCCCGGGAGCATCAAGGCTCCCTCAAAACAGCTCCTCCGTCACGTTAGCTCTGCAGGAGAGAGCTCGCGAGACTAGGCCTTTCTTGACTCGCAAATGAAGCCCTGCCTGCAGGCCTCTTGTACTTGCGTCTAGAGTGCCCCACACTTACTGTACGAAGGAGGCCTGAAAACCAACTCTCTGGGGCTAGCTTTCCTGCCTGCAAGGTAGAGTGCCTGCCCGGCCGCCTTGGGGCTGAAAGTCACATTGGGCTGGGAAGCGCTTGCTGGGAAGTCGGTTTTCAGGGGCCATGGCCGCTGGCTGCACGATTACCGGTAGGGCTCCCACACTGCCGGGGAGCATCAAGGATCCCTGAAAATAGCTCTTCCGTCACGTTAGCTCCGCAGGAGAGAGCTCGCGAGACTAGGCCTTTCTTGACTCGCGAAGTGAGGCCCTGCGTGCAGGCCTCTTATTCTTGTGTCTGCGGAGCACCTACTTACTGTGCTCGGGAGGCCTGAAAACCCACTCTCTGGGGCTGCCTTTCCTCCCTCCAAGGAAGTCAGCCTGCACGGCCGACTTCTGGCTGAAACTCACTTCGGGATGTGCAGTGCTAGTTGGGAAGTCAGTTTTCAAGGGCAATGGCCGCTGGGTTCACGTGTATGCCTAGGGCTCCAACACTGCCAGAGACATCAAGGTTTCTTCCCCACAGTTCTTCCTTCACGTTTGGTCTGCAGGAGAGAGCTCGCGAGACTAGGCCTTTCTTCCCTCGGGAAGTGAGGCCCTACTTTCAGCCCTCTTCTACTGGCATCTGCAGAGCCCCACACTTGCTGTGCGAGGAAGCCCTGCAAACCAACTCTCAGGAGCTGTCTTTCTCCTTCCAAGGAAGACAGCCTGCACGACCGCCTTCGGGCTGAAAGTCACATTGGGCTGGGAAGTGCTTGCTGGGAAGTCAGTTTTCAGGGGCCATGGCCGCTGGCTGCACATGTACGCCTAGGGCTCCCACACTGCCCGGGAACTTCAAGGCTCCCTGCACACATCTCTTCCATCACGTTTGCTCTATAGCAGAGAGCTCCAGATACTAGGCCTTTCATGGCTCGCGAAGTGAGTTGTTCTTGCGTCTGCAGAGCAGCATACTTGCTGTGCGAGAGATGCCTGAAAACCCACTCTCTGGGGCTGCCTTTCCTCCTTCCAAGGAAGACAGCTTGCTGGCCGCCTTCGGGCTGAACGTCACATTGGGCTGGGAAGTGCTAGCTGGGAAGTCAGTTTTCAGGTGCCATGGCCGCTGGCTGCACATTTACGGTTAGGGCTCCCGCAGTGCCCGGGAACATCAAGAATCCCGCGAAATAGGTTTTCTGTTACGTTTGCTCTGCAGGAGAGTGCTCGCGAGACTAGGCTTTTCTTGACTCGGGAATGAGGCCCTGCTTACGGACCTTTCCACTGGCGTCTGCAGAGCCCTACCCTTGCTGTACGAGGGAGGCCTGAAAACCCACTCTCTGGGGCTGCCTTTCCTCCCTCCAAGGAAGACAGCCAGCCCGGCCGCCTTCGTGTTGAAAGTCACAGTGGGCTGGGAATTGCTAGCTGGGAAGTCAGTTTTCAGGGGCCATGGCCGCTGGCTGCACGTATACGGCTAGGGGTCCCACACTGCCCGGGAGCATCAAGGCTCCCTCAAAACAGCTCTTCCGTCATGCTAGCTCTGCAGGAGAGAGCTCGGGAGACTAGGCCTTTCTTGACTCGCAAAGTGAAGGCCTGCTTGCAGGCCTCTTGTACTAGCGTCTAGAGTGCCCAACACTTGCTGTACCAAGGAGGCCTGAAAACCCACTCTCTGGGGCTGCCTTTCCTGCCGGCAAGGTAGAGTGCCTGCCCGCCCGCCTTCGGGCTGAAGTCACATTGTGCTGGGAAGTGCTAGCTGGGAAGTTAATTTTCAGGGGTCATGGCCGCTGGTTGCACATGTACGCCTAGGGCTCCCACACTGTCCGGGAACTTCAAGGCTCCCTGCACACATCTCTTCCATCACGTTTGCTCTATAGCAGAGAGCTCGCGAGACTAGGCCTTTCTTGACTTGCGAAGTGAGGCTCTGCTTTCAGGCCTGTTGTTCTTACGTCTGCAGAGCACCATACTTGCTGTGCGCCAGAGGCCTGAAAACCCACTCTCTGGGGCTGCCTTTCCTCCCTCCAAGGAAGTCAGCCTTCCCGGCCGACTTTCTGGCTGAAACTCACTTCGGGCTGTGAAGTGCTAGTTGAGAAGTCAATTTCAGGGGCAATGGCCGCTGGGTGCCCGTGGATGCCTAGGGCTCCAACACTGCTCGGGAACATCAAGGTTTCTTCCACACAGTTCTTCCTTCACGTTTGGTCTGCAGGAGAGAGCTCGCGAAACTAGGCCTTTTTTCACTCGGGAAGTGAGGTGCTACTTTAAGGCCTCTTGAACTTGCGTTTGCAGAGCCCCACACTTGCTGTGCGAGGAAGCCCTGAAAACCCACTCTCTGGGGCTGCCTTTCCTCCCTCCAAGGAAGACAGCCTGCCTGGCCGCCTTCGGGCTGAAAGTCACATTGGGCTGGGAAGTGCTTGCTGGGAAGTCAGTTTTCAGGGGCCATGGCCGCTGGCTGCTCATTTACAGCTAGGGCTCCCACACTGCCCGGGAGCATCAAGGTTCCCTCAAAACAGCTCCTCCGTCAGGTTAGCTCTGCAGGAGAGAGCTCGCGAGACTAGGCCTTTCTTGACTAGCAAATGAAGCCCTGCTTGCAGGCCTCTTGTACTTGCGTCTAGAGTGCCCCACACTTACTGTACGAAGGAGGCCTGAAAACCCACTCTCTGGGGCTGCCTTTCCTGCCTGCAAGGTAGAGTGCCTGCCCGGCCGCCTTGGGGCTGAAAGTCACATTGGGCTGGGAAGTGCTTGCTGGGAAGTCAGTTTTCAGGGGCCATGGCCGCTGGCTGCACGTTTACCGCTAGGGCTCCCACACTGCCGGGGAGCATCAAGGCTCCCTCAAAATAGCTCTTCCGTCACGTTAGCTCTGCAGGAGAGAGCTCGCGAGAATAGGCCTTTCTTGACTCGCGAAGTGAGGCCCTGCTTGCAAGCCTCTTTTCTTGCGTCTGCGGAGCACCATACTTACTGTGCTCGGGAGGCCTGAAAACCCACTCTCTGGGGCTGCCTTTCCTCCCTCCAAGGAAGTCAGCCTGCCCGGCTGACTTCTGGCTGAAACTCACTTCGGGATGTGAAGTGCTAGTTGGGAAGTCAGTTTTCAAGGGCAATGGCCGCTGGGTGCACGTGTATGCCTAGGGCTCCAACACTGCCAGGGACATCAAGGTTTCTTCCACACAGTTCTTCTGTCACGTTAGCTCTGCAGGAGAGAGCTCGCGAGACTAGGCCTTTCTTGACTCGCGAAGTGAGGCCCTGCTTGCAGGCCTCTTATTCTTGTGTCTGCGGAGCACCATACTTACTATGCTCGGGAGGCCTGAAAACCCACTCTCTGGGGCTGCCTTTCCTCCCTCCCAGGAAGTCAGCCTCCCCGGCCGACTTCTGGCTGAAACTCACTTCGGGCTGTAAAGTGCTAGTTGGGAAGTCAGTTTTCAAGGGCAATGGCGGCCGGGTGCACGTGTATGCCTAGGGCTCCAACACTGCCAGAGACATCAAGGTTTCTTCCACACAGTTCTTCCTTCACATTTGGTCTGCAGCAGAGAGCTCGCGAGACTAGGCCTTTCCTCACTCGGGAAGTGAGGCCCTGCTGTCAGCCCTCTTCTACTGGCATTTGCAGAGCCCCACACTTGCTGTGCGAGGAAGCCCTGAAAACCAACTCTCAGGAGCTGTCTTTCCTCCTACCAAGGAAGACAGCCTGCACGGCCGCCTTCGGGCTGAAAGTGACATTGGGCTGGGAAGTTCTTGCTGGGAAGTCAGTTTTCAGGGGCCATGGCCGCTGGCTGCACATGTACGCCTAGGGCTCCCACACTGCCCGGGAACTTCAAGGCTCCCTGCACACATCTCTTCCATCACGTTTGCTCTATAGCAGAGAGCTCCAGATACTAGGCCTTTCATGACTCGCGAAGTGAGTTGTTCTTGCGTCTGCAAAGCAGCATACTTGCTGTGCGCGAGAGGCCTGAAAACCCACTCTCTGGGGCTGCCATTCCTTCTTCCAAGGAAGACAGCCTGCTGGCCGCCTTCGGGCTGAAAGTCACATTGGGCTGGGAAGTGATAGCTGGGAAGTCAGTTTTCAGGGGCCATGGCCGCTGGCTGCACGTATACGGCTAGGGGTCCCACACTGCCAGGGAGGATCAAGGCTCCCTCAAACAGCTCTTCCGTCACGTTAGCTCTGCAGGAGAGAGCTCGCGAGACTAGGCCTTTCTTGACTCGCAAATGAAGCCCTGCTTGCAGGCCTCTTTTCCTTGCGTCTAGAGTGCCCAACACTTACTGTACGAAGGAGGCCTGAAAACCCACTCTCTGGGGCTGCCTTTCCTGCCTGCAAGGTAGAGTGCCTGCCCGGCCGCCTTGGGGCTGAAAGTCACATTGGGCTGGCAAGTGCTTGCTGGGAAGTCAGTTTTCAGGGGCCATGGCCGCTGGCTGCACGTGTACGCCTAGGGCTCCCACACTGCCCGGGAACTTCAAGGCTCCCTGCACACATCTCTTCCATCACGTTTGCTCTATAGCAGAGAGCTCCAGATACTAGGCCTTTCATGACTCGCGAAGTGAGTTGTTCTTGCGTCTGCAGAGCAGCATACTTGCTGTGCGCGAGAGGACTGAAAACCCACTCACTGGGGCTGCCATTCCTCCTTCCAAGAAAGACAGCCTGCTGGCCGCCTTCCGGCTGAGAGTCACATTGGGCTGGGAAGTGCTAGCTGGGAAGTCAGTTTTCAGGTGCCATGGCCGCTGGCTGCACATTTACGGTTAGGGCTCTCGCACTGCCCGGGAACATCCAGAATCCCTCGAAATAGGTTTTCCGTTACGTTTGCTCTGCAGGAGAGTGCTCGCGAGACTAGGCCTTTCTTGACTCGGGAATGAGGCCCTGCTTACGAACCTTTGCACTGGCGTCTGCAGAGCCCAACCCTTGCTGTACGAGGGAGGCGTGAAAACCCACTCTCTGGGGCTGCCTTTCCTCCCTCCAAGGAAGACAGCCAGCCCGGCCGCCTTCGGGTTGAAAGTCACAGTGGGCTGGGAATTGCTAGCTGGGAAGTCAGTTTTCAGGGGCCATGGCCGCTGGCTGCACGTATACGGCTAGGGGTCCCACACTGCCCGGGAGCATCAAGGCTCCCTCAAAACAGCTCTTCCGTCACGTTAGCTCTGCAGGAGAGAGCTCGGGAGACTAGGCCTTTCTTGACTCGCAAAGTGAAGCCCTGCTTGCAGGCCTCTTGTACTTGCGTCTAGAGTGCCCCACACTTGCTGTACCAAGGAGGCCTGAAAACCCACTCTCTGGGGCTGCCTTTCCTGCCGGCAAGGTAGAGTGCCTGCCCGCCCGCCTTCGGGCTGAAGTCACATTGGGCTGGGAAGTGCTAGCTGGGAAGTTAATTTTCAGGGGCCATGGCCGCTGGTTGCACATGTACGCCTAGGGCTCCCACACTGTCCGGGAACTTCAAGGCTCCCTGCACACATCTCTTCCATCACGTTTGCTCTATAGCAGAGAGCACGCGAGACTAGGCCTTTCTTGACTCGCGAAGTGAGGCTCTGCTTTCAGGCCTGTTGTTCTTACGTCTGCAGAGCACCATACTTGCTGTGCGCCAGAGGCCTGAAAACCGACTCTCTGGGGCTGCCTTTCCTCCCTCCAAGGAAGTCAGCCTTCCCGGCCGACTTTCTGGCTGAAACTCACTTCGGGCTCTGAAGTGCTAGTTGAGAAGTCAATTTCAGGGGCAATGGCCGCTGGGTGCACGTGTATGCCTAGGGCTCCAACACTGCTCGGGAACATCAAGGTTTCTTCCACACAGTTCTTCCTTCACGTTTGGTCTGCAGGAGAGAGCTCGCGAAACTAGGCCTTTTTTCACTCGGGAAGTGAGGTGCTACTTTAAGGCCTCTTGAACTTGCGATTGCAGAGCCCCACAGTTGCTGTGCGAGGAAGCCCTGAAAACCCACTCTCTGGGGCTGCCTTTCCTCCCTCCAAGGAAGACAGCCTGCCTGGCCGCCTTCGGGCTGAAAGTCACATTGGGCTGGGAAGTGCTTGCTGGGAAGTCAGTTTTCAGGGGCCATGGCCGCTGGCTGCTCATTTACAGCTAGGGCTCCCACACTGCCCGGGAGCATCAAGGCTCCCTGTACACATCTCTTCCATCACGTTTGCTCTATAGCAGAGAGCTCCAGATACTAGGCCTTTCATGACTCGCGAAGTGAGTTGTTCTTGCGTCTGCAGAGCAGCATACTTGCTGTGCGCGAGAGGCCTGAAAACCCACTCTCTGGGGCTGCCATTCCTCCTTCCAAGGAAGACAGCCTGCTGGCCGCCTTCGGGCTGAAAGTCACATTGGGCTGGGAAGTGCTAGCTGGGAAGTCAGTTTTCAGGGGCCATGGCCGCTGGCTGCACGTATACGGCTAGGGGTCCCACACTGCCAGGGAGCATCAAGGCTCCCTCAAACAGCTCTTCCGTCACGTTAGCTCTGCAGGAGAGAGCTCGCGAGAATAGGCCTTTCTTGACTCGCGAAGTGAGGCCCTGCTTGCAAGCCTCTTATTCTTGCGTCTGCGGAGCACCATACTTACTGTGCTCGGGAGGCCTGGAAACACACTCTCTGGGGCTGCCTTTCCTCCCTCCAAGGAAGGCAGCCTGCCCGGCTGACTTCTGGCTGAAACTCACTTCGGGGTGTGAAGTGCTAGTTGGGAAGTCAGTTTTCAAGGGCAATGGCCGCTGGGTGCACGTGTATGCCTAGGGCTCCAACACTGCCAGAGACATCAACGTTTCTTCCACACAGTTCTTCCTTCACGTTTGGTCTGCAGGAGAGAGCTCGCGAGACTAGGCCTTTCTTGACTCGCAAATGAAGCCCTGCTTGCAGGCCTCTTGTACTTGTGTCTAGAGTGCCCCACACTTACTGTACGAAGGAGGCCTGAAAACCCACTCTCTGGGGCTGCCTTTCCTCCTTCCAAGGAAGTCAGCCTGCCCGGCTGACTTCTGGCTGAAACTCACTTCGGGCTGTGAAGTGCCTAGTTGGGAAGTCAGTTTTCAAGGGCAATGGCCGCTGGGTGCACGTGTATGCCTAGGGCTGCAACACTGCCAGAGACATCAACGTTTCTTCCACACAGTTCTTCCTTCACGTTTGGTCTGCAGGAGAGAGCTCGCGAGACTAGGCCTTTCTTCCCTCGGGAAGTGAGGCCCTGCTTTCAGCCCTCTTCTACTGGCATCTGCAGAGCCCCACACTTGCTGTGCGAGGAAGCCCTGAAAACCAACTCTCAGGAGCTGTCTTTCCTCCTTCCAAGGAAGACAGCCTGCACGGCCGCCTTCAGGCTGAAAGTCACATTGGGCTGGGAAATGCTTGCTGGGAAGTCAGTTTTCAGGGGCCATGGCCGCTGGCTGCACATGTACGCCTAGGGCGCCCACACTGCCCGGGAACTTCAAGGCTCCCTGCACACATCTCTTCCATCACGTTTGCTCTATAGCAGAGAGCTCCAGATACTAGGCCTTTCATGACTCGCGAAGTGAGTTGTTCTTGCGTCTGCAGAGCACCATACTTGCTGTGCGCGAGAGGCCTGAAAACCCACTCTCTGGGGCTGCCTTTCCTCCTTCCAAGGAAGACAGCCTGCTGGCCGCCTTCGGGCTGAAAGTCACATTGGGCTGGGAAGTGCTTGCTTGGAAGTCAGTTTTCAGGGGCCATGGCCGCTGGCTGCACATTTACGGTTAGGGCTCCCGCACTGCCCGGGAACATCAAGAATCCCTCGAAATAGGTTTTCCGTTACGTTTGCTCTGCAGGAGAGTGCTCGCGAGACTAGGCCTTTCTTGACTCGGGAATGAGGCCCTGCTTACGGACCTTTGCACTGGCGTCTGCAGAGCCCCACCCTTGCTGTGCGAGGGAGGCCTGAAAACCCACTCTCTGGGGCTGCCTTTCCTCCCTCCAAGGAAGACAGCCAGCCCGGCCGCCTTCGGGTTGAAAGTCACAGTGGGCTGGGAATTGCTAGCTGGGAAGTCAGTTTTCAGGGGCCATGGCCGCTGGCTGCTCATTTACAGCTAGGGCTCCCACACTGCCCGGGAGCATCAAGTCTCCCTCAAAACAGCTCCTCCGTCACGTTAGCTCTGCAGGAGAGAGCTCGCGAGACTAGGCCTTTCTTGACTCGCAAATGAAGCCCTGCCTGCAGGCCTCTTGTACTTGCGTCTAGAGTGCCCCACACTTACTGTACGAAGGAGGCCTGAAAACCAACTCTCTGGGACTGGCTTTCCTGCCTGCAAGGTAGAGTGCCTGCCCGGCCGCCTTGGGGCTGAAAGTCACATTGGGCTGGGAAGCGCTTGCTGGGAAGTCGGTTTTCAGGGGCCATGGCCGCTGGCTGCACGATTACCGCTAGGGCTCCCACACTGCCGGGGAGCATCAAGGCTCCCTCAAAATAGCTCTTCAGTCACGTTAGCTCTGCAGGAGAGAGCTCGCGAGACTAGGCCTTTCTTGACTCGCGAAGTGAGGCCCTGCTTGCAGGCCTCTTATTCTTGTGTCTGCGGAGCACCATACTTACTGTGCTCGGGAGGCCTGAAAACCCACTCTCTGGGGCTGCCTTTCCTCCCTCCAAGGAAGTCAGCCTGCCCGGCTGACTTCTGGCTGAAACTCACTTCGGGCTGTGAAGTGCTAGTTGGGAAGTCAGTTTTCAAGGGCAATGGCCGCTGGGTGCACGTGTATGCCTAGGGCTCCAACACTGCCAGGGACATCAAGGTTTCTTCCACACAGTTCTTCTGTCAAGTTAGCTCTGCAGGAGAGAGCTCGCGAGACTAGGCCTTTCTTCACTCGGGAAGTGAGGCCCTGCTTTCAGCCCTCTTCTACTGGCATCTGCAGAGCCCCACACTTGCTGTGCGAGGAAGCCCTGAAAACCAACTCTCAGGAGCTGTCTTTCCTCCTTCCAAGGAAGACAGCCTGCTGGCCGCCTTCGGGCTGAACGTCACATTGGGCTGGGAAGTGCTTGCTGGGAAGTCAGTTTTCAGGGGCCATGGCCGCCGGCTGCACATTTACGGTTAGGGCTCCCGCACTGCCCGGGAACATCAAGAATCCCTCGAAATAGGTTTTCCGTTACGTTTGCTCTGCAGGAGAGTGCTCGCGAGACTAGGCCTTTCTTGACTCGGGAATGAGGCCCTGCTTACGGACCTTTGCACTGGCGTCTGCAGAGCCCCACCCTTGCTGTGCGAGGGAGGCCTGAAAACCCACTCTCTGGGGCTGCCTTTCCTCCCTGCAAGGAAGACAGCCAGCCCGGCCGCCTTCGGGTTGAAAGTCACAGTGGGCTGGGAATTGCTTGCTGGGAAGTCAGTTTTCAGGTGCCATGGCCGCTGGCTGCTCATTTACAGCTAGGGCTCCCACATTGCCCGGGAGCATCAGGACTCCCTCAAAACAGCTCCTCCGTCACGTTAGCTCTGCAGGAGAGAGCACGCGAGACTAGGCCTGTCTTGACTCGCGAAGTGAGGCCCTGCTTGCAGGCCTCTTATTCTTGCGCCTGCAGAGCACCATACTTACTGTGCTCGGGAGGCCTGAAAACCCACTCTCAGGGCCTGCCTTTGCTCCCTCCTAGGCAGTCAGCCTGCCCGGCCGACTTCTGGCTGAAACTCACTTCGGGCTGTGAAGTGCTAGTTGGGAAGTCAGTTTTCAAGGTCAAGGGCCGCTGGGTGCACGTGTATGCCTAGGGCTCCAACACTGCCAGGGACATCAAGGTTTCTTCCACACAGTTCTTCTGTCACGTTAGCTCTGCAGGAGAGAGCTCGCGAGACTAGGCCTTTCTTGACTCGCGAAGTGAGGCCCTGCTTGCAGGCCTCTTATTCTTGTGTCTGCGGAGCACCATACTTACTGTGCTCGGGAGGCCTGAAAACCCACTCTCTGGGGCTGCCTTTCCTCCCTCCAAGGAAGACAGCCAGCCCGGCCGCCTTCGGGTTGAAAGTCACAGCAGGCTGGGATTTGCTAGCTGGGAAGTCAGTTTTCAGGGGCCATGGCCGCTGGCTGCACGTATACGGCTAGGGGTCCCACACTGCCCGAGAGCATCATGGCTCCCTCAAAACAGCTCTTCCGTCACGTTAGCTCTGCAGGAGAGAGCTCGCGAGACTAGGCCTTTCTTGACTCGCAAATGAAGCCCTGCTTGCAGGCCTCTTGTATTTGTGTCTAGAGTGCCCCACACTTACTGTACGAAGGAGGCCTGAAAACCCACTCTCTGGGGCTGCCTTTCCTGCCTGCAAGGTAGAGTGCCTGCCCGGCCGCCTTGGGGCTGAAAGTCACATTGGGCTGGGAAGTGCTTGCTGGGAAGTCAGTTTTCAGGGGCCATGGCCGCTGGCTGCACGTTTACCGTTAGGGCTCCCACACTGCCGGGGAGCATCAAGGCTCCCTCAAAATAGCTCTTCCGTCACGTTAGCTCTGCAGGAGAGAGCTCGCGAGAATAGGCCTTTCTTGACTCGCGAAGTGAGGCCCTGCTTGCAGGCCTCTTATTCTTGCGCCTGCAGAGCACCATACTTACTGTGCTCGGGAGGCCTGAAAACCCACTCTCAGGGGCTGCCTTTGCTCCCTCCTAGGAAGTCAGCCTGCCCGGCCGACTTCTGGCTGAAACTCACTTCGGGCTGTGAAGTGCTAGTTGGGAAGTCAGTTTTCAAGGTCAATGGCCGCTGGGTGCACGTGTATGCCTAGGGCTCCAACACTGCCAGGGACGTCAAGGTTTCTTCCACACAGTTCTTCTGTCACGTTAGCTCTGCAGGAGAGAGCTCTCGAGACTAGGCCTTTCTTGACTCGCGAAGTGAGGCCCTGCTTGCAGGCCTCTTATTCTTGTGTCTGCGGAGCACCATACTTACTGTGCTCGGGAGGCCTGAAAACCCACTCTCTGGGGCTGTCTTTCCTCCCTCCAAGGAAGTCAGCCTGCCCGGCCGACTTCTGGCTGAAACTGACTTCTGGGTGTAAAGTGCTAGTTGGGAAGTCAGTTTTCAAGGGCAATATCCGCTGGGTGCACGTGTATGCCTAGGGGTCCAACACTGCCAGAGACATCAACGTTTCTTCCACACAGTTCTTCCTTCACGTTTGGTCTGCAGGAGAGAGCTCGCGAGACTACGCCTTTCTTCCCTCGGGAAGTGAGGCCCTGCTTTCAGCCCTCTTCTACTGGCATCTGCAGAGCCCCACACTTGCTGTGCGAGGAAGCCCTGAAAACCAACTCTCAGGAGCTGTCTTTCCTCCTTCCAAGGAAGACAGCCTGCACGGCCGCCTTCGGGCTGAAAGTCACATTGGGCTGGGAAGTGCTTGCTGGGAAGTCAGTTTTCAGGGGCCATGGCCGCTGGCTGCACATGTACGCCTAGCGCTCCCACACTGCCCGGGAACTTCAAGGCTCCCTGCACACATCTCTTCCATCACGTTTGCTCTATAGCAGAGAGCTCGCGAGAGTAGGCCTTTCTTGACTCGCGAAGTGAGGCTCTGCTTTCAGGCCTGTTGTTCTTACGTCTGCAGAGCACCATACTTGCTGTGCGCCAGAGGCCTGAAAACCCACTCTGTGGGGCTGCCTTTCCTCCCTCCAAGGAAGTCAGCCTTACCGGCCGACTTCTGGCTGAAACTCACTTCGGGCTGTGAAGTGCTAGTTGGGAAGTCAATTTCAGGGGCAATGGCCGCTGGGTGCACGTGTATGCCTAGGGCTCCAACACTGCTCGGGAACATCATGGTTTCTTCCACACAGTTCTTCCTTCACGTTTGGTCTGCAGGAGAGAGCTCGTGAGACTAGGCCTTTTTTCACTTGGGAAGTGAGGTGCTACTTTAAGGCCTCTTGAACTTGCGTTTGCAAAGCCCCACACTTGCTGTGCGAGGAAGCCCTGAAAACCCACTCTCTGGGGCTGCCTTTCCTCCCTCCAAGGAAGACAGCCTGCCCGGCCGCCTTCGGGCTGAAAGTCACATTGGGCTGGGAAGTGCTTGCTGGGAAGTCAGTTTTCAGGGGCCATGGCCGCTGGCTGCTCATTTACAGCTAGGGCTCCCACACTGCCGGGGAGCATCAAGGCTCCCTCAAAATAGCTCTTCCGTCACGTTAGCTCTGCAGGAGAGAGCTCGCGAGAATAGGCCTTTCTTGACTCGCGAAGTGAGGCCCTGCTTGCAAGCCTCTTATTCTTGCGTCTGCGGAGCACCATACTTACTGTGCTCGGGAGGCCTGGAAACCCACTCTCTGGGGCTGCCTTTCCTCCCTCCAAGGAAGTCAGCCTGCCCGGCCGACTTCTGGCTGAAACTCACTTCGGGGTGTGAAGTGCTAGTTGGGAAGTCAGTTTTCAAGGGCAATGGCCGCTGGGTGCACGTGTATGCCTAGGGCTCCAACACTGCCAGAGACATCAACGTTTCTTCCACACAGTTCTTCCTTCACGTTTGGTCTGCAGGAGAGAGCTCGCGAGACTAGGCCTTTTTTCACTCGGGAAGTGAGGCCCTGCTTTCAGCCCTCTTCTACTGGCATCTGCAGAGCCCCACACTTGCTTTGCGAGGAAGCCCTGAAAACCAACTCTCAGGAGCTGTCTTTCCTCCTTCCAAGGAAGACAGCCTGCACGGCCGCCTTCGGGCTGAAAGTCACATTGGGCTGGGAAGTGCTTGCTGGGAAGTCAGTTTTCAGGGGCCATGGCCGCTGGCTGCACATGTACGCCTAGGGCTCCCACACTGCCCGGGAACTTCAAGGCTCCCTGCACACATCTCTTCCATCTCGTTTGCTCTATAGCACAGAGCTCGCGAGACTAGGCCTTTCTTGACTCGCGAAGTGAGGCTCTGCTTTCAGGCCTGTTGTTCTTACGTCTGCAGAGCACCATACTTGCTGTGCGCGAGAGGCCTGAAAACCCACTCTCTGGGGCTGCCTTTCCTCCTTCCAAGGAAGACAGCCTGCTGGCCGCCTTCGGGCTGAACGTCACATTGGGCTGGGAAGTGCTAGCTGGGAAGTCAGTTTTCAGGTGCCATGGCCGCCTGCTGCACATTTACGGTTAGGGCTCCCACACTGCCCGGGAACATCAAGAATCCCTCGAAATAGGTTTTCCGTTACGTTTGCTCTGCAGGAGAGTGCTCGCGAGACTAGGCCTTTCTTGACTCGGGAATGAGGCCCTGCTTACGGACCTTTGCACTGGCGTCTGCAGAGCCCCACCCTTGCTGTGCGAGGGAGGCCTGAAAACCCACTCTCTGGCGCTGCCTTTCCTCCCTGCAAGGAAGACAGCCAGCCCGGCCGCCTTCGGGTTGAAAGTCACAGTGGGCTGGGAATTGCTTGCTGGGAAGTCAGTTTTCAGGTGCCATGGCCGCTGGCTGCTCATTTACAGCTAGGGCTCCCACATTGCCCGGGAGCATCAGGACTCCCTCAAAACAGCTCCTCCGTCACGATAGCTCTGCAGGAGAGAGCACGCGAGACTAGGCCTGTCTTGACTCGCGAAGTGAGGCCCTGCTTGCAGGCCTCTTATTCTTGCGCCTGCAGAGCACCATACTTACTGTGCTCGGGAGGCCTGAAAACCCACTCTCAGGGGCTGCCTTTGCTCCCTCCTAGGAAGTCAGCCTGCCCGGCCGACTTCTGGCTGAAACTCACTTCGGGGTGTGAAGTGCTAGTTGGGAACTCAGTTTTCAAGGTCAATGGCCGCTGGGTGCACGTGTATGCCTAGGGCTCCAACACTGCCAGGGACATCAAGGTTTCTTCCACACAGTTCTTCTGTCACGTTAGCTCTGCAGGAGAGAGCTCGCGAGACTAGGCCTTTCTTGACTCGCGAAGTGAGGCCCTGCTTGCAGGCCTCTTATTCTTGTGTCTGCGGAGCACCATACTTACTGTGCTCGGGAGGCCTGAAAACCCACTCTCTGGGGCTGCCTTTCCTCCCTCCAAGGAAGTCAGCCTCCCCGGCTGACTTCTGGCTGAAACTCACTTCGGGCTGTGAAGTGCTAGTTGGGAAGTCAGTTTTCAAGGTCAATGGCCGCTGGGTGCACGTGTATGCCTAGGGCTCCAACACTGCCAGGGACATCAAGGTTTCTTCCACACAGTTCTTCTGTCACGTTAGCTCTGCAGGAGAGAGCTCGCGAGACTAGGCCTTTCTTGACTCGCTAAGGGAGGCCCTGCTTGCAGGCCTCTTCTACTGGCATCTGCAGAGCCCCACACTTGCTGTGCGAGGAAGCCCTGAAAACCAACTCTCAGGAGCTGTCTTTCCTCCTTCCAAGGAAGACAGCCTGCACGGCCGCCTTCGGGCTGAAAGTCACATTGGGCTGGGAAGTGCTTGCTGGGAAGTCAGTTTTCAGTGGCCATGTCCGCTGGCTGCACATGTACGCCTAGGGCTCCCACACTGCCCGGGAACTTCAAGGCTCCCTGCACACATCTCTTCCATCACGTTTGCTCTATAGCAGAGAGCTCCAAATACTAGGCCTTTCATGACTCGCGAAGTGAGTTGTTCTTGCGTCTGCAGAGCAGCATAATTGCTGTGCGCGAGAGGCCTGAAAACCCACTCTCTGGGGCTGCCTTTCCTCCTTCCAAGGAAGACATCCTGCTGGCCGCCTTCGGGCTGAAAGTCACATTGGGCTGGGAAGTGCGAGCTGGGAAGTCAGTTTTCAGGGGCCATGGCCGCTGGCTGCACATTTACGGTTAGGGCTCCCGCACTGCCCGGGAACATCAACAATCCCTCGAAATAGGTTTTCCGTTACGTTTGCTCTGCAGGAGAGTGCTCGCGAGACTAGGCCTTTCTTGACTCGGGAATGAGGCCCTGCTTACGGACCTTTGCACTGGCGTCTGCAGAGCCCCACCCTTGCTGTACGAGGGAGGCCTGAAAACCCACTCTCTGGGGCTGCCTTTCCTCCCTCCAAGGAAGACAGCCAGCCCGGCCGCCTTCGGGTTGAAAGTCACAGTGGGCTGGGAATTGCTAGCTGGGAAGTCAGTTTTCAGGGGCCATGGCCGCTGGCTGCACGTATACGGCTAGGGGTCCCACACTGCCCGGGAGCATCAAGGATCCCCCAAACAGCTCTTCCGTCACGTTAGCTCTGCAGGAGAGAGCTCGGGAGACTAGGCCTTTCTTGACTCGCAAAATGAAGCCCTGCTTGCAGGCCTCTTGTACTTGCGTCTAGTGTGCCCCACACTTGCTGTACCAAGGAGGCCTGAAAACCCACTCTCTGGGGCTGCCTTTCCTGCCGGAAAGGTAGAGTGCCTGCCCGCCCGCCTTCGGGCTGAAGTCACATTGGGCTGGGAAGTGCTAGCTTGGAAGTTAATTTTCAGGGGCCATGGCCGCTGGTTGCACATGTACGCCTAGGGCTCCCACACTGTCCGGGAACTTCAAGGCTCCCTGCACACATCTCTTCCATCACGTTTTCTCTATATCAGAGAGCTCGCGAGACTAGGCCTTTCTTGACTCGCGAAGTGAGGCTCTGCTTTCAGGCCTGTTGTTCTTACGTCTGCAGAGCACCATACTTGCTGTGCCCCAGAGGCCGGAAAACCCACTCTCTGGGGCTGCCTTTCCTCCCTCCAAGGAAGTCAGCCTTCCCGGCCGACTTTCTGGCTGAAACTCACTTCGGGCTGTGAAGTGCTAGTTGAGAAGTCAATTTCAGGGGCAATGGCCGCTGGGTGCAAGTGTATGCCTAGGGCTCCAACACTGCTCGGGAACATCAAGGTTTCTTCCACACAGTTCTTCTTTCACGTTTGGTCTGCAGGAGAGAGCTCGCGAAACTAGGCCTTTTTTCACTCGGGAAGTGAGGTGCTACTTTAAGGCCTCTTGAACTTCCGTTTGCAGAGCCCCACACTTGCTGTGCGAGGAAGCCCTGAAAAACCACTCTCTGGGGCTGCCTTTCCTCCCTCCAAGGAAGACAGCCTGCCCGGCCGCCTTCGGGCTGAAAGTCACATTGGGCTGGGAAGTGCTAGCTGGGAAGTCAATTTTCAGGGGTTATGGCCGCTGTGTGCACATGTACGCCTAGGGCTCCCACACTGCCCGGAAACTTCAAGGCTCCCTGCACACATCGCTTCCATCACGTTTGCTCTATAGCAGAGATCGCCAGATACTAGGCCTTTCATGACTCGCGAAGTGAGGCCCTGCTTGCAGGCCTGTTGTTCTTGCGTCTGCAGAGCACCATCCTTGCTGTGCGCGAGAGGCCTGAAAACCCACTCTCTGGGGCTGCCTTTCCTCCTTCCAAGGAAGACAGCCTGCTGGCCGCCTTCGGGCTGAAAGTCACATTGGGCTGGGAAGTGCTAGCTGGGAAGTCAGTTTTCAGGTGCCATGGCCGCTGGCTGCACATTTACGGTTAGGGCTCCCGCACTGCCCGGGAACATCAAGAATCCCTCGAAATAGGTTTTCCGTTACGTTTGCTCTGCAGGAGAGTGCTCGCGAGACTAGGCCTTTCTTGACTCGGGAATGAGGCCCTGCTTACGGACCTTTGCACTGGCGTCTGGAGAGCCCCACCCTTGCTGTGAGAGGGAGGCCTGAAAACCCACTCTCTGGGGCTGCCTTTCCTCCCTCCAAGGAAGACAGCCAGCCCGGCCGCCTTCGGGTTGAAAGTCACAGTGGGCTGGGAATTGCTAGCTGGGAAGTCAGTTTTCAGGGGCCATGGCCGCTGGCTGCTCATTTACAGCTAGGGCTCCCACACTGCCCGGGAGCATCAAGGCTCCCTCAAAACAGCTCCTCCGTCACGTTAGCTCTGCAGGAGAGAGCTCGCGAGACTAGGCCTTTCTTGACTCGCAAATGAAGCCCTGCCTGCAGGCCTCTTGTACTTGCGTCTAGAGTGCCCCACACTTACTGTACGAAGGAGGCCTGAAAACCAACTCTCTGGGGCTAGCTTTCCTGCCTGCAAGGTAGAGTGCCTGCCCGGCCGCCTTGGGGCTGAAAGTCACATTGGGCTGGGAAGCGCTTGCTGGGAAGTCGGTTTTCAGGGGCCATGGCCGCTGGCTGCACGATTACCGCTAGGGCTCCCACACTGCCGGGGAGCATCAAGGCTCCCTGAAAATAGCTCTTCCGTCACGTTAGCTCCGCAGGAGAGAGCTCGCGAGACTAGGCCTTTCTTGACTCGCGAAGTGAGGCCCTGCGTGCAGGCCTCTTATTCTTGTGTCTGCGGAGCACCTACTTACTGTGCTCGGGAGGCCTGAAAACCCACTCTCTGGGGCTGCCTTTCCTCCCTCCAAGGAAGTCAGCCTGCACGGCCGACTTCTGGCTGAAACTCACTTCGGGATGTGCAGTGCTAGTTGGGAAGTCAGTTTTCAAGGGCAATGGCCGCTGGGTTCACGTGTATGCCTAGGGCTCCAACACTGCCAGAGACATCAAGGTTTCTTCCCCACAGTTCTTCCTTCACGTTTGGTCTGCAGGAGAGAGCTCGCGAGACTAGGCCTTTCTTCCCTCGGGAAGTGAGGCCCTACTTTCAGCCCTCTTCTACTGGCATCTGCAGAGCCCCACACTTGCTGTGCGAGGAAGCCCTGCAAACCAACTCTCAGGAGCTGTCTTTCTCCTTCCAAGGAAGACAGCCTGCACGACCGCCTTCGGGCTGAAAGTCACATTGGGCTGGGAAGTGCTTGCTGGGAAGTCAGTTTTCAGGGGCCATGGCCGCTGGCTGCACATGTACGCCTAGGGCTCCCACACTGCCCGGGAACTTCAAGGCTCCCTGCACACATCTCTTCCATCACGTTTGCTCTATAGCAGAGAGCTCCAGATACTAGGCCTTTCATGACTCGCGAAGTGAGTTGTTCTTGCGTCTGCAGAGCAGCATACTTGCTGTGCGCGAGAGGCCTGAAAACCCACTCTCTGGGGCTGCCTTTCCTCCTTCCAAGGAAGACATCCTGCTGGCCGCCTTCGGGCTGAAAGTCACATTGGGCTGGGAAGTGCGAGCTGGGAAGTCAGTTTTCAGGGGCCATGGCCGCTGGCTGCACATTTACGGTTAGGGCTCCCGCACTGCCCGGGAACATCAACAATCCCTCGAAATAGGTTTTCCGTTACGTTTGCTCTGCAGGAGAGTGCTCGCGAGACTAGGCCTTTCTTGACTCGGGAATGAGGCCCTGCTTACGGACCTTTGCACTGGCGTCTGCAGAGCCCCACCCTTGCTGTACGAGGGAGGCCTGAAAACCCACTCTCTGGGGCTGCCTTTCCTCCCTCCAAGGAAGACAGCTAGCCCGGCCGCCTTCGGGTTGAAAGTCACAGTGGGCTGGGAATTGCTAGCTGGGAAGTCAGTTTTCAGGGGCCATGGCCGCTGGCTGCACGTATACGGCTAGGGGTCCCACACTGCCCGGGAGCATCAAGGCTCCCTCAAAACAGCTCTTCCGTCATGCTAGCTCTGCAGGAGAGAGCTCGGGAGACTAGGCCTTTCTTGACTCGCAAAGTGAAGGCCTGCTTGCAGGCCTCTTGTACTAGCGTCTAGAGTGCCCAACACTTGCTGTACCAAGGAGGCCTGAAAACCCACTCTCTGGGGCTGCCTTTCCTGCCGGCAAGGTAGAGTGCCTGCCCGCCCGCCTTCGGGCTGAAGTCACATTGGGCTGGGAAGTGCTAGCTGGGAAGTTAATTTTCAGGGGTCATGGCCGCTGGTTGCACATGTACGCCTAGGGCTCCCACACTGTCCGGGAACTTCAAGGCTCCCTGCACACATCTCTTCCATCACGTTTGCTCTATAGCAGAGAGCTCGCGAGACTAGGCCTTTCTTGACTTGCGAAGTGAGGCTCTGCTTTCAGGCCTGTTGTTCTTACGTCTGCAGAGCACCATACTTGCTGTGCGCCAGAGGCCTGAAAACCCACTCTCTGGGGCTGCCTTTCCTCCCTCCAAGGAAGTCAGCCTTCCCGGCCGACTTTCTGGCTGAAACTCACTTCGGGCTGTGAAGTGCTAGTTGAGAAGTCAATTTCAGGGGCAATGGCCGCTGGGTGCCCGTGGATGCCTAGGGCTCCAACACTGCTCGGGAACATCAAGGTTTCTTCCACACAGTTCTTCCTTCACGTTTGGTCTGCAGGAGAGAGCTCGCGAAACTAGGCCTTTTTTCACTCGGGAAGTGAGGTGCTACTTTAAGGCCTCTTGAACTTGCGTTTGCAGAGCCCCACACTTGCTGTGCGAGGAAGCCCTGAAAACCCACTCTCTGGGGCTGCCTTTCCTCCCTCCAAGGAAGACAGCCTGCCTGGCCGCCTTCGGGCTGAAAGTCACATTGGGCTGGGAAGTGCTTGCTGGGAAGTCAGTTTTCAGGGGCCATGGCCGCTGGCTGCTCATTTACAGCTAGGGCTCCCACACTGCCCGGGAGCATCAAGGTTCCCTCAAAACAGCTCCTCCGTCAGGTTAGCTCTGCAGGAGAGAGCTCGCGAGACTAGGCCTTTCTTGACTAGCAAATGAAGCCCTGCTTGCAGGCCTCTTGTACTTGCGTCTAGAGTGCCCCACACTTACTGTACGAAGGAGGCCTGAAAACCCACTCTCTGGGGCTGCCTTTCCTGCCTGCAAGGTAGAGTGCCTGCCCGGCCGCCTTGGGGCTGAAAGTCACATTGGGCTGGGAAGTGCTTGCTGGGAAGTCAGTTTTCAGGGGCCATGGCCGCTGGCTGCACGTTTACCGCTAGGGCTCCCACACTGCCGGGGAGCATCAAGGCTCCCTCAAAATAGCTCTTCCGTCACGTTAGCTCTGCAGGAGAGAGCTCGCGAGAATAGGCCTTTCTTGACTCGCGAAGTGAGGCCCTGCTTGCAAGCCTCTTTTCTTGCGTCTGCGGAGCACCATACTTACTGTGCTCGGGAGGCCTGAAAACCCACTCTCTGGGGCTGCCTTTCCTCCCTCCAAGGAAGTCAGCCTGCCCGGCTGACTTCTGGCTGAAACTCACTTCGGGATGTGAAGTGCTAGTTGGGAAGTCAGTTTTCAAGGGCAATGGCCGCTGGGTGCACGTGTATGCCTAGGGCTCCAACACTGCCAGGGACATCAAGGTTTCTTCCACACAGTTCTTCTGTCACGTTAGCTCTGCAGGAGAGAGCTCGCGAGACTAGGCCTTTCTTGACTCGCGAAGTGAGGCCCTGCTTGCAGGCCTCTTATTCTTGTGTCTGCGGAGCACCATACTTACTATGCTCGGGAGGCCTGAAAACCCACTCTCTGGGGCTGCCTTTCCTCCCTCCCAGGAAGTCAGCCTCCCCGGCCGACTTCTGGCTGAAACTCACTTCGGGCTGTAAAGTGCTAGTTGGGAAGTCAGTTTTCAAGGGCAATGGCGGCCGGGTGCACGTGTATGCCTAGGGCTCCAACACTGCCAGAGACATCAAGGTTTCTTCCACACAGTTCTTCCTTCACATTTGGTCTGCAGCAGAGAGCTCGCGAGACTAGGCCTTTCCTCACTCGGGAAGTGAGGCCCTGCTGTCAGCCCTCTTCTACTGGCATTTGCAGAGCCCCACACTTGCTGTGCGAGGAAGCCCTGAAAACCAACTCTCAGGAGCTGTCTTTCCTCCTACCAAGGAAGACAGCCTGCACGGCCGCCTTCGGGCTGAAAGTCACATTGGGCTGGGAAGTTCTTGCTGGGAAGTCAGTTTTCAGGGGCCATGGCCGCTGGCTGCACATGTACGCCTAGGGCTCCCACACTGCCCGGGAACTTCAAGGCTCCCTGCACACATCTCTTCCATCACGTTTGCTCTATAGCAGAGAGCTCCAGATACTAGGCCTTTCATGACTCGCGAAGTGAGTTGTTCTTGCGTCTGCAAAGCAGCATACTTGCTGTGCGCGAGAGGCCTGAAAACCCACTCTCTGGGGCTGCCATTCCTTCTTCCAAGGAAGACAGCCTGCTGGCCGCCTTCGGGCTGAAAGTCACATTGGGCTGGGAAGTGATAGCTGGGAAGTCAGTTTTCAGGGGCCATGGCCGCTGGCTGCACGTATACGGCTAGGGGTCCCACACTGCCAGGGAGGATCAAGGCTCCCTCAAACAGCTCTTCCGTCACGTTAGCTCTGCAGGAGAGAGCTCGCGAGACTAGGCCTTTCTTGACTCGCAAATGAAGCCCTGCTTGCAGGCCTCTTTTCCTTGCGTCTAGAGTGCCCAACACTTACTGTACGAAGGAGGCCTGAAAACCCACTCTCTGGGGCTGCCTTTCCTGCCTGCAAGGTAGAGTGCCTGCCCGGCCGCCTTGGGGCTGAAAGTCACATTGGGCTGGCAAGTGCTTGCTGGGAAGTCAGTTTTCAGGGGCCATGGCCGCTGGCTGCACGTGTACGCCTAGGGCTCCCACACTGCCCGGGAACTTCAAGGCTCCCTGCACACATCTCTTCCATCACGTTTGCTCTATAGCAGAGAGCTCCAGATACTAGGCCTTTCATGACTCGCGAAGTGAGTTGTTCTTGCGTCTGCAGAGCAGCATACTTGCTGTGCGCGAGAGGCCTGAAAACCCACTCACTGGGGCTGCCATTCCTCCTTCCAAGGAAGACAGCCTGCTGGCCGCCTTCCGGCTGAGAGTCACATTGGGCTGGGAAGTGCTAGCTGGGAAGTCAGTTTTCAGGTGCCATGGCCGCTGGCTGCACATTTACGGTTAGGGCTCTCGCACTGCCCGGGAACATCCAGAATCCCTCGAAATAGGTTTTCCGTTACGTTTGCTCTGCAGGAGAGTGCTCGCGAGACTAGGCCTTTCTTGACTCGGGAATGAGGCCCTGCTTACGAACCTTTGCACTGGCGTCTGCAGAGCCCAACCCTTGCTGTACGAGGGAGGCGTGAAAACCCACTCTCTGGGGCTGCCTTTCCTCCCTCCAAGGAAGACAGCCAGCCCGGCCGCCTTCGGGTTGAAAGTCACAGTGGGCTGGGAATTGCTAGCTGGGAAGTCAGTTTTCAGGGGCCATGGCCGCTGGCTGCACGTATACGGCTAGGGGTCCCACACTGCCCGGGAGCATCAAGGCTCCCTCAAAACAGCTCTTCCGTCACGTTAGCTCTGCAGGAGAGAGCTCGGGAGACTAGGCCTTTCTTGACTCGCAAAGTGAAGCCCTGCTTGCAGGCCTCTTGTACTTGCGTCTAGAGTGCCCCACACTTGCTGTACCAAGGAGGCCTGAAAACCCACTCTCTGGGGCTGCCTTTCCTGCCGGCAAGGTAGAGTGCCTGCCCGCCCGCCTTCGGGCTGAAGTCACATTGGGCTGGGAAGTGCTAGCTGGGAAGTTAATTTTCAGGGGCCATGGCCGCTGGTTGCACATGTACGCCTAGGGCTCCCACACTGTCCGGGAACTTCAAGGCTCCCTGCACACATCTCTTCCATCACGTTTGCTCTATAGCAGAGAGCACGCGAGACTAGGCCTTTCTTGACTCGCGAAGTGAGGCTCTGCTTTCAGGCCTGTTGTTCTTATGTCTGCAGAGCACCATACTTGCTGTGCGCCAGAGGCCTGAAAACCGACTCTCTGGGGCTGCCTTTCCTCCCTCCAAGGAAGTCAGCCTTCCCGGCCGACTTTCTGGCTGAAACTCACTTCGGGCTGTGAAGTGCTAGTTGAGAAGTCAATTTCAGGGGCAATGGCCGCTGGGTGCACGTGTATGCCTAGGGCTCCAACACTGCTCGGGAACATCAAGGTTTCTTCCACACAGTTCTTCCTTCACGTTTGGTCTGCAGGAGAGAGCTCGCGAAACTAGGCCTTTTTTCACTCGGGAAGTGAGGTGCTACTTTAAGGCCTCTTGAACTTGCGATTGCAGAGCCCCACAGTTGCTGTGCGAGGAAGCCCTGAAAACCCACTCTCTGGGGCTGCCTTTCCTCCCTCCAAGGAAGACAGCCTGCCTGGCCGCCTTCGGGCTGAAAGTCACATTGGGCTGGGAAGTGCTTGCTGGGAAGTCAGTTTTCAGGGGCCATGGCCGCTGGCTGCTCATTTACAGCTAGGGCTCCCACACTGCCCGGGAGCATCAAGGCTCCCTCAAAACAGCTCCTCCGTCAGGTTAGCTCTGCAGGAGAGAGCTCGCGAGACTAGGCCTTTCTTGACTAGCAAATGAAGCCTGCTTGCAGGCCTCTTGTACTTGCGTCTAGAGTGCCCCACACTTACTGTACGAAGGAGGCCTGAAAACCCACTCTCTGGGGCTGCCTTTCCTGCCTGCAAGGTAGAGTGCCTGCGCGGCCACCTTGGGGCTAAAAGTCACATTGGGCTGGGAAGTGCTTGCTGGGAAGTCAGTTTTCAGGGGCCATGGCCGCTGGCTGCACGTTTACCGCTAGGGCTCCCACACTGCCGGGGAGCATTAAGGCTCCCTCAAAATAGCTCTTCCGTCACGTTAGCTCTGCAGGAGAGAGCTCGCGAGAATAGGCCTTTCTTGACTCGCGAAGTGAGGCCCTGCTTGCAAGCCTCTTATTCTTGCGTCTGCGGAGCACCATACTTACTGTGCTCGGGAGGCCTGAAAACCCACTCTCTGGGGCTGCCTTTCCTCCCTCCAAGGAAGTCAGCATGCCCGGCTGACTTCTGGCTGAAACTCACTACGGGCTGTGAAGTGCTAGTTGGGAAGTCAGTTTTCAAGGGCAATGGCCGCTGGCTGCACGTGTATGCCTAGGGCTCCAACACTGCCAGGGACATCAAGGTTTCTTCCACACAGTTCTTCTGTCACGTTATCTCTGCAGGAGAGAGCTCGCGAGACTAGGCCTTTCTTGACTCGCGAAGTGAGGCCCTGCTTGCAGGCCTCTTATTCTTGTGTCTGCGGAGCACCATACTTACTGTGCTCGGGAGGCCTGAAAACCCACTCTCTGGGGCTGCCTTTCCTCCCTCCCAGGAAGTCAGCCTCCCCGGCCGACTTCTGGCTGAAACTCACTTCGGGCTGTGAAGTGCTAGTTGGGAAGTCAGTTTTCAAGGGCAATGGCCGCTGGGTGCACGTGTATGCCTAGGGCTCCAACACTGCTAGAGACATCAAGGTTTCTTCCACACAGTTCTTCCTTCACGTTTGGTCTGCAGGAGAGAGCTCGTGAGACTAGGCCTTTCTTCACTCGTAAGTGAGGCCCTGCTTTCAGCCCTCTTCTACTGGCATCTGCAGAGCCCCACACTTGCTGTGCGAGGAAGCCCTGAAAACCACCTCTCAGGAGCTGTCTTTCCTCCTTCCAAGGAAGACAGCCTGCACGGCCGCCTTCGAGCTGAAAGTCACATTGGGCTGGGTGGTGCTTGCTGGGAAGTCAGTTTTCAGGGGCCATGGCTGCTGGCTGCACATGTACGCCTAGGGTTCCCACACTGCCCGGGAACTTCAAGGCTCCCTGTACACATCTCTTCCATCACGTTTGCTCTATAGCAGAGAGCTCCAGATACTAGGCCTTTCATGACTCACGAAGTGAGTTGTTCTTGCGTCTGCAGAGCAGCATACTTGCTGTGCGCGAGAGGCCTGAAAACCCACTCTCTGGGGCTGCCATTCCTCCTTCCAAGGAAGACAGCCTGCTGGCCGCCTTCGGGCTGAAAGTCACATTGGGCTGGGAAGTGCTAGCTGGGAAGTCAGTTTTCAGGGGCCATGGCCGCTGGCTGCACGTATACGGCTAGGGGTCCCACACTGCCAGGGAGCATCAAGGCTCCCTCAAACAGCTCTTCCGTCACGTTAGCTCTGCAGGAGAGAGCTCGCGAGACTAGGCCTTTCTTGACTCGCAAATGAAGCCCTGCTTGCAGGCCTCTTGTCCTTGCGTCTAGAGTGCCCCACACTTACTGTACGAAGGAGGCCTGAAAACCCACTCTCTGGGGCTGCCTTTCCTGCCTGCAAGGTAGAGTGCCTGCCCGGCCGCCTTGGGGCTGAAAGTCACATTGGGCTGGGAAGTGCTTGCTGGGAAGTCAGTTTTCAGGGGCCATGGCCGCTGGCTGCACGTTTACCGCTAGGGCTCCCACACTGCCTGGGAGCATCAAGGCTCCCTCAAAATATCTCTTCGGTCACGTTAGCTCTGCAGGAGAGAGCTCGCGAGAATAGGCCTTTCTTGACTCGCGAAGTGAGGCCCTGCTTGCAAGCCTCTTATTCTTGCGTCTGCGGAGCACCATACTTACTGTGCTGGGGAGGCCTGAAAACCCACTCTCTGGGGCTGCCTTTCCTCCCTCCAAGGAAGTCAGCCTGCCCGGCTGACTTCTGGCTGAAACTCACTTCGGGCTGTGAAGTGCTAGTTGGGAAGTCAGTTTTCAAGGTCAATGGCCGCCGGGTGCACGTGTATGCCTAGGGCTCCAACACTGCCAGGGACATCAAGGTTTCTTCCACACAGTTCTTCTGTCACGTTAGCTCTGCAGGAGAGAGCTCGCGAGACTAGGCCTTTCTTGACTCGCTAAGGGAGGCCCTGCTTGCAGGCCTCTTCTACTGGCATCTGCAGAGCCCCACACTTGCTGTGCGAGGAAGCCCTGAAAACCAACTCTCAGGAGCTGTCTTTCCTCCTTCCAAGGAAGACAGCCTGCACGGCCGCCTTCGGGCTGAAAGTCACATTGGGCTGGGAAGTGCTTGCTGGGAAGTCAGTTTTCAGTGGCCATGTCCGCTGGCTGCACATGTACGCCTAGGGCTCCCACACTGCCCGGGAACTTCAAGGCTCCCTGCACACATCTCTTCCATCACGTTTGCTCTATAGCAGAGAGCTCCAAATACTAGGCCTTTCATGACTCGCGAAGTGAGTTGTTCTTGCGTCTGCAGAGCAGCATAATTGCTGTGCGCGAGAGGCCTGAAAACCCACTCTCTGGGGCTGCCTTTCCTCCTTCCAAGGAAGACATCCTGCTGGCCGCCTTCGGGCTGAAAGTCACATTGGGCTGGGAAGTGCGAGCTGGGAAGTCAGTTTTCAGGGGCCATGGCCGCTGGCTGCACATTTACGGTTAGGGCTCCCGCACTGCCCGGGAACATCAACAATCCCTCGAAATAGGTTTTCCGTTACGTTTGCTCTGCAGGAGAGTGCTCGCGAGACTAGGCCTTTCTTGACTCGGGAATGAGGCCCTGCTTACGGACCTTTGCACTGGCGTCTGCAGAGCCCCACCCTTGCTGTACGAGGGAGGCCTGAAAACCCACTCTCTGGGGCTGCCTTTCCTCCCTCCAAGGAAGACAGCCAGCCCGGCCGCCTTCGGGTTGAAAGTCACAGTGGGCTGGGAATTGCTAGCTGGGAAGTCAGTTTTCAGGGGCCATGGCCGCTGGCTGCACGTATACGGCTAGGGGTCCCACACTGCCCGGGAGCATCAAGGCTCCCCCAAATAGCTCTTCCGTCACGTTAGCTCTGCAGGAGAGAGCTCGGGAGACTAGGCCTTTCTTGACTCGCAAAATGAAGCCCTGCTTGCAGGCCTCTTGTACTTGCGTCTAGTGTGCCCCACACTTGCTGTACCAAGGAGGCCTGAAAACCCACTCTCTGGGGCTGCCTTTCCTGCCGGAAAGGTAGAGTGCCTGCCCGCCCGCCTTCGGGCTGAAGTCACATTGGGCTGGGAAGTGCTAGCTTGGAAGTTAATTTTCAGGGGCCATGGCCGCTGGTTGCACATGTACGCCTAGGGCTCCCACACTGTCCGGGAACTTCAAGGCTCCCTGCACACATCTCTTCCATCACGTTTTCTCTATATCAGAGAGCTCGCGAGACTAGGCCTTTCTTGACTCGCGAAGTGAGGCTCTGCTTTCAGGCCTGTTGTTCTTACGTCTGCAGAGCACCATACTTGCTGTGCCCCAGAGGCCTGAAAACCCACTCTCTGGGGCTGCCTTTCCTCCCTCCAAGGAAGTCAGCCTTCCCGGCCGACTTTCTGGCTGAAACTCACTTCGGGCTGTGAAGTGCTAGTTGAGAAGTCAATTTCAGGGGCAAAGGCCGCTGGGTGCACGTGTATGCCTAGGGCTCCAACACTGCTCGGGAACATCAAGGTTTCTTCCACACAGTTCTTCTTTCACGTTTGGTCTGCAGGAGAGAGCTCGCGAAACTAGGCCTTTTTTCACTCGGGAAGTGAGGTGCTACTTTAAGGCCTCTTGAACTTCCGTTTGCAGAGCCCCACACTTGCTGTGCGAGGAAGCCCTGAAAAACCACTCTCTGGGGCTGCCTTTCCTCCCTCCAAGGAAGACAGCCTGCCCGGCCGCCTTCGGGCTGAAAGTCACATTGGGCTGGGAAGTGCTAGCTGGGAAGTCAATTTTCAGGGGTTATGGCCGCTGTGTGCACATGTACGCCTAGGGCTCCCACACTGCCCGGGAACTTCAAGGCTCCCTGCACACATCGCTTCCATCACGTTTGCTCTATAGCAGAGATCGCCAGATACTAGGCCTTTCATGACTCGCGAAGTGAGGCCCTGCTTGCAGGCCTGTTGTTCTTGCGTCTGCAGAGCACCATCCTTGCTGTGCGCGAGAGGCCTGAAAACCCACTCTCTGGGGCTGCCTTTCCTCCTTCCAAGGAAGACAGCCTGCTGGCCGCCTTCGGGCTGAAAGTCACATTGGGCTGGGAAGTGCTAGCTGGGAAGTCAGTTTTCAGGTGCCATGGCCGCTGGCTGCACATTTACGGTTAGGGCTCCCGCACTGCCCGGGAACATCAAGAATCCCTCGAAATAGGTTTTCCGTTACGTTTGCTCTGCAGGAGAGTGCTCGCGAGACTAGGCCTTTCTTGACTCGGGAATGAGGCCCTGCTTACGGACCTTTGCACTGGCGTCTGGAGAGCCCCACCCTTGCTGTGAGAGGGAGGCCTGAAAACCCACTCTCTGGGGCTGCCTTTCCTCCCTCCAAGGAAGACAGCCAGCCCGGCCGCCTTCGGGTTGAAAGTCACAGTGGGCTGGGAATTGCTAGCTGGGAAGTCAGTTTTCAGGGGCCATGGCCGCTGGCTGCTCATTTACAGCTAGGGCTCCCACACTGCCCGGGAGCATCAAGGCTCCCTCAAAACAGCTCCTCCGTCACGTTAGCTCTGCAGGAGAGAGCTCGCGAGACTAGGCCTTTCTTGACTCGCAAATGAAGCCCTGCCTGCAGGCCTCTTGTACTTGCGTCTAGAGTGCCCCACACTTACTGTACGAAGGAGGCCTGAAAACCAACTCTCTGGGGCTAGCTTTCCTGCCTGCAAGGTAGAGTGCCTGCCCGGCCGCCTTGGGGCTGAAAGTCACATTGGGCTGGGAAGCGCTTGCTGGGAAGTCGGTTTTCAGGGGCCATGGCCGCTGGCTGCACGATTACCGGTAGGGCTCCCACACTGCCGGGGAGCATCAAGGATCCCTGAAAATAGCTCTTCCGTCACGTTAGCTCCGCAGGAGAGAGCTCGCGAGACTAGGCCTTTCTTGACTCGCGAAGTGAGGCCCTGCGTGCAGGCCTCTTATTCTTGTGTCTGCGGAGCACCTACTTACTGTGCTCGGGAGGCCTGAAAACCCACTCTCTGGGGCTGCCTTTCCTCCCTCCAAGGAAGTCAGCCTGCACGGCCGACTTCTGGCTGAAACTCACTTCGGGATGTGCAGTGCTAGTTGGGAAGTCAGTTTTCAAGGGCAATGGCCGCTGGGTTCACGTGTATGCCTAGGGCTCCAACACTGCCAGAGACATCAAGGTTTCTTCCCCACAGTTCTTCCTTCACGTTTGGTCTGCAGGAGAGAGCTCGCGAGACTAGGCCTTTCTTCCCTCGGGAAGTGAGGCCCTACTTTCAGCCCTCTTCTACTGGCATCTGCAGAGCCCCACACTTGCTGTGCGAGGAAGCCCTGCAAACCAACTCTCAGGAGCTGTCTTTCTCCTTCCAAGGAAGACAGCCTGCACGACCGCCTTCGGGCTGAAAGTCACATTGGGCTGGGAAGTGCTTGCTGGGAAGTCAGTTTTCAGGGGCCATGGCCGCTGGCTGCACATGTACGCCTAGGGCTCCCACACTGCCCGGGAACTTCAAGGCTCCCTGCACACATCTCTTCCATCACGTTTGCTCTATAGCAGAGAGCTCCAGATACTAGGCCTTTCATGGCTCGCGAAGTGAGTTGTTCTTGCGTCTGCAGAGCAGCATACTTGCTGTGCGCGAGATGCCTGAAAACCTACTCTCTGGGGCTGCCTTTCCTCCTTCCAAGGAAGACAGCTTGCTGGCCGCCTTCGGGCTGAACGTCACATTGGGCTGGGAAGTGCTAGCTGGGAAGTCAGTTTTCAGGTGCCATGGCCGCTGGCTGCACATTTACGGTTAGGGCTCCCGCAGTGCCCGGGAACATCAAGAATCCCTCGAAATAGGTTTTCTGTTACGTTTGCTCTGCAGGAGAGTGCTCGCGAGACTAGGCTTTTCTTGACTCGGGAATGAGGCCCTGCTTACGGACCTTTCCACTGGCGTCTGCAGAGCCCTACCCTTGCTGTACGAGGGAGGCCTGAAAACCCACTCTCTGGGGCTGCCTTTCCTCCCTCCAAGGAAGACAGCCAGCCCGGCCGCCTTCGTGTTGAAAGTCACAGTGGGCTGGGAATTGCTAGCTGGGAAGTCAGTTTTCAGGGGCCATGGCCGCTGGCTGCACGTATACGGCTAGGGGTCCCACACTGCCCGGGAGCATCAAGGCTCCCTCAAAACAGCTCTTCCGTCATGCTAGCTCTGCAGGAGAGAGCTCGGGAGACTAGGCCTTTCTTGACTCGCAAAGTGAAGGCCTGCTTGCAGGCCTCTTGTACTAGCGTCTAGAGTGCCCAACACTTGCTGTACCAAGGAGGCCTGAAAACCCACTCTCTGGGGCTGCCTTTCCTGCCGGCAAGGTAGAGTGCCTGCCCGCCCGCCTTCGGGCTGAAGTCACATTGTGCTGGGAAGTGCTAGCTGGGAAGTTAATTTTCAGGGGTCATGGCCGCTGGTTGCACATGTACGCCTAGGGCTCCCACACTGTCCGGGAACTTCAAGGCTCCCTGCACACATCTCTTCCATCACGTTTGCTCTATAGCAGAGAGCTCGCGAGACTAGGCCTTTCTTGACTTGCGAAGTGAGGCTCTGCTTTCAGGCCTGTTGTTCTTACGTCTGCAGAGCACCATACTTGCTGTGCGCCAGAGGCCTGAAAACCCACTCTCTGGGGCTGCCTTTCCTCCCTCCAAGGAAGTCAGCCTTCCCGGCCGACTTTCTGGCTGAAACTCACTTCGGGCTGTGAAGTGCTAGTTGAGAAGTCAATTTCAGGGGCAATGGCCGCTGGGTGCCCGTGGATGCCTAGGGCTCCAACACTGCTCGGGAACATCAAGGTTTCTTCCACACAGTTCTTCCTTCACGTTTGGTCTGCAGGAGAGAGCTCGCGAAACTAGGCCTTTTTTCACTCGGGAAGTGAGGTGCTACTTTAAGGCCTCTTGAACTTGCGTTTGCAGAGCCCCACACTTGCTGTGCGAGGAAGCCCTGAAAACCCACTCTCTGGGGCTGCCTTTCCTCCCTCCAAGGAAGACAGCCTGCCTGGCCGCCTTCGGGCTGAAAGTCACATTGGGCTGGGAAGTGCTTGCTGGGAAGTCAGTTTTCAGGGGCCATGGCCGCTGGCTGCTCATTTACAGCTAGGGCTCCCACACTGCCCGGGAGCATCAAGGTTCCCTCAAAACAGCTCCTCCGTCAGGTTAGCTCTGCAGGAGAGAGCTCGCGAGACTAGGCCTTTCTTGACTAGCAAATGAAGCCCTGCTTGCAGGCCTCTTGTACTTGCGTCTAGAGTGCCCCACACTTACTGTACGAAGGAGGCCTGAAAACCCACTCTCTGGGGCTGCCTTTCCTGCCTGCAAGGTAGAGTGCCTGCCCGGCCGCCTTGGGGCTGAAAGTCACATTGGGCTGGGAAGTGCTTGCTGGGAAGTCAGTTTTCAGGGGCCATGGCCGCTGGCTGCACGTTTACCGCTAGGGCTCCCACACTGCCGGGGAGCATCAAGGCTCCCTCAAAATAGCTCTTCCGTCACGTTAGCTCTGCAGGAGAGAGCTCGCGAGAATAGGCCTTTCTTGACTCGCGAAGTGAGGCCCTGCTTGCAAGCCTCTTTTCTTGCGTCTGCGGAGCACCATACTTACTGTGCTCGGGAGGCCTGAAAACCCACTCTCTGGGGCTGCCTTTCCTCCCTCCAAGGAAGTCAGCCTGCCCGGCTGACTTCTGGCTGAAACTCACTTCGGGATGTGAAGTGCTAGTTGGGAAGTCAGTTTTCAAGGGCAATGGCCGCTGGGTGCACGTGTATGCCTAGGGCTCCAACACTGCCAGGGACATCAAGGTTTCTTCCACACAGTTCTTCTGTCACGTTAGCTCTGCAGGAGAGAGCTCGCGAGACTAGGCCTTTCTTGACTCGCGAAGTGAGGCCCTGCTTGCAGGCCTCTTATTCTTGTGTCTGCGGAGCACCATACTTACTATGCTCGGGAGGCCTGAAAACCCACTCTCTGGGGCTGCCTTTCCTCCCTCCCAGGAAGTCAGCCTCCCCGGCCGACTTCTGGCTGAAACTCACTTCGGGCTGTAAAGTGCTAGTTGGGAAGTCAGTTTTCAAGGGCAATGGCGGCCGGGTGCACGTGTATGCCTAGGGCTCCAACACTGCCAGAGACATCAAGGTTTCTTCCACACAGTTCTTCCTTCACATTTGGTCTGCAGCAGAGAGCTCGCGAGACTAGGCCTTTCCTCACTCGGGAAGTGAGGCCCTGCTGTCAGCCCTCTTCTACTGGCATTTGCAGAGCCCCACACTTGCTGTGCGAGGAAGCCCTGAAAACCAACTCTCAGGAGCTGTCTTTCCTCCTACCAAGGAAGACAGCCTGCACGGCCGCCTTCGGGCTGAAAGTCACATTGGGCTGGGAAGTTCTTGCTGGGAAGTCAGTTTTCAGGGGCCATGGCCGCTGGCTGCACATGTACGCCTAGGGCTCCCACACTGCCCGGGAACTTCAAGGCTCCCTGCACACATCTCTTCCATCACGTTTGCTCTATAGCAGAGAGCTCCAGATACTAGGCCTTTCATGACTCGCGAAGTGAGTTGTTCTTGCGTCTGCAAAGCAGCATACTTGCTGTGCGCGAGAGGCCTGAAAACCCAATCTCTGGGGCTGCCATTCCTTCTTCCAAGGAAGACAGCCTGCTGGCCGCCTTCGGGCTGAAAGTCACATTGGGCTGGGAAGTGATAGCTGGGAAGTCAGTTTTCAGGGGCCATGGCCGCTGGCTGCACGTATACGGCTAGGGGTCCCACACTGCCAGGGAGGATCAAGGCTCCCTCAAACAGCTCTTCCGTCACGTTAGCTCTGCAGGAGAGAGCTCGCGAGACTAGGCCTTTCTTGACTCGCAAATGAAGCCCTGCTTGCAGGCCTCTTTTCCTTGCGTCTAGAGTGCCCAACACTTACTGTACGAAGGAGGCCTGAAAACCCACTCTCTGGGGCTGCCTTTCCTGCCTGCAAGGTAGAGTGCCTGCCCGGCCGCCTTGGGGCTGAAAGTCACATTGGGCTGGCAAGTGCTTGCTGGGAAGTCAGTTTTCAGGGGCCATGGCCGCTGGCTGCACGTGTACGCCTAGGGCTCCCACACTGCCCGGGAACTTCAAGGCTCCCTGCACACATCTCTTCCATCACGTTTGCTCTATAGCAGAGAGCTCCAGATACTAGGCCTTTCATGACTCGCGAAGTGAGTTGTTCTTGCGTCTGCAGAGCAGCATACTTGCTGTGCGCGAGAGGACTGAAAACCCACTCACTGGGGCTGCCATTCCTCCTTCCAAGAAAGACAGCCTGCTGGCCGCCTTCCGGCTGAGAGTCACATTGGGCTGGGAAGTGCTAGCTGGGAAGTCAGTTTTCAGGTGCCATGGCCGCTGGCTGCACATTTACGGTTAGGGCTCTCGCACTGCCCGGGAACATCCAGAATCCCTCGAAATAGGTTTTCCGTTACGTTTGCTCTGCAGGAGAGTGCTCGCGAGACTAGGCCTTTCTTGACTCGGGAATGAGGCCCTGCTTACGAACCTTTGCACTGGCGTCTGCAGAGCCCAACCCTTGCTGTACGAGGGAGGCGTGAAAACCCACTCTCTGGGGCTGCCTTTCCTCCCTCCAAGGAAGACAGCCAGCCCGGCCGCCTTCGGGTTGAAAGTCACAGTGGGCTGGGAATTGCTAGCTGGGAAGTCAGTTTTCAGGGGCCATGGCCGCTGGCTGCACGTATACGGCTAGGGGTCCCACACTGCCCGGGAGCATCAAGGCTCCCTCAAAACAGCTCTTCCGTCACGTTAGCTCTGCAGGAGAGAGCTCGGGAGACTAGGCCTTTCTTGACTCGCAAAGTGAAGCCCTGCTTGCAGGCCTCTTGTACTTGCGTCTAGAGTGCCCCACACTTGCTGTACCAAGGAGGCCTGAAAACCCACTCTCTGGGGCTGCCTTTCCTGCCGGCAAGGTAGAGTGCCTGCCCGCCCGCCTTCGGGCTGAAGTCACATTGGGCTGGGAAGTGCTAGCTGGGAAGTTAATTTTCAGGGGCCATGGCCGCTGGTTGCACATGTACGCCTAGGGCTCCCACACTGTCCGGGAACTTCAAGGCTCCCTGCACACATCTCTTCCATCACGTTTGCTCTATAGCAGAGAGCACGCGAGACTAGGCCTTTCTTGACTCGCGAAGTGAGGCTCTGCTTTCAGGCCTGTTGTTCTTACGTCTGCAGAGCACCATACTTGCTGTGCGCCAGAGGCCTGAAAACCGACTCTCTGGGGCTGCCTTTCCTCCCTCCAAGGAAGTCAGCCTTCCCGGCCGACTTTCTGGCTGAAACTCACTTCGGGCTCTGAAGTGCTAGTTGAGAAGTCAATTTCAGGGGCAATGGCCGCTGGGTGCACGTGTATGCCTAGGGCTCCAACACTGCTCGGGAACATCAAGGTTTCTTCCACACAGTTCTTCCTTCACGTTTGGTCTGCAGGAGAGAGCTCGCGAAACTAGGCCTTTTTTCACTCGGGAAGTGAGGTGCTACTTTAAGGCCTCTTGAACTTGCGATTGCAGAGCCCCACAGTTGCTGTGCGAGGAAGCCCTGAAAACCCACTCTCTGGGGCTGCCTTTCCTCCCTCCAAGGAAGACAGCCTGCCTGGCCGCCTTCGGGCTGAAAGTCACATTGGGCTGGGAAGTGCTTGCTGGGAAGTCAGTTTTCAGGGGCCATGGCCGCTGGCTGCTCATTTACAGCTAGGGCTCCCACACTGCCCGGGAGCATCAAGGCTCCCTGTACACATCTCTTCCATCACGTTTGCTCTATAGCAGAGAGCTCCAGATACTAGGCCTTTCATGACTCGCGAAGTGAGTTGTTCTTGCGTCTGCAGAGCAGCATACTTGCTGTGCGCGAGAGGCCTGAAAACCCACTCTCTGGGGCTGCCATTCCTCCTTCCAAGGAAGACAGCCTGCTGGCCGCCTTCGGGCTGAAAGTCACATTGGGCTGGGAAGTGCTAGCTGGGAAGTCAGTTTTCAGGGGCCATGGCCGCTGGCTGCACGTATACGGCTAGGGGTCCCACACTGCCAGGGAGCATCAAGGCTCCCTCAAACAGCTCTTCCGTCACGTTAGCTCTGCAGGAGAGAGCTCGCGAGACTAGGCCTTTCTTGACTCGCAAATGAAGCCCTGCTTGCAGGCCTCTTGTCCTTGCGTCTAGAGTGCCCCACACTTACTGTACGAAGGAGGCCTGAAAACCCACTCTCTGGGGCTGCCTTTCCTGCCTGCAAGGTAGAGTGCCTGCCCGGCCGCCTTGGGGCTGAAAGTCACATTGGGCTGGGAAGTGCTTGCTGGGAAGTCAGTTTTCAGGGGCCATGGCCGCTGGCTGCACGTTTACCGCTAGGGCTCCCACACTGCCTGGGAGCATCAAGGCTCCCTCAAAATATCTCTTCGGTCACGTTAGCTCTGCAGGAGAGAGCTCGCGAGAATAGGCCTTTCTTGACTCGCGAAGTGAGGCCCTGCTTGCAAGCCTCTTATTCTTGCGTCTGCGGAGCACCATACTTACTGTGCTGGGGAGGCCTGAAAACCCACTCTCTGGGGCTGCCTTTCCTCCCTCCAAGGAAGTCAGCCTGCCCGGCTGACTTCTGGCTGAAACTCACTTCGGGCTGTGAAGTGCTAGTTGGGAAGTCAGTTTTCAAGGTCAATGGCCGCTGGGTGCACGTGTATGCCTAGGGCTCCAACACTGCCAGGGACATCAAGGTTTCTTCCACACAGTTCTTCTGTCACGTTAGCTCTGCAGGAGAGAGCTCGCGAGACTAGGCCTTTCTTGACTCGCTAAGGGAGGCCCTGCTTGCAGGCCTCTTCTACTGGCATCTGCAGAGCCCCACACTTGCTGTGCGAGGAAGCCCTGAAAACCAACTCTCAGGAGCTGTCTTTCCTCCTTCCAAGGAAGACAGCCTGCACGGCCGCCTTCGGGCTGAAAGTCACATTGGGCTGGGAAGTGCTTGCTGGGAAGTCAGTTTTCAGTGGCCATGTCCGCTGGCTGCACATGTACGCCTAGGGCTCCCACACTGCCCGGGAACTTCAAGGCTCCCTGCACACATCTCTTCCATCACGTTTGCTCTATAGCAGAGAGCTCCAAATACTAGGCCTTTCATGACTCGCGAAGTGAGTTGTTCTTGCGTCTGCAGAGCAGCATAATTGCTGTGCGCGAGAGGCCTGAAAACCCACTCTCTGGGGCTGCCTTTCCTCCTTCCAAGGAAGACATCCTGCTGGCCGCCTTCGGGCTGAAAGTCACATTGGGCTGGGAAGTGCGAGCTGGGAAGTCAGTTTTCAGGGGCCATGGCCGCTGGCTGCACATTTACGGTTAGGGCTCCCGCACTGCCCGGGAACATCAACAATCCCTCGAAATAGGTTTTCCGTTACGTTTGCTCTGCAGGAGAGTGCTCGCGAGACTAGGCCTTTCTTGACTCGGGAATGAGGCCCTGCTTACGGACCTTTGCACTGGCGTCTGCAGAGCCCCACCCTTGCTGTACGAGGGAGGCCTGAAAACCCACTCTCTGGGGCTGCCTTTCCTCCCTCCAAGGAAGACAGCCAGCCCGGCCGCCTTCGGGTTGAAAGTCACAGTGGGCTGGGAATTGCTAGCTGGGAAGTCAGTTTTCAGGGGCCATGGCCGCTGGCTGCACGTATACGGCTAGGGGTCCCACACTGCCCGGGAGCATCAAGGCTCCCCCAAACAGCTCTTCCGTCACGTTAGCTCTGCAGGAGAGAGCTCGGGAGACTAGGCCTTTCTTGACTCGCAAAATGAAGCCCTGCTTGCAGGCCTCTTGTACTTGCGTCTAGTGTGCCCCACACTTGCTGTACCAAGGAGGCCTGAAAACCCACTCTCTGGGGCTGCCTTTCCTGCCGGAAAGGTAGAGTGCCTGCCCGCCCGCCTTCGGGCTGAAGTCACATTGGGCTGGGAAGTGCTAGCTTGGAAGTTAATTTTCAGGGGCCATGGCCGCTGGTTGCACATGTACGCCTAGGGCTCCCACACTGTCCGGGAACTTCAAGGCTCCCTGCACACATCTCTTCCATCACGTTTTCTCTATATCAGAGAGCTCGCGAGACTAGGCCTTTCTTGACTCGCGAAGTGAGGCTCTGCTTTCAGGCCTGTTGTTCTTACGTCTGCAGAGCACCATACTTGCTGTGCCCCAGAGGCCTGAAAACCCACTCTCTGGGGCTGCCTTTCCTCCCTCCAAGGAAGTCAGCCTTCCCGGCCGACTTTCTGGCTGAAACTCACTTCGGGCTGTGAAGTGCTAGTTGAGAAGTCAATTTCAGGGGCAATGGCCGCTGGGTGCACGTGTATGCCTAGGGCTCCAACACTGCTCGGGAACATCAAGGTTTCTTCCACACAGTTCTTCTTTCACGTTTGGTCTGCAGGAGAGAGCTCGCGAAACTAGGCCTTTTTTCACTCGGGAAGTGAGGTGCTACTTTAAGGCCTCTTGAACTTCCGTTTGCAGAGCCCCACACTTGCTGTGCGAGGAAGCCCTGAAAAACCACTCTCTGGGGCTGCCTTTCCTCCCTCCAAGGAAGACAGGCTGCCCGGCCGCCTTCGGGCTGAAAGTCACATTGGGCTGGGAAGTGCTAGCTGGGAAGTCAATTTTCAGGGGTTATGGCCGCTGTGTGCACATGTACGCCTAGGGCTCCCACACTGCCCGGGAACTTCAAGGCTCCCTGCACACATCGCTTCCATCACGTTTGCTCTATAGCAGAGATCGCCAGATACTAGGCCTTTCATGACTCGCGAAGTGAGGCCCTGCTTGCAGGCCTGTTGTTCTTGCGTCTGCAGAGCACCATCCTTGCTGTGCGCGAGAGGCCTGAAAACCCACTCTCTGGGGCTGCCTTTCCTCCTTCCAAGGAAGACAGCCTGCTGGCCGCCTTCGGGCTGAAAGTCACATTGGGCTGGGAAGTGCTAGCTGGGAAGTCCGTTTTCAGGTGCCATGGCCGCTGGCTGCACATTTACGGTTAGGGCTCCCGCACTGCCCGGGAACATCAAGAATCCCTCGAAATAGGTTTTCCGTTACGTTTGCTCTGCAGGAGAGTGCTCGCGAGACTAGGCCTTTCTTGACTCGGGAATGAGGCCCTGCTTACGGACCTTTGCACTGGCGTCTGGAGAGCCCCACCCTTGCTGTGAGAGGGAGGCCTGAAAACCCACTCTCTGGGGCTGCCTTTCCTCCCTCCAAGGAAGACAGCCAGCCCGGCCGCCTTCGGGTTGAAAGTCACAGTGGGCTGGGAATTGCTAGCTGGGAAGTCAGTTTTCAGGGGCCATGGCCGCTGGCTGCTCATTTACAGCTAGGGCTCCCACACTGCCCGGGAGCATCAAGGCTCCCTCAAAACAGCTCCTCCGTCACGTTAGCTCTGCAGGAGAAAGCTCGCGAGACTAGGCCTTTCTTGACTCGCAAATGAAGCCCTGCCTGCAGGCCTCTTGTACTTGCGTCTAGAGTGCCCCACACTTACTGTACGAAGGAGGCCTGAAAACCAACTCTCTGGGACTGGCTTTCCTGCCTGCAAGGTAGAGTGCCTGCCCGGCCGCCTTGGGGCTGAAAGTCACATTGGGCTGGGAAGCGCTTGCTGGGAAGTCGGTTTTCAGGGGCCATGGCCGCTGGCTGCACGATTACCGCTAGGGCTCCCACACTGCCGGGGAGCATCAAGGCTCCCTCAAAATAGCTCTTCAGTCACGTTAGCTCTGCAGGAGAGAGCTCGCGAGACTAGGCCTTTCTTGACTCGCGAAGTGAGGCCCTGCTTGCAGGCCTCTTATTCTTGTGTCTGCGGAGCACCATACTTACTGTGCTCGGGAGGCCTGAAAACCCACTCTCTGGGGCTGCCTTTCCTCCCTCCAAGGAAGTCAGCCTGCCCGGCTGACTTCTGGCTGAAACTCACTTCGGGCTGTGAAGTGCTAGTTGGGAAGTCAGTTTTCAAGGGCAATGGCCGCTGGGTGCACGTGTATGCCTAGGGCTCCAACACTGCCAGGGACATCAAGGTTTCTTCCACACAGTTCTTCTGTCAAGTTTGCTCTGCAGGAGAGAGCTCGCGAGACTAGGCCTTTCTTCACTCGGGAAGTGAGGCCCTGCTTTCAGCCCTCTTCTAGTGGCATCTGCAGAGCCCCACACTTGCTGTGCGAGGAAGCCCTGAAAACCAACTCTCAGGAGCTGTCTTTCCTCCTTCCAAGGAAGACAGCCTGCTGGCCGCCTTCGGGCTGAACGTCACATTGGGCTGGGAAGTGCTTGCTGGGAAGTCAGTTTTCAGGGGCCATGGCCGCCGGCTGCACATTTACGGTTAGGGCTCCCGCACTGCCCGGGAACATCAAGAATCCCTCGAAATAGGTTTTCCGTTACGTTTGCTCTGCAGGAGAGTGCTCGCGAGACTAGGCCTTTCTTGACTCGGGAATGAGGCCCTGCTTACGGACCTTTGCACTGGCGTCTGCAGAGCCCCACCCTTGCTGTGCGAGGGAGGCCTGAAAACCCACTCTCTGGGGCTGCCTTTCCTCCCTGCAAGGAAGACAGCCAGCCCGGCCGCCTTCGGGTTGAAAGTCACAGTGGGCTGGGAATTGCTTGCTGGGAAGTCAGTTTTCAGGTGCCATGGCCGCTGGCTGCTCATTTACAGCTAGGGCTCCCACATTGCCCGGGAGCATCAGGACTCCCTCAAAACAGCTCCTCCGTCACGTTAGCTCTGCAGGAGAGAGCACGCGAGACTAGGCCTGTCTTGACTCGCGAAGTGAGGCCCTGCTTGCAGGCCTCTTATTCTTTCGCCTGCAGAGCACCATACTTACTGTGCTCGGGAGGCCTGAAAACCCACTCTCAGGGCCTGCCTTTGCTCCCTCCTAGGCAGTCAGCCTGCCCGGCCGACTTCTGGCTGAAACTCACTTCGGGCTGTGAAGTGCTAGTTGGGAAGTCAGTTTTCAAGGTCAAGGGCCGCTGGGTGCACGTGTATGCCTAGGGCTCCAACACTGCCAGGGACATCAAGGTTTCTTCCACACAGTTCTTCTGTCACGTTAGCTCTGCAGGAGAGAGCTCGCGAGACTAGGCCTTTCTTGACTCGCGAAGTGAGGCCCTGCTTGCAGGCCTCTTATTCTTGTGTCTGCGGAGCACCATACTTACTGTGCTCGGGAGGCCTGAAAACCCACTCTCTGGGGCTGCCTTTCCTCCCTCCAAGGAAGACAGCCAGCCCGGCCGCCTTCGGGTTGAAAGTCACAGCAGGCTGGGATTTGCTAGCTGGGAAGTCAGTTTTCAGGGGCCATGGCCGCTGGCTGCACGTATACGGCTAGGGGTCCCACACTGCCCGAGAGCATCATGGCTCCCTCAAAACAGCTCTTCCGTCACGTTAGCTCTGCAGGAGAGAGCTCGCGAGACTAGGCCTTTCTTGACTCGCAAATGAAGCCCTGCTTGCAGGCCTCTTGTATTTGTGTCTAGAGTGCCCCACACTTACTGTACGAAGGAGGCCTGAAAACCCACTCTCTGGGGCTGCCTTTCCTGCCTGCAAGGTAGAGTGCCTGCCCGGCCGCCTTGGGGCTGAAAGTCACATTGGGCTGGGAAGTGCTTGCTGGGAAGTCAGTTTTCAGGGGCCATGGCCGCTGGCTGCACGTTTACCGTTAGGGCTCCCACACTGCCGGGGAGCATCAAGGCTCCCTCAAAATAGCTCTTCCGTCACGTTAGCTCTGCAGGAGAGAGCTCGCGAGACTAGGCCTTTCTTGACTCGCGAAGTGAGGCCCTGCTTGCAGGCCTCTTATTCTTGCGCCTGCAGAGCACCATACTTACTGTGCTCGGGAGGCCTGAAAACCCACTCTCAGGGGCTGCCTTTGCTCCCTCCTAGGAAGTCAGCCTGCCCGGCCGACTTCTGGCTGAAACTCACTTCGGGCTGTGAAGTGCTAGTTGGGAAGTCAGTTTTCAAGGTCAATGGCCGCTGGGTGCACGTGTATGCCTAGGGCTCCAACACTGCCAGGGACGTCAAGGTTTCTTCCACACAGTTCTTCTGTCACGTTAGCTCTGCAGGAGAGAGCTCGCGAGACTACGCCTTTCTTCCCTCGGGAAGTGAGGCCCTGCTTTCAGCCCTCTTCTACTGGCATCTGCAGAGCCCCACACTTGCTGTGCGAGGAAGCCCTGAAAACCAACTCTCAGGAGCTGTCTTTCCTCCTTCCAAGGAAGACAGCCTGCACGGCCGCCTTCGGGCTGAAAGTCACATTGGGCTGGGAAGTGCTTGCTGGGAAGTCAGTTTTCAGGGGCCATGGCCGCTGGCTGCACATGTACGCCTAGCGCTCCCACACTGCCCGGGAACTTCAAGGCTCCCTGCACACATCTCTTCCATCACGTTTGCTCTATAGCAGAGAGCTCTAGATACTAGGCCTTTCATGACTCGCGAAGTGAGTTGTTCTTGCGTCTGCAGAGCAGCATACTTGCTGTGAGCGAGAGGCCTGAAAACCCACTCTCTGGGGCTGCCATTCCTCCTTCCAAGGAAGACAGCCTGCTGGCCGCCTTCAGGCTGAAAGTCACATTGGGCTGGGAAGTGCTTGCTGGGAAGTCAGTTTTCAGGGGCCATGGCCGCTGGCTGCACGTTTACCGCTAGGGCTCCCACACTGCCGGGGAGCATCAAGGCTCCCTCAAAATAGCTCTTCCGTCACGTTAGCTCTGCAGGAGAGAGCTCGCGAGAATAGGCCTTTCTTGACTCGCGAAGTGAGGCCCTCCTTGCAAGCCTCTTATTCTTGCGTCTGCAGAGCACCATACTTACTGTGCTCGGGAGGCCTGAAAACCCACTCTCTGGGGCTGCCTTTCCTCCCTCCAAGGAAGTCAGCCTGCCCGGCTGACTTCTGGCTGAAACTCACTTCGGGCTGTGAAGTGCTAGTTGGGAAGTCAGTTTTCAAGGGCAATGGCCGCTGGCTGCACGTGTATGCCTAGGGCTCCAACACTGCCAGGGACATCAAGGTTTCTTCCACACAGTTCTTCTGTCACGTTAGCTCTGCAGGAGAGAGCTCGCGAGACTAGGCCTTTCTTCACTCGGGAAGTGAGGCCCTGCTTTCAGCCCTCTTCTACTGGCATCTGCAGAGCCCCACACTTGCTGTGCGAGGAAGCCCTGAAAACCAACTCTCAGGAGCTGTCTTTCCTCTTTCCAAGGAAGACAGCCTGCACGGCCGCCTTCGGGTTGAAAGTCACATTGGGCTGGGAAGTGCTTGCTGGGAAGTCAGTTTTCAGGGGCCATGGCCGCTGGCTGCACATGTACGCCTAGGGCTCCCAAACTGCCCGGGAACTTCAAGGCTCCCTGCACACATCTCTTCCATCACGTTTGCTCTATAGCAGAGAGCTCGCGAGACTAGGCCTTTCTTGACTCGCGAAGTGAGGCTCTGCTTTCAGGCCTGTTGTTCTTACGTCTGCAGAGCACCATACTTGCTGTGCGCCAGAGGCCTGAAAACCCACTCTGTGGGGCTGCCTTTCCTCCCTCCAAGGAAGTCAGCCTTACCGGCCGATTTCTGGCTGAAACTCACTTCGGGCTGTGAAGTGCTAGTTGGGAAGTCAATTTCAAGGGCAATGGCCGCTGGGTGCACGTGTATGCCTAGGGCTCCAACACTGCTCGGGAACATCATGGTTTCTTCCACACAGTTCTTCCTTCACGTTTGGTCTGCAGGAGAGAGCTCGCGAGACTAGGCCTTTTTTCACTCGGGAAGTGAGGTGCTACTTTAAGGCCTCTTGAACTTGCGTTTGCAAAGCCCCACACTTGCTGTGCGAGGAAGCCCTGAAAACCCACTCTCTGGGGCTGCCTTTCCTCCCTCCAAGGAAGACAGCCTGCCCGGCCGCCTTCGGGCTGAAAGTCACATTGGGCTGGGAAGTGCTTGCTGGGAAGTCAGTTTTCAGGGGCCATGGCCGCTGGCTGCTCATTTACAGCTAGGGCTCCCACACTGCCGGGGAGCATCAAGGCTCCCTCAAAATAGCTCTTCCGTCACGTTAGCTCTGCAGGAGAGAGCTCGCGAGAATAGGCCTTTCTTGACTCGCGAAGTGAGGCCCTGCTTGCAAGCCTCTTATTCTTGCGTCTGCGGAGCACCATACTTACTGTGCTCGGGAGGCCTGGAAACCCACTCTCTGGGGCTGCCTTTCCTCCCTCCAAGGAAGTCAGCCTGCCCGGCTGACTTCTGGCTGAAACTCACTTCGGGCTGTGAAGTGCTAGTTGGGAAGTCAGTTTTCAAGGGCAATGGCCGCTGGGTGCACGTGTATGCCTAGGGCTCCAACACTGCCAGAGACATCAACGTTTCTTCCACACAGTTCTTCCTTCACGTTTGGTCTGCAGGAGAGAGCTCGCGAGACTAGGCCTTTCTTCACTCGGGAAGTGAGGCCCTGCTTTCAGCCCTCTTCTACTGGCATCTGCAGAGCCCCACACTTGCTGTGCGAGGAAGCCCTGAAAACCAACTCTCAGGAGCTGTCTTTCCTCCTTCCAAGGAAGACAGCCTACACGGCCGCCTTCGGGCTGAAAGTCACATTGGGCTGGGAAGTGCTTGCTGGGAAGTCAGTTTTCAGGGGCCATGGCCGCTGGCTGCACATGTACGCCTAGGGCTCCCACACTGCCCGGGAACTTCAAGGCTCCCTGCACACATCTCTTCCATCACGTTTGCCCTATAGCAGAGAGCTCCAGGTACTAGGCCTTTCATGACTCGCGAAGTGAGTTGTTCTTGCGTCTGCAGAGCAGCATACTTGGTGTGCGCGAGAGGCCTGAAAACCCACTCTCTGGGGCTGCCTTTCCTCCTTCCAAGGAAGACAGCCTGCTGGCCGCCTTAGGGCTGAAAGTCACATTGGGCTGGGAAGTGCTAGCTGGGAAGACAGTTTTCAGGGGCCATGGCCGCTGGCTGCACATTTACGGTTAGGGCTCCCGCACTGCCCGGGAACATCAAGAATCCCTCGAAATAGGTTTTCCGTTACGTTTGCTCTGCAGGAGAGTGCTCGCGAGAGTAGGCCTTTCTTGACTCGGGAATGAGGCCCTGCTTACAGACCTTTGCACTGGCGTCTGCAGAGCCCCACCCTTGCTGTGCGAGGGAGGCCTGAAAACCCACTCTCTGGGGCTGCCTTTCCTCCCTCCAAGGAAGACAGCCAGCCCGGCCGCCTTCGGGTTGAAAGTCACAGTGGGCTGGGAATTGCTAGCTGGGAAGTCAGTTTTCAGGGGCCATGGCCGCTGGCTGCACGTATACGGCTAGGGGTCCCACACTGCCCGAGAGCATCAAGGCTCCCTCAAAACAGCTCTTCTGTCACGTTAGCTCTGCAGGAGAGAGCTCGCGAGACTAGGCCTTTCTTGACTCGCAAATGAAGCCCTGCTTGCAGGCCTCTTGTATTTGTGTCTAGAGTGCCCTACACTTACTGTACGAAGGAGGCCTGAAAACCCACTCTCTGGGGCTGCCTTTCCTGCCTGCAAGGTAGAGTGCCTGCCCGGCCGCCTTGGGGCTGAAAGTCACATAGGGCTGGGAAGTGCTTGCTGGGAAGTCAGTTTTCAGGGGCCATGGCCGCTGGCTGCACGTTTACCGCTAGGGCTCCCACACTGCCCGGGAGCATCAGGACTCCCTCAAAACAGCTCCTCCGTCACGTTAGCTCTGCAGGAGAGAGCACGCGAGACTAGGCCTGTCTTGACTCGCGAAGTGAGGCGCTGCTTGCAGGCCTCTTATTCTTGCGCCTGCAGAGCACCATACTTACTGTGCTCGGGAGGCCTGAAAACCCACTCTCAGAGGCTGCCTTTGCTCCCTCCTAGGAAGTCAGCCTGCCCGGCCGACTTCTGGCTGAAACTCACTTCGGGCTGTGAAGTGCTAGTTGGGAAGTCAGTTTTCAAGGTCAATGCCCGCTGGGTGCACGTGTATGCCTAGGGCTCCAACACTGCCAGGGACGTCAAGGTTTCTTCCACACAGTTCTTCTGTCACGTTAGCTCTGCAGGAGAGAGCTCGCGAGACTAGGCCTTTCTTGACTCGCGAAGTGAGGCCCTGCTTGCAGGCCTCTTATTCTTGTGTCTGCGGAGCACCATACTTACTGTGCTCGGGAGGCCTGAAAACCCACTCTCTGGGGCTGTCTTTCCTCCCTCCAAGGAAGTCAGCCTGCCCGGCCGACTTCTGGCTGAAACTGACTTCTGGGTGTAAAGTGCTAGTTGGGAAGTCAGTTTTCAAGGGCAATATCCGCTGGGTGCACGTGTATGCCTAGGGGTCCAACACTGCCAGAGACATCAACGTTTCTTCCACACAGTTCTTCCTTCACGTTTGGTCTGCAGGAGAGAGCTCGCGAGACTACGCCTTTCTTCCCTCGGGAAGTGAGGCCCTGCTTTCAGCCCTCTTCTACTGGCATCTGCAGAGCCCCACACTTGCTGTGCGAGGAAGCCCTGAAAACCAACTCTCAGGAGCTGTCTTTCCTCCTTCCAAGGAAGACAGCCTGCACGGCCGCCTTCGGGCTGAAAGTCACATTGGGCTGGGAAGTGCTTGCTGGGAAGTCAGTTTTCAGGGGCCATGGCCGCTGGCTGCACATGTACGCCTAGCGCTCCCACACTGCCCGGGAACTTCAAGGCTCCCTGCACACATCTCTTCCATCACGTTTGCTCTATAGCAGAGAGCTCTAGATACTAGGCCTTTCATGACTCGCGAAGTGAGTTGTTCTTGCGTCTGCAGAGCAGCATACTTGCTGTGAGCGAGAGGCCTGAAAACCCACTCTCTGGGGCTGCCATTCCTCCTTCCAAGGAAGACAGCCTGCTGGCCGCCTTCAGGCTGAAAGTCACATTGGGCTGGGAAGTGCTTGCTGGGAAGTCAGTTTTCAGGGGCCATGGCCGCTGGCTGCACGTTTACCGCTAGGGCTCCCACACTGCCGGGGAGCATCAAGGCTCCCTCAAAATAGCTCTTCCGTCACGTTAGCTCTGCAGGAGAGAGCTCGCGAGAATAGGCCTTTCTTGACTCGCGAAGTGAGGCCCTGCTTGCAAGCCTCTTATTCTTGCGTCTGCAGAGCACCATACTTACTGTGCTCGGGAGGCCTGAAAACCCACTCTCTGGGCCTGCCTTTCCTCCCTCCAAGGAAGTCAGCCTGCCCGGCTGACTTCTGGCTGAAACTCACTTCGGGCTGTGAAGTGCTAGTTGGGAAGTCAGTTTTCAAGGGCAATGGCCGCTGGCTGCACGTGTATGCCTAGGGCTCCAACACTGCCAGGGACATCAAGGTTTCTTCCACACAGTTCTTCTGTCACGTTAGCTCTGCAGGAGAGAGCTCGCGAGACTAGGCCTTTCTTCACTCGGGAAGTGAGGCCCTGCTTTCAGCCCTCTTCTACTGGCATCTGCAGAGCCCCACACTTGCTGTGCGAGGAAGCCCTGAAAACCAACTCTCAGGAGCTGTCTTTCCTCTTTCCAAGGAAGACAGCCTGCACGGCCGCCTTCGGGTTGAAAGTCACATTGGGCTGGGAAGTGCTTGCTGGGAAGTCAGTTTTCAGGGGCCATGGCCGCTGGCTGCACATGTACGCCTAGGGCTCCCACACTGCCCGGGAACTTCAAGGCTCCCTGCACACATCTCTTCCATCACGTTTGCTCTATAGCAGAGAGCTCGCGAGACTAGGCCTTTCTTGACTCGCGAAGTGAGGCTCTGCTTTCAGGCCTGTTGTTCTTACGTCTGCAGAGCACCATACTTGCTGTGCGCCAGAGGCCTGAAAACCCACTCTGTGGGGCTGCCTTTCCTCCACCCAAGGAAGTCAGCCTTACCGGCCGATTTCTGGCTGAAACTCACTTCGGGCTGTGAAGTGCTAGTTGGGAAGTCAATTTCAAGGGCAATGGCCGCTGGGTGCACGTGTATGCCTAGGGCTCCAACACTGCTCGGGAACATCATGGTTTCTTCCACACAGTTCTTCCTTCACGTTTGGTCTGCAGGAGAGAGCTCGCGAGACTAGGCCTTTTTTCACTCGGGAAGTGAGGTGCTACTTTAAGGCCTCTTGAACTTGCGTTTGCAAAGCCCCACACTTGCTGTGCGAGGAAGCCCTGAAAACCCACTCTCTGGGGCTGCCTTTCCTCCCTCCAAGGAAGACAGCCTGCCCGGCCGCCTTCGGGCTGAAAGTCACATTGGGCTGGGAAGTGCTTGCTGGGAAGTCAGTTTTCAGGGGCCATGGCCGCTGGCTGCTCATTTACAGCTAGGGCTCCCACACTGCCGGGGAGCATCAAGGCTCCCTCAAAATAGCTCTTCCGTCACGTTAGCTCTGCAGGAGAGAGCTCGCGAGAATAGGCCTTTCTTGACTCGCGAAGTGAGGCCCTGCTTGCAAGCCTCTTATTCTTGCGTCTGCGGAGCACCATACTTACTGTGCTCGGGAGGCCTGGAAACCCACTCTCTGGGGCTGCCTTTCCTCCCTCCAAGGAAGTCAGCCTGCCCGGCTGACTTCTGGCTGAAACTCACTTCGGGCTGTGAAGTGCTAGTTGGGAAGTCAGTTTTCAAGGGCAATGGCCGCTGGGTGCACGTGTATGCCTAGGGCTCCAACACTGCCAGAGACATCAACGTTTCTTCCACACAGTTCTTCCTTCACGTTTGGTCTGCAGGAGAGAGCTCGCGAGACTAGGCCTTTCTTCACTCGGGAAGTGAGGCCCTGCTTTCAGCCCTCTTCTACTGGCATCTGCAGAGCCCCACACTTGCTGTGCGAGGAAGCCCTGAAAACCAACTCTCAGGAGCTGTCTTTCCTCCTTCCAAGGAAGACAGCCTACACGGCCGCCTTCGGGCTGAAAGTCACATTGGGCTGGGAAGTGCTTGCTGGGAAGTCAGTTTTCAGGGGCCATGGCCGCTGGCTGCACATGTACGCCTAGGGCTCCCACACTGCCCGGGAACTTCAAGGCTCCCTGCACACATCTCTTCCATCACGTTTGCCCTATAGCAGAGAGCTCCAGGTACTAGGCCTTTCATGACTCGCGAAGTGAGTTGTTCTTGCGTCTGCAGAGCAGCATACTTGGTGTGCGCGAGAGGCCTGAAAACCCACTCTCTGGGGCTGCCTTTCCTCCTTCCAAGGAAGACAGCCTGCTGGCCGCCTTAGGGCTGAAAGTCACATTGGGCTGGGAAGTGCTAGCTGGGAAGACAGTTTTCAGGGGCCATGGCCGCTGGCTGCACATTTACGGTTAGGGCTCCCGCACTGCCCGGGAACATCAAGAATCCCTCGAAATAGGTTTTCCGTTACGTTTGCTCTGCAGGAGAGTGCTCGCGAGAGTAGGCCTTTCTTGACTCGGGAATGAGGCCCTGCTTACAGACCTTTGCACTGGCGTCTGCAGAGCCCCACCCTTGCTGTGCGAGGGAGGCCTGAAAACCCACTCTCTGGGGCTGCCTTTCCTCCCTCCAAGGAAGACAGCCAGCCCGGCCGCCTTCGGGTTGAAAGTCACAGTGGGCTGGGAATTGCTAGCTGGGAAGTCAGTTTTCAGGGGCCATGGCCGCTGGCTGCACGTATACGGCTAGGGGTCCCACACTGCCCGAGAGCATCAAGGCTCCCTCAAAACAGCTCTTCTGTCACGTTAGCTCTGCAGGAGAGAGCTCGCGAGACTAGGCCTTTCTTGACTCGCAAATGAAGCCCTGCTTGCAGGCCTCTTGTATTTGTGTCTAGAGTGCCCTACACTTACTGTACGAAGGAGGCCTGAAAACCCACTCTCTGGGGCTGCCTTTCCTGCCTGCAAGGTAGAGTGCCTGCCCGGCCGCCTTGGGGCTGAAAGTCACATAGGGCTGGGAAGTGCTTGCTGGGAAGTCAGTTTTCAGGGGCCATGGCCGCTGGCTGCACGTTTACCGCTAGGGCTCCCACACTGCCCGGGAGCATCAGGACTCCCTCAAAACAGCTCCTCCGTCACGTTAGCTCTGCAGGAGAGAGCACGCGAGACTAGGCCTGTCTTGACTCGCGAAGTGAGGCGCTGCTTGCAGGCCTCTTATTCTTGCGCCTGCAGAGCACCATACTTACTGTGCTCGGGAGGCCTGAAAACCCACTCTCAGAGGCTGCCTTTGCTCCCTCCTAGGAAGTCAGCCTGCCCGGCCGACTTCTGGCTGAAACTCACTTCGGGCTGTGAAGTGCTAGTTGGGAAGTCAGTTTTCAAGGTCAATGCCCGCTGGGTGCACGTGTATGCCTAGGGCTCCAACACTGCCAGGGACATCAAGGTTTCTTCCACACAGTTCTTCTGTCACGTTAGCTCTGCAGGAGAGAGCTCGCGAGACTAGGCCTTTCTTGACTCGCGAAGTGAGGCCCTGCTTGCAGGCCTCTTATTCTTGTGTCTGCGGAGCACCATACTTACTGTGCTCGGGAGGCCTGAAAACCCACTCTCTGGGGCTGCCTTTCCTCCCTCCAAGGAAGTCAGCCTGCCCGGATGACTTCTGGCTGAAACTCACTTCGGGCTGTGAAGTGCTAGTTGGGAAGTCAGTTTTCAAGGGCAATGGCCGCTGGGTGCACGTGTATGCCTAGGGCTCCAACACTGCCAGGGACATCAAGGTTTCTTCCACACAGTTCTTCTGTCACGTTAGCTCTGCAGGAGAGAGCTCGCGAGACTAGGCCTTTCTTCACTCGGGAAGTGAGGCCCTGCTTTCAGCCCTCTTCTACTGGCATCTGCAGAGCCCCACACTTGCTGTGCGAGGAAGCCCTGAAAACCAACTCTCAGGAGCTGTCTTTCCTCCTTCCAAGGAAGACAGCCTGCACGGCCGCCTTCGGGCTGAAAGTCACATTGGGCTGGGAAGTGCTTGCTGGGTAGTCAGTTTTCAGGGGCCATGGCCGCTGGCTGCACGTATACGGCTAGGGGTCCCACACTGCCCGAGAGCATCAAGGCTCCCTCAAAACAGCTCTTCTGTCACGTTAGCTCTGCAGGAGAGAGCTCGCGAGACTAGGCCTTTCTTGACTCGCAAATGAAGCCCTGCTTGCAGGCCTCTTGTATTTGTGTCTAGAGTGCCCTACACTTACTGTACGAAGGAGGCCTGAAAACCCACTCTCTGGGGCTGCCTTTCCTGCCTGCAAGGTAGAGTGCCTGCCCGGCCGCCTTGGGGCTGAAAGTCACATAGGGCTGGGAAGTGCTTGCTGGGAAGTCAGTTTTCAGGGGCCATGGCCGCTGGCTGCACGTTTACCGCTAAGGCTCCCACACTGCCCGGGAGCATCAGGACTCCCTCAAAACAGCTCCTCCGTCACGTTAGCTCTGCAGGAGAGAGCACGCGAGACTAGGCCTGTCTTGACTCGCGAAGTGAGGCGCTGCTTGCAGGCCTCTTATTCTTGCGCCTGCAGAGCACCATACTTACTGTGCTCGGGAGGCCTGAAAACCCACTCTCAGGGGCTGCCTTTGCTCCCTCCTAGGAAGTCAGCCTGCCCGGCCGACTTCTGGCTGAAACTCACTTCGGGCTGTGAAGTGCTAGTTGGGAAGTCAGTTTTCAAGGTCAATGCCCGCTGGGTGCACGTGTATGCCTAGGGCTCCAACACTGCCAGGGACATCAAGGTTTCTTCCACACAGTTCTTCTGTAACGTTAGCTCTGCAGGAGAGATCTCGCGAGACTAGGCCTTTCTTGACTCGCGAAGTGAGGCCCTGCTTGCAGGCCTCTTATTCTTGTGTCTGCGGAGCACCATACTTACTGTGCTCGGGAGGCCTGAAAACCCACTCTCTGGGGCTGCCTTTCCTCCCTCCAAGGAAGTCAGCCTGCCCGGATGACTTCTGGCTGAAACTCACTTCGGGCTGTGAAGTGCTAGTTGGGAAGTCAGTTTTCAAGGGCAATGGCCGCTGGGTGCACGTGTATGCCTAGGGCTCCAACACTGCCAGGGACATCAAGGTTTCTTCCACACAGTTCTTCTGTCACGTTAGCTCTGCAGGAGAGAGCTCGCGAGACTAGGCCTTTCTTCACTCGGGAAGTGAGGCCCTGCTTTCAGCCCTCTTCTACTGGCATCTGCAGAGCCCCACACTTGCTGTGCGAGGAAGCCCTGAAAACCAACTCTCAGGAGCTGTCTTTCCTCCTTCCAAGGAAGACAGCCTGCACGGCCGCCTTCGGGCTGAAAGTCACATTGGGCTGGGAAGTGCTTGCTGGGAAGTCAGTTTTCAGGGGCCATGGCCGCTGGCTGCACATGTACGCCTAGCGCTCCCACACTGCCCGGGAAATTCAAGGCTCCCTGCACACATCTCTTCCATCACGTTTGCTCTATAGCAGAGAGCTCCAGATACTAGGACTTTCATGACTCGCGAAGTGAGTTGTTCTTGCGTCTGCAGAGCAGCATACTTGCTGTGCGCGAGAGGCCTGAAAACCCACTCTCTGGGGCTGCCATTCCTCCTTCCAAGGAAGACAGCCTGCTGGCCGCCTTCGGGCTGAAAGTCACATTGGGCTGGGAAGTGCTAGCTGGGAAGTCAGTTTTCAGGGGCCATGGCCGCTGGCTGCACATTTACGGTTAGGGCTCCCGCACTGCCCGGGAACATCAAGAATCCCTCGAAATAGGTTTTCCGTTACGTTTGCTCTGCAGGAGAGTGCTCGCGAGACTAGGCCTTTCTTGACTCGGGAATGAGGCCCTGCTTACGGACCTTTGCACTGGCGTCTGCAGAGCCCCACCCTTGCTGTACGAGGGAGGCCTGAAAACCCACTCTCTGCGGCTGCCTTTCCTCCCTCCAAGGAAGACAGCCAGCCCGGCCGCCTTCGTGTTGAAAGTCACAGTAGGCTGGGATTTGCTAGCTGGGAAGTCAGTTTTCAGGGGCCATGGCCGCTGGCTGCACGTATACGGCTAGGGGTCCCACACTTCCCGAGAGCATCAAGGCTCCCTCAAAACAGCTCTTCCGTAACGTTAGCTCTGCAGGAGAGAGCTCGCGAGACTAGGCCTTTCTTGACTCGCAAATGAAGCCCTGCTTGCAGGCCTCTTGTATTTGTGTCTAGAGTGCCCCACACTTACTGTACGAAGGAGGCCTGAAAACCCACTCTCTGGGGCTGCCTTTCCTGCCTGCAAGGTAGAGTGCCTGCCCGGCCGCCTTGGGGCTGAAAGTCACATTGGGCTGGGAAGTGCTTGCTGGGAAGTCAGTTTTCAGGGGCCATGGCCGCTGGCTGCACGTTTACCGCTAGGGCTCCCACACTGCCGGTGAGCATCAAGGCTCCCTCAAAATAGCTCTTCCGTCACGTTAGCTCTGCAGGAGAGAGCTCGCGAGAATAGGCCTTTCTTGACTCGCGAAGTGAGGCCCTGCTTGCAAGCCTCTTATTCTTGCGTCTGCGGAGCACCATACTTACTGTGCTCGGGAGGCCTGGAAACACACTCTCTGGGGCTGCCTTTCCTCCCTCCAAGGAAGGCAGCCTGCCCGGCTGACTTCTGGCTGAAACTCACTTCGGGGTGTGAAGTGCTAGTTGGGAAGTCAGTTTTCAAGGGCAATGGCCGCTGGGTGCACGTGTATGCCTAGGGCTCCAACACTGCCAGAGACATCAACGTTTCTTCCACACAGTTCTTCCTTCACGTTTGGTCTGCAGGAGAGAGCTCGCGAGACTAGGCCTTTCTTGACTCGCAAATGAAGCCCTGCTTGCAGGCCTCTTGTACTTGTGTCTAGAGTGCCCCACACTTACTGTACGAAGGAGGCCTGAAAACCCACTCTCTGGGGCTGCCTTTCCTCCTTCCAAGGAAGTCAGCCTGCCCGGCTGACTTCTGGCTGAAACTCACTTCGGGCTGTGAAGTGCCTAGTTGGGAAGTCAGTTTTCAAGGGCAATGGCCGCTGGGTGCACGTGTATGCCTAGGGCTGCAACACTGCCAGAGACATCAACGTTTCTTCCACACAGTTCTTCCTTCACGTTTGGTCTGCAGGAGAGAGCTCGCGAGACTAGGCCTTTCTTCCCTCGGGAAGTGAGGCCCTGCTTTCAGCCCTCTTCTACTGGCATCTGCAGAGCCCCACACTTGCTGTGCGAGGAAGCCCTGAAAACCAACTCTCAGGAGCTGTCTTTCCTCCTTCCAAGGAAGACAGCCTGCACGGCCGCCTTCAGGCTGAAAGTCACATTGGGCTGGGAAATGCTTGCTGGGAAGTCAGTTTTCAGGGGCCATGGCCGCTGGCTGCACATGTACGCCTAGGGCGCCCACACTGCCCGGGAACTTCAAGGCTCCCTGCACACATCTCTTCCATCACGTTTGCTCTATAGCAGAGAGCTCCAGATACTAGGCCTTTCATGACTCGCGAAGTGAGTTGTTCTTGCGTCTGCAGAGCACCATACTTGCTGTGCGCGAGAGGCCTGAAAACCCACTCTCTGGGGCTGCCTTTCCTCCTTCCAAGGAAGACAGCCTGCTGGCCGCCTTCGGGCTGAAAGTCACATTGGGCTGGGAAGTGCTTGCTTGGAAGTCAGTTTTCAGGGGCCATGGCCGCTGGCTGCACATTTACGGTTAGGGCTCCCGCACTGCCCGGGAACATCAAGAATCCCTCGAAATAGGTTTTCCGTTACGTTTGCTCTGCAGGAGAGTGCTCGCGAGACTAGGCCTTTCTTGACTCGGGAATGAGGCCCTGCTTACGGACCTTTGCACTGGCGTCTGCAGAGCCCCACCCTTGCTGTGCGAGGGAGGCCTGAAAACCCACTCTCTGGGGCTGCCTTTCCTCCCTCCAAGGAAGACAGCCAGCCCGGCCGCCTTCGGGTTGAAAGTCACAGTGGGCTGGGAATTGCTAGCTGGGAAGTCAGTTTTCAGGGGCCATGGCCGCTGGCTGCTCATTTACAGCTAGGGCTCCCACACTGCCCGGGAGCATCAAGGCTCCCTCAAAACAGCTCCTCCGTCACGTTAGCTCTGCAGGAGAGAGCTCGCGAGACTAGGCCTTTCTTGACTCGCAAATGAAGCCCTGCCTGCAGGCCTCTTGTACTTGCGTCTAGAGTGCCCCACACTTACTGTACGAAGGAGGCCTGAAAACCAACTCTCTGGGACTGGCTTTCCTGCCTGCAAGGTAGAGTGCCTGCCCGGCCGCCTTGGGGCTGAAAGTCACATTGGGCTGGGAAGCGCTTGCTGGGAAGTCGGTTTTCAGGGGCCATGGCCGCTGGCTGCACGATTACCGCTAGGGCTCCCACACTGCCGGGGAGCATCAAGGCTCCCTCAAAATAGCTCTTCAGTCACGTTAGCTCTGCAGGAGAGAGCTCGCGAGACTAGGCCTTTCTTGACTCGCGAAGTGAGGCCCTGCTTGCAGGCCTCTTATTCTTGTGTCTGCGGAGCACCATACTTACTGTGCTCGGGAGGCCTGAAAACCCACTCTCTGGGGCTGCCTTTCCTCCCTCCAAGGAAGTCAGCCTGCCCGGATGACTTCTGGCTGAAACTCACTTCGGGCTGTGAAGTGCTAGTTGGGAAGTCAGTTTTCAAGGGCAATGGCCGCTGGGTGCACGTGTATGCCTAGGGCTCCAACACTGCCAGGGACATCAAGGTTTCTTCCACACAGTTCTTCTGTCAAGTTAGCTCTGCAGGAGAGAGCTCGCGAGACTAGGCCTTTCTTCACTCGGGAAGTGAGGCCCTGCTTTCAGCCCTCTTCTACTGGCATCTGCAGAGCCCCACACTTGCTGTGCGAGGAAGCCCTGAAAACCAACTCTCAGGAGCTGTCTTTCCTCCTTCCAAGGAAGACAGCCTGCTGGCCGCCTTCGGGCTGAACGTCACATTGGGCTGGGAAGTGCTTGCTGGGAAGTCAGTTTTCAGGGGCCATGGCCGCCGGCTGCACATTTACGGTTAGGGCTCCCGCACTGCCCGGGAACATCAAGAATCCCTCGAAATAGGTTTTCCGTTACGTTTGCTCTGCAGGAGAGTGCTCGCGAGACTAGGCCTTTCTTGACTCGGGAATGAGGCCCTGCTTACGGACCTTTGCACTGGCGTCTGCAGAGCCCCACCCTTGCTGTGCGAGGGAGGCCTGAAAACCCACTCTCTGGGGCTGCCTTTCCTCCCTGCAAGGAAGACAGCCAGCCCGGCCGCCTTCGGGTTGAAAGTCACAGTGGGCTGGGAATTGCTTGCTGGGAAGTCAGTTTTCAGGTGCCATGGCCGCTGGCTGCTCATTTACAGCTAGGGCTCCCACATTGCCCGGGAGCATCAGGACTCCCTCAAAACAGCTCCTCCGTCACGTTAGCTCTGCAGGAGAGAGCACGCGAGACTAGGCCTGTCTTGACTCGCGAAGTGAGGCCCTGCTTGCAGGCCTCTTATTCTTGCGCCTGCAGAGCACCATACTTACTGTGCTCGGGAGGCCTGAAAACCCACTCTCAGGGCCTGCCTTTGCTCCCTCCTAGGCAGTCAGCCTGCCCGGCCGACTTCTGGCTGAAACTCACTTCGGGCTGTGAAGTGCTAGTTGGGAAGTCAGTTTTCAAGGTCAAGGGCCGCTGGGTGCACGTGTATGCCTAGGGCTCCAACACTGCCAGGGACATCAAGGTTTCTTCCACACAGTTCTTCTGTCACGTTAGCTCTGCAGGAGAGAGCTCGCGAGACTAGGCCTTTCTTCACTCGGGAAGTGAGGCCCTGCTTTCAGCCCTCTTCTACTGGCATCTGCAGAGCCCCACACTTGCTGTGCGAGGAAGCCCTGAAAACCAACTCTCAGGAGCTGTCTTTCCTCTTTCCAAGGAAGACAGCCTGCACGGCCGCCTTCGGGTTGAAAGTCACATTGGGCTGGGAAGTGCTTGCTGGGAAGTCAGTTTTCAGGGGCCATGGCCGCTGGCTGCACATGTACGCCTAGGGCTCCCACACTGCCCGGGAACTTCAAGGCTCCCTGCACACATCTCTTCCATCACGTTTGCTCTATAGCAGAGAGCTCGCGAGACTAGGCCTTTCTTGACTCGCGAAGTGAGGCTCTGCTTTCAGGCCTGTTGTTCTTACGTCTGCAGAGCACCATACTTGCTGTGCGCCAGAGGCCTGAAAACCCACTCTGTGGGGCTGCCTTTCCTCCACCCAAGGAAGTCAGCCTTACCGGCCGATTTCTGGCTGAAACTCACTTCGGGCTGTGAAGTGCTAGTTGGGAAGTCAATTTCAAGGGCAATGGCCGCTGGGTGCACGTGTATGCCTAGGGCTCCAACACTGCTCGGGAACATCATGGTTTCTTCCACACAGTTCTTCCTTCACGTTTGGTCTGCAGGAGAGAGCTCGCGAGACTAGGCCTTTTTTCACTCGGGAAGTGAGGTGCTACTTTAAGGCCTCTTGAACTTGCGTTTGCAAAGCCCCACACTTGCTGTGCGAGGAAGCCCTGAAAACCCACTCTCTGGGGCTGCCTTTCCTCCCTCCAAGGAAGACAGCCTGCCCGGCCGCCTTCGGGCTGAAAGTCACATTGGGCTGGGAAGTGCTTGCTGGGAAGTCAGTTTTCAGGGGCCATGGCCGCTGGCTGCTCATTTACAGCTAGGGCTCCCACACTGCCGGGGAGCATCAAGGCTCCCTCAAAATAGCTCTTCCGTCACGTTAGCTCTGCAGGAGAGAGCTCGCGAGAATAGGCCTTTCTTGACTCGCGAAGTGAGGCCCTGCTTGCAAGCCTCTTATTCTTGCGTCTGCGGAGCACCATACTTACTGTGCTCGGGAGGCCTGGAAACCCACTCTCTGGGGCTGCCTTTCCTCCCTCCAAGGAAGTCAGCCTGCCCGGCTGACTTCTGGCTGAAACTCACTTCGGGCTGTGAAGTGCTAGTTGGGAAGTCAGTTTTCAAGGGCAATGGCCGCTGGGTGCACGTGTATGCCTAGGGCTCCAACACTGCCAGAGACATCAACGTTTCTTCCACACAGTTCTTCCTTCACGTTTGGTCTGCAGGAGAGAGCTCGCGAGACTAGGCCTTTCTTCACTCGGGAAGTGAGGCCCTGCTTTCAGCCCTCTTCTACTGGCATCTGCAGAGCCCCACACTTGCTGTGCGAGGAAGCCCTGAAAACCAACTCTCAGGAGCTGTCTTTCCTCCTTCCAAGGAAGACAGCCTACACGGCCGCCTTCGGGCTGAAAGTCACATTGGGCTGGGAAGTGCTTGCTGGGAAGTCAGTTTTCAGGGGCCATGGCCGCTGGCTGCACATGTACGCCTAGGGCTCCCACACTGCCCGGGAACTTCAAGGCTCCCTGCACACATCTCTTCCATCACGTTTGCCCTATAGCAGAGAGCTCCAGGTACTAGGCCTTTCATGACTCGCGAAGTGAGTTGTTCTTGCGTCTGCAGAGCAGCATACTTGGTGTGCGCGAGAGGCCTGAAAACCCACTCTCTGGGGCTGCCTTTCCTCCTTCCAAGGAAGACAGCCTGCTGGCCGCCTTAGGGCTGAAAGTCACATTGGGCTGGGAAGTGCTAGCTGGGAAGACAGTTTTCAGGGGCCATGGCCGCTGGCTGCACATTTACGGTTAGGGCTCCCGCACTGCCCGGGAACATCAAGAATCCCTCGAAATAGGTTTTCCGTTACGTTTGCTCTGCAGGAGAGTGCTCGCGAGAGTAGGCCTTTCTTGACTCGGGAATGAGGCCCTGCTTACAGACCTTTGCACTGGCGTCTGCAGAGCCCCACCCTTGCTGTGCGAGGGAGGCCTGAAAACCCACTCTCTGGGGCTGCCTTTCCTCCCTCCAAGGAAGACAGCCAGCCCGGCCGCCTTCGGGTTGAAAGTCACAGTGGGCTGGGAATTGCTAGCTGGGAAGTCAGTTTTCAGGGGCCATGGCCGCTGGCTGCACGTATACGGCTAGGGGTCCCACACTGCCCGAGAGCATCAAGGCTCCCTCAAAACAGCTCTTCTGTCACGTTAGCTCTGCAGGAGAGAGCTCGCGAGACTAGGCCTTTCTTGACTCGCAAATGAAGCCCTGCTTGCAGGCCTCTTGTATTTGTGTCTAGAGTGCCCTACACTTACTGTACGAAGGAGGCCTGAAAACCCACTCTCTGGGGCTGCCTTTCCTGCCTGCAAGGTAGAGTGCCTGCCCGGCCGCCTTGGGGCTGAAAGTCACATAGGGCTGGGAAGTGCTTGCTGGGAAGTCAGTTTTCAGGGGCCATGGCCGCTGGCTGCACGTTTACCGCTAGGGCTCCCACACTGCCCGGGAGCATCAGGACTCCCTCAAAACAGCTCCTCCGTCACGTTAGCTCTGCAGGAGAGAGCACGCGAGACTAGGCCTGTCTTGACTCGCGAAGTGAGGCGCTGCTTGCAGGCCTCTTATTCTTGCGCCTGCAGAGCACCATACTTACTGTGCTCGGGAGGCCTGAAAACCCACTCTCAGAGGCTGCCTTTGCTCCCTCCTAGGAAGTCAGCCTGCCCGGCCGACTTCTGGCTGAAACTCACTTCGGGCTGTGAAGTGCTAGTTGGGAAGTCAGTTTTCAAGGGCAATGGCCGCTGGGTGCACGTGTATGCCTAGGGCTCCAACACTGCCAGAGACATCAACGTTTCTTCCACACAGTTCTTCCTTCACGTTTGGTCTGCAGGAGAGAGCTCGCGAGACTAGGCCTTTCTTGACTCGCAAATGAAGCCCTGCTTGCAGGCCTCTTGTACTTGTGTCTAGAGTGCCCCACACTTACTGTACGAAGGAGGCCTGAAAACCCACTCTCTGGGGCTGCCTTTCCTCCTTCCAAGGAAGTCAGCCTGCCCGGCTGACTTCTGGCTGAAACTCACTTCGGGCTGTGAAGTGCCTAGTTGGGAAGTCAGTTTTCAAGGGCAATGGCCGCTGGGTGCACGTGTATGCCTAGGGCTGCAACACTGCCAGAGACATCAACGTTTCTTCCACACAGTTCTTCCTTCACGTTTGGTCTGCAGGAGAGAGCTCGCGAGACTAGGCCTTTCTTCCCTCGGGAAGTGAGGCCCTGCTTTCAGCCCTCTTCTACTGGCATCTGCAGAGCCCCACACTTGCTGTGCGAGGAAGCCCTGAAAACCAACTCTCAGGAGCTGTCTTTCCTCCTTCCAAGGAAGACAGCCTGCACGGCCGCCTTCAGGCTGAAAGTCACATTGGGCTGGGAAATGCTTGCTGGGAAGTCAGTTTTCAGGGGCCATGGCCGCTGGCTGCACATGTACGCCTAGGGCGCCCACACTGCCCGGGAACTTCAAGGCTCCCTGCACACATCTCTTCCATCACGTTTGCTCTATAGCAGAGAGCTCCAGATACTAGGCCTTTCATGACTCGCGAAGTGAGTTGTTCTTGCGTCTGCAGAGCAGCATACTTGCTGTGCGCGAGATGCCTGAAAACCCACTCTCTGGGGCTGCCTTTCCTCCTTCCAAGGAAGACAGCCTGCTGGCCGCCTTCGGGCTGAAAGTCACATTGGGCTGGGAAGTGCTTGCTTGGAAGTCAGTTTTCAGGGGCCATGGCCGCTGGCTGCACATTTACGGTTAGGGCTCCCGCACTGCCCGGGAACATCAAGAATCCCTCGAAATAGGTTTTCCGTTACGTTTGCTCTGCAGGAGAGTGCTCGCGAGACTAGGCCTTTCTTGACTCGGGAATGAGGCCCTGCTTACGGACCTTTGCACTGGCGTCTGCAGAGCCCCACCCTTGCTGTGCGAGGGAGGCCTGAAAACCCACTCTCTGGGGCTGCCTTTCCTCCCTCCAAGGAAGACAGCCAGCCCGGCCGCCTTCGGGTTGAAAGTCACAGTGGGCTGGGAATTGCTAGCTGGGAAGTCAGTTTTCAGGGGCCATGGCCGCTGGCTGCTCATTTACAGCTAGGGCTCCCACACTGCCCGGGAGCATCAAGGCTCCCTCAAAACAGCTCCTCCGTCACGTTAGCTCTGCAGGAGAGAGCTCGCGAGACTAGGCCTTTCTTGACTCGCAAATGAAGCCCTGCCTGCAGGCCTCTTGTACTTGCGTCTAGAGTGCCCCACACTTACTGTACGAAGGAGGCCTGAAAACCAACTCTCTGGGACTGGCTTTCCTGCCTGCAAGGTAGAGTGCCTGCCCGGCCGCCTTGGGGCTGAAAGTCACATTGGGCTGGGAAGCGCTTGCTGGGAAGTCGGTTTTCAGGGGCCATGGCCGCTGGCTGCACGATTACCGCTAGGGCTCCCACACTGCCGGGGAGCATCAAGGCTCCCTCAAAATAGCTCTTCAGTCACGTTAGCTCTGCAGGAGAGAGCTCGCGAGACTAGGCCTTTCTTGACTCGCGAAGTGAGGCCCTGCTTGCAGGCCTCTTATTCTTGTGTCTGCGGAGCACCATACTTACTGTGCTCGGGAGGCCTGAAAACCCACTCTCTGGGGCTGCCTTTCCTCCCTCCAAGGAAGTCAGCCTGCCCGGATGACTTCTGGCTGAAACTCACTTCGGGCTGTGAAGTGCTAGTTGGGAAGTCAGTTTTCAAGGGCAATGGCCGCTGGGTGCACGTGTATGCCTAGGGCTCCAACACTGCCAGGGACATCAAGGTTTCTTCCACACAGTTCTTCTGTCAAGTTAGCTCTGCAGGAGAGAGCTCGCGAGACTAGGCCTTTCTTCACTCGGGAAGTGAGGCCCTGCTTTCAGCCCTCTTCTACTGGCATCTGCAGAGCCCCACACTTGCTGTGCGAGGAAGCCCTGAAAACCAACTCTCAGGAGCTGTCTTTCCTCCTTCCAAGGAAGACAGCCTGCTGGCCGCCTTCGGGCTGAACGTCACATTGGGCTGGGAAGTGCTTGCTGGGAAGTCAGTTTTCAGGGGCCATGGCCGCCGGCTGCACATTTACGGTTAGGGCTCCCGCACTGCCCGGGAACATCAAGAATCCCTCGAAATAGGTTTTCCGTTACGTTTGCTCTGCAGGAGAGTGCTCGCGAGACTAGGCCTTTCTTGACTCGGGAATGAGGCCCTGCTTACGGACCTTTGCACTGGCGTCTGCAGAGCCCCACCCTTGCTGTGCGAGGGAGGCCTGAAAACCCACTCTCTGGGGCTGCCTTTCCTCCCTGCAAGGAAGACAGCCAGCCCGGCCGCCTTCGGGTTGAAAGTCACAGTGGGCTGGGAATTGCTTGCTGGGAAGTCAGTTTTCAGGTGCCATGGCCGCTGGCTGCTCATTTACAGCTAGGGCTCCCACATTGCCCGGGAGCATCAGGACTCCCTCAAAACAGCTCCTCCGTCACGTTAGCTCTGCAGGAGAGAGCACGCGAGACTAGGCCTGTCTTGACTCGCGAAGTGAGGCCCTGCTTGCAGGCCTCTTATTCTTGCGCCTGCAGAGCACCATACTTACTGTGCTCGGGAGGCCTGAAAACCCACTCTCAGGGCCTGCCTTTGCTCCCTCCTAGGCAGTCAGCCTGCCCGGCCGACTTCTGGCTGAAACTCACTTCGGGCTGTGAAGTGCTAGTTGGGAAGTCAGTTTTCAAGGTCAAGGGCCGCTGGGTGCACGTGTATGCCTAGGGCTCCAACACTGCCAGGGACATCAAGGTTTCTTCCACACAGTTCTTCTGTCACGTTAGCTCTGCAGGAGAGAGCTCGCGAGACTAGGCCTTTCTTGACTCGCGAAGTGAGGCCCTGCTTGCAGGCCTCTTATTCTTGTGTCTGCGGAGCACCATACTTACTGTGCTCGGGAGGCCTGAAAACCCACTCTCTGGGGCTGCCTTTCCTCCCTCCAAGGAAGACAGCCAGCCCGGCCGCCTTCGGGTTGAAAGTCACAGCAGGCTGGGATTTGCTAGCTGGGAAGTCAGTTTTCAGGGGCCATGGCCGCTGGCTGCACGTATACGGCTAGGGGTCCCACACTGCCCGAGAGCATCATGGCTCCCTCAAAACAGCTCTTCCGTCACGTTAGCTCTGCAGGAGAGAGCTCGCGAGACTAGGCCTTTCTTGACTCGCAAATGAAGCCCTGCTTGCAGGCCTCTTGTATTTGTGTCTAGAGTGCCCCACACTTACTGTACGAAGGAGGCCTGAAAACCCACTCTCTGGGGCTGCCTTTCCTGCCTGCAAGGTAGAGTGCCTGCCCGGCCGCCTTGGGGCTGAAAGTCACATTGGGCTGGGAAGTGCTTGCTGGGAAGTCAGTTTTCAGGGGCCATGGCCGCTGGCTGCACGTTTACCGTTAGGGCTCCCACACTGCCGGGGAGCATCAAGGCTCCCTCAAAATAGCTCTTCCGTCACGTTAGCTCTGCAGGAGAGAGCTCGCGAGAATAGGCCTTTCTTGACTCGCGAAGTGAGGCCCTGCTTGCAGGCCTCTTATTCTTGCGCCTGCAGAGCACCATACTTACTGTGCTCGGGAGGCCTGAAAACCCACTCTCAGGGGCTGCCTTTGCTCCCTCCTAGGAAGTCAGCCTGCCCGGCCGACTTCTGGCTGAAACTCACTTCGGGCTGTGAAGTGCTAGTTGGGAAGTCAGTTTTCAAGGTCAATGGCCGCTGGGTGCACGTGTATGCCTAGGGCTCCAACACTGCCAGGGACGTCAAGGTTTCTTCCACACAGTTCTTCTGTCACGTTAGCTCTGCAGGAGAGAGCTCTCGAGACTAGGCCTTTCTTGACTCGCGAAGTGAGGCCCTGCTTGCAGGCCTCTTATTCTTGTGTCTGCGGAGCACCATACTTACTGTGCTCGGGAGGCCTGAAAACCCACTCTCTGGGGCTGTCTTTCCTCCCTCCAAGGAAGTCAGCCTGCCCGGCCGACTTCTGGCTGAAACTGACTTCTGGGTGTAAAGTGCTAGTTGGGAAGTCAGTTTTCAAGGGCAATATCCGCTGGGTGCACGTGTATGCCTAGGGGTCCAACACTGCCAGAGACATCAACGTTTCTTCCACACAGTTCTTCCTTCACGTTTGGTCTGCAGGAGAGAGCTCGCGAGACTACGCCTTTCTTCCCTCGGGAAGTGAGGCCCTGCTTTCAGCCCTCTTCTACTGGCATCTGCAGAGCCCCACACTTGCTGTGCGAGGAAGCCCTGAAAACCAACTCTCAGGAGCTGTCTTTCCTCCTTCCAAGGAAGACAGCCTGCACGGCCGCCTTCGGGCTGAAAGTCACATTGGGCTGGGAAGTGCTTGCTGGGAAGTCAGTTTTCAGGGGCCATGGCCGCTGGCTGCACATGTACGCCTAGCGCTCCCACACTGCCCGGGAACTTCAAGGCTCCCTGCACACATCTCTTCCATCACGTTTGCTCTATAGCAGAGAGCTCGCGAGAGTAGGCCTTTCTTGACTCGCGAAGTGAGGCTCTGCTTTCAGGCCTGTTGTTCTTACGTCTGCAGAGCACCATACTTGCTGTGCGCCAGAGGCCTGAAAACCCACTCTGTGGGGCTGCCTTTCCTCCCTCCAAGGAAGTCAGCCTTACCGGCCGACTTCTGGCTGAAACTCACTTCGGGCTGTGAAGTGCTAGTTGGGAAGTCAATTTCAGGGGCAATGGCCGCTGGGTGCACGTGTATGCCTAGGGCTCCAACACTGCTCGGGAACATCATGGTTTCTTCCACACAGTTCTTCCTTCACGTTTGGTCTGCAGGAGAGAGCTCGTGAGACTAGGCCTTTTTTCACTTGGGAAGTGAGGTGCTACTTTAAGGCCTCTTGAACTTGCGTTTGCAAAGCCCCACACTTGCTGTGCGAGGAAGCCCTGAAAACCCACTCTCTGGGGCTGCCTTTCCTCCCTCCAAGGAAGACAGCCTGCCCGGCCGCCTTCGGGCTGAAAGTCACATTGGGCTGGGAAGTGCTTGCTGGGAAGTCAGTTTTCAGGGGCCATGGCCGCTGGCTGCTCATTTACAGCTAGGGCTCCCACACTGCCGGGGAGCATCAAGGCTCCCTCAAAATAGCTCTTCCGTCACGTTAGCTCTGCAGGAGAGAGCTCGCGAGAATAGGCCTTTCTTGACTCGCGAAGTGAGGCCCTGCTTGCAAGCCTCTTATTCTTGCGTCTGCGGAGCACCATACTTACTGTGCTCGGGAGGCCTGGAAACCCACTCTCTGGGGCTGCCTTTCCTCCCTCCAAGGAAGTCAGCCTGCCCGGCCGACTTCTGGCTGAAACTCACTTCGGGGTGTGAAGTGCTAGTTGGGAAGTCAGTTTTCAAGGGCAATGGCCGCTGGGTGCACGTGTATGCCTAGGGCTCCAACACTGCCAGAGACATCAACGTTTCTTCCACACAGTTCTTCCTTCACGTTTGGTCTGCAGGAGAGAGCTCGCGAGACTAGGCCTTTTTTCACTCGGGAAGTGAGGCCCTGCTTTCAGCCCTCTTCTACTGGCATCTGCAGAGCCCCACACTTGCTTTGCGAGGAAGCCCTGAAAACCAACTCTCAGGAGCTGTCTTTCCTCCTTCCAAGGAAGACAGCCTGCACGGCCGCCTTCGGGCTGAAAGTCACATTGGGCTGGGAAGTGCTTGCTGGGAAGTCAGTTTTCAGGGGCCATGGCCGCTGGCTGCACATGTACGCCTAGGGCTCCCACACTGCCCGGGAACTTCAAGGCTCCCTGCACACATCTCTTCCATCTCGTTTGCTCTATAGCACAGAGCTCGCGAGACTAGGCCTTTCTTGACTCGCGAAGTGAGGCTCTGCTTTCAGGCCTGTTGTTCTTACGTCTGCAGAGCACCATACTTGCTGTGCGCGAGAGGCCTGAAAACCCACTCTCTGGGGCTGCCTTTCCTCCTTCCAAGGAAGACAGCCTGCTGGCCGCCTTCGGGCTGAACGTCACATTGGGCTGGGAAGTGCTAGCTGGGAAGTCAGTTTTCAGGTGCCATGGCCGCCTGCTGCACATTTACGGTTAGGGCTCCCACACTGCCCGGGAACATCAAGAATCCCTCGAAATAGGTTTTCCGTTACGTTTGCTCTGCAGGAGAGTGCTCGCGAGACTAGGCCTTTCTTGACTCGGGAATGAGGCCCTGCTTACGGACCTTTGCACTGGCGTCTGCAGAGCCCCACCCTTGCTGTGCGAGGGAGGCCTGAAAACCCACTCTCTGGCGCTGCCTTTCCTCCCTGCAAGGAAGACAGCCAGCCCGGCCGCCTTCGGGTTGAAAGTCACAGTGGGCTGGGAATTGCTTGCTGGGAAGTCAGTTTTCAGGTGCCATGGCCGCTGGCTGCTCATTTACAGCTAGGGCTCCCACATTGCCCGGGAGCATCAGGACTCCCTCAAAACAGCTCCTCCGTCACGATAGCTCTGCAGGAGAGAGCACGCGAGACTAGGCCTGTCTTGACTCGCGAAGTGAGGCCCTGCTTGCAGGCCTCTTATTCTTGCGCCTGCAGAGCACCATACTTACTGTGCTCGGGAGGCCTGAAAACCCACTCTCAGGGGCTGCCTTTGCTCCCTCCTAGGAAGTCAGCCTGCCCGGCCGACTTCTGGCTGAAACTCACTTCGGGGTGTGAAGTGCTAGTTGGGAACTCAGTTTTCAAGGTCAATGGCCGCTGGGTGCACGTGTATGCCTAGGGCTCCAACACTGCCAGGGACATCAAGGTTTCTTCCACACAGTTCTTCTGTCACGTTAGCTCTGCAGGAGAGAGCTCGCGAGACTAGGCCTTTCTTGACTCGCGAAGTGAGGCCCTGCTTGCAGGCCTCTTATTCTTGTGTCTGCGGAGCACCATACTTACTGTGCTCGGGAGGCCTGAAAACCCACTCTCTGGGGCTGCCTTTCCTCCCTCCAAGGAAGTCAGCCTCCCCGGCTGACTTCTGGCTGAAACTCACTTCGGGCTGTGAAGTGCTAGTTGGGAAGTCAGTTTTCAAGGTCAATGGCCGCTGGGTGCACGTGTATGCCTAGGGCTCCAACACTGCCAGGGACATCAAGGTTTCTTCCACACAGTTCTTCTGTCACGTTAGCTCTGCAGGAGAGAGCTCGCGAGACTAGGCCTTTCTTGACTCGCTAAGGGAGGCCCTGCTTGCAGGCCTCTTCTACTGGCATCTGCAGAGCCCCACACTTGCTGTGCGAGGAAGCCCTGAAAACCAACTCTCAGGAGCTGTCTTTCCTCCTTCCAAGGAAGACAGCCTGCACGGCCGCCTTCGGGCTGAAAGTCACATTGGGCTGGGAAGTGCTTGCTGGGAAGTCAGTTTTCAGTGGCCATGTCCGCTGGCTGCACATGTACGCCTAGGGCTCCCACACTGCCCGGGAACTTCAAGGCTCCCTGCACACATCTCTTCCATCACGTTTGCTCTATAGCAGAGAGCTCCAAATACTAGGCCTTTCATGACTCGCGAAGTGAGTTGTTCTTGCGTCTGCAGAGCAGCATAATTGCTGTGCGCGAGAGGCCTGAAAACCCACTCTCTGGGGCTGCCTTTCCTCCTTCCAAGGAAGACATCCTGCTGGCCGCCTTCGGGCTGAAAGTCACATTGGGCTGGGAAGTGCGAGCTGGGAAGTCAGTTTTCAGGGGCCATGGCCGCTGGCTGCACATTTACGGTTAGGGCTCCCGCACTGCCCGGGAACATCAACAATCCCTCGAAATAGGTTTTCCGTTACGTTTGCTCTGCAGGAGAGTGCTCGCGAGACTAGGCCTTTCTTGACTCGGGAATGAGGCCCTGCTTACGGACCTTTGCACTGGCGTCTGCAGAGCCCCACCCTTGCTGTACGAGGGAGGCCTGAAAACCCACTCTCTGGGGCTGCCTTTCCTCCCTCCAAGGAAGACAGCCAGCCCGGCCGCCTTCGGGTTGAAAGTCACAGTGGGCTGGGAATTGCTAGCTGGGAAGTCAGTTTTCAGGGGCCATGGCCGCTGGCTGCACGTATACGGCTAGGGGTCCCACACTGCCCGGGAGCATCAAGGATCCCCCAAACAGCTCTTCCGTCACGTTAGCTCTGCAGGAGAGAGCTCGGGAGACTAGGCCTTTCTTGACTCGCAAAATGAAGCCCTGCTTGCAGGCCTCTTGTACTTGCGTCTAGTGTGCCCCACACTTGCTGTACCAAGGAGGCCTGAAAACCCACTCTCTGGGGCTGCCTTTCCTGCCGGAAAGGTAGAGTGCCTGCCCGCCCGCCTTCGGGCTGAAGTCACATTGGGCTGGGAAGTGCTAGCTTGGAAGTTAATTTTCAGGGGCCATGGCCGCTGGTTGCACATGTACGCCTAGGGCTCCCACACTGTCCGGGAACTTCAAGGCTCCCTGCACACATCTCTTCCATCACGTTTTCTCTATATCAGAGAGCTCGCGAGACTAGGCCTTTCTTGACTCGCGAAGTGAGGCTCTGCTTTCAGGCCTGTTGTTCTTACGTCTGCAGAGCACCATACTTGCTGTGCCCCAGAGGCCGGAAAACCCACTCTCTGGGGCTGCCTTTCCTCCCTCCAAGGAAGTCAGCCTTCCCGGCCGACTTTCTGGCTGAAACTCACTTCGGGCTGTGAAGTGCTAGTTGAGAAGTCAATTTCAGGGGCAATGGCCGCTGGGTGCAAGTGTATGCCTAGGGCTCCAACACTGCTCGGGAACATCAAGGTTTCTTCCACACAGTTCTTCTTTCACGTTTGGTCTGCAGGAGAGAGCTCGCGAAACTAGGCCTTTTTTCACTCGGGAAGTGAGGTGCTACTTTAAGGCCTCTTGAACTTCCGTTTGCAGAGCCCCACACTTGCTGTGCGAGGAAGCCCTGAAAAACCACTCTCTGGGGCTGCCTTTCCTCCCTCCAAGGAAGACAGCCTGCCCGGCCGCCTTCGGGCTGAAAGTCACATTGGGCTGGGAAGTGCTAGCTGGGAAGTCAATTTTCAGGGGTTATGGCCGCTGTGTGCACATGTACGCCTAGGGCTCCCACACTGCCCGGAAACTTCAAGGCTCCCTGCACACATCGCTTCCATCACGTTTGCTCTATAGCAGAGATCGCCAGATACTAGGCCTTTCATGACTCGCGAAGTGAGGCCCTGCTTGCAGGCCTGTTGTTCTTGCGTCTGCAGAGCACCATCCTTGCTGTGCGCGAGAGGCCTGAAAACCCACTCTCTGGGGCTGCCTTTCCTCCTTCCAAGGAAGACAGCCTGCTGGCCGCCTTCGGGCTGAAAGTCACATTGGGCTGGGAAGTGCTAGCTGGGAAGTCAGTTTTCAGGTGCCATGGCCGCTGGCTGCACATTTACGGTTAGGGCTCCCGCACTGCCCGGGAACATCAAGAATCCCTCGAAATAGGTTTTCCGTTACGTTTGCTCTGCAGGAGAGTGCTCGCGAGACTAGGCCTTTCTTGACTCGGGAATGAGGCCCTGCTTACGGACCTTTGCACTGGCGTCTGGAGAGCCCCACCCTTGCTGTGAGAGGGAGGCCTGAAAACCCACTCTCTGGGGCTGCCTTTCCTCCCTCCAAGGAAGACAGCCAGCCCGGCCGCCTTCGGGTTGAAAGTCACAGTGGGCTGGGAATTGCTAGCTGGGAAGTCAGTTTTCAGGGGCCATGGCCGCTGGCTGCTCATTTACAGCTAGGGCTCCCACACTGCCCGGGAGCATCAAGGCTCCCTCAAAACAGCTCCTCCGTCACGTTAGCTCTGCAGGAGAGAGCTCGCGAGACTAGGCCTTTCTTGACTCGCAAATGAAGCCCTGCCTGCAGGCCTCTTGTACTTGCGTCTAGAGTGCCCCACACTTACTGTACGAAGGAGGCCTGAAAACCAACTCTCTGGGGGTAGCTTTCCTGCCTGCAAGGTAGAGTGCCTGCCCGGCCGCCTTGGGGCTGAAAGTCACATTGGGCTGGGAAGCGCTTGCTGGGAAGTCGGTTTTCAGGGGCCATGGCCGCTGGCTGCACGATTACCGCTAGGGCTCCCACACTGCCGGGGAGCATCAAGGCTCCCTGAAAATAGCTCTTCCGTCACGTTAGCTCCGCAGGAGAGAGCTCGCGAGACTAGGCCTTTCTTGACTCGCGAAGTGAGGCCCTGCGTGCAGGCCTCTTATTCTTGTGTCTGCGGAGCACCTACTTACTGTGCTCGGGAGGCCTGAAAACCCACTCTCTGGGGCTGCCTTTCCTCCCTCCAAGGAAGTCAGCCTGCACGGCCGACTTCTGGCTGAAACTCACTTCGGGATGTGCAGTGCTAGTTGGGAAGTCAGTTTTCAAGGGCAATGGCCGCTGGGTTCACGTGTATGCCTAGGGCTCCAACACTGCCAGAGACATCAAGGTTTCTTCCCCACAGTTCTTCCTTCACGTTTGGTCTGCAGGAGAGAGCTCGCGAGACTAGGCCTTTCTTCCCTCGGGAAGTGAGGCCCTACTTTCAGCCCTCTTCTACTGGCATCTGCAGAGCCCCACACTTGCTGTGCGAGGAAGCCCTGCAAACCAACTCTCAGGAGCTGTCTTTCTCCTTCCAAGGAAGACAGCCTGCACGACCGCCTTCGGGCAGAAAGTCACATTGGGCTGGGAAGTGCTTGCTGGGAAGTCAGTTTTCAGGGGCCATGGCCGCTGGCTGCACATGTACGCCTAGGGCTCCCACACTGCCCGGGAACTTCAAGGCTCCCTGCACACATCTCTTCCATCACGTTTGCTCTATAGCAGAGAGCTCCAGATACTAGGCCTTTCATGACTCGCGAAGTGAGTTGTTCTTGCGTCTGCAGAGCAGCATACTTGCTGTGCGCGAGATGCCTGAAAACCCACTCTCTGGGGCTGCCTTTCCTCCTTCCAAGGAAGACAGCTTGCTGGCCGCCTTCGGGCTGAACGTCACATTGGGCTGGGAAGTGCTAGCTGGGAAGTCAGTTTTCAGGTGCCATGGCCGCTGGCTGCACATTTACGGTTAGGGCTCCCGCAGTGCCCGGGAACATCAAGAATCCCTCGAAATAGGTTTTCTGTTACGTTTGCTCTGCAGGAGAGTGCTCGCGAGACTAGGCTTTTCTTGACTCGGGAATGAGGCCCTGCTTACGGACCTTTCCACTGGCGTCTGCAGAGCCCTACCCTTGCTGTACGAGGGAGGCCTGAAAACCCACTCTCTGGGGCTGCCTTTCCTCCCTCCAAGGAAGACAGCCAGCCCGGCCGCCTTCGTGTTGAAAGTCACAGTGGGCTGGGAATTGCTAGCTGGGAAGTCAGTTTTCAGGGGCCATGGCCGCTGGCTGCACGTATACGGCTAGGGGTCCCACACTGCCCGGGAGCATCAAGGCTCCCTCAAAACAGCTCTTCCGTCATGCTAGCTCTGCAGGAGAGAGCTCGGGAGACTAGGCCTTTCTTGACTCGCAAAGTGAAGGCCTGCTTGCAGGCCTCTTGTACTAGCGTCTAGAGTGCCCAACACTTGCTGTACCAAGGAGGCCTGAAAACCCACTCTCTGGGGCTGCCTTTCCTGCCGGCAAGGTAGAGTGCCTGCCCGCCCGCCTTCGGGCTGAAGTCACATTGGGCTGGGAAGTGCTAGCTGGGAAGTTAATTTTCAGGGGTCATGGCCGCTGGTTGCACATGTACGCCTAGGGCTCCCACACTGTCCGGGAACTTCAAGGCTCCCTGCACACATCTCTTCCATCACGTTTGCTCTATAGCAGAGAGCTCGCGAGACTAGGCCTTTCTTGACTTGCGAAGTGAGGCTCTGCTTTCAGGCCTGTTGTTCTTACGTCTGCAGAGCACCATACTTGCTGTGCGCCAGAGGCCTGAAAACCCACTCTCTGGGGCTGCCTTTCCTCCCTCCAAGGAAGTCAGCCTTCCCGGCCGACTTTCTGGCTGAAACTCACTTCGGGCTGTGAAGTGCTAGTTGAGAAGTCAATTTCAGGGGCAATGGCCGCTGGGTGCCCGTGGATGCCTAGGGCTCCAACACTGCTCGGGAACATCAAGGTTTCTTCCACACAGTTCTTCCTTCACGTTTGGTCTGCAGGAGAGAGCTCGCGAAACTAGGCCTTTTTTCACTCGGGAAGTGAGGTGCTACTTTAAGGCCTCTTGAACTTGCGTTTGCAGAGCCCCACACTTGCTGTGCGAGGAAGCCCTGAAAACCCACTCTCTGGGGCTGCCTTTCCTCCCTCCAAGGAAGACAGCCTGCCTGGCCGCCTTCGGGCTGAAAGTCACATTGGGCTGGGAAGTGCTTGCTGGGAAGTCAGTTTTCAGGGGCCATGGCCGCTGGCTGCTCATTTACAGCTAGGGCTCCCACACTGCCCGGGAGCATCAAGGTTCCCTCAAAACAGCTCCTCCGTCAGGTTAGCTCTGCAGGAGAGAGCTCGCGAGACTAGGCCTTTCTTGACTAGCAAATGAAGCCCTGCTTGCAGGCCTCTTGTACTTGCGTCTAGAGTGCCCCACACTTACTGTACGAAGGAGGCCTGAAAACCCACTCTCTGGGGCTGCCTTTCCTGCCTGCAAGGTAGAGTGCCTGCCCGGCCGCCTTGGGGCTGAAAGTCACATTGGGCTGGGAAGTGCTTGCTGGGAAGTCAGTTTTCAGGGGCCATGGCCGCTGGCTGCACGTTTACCGCTAGGGCTCCCACACTGCCGGGGAGCATCAAGGCTCCCTCAAAATAGCTCTTCCGTCACGTTAGCTCTGCAGGAGAGAGCTCGCGAGAATAGGCCTTTCTTGACTCGCGAAGTGAGGCCCTGCTTGCAAGCCTCTTTTCTTGCGTCTGCGGAGCACCATACTTACTGTGCTCGGGAGGCCTGAAAACCCACTCTCTGGGGCTGCCTTTCCTCCCTCCAAGGAAGTCAGCCTGCCCGGCTGACTTCTGGCTGAAACTCACTTCGGGATGTGAAGTGCTAGTTGGGAAGTCAGTTTTCAAGGGCAATGGCCGCTGGGTGCACGTGTATGCCTAGGGCTCCAACACTGCCAGGGACATCAAGGTTTCTTCCACACAGTTCTTCTGTCACGTTAGCTCTGCAGGAGAGAGCTCGCGAGACTAGGCCTTTCTTGACTCGCGAAGTGAGGCCCTGCTTGCAGGCCTCTTATTCTTGTGTCTGCGGAGCACCATACTTACTATGCTCGGGAGGCCTGAAAACCCACTCTCTGGGGCTGCCTTTCCTCCCTCCCAGGAAGTCAGCCTCCCCGGCCGACTTCTGGCTGAAACTCACTTCGGGCTGTAAAGTGCTAGTTGGGAAGTCAGTTTTCAAGGGCAATGGCGGCCGGGTGCACGTGTATGCCTAGGGCTCCAACACTGCCAGAGACATCAAGGTTTCTTCCACACAGTTCTTCCTTCACATTTGGTCTGCAGCAGAGAGCTCGCGAGACTAGGCCTTTCCTCACTCGGGAAGTGAGGCCCTGCTGTCAGCCCTCTTCTACTGGCATTTGCAGAGCCCCACACTTGCTGTGCGAGGAAGCCCTGAAAACCAACTCTCAGGAGCTGTCTTTCCTCCTACCAAGGAAGACAGCCTGCACGGCCGCCTTCGGGCTGAAAGTCACATTGGGCTGGGAAGTTCTTGCTGGGAAGTCAGTTTTCAGGGGCCATGGCCGCTGGCTGCACATGTACGCCTAGGGCTCCCACACTGCCCGGGAACTTCAAGGCTCCCTGCACACATCTCTTCCATCACGTTTGCTCTATAGCAGAGAGCTCCAGATACTAGGCCTTTCATGACTCGCGAAGTGAGTTGTTCTTGCGTCTGCAAAGCAGCATACTTGCTGTGCGCGAGAGGCCTGAAAACCCACTCTCTGGGGCTGCCATTCCTTCTTCCAAGGAAGACAGCCTGCTGGCCGCCTTCGGGCTGAAAGTCACATTGGGCTGGGAAGTGATAGCTGGGAAGTCAGTTTTCAGGGGCCATGGCCGCTGGCTGCACGTATACGGCTAGGGGTCCCACACTGCCAGGGAGGATCAAGGCTCCCTCAAACAGCTCTTCCGTCACGTTAGCTCTGCAGGAGAGAGCTCGCGAGACTAGGCCTTTCTTGACTCGCAAATGAAGCCCTGCTTGCAGGCCTCTTTTCCTTGCGTCTAGAGTGCCCAACACTTACTGTACGAAGGAGGCCTGAAAACCCACTCTCTGGGGCTGCCTTTCCTGCCTGCAAGGTAGAGTGCCTGCCCGGCCGCCTTGGGGCTGAAAGTCACATTGGGCTGGCAAGTGCTTGCTGGGAAGTCAGTTTTCAGGGGCCATGGCCGCTGGCTGCACGTGTACGCCTAGGGCTCCCACACTGCCCGGGAACTTCAAGGCTCCCTGCACACATCTCTTCCATCACGTTTGCTCTATAGCAGAGAGCTCCAGATACTAGGCCTTTCATGACTCGCGAAGTGAGTTGTTCTTGCGTCTGCAGAGCAGCATACTTGCTGTGCGCGAGAGGCCTGAAAACCCACTCACTGGGGCTGCCATTCCTCCTTCCAAGGAAGACAGCCTGCTGGCCGCCTTCCGGCTGAGAGTCACATTGGGCTGGGAAGTGCTAGCTGGGAAGTCAGTTTTCAGGTGCCATGGCCGCTGGCTGCACATTTACGGTTAGGGCTCTCGCACTGCCCGGGAACATCCAGAATCCCTCGAAATAGGTTTTCCGTTACGTTTGCTCTGCAGGAGAGTGCTCGCGAGACTAGGCCTTTCTTGACTCGGGAATGAGGCCCTGCTTACGAACCTTTGCACTGGCGTCTGCAGAGCCCAACCCTTGCTGTACGAGGGAGGCGTGAAAACCCACTCTCTGGGGCTGCCTTTCCTCCCTCCAAGGAAGACAGCCAGCCCGGCCGCCTTCGGGTTGAAAGTCACAGTGGGCTGGGAATTGCTAGCTGGGAAGTCAGTTTTCAGGGGCCATGGCCGCTGGCTGCACGTATACGGCTAGGGGTCCCACACTGCCCGGGAGCATCAAGGCTCCCTCAAAACAGCTCTTCCGTCACGTTAGCTCTGCAGGAGAGAGCTCGGGAGACTAGGCCTTTCTTGACTCGCAAAGTGAAGCCCTGCTTGCAGGCCTCTTGTACTTGCGTCTAGAGTGCCCCACACTTGCTGTACCAAGGAGGCCTGAAAACCCACTCTCTGGGGCTGCCTTTCCTGCCGGCAAGGTAGAGTGCCTGCCCGCCCGCCTTCGGGCTGAAGTCACATTGGGCTGGGAAGTGCTAGCTGGGAAGTTAATTTTCAGGGGCCATGGCCGCTGGTTGCACATGTACGCCTAGGGCTCCCACACTGTCCGGGAACTTCAAGGCTCCCTGCACACATCTCTTCCATCACGTTTGCTCTATAGCAGAGAGCACGCGAGACTAGGCCTTTCTTGACTCGCGAAGTGAGGCTCTGCTTTCAGGCCTGTTGTTCTTACGTCTGCAGAGCACCATACTTGCTGTGCGCCAGAGGCCTGAAAACCGACTCTCTGGGGCTGCCTTTCCTCCCTCCAAGGAAGTCAGCCTTCCCGGCCGACTTTCTGGCTGAAACTCACTTCGGGCTGTGAAGTGCTAGTTGAGAAGTCAATTTCAGGGGCAATGGCCGCTGGGTGCACGTGTATGCCTAGGGCTCCAACACTGCTCGGGAACATCAAGGTTTCTTCCACACAGTTCTTCCTTCACGTTTGGTCTGCAGGAGAGAGCTCGCGAAACTAGGCCTTTTTTCACTCGGGAAGTGAGGTGCTACTTTAAGGCCTCTTGAACTTGCGATTGCAGAGCCCCACAGTTGCTGTGCGAGGAAGCCCTGAAAACCCACTCTCTGGGGCTGCCTTTCCTCCCTCCAAGGAAGACAGCCTGCCTGGCCGCCTTCGGGCTGAAAGTCACATTGGGCTGGGAAGTGCTTGCTGGGAAGTCAGTTTTCAGGGGCCATGGCCGCTGGCTGCTCATTTACAGCTAGGGCTCCCACACTGCCCGGGAGCATCAAGGCTCCCTCAAAACAGCTCCTCCGTCAGGTTAGCTCTGCAGGAGAGAGCTCGCGAGACTAGGCCTTTCTTGACTAGCAAATGAAGCCTGCTTGCAGGCCTCTTGTACTTGCGTCTAGAGTGCCCCACACTTACTGTACGAAGGAGGCCTGAAAACCCACTCTCTGGGGCTGCCTTTCCTGCCTGCAAGGTAGAGTGCCTGCGCGGCCACCTTGGGGCTAAAAGTCACATTGGGCTGGGAAGTGCTTGCTGGGAAGTCAGTTTTCAGGGGCCATGGCCGCTGGCTGCACGTTTACCGCTAGGGCTCCCACACTGCCGGGGAGCATTAAGGCTCCCTCAAAATAGCTCTTCCGTCACGTTAGCTCTGCAGGAGAGAGCTCGCGAGAATAGGCCTTTCTTGACTCGCGAAGTGAGGCCCTGCTTGCAAGCCTCTTATTCTTGCGTCTGCGGAGCACCATACTTACTGTGCTCGGGAGGCCTGAAAACCCACTCTCTGGGGCTGCCTTTCCTCCCTCCAAGGAAGTCAGCATGCCCGGCTGACTTCTGGCTGAAACTCACTACGGGCTGTGAAGTGCTAGTTGGGAAGTCAGTTTTCAAGGGCAATGGCCGCTGGCTGCACGTGTATGCCTAGGGCTCCAACACTGCCAGGGACATCAAGGTTTCTTCCACACAGTTCTTCTGTCACGTTATCTCTGCAGGAGAGAGCTCGCGAGACTAGGCCTTTCTTGACTCGCGAAGTGAGGCCCTGCTTGCAGGCCTCTTATTCTTGTGTCTGCGGAGCACCATACTTACTGTGCTCGGGAGGCCTGAAAACCCACTCTCTGGGGCTGCCTTTCCTCCCTCCCAGGAAGTCAGCCTCCCCGGCCGACTTCTGGCTGAAACTCACTTCGGGCTGTGAAGTGCTAGTTGGGAAGTCAGTTTTCAAGGGCAATGGCCGCTGGGTGCACGTGTATGCCTAGGGCTCCAACACTGCTAGAGACATCAAGGTTTCTTCCACACAGTTCTTCCTTCACGTTTGGTCTGCAGGAGAGAGCTCGTGAGACTAGGCCTTTCTTCACTCGTAAGTGAGGCCCTGCTTTCAGCCCTCTTCTACTGGCATCTGCAGAGCCCCACACTTGCTGTGCGAGGAAGCCCTGAAAACCACCTCTCAGGAGCTGTCTTTCCTCCTTCCAAGGAAGACAGCCTGCACGGCCGCCTTCGAGCTGAAAGTCACATTGGGCTGGGTGGTGCTTGCTGGGAAGTCAGTTTTCAGGGGCCATGGCTGCTGGCTGCACATGTACGCCTAGGGTTCCCACACTGCCCGGGAACTTCAAGGCTCCCTGTACACATCTCTTCCATCACGTATGCTCTATAGCAGAGAGCTCCAGATACTAGGCCTTTCATGACTCACGAAGTGAGTTGTTCTTGCGTCTGCAGAGCAGCATACTTGCTGTGCGCGAGAGGCCTGAAAACCCACTCTCTGGGGCTGCCATTCCTCCTTCCAAGGAAGACAGCCTGCTGGCCGCCTTCGGGCTGAAAGTCACATTGGGCTGGGAAGTGCTAGCTGGGAAGTCAGTTTTCAGGGGCCATGGCCGCTGGCTGCACGTATACGGCTAGGGGTCCCACACTGCCAGGGAGCATCAAGGCTCCCTCAAACAGCTCTTCCGTCACGTTAGCTCTGCAGGAGAGAGCTCGCGAGACTAGGCCTTTCTTGACTCGCAAATGAAGCCCTGCTTGCAGGCCTCTTGTCCTTGCGTCTAGAGTGCCCCACACTTACTGTACGAAGGAGGCCTGAAAACCCACTCTCTGGGGCTGCCTTTCCTGCCTGCAAGGTAGAGTGCCTGCCCGGCCGCCTTGGGGCTGAAAGTCACATTGGGCTGGGAAGTGCTTGCTGGGAAGTCAGTTTTCAGGGGCCATGGCCGCTGGCTGCACGTTTACCGCTAGGGCTCCCACACTGCCTGGGAGCATCAAGGCTCCCTCAAAATATCTCTTCGGTCACGTTAGCTCTGCAGGAGAGAGCTCGCGAGAATAGGCCTTTCTTGACTCGCGAAGTGAGGCCCTGCTTGCAAGCCTCTTATTCTTGCGTCTGCGGAGCACCATACTTACTGTGCTGGGGAGGCCTGAAAACCAACTCTCTGGGGCTGCCTTTCCTCCCTCCAAGGAAGTCAGCCTGCCCGGCTGACTTCTGGCTGAAACTCACTTCGGGCTGTGAAGTGCTAGTTGGGAAGTCAGTTTTCAAGGTCAATGGCCGCCGGGTGCACGTGTATGCCTAGGGCTCCAACACTGCCAGGGACATCAAGGTTTCTTCCACACAGTTCTTCTGTCACGTTAGCTCTGCAGGAGAGAGCTCGCGAGACTAGGCCTTTCTTGACTCGCTAAGGGAGGCCCTGCTTGCAGGCCTCTTCTACTGGCATCTGCAGAGCCCCACACTTGCTGTGCGAGGAAGCCCTGAAAACCAACTCTCAGGAGCTGTCTTTCCTCCTTCCAAGGAAGACAGCCTGCACGGCCGCCTTCGGGCTGAAAGTCACATTGGGCTGGGAAGTGCTTGCTGGGAAGTCAGTTTTCAGTGGCCATGTCCGCTGGCTGCACATGTACGCCTAGGGCTCCCACACTGCCCGGGAACTTCAAGGCTCCCTGCACACATCTCTTCCATCACGTTTGCTCTATAGCAGAGAGCTCCAAATACTAGGCCTTTCATGACTCGCGAAGTGAGTTGTTCTTGCGTCTGCAGAGCAGCATAATTGCTGTGCGCGAGAGGCCTGAAAACCCACTCTCTGGGGCTGCCTTTCCTCCTTCCAAGGAAGACATCCTGCTGGCCGCCTTCGGGCTGAAAGTCACATTGGGCTGGGAAGTGCGAGCTGGGAAGTCAGTTTTCAGGGGCCATGGCCGCTGGCTGCACATTTACGGTTAGGGCTCCCGCACTGCCCGGGAACATCAACAATCCCTCGAAATAGGTTTTCCGTTACGTTTGCTCTGCAGGAGAGTGCTCGCGAGACTAGGCCTTTCTTGACTCGGGAATGAGGCCCTGCTTACGGACCTTTGCACTGGCGTCTGCAGAGCCCCACCCTTGCTGTACGAGGGAGGCCTGAAAACCCACTCTCTGGGGCTGCCTTTCCTCCCTCCAAGGAAGACAGCCAGCCCGGCCGCCTTCGGGTTGAAAGTCACAGTGGGCTGGGAATTGCTAGCTGGGAAGTCAGTTTTCAGGGGCCATGGCCGCTGGCTGCACGTATACGGCTAGGGGTCCCACACTGCCCGGGAGCATCAAGGCTCCCCCAAACAGCTCTTCCGTCACGTTAGCTCTGCAGGAGAGAGCTCGGGAGACTAGGCCTTTCTTGACTCGCAAAATGAAGCCCTGCTTGCAGGCCTCTTGTACTTGCGTCTAGTGTGCCCCACACTTGCTGTACCAAGGAGGCCTGAAAACCCACTCTCTGGGGCTGCCTTTCCTGCCGGAAAGGTAGAGTGCCTGCCCGCCCGCCTTCGGGCTGAAGTCACATTGGGCTGGGAAGTGCTAGCTTGGAAGTTAATTTTCAGGGGCCATGGCCGCTGGTTGCACATGTACGCCTAGGGCTCCCACACTGTCCGGGAACTTCAAGGCTCCCTGCACACATCTCTTCCATCACGTTTTCTCTATATCAGAGAGCTCGCGAGACTAGGCCTTTCTTGACTCGCGAAGTGAGGCTCTGCTTTCAGGCCTGTTGTTCTTACGTCTGCAGAGCACCATACTTGCTGTGCCCCAGAGGCCTGAAAACCCACTCTCTGGGGCTGCCTTTCCTCCCTCCAAGGAAGTCAGCCTTCCCGGCCGACTTTCTGGCTGAAACTCACTTCGGGCTGTGAAGTGCTAGTTGAGAAGTCAATTTCAGGGGCAAAGGCCGCTGGGTGCACGTGTATGCCTAGGGCTCCAACACTGCTCGGGAACATCAAGGTTTCTTCCACACAGTTCTTCTTTCACGTTTGGTCTGCAGGAGAGAGCTCGCGAAACTAGGCCTTTTTTCACTCGGGAAGTGAGGTGCTACTTTAAGGCCTCTTGAACTTCCGTTTGCAGAGCCCCACACTTGCTGTGCGAGGAAGCCCTGAAAAACCACTCTCTGGGGCTGCCTTTCCTCCCTCCAAGGAAGACAGCCTGCCCGGCCGCCTTCGGGCTGAAAGTCACATTGGGCTGGGAAGTGCTAGCTGGGAAGTCAATTTTCAGGGGTTATGGCCGCTGTGTGCACATGTACGCCTAGGGCTCCCACACTGCCCGGGAACTTCAAGGCTCCCTGCACACATCGCTTCCATCACGTTTGCTCTATAGCAGAGATCGCCAGATACTAGGCCTTTCATGACTCGCGAAGTGAGGCCCTGCTTGCAGGCCTGTTGTTCTTGCGTCTGCAGAGCACCATCCTTGCTGTGCGCGAGAGGCCTGAAAACCCACTCTCTGGGGCTGCCTTTCCTCCTTCCAAGGAAGACAGCCTGCTGGCCGCCTTCGGGCTGAAAGTCACATTGGGCTGGGAAGTGCTAGCTGGGAAGTCAGTTTTCAGGTGCCATGGCCGCTGGCTGCACATTTACGGTTAGGGCTCCCGCACTGCCCGGGAACATCAAGAATCCCTCGAAATAGGTTTTCCGTTACGTTTGCTCTGCAGGAGAGTGCTCGCGAGACTAGGCCTTTCTTGACTCGGGAATGAGGCCCTGCTTACGGACCTTTGCACTGGCGTCTGGAGAGCCCCACCCTTGCTGTGAGAGGGAGGCCTGAAAACCCACTCTCTGGGGCTGCCTTTCCTCCCTCCAAGGAAGACAGCCAGCCCGGCCGCCTTCGGGTTGAAAGTCACAGTGGGCTGGGAATTGCTAGCTGGGAAGTCAGTTTTCAGGGGCCATGGCCGCTGGCTGCTCATTTACAGCTAGGGCTCCCACACTGCCCGGGAGCATCAAGGCTCCCTCAAAACAGCTCCTCCGTCACGTTAGCTCTGCAGGAGAGAGCTCGCGAGACTAGGCCTTTCTTGACTCGCAAATGAAGCCCTGCCTGCAGGCCTCTTGTACTTGCGTCTAGAGTGCCCCACACTTACTGTACGAAGGAGGCCTGAAAACCAACTCTCTGGGGCTAGCTTTCCTGCCTGCAAGGTAGAGTGCCTGCCCGGCCGCCTTGGGGCTGAAAGTCACATTGGGCTGGGAAGCGCTTGCTGGGAAGTCGGTTTTCAGGGGCCATGGCCGCTGGCTGCACGATTACCGGTAGGGCTCCCACACTGCCGGGGAGCATCAAGGATCCCTGAAAATAGCTCTTCCGTCACGTTAGCTCCGCAGGAGAGAGCTCGCGAGACTAGGCCTTTCTTGACTCGCGAAGTGAGGCCCTGCGTGCAGGCCTCTTATTCTTGTGTCTGCGGAGCACCTACTTACTGTGCTCGGGAGGCCTGAAAACCCACTCTCTGGGGCTGCCTTTCCTCCCTCCAAGGAAGTCAGCCTGCACGGCCGACTTCTGGCTGAAACTCACTTCGGGATGTGCAGTGCTAGTTGGGAAGTCAGTTTTCAAGGGCAATGGCCGCTGGGTTCACGTGTATGCCTAGGGCTCCAACACTGCCAGAGACATCAAGGTTTCTTCCCCACAGTTCTTCCTTCACGTTTGGTCTGCAGGAGAGAGCTCGCGAGACTAGGCCTTTCTTCCCTCGGGAAGTGAGGCCCTACTTTCAGCCCTCTTCTACTGGCATCTGCAGAGCCCCACACTTGCTGTGCGAGGAAGCCCTGCAAACCAACTCTCAGGAGCTGTCTTTCTCCTTCCAAGGAAGACAGCCTGCACGACCGCCTTCGGGCTGAAAGTCACATTGGGCTGGGAAGTGCTTGCTGGGAAGTCAGTTTTCAGGGGCCATGGCCGCTGGCTGCACATGTACGCCTAGGGCTCCCACACTGCCCGGGAACTTCAAGGCTCCCTGCACACATCTCTTCCATCACGTTTGCTCTATAGCAGAGAGCTCCAGATACTAGGCCTTTCATGGCTCGCGAAGTGAGTTGTTCTTGCGTCTGCAGAGCAGCATACTTGCTGTGCGCGAGATGCCTGAAAACCCACTCTCTGGGGCTGCCTTTCCTCCTTCCAAGGAAGACAGCTTGCTGGCCGCCTTCGGGCTGAACGTCACATTGGGCTGGGAAGTGCTAGCTGGGAAGTCAGTTTTCAGGTGCCATGGCCGCTGGCTGCACATTTACGGTTAGGGCTCCCGCAGTGCCCGGGAACATCAAGAATCCCTCGAAATAGGTTTTCTGTTACGTTTGCTCTGCAGGAGAGTGCTCGCGAGACTAGGCTTTTCTTGACTCGGGAATGAGGCCCTGCTTACGGACCTTTCCACTGGCGTCTGCAGAGCCCTACCCTTGCTGTACGAGGGAGGCCTGAAAACCCACTCTCTGGGGCTGCCTTTCCTCCCTCCAAGGAAGACAGCCAGCCCGGCCGCCTTCGTGTTGAAAGTCACAGTGGGCTGGGAATTGCTAGCTGGGAAGTCAGTTTTCAGGGGCCATGGCCGCTGGCTGCACGTATACGGCTAGGGGTCCCACACTGCCCGGGAGCATCAAGGCTCCCTCAAAACAGCTCTTCCGTCATGCTAGCTCTGCAGGAGAGAGCTCGGGAGACTAGGCCTTTCTTGACTCGCAAAGTGAAGGCCTGCTTGCAGGCCTCTTGTACTAGCGTCTAGAGTGCCCAACACTTGCTGTACCAAGGAGGCCTGAAAACCCACTCTCTGGGGCTGCCTTTCCTGCCGGCAAGGTAGAGTGCCTGCCCGCCCGCCTTCGGGCTGAAGTCACATTGTGCTGGGAAGTGCTAGCTGGGAAGTTAATTTTCAGGGGTCATGGCCGCTGGTTGCACATGTACGCCTAGGGCTCCCACACTGTCCGGGAACTTCAAGGCTCCCTGCACACATCTCTTCCATCACGTTTGCTCTATAGCAGAGAGCTCGCGAGACTAGGCCTTTCTTGACTTGCGAAGTGAGGCTCTGCTTTCAGGCCTGTTGTTCTTACGTCTGCAGAGCACCATACTTGCTGTGCGCCAGAGGCCTGAAAACCCACTCTCTGGGGCTGCCTTTCCTCCCTCCAAGGAAGTCAGCCTTCCCGGCCGACTTTCTGGCTGAAACTCACTTCGGGCTGTGAAGTGCTAGTTGAGAAGTCAATTTCAGGGGCAATGGCCGCTGGGTGCCCGTGGATGCCTAGGGCTCCAACACTGCTCGGGAACATCAAGGTTTCTTCCACACAGTTCTTCCTTCACGTTTGGTCTGCAGGAGAGAGCTCGCGAAACTAGGCCTTTTTTCACTCGGGAAGTGAGGTGCTACTTTAAGGCCTCTTGAACTTGCGTTTGCAGAGCCCCACACTTGCTGTGCGAGGAAGCCCTGAAAACCCACTCTCTGGGGCTGCCTTTCCTCCCTCCAAGGAAGACAGCCTGCCTGGCCGCCTTCGGGCTGAAAGTCACATTGGGCTGGGAAGTGCTTGCTGGGAAGTCAGTTTTCAGGGGCCATGGCCGCTGGCTGCTCATTTACAGCTAGGGCTCCCACACTGCCCGGGAGCATCAAGGTTCCCTCAAAACAGCTCCTCCGTCAGGTTAGCTCTGCAGGAGAGAGCTCGCGAGACTAGGCCTTTCTTGACTAGCAAATGAAGCCCTGCTTGCAGGCCTCTTGTACTTGCGTCTAGAGTGCCCCACACTTACTGTACGAAGGAGGCCTGAAAACCCACTCTCTGGGGCTGCCTTTCCTGCCTGCAAGGTAGAGTGCCTGCCCGGCCGCCTTGGGGCTGAAAGTCACATTGGGCTGGGAAGTGCTTGCTGGGAAGTCAGTTTTCAGGGGCCATGGCCGCTGGCTGCACGTTTACCGCTAGGGCTCCCACACTGCCGGGGAGCATCAAGGCTCCCTCAAAATAGCTCTTCCGTCACGTTAGCTCTGCAGGAGAGAGCTCGCGAGAATAGGCCTTTCTTGACTCGCGAAGTGAGGCCCTGCTTGCAAGCCTCTTTTCTTGCGTCTGCGGAGCACCATACTTACTGTGCTCGGGAGGCCTGAAAACCCACTCTCTGGGGCTGCCTTTCCTCCCTCCAAGGAAGTCAGCCTGCCCGGCTGACTTCTGGCTGAAACTCACTTCGGGATGTGAAGTGCTAGTTGGGAAGTCAGTTTTCAAGGGCAATGGCCGCTGGGTGCACGTGTATGCCTAGGGCTCCAACACTGCCAGGGACATCAAGGTTTCTTCCACACAGTTCTTCTGTCACGTTAGCTCTGCAGGAGAGAGCTCGCGAGACTAGGCCTTTCTTGACTCGCGAAGTGAGGCCCTGCTTGCAGGCCTCTTATTCTTGTGTCTGCGGAGCACCATACTTACTATGCTCGGGAGGCCTGAAAACCCACTCTCTGGGGCTGCCTTTCCTCCCTCCCAGGAAGTCAGCCTCCCCGGCCGACTTCTGGCTGAAACTCACTTCGGGCTGTAAAGTGCTAGTTGGGAAGTCAGTTTTCAAGGGCAATGGCGGCCGGGTGCACGTGTATGCCTAGGGCTCCAACACTGCCAGAGACATCAAGGTTTCTTCCACACAGTTCTTCCTTCACATTTGGTCTGCAGCAGAGAGCTCGCGAGACTAGGCCTTTCCTCACTCGGGAAGTGAGGCCCTGCTGTCAGCCCTCTTCTACTGGCATTTGCAGAGCCCCACACTTGCTGTGCGAGGAAGCCCTGAAAACCAACTCTCAGGAGCTGTCTTTCCTCCTACCAAGGAAGACAGCCTGCACGGCCGCCTTCGGGCTGAAAGTCACATTGGGCTGGGAAGTTCTTGCTGGGAAGTCAGTTTTCAGGGGCCATGGCCGCTGGCTGCACATGTACGCCTAGGGCTCCCACACTGCCCGGGAACTTCAAGGCTCCCTGCACACATCTCTTCCATCACGTTTGCTCTATAGCAGAGAGCTCCAGATACTAGGCCTTTCATGACTCGCGAAGTGAGTTGTTCTTGCGTCTGCAAAGCAGCATACTTGCTGTGCGCGAGAGGCCTGAAAACCCACTCTCTGGGGCTGCCATTCCTTCTTCCAAGGAAGACAGCCTGCTGGCCGCCTTCGGGCTGAAAGTCACATTGGGCTGGGAAGTGATAGCTGGGAAGTCAGTTTTCAGGGGCCATGGCCGCTGGCTGCACGTATACGGCTAGGGGTCCCACACTGCCAGGGAGGATCAAGGCTCCCTCAAACAGCTCTTCCGTCACGTTAGCTCTGCAGGAGAGAGCTCGCGAGACTAGGCCTTTCTTGACTCGCAAATGAAGCCCTGCATGCAGGCCTCTTTTCCTTGCGTCTAGAGTGCCCAACACTTACTGTACGAAGGAGGCCTGAAAACCCACTCTCTGGGGCTGCCTTTCCTGCCTGCAAGGTAGAGTGCCTGCCCGGCCGCCTTGGGGCTGAAAGTCACATTGGGCTGGCAAGTGCTTGCTGGGAAGTCAGTTTTCAGGGGCCATGGCCGCTGGCTGCACGTGTACGCCTAGGGCTCCCACACTGCCCGGGAACTTCAAGGCTCCCTGCACACATCTCTTCCATCACGTTTGCTCTATAGCAGAGAGCTCCAGATACTAGGCCTTTCATGACTCGCGAAGTGAGTTGTTCTTGCGTCTGCAGAGCAGCATACTTGCTGTGCGCGAGAGGACTGAAAACCCACTCACTGGGGCTGCCATTCCTCCTTCCAAGAAAGACAGCCTGCTGGCCGCCTTCCGGCTGAGAGTCACATTGGGCTGGGAAGTGCTAGCTGGGAAGTCAGTTTTCAGGTGCCATGGCCGCTGGCTGCACATTTACGGTTAGGGCTCTCGCACTGCCCGGGAACATCCAGAATCCCTCGAAATAGGTTTTCCGTTACGTTTGCTCTGCAGGAGAGTGCTCGCGAGACTAGGCCTTTCTTGACTCGGGAATGAGGCCCTGCTTACGAACCTTTGCACTGGCGTCTGCAGAGCCCAACCCTTGCTGTACGAGGGAGGCGTGAAAACCCACTCTCTGGGGCTGCCTTTCCTCCCTCCAAGGAAGACAGCCAGCCCGGCCGCCTTCGGGTTGAAAGTCACAGTGGGCTGGGAATTGCTAGCTGGGAAGTCAGTTTTCAGGGGCCATGGCCGCTGGCTGCACGTATACGGCTAGGGGTCCCACACTGCCCGGGAGCATCAAGGCTCCCTCAAAACAGCTCTTCCGTCACGTTAGCTCTGCAGGAGAGAGCTCGGGAGACTAGGCCTTTCTTGACTCGCAAAGTGAAGCCCTGCTTGCAGGCCTCTTGTACTTGCGTCTAGAGTGCCCCACACTTGCTGTACCAAGGAGGCCTGAAAACCCACTCTCTGGGGCTGCCTTTCCTGCCGGCAAGGTAGAGTGCCTGCCCGCCCGCCTTCGGGCTGAAGTCACATTGGGCTGGGAAGTGCTAGCTGGGAAGTTAATTTTCAGGGGCCATGGCCGCTGGTTGCACATGTACGCCTAGGGCTCCCACACTGTCCGGGAACTTCAAGGCTCCCTGCACACATCTCTTCCATCACGTTTGCTCTATAGCAGAGAGCACGCGAGACTAGGCCTTTCTTGACTCGCGAAGTGAGGCTCTGCTTTCAGGCCTGTTGTTCTTACGTCTGCAGAGCACCATACTTGCTGTGCGCCAGAGGCCTGAAAACCGACTCTCTGGGGCTGCCTTTCCTCCCTCCAAGGAAGTCAGCCTTCCCGGCCGACTTTCTGGCTGAAACTCACTTCGGGCTCTGAAGTGCTAGTTGAGAAGTCAATTTCAGGGGCAATGGCCGCTGGGTGCACGTGTATGCCTAGGGCTCCAACACTGCTCGGGAACATCAAGGTTTCTTCCACACAGTTCTTCCTTCACGTTTGGTCTGCAGGAGAGAGCTCGCGAAACTAGGCCTTTTTTCACTCGGGAAGTGAGGTGCTACTTTAAGGCCTCTTGAACTTGCGATTGCAGAGCCCCACAGTTGCTGTGCGAGGAAGCCCTGAAAACCCACTCTCTGGGGCTGCCTTTCCTCCCTCCAAGGAAGACAGCCTGCCTGGCCGCCTTCGGGCTGAAAGTCACATTGGGCTGGGAAGTGCTTGCTGGGAAGTCAGTTTTCAGGGGCCATGGCCGCTGGCTGCTCATTTACAGCTAGGGCTCCCACACTGCCCGGGAGCATCAAGGCTCCCTGTACACATCTCTTCCATCACGTTTGCTCTATAGCAGAGAGCTCCAGATACTAGGCCTTTCATGACTCGCGAAGTGAGTTGTTCTTGCGTCTGCAGAGCAGCATACTTGCTGTGCGCGAGAGGCCTGAAAACCCACTCTCTGGGGCTGCCATTCCTCCTTCCAAGGAAGACAGCCTGCTGGCCGCCTTCGGGCTGAAAGTCACATTGGGCTGGGAAGTGCTAGCTGGGAAGTCAGTTTTCAGGGGCCATGGCCGCTGGCTGCACGTATACGGCTAGGGGTCCCACACTGCCAGGGAGCATCAAGGCTCCCTCAAACAGCTCTTCCGTCACGTTAGCTCTGCAGGAGAGAGCTCGCGAGACTAGGCCTTTCTTGACTCGCAAATGAAGCCCTGCTTGCAGGCCTCTTGTCCTTGCGTCTAGAGTGCCCCACACTTACTGTACGAAGGAGGCCTGAAAACCCACTCTCTGGGGCTGCCTTTCCTGCCTGCAAGGTAGAGTGCCTGCCCGGCCGCCTTGGGGCTGAAAGTCACATTGGGCTGGGAAGTGCTTGCTGGGAAGTCAGTTTTCAGGGGCCATGGCCGCTGGCTGCACGTTTACCGCTAGGGCTCCCACACTGCCTGGGAGCATCAAGGCTCCCTCAAAATATCTCTTCGGTCATGTTAGCTCTGCAGGAGAGAGCTCGCGAGAATAGGCCTTTCTTGACTCGCGAAGTGAGGCCCTGCTTGCAAGCCTCTTATTCTTGCGTCTGCGGAGCACCATACTTACTGTGCTGGGGAGGCCTGAAAACCCACTCTCTGGGGCTGCCTTTCCTCCCTCCAAGGAAGTCAGCCTGCCCGGCTGACTTCTGGCTGAAACTCACTTCGGGCTGTGAAGTGCTAGTTGGGAAGTCAGTTTTCAAGGTCAATGGCCGCTGGGTGCACGTGTATGCCTAGGGCTCCAACACTGCCAGGGACATCAAGGTTTCTTCCACACAGTTCTTCTGTCACGTTAGCTCTGCAGGAGAGAGCTCGCGAGACTAGGCCTTTCTTGACTCGCTAAGGGAGGCCCTGCTTGCAGGCCTCTTCTACTGGCATCTGCAGAGCCCCACACTTGCTGTGCGAGGAAGCCCTGAAAACCAACTCTCAGGAGCTGTCTTTCCTCCTTCCAAGGAAGACAGCCTGCACGGCCGCCTTCGGGCTGAAAGTCACATTGGGCTGGGAAGTGCTTGCTGGGAAGTCAGTTTTCAGTGGCCATGTCCGCTGGCTGCACATGTACGCCTAGGGCTCCCACACTGCCCGGGAACTTCAAGGCTCCCTGCACACATCTCTTCCATCACGTTTGCTCTATAGCAGAGAGCTCCAAATACTAGGCCTTTCATGACTCGCGAAGTGAGTTGTTCTTGCGTCTGCAGAGCAGCATAATTGCTGTGCGCGAGAGGCCTGAAAACCCACTCTCTGGGGCTGCCTTTCCTCCTTCCAAGGAAGACATCCTGCTGGCCGCCTTCGGGCTGAAAGTCACATTGGGCTGGGAAGTGCGAGCTGGGAAGTCAGTTTTCAGGGGCCATGGCCGCTGGCTGCACATTTACGGTTAGGGCTCCCGCACTGCCCGGGAACATCAACAATCCCTCGAAATAGGTTTTCCGTTACGTTTGCTCTGCAGGAGAGTGCTCGCGAGACTAGGCCTTTCTTGACTCGGGAATGAGGCCCTGCTTACGGACCTTTGCACTGGCGTCTGCAGAGCCCCACCCTTGCTGTACGAGGGAGGCCTGAAAACCCACTCTCTGGGGCTGCCTTTCCTCCCTCCAAGGAAGACAGCCAGCCCGGCCGCCTTCGGGTTGAAAGTCACAGTGGGCTGGGAATTGCTAGCTGGGAAGTCAGTTTTCAGGGGCCATGGCCGCTGGCTGCACGTATACGGCTAGGGGTCCCACACTGCCCGGGAGCATCAAGGCTCCCCCAAACAGCTCTTCCGTCACGTTAGCTCTGCAGGAGAGAGCTCGGGAGACTAGGCCTTTCTTGACTCGCAAAATGAAGCCCTGCTTGCAGGCCTCTTGTACTTGCGTCTAGTGTGCCCCACACTTGCTGTACCAAGGAGGCCTGAAAACCCACTCTCTGGGGCTGCCTTTCCTGCCGGAAAGGTAGAGTGCCTGCCCGCCCGCCTTCGGGCTGAAGTCACATTGGGCTGGGAAGTGCTAGCTTGGAAGTTAATTTTCAAGGGCCATGGCCGCTGGTTGCACATGTACGCCTAGGGCTCCCACACTGTCCGGGAACTTCAAGGCTCCCTGCACACATCTCTTCCATCACGTTTTCTCTATATCAGAGAGCTCGCGAGACTAGGCCTTTCTTGACTCGCGAAGTGAGGCTCTGCTTTCAGGCCTGTTGTTCTTACGTCTGCAGAGCACCATACTTGCTGTGCCCCAGAGGCCTGAAAACCCACTCTCTGGGGCTGCCTTTCCTCCCTCCAAGGAAGTCAGCCTTCCCGGCCGACTTTCTGGCTGAAACTCACTTCGGGCTGTGAAGTGCTAGTTGAGAAGTCAATTTCAGGGGCAATGGCCGCTGGGTGCACGTGTATGCCTAGGGCTCCAACACTGCTCGGGAACATCAAGGTTTCTTCCACACAGTTCTTCTTTCACGTTTGGTCTGCAGGAGAGAGCTCGCGAAACTAGGCCTTTTTTCACTCGGGAAGTGAGGTGCTACTTTAAGGCCTCTTGAACTTCCGTTTGCAGAGCCCCACACTTGCTGTGCGAGGAAGCCCTGAAAAACCACTCTCTGGGGCTGCCTTTCCTCCCTCCAAGGAAGACAGGCTGCCCGGCCGCCTTCGGGCTGAAAGTCACATTGGGCTGGGAAGTGCTAGCTGGGAAGTCAATTTTCAGGGGTTATGGCCGCTGTGTGCACATGTACGCCTAGGGCTCCCACACTGCCCGGGAACTTCAAGGCTCCCTGCACACATCGCTTCCATCACGTTTGCTCTATAGCAGAGATCGCCAGATACTAGGCCTTTCATGACTCGCGAAGTGAGGCCCTGCTTGCAGGCCTGTTGTTCTTGCGTCTGCAGAGCACCATCCTTGCTGTGCGCGAGAGGCCTGAAAACCCACTCTCTGGGGCTGCCTTTCCTCCTTCCAAGGAAGACAGCCTGCTGGCCGCCTTCGGGCTGAAAGTCACATTGGGCTGGGAAGTGCTAGCTGGGAAGTCCGTTTTCAGGTGCCATGGCCGCTGGCTGCACATTTACGGTTAGGGCTCCCGCACTGCCCGGGAACATCAAGAATCCCTCGAAATAGGTTTTCCGTTACGTTTGCTCTGCAGGAGAGTGCTCGCGAGACTAGGCCTTTCTTGACTCGGGAATGAGGCCCTGCTTACGGACCTTTGCACTGGCGTCTGGAGAGCCCCACCCTTGCTGTGAGAGGGAGGCCTGAAAACCCACTCTCTGGGGCTGCCTTTCCTCCCTCCAAGGAAGACAGCCAGCCCGGCCGCCTTCGGGTTGAAAGTCACAGTGGGCTGGGAATTGCTAGCTGGGAAGTCAGTTTTCAGGGGCCATGGCCGCTGGCTGCTCATTTACAGCTAGGGCTCCCACACTGCCCGGGAGCATCAAGGCTCCCTCAAAACAGCTCCTCCGTCACGTTAGCTCTGCAGGAGAGAGCTCGCGAGACTAGGCCTTTCTTGACTCGCAAATGAAGCCCTGCCTGCAGGCCTCTTGTACTTGCGTCTAGAGTGCCCCACACTTACTGTACGAAGGAGGCCTGAAAACCAACTCTCTGGGACTGGCTTTCCTGCCTGCAAGGTAGAGTGCCTGCCCGGCCGCCTTGGGGCTGAAAGTCACATTGGGCTGGGAAGCGCTTGCTGGGAAGTCGGTTTTCAGGGGCCATGGCCGCTGGCTGCACGATTACCGCTAGGGCTCCCACACTGCCGGGGAGCATCAAGGCTCCCTCAAAATAGCTCTTCAGTCACGTTAGCTCTGCAGGAGAGAGCTCGCGAGACTAGGCCTTTCTTGACTCGCGAAGTGAGGCCCTGCTTGCAGGCCTCTTATTCTTGTGTCTGCGGAGCACCATACTTACTGTGCTCGGGAGGCCTGAAAACCCACTCTCTGGGGCTGCCTTTCCTCCCTCCAAGGAAGTCAGCCTGCCCGGCTGACTTCTGGCTGAAACTCACTTCGGGCTGTGAAGTGCTAGTTGGGAAGTCAGTTTTCAAGGGCAATGGCCGCTGGGTGCACGTGTATGCCTAGGGCTCCAACACTGCCAGGGACATCAAGGTTTCTTCCACACAGTTCTTCTGTCAAGTTTGCTCTGCAGGAGAGAGCTCGCGAGACTAGGCCTTTCTTCACTCGGGAAGTGAGGCCCTGCTTTCAGCCCTCTTCTACTGGCATCTGCAGAGCCCCACACTTGCTGTGCGAGGAAGCCCTGAAAACCAACTCTCAGGAGCTGTCTTTCCTCCTTCCAAGGAAGACAGCCTGCTGGCCGCCTTCGGGCTGAACGTCACATTGGGCTGGGAAGTGCTTGCTGGGAAGTCAGTTTTCAGGGGCCATGGCCGCCGGCTGCACATTTACGGTTAGGGCTCCCGCACTGCCCGGGAACATCAAGAATCCCTCGAAATAGGTTTTCCGTTACGTTTGCTCTGCAGGAGAGTGCTCGCGAGACTAGGCCTTTCTTGACTCGGGAATGAGGCCCTGCTTACGGACCTTTGCACTGGCGTCTGCAGAGCCCCACCCTTGCTGTGCGAGGGAGGCCTGAAAACCCACTCTCTGGGGCTGCCTTTCCTCCCTGCAAGGAAGACAGCCAGCCCGGCCGCCTTCGGGTTGAAAGTCACAGTGGGCTGGGAATTGCTTGCTGGGAAGTCAGTTTTCAGGTGCCATGGCCGCTGGCTGCTCATTTACAGCTAGGGCTCCCACATTGCCCGGGAGCATCAGGACTCCCTCAAAACAGCTCCTCCGTCACGTTAGCTCTGCAGGAGAGAGCACGCGAGACTAGGCCTGTCTTGACTCGCGAAGTGAGGCCCTGCTTGCAGGCCTCTTATTCTTTCGCCTGCAGAGCACCATACTTACTGTGCTCGGGAGGCCTGAAAACCCACTCTCAGGGCCTGCCTTTGCTCCCTCCTAGGCAGTCAGCCTGCCCGGCCGACTTCTGGCTGAAACTCACTTCGGGCTGTGAAGTGCTAGTTGGGAAGTCAGTTTTCAAGGTCAAGGGCCGCTGGGTGCACGTGTATGCCTAGGGCTCCAACACTGCCAGGGACATCAAGGTTTCTTCCACACAGTTCTTCTGTCACGTTAGCTCTGCAGGAGAGAGCTCGCGAGACTAGGCCTTTCTTGACTCGCGAAGTGAGGCCCTGCTTGCAGGCCTCTTATTCTTGTGTCTGCGGAGCACCATACTTACTGTGCTCGGGAGGCCTGAAAACCCACTCTCTGGGGCTGCCTTTCCTCCCTCCAAGGAAGACAGCCAGCCCGGCCGCCTTCGGGTTGAAAGTCACAGCAGGCTGGGATTTGCTAGCTGGGAAGTCAGTTTTCAGGGGCCATGGCCGCTGGCTGCACGTATACGGCTAGGGGTCCCACACTGCCCGAGAGCATCATGGCTCCCTCAAAACAGCTCTTCCGTCACGTTAGCTCTGCAGGAGAGAGCTCGCGAGACTAGGCCTTTCTTGACTCGCAAATGAAGCCCTGCTTGCAGGCCTCTTGTATTTGTGTCTAGAGTGCCCCACACTTACTGTACGAAGGAGGCCTGAAAACCCACTCTCTGGGGCTGCCTTTCCTGCCTGCAAGGTAGAGTGCCTGCCCGGCCGCCTTGGGGCTGAAAGTCACATTGGGCTGGGAAGTGCTTGCTGGGAAGTCAGTTTTCAGGGGCCATGGCCGCTGGCTGCACGTTTACCGTTAGGGCTCCCACACTGCCGGGGAGCATCAAGGCTCCCTCAAAATAGCTCTTCCGTCACGTTAGCTCTGCAGGAGAGAGCTCGCGAGAATAGGCCTTTCTTGACTCGCGAAGTGAGGCCCTGCTTGCAGGCCTCTTATTCTTGCGCCTGCAGAGCACCATACTTACTGTGCTCGGGAGGCCTGAAAACCCACTCTCAGGGGCTGCCTTTGCTCCCTCCTAGGAAGTCAGCCTGCCCGGCCGACTTCTGGCTGAAACTCACTTCGGGCTGTGAAGTGCTAGTTGGGAAGTCAGTTTTCAAGGTCAATGGCCGCTGGGTGCACGTGTATGCCTAGGGCTCCAACACTGCCAGGGACGTCAAGGTTTCTTCCACACAGTTCTTCTGTCACGTTAGCTCTGCAGGAGAGAGCTCGCGAGACTAGGCCTTTCTTGACTCGCGAAGTGAGGCCCTGCTTGCAGGCCTCTTATTCTTGTGTCTGCGGAGCACCATACTTACTGTGCTCGGGAGGTCTGAAAACCCACTCTCTGGGGCTGTCTTTCCTCCCTCCAAGGAAGTCAGCCTGCCCGGCCGACTTCTGGCTGAAACTGACTTCTGGGTGTAAAGTGCTAGTTGGGAAGTCAGTTTTCAAGGGCAATATCCGCTGGGTGCACGTGTATGCCTAGGGGTCCAACACTGCCAGAGACATCAACGTTTCTTCCACACAGTTCTTCCTTCACGTTTGGTCTGCAGGAGAGAGCTCGCGAGACTACGCCTTTCTTCCCTCGGGAAGTGAGGCCCTGCTTTCAGCCCTCTTCTACTGGCATCTGCAGAGCCCCACACTTGCTGTGCGAGGAAGCCCTGAAAACCAACTCTCAGGAGCTGTCTTTCCTCCTTCCAAGGAAGACAGCCTGCACGGCCGCCTTCGGGCTGAAAGTCACATTGGGCTGGGAAGTGCTTGCTGGGAAGTCAGTTTTCAGGGGCCATGGCCGCTGGCTGCACATGTACGCCTAGCGCTCCCACACTGCCCGGGAACTTCAAGGCTCCCTGCACACATCTCTTCCATCACGTTTGCTCTATAGCAGAGAGCTCTAGATACTAGGCCTTTCATGACTCGCGAAGTGAGTTGTTCTTGCGTCTGCAGAGCAGCATACTTGCTGTGAGCGAGAGGCCTGAAAACCCACTCTCTGGGGCTGCCATTCCTCCTTCCAAGGAAGACAGCCTGCTGGCCGCCTTCAGGCTGAAAGTCACATTGGGCTGGGAAGTGCTTGCTGGGAAGTCAGTTTTCAGGGGCCATGGCCGCTGGCTGCACGTTTACCGCTAGGGCTCCCACACTGCCGGGGAGCATCAAGGCTCCCTCAAAATAGCTCTTCCGTCACGTTAGCTCTGCAGGAGAGAGCTCGCGAGAATAGGCCTTTCTTGACTCGCGAAGTGAGGCCCTCCTTGCAAGCCTCTTATTCTTGCGTCTGCAGAGCACCATACTTACTGTGCTCGGGAGGCCTGAAAACCCACTCTCTGGGGCTGCCTTTCCTCCCTCCAAGGAAGTCAGCCTGCCCGGCTGACTTCTGGCTGAAACTCACTTCGGGCTGTGAAGTGCTAGTTGGGAAGTCAGTTTTCAAGGGCAATGGCCGCTGGCTGCACGTGTATGCCTAGGGCTCCAACACTGCCAGGGACATCAAGGTTTCTTCCACACAGTTCTTCTGTCACGTTAGCTCTGCAGGAGAGAGCTCGCGAGACTAGGCCTTTCTTCACTCGGGAAGTGAGGCCCTGCTTTCAGCCCTCTTCTACTGGCATCTGCAGAGCCCCACACTTGCTGTGCGAGGAAGCCCTGAAAACCAACTCTCAGGAGCTGTCTTTCCTCTTTCCAAGGAAGACAGCCTGCACGGCCGCCTTCGGGTTGAAAGTCACATTGGGCTGGGAAGTGCTTGCTGGGAAGTCAGTTTTCAGGGGCCATGGCCGCTGGCTGCACATGTACGCCTAGGGCTCCCAAACTGCCCGGGAACTTCAAGGCTCCCTGCACACATCTCTTCCATCACGTTTGCTCTATAGCAGAGAGCTCGCGAGACTAGGCCTTTCTTGACTCGCGAAGTGAGGCTCTGCTTTCAGGCCTGTTGTTCTTACGTCTGCAGAGCACCATACTTGCTGTGCGCCAGAGGCCTGAAAACCCACTCTGTGGGGCTGCCTTTCCTCCCTCCAAGGAAGTCAGCCTTACCGGCCGATTTCTGGCTGAAACTCACTTCGGGCTGTGAAGTGCTAGTTGGGAAGTCAATTTCAAGGGCAATGGCCGCTGGGTGCACGTGTATGCCTAGGGCTCCAACACTGCTCGGGAACATCATGGTTTCTTCCACACAGTTCTTCCTTCACGTTTGGTCTGCAGGAGAGAGCTCGCGAGACTAGGCCTTTTTTCACTCGGGAAGTGAGGTGCTACTTTAAGGCCTCTTGAACTTGCGTTTGCAAAGCCCCACACTTGCTGTGCGAGGAAGCCCTGAAAACCCACTCTCTGGGGCTGCCTTTCCTCCCTCCAAGGAAGACAGCCTGCCCGGCCGCCTTCGGGCTGAAAGTCACATTGGGCTGGGAAGTGCTTGCTGGGAAGTCAGTTTTCAGGGGCCATGGCCGCTGGCTGCTCATTTACAGCTAGGGCTCCCACACTGCCGGGGAGCATCAAGGCTCCCTCAAAATAGCTCTTCCGTCACGTTAGCTCTGCAGGAGAGAGCTCGCGAGAATAGGCCTTTCTTGACTCGCGAAGTGAGGCCCTGCTTGCAAGCCTCTTATTCTTGCGTCTGCGGAGCACCATACTTACTGTGCTCGGGAGGCCTGGAAACCCACTCTCTGGGGCTGCCTTTCCTCCCTCCAAGGAAGTCAGCCTGCCCGGCTGACTTCTGGCTGAAACTCACTTCGGGCTGTGAAGTGCTAGTTGGGAAGTCAGTTTTCAAGGGCAATGGCCGCTGGGTGCACGTGTATGCCTAGGGCTCCAACACTGCCAGAGACATCAACGTTTCTTCCACACAGTTCTTCCTTCACGTTTGGTCTGCAGGAGAGAGCTCGCGAGACTAGGCCTTTCTTCACTCGGGAAGTGAGGCCCTGCTTTCAGCCCTCTTCTACTGGCATCTGCAGAGCCCCACACTTGCTGTGCGAGGAAGCCCTGAAAACCAACTCTCAGGAGCTGTCTTTCCTCCTTCCAAGGAAGACAGCCTACACGGCCGCCTTCGGGCTGAAAGTCACATTGGGCTGGGAAGTGCTTGCTGGGAAGTCAGTTTTCAGGGGCCATGGCCGCTGGCTGCACATGTACGCCTAGGGCTCCCACACTGCCCGGGAACTTCAAGGCTCCCTGCACACATCTCTTCCATCACGTTTGCCCTATAGCAGAGAGCTCCAGGTACTAGGCCTTTCATGACTCGCGAAGTGAGTTGTTCTTGCGTCTGCAGAGCAGCATACTTGGTGTGCGCGAGAGGCCTGAAAACCCACTCTCTGGGGCTGCCTTTCCTCCTTCCAAGGAAGACAGCCTGCTGGCCGCCTTAGGGCTGAAAGTCACATTGGGCTGGGAAGTGCTAGCTGGGAAGACAGTTTTCAGGGGCCATGGCCGCTGGCTGCACATTTACGGTTAGGGCTCCCGCACTGCCCGGGAACATCAAGAATCCCTCGAAATAGGTTTTCCGTTACGTTTGCTCTGCAGGAGAGTGCTCGCGAGAGTAGGCCTTTCTTGACTCGGGAATGAGGCCCTGCTTACAGACCTTTGCACTGGCGTCTGCAGAGCCCCACCCTTGCTGTGCGAGGGAGGCCTGAAAACCCACTCTCTGGGGCTGCCTTTCCTCCCTCCAAGGAAGACAGCCAGCCCGGCCGCCTTCGGGTTGAAAGTCACAGTGGGCTGGGAATTGCTAGCTGGGAAGTCAGTTTTCAGGGGCCATGGCCGCTGGCTGCACGTATACGGCTAGGGGTCCCACACTGCCCGAGAGCATCAAGGCTCCCTCAAAACAGCTCTTCTGTCACGTTAGCTCTGCAGGAGAGAGCTCGCGAGACTAGGCCTTTCTTGACTCGCAAATGAAGCCCTGCTTGCAGGCCTCTTGTATTTGTGTCTAGAGTGCCCTACACTTACTGTACGAAGGAGGCCTGAAAACCCACTCTCTGGGGCTGCCTTTCCTGCCTGCAAGGTAGAGTGCCTGCCCGGCCGCCTTGGGGCTGAAAGTCACATAGGGCTGGGAAGTGCTTGCTGGGAAGTCAGTTTTCAGGGGCCATGGCCGCTGGCTGCACGTTTACCGCTAGGGCTCCCACACTGCCCGGGAGCATCAGGACTCCCTCAAAACAGCTCCTCCGTCACGTTAGCTCTGCAGGAGAGAGCACGCGAGACTAGGCCTGTCTTGACTCGCGAAGTGAGGCGCTGCTTGCAGGCCTCTTATTCTTGCGCCTGCAGAGCACCATACTTACTGTGCTCGGGAGGCCTGAAAACCCACTCTCAGAGGCTGCCTTTGCTCCCTCCTAGGAAGTCAGCCTGCCCGGCCGACTTCTGGCTGAAACTCACTTCGGGCTGTGAAGTGCTAGTTGGGAAGTCAGTTTTCAAGGTCAATGGCCGCTGGGTGCACGTGTATGCCTAGGGCTCCAACACTGCCAGGGACGTCAAGGTTTCTTCCACACAGTTCTTCTGTCACGTTAGCTCTGCAGGAGAGAGCTCGCGAGACTAGGCCTTTCTTGACTCGCGAAGTGAGGCCCTGCTTGCAGGCCTCTTATTCTTGTGTCTGCGGAGCACCATACTTACTGTGCTCGGGAGGCCTGAAAACCCACTCTCTGGGGCTGTCTTTCCTCCCTCCAAGGAAGTCAGCCTGCCCGGCCGACTTCTGGCTGAAACTGACTTCTGGGTGTAAAGTGCTAGTTGGGAAGTCAGTTTTCAAGGGCAATATCCGCTGGGTGCACGTGTATGCCTAGGGGTCCAACACTGCCAGAGACATCAACGTTTCTTCCACACAGTTCTTCCTTCACGTTTGGTCTGCAGGAGAGAGCTCGCGAGACTACGCCTTTCTTCCCTCGGGAAGTGAGGCCCTGCTTTCAGCCCTCTTCTACTGGCATCTGCAGAGCCCCACACTTGCTGTGCGAGGAAGCCCTGAAAACCAACTCTCAGGAGCTGTCTTTCCTCCTTCCAAGGAAGACAGCCTGCACGGCCGCCTTCGGGCTGAAAGTCACATTGGGCTGGGAAGTGCTTGCTGGGAAGTCAGTTTTCAGGGGCCATGGCCGCTGGCTGCACATGTACGCCTAGCGCTCCCACACTGCCCGGGAACTTCAAGGCTCCCTGCACACATCTCTTCCATCACGTTTGCTCTATAGCAGAGAGCTCTAGATACTAGGCCTTTCATGACTCGCGAAGTGAGTTGTTCTTGCGTCTGCAGAGCAGCATACTTGCTGTGAGCGAGAGGCCTGAAAACCCACTCTCTGGGGCTGCCATTCCTCCTTCCAAGGAAGACAGCCTGCTGGCCGCCTTCAGGCTGAAAGTCACATTGGGCTGGGAAGTGCTTGCTGGGAAGTCAGTTTTCAGGGGCCATGGCCGCTGGCTGCACGTTTACCGCTAGGGCTCCCACACTGCCGGGGAGCATCAAGGCTCCCTCAAAATAGCTCTTCCGTCACGTTAGCTCTGCAGGAGAGAGCTCGCGAGAATAGGCCTTTCTTGACTCGCGAAGTGAGGCCCTGCTTGCAAGCCTCTTATTCTTGCGTCTGCAGAGCACCATACTTACTGTGCTCGGGAGGCCTGAAAACCCACTCTCTGGGGCTGCCTTTCCTCCCTCCAAGGAAGTCAGCCTGCCCGGCTGACTTCTGGCTGAAACTCACTTCGGGCTGTGAAGTGCTAGTTGGGAAGTCAGTTTTCAAGGGCAATGGCCGCTGGCTGCACGTGTATGCCTAGGGCTCCAACACTGCCAGGGACATCAAGGTTTCTTCCACACAGTTCTTCTGTCACGTTAGCTCTGCAGGAGAGAGCTCGCGAGACTAGGCCTTTCTTCACTCGGGAAGTGAGGCCCTGCTTTCAGCCCTCTTCTACTGGCATCTGCAGAGCCCCACACTTGCTGTGCGAGGAAGCCCTGAAAACCAACTCTCAGGAGCTGTCTTTCCTCTTTCCAAGGAAGACAGCCTGCACGGCCGCCTTCGGGTTGAAAGTCACATTGGGCTGGGAAGTGCTTGCTGGGAAGTCAGTTTTCAGGGGCCATGGCCGCTGGCTGCACATGTACGCCTAGGGCTCCCACACTGCCCGGGAACTTCAAGGCTCCCTGCACACATCTCTTCCATCACGTTTGCTCTATAGCAGAGAGCTCGCGAGACTAGGCCTTTCTTGACTCGCGAAGTGAGGCTCTGCTTTCAGGCCTGTTGTTCTTACGTCTGCAGAGCACCATACTTGCTGTGCGCCAGAGGCCTGAAAACCCACTCTGTGGGGCTGCCTTTCCTCCACCCAAGGAAGTCAGCCTTACCGGCCGATTTCTGGCTGAAACTCACTTCGGGCTGTGAAGTGCTAGTTGGGAAGTCAATTTCAAGGGCAATGGCCGCTGGGTGCACGTGTATGCCTAGGGCTCCAACACTGCTCGGGAACATCATGGTTTCTTCCACACAGTTCTTCCTTCACGTTTGGTCTGCAGGAGAGAGCTCGCGAGACTAGGCCTTTTTTCACTCGGGAAGTGAGGTGCTACTTTAAGGCCTCTTGAACTTGCGTTTGCAAAGCCCCACACTTGCTGTGCGAGGAAGCCCTGAAAACCCACTCTCTGGGGCTGCCTTTCCTCCCTCCAAGGAAGACAGCCTGCCCGGCCGCCTTCGGGCTGAAAGTCACATTGGGCTGGGAAGTGCTTGCTGGGAAGTCAGTTTTCAGGGGCCATGGCCGCTGGCTGCTCATTTACAGCTAGGGCTCCCACACTGCCGGGGAGCATCAAGGCTCCCTCAAAATAGCTCTTCCGTCACGTTAGCTCTGCAGGAGAGAGCTCGCGAGAATAGGCCTTTCTTGACTCGCGAAGTGAGGCCCTGCTTGCAAGCCTCTTATTCTTGCGTCTGCGGAGCACCATACTTACTGTGCTCGGGAGGCCTGGAAACCCACTCTCTGGGGCTGCCTTTCCTCCCTCCAAGGAAGTCAGCCTGCCCGGCTGACTTCTGGCTGAAACTCACTTCGGGCTGTGAAGTGCTAGTTGGGAAGTCAGTTTTCAAGGGCAATGGCCGCTGGGTGCACGTGTATGCCTAGGGCTCCAACACTGCCAGAGACATCAACGTTTCTTCCACACAGTTCTTCCTTCACGTTTGGTCTGCAGGAGAGAGCTCGCGAGACTAGGCCTTTCTTCACTCGGGAAGTGAGGCCCTGCTTTCAGCCCTCTTCTACTGGCATCTGCAGAGCCCCACACTTGCTGTGCGAGGAAGCCCTGAAAACCAACTCTCAGGAGCTGTCTTTCCTCCTTCCAAGGAAGACAGCCTACACGGCCGCCTTCGGGCTGAAAGTCACATTGGGCTGGGAAGTGCTTGCTGGGAAGTCAGTTTTCAGGGGCCATGGCCGCTGGCTGCACATGTACGCCTAGGGCTCCCACACTGCCCGGGAACTTCAAGGCTCCCTGCACACATCTCTTCCATCACGTTTGCCCTATAGCAGAGAGCTCCAGGTACTAGGCCTTTCATGACTCGCGAAGTGAGTTGTTCTTGCGTCTGCAGAGCAGCATACTTGGTGTGCGCGAGAGGCCTGAAAACCCACTCTCTGGGGCTGCCTTTCCTCCTTCCAAGGAAGACAGCCTGCTGGCCGCCTTAGGGCTGAAAGTCACATTGGGCTGGGAAGTGCTAGCTGGGAAGACAGTTTTCAGGGGCCATGGCCGCTGGCTGCACATTTACGGTTAGGGCTCCCGCACTGCCCGGGAACATCAAGAATCCCTCGAAATAGGTTTTCCGTTACGTTTGCTCTGCAGGAGAGTGCTCGCGAGAGTAGGCCTTTCTTGACTCGGGAATGAGGCCCTGCTTACAGACCTTTGCACTGGCGTCTGCAGAGCCCCACCCTTGCTGTGCGAGGGAGGCCTGAAAACCCACTCTCTGGGGCTGCCTTTCCTCCCTCCAAGGAAGACAGCCAGCCCGGCCGCCTTCGGGTTGAAAGTCACAGTGGGCTGGGAATTGCTAGCTGGGAAGTCAGTTTTCAGGGGCCATGGCCGCTGGCTGCACGTATACGGCTAGGGGTCCCACACTGCCCGAGAGCATCAAGGCTCCCTCAAAACAGCTCTTCTGTCACGTTAGCTCTGCAGGAGAGAGCTCGCGAGACTAGGCCTTTCTTGACTCGCAAATGAAGCCCTGCTTGCAGGCCTCTTGTATTTGTGTCTAGAGTGCCCTACACTTACTGTACGAAGGAGGCCTGAAAACCCACTCTCTGGGGCTGCCTTTCCTGCCTGCAAGGTAGAGTGCCTGCCCGGCCGCCTTGGGGCTGAAAGTCACATAGGGCTGGGAAGTGCTTGCTGGGAAGTCAGTTTTCAGGGGCCATGGCCGCTGGCTGCACGTTTACCGCTAGGGCTCCCACACTGCCCGGGAGCATCAGGACTCCCTCAAAACAGCTCCTCCGTCACGTTAGCTCTGCAGGAGAGAGCACGCGAGACTAGGCCTGTCTTGACTCGCGAAGTGAGGCGCTGCTTGCAGGCCTCTTATTCTTGCGCCTGCAGAGCACCATACTTACTGTGCTCGGGAGGCCTGAAAACCCACTCTCAGAGGCTGCCTTTGCTCCCTCCTAGGAAGTCAGCCTGCCCGGCCGACTTCTGGCTGAAACTCACTTCGGGCTGTGAAGTGCTAGTTGGGAAGTCAGTTTTCAAGGTCAATGCCCGCTGGGTGCACGTGTATGCCTAGGGCTCCAACACTGCCAGGGACATCAAGGTTTCTTCCACACAGTTCTTCTGTCACGTTAGCTCTGCAGGAGAGAGCTCGCGAGACTAGGCCTTTCTTGACTCGCGAAGTGAGGCCCTGCTTGCAGGCCTCTTATTCTTGTGTCTGCGGAGCACCATACTTACTGTGCTCGGGAGGCCTGAAAACCCACTCTCTGGGGCTGCCTTTCCTCCCTCCAAGGAAGTCAGCCTGCCCGGATGACTTCTGGCTGAAACTCACTTCGGGCTGTGAAGTGCTAGTTGGGAAGTCAGTTTTCAAGGGCAATGGCCGCTGGGTGCACGTGTATGCCTAGGGCTCCAACACTGCCAGGGACATCAAGGTTTCTTCCACACAGTTCTTCTGTCACGTTAGCTCTGCAGGAGAGAGCTCGCGAGACTAGGCCTTTCTTCACTCGGGAAGTGAGGCCCTGCTTTCAGCCCTCTTCTACTGGCATCTGCAGAGCCCCACACTTGCTGTGCGAGGAAGCCCTGAAAACCAACTCTCAGGAGCTGTCTTTCCTCCTTCCAAGGAAGACAGCCTGCACGGCCGCCTTCGGGCTGAAAGTCACATTGGGCTGGGAAGTGCTTGCTGGGAAGTCAGTTTTCAGGGGCCATGGCCGCTGGCTGCACATGTACGCCTAGCGCTCCCACACTGCCCGGGAAATTCAAGGCTCCCTGCACACATCTCTTCCATCACGTTTGCTCTATAGCAGAGAGCTCCAGATACTAGGACTTTCATGACTCGCGAAGTGAGTTGTTCTTGCGTCTGCAGAGCAGCATACTTGCTGTGCGCGAGAGGCCTGAAAACCCACTCTCTGGGGCTGCCATTCCTCCTTCCAAGGAAGACAGCCTGCTGGCCGCCTTCGGGCTGAAAGTCACATTGGGCTGGGAAGTGCTAGCTGGGAAGTCAGTTTTCAGGGGCCATGGCCGCTGGCTGCACATTTACGGTTAGGGCTCCCGCACTGCCCGGGAACATCAAGAATCCCTCGAAATAGGTTTTCCGTTACGTTTGCTCTGCAGGAGAGTGCTCGCGAGACTAGGCCTTTCTTGACTCGGGAATGAGGCCCTGCTTACGGACCTTTGCACTGGCGTCTGCAGAGCCCCACCCTTGCTGTACGAGGGAGGCCTGAAAACCCACTCTCTGCGGCTGCCTTTCCTCCCTCCAAGGAAGACAGCCAGCCCGGCCGCCTTCGTGTTGAAAGTCACAGTAGGCTGGGATTTGCTAGCTGGGAAGTCAGTTTTCAGGGGCCATGGCCGCTGGCTGCACGTATACGGCTAGGGGTCCCACACTTCCCGAGAGCATCAAGGCTCCCTCAAAACAGCTCTTCCGTAACGTTAGCTCTGCAGGAGAGAGCTCGCGAGACTAGGCCTTTCTTGACTCGCAAATGAAGCCCTGCTTGCAGGCCTCTTGTATTTGTGTCTAGAGTGCCCCACACTTACTGTACGAAGGAGGCCTGAAAACCCACTCTCTGGGGCTGCCTTTCCTGCCTGCAAGGTAGAGTGCCTGCCCGGCCGCCTTGGGGCTGAAAGTCACATTGGGCTGGGAAGTGCTTGCTGGGAAGTCAGTTTTCAGGGGCCATGGCCGCTGGCTGCACGTTTACCGCTAGGGCTCCCACACTGCCGGTGAGCATCAAGGCTCCCTCAAAATAGCTCTTCCGTCACGTTAGCTCTGCAGGAGAGAGCTCGCGAGAATAGGCCTTTCTTGACTCGCGAAGTGAGGCCCTGCTTGCAAGCCTCTTATTCTTGCGTCTGCGGAGCACCATACTTACTGTGCTCGGGAGGCCTGGAAACACACTCTCTGGGGCTGCCTTTCCTCCCTCCAAGGAAGGCAGCCTGCCCGGCTGACTTCTGGCTGAAACTCACTTCGGGGTGTGAAGTGCTAGTTGGGAAGTCAGTTTTCAAGGGCAATGGCCGCTGGGTGCACGTGTATGCCTAGGGCTCCAACACTGCCAGAGACATCAACGTTTCTTCCACACAGTTCTTCCTTCACGTTTGGTCTGCAGGAGAGAGCTCGCGAGACTAGGCCTTTCTTGACTCGCAAATGAAGCCCTGCTTGCAGGCCTCTTGTACTTGTGTCTAGAGTGCCCCACACTTACTGTACGAAGGAGGCCTGAAAACCCACTCTCTGGGGCTGCCTTTCCTCCTTCCAAGGAAGTCAGCCTGCCCGGCTGACTTCTGGCTGAAACTCACTTCGGGCTGTGAAGTGCCTAGTTGGGAAGTCAGTTTTCAAGGGCAATGGCCGCTGGGTGCACGTGTATGCCTAGGGCTGCAACACTGCCAGAGACATCAACGTTTCTTCCACACAGTTCTTCCTTCACGTTTGGTCTGCAGGAGAGAGCTCGCGAGACTAGGCCTTTCTTCCCTCGGGAAGTGAGGCCCTGCTTTCAGCCCTCTTCTACTGGCATCTGCAGAGCCCCACACTTGCTGTGCGAGGAAGCCCTGAAAACCAACTCTCAGGAGCTGTCTTTCCTCCTTCCAAGGAAGACAGCCTGCACGGCCGCCTTCAGGCTGAAAGTCACATTGGGCTGGGAAATGCTTGCTGGGAAGTCAGTTTTCAGGGGCCATGGCCGCTGGCTGCACATGTACGCCTAGGGCGCCCACACTGCCCGGGAACTTCAAGGCTCCCTGCACACATCTCTTCCATCACGTTTGCTCTATAGCAGAGAGCTCCAGATACTAGGCCTTTCATGACTCGCGAAGTGAGTTGTTCTTGCGTCTGCAGAGCACCATACTTGCTGTGCGCGAGAGGCCTGAAAACCCACTCTCTGGGGCTGCCTTTCCTCCTTCCAAGGAAGACAGCCTGCTGGCCGCCTTCGGGCTGAAAGTCACATTGGGCTGGGAAGTGCTTGCTTGGAAGTCAGTTTTCAGGGGCCATGGCCGCTGGCTGCACATTTACGGTTAGGGCTCCCGCACTGCCCGGGAACATCAAGAATCCCTCGAAATAGGTTTTCCGTTACGTTTGCTCTGCAGGAGAGTGCTCGCGAGACTAGGCCTTTCTTGACTCGGGAATGAGGCCCTGTTTACGGACCTTTGCACTGGCGTCTGCAGAGCCCCACCCTTGCTGTGCGAGGGAGGCCTGAAAACCCACTCTCTGGGGCTGCCTTTCCTCCCTCCAAGGAAGACAGCCAGCCCGGCCGCCTTCGGGTTGAAAGTCACAGTGGGCTGGGAATTGCTAGCTGGGAAGTCAGTTTTCAGGGGCCATGGCCGCTGGCTGCTCATTTACAGCTAGGGCTCCCACACTGCCCGGGAGCATCAATGCTCCCTCAAAACAGCTCCTCCGTCACGTTAGCTCTGCAGGAGAGAGCTCGCGAGACTAGGCCTTTCTTGACTCGCAAATGAAGCCCTGCCTGCAGGCCTCTTGTACTTGCGTCTAGAGTGCCCCACACTTACTGTACGAAGGAGGCCTGAAAACCAACTCTCTGGGACTGGCTTTCCTGCCTGCAAGGTAGAGTGCCTGCCCGGCCGCCTTGGGGCTGAAAGTCACATTGGGCTGGGAAGCGCTTGCTGGGAAGTCGGTTTTCAGGGGCCATGGCCGCTGGCTGCACGATTACCGCTAGGGCTCCCACACTGCCGGGGAGCATCAAGGCTCCCTCAAAATAGCTCTTCAGTCACGTTAGCTCTGCAGGAGAGAGCTCGCGAGACTAGGCCTTTCTTGACTCGCGAAGTGAGGCCCTGCTTGCAGGCCTCTTATTCTTGTGTCTGCGGAGCACCATACTTACTGTGCTCGGGAGGCCTGAAAACCCACTCTCTGGGGCTGCCTTTCCTCCCTCCAAGGAAGTCAGCCTGCCCGGATGACTTCTGGCTGAAACTCACTTCGGGCTGTGAAGTGCTAGTTGGGAAGTCAGTTTTCAAGGGCAATGGCCGCTGGGTGCACGTGTATGCCTAGGGCTCCAACACTGCCAGGGACATCAAGGTTTCTTCCACACAGTTCTTCTGTCAAGTTAGCTCTGCAGGAGAGAGCTCGCGAGACTAGGCCTTTCTTCACTCGGGAAGTGAGGCCCTGCTTTCAGCCCTCTTCTACTGGCATCTGCAGAGCCCCACACTTGCTGTGCGAGGAAGCCCTGAAAACCAACTCTCAGGAGCTGTCTTTCCTCCTTCCAAGGAAGACAGCCTGCTGGCCGCCTTCGGGCTGAACGTCACATTGGGCTGGGAAGTGCTTGCTGGGAAGTCAGTTTTCAGGGGCCATGGCCGCCGGCTGCACATTTACGGTTAGGGCTCCCGCACTGCCCGGGAACATCAAGAATCCCTCGAAATAGGTTTTCCGTTACGTTTGCTCTGCAGGAGAGTGCTCGCGAGACTAGGCCTTTCTTGACTCGGGAATGAGGCCCTGCTTACGGACCTTTGCACTGGCGTCTGCAGAGCCCCACCCTTGCTGTGCGAGGGAGGCCTGAAAACCCACTCTCTGGGGCTGCCTTTCCTCCCAGCAAGGAAGACAGCCAGCCCGGCCGCCTTCGGGTTGAAAGTCACAGTGGGCTGGGAATTGCTTGCTGGGAAGTCAGTTTTCAGGTGCCATGGCCGCTGGCTGCTCATTTACAGCTAGGGCTCCCACATTGCCCGTGAGCATCAGGACTCCCTCAAAACAGCTCCTCCGTCACGTTAGCTCTGCAGGAGAGAGCACGCGAGACTAGGCCTGTCTTGACTCGCGAAGTGAGGCCCTGCTTGCAGGCCTCTTATTCTTGCGCCTGCAGAGCACCATACTTACTGTGCTCGGGAGGCCTGAAAACCCACTCTCAGGGCCTGCCTTTGCTCCCTCCTAGGCAGTCAGCCTGCCCGGCCGACTTCTGGCTGAAACTCACTTCGGGCTGTGAAGTGCTAGTTGGGAAGTCAGTTTTCAAGGTCAAGGGCCGCTGGGTGCACGTGTATGCCTAGGGCTCCAACACTGCCAGGGACATCAAGGTTTCTTCCACACAGTTCTTCTGTCACGTTAGCTCTGCAGGAGAGAGCTCGCGAGACTAGGCCTTTCTTGACTCGCGAAGTGAGGCCCTGCTTGCAGGCCTCTTATTCTTGTGTCTGCGGAGCACCATACTTACTGTGCTCGGGAGGCCTGAAAACCCACTCTCTGGGGCTGCCTTTCCTCCCTCCAAGGAAGACAGCCAGCCCGGCCGCCTTCGGGTTGAAAGTCACAGCAGGCTGGGATTTGCTAGCTGGGAAGTCAGTTTTCAGGGGCCATGGCCGCTGGCTGCACGTATACGGCTAGGGGTCCCACACTGCCCGAGAGCATCATGGCTCCCTCAAAACAGCTCTTCCGTCACGTTAGCTCTGCAGGAGAGAGCTCGCGAGACTAGGCCTTTCTTGACTCGCAAATGAAGCCCTGCTTGCAGGCCTCTTGTATTTGTGTCTAGAGTGCCCCACACTTACTGTACGAAGGAGGCCTGAAAACCCACTCTCTGGGGCTGCCTTTCCTGCCTGCAAGGTAGAGTGCCTGCCCGGCCGCCTTGGGGCTGAAAGTCACATTGGGCTGGGAAGTGCTTGCTGGGAAGTCAGTTTTCAGGGGCCATGGCCGCTGGCTGCACGTTTACCGTTAGGGCTCCCACACTGCCGGGGAGCATCAAGGCTCCCTCAAAATAGCTCTTCCGTCACGTTAGCTCTGCAGGAGAGAGCTCGCGAGAATAGGCCTTTCTTGACTCGCGAAGTGAGGCCCTGCTTGCAGGCCTCTTATTCTTGCGCCTGCAGAGCACCATACTTACTGTGCTCGGGAGGCCTGAAAACCCACTCTCAGGGGCTGCCTTTGCTCCCTCCTAGGAAGTCAGCCTGCCCGGCCGACTTCTGGCTGAAACTCACTTCGGGCTGTGAAGTGCTAGTTGGGAAGTCAGTTTTCAAGGTCAATGGCCGCTGGGTGCACGTGTATGCCTAGGGCTCCAACACTGCCAGGGACGTCAAGGTTTCTTCCACACAGTTCTTCTGTCACGTTAGCTCTGCAGGAGAGAGCTCTCGAGACTAGGCCTTTCTTGACTCGCGAAGTGAGGCCCTGCTTGCAGGCCTCTTATTCTTGTGTCTGCGGAGCACCATACTTACTGTGCTCGGGAGGCCTGAAAACCCACTCTCTGGGGCTGTCTTTCCTCCCTCCAAGGAAGTCAGCCTGCCCGGCCGACTTCTGGCTGAAACTGACTTCTGGGTGTAAAGTGCTAGTTGGGAAGTCAGTTTTCAAGGGCAATATCCGCTGGGTGCACGTGTATGCCTAGGGGTCCAACACTGCCAGAGACATCAACGTTTCTTCCACACAGTTCTTCCTTCACGTTTGGTCTGCAGGAGAGAGCTCGCGAGACTACGCCTTTCTTCCCTCGGGAAGTGAGGCCCTGCTTTCAGCCCTCTTCTACTGGCATCTGCAGAGCCCCACACTTGCTGTGCGAGGAAGCCCTGAAAACCAACTCTCAGGAGCTGTCTTTCCTCCTTCCAAGGAAGACAGCCTGCACGGCCGCCTTCGGGCTGAAAGTCACATTGGGCTGGGAAGTGCTTGCTGGGAAGTCAGTTTTCAGGGGCCATGGCCGCTGGCTGCACATGTACGCCTAGCGCTCCCACACTGCCCGGGAACTTCAAGGCTCCCTGCACACATCTCTTCCATCACGTTTGCTCTATAGCAGAGAGCTCGCGAGAGTAGGCCTTTCTTGACTCGCGAAGTGAGGCTCTGCTTTCAGGCCTGTTGTTCTTACGTCTGCAGAGCACCATACTTGCTGTGCGCCAGAGGCCTGAAAACCCACTCTGTGGGGCTGCCTTTCCTCCCTCCAAGGAAGTCAGCCTTACCGGCCGACTTCTGGCTGAAACTCACTTCGGGCTGTGAAGTGCTAGTTGGGAAGTCAATTTCAGGGGCAATGGCCGCTGGGTGCACGTGTATGCCTAGGGCTCCAACACTGCTCGGGAACATCATGGTTTCTTCCACACAGTTCTTCCTTCACGTTTGGTCTGCAGGAGAGAGCTCGTGAGACTAGGCCTTTTTTCACTTGGGAAGTGAGGTGCTACTTTAAGGCCTCTTGAACTTGCGTTTGCAAAGCCCCACACTTGCTGTGCGAGGAAGCCCTGAAAACCCACTCTCTGGGGCTGCCTTTCCTCCCTCCAAGGAAGACAGCCTGCCCGGCCGCCTTCGGGCTGAAAGTCACATTGGGCTGGGAAGTGCTTGCTGGGAAGTCAGTTTTCAGGGGCCATGGCCGCTGGCTGCTCATTTACAGCTAGGGCTCCCACACTGCCGGGGAGCATCAAGGCTCCCTCAAAATAGCTCTTCCGTCACGTTAGCTCTGCAGGAGAGAGCTCGCGAGAATAGGCCTTTCTTGACTCGCGAAGTGAGGCCCTGCTTGCAAGCCTCTTATTCTTGCGTCTGCGGAGCACCATACTTACTGTGCTCGGGAGGCCTGGAAACCCACTCTCTGGGGCTGCCTTTCCTCCCTCCAAGGAAGTCAGCCTGCCCGGCCGACTTCTGGCTGAAACTCACTTCGGGGTGTGAAGTGCTAGTTGGGAAGTCAGTTTTCAAGGGCAATGGCCGCTGGGTGCACGTGTATGCCTAGGGCTCCAACACTGCCAGAGACATCAACGTTTCTTCCACACAGTTCTTCCTTCACGTTTGGTCTGCAGGAGAGAGCTCGCGAGACTAGGCCTTTTTTCACTCGGGAAGTGAGGCCCTGCTTTCAGCCCTCTTCTACTGGCATCTGCAGAGCCCCACACTTGCTTTGCGAGGAAGCCCTGAAAACCAACTCTCAGGAGCTGTCTTTCCTCCTTCCAAGGAAGACAGCCTGCACGGCCGCCTTCGGGCTGAAAGTCACATTGGGCTGGGAAGTGCTTGCTGGGAAGTCAGTTTTCAGGGGCCATGGCCGCTGGCTGCACATGTACGCCTAGGGCTCCCACACTGCCCGGGAACTTCAAGGCTCCCTGCACACATCTCTTCCATCTCGTTTGCTCTATAGCACAGAGCTCGCGAGACTAGGCCTTTCTTGACTCGCGAAGTGAGGCTCTGCTTTCAGGCCTGTTGTTCTTACGTCTGCAGAGCACCATACTTGCTGTGCGCGAGAGGCCTGAAAACCCACTCTCTGGGGCTGCCTTTCCTCCTTCCAAGGAAGACAGCCTGCTGGCCGCCTTCGGGCTGAACGTCACATTGGGCTGGGAAGTGCTAGCTGGGAAGTCAGTTTTCAGGTGCCATGGCCGCCTGCTGCACATTTACGGTTAGGGCTCCCACACTGCCCGGGAACATCAAGAATCCCTCGAAATAGGTTTTCCGTTACGTTTGCTCTGCAGGAGAGTGCTCGCGAGACTAGGCCTTTCTTGACTCGCGAAGTGAGGCCCTGCTTGCAGGCCTCTTATTCTTGCGCCTGCAGAGCACCATACTTACTGTGCTCGGGAGGCCTGAAAACCCACTCTCAGGGGCTGCCTTTGCTCCCTCCTAGGAAGTCAGCCTGCCCGGCCGACTTCTGGCTGAAACTCACTTCGGGGTGTGAAGTGCTAGTTGGGAACTCAGTTTTCAAGGTCAATGGCCGCTGGGTGCACGTGTATGCCTAGGGCTCCAACACTGCCAGGGACATCAAGGTTTCTTCCACACAGTTCTTCTGTCACGTTAGCTCTGCAGGAGAGAGCTCGCGAGACTAGGCCTTTCTTGACTCGCGAAGTGAGGCCCTGCTTGCAGGCCTCTTATTTTTGTGTCTGCGGAGCACCATACTTACTGTGCTCGGGAGGCCTGAAAACCCACTCTCCGGGGCTGCCTTTCCTCCCTCCAAGGAAGTCAGCCTCCCCGGCTGACTTCTGGCTGAAACTCACTTCGGGCTGTGAAGTGCTAGTTGGGAAGTCAGTTTTCAAGGTCAATGGCCGCTGGGTGCACGTGTATGCCTAGGGCTCCAACACTGCCAGGGACATCAAGGTTTCTTCCACACAGTTCTTCTGTCACGTTAGCTCTGCAGGAGAGAGCTCGCGAGACTAGGCCTTTCTTGACTCGCTAAGGGAGGCCCTGCTTGCAGGCCTCTTCTACTGGCATCTGCAGAGCCCCACACTTGCTGTGCGAGGAAGCCCTGAAAACCAACTCTCAGGAGCTGTCTTTCCTCCTTCCAAGGAAGACAGCCTGCACGGCCGCCTTCGGGCTGAAAGTCACATTGGGCTGGGAAGTGCTTGCTGGGAAGTCAGTTTTCAGTGGCCATGTCCGCTGGCTGCACATGTACGCCTAGGGCTCCCACACTGCCCGGGAACTTCAAGGCTCCCTGCACACATCTCTTCCATCACGTTTGCTCTATAGCAGAGAGCTCCAAATACTAGGCCTTTCATGACTCGCGAAGTGAGTTGTTCTTGCGTCTGCAGAGCAGCATAATTGCTGTGCGCGAGAGGCCTGAAAACCCACTCTCTGGGGCTGCCTTTCCTCCTTCCAAGGAAGACATCCTGCTGGCCGCCTTCGGGCTGAAAGTCACATTGGGCTGGGAAGAACGAGCTGGGAAGTCAGTTTTCAGGGGCCATGGCCGCTGGCTGCACATTTACGGTTAGGGCTCCCGCACTGCCCGGGAACATCAACAATCCCTCGAAATAGGTTTTCCGTTACGTTTGCTCTGCAGGAGAGTGCTCGCGAGACTAGGCCTTTCTTGACTCGGGAATGAGGCCCTGCTTACGGACCTTTGCACTGGCGTCTGCAGAGCCCCACCCTTGCTGTACGAGGGAGGCCTGAAAACCCACTCTCTGGGGCTGCCTTTCCTCCCTCCAAGGAAGACAGCCAGCCCGGCCGCCTTCGGGTTGAAAGTCACAGTGGGCTGGGAATTGCTAGCTGGGAAGTCAGTTTTCAGGGGCCATGGCCGCTGGCTGCACGTATACGGCTAGGGGTCCCACACTGCCCGGGAGCATCAAGGATCCCCCAAACAGCTCTTCCGTCACGTTAGCTCTGCAGGAGAGAGCTCGGGAGACTAGGCCTTTCTTGACTCGCAAAATGAAGCCCTGCTTGCAGGCCTCTTGTACTTGCGTCTAGTGTGCCCCACACTTGCTGTACCAAGGAGGCCTGAAAACCCACTCTCTGGGGCTGCCTTTCCTGCCGGAAAGGTAGAGTGCCTGCCCGCCCGCCTTCGGGCTGAAGTCACATTGGGCTGGGAAGTGCTAGCTTGGAAGTTAATTTTCAGGGGCCATGGCCGCTGGTTGCACATGTACGCCTAGGGCTCCCACACTGTCCGGGAACTTCAAGGCTCCCTGCACACATCTCTTCCATCACGTTTTCTCTATATCAGAGAGCTCGCGAGACTAGGCCTTTCTTGACTCGCGAAGTGAGGCTCTGCTTTCAGGCCTGTTGTTCTTACGTCTGCAGAGCACCATACTTGCTGTGCCCCAGAGGCCGGAAAACCCACTCTCTGGGGCTGCCTTTCCTCCCTCCAAGGAAGTCAGCCTTCCCGGCCGACTTTCTGGCTGAAACTCACTTCGGGCTGTGAAGTGCTAGTTGAGAAGTCAATTTCAGGGGCAATGGCCGCTGGGTGCAAGTGTATGCCTAGGGCTCCAACACTGCTCGGGAACATCAAGGTTTCTTCCACACAGTTCTTCTTTCACGTTTGGTCTGCAGGAGAGAGCTCGCGAAACTAGGCCTTTTTTCACTCGGGAAGTGAGGTGCTACTTTAAGGCCTCTTGAACTTCCGTTTGCAGAGCCCCACACTTGCTGTGCGAGGAAGCCCTGAAAAACCACTCTCTGGGGCTGCCTTTCCTCCCTCCAAGGAAGACAGCCTGCCCGGCCGCCTTCGGGCTGAAAGTCACATTGGGCTGGGAAGTGCTAGCTGGGAAGTCAATTTTCAGGGGTTATGGCCGCTGTGTGCACATGTACGCCTAGGGCTCCCACACTGCCCGGAAACTTCAAGGCTCCCTGCACACATCGCTTCCATCACGTTTGCTCTATAGCAGAGATCGCCAGATACTAGGCCTTTCATGACTCGCGAAGTGAGGCCCTGCTTGCAGGCCTGTTGTTCTTGCGTCTGCAGAGCACCATCCTTGCTGTGCGCGAGAGGCCTGAAAACCCACTCTCTGGGGCTGCCTTTCCTCCTTCCAAGGAAGACAGCCTGCTGGCCGCCTTCGGGCTGAAAGTCACATTGGGCTGGGAAGTGCTAGCTGGGAAGTCAGTTTTCAGGTGCCATGGCCGCTGGCTGCACATTTACGGTTAGGGCTCCCGCACTGCCCGGGAACATCAAGAATCCCTCGAAATAGGTTTTCCGTTACGTTTGCTCTGCAGGAGAGTGCTCGCGAGACTAGGCCTTTCTTGACTCGGGAATGAGGCCCTGCTTACGGACCTTTGCACTGGCGTCTGGAGAGCCCCACCCTTGCTGTGAGAGGGAGGCCTGAAAACCCACTCTCTGGGGCTGCCTTTCCTCCCTCCAAGGAAGACAGCCAGCCCGGCCGCCTTCGGGTTGAAAGTCACAGTGGGCTGGGAATTGCTAGCTGGGAAGTCAGTTTTCAGGGGCCATGGCCGCTGGCTGCTCATTTACAGCTAGGGCTCCCACACTGCCCGGGAGCATCAAGGCTCCCTCAAAACAGCTCCTCCGTCACGTTAGCTCTGCAGGAGAGAGCTCGCGAGACTAGGCCTTTCTTGACTCGCAAATGAAGCCCTGCCTGCAGGCCTCTTGTACTTGCGTCTAGAGTGCCCCACACTTACTGTACGAAGGAGGCCTGAAAACCAACTCTCTGGGGCTAGCTTTCCTGCCTGCAAGGTAGAGTGCCTGCCCGGCCGCCTTGGGGCTGAAAGTCACATTGGGCTGGGAAGCGCTTGCTGGGAAGTCGGTTTTCAGGGGCCATGGCCGCTGGCTGCACGATTACCGGTAGGGCTCCCACACTGCCGGGGAGCATCAAGGATCCCTGAAAATAGCTCTTCCGTCACGTTAGCTCCGCAGGAGAGAGCTCGCGAGACTAGGCCTTTCTTGACTCGCGAAGTGAGGCCCTGCGTGCAGGCCTCTTATTCTTGTGTCTGCGGAGCACCTACTTACTGTGCTCGGGAGGCCTGAAAACCCACTCTCTGGGGCTGCCTTTCCTCCCTCCAAGGAAGTCAGCCTGCACGGCCGACTTCTGGCTGAAACTCACTTCGGGATGTGCAGTGCTAGTTGGGAAGTCAGTTTTCAAGGGCAATGGCCGCTGGGTTCACGTGTATGCCTAGGGCTCCAACACTGCCAGAGACATCAAGGTTTCTTCCCCACAGTTCTTCCTTCACGTTTGGTCTGCAGGAGAGAGCTCGCGAGACTAGGCCTTTCTTCCCTCGGGAAGTGAGGCCCTACTTTCAGCCCTCTTCTACTGGCATCTGCAGAGCCCCACACTTGCTGTGCGAGGAAGCCCTGCAAACCAACTCTCAGGAGCTGTCTTTCTCCTTCCAAGGAAGACAGCCTGCACGACCGCCTTCGGGCTGAAAGTCACATTGGGCTGGGAAGTGCTTGCTGGGAAGTCAGTTTTCAGGGGCCATGGCCGCTGGCTGCACATGTACGCCTAGGGCTCCCACACTGCCCGGGAACTTCAAGGCTCCCTGCACACATCTCTTCCATCACGTTTGCTCTATAGCAGAGAGCTCCAGATACTAGGCCTTTCATGGCTCGCGAAGTGAGTTGTTCTTGCGTCTGCAGAGCAGCATACTTGCTGTGCGAGAGATGCCTGAAAACCCACTCTCTGGGGCTGCCTTTCCTCCTTCCAAGGAAGACAGCTTGCTGGCCGCCTTCGGGCTGAACGTCACATTGGGCTGGGAAGTGCTAGCTGGGAAGTCAGTTTTCAGGTGCCATGGCCGCTGGCTGCACATTTACGGTTAGGGCTCCCGCAGTGCCCGGGAACATCAAGAATCCCTCGAAATAGGTTTTCTGTTACGTTTGCTCTGCAGGAGAGTGCTCGCGAGACTAGGCTTTTCTTGACTCGGGAATGAGGCCCTGCTTACGGACCTTTCCACTGGCGTCTGCAGAGCCCTACCCTTGCTGTACGAGGGAGGCCTGAAAACCCACTCTCTGGGGCTGCCTTTCCTCCCTCCAAGGAAGACAGCCAGCCCGGCCGCCTTCGTGTTGAAAGTCACAGTGGGCTGGGAATTGCTAGCTGGGAAGTCAGTTTTCAGGGGCCATGGCCGCTGGCTGCACGTATACGGCTAGGGGTCCCACACTGCCCGGGAGCATCAAGGCTCCCTCAAAACAGCTCTTCCGTCATGCTAGCTCTGCAGGAGAGAGCTCGGGAGACTAGGCCTTTCTTGACTCGCAAAGTGAAGGCCTGCTTGCAGGCCTCTTGTACTAGCGTCTAGAGTGCCCAACACTTGCTGTACCAAGGAGGCCTGAAAACCCACTCTCTGGGGCTGCCTTTCCTGCCGGCAAGGTAGAGTGCCTGCCCGCCCGCCTTCGGGCTGAAGTCACATTGTGCTGGGAAGTGCTAGCTGGGAAGTTAATTTTCAGGGGTCATGGCCGCTGGTTGCACATGTACGCCTAGGGCTCCCACACTGTCCGGGAACTTCAAGGCTCCCTGCACACATCTCTTCCATCACGTTTGCTCTATAGCAGAGAGCTCGCGAGACTAGGCCTTTCTTGACTTGCGAAGTGAGGCTCTGCTTTCAGGCCTGTTGTTCTTACGTCTGCAGAGCACCATACTTGCTGTGCGCCAGAGGCCTGAAAACCCACTCTCTGGGGCTGCCTTTCCTCCCTCCAAGGAAGTCAGCCTTCCCGGCCGACTTTCTGGCTGAAACTCACTTCGGGCTGTGAAGTGCTAGTTGAGAAGTCAATTTCAGGGGCAATGGCCGCTGGGTGCCCGTGGATGCCTAGGGCTCCAACACTGCTCGGGAACATCAAGGTTTCTTCCACACAGTTCTTCCTTCACGTTTGGTCTGCAGGAGAGAGCTCGCGAAACTAGGCCTTTTTTCACTCGGGAAGTGAGGTGCTACTTTAAGGCCTCTTGAACTTGCGTTTGCAGAGCCCCACACTTGCTGTGCGAGGAAGCCCTGAAAACCCACTCTCTGGGGCTGCCTTTCCTCCCTCCAAGGAAGACAGCCTGCCTGGCCGCCTTCGGGCTGAACGTCACATTGGGCTGGGAAGTGCTTGCTGGGAAGTCAGTTTTCAGGGGCCATGGCCGCTGGCTGCTCATTTACAGCTAGGGCTCCCACACTGCCCGGGAGCATCAAGGTTCCCTCAAAACAGCTCCTCCGTCAGGTTAGCTCTGCAGGAGAGAGCTCGCGAGACTAGGCCTTTCTTGACTAGCAAATGAAGCCCTGCTTGCAGGCCTCTTGTACTTGCGTCTAGAGTGCCCCACACTTACTGTACGAAGGAGGCCTGAAAACCCACTCTCTGGGGCTGCCTTTCCTGCCTGCAAGGTAGAGTGCCTGCCCGGCCGCCTTGGGGCTGAAAGTCACATTGGGCTGGGAAGTGCTTGCTGGGAAGTCAGTTTTCAGGGGCCATGGCCGCTGGCTGCACGTTTACCGCTAGGGCTCCCACACTGCCGGGGAGCATCAAGGCTCCCTCAAAATAGCTCTTCCGTCACGTTAGCTCTGCAGGAGAGAGCTCGCGAGAATAGGCCTTTCTTGACTCGCGAAGTGAGGCCCTGCTTGCAAGCCTCTTTTCTTGCGTCTGCGGAGCACCATACTTACTGTGCTCGGGAGGCCTGAAAACCCACTCTCTGGGGCTGCCTTTCCTCCCTCCAAGGAAGTCAGCCTGCCCGGCTGACTTCTGGCTGAAACTCACTTCGGGATGTGAAGTGCTAGTTGGGAAGTCAGTTTTCAAGGGCAATGGCCGCTGGGTGCACGTGTATGCCTAGGGCTCCAACACTGCCAGGGACATCAAGGTTTCTTCCACACAGTTCTTCTGTCACGTTAGCTCTGCAGGAGAGAGCTCGCGAGACTAGGCCTTTCTTGACTCGCGAAGTGAGGCCCTGCTTGCAGGCCTCTTATTCTTGTGTCTGCGGAGCACCATACTTACTATGCTCGGGAGGCCTGAAAACCCACTCTCTGGGGCTGCCTTTCCTCCCTCCCAGGAAGTCAGCCTCCCCGGCCGACTTCTGGCTGAAACTCACTTCGGGCTGTAAAGTGCTAGTTGGGAAGTCAGTTTTCAAGGGCAATGGCGGCCGGGTGCACGTGTATGCCTAGGGCTCCAACACTGCCAGAGACATCAAGGTTTCTTCCACACAGTTCTTCCTTCACATTTGGTCTGCAGCAGAGAGCTCGCGAGACTAGGCCTTTCCTCACTCGGGAAGTGAGGCCCTGCTGTCAGCCCTCTTCTACTGGCATTTGCAGAGCCCCACACTTGCTGTGCGAGGAAGCCCTGAAAACCAACTCTCAGGAGCTGTCTTTCCTCCTACCAAGGAAGACAGCCTGCACGGCCGCCTTCGGGCTGAAAGTCACATTGGGCTGGGAAGTTCTTGCTGGGAAGTCAGTTTTCAGGGGCCATGGCCGCTGGCTGCACATGTACGCCTAGGGCTCCCACACTGCCCGGGAACTTCAAGGCTCCCTGCACACATCTCTTCCATCACGTTTGCTCTATAGCAGAGAGCTCCAGATACTAGGCCTTTCATGACTCGCGAAGTGAGTTGTTCTTGCGTCTGCAAAGCAGCATACTTGCTGTGCGCGAGAGGCCTGAAAACCCACTCTCTGGGGCTGCCATTCCTTCTTCCAAGGAAGACAGCCTGCTGGCCGCCTTCGGGCTGAAAGTCACATTGGGCTGGGAAGTGATAGCTGGGAAGTCAGTTTTCAGGGGCCATGGCCGCTGGCTGCACGTATACGGCTAGGGGTCCCACACTGCCAGGGAGGATCAAGGCTCCCTCAAACAGCTCTTCCGTCACGTTAGCTCTGCAGGAGAGAGCTCGCGAGACTAGGCCTTTCTTGACTCGCAAATGAAGCCCTGCTTGCAGGCCTCTTTTCCTTGCGTCTAGAGTGCCCAACACTTACTGTACGAAGGAGGCCTGAAAACCCACTCTCTGGGGCTGCCTTTCCTGCCTGCAAGGTAGAGTGCCTGCCCGGCCGCCTTGGGGCTGAAAGTCACATTGGGCTGGCAAGTGCTTGCTGGGAAGTCAGTTTTCAGGGGCCATGGCCGCTGGCTGCACGTGTACGCCTAGGGCTCCCACACTGCCCGGGAACTTCAAGGCTCCCTGCACACATCTCTTCCATCACGTTTGCTCTATAGCAGAGAGCTCCAGATACTAGGCCTTTCATGACTCGCGAAGTGAGTTGTTCTTGCGTCTGCAGAGCAGCATACTTGCTGTGCGCGAGAGGCCTGAAAACCCACTCACTGGGGCTGCCATTCCTCCTTCCAAGGAAGACAGCCTGCTGGCCGCCTTCCGGCTGAGAGTCACATTGGGCTGGGAAGTGCTAGCTGGGAAGTCAGTTTTCAGGTGCCATGGCCGCTGGCTGCACATTTACGGTTAGGGCTCTCGCACTGCCCGGGAACATCCAGAATCCCTCGAAATATGTTTTCCGTTACGTTTGCTCTGCAGGAGAGTGCTCGCGAGACTAGGCCTTTCTTGACTCGGGAATGAGGCCCTGCTTACGAACCTTTGCACTGGCGTCTGCAGAGCCCAACCCTTGCTGTACGAGGGAGGCGTGAAAACCCACTCTCTGGGGCTGCCTTTCCTCCCTCCAAGGAAGACAGCCAGCCCGGCCGCCTTCGGGTTGAAAGTCACAGTGGGCTGGGAATTGCTAGCTGGGAAGTCAGTTTTCAGGGGCCATGGCCGCTGGCTGCACGTATACGGCTAGGGGTCCCACACTGCCCGGGAGCATCAAGGCTCCCTCAAAACAGCTCTTCCGTCACGTTAGCTCTGCAGGAGAGAGCTCGGGAGACTAGGCCTTTCTTGACTCGCAAAGTGAAGCCCTGCTTGCAGGCCTCTTGTACTTGCGTCTAGAGTGCCCCACACTTGCTGTACCAAGGAGGCCTGAAAACCCACTCTCTGGGGCTGCCTTTCCTGCCGGCAAGGTAGAGTGCCTGCCCGCCCGCCTTCGGGCTGAAGTCACATTGGGCTGGGAAGTGCTAGCTGGGAAGTTAATTTTCAGGGGCCATGGCCGCTGGTTGCACATGTACGCCTAGGGCTCCCACACTGTCCGGGAACTTCAAGGCTCCCTGCACACATCTCTTCCATCACGTTTGCTCTATAGCAGAGAGCACGCGAGACTAGGCCTTTCTTGACTCGCGAAGTGAGGCTCTGCTTTCAGGCCTGTTGTTCTTACGTCTGCAGAGCACCATACTTGCTGTGCGCCAGAGGCCTGAAAACCGACTCTCTGGGGCTGCCTTTCCTCCCTCCAAGGAAGTCAGCCTTCCCGGCCGACTTTCTGGCTGAAACTCACTTCGGGCTGTGAAGTGCTAGTTGAGAAGTCAATTTCAGGGGCAATGGCCGCTGGGTGCACGTGTATGCCTAGGGCTCCAACACTGCTCGGGAACATCAAGGTTTCTTCCACACAGTTCTTCCTTCACGTTTGGTCTGCAGGAGAGAGCTCGCGAAACTAGGCCTTTTTTCACTCGGGAAGTGAGGTGCTACTTTAAGGCCTCTTGAACTTGCGATTGCAGAGCCCCACAGTTGCTGTGCGAGGAAGCCCTGAAAACCCACTCTCTGGGGCTGCCTTTCCTCCCTCCAAGGAAGACAGCCTGCCTGGCCGCCTTCGGGCTGAAAGTCACATTGGGCTGGGAAGTGCTTGCTGGGAAGTCAGTTTTCAGGGGCCATGGCCGCTGGCTGCTCATTTACAGCTAGGGCTCCCACACTGCCCGGGAGCATCAAGGCTCCCTCAAAACAGCTCCTCCGTCAGGTTAGCTCTGCAGGAGAGAGCTCGCGAGACTAGGCCTTTCTTGACTAGCAAATGAAGCCTGCTTGCAGGCCTCTTGTACTTGCGTCTAGAGTGCCCCACACTTACTGTACGAAGGAGGCCTGAAAACCCACTCTCTGGGGCTGCCTTTCCTGCCTGCAAGGTAGAGTGCCTGCGCGGCCACCTTGGGGCTAAAAGTCACATTGGGCTGGGAAGTGCTTGCTGGGAAGTCAGTTTTCAGGGGCCATGGCCGCTGGCTGCACGTTTACCGCTAGGGCTCCCACACTGCCGGGGAGCATTAAGGCTCCCTCAAAATAGCTCTTCCGTCACGTTAGCTCTGCAGGAGAGAGCTCGCGAGAATAGGCCTTTCTTGACTCGCGAAGTGAGGCCCTGCTTGCAAGCCTCTTATTCTTGCGTCTGCGGAGCACCATACTTACTGTGCTCGGGAGGCCTGAAAACCCACTCTCTGGGGCTGCCTTTCCTCCCTCCAAGGAAGTCAGCATGCCCGGCTGACTTCTGGCTGAAACTCACTACGGGCTGTGAAGTGCTAGTTGGGAAGTCAGTTTTCAAGGGCAATGGCCGCTGGCTGCACGTGTATGCCTAGGGCTCCAACACTGCCAGGGACATCAAGGTTTCTTCCACACAGTTCTTCTGTCACGTTATCTCTGCAGGAGAGAGCTCGCGAGACTAGGCCTTTCTTGACTCGCGAAGTGAGGCCCTGCTTGCAGGCCTCTTATTCTTGTGTCTGCGGAGCACCATACTTACTGTGCTCGGGAGGCCTGAAAACCCACTCTCTGGGGCTGCCTTTCCTCCCTCCCAGGAAGTCAGCCTCCCCGGCCGACTTCTGGCTGAAACTCACTTCGGGCTGTGAAGTGCTAGTTGGGAAGTCAGTTTTCAAGGGCAATGGCCGCTGGGTGCACGTGTATGCCTAGGGCTCCAACACTGCTAGAGACATCAAGGTTTCTTCCACACAGTTCTTCCTTCACGTTTGGTCTGCAGGAGAGAGCTCGTGAGACTAGGCCTTTCTTCACTCGTAAGTGAGGCCCTGCTTTCAGCCCTCTTCTACTGGCATCTGCAGAGCCCCACACTTGCTGTGCGAGGAAGCCCTGAAAACCACCTCTCAGGAGCTGTCTTTCCTCCTTCCAAGGAAGACAGCCTGCACGGCCGCCTTGGAGCTGAAAGTCACATTGGGCTGGGTGGTGCTTGCTGGGAAGTCAGTTTTCAGGGGCCATGGCTGCTGGCTGCACATGTACGCCTAGGGTTCCCACACTGCCCGGGAACTTCAAGGCTCCCTGTACACATCTCTTCCATCACGTTTGCTCTATAGCAGAGAGCTCCAGATACTAGGCCTTTCATGACTCACGAAGTGAGTTGTTCTTGCGTCTGCAGAGCAGCATACTTGCTGTGCGCCAGAGGCCTGAAAACCCACTCTCTGGGGCTGCCATTCCTCCTTCCAAGGAAGACAGCCTGCTGGCCGCCTTCGGGCTGAAAGTCACATTGGGCTGGGAAGTGCTAGCTGGGAAGTCAGTTTTCAGGGGCCATGGCCGCTGGCTGCACGTATACGGCTAGGGGTCCCACACTGCCAGGGAGCATCAAGGCTCCCTCAAACAGCTCTTCCGTCACGTTAGCTCTGCAGGAGAGAGCTCGCGAGACTAGGCCTTTCTTGACTCGCAAATGAAGCCCTGCTTGCAGGCCTCTTGTCCTTGCGTCTAGAGTGCCCCACACTTACTGTACGAAGGAGGCCTGAAAACCCACTCTCTGGGGCTGCCTTTCCTGCCTGCAAGGTAGAGTGCCTGCCCGGCCGCCTTGGGGCTGAAAGTCACATTGGGCTGGGAAGTGCTTGCTGGGAAGTCAGTTTTCAGGGGCCATGGCCGCTGGCTGCACGTTTACCGCTAGGGCTCCCACACTGCCTGGGAGCATCAAGGCTCCCTCAAAATATCTCTTCGGTCACGTTAGCTCTGCAGGAGAGAGCTCGCGAGAATAGGCCTTTCTTGACTCGCGAAGTGAGGCCCTGCTTGCAAGCCTCTTATTCTTGCGTCTGCGGAGCACCATACTTACTGTGCTGGGGAGGCCTGAAAACCCACTCTCTGGGGCTGCCTTTCCTCCCTCCAAGGAAGTCAGCCTGCCCGGCTGACTTCTGGCTGAAACTCACTTCGGGCTGTGAAGTGCTAGTTGGGAAGTCAGTTTTCAAGGTCAATGGCCGCCGGGTGCACGTGTATGCCTAGGGCTCCAACACTGCCAGGGACATCAAGGTTTCTTCCACACAGTTCTTCTGTCACGTTAGCTCTGCAGGAGAGAGCTCGCGAGACTAGGCCTTTCTTGACTCGCTAAGGGAGGCCCTGCTTGCAGGCCTCTTCTACTGGCATCTGCAGAGCCCCACACTTGCTGTGCGAGGAAGCCCTGAAAACCAACTCTCAGGAGCTGTCTTTCCTCCTTCCAAGGAAGACAGCCTGCACGGCCGCCTTCGGGCTGAAAGTCACATTGGGCTGGGAAGTGCTTGCTGGGAAGTCAGTTTTCAGTGGCCATGTCCGCTGGCTGCACATGTACGCCTAGGGCTCCCACACTGCCCGGGAACTTCAAGGCTCCCTGCACACATCTCTTCCATCACGTTTGCTCTATAGCAGAGAGCTCCAAATACTAGGCCTTTCATGACTCGCGAAGTGAGTTGTTCTTGCGTCTGCAGAGCAGCATAATTGCTGTGCGCGAGAGGCCTGAAAACCCACTCTCTGGGGCTGCCTTTCCTCCTTCCAAGGAAGACATCCTGCTGGCCGCCTTCGGGCTGAAAGTCACATTGGGCTGGGAAGTGCGAGCTGGGAAGTCAGTTTTCAGGGGCCATGGCCGCTGGCTGCACATTTACGGTTAGGGCTCCCGCACTGCCCGGGAACATCAACAATCCCTCGAAATAGGTTTTCCGTTACGTTTGCTCTGCAGGAGAGTGCTCGCGAGACTAGGCCTTTCTTGACTCGGGAATGAGGCCCTGCTTACGGACCTTTGCACTGGCGTCTGCAGAGCCCCACCCTTGCTGTACGAGGGAGGCCTGAAAACCCACTCTCTGGGGCTGCCTTTCCTCCCTCCAAGGAAGACAGCCAGCCCGGCCGCCTTCGGGTTGAAAGTCACAGTGGGCTGGGAATTGCTAGCTGGGAAGTCAGTTTTCAGGGGCCATGGCCGCTGGCTGCACGTATACGGCTAGGGGTCCCACACTGCCCGGGAGCATCAAGGCTCCCCCAAACAGCTCTTCCGTCACGTTAGCTCTGCAGGAGAGAGCTCGGGAGACTAGGCCTTTCTTGACTCGCAAAATGAAGCCCTGCTTGCAGGCCTCTTGTACTTGCGTCTAGTGTGCCCCACACTTGCTGTACCAAGGAGGCCTGAAAACCCACTCTCTGGGGCTGCCTTTCCTGCCGGAAAGGTAGAGTGCCTGCCCGCCCGCCTTCGTGCTGAAGTCACATTGGGCTGGGAAGTGCTAGCTTGGAAGTTAATTTTCAGGGGCCATGGCCGCTGGTTGCACATGTACGCCTAGGGCTCCCACACTGTCCGGGAACTTCAAGGCTCCCTGCACACATCTCTTCCATCACGTTTTCTCTATATCAGAGAGCTCGCGAGACTAGGCCTTTCTTGACTCGCGAAGTGAGGCTCTGCTTTCAGGCCTGTTGTTCTTACGTCTGCAGAGCACCATACTTGCTGTGCGCCAGAGGCCTGAAAACCCACTCTCTGGGGCTGCCTTTCCTCCCTCCCAGGAAGTCAGCCTCCCCGGCCGACTTCTGGCTGAAACTCACTTCGGGCTGTGAAGTGCTAGTTGGGAAGTCAGTTTTCAAGGGCAATGGCCGCTGGGTGCACGTGTATGCCTAGGGCTCCAACACTGCCAGAGACATCAAGGTTTCTTCCACACAGTTCTTCCTTCACGTTTGGTCTGCAGGAGAGAGCTCGTGAGACTAGGCCTTTCTTCACTCGTAAGTGAGGCCCTGCTTTCAGCCCTCTTCTACTGGCATCTGCAGAGCCCCACACTTGCTGTGCGAGGAAGCCCTGAAAACCACCTCTCAGGAGCTGTCTTTCCTCCTTCCAAGGAAGACAGCCTGCACGGCCGCCTTCGGGCTGAAAGTCACATTGGGCTGGGAGGTGCTTGCTGGGAAGTCAGTTTTCAGGGGCCATGGCTGCTGGCTGCACATGTACGCCTAGGGTTCCCACACTGCCCGGGAACTTCAAGGCTCCCTGTACACATCTCTTCCATCACGTTTGCTCTATAGCAGAGAGCTCCAGATACTAGGCCTTTCATGACTCGCGAAGTGAGTTGTTCTCTCGTCTGCAGAGCAGCATACTTGCTGTGCGCGAGAGGCCTGAAAACCCACTCTCTGGGGCTGCCATTCCTCCTTCCAAGGAAGACAGCCTGCTGGCCGCCTTCGGGCTGAAAGTCACATTGGGCTGGGAAGTGCTAGCTGGGAAGTCAGTTTTCAGGGGCCATGGCCGCTGGCTGCACGTATACGGCTAGGGGTCCCACACTGCCAGGGAGCATCAAGGCTCCCTCAAACAGCTCTTCCGTCACGTTAGCTCTGCAGGAGAGAGCTCGCGAGACTAGGCCTTTCTTGACTCGCAAATGAAGCCCTGCTTGCAGGCCTCTTGTCCTTGCGTCTAGAGTGCCCCACACTTACTGTACGAAGGAGGCCTGAAAACCCACTCTCTGGGGCTGCCTTTCCTGCCTGCAAGGTAGAGTGCCTGCCCGGCCGCCTTGGGGCTGAAAGTCACATTGGGCTGGGAAGTGCTTGCTGGGAAGTCAGTTTTCAGGGGCCATGGCCGCTGGCTGCACGTTTACCGCTAGGGCTCCCACACTGCCTGGGAGCATCAAGGCTCCCTCAAAATATCTCTTCGGTCACGTTAGCTCTGCAGGAGAGAGCTCGCGAGAATAGGCCTTTCTTGACTCGCGAAGTGAGGCCCTGCGTGCAGGCCTCTTATTCTTGTGTCTGCGGAGCACCTACTTACTGTGCTCGGGAGGCCTGAAAACCCACTCTCTGGGGCTGCCTTTCCTCCCTCCAAGGAAGTCAGCCTGCACGGCCGACTTCTGGCTGAAACTCACTTCGGGATGTGCAGTGCTAGTTGGGAAGTCAGTTTTCAAGGGCAATGGCCGCTGGGTTCACGTGTATGCCTAGGGCTCCAACACAGCCAGAGACATCAAGGTTTCTTCCCCACAGTTCTTCCTTCACGTTTGGTCTGCAGGAGAGAGCTCGCGAGACTAGGCCTTTCTTCCCTCGGGAAGTGAGGCCCTACTTTCAGCCCTCTTCTACTGGCATCTGCAGAGCCCCACACTTGCTGTGCGAGGAAGCCCTGCAAACCAACTCTCAGGAGCTGTCTTTCTCCTTCTAAGGAAGACAGCCTGCACGACCGCCTTCGGGCTGAAAGTCACATTGGGCTGGGAAGTGCTTGCTGGGAAGTCAGTTTTCAGGGGCCATGGCCGCTGGCTGCACATGTACGCCTAGGGCTCCCACACTGCCCGGGAACTTCAAGGCTCCCTGCACACATCTCTTCCATCACGTTTGCTCTATAGCAGAGAGCTCCAGATACTAGGCCTTTCATGACTCGCGAAGTGAGTTGTTCTTGCGTCTGCAGAGCAGCATACTTGCTGTGCGCGAGATGCCTGAAAACCCACTCTCTGGGGCTGCCTTTCCTCCTTCCAAGGAAGACAGCTTGCTGGCCGCCTTCGGGCTGAACGTCACATTGGGCTGGGAAGTGCTAGCTGGGAAGTCAGTTTTCAGGTGCCATGGCCGCTGGCTGCACATTTACGGTTAGGGCTCCCGCAGTGCCCGGGAACATCAAGAATCCCTCGAAATAGGTTTTCTGTTACGTTTGCTCTGCAGGAGAGTGCTCGCGAGACTAGGCTTTTCTTGACTCGGGAATGAGGCCCTGCTTACGGACCTTTCCACTGGCGTCTGCAGAGCCCTACCCTTGCTGTACGAGGGAGGCCTGAAAACCCACTCTCTGGGGCTGCCTTTCCTCCCTCCAAGGAAGACAGCCAGCCCGGCCGCCTTCGTGTTGAAAGTCACAGTGGGCTGGGAATTGCTAGCTGGGAAGTCAGTTTTCAGGGGCCATGGCCGCTGGCTGCACGTATACGGCTAGGGGTCCCACACTGCCCGGGAGCATCAAGGCTCCCTCAAAACAGCTCTTCCGTCATGCTAGCTCTGCAGGAGAGAGCTCGGGAGACTAGGCCTTTCTTGACTCGCAAAGTGAAGGCCTGCTTGCAGGCCTCTTGTACTAGCGTCTAGAGTGCCCAACACTTGCTGTACCAAGGAGGCCTGAAAACCCACTCTCTGGGGCTGCCTTTCCTGCCGGCAAGGTAGAGTGCCTGCCCGCCCGCCTTCGGGCTGAAGTCACATTGGGCTGGGAAGTGCTAGCTGGGAAGTTAATTTTCAGGGGTCATGGCCGCTGGTTGCACATGTACGCCTAGGGCTCCCACACTGTCCGGGAACTTCAAGGCTCCCTGCACACATCTCTTCCATCACGTTTGCTCTATAGCAGAGAGCTCGCGAGACTAGGCCTTTCTTGACTTGCGAAGTGAGGCTCTGCTTTCAGGCCTGTTGTTCTTACGTCTGCAGAGCACCATACTTGCTGTGCGCCAGAGGCCTGAAAACCCACTCTCTGGGGCTGCCTTTCCTCCCTCCAAGGAAGTCAGCCTTCCCGGCCGACTTTCTGGCTGAAACTCACTTCGGGCTGTGAAGTGCTAGTTGAGAAGTCAATTTCAGGGGCAATGGCCGCTGGGTGCCCGTGGATGCCTAGGGCTCCAACACTGCTCGGGAACATCAAGGTTTCTTCCACACAGTTCTTCCTTCACGTTTGGTCTGCAGGAGAGAGCTCGCGAAACTAGGCCTTTTTTCACTCGGGAAGTGAGGTGCTACTTTAAGGCCTCTTGAACTTGCGATTGCAGAGCCCCACAGTTGCTGTGCGAGGAAGCCCTGAAAACCCACTCTCTGGGGCTGCCTTTCCTCCCTCCAAGGAAGACAGCCTGCCTGGCCGCCTTCGGGCTGAAAGTCACATTGGGCTGGGAAGTGCTTGCTGGGAAGTCAGTTTTCAGGGGCCATGGCCGCTGGCTGCTCATTTACAGCTAGGGCTCCCACACTGCCCGGGAGCATCAAGGCTCCCTCAAAACAGCTCCTCCGTCAGGTTAGCTCTGCAGGAGAGAGCTCGCGAGACTAGGCCTTTCTTGACTAGCAAATGAAGCCTGCTTGCAGGCCTCTTGTACTTGCGTCTAGAGTGCCCCACACTTACTGTACGAAGGAGGCCTGAAAACCCACTCTCTGGGGCTGCCTTTCCTGCCTGCAAGGTAGAGTGCCTGCGCGGCCACCTTGGGGCTAAAAGTCACATTGGGCTGGGAAGTGCTTGCTGGGAAGTCAGTTTTCAGGGGCCATGGCCGCTGGCTGCACGTTTACCGCTAGGGCTCCCACACTGCCGGGGAGCATTAAGGCTCCCTCAAAATAGCTCTTCCGTCACGTTAGCTCTGCAGGAGAGAGCTCGCGAGAATAGGCCTTTCTTGACTCGCGAAGTGAGGCCCTGCTTGCAAGCCTCTTATTCTTGCGTCTGCGGAGCACCATACTTACTGTGCTCGGGAGGCCTGAAAACCCACTCTCTGGGGCTGCCTTTCCTCCCTCCAAGGAAGTCAGCATGCCCGGCTGACTTCTGGCTGAAACTCACTACGGGCTGTGAAGTGCTAGTTGGGAAGTCAGTTTTCAAGGGCAATGGCCGCTGGCTGCACGTGTATGCCTAGGGCTCCAACACTGCCAGGGACATCAAGGTTTCTTCCACACAGTTCTTCTGTCACGTTATCTCTGCAGGAGAGAGCTCGCGAGACTAGGCCTTTCTTGACTCGCGAAGTGAGGCCCTGCTTGCAGGCCTCTTATTCTTGTGTCTGCGGAGCACCATACTTACTGTGCTCGGGAGGCCTGAAAACCCACTCTCTGGGGCTGCCTTTCCTCCCTCCCAGGAAGTCAGCCTCCCCGGCCGACTTCTGGCTGAAACTCACTTCGGGCTGTGAAGTGCTAGTTGGGAAGTCAGTTTTCAAGGGCAATGGCCGCTGGGTGCACGTGTATGCCTAGGGCTCCAACACTGCCAGAGACATCAAGGTTTCTTCCACACAGTTCTTCCTTCACGTTTGGTCTGCAGGAGAGAGCTCGTGAGACTAGGCCTTTCTTCACTCGTAAGTGAGGCCCTGCTTTCAGCCCTCTTCTACTGGCATCTGCAGAGCCCCACACTTGCTGTGCGAGGAAGCCCTGAAAACCACCTCTCAGGAGCTGTCTTTCCTCCTTCCAAGGAAGACAGCCTGCACGGCCGCCTTCGGGCTGAAAGTCACATTGGGCTGGGAGGTGCTTGCTGGGAAGTCAGTTTTCAGGGGCCATGGCTGCTGGCTGCACATGTACGCCTAGGGTTCCCACACTGCCCGGGAACTTCAAGGCTCCCTGTACACATCTCTTCCATCACGTTTGCTCTATAGCAGAGAGCTCCAGATACTAGGCCTTTCATGACTCGCGAAGTGAGTTGTTCTTGCGTCTGCAGAGCAGCATACTTGCTGTGCGCGAGAGGCCTGAAAACCCACTCTCTGGGGCTGCCATTCCTCCTTCCAAGGAAGACAGCCTGCTGGCCGCCTTCGGGCTGAAAGTCACATTGGGCTTGGAAGTGCTAGCTGGGAAGTCAGTTTTCAGGGGCCATGGCCGCTGGCTGCACGTATACGGCTAGGGGTCCCACACTGCCAGGGAGCATCAAGGCTCCCTCAAACAGCTCTTCCGTCACGTTAGCTCTGCAGGAGAGAGCTCGCGAGACTAGGCCTTTCTTGACTCGCAAATGAAGCCCTGCTTGCAGGCCTCTTGTCCTTGCGTCTAGAGTGCCCCACACTTACTGTACGAAGGAAGCCTGAAAACCCACTCTCTGGGGCTGCCTTTCCTGCCTGCAAGGTAGAGTGCCTGCCCGGCCGCCTTGGGGCTGAAAGTCACATTGGGCTGGGAAGTGCTTGCTGGGAAGTCAGTTTTCAGGGGCCATGGCCGCTGGCTGCACGTTTACCGCTAGGGCTCCCACACTGCCTGGGAGCATCAAGGCTCCCTCAAAATATCTCTTCGGTCACGTTAGCTCTGCAGGAGAGAGCTCGCGAGAATAGGCCTTTCTTGACTCGCGAAGTGAGGCCCTGCTTGCAAGCCTCTTATTCTTGCGTCTGCGGAGCACCATACTTACTGTGCTGGGGAGGCCTGAAAACCCACTCTCTGGGGCTGCCTTTCCTCCCTCCAAGGAAGTCAGCCTGCCCGGCTGACTTCTGGCTGAAACTCACTTCGGGCTGTGAAGTGCTAGTTGGGAAGTCAGTTTTCAAGGTCAATGGCCGCTGGGTGCACGTGTATGCCTAGGGCTCCAACACTGCCAGGGACATCAAGGTTTCTTCCACACAGTTCTTCTGTCACGTTAGCTCTGCAGGAGAGAGCTCGCGAGACTAGGCCTTTCTTGACTCGCTAAGGGAGGCCCTGCTTGCAGGCCTCTTCTACTGGCATCTGCAGAGCCCCACACTTGCTGTGCGAGGAAGCCCTGAAAACCAACTCTCAGGAGCTGTCTTTCCTCCTTCCAAGGAAGACAGCCTGCACGGCCGCCTTCGGGCTGAAAGTCACATTGGGCTGGGAAGTGCTTGCTGGGAAGTCAGTTTTCAGTGGCCATGTCCGCTGGCTGCACATGTACGCCTAGGGCTCCCACACTGCCCGGGAACTTCAAGGCTCCCTGCACACATCTCTTCCATCACGTTTGCTCTATAGCAGAGAGCTCCAAATACTAGGCCTTTCATGACTCGCGAAGTGAGTTGTTCTTGCGTCTGCAGAGCAGCATAATTGCTGTGCGCGAGAGGCCTGAAAACCCACTCTCTGGGGCTGCCTTTCCTCCTTCCAAGGAAGACATCCTGCTGGCCGCCTTCGGGCTGAAAGTCACATTGGGCTGGGAAGTGCGAGCTGGGAAGTCAGTTTTCAGGGGCCATGGCCGCTGGCTGCACATTTACGGTTAGGGCTCCCGCACTGCCCGGGAACATCAACAATCCCTCGAAATAGGTTTTCCGTTACGTTTGCTCTGCAGGAGAGTGCTCGCGAGACTAGGCCTTTCTTGACTCGCAAAATGAAGCCCTGCTTGCAGGCCTCTTGTACTTGCGTCTAGTGTGCCCCACACTTGCTGTACCAAGGAGGCCTGAAAACCCACTCTCTGGGGCTGCCTTTCCTGCCGGAAAGGTAGAGTGCCTGCCCGCCCGCCTTCGGGCTGAAGTCACATTGGGCTGGGAAGTGCTAGCTTGGAAGTTAATTTTCAGGGGCCATGGCCGCTGGTTGCACATGTACGCCTAGGGCTCCCACACTGTCCGGGAACTTCAAGGCTCCCTGCACACATCTCTTCCATCACGTTTGCTCTATAGCAGAGAGCTCGCGAGACTAGGCCTTTCTTGACTCGCGAAGTGAGGCTCTGCTTTCAGGCCTGTTGTTCTTACGTCTGCAGAGCACCATACTTGCTGTGCCCCAGAGGCCTGAAAACCCACTCTCTGGGGCTGCCTTTCCTCCCTCCAAGGAAGTCAGCCTTCCCGGCCGACTTTCTGGCTGAAACTCACTTCGGGCTGTGAAGTGCTAGTTGAGAAGTCAATTTCAGGGGCAAAGGCCGCTGGGTGCACGTGTATGCCTAGGGCTCCAACACTGCTCGGGAACATCAAGGTTTCTTCCACACAGTTCTTCTTTCACGTTTGGTCTGCAGGAGAGAGCTCGCGAAACTAGGCCTTTTTTCACTCGGGAAGTGAGGTGCTACTTTAAGGCCTCTTGAACTTCCGTTTGCAGAGCCCCACACTTGCTGTGCGAGGAAGCCCTGAAAAACCACTCTCTGGGGCTGCCTTTCCTCCCTCCAAGGAAGACAGCCTGCCCGGCCGCCTTCGGGCTGAAAGTCACATTGGGCTGGGAAGTGCTAGCTGGGAAGTCAATTTTCAGGGGTTATGGCCGCTGTGTGCACATGTACGCCTAGGGCTCCCACACTGCCCGGGAACTTCAAGGCTCCCTGCACACATCGCTTCCATCACGTTTGCTCTATAGCAGAGATCGCCAGATACTAGGCCTTTCATGACTCGCGAAGTGAGGCCCTGCTTGCAGGCCTGTTGTTCTTGCGTCTGCAGAGCACCATCCTTGCTGTGCGCGAGAGGCCTGAAAACCCACTCTCTGGGGCTGCCTTTCCTCCTTCCAAGGAAGACAGCCTGCTGGCCGCCTTCGGGCTGAAAGTCACATTGGGCTGGGAAGTGCTAGCTGGGAAGTCAGTTTTCAGGTGCCATGGCCGCTGGCTGCACATTTACGGTTAGGGCTCCCGCACTGCCCGGGAACATCAAGAATCCCTCGAAATAGGTTTTCCGTTACGTTTGCTCTGCAGGAGAGTGCTCGCGAGACTAGGCCTTTCTTGACTCGGGAATGAGGCCCTGCTTACGGACCTTTGCACTGGCGTCTGGAGAGCCCCACCCTTGCTGTGAGAGGGAGGCCTGAAAACCCACTCTCTGGGGCTGCCTTTCCTCCCTCCAAGGAAGACAGCCAGCCCGGCCGCCTTCGGGTTGAAAGTCACAGTGGGCTGGGAATTGCTAGCTGGGAAGTCAGTTTTCAGGGGCCATGGCCGCTGGCTGCTCATTTACAGCTAGGGCTCCCACACTGCCCGGGAGCATCAAGGCTCCCTCAAAACAGCTCCTCCGTCACGTTAGCTCTGCAGGAGAGAGCTCGCGAGACTAGGCCTTTCTTGACTCGCAAATGAAGCCCTGCCTGCAGGCCTCTTGTACTTGCGTCTAGAGTGCCCCACACTTACTGTACGAAGGAGGCCTGAAAACCAACTCTCTGGGGCTAGCTTTCCTGCCTGCAAGGTAGAGTGCCTGCCCGGCCGCCTTGGAGCTGAAAGTCACATTGGGCTGGGAAGCGCTTGCTGGGAAGTCGGTTTTCAGGGGCCATGGCCGCTGGCTGCACGATTACCGCTAGGGCTCCCACACTGCCGGGGAGCATCAAGGCTCCCTGAAAATAGCTCTTCCGTCACGTTAGCTCCGCAGGAGAGAGCTCGCGAGACTAGGCCTTTCTTGACTCGCGAAGTGAGGCCCTGCGTGCAGGCCTCTTATTCTTGTGTCTGCGGAGCACCTACTTACTGTGCTCGGGAGGCCTGAAAACCCACTCTCTGGGGCTGCCTTTCCTCCCTCCAAGGAAGTCAGCCTGCACGGCCGACTTCTGGCTGAAACTCACTTCGGGATGTGCAGTGCTAGTTGGGAAGTCAGTTTTCAAGGGCAATGGCCGCTGGGTTCACGTGTATGCCTAGGGCTCCAACACTGCCAGAGACATCAAGGTTTCTTCCCCACAGTTCTTCCTTCACGTTTGGTCTGCAGGAGAGAGCTCGCGAGACTAGGCCTTTCTTCCCTCGGGAAGTGAGGCCCTACTTTCAGCCCTCTTCTACTGGCATCTGCAGAGCCCCACACTTGCTGTGCGAGGAAGCCCTGCAAACCAACTCTCAGGAGCTGTCTTTCTCCTTCCAAGGAAGACAGCCTGCACGACCGCCTTCGGGCTGAAAGTCACATTGGGCTGGGAAGTGCTTGCTGGGAAGTCAGTTTTCAGGGGCCATGGCCGCTGGCTGCACATGTACGCCTAGGGCTCCCACACTGCCCGGGAACTTCAAGGCTCCCTGCACACATCTCTTCCATCACGTTTGCTCTATAGCAGAGAGCTCCAGATACTAGGCCTTTCATGACTCGCGAAGTGAGTTGTTCTTGCGTCTGCAGAGCAGCATACTTGCTGTGCGCGAGATGCCTGAAAACCCACTCTCTGGGGCTGCCTTTCCTCCTTCCAAGGAAGACAGCTTGCTGGCCGCCTTCGGGCTGAACGTCACATTGGGCTGGGAAGTGCTAGCTGGGAAGTCAGTTTTCAGGTGCCATGGCCGCTGGCTGCACATTTACGGTTAGGGCTCCCGCAGTGCCCGGGAACATCAAGAATCCCTCGAAATAGGTTTTCTGTTACGTTTGCTCTGCAGGAGAGTGCTCGCGAGACTAGGCTTTTCTTGACTCGGGAATGAGGCCCTGCTTACGGACCTTTCCACTGGCGTCTGCAGAGCCCTACCCTTGCTGTACGAGGGAGGCCTGAAAACCCACTCTCTGGGGCTGCCTTTCCTCCCTCCAAGGAAGACAGCCAGCCCGGCCGCCTTCGTGTTGAAAGTCACAGTGGGCTGGGAATTGCTAGCTGGGAAGTCAGTTTTCAGGGGCCATGGCCGCTGGCTGCACGTATACGGCTAGGGGTCCCACACTGCCCGGGAGCATCAAGGCTCCCTCAAAACAGCTCTTCCGTCATGCTAGCTCTGCAGGAGAGAGCTCGGGAGACTAGGCCTTTCTTGACTCGCAAAGTGAAGGCCTGCTTGCAGGCCTCTTGTACTAGCGTCTAGAGTGCCCAACACTTGCTGTACCAAGGAGGCCTGAAAACCCACTCTCTGGGGCTGCCTTTCCTGCCGGCAAGGTAGAGTGCCTGCCCGCCCGCCTTCGGGCTGAAGTCACATTGGGCTGGGAAGTGCTAGCTGGGAAGTTAATTTTCAGGGGTCATGGCCGCTGGTTGCACATGTACGCCTAGGGCTCCCACACTGTCCGGGAACTTCAAGGCTCCCTGCACACATCTCTTCCATCACGTTTGCTCTATAGCAGAGAGCTCGCGAGACTAGGCCTTTCTTGACTTGCGAAGTGAGGCTCTGCTTTCAGGCCTGTTGTTCTTACGTCTGCAGAGCACCATACTTGCTGTGCGCCAGAGGCCTGAAAACCCACTCTCTGGGGCTGCCTTTCCTCCCTCCAAGGAAGTCAGCCTTCCCGGCCGACTTTCTGGCTGAAACTCACTTCGGGCTGTGAAGTGCTAGTTGAGAAGTCAATTTCAGGGGCAATGGCCGCTGGGTGCCCGTGGATGCCTAGGGCTCCAACACTGCTCGGGAACATCAAGGTTTCTTCCACACAGTTCTTCCTTCACGTTTGGTCTGCAGGAGAGAGCTCGCGAAACTAGGCCTTTTTTCACTCGGGAAGTGAGGTGCTACTTTAAGGCCTCTTGAACTTGCGTTTGCAGAGCCCCACACTTGCTGTGCGAGGAAGCCCTGAAAACCCACTCTCTGGGGCTGCCTTTCCTCCCTCCAAGGAAGACAGCCTGCCTGGCCGCCTTCGGGCTGAAAGTCACATTGGGCTGGGAAGTGCTTGCTGGGAAGTCAGTTTTCAGGGGCCATGGCCGCTGGCTGCTCATTTACAGCTAGGGCTCCCACACTGCCCGGGAGCATCAAGGTTCCCTCAAAACAGCTCCTCCGTCAGGTTAGCTCTGCAGGAGAGAGCTCGCGAGACTAGGCCTTTCTTGACTAGCAAATGAAGCCCTGCTTGCAGGCCTCTTGTACTTGCGTCTAGAGTGCCCCACACTTACTGTACGAAGGAGGCCTGAAAACCCACTCTCTGGGGCTGCCTTTCCTGCCTGCAAGGTAGAGTGCCTGCCCGGCCGCCTTGGGGCTGAAAGTCACATTGGGCTGGGAAGTGCTTGCTGGGAAGTCAGTTTTCAGGGGCCATGGCCGCTGGCTGCACGTTTACCGCTAGGGCTCCCACACTGCCGGGGAGCATCAAGGCTCCCTCAAAATAGCTCTTCCGTCACGTTAGCTCTGCAGGAGAGAGCTCGCGAGAATAGGCCTTTCTTGACTCGCGAAGTGAGGCCCTGCTTGCAAGCCTCTTTTCTTGCGTCTGCGGAGCACCATACTTACTGTGCTCGGGAGGCCTGAAAACCCACTCTCTGGGGCTGCCTTTCCTCCCTCCAAGGAAGTCAGCCTGCCCGGCTGACTTCTGGCTGAAACTCACTTCGGGATGTGAAGTGCTAGTTGGGAAGTCAGTTTTCAAGGGCAATGGCCGCTGGGTGCACGTGTATGCCTAGGGCTCCAACACTGCCAGGGACATCAAGGTTTCTTCCACACAGTTCTTCTGTCACGTTAGCTCTGCAGGAGAGAGCTCGCGAGACTAGGCCTTTCTTGACTCGCGAAGTGAGGCCCTGCTTGCAGGCCTCTTATTCTTGTGTCTGCGGAGCACCATACTTACTATGCTCGGGAGGCCTGAAAACCCACTCTCTGGGGCTGCCTTTCCTCCCTCCCAGGAAGTCAGCCTCCCCGGCCGACTTCTGGCTGAAACTCACTTCGGGCTGTAAAGTGCTAGTTGGGAAGTCAGTTTTCAAGGGCAATGGCGGCCGGGTGCACGTGTATGCCTAGGGCTCCAACACTGCCAGAGACATCAAGGTTTCTTCCACACAGTTCTTCCTTCACATTTGGTCTGCAGCAGAGAGCTCGCGAGACTAGGCCTTTCCTCACTCGGGAAGTGAGGCCCTGCTGTCAGCCCTCTTCTACTGGCATTTGCAGAGCCCCACACTTGCTGTGCGAGGAAGCCCTGAAAACCAACTCTCAGGAGCTGTCTTTCCTCCTACCAAGGAAGACAGCCTGCACGGCCGCCTTCGGGCTGAAAGTCACATTGGGCTGGGAAGTTCTTGCTGGGAAGTCAGTTTTCAGGGGCCATGGCCGCTGGCTGCACATGTACGCCTAGGGCTCCCACACTGCCCGGGAACTTCAAGGCTCCCTGCACACATCTCTTCCATCACGTTTGCTCTATAGCAGAGAGCTCCAGATACTAGGCCTTTCATGACTCGCGAAGTGAGTTGTTCTTGCGTCTGCAAAGCAGCATACTTGCTGTGCGCGAGAGGCCTGAAAACCCACTCTCTGGGGCTGCCATTCCTTCTTCCAAGGAAGACAGCCTGCTGGCCGCCTTCGGGCTGAAAGTCACATTGGGCTGGGAAGTGATAGCTGGGAAGTCAGTTTTCAGGGGCCATGGCCGCTGGCTGCACGTATACGGCTAGGGGTCCCACACTGCCAGGGAGGATCAAGGCTCCCTCAAACAGCTCTTCCGTCACGTTAGCTCTGCAGGAGAGAGCTCGCGAGACTAGGCCTTTCTTGACTCGCAAATGAAGCCCTGCTTGCAGGCCTCTTTTCCTTGCGTCTAGAGTGCCCAACACTTACTGTACGAAGGAGGCCTGAAAACCCACTCTCTGGGGCTGCCTTTCCTGCCTGCAAGGTAGAGTGCCTGCCCGGCCGCCTTGGGGCTGAAAGTCACATTGGGCTGGCAAGTGCTTGCTGGGAAGTCAGTTTTCAGGGGCCATGGCCGCTGGCTGCACGTGTACGCCTAGGGCGCCCACACTGCCCGGGAACTTCAAGGCTCCCTGCACACATCTCTTCCATCACGTTTGCTCTATAGCAGAGAGCTCCAGATACTAGGCCTTTCATGACTCGCGAAGTGAGTTGTTCTTGCGTCTGCAGAGCAGCATACTTGCTGTGCGCGAGAGGCCTGAAAACCCACTCACTGGGGCTGCCATTCCTCCTTCCAAGGAAGACAGCCTGCTGGCCGCCTTCCGGCTGAGAGTCACATTGGGCTGGGAAGTGCTAGCTGGGAAGTCAGTTTTCAGGTGCCATGGCCGCTGGCTGCACATTTACGGTTAGGGCTCTCGCACTGCCCGGGAACATCCAGAATCCCTCGAAATAGGTTTTCCGTTACGTTTGCTCTGCAGGAGAGTGCTCGCGAGACTAGGCCTTTCTTGACTCGGGAATGAGGCCCTGCTTACGAACCTTTGCACTGGCGTCTGCAGAGCCCAACCCTTGCTGTACGAGGGAGGCGTGAAAACCCACTCTCTGGGGCTGCCTTTCCTCCCTCCAAGGAAGACAGCCAGCCCGGCCGCCTTCGGGTTGAAAGTCACAGTGGGCTGGGAATTGCTAGCTGGGAAGTCAGTTTTCAGGGGCCATGGCCGCTGGCTGCACGTATACGGCTAGGGGTCCCACACTGCCCGGGAGCATCAAGGCTCCCTCAAAACAGCTCTTCCGTCACGTTAGCTCTGCAGGAGAGAGCTCGGGAGACTAGGCCTTTCTTGACTCGCAAAGTGAAGCCCTGCTTGCAGGCCTCTTGTACTTGCGTCTAGAGTGCCCCACACTTGCTGTACCAAGGAGGCCTGAAAACCCACTCTCTGGGGCTGCCTTTCCTGCCGGCAAGGTAGAGTGCCTGCCCGCCCGCCTTCGGGCTGAAGTCACATTGGGCTGGGAAGTGCTAGCTGGGAAGTTAATTTTCAGGGGCCATGGCCGCTGGTTGCACATGTACGCCTAGGGCTCCCACACTGTCCGGGAACTTCAAGGCTCCCTGCACACATCTCTTCCATCACGTTTGCTCTATAGCAGAGAGCTCGCGAGACTAGGGCTTTCTTGACTCGCGAAGTGAGGCTCTGCTTTCAGGCCTGTTGTTCTTACGTCTGCAGAGCACCATACTTGCTGTGCGCGAGAGGCCTGAAAACCCACTCTCTGGGGCTGCCTTTCCTCCCTTCAAGGAAGTCAGCCTTCCCGGCCGACTTCTGGCTGAAACTCACTTCGGGCTGTGAAGTGCTAGTTGGGAAGTCAATTTCAGGGGCAATGGCCGCTGGGTGCACGTGGATGCCTAGGGCTCCAACACTGCTCGGGAACATCAAGGTTTCTTCCACACAGTTCTTCCTTCACGTTTGGTCTGCAGGAGAGAGCTCGCGATACTAGGCCTTTTTTCACTCGGGAAGTGAGGTGCTACTTTAAGGCCTCTTGAACTTGCGTTTGCAGAGCCCCACACTTGCTGTGCGAGGATGCCATGAAAACCCACTCTCTGGGGCTCCCTTTCCTCCCTCCAAGGAAGACAGCCTGCCCGGCCGCCTTCGGGCTGAAAGTCACATTGGGCTGGGAAGTGCTAGCTGGGAAGTCAATTTTCAGGGGTTATGGCCGCTGTGTGCACATGTACGCCTAGGGCTCCCACACTGCCCGGGAACTTCAAGGCTCCCTGCACACATCGCTTCCATCACGTTTGCTCTATAGCAGAGAGCGCCAGATACTAGGCCTTTCATGACTCGCGAAGTGAGGCCCTGCTTGCAGTCCTGTTTTTCTTGCGTCTGCAGAGCACCATCCTTGCTGTGCGCGAGAGGCCTGAAAACCCACTCTCTGGGGCTGCCTTTCCTCCTTCCAAGGAAGACAGCCTGCTGGCCGCCTTCGGGCTGAAAGTCACATTGGGCTGGGAAGTGCTAGCTGGGAAGTCAGTTTTCAGGTGCCATGGCCGCTGGCTGCACATTTACGGTTAGGGCTCCCGCACTGCCCGGGAACATCAAGAATCCCTCGAAATAGGTTTTCCGTTACGTTTGCTCTGCAGGAGAGTGCTCGCGAGATTAGGCCTTTCTTGACTCGGGAATGAGGCCCTGCTTACGGACCATTGCACTGGCGTCTGGAGAGCCCCACCCTTGCTGTGCGAGGGAGGCCTGAAAACCCACTCTCTGGGGCTGCCTTTCCTCCCTCCAAGGAAGACATGCAGCCCGGCCGCCTTCGGGTTGAAAGTCACAGTGGGCTGGGAATTGCTAGCTGGGAAGTCAGTTTTCACGGGCCATGGCCGCTGGCTGCTCATTTACAGCTAGGGCTCCCACACTGCCCGGGAGCATCAAGGCTGCCTCAAAACAGCTCCTCCGTCACGTAAGCTCTGCAGGAGAGAGCTCGCGAGACTAGGCCTTTCTTGACTCGCAAATGAAGCCCTGCCTGCAGGCCTCTTGTACTTGCGTCTAGAGTGCCCCACACTTACTGTACGAAGGAGGCCTGAAAACCAACTCTCTGGGGCTGGCTTTCCTGCCTGCAAGGTAGAGTGCCTGCCCGGCCGCCTTGGGGTGAAAGTCACATTGGGCTGGGAAGCGCTTGCTGGGAAGTCGGTTTTCAGGGGCCATGGCCGCTGGCTGCACGATTACCGCTAGGGCTCCCACACTGCCGGGGAGCATCAGGGCTCCCTCAAAATAGCTCTTCTGTCACGTTAGCTCTGCAGGAGAGAGCTCGCGAGAATAGGCCTTTCTTGACTCGCGAAGTGAGGCCCTGCTTGCAAGCCTCTTATTCTTGCGTCTGCGGAGCACCATACTTACTGTGCTCAGGAGGCCTGAAAACGCACTCTCTGGGGCTGCCTTTCCTCCCTCCAAGGAAGTCAGCCTGCCCGGCTGACTTCTGGCTGAAACTCACTTCGGGCTGTGAAGTGCTAGTTGGGAAGTCAGTTTTCAAGGGCAATGGCCCCTGGGTGCACGTGTATGCCTAGGGCTCCAACACTGCCAGAGACATTAAGGTTTCTTCCACATAGTTCTTCCTTCACGTTTGGTCTGCAGGAGAGATCTCGCGAGACTAGGCCTTTTTTCACTCGGGAAGTGAGGTCCTGCTTTAAAGCGTCTTGAACTTGCGTTTGCAGAGCCCCACACTTGCTGTGCGAGGAAGCCCTGAAAACCCACTCTCTGGGGCTGCCTTTCCTCCCTCCAAGGAAGTCAGCCTGCCCGGCCGATTTCTGGCTGAAACTCACTTCGGGCTGTGAAGTGCTAGTTGGGAAGTCAGTTTTCAAGGGCAATGGCCGCTGGGTGCACGTGTATGCCTAGGGCTCCAACACTGCCAGAGACATCAAGGTTTCTTCCACACAGTTCTTCCTTCACGTTTGGTCTGCAGGAGAGAGCTCGCGAGACTAGGCCTTTCTTCACTCGGGAAGTGAGGCCCCGCTTTCAGCCCTCTTCTACTGGCATCTGCAGAGCCCCATACTTGCTGTGCGAGGAAGCCCTGAAAACCAACTCTCAGGAGCTGTCTTTCCTCCTTCCAAGGAAGACGGCCTGCACGGCCGCCTTCGGGCTGAAGTCACATTGGGCTGGGAAGTGCTAGCGGGGAAGTTAATTTTCAGGGGCCATGGCCGCTGGCTGCACATGTACGCCTAGGGCTCCCACACTGTCCGGGAACTTCAAGGCTCCCTGCACACATCTCTTCCATCACGTTTGCTCTATAGCAGAGAGCTCGCGAGACTAGGCCTTTCTTGACTCGCGAAGTGAAGCTCTGCTTTCAGGCCTGTTGTTCTTACGTCTGCAGAGCACCATACTTGCTGTGCGCCAGAGGCCTGAAAACCCACTCTCTGGGGCTGCCTTTCCTCCCTCCAAGGAAGTCAGCCTTCCCGGCCGACTTTCTGGCTGAAACTCACTTCGGGATGTGAAGTGCTAGTTGAGAAGTCAATTTCAGGGGCAATGGCCGCTGGGTGCACGTGTATGCCTAGGGCTCCAACTCTGCCCGGGAACATCAAGGTTTCTTCCACACAGTTCTTCCTTCACGTTTGGTCTGCAGGAGAGAGCTCGCGTAACTAGGCCTTTTTTCACTCGGGAAGCGAGGTGCTACTTTAAGGCCTCTTGAACTTGCGTTTGCAGAGCCCCACACTTGCTGTGAGAGGAAGCCCTGAAAACCCACTCTCTGGGGCTGCCTTTCCTCCCTCCAAGAAAGACAGCCTGCCTGGCAGCCTTCGGGCTGAAAGTCACATTGGGCTGGGAAGTGCTTGCTGGGAAGTCAGTTTTCAGGGGCCATGGCCGCTGGCTGCTCATTTACAGCTAGGGCTCCCACACTGCCCGGGAGCATCAAGGCTCCCTCAAAACAGCTCCTCCGTCATGTTAGCTCTGCAGGAGAGAGCTCGCGAGACTTGGCCTTTCTTGACTCGCAAATGAAGCCCTGCTTGCAGGCCTCTTGTACTTGCGTCTAGAGTGCCCCACACTTACTGTACGAAGGAGGCCTGAAAACCCACTCTCTGGGGCTGCCTTTCCTGCCTGCAAGGTAGAGTGCCTGCCCTGCCGCCTTGGGGCTGAAAGTCACATTGGGCTGGGAAGTGCTTGCTGGGAAGTCAGTTTTCAGGGGCCATGGCCGCTGGCTGCACGTTTACCGCTAGGGCTCCCTCACTGCCGGGGAGCATCAAGGCTCCCTCAAAATAGCTCTTCCGTCACGTTAGCTCTGCAGGAGAGAGCTCGCAAGAATAGGCCTTTCTTGACTCGCGAAGTGAGGCCCTGCTTGCCAGCCTCTTATTCTTGCGTCTGCGGAGCACCATACTTACTGTGCTCGGGAGGCCTGAAAACCCACTCTCTGGGGCTGCCTTTCCTCCCTCCAAGGAAGTCAGCCTGCCCGGCTGACTTCTGGCTGAAACTCACTTTGGGCTGTGAAGTGCTAGTTGGGAAGTCAGTTTTCAAGGTCAATGGCCGCTGGGTGCACGTGTATGCCTAGGGCTCCAACACTGCCAGGGACATCAAGGTTTCTTCCACACAGTTCTTCTGTCACGTTAGCTCTGCAGGAGAGAGCTCGCGAGACTAGGCCTTTCTTGACTCGCGAAGTGAGGCCCTGCTTGCAGGCCTCTTATTCTTGTGTCTGCGGAGCACCATACTTACTGTGCTCGGGAGGCCTGAAAACCCACTCTCTGGGGCTGCCTTTCCTCCCTCCAAGGAAGTCAGCCTGCCCGGCCGACTTCTGGCTGAAACTCACTTCGGGCTGTGAAGTGCTAGTTGGGAAGTCAGTTTTCAAGGGCAATGGCCGCTGGGTGCACGTGTATGCCTAGGGCTCCAACACTGCCAGAGACATCAAGGTTTCTTCCACACAGTTCTTCCTTCACGTTTGGTCTGCAGGAGAGAGCTCGTGAGACTAGGCCTTTCTTCACTCGTAAGTGAGGCCCTGCTTTCAGCCCTCTTCTACTGGCATCTGCAGAGCCCCACACTTGCTGTGCGAGGAAGCCCTGAAAACCAACTCTCAGGAGCTGTCTTTCCTCCTTCCAAGGAAGACAGCCTGCACGGCCGCCTTCGGGCTGAAAGTCACATTGGGCTGGGAAGTGCTTGCTGGGAAGTCAGTTTTCAGGGGCCATGGCCGCTGGCTGCACGTGTACGCCTAGGGCTCCCACACTGCCCGGGAACTTCAAGGCTCCCTGCACACATCTCTTCCATCACGTTTGCTCTATAGCAGAGAGCTCCAGATACTAGGCCTTTCATGACTCGCGAAGTGAGTTGTTCTTGCGTCTGCAGAGCAGCATACTTGCTGTGCGCGAGAGGCCTGAAAACCCACTCACTGGGGCTGCCATTCCTCCTTCCAAGGAAGACAGCCTGCTGGCCGCCTTCCGGCTGAGAGTCACATTGGGCTGGGAAGTGCTAGCTGGGAAGTCAGTTTTCAGGTGCCATGGCCGCTGGCTGCACATTTACGGTTAGGGCTCTCGCACTGCCCGGGAACATCCAGAATCCCTCGAAATAGGTTTTCCGTTACGTTTGCTCTGCAGGAGAGTGCTCGCGAGACTAGGCCTTTCTTGACTCGGGAATGAGGCCCTGCTTACGAACCTTTGCACTGGCGTCTGCAGAGCCCAACCCTTGCTGTACGAGGGAGGCCTGAAAACCCACTCTCTGGGTCTGCCTTTCCTCCCTCCAAGGAAGACAGCCAGCCCGGCCGCCTTCGGGTTGAAAGTCACAGTGGGCTGGGAATTGCTAGCTGGGAAGTCAGTTTTCAGGGGCCATGGCCGCTGGCTGCACGTATACGGCTAGGGGTCCCACACTGCCCGGGAGCATCAAGGCTCCCTCAGAACAGCTCTTCCGTCACTTTAGCTCTGCAGGAGAGAGCTCGGGAGACTAGGCCTTTCTTGACTCGCAAAGTGAAGCCCTGCTTGCAGGCCTCTTGTACTTGCGTCTAGAGTGCCCCACACTTGCTGTAGCAAGGAGGCCTGAAAACCCACTCTCTGGGGCTGCCTTTCCTGCCGGCAAGGTAGAGTGCCTGCCCGCCCGCCTTCGGGCTGAAGTCACATTGGGCTGGGAAGTGCTAGCTGGGAAGTTAATTTTCAGGGGCCATGGCCGCTGGTTGCACATGTACGCCTAGGGCTCCCACACTGTCCGGGAACTTCAAGGCTCCCTGCACACATCTCTTCCATCACGTTTGCTCTATAGCAGAGAGCTCGCGAGACTAGGCCTTTCTTGACTCGCGATGTGAGGCTCTGCTTTCAGGCCTGTTGTTCTTACGTCTGCAGAGCACCATACTTGCTGTGCGCCAGAGGCCTGAAAACCCACTCTCTGGGGCTGCCTTTCCTCCCTCCAAGGAAGTCAGCCTTCCCGGCCGACTTTCTGGCTGAAACTCACTTCGGGCTGTGAAGTGCTAGTTGAGAAGTCAATTTCAGGGGCAATGGCCGCTGGGTGCACGTGTATGCCTAGGGCTCCAACACTGCTCGGGAACATCAAGGTTTCTTCCACACAGTTCTTCCTTCACGTTTGGTCTGCAGGAGAGAGCTCGCGAAACTAGGCCTTTTTTCACTCGGGAAGTGAGGTGCTACTTTAAGGCCTCTTGAACTTGCGATTGCAGAGCCCCACAGTTGCTGTGCGAGGAAGCCCTGAAAACCCACTCTCTGGGGCTGCCTTTCCTCCCTCCAAGGAAGACAGCCTGCCTGGCCGCCTTCGGGCTGAAAGTCACATTGGGCTGGGAAGTGCTTGCTCGGAAGTCAGTTTTCAGGGGCCATGGCCGCTGGCTGCTCATTTACAGCTAGGGCTCCCACACTGCCCGGGAGCATCATCGCTCCCTCAAAACAGCTCCTCCGTCAGGTTAGCTCTGCAGGAGAGAGCTCGCGAGACTAGGCCTTTCTTGACTAGCAAATGAAGCCTGCTTGCAGGCCTCTTGTACTTGCGTCTAGAGTGCCCCACACTTACTGTACGAAGGAGGCCTGAAAACCCACTCTCTGGGGCTGCCTTTCCTGCCTGCAAGGTAGAGTGCCTGCGCGGCCGCCTTGGGGCTAAAAGTCACATTGGGCTGGGAAGTGCTTGCTGGGAAGTCAGTTTTCAGGGGCCATGGCCGCTGGCTGCACGTTTACCGCTAGGGCTCCCACACTGCCGGGGAGCATTAAGGCTCCCTCAAAATAGCTCTTCCGTCACGTTAGCTCTGCAGGAGAGAGCTCGCGAGAATATGCCTTTCTTGACTCGCGAAGTGAGGCCCTGCTTGCAAGCCTCTTATTCTTGCGTCTGCGGAGCACCATACTTACTGTGCTCGGGAGGCCTGAAAACCCACTCTCTGGGGCTGCCTTTCCTCCCTCCAAGGAAGTCAGCATGCCCGGCTGACTTCTGGCTGAAACTCACTTCGGGCTGTGAAGTGTTAGTTGGGAAGTCAGTTTTCAAGGGCAATGGCCGCTGGGTGCACGTGTATGCCTAGGGCTCCAACACTGCCAGGGACATCAAGGTTTCTTCCACACAGTTCTTCTGTCACGTTAGCTCTGCAGGAGAGAGCTCGCGAGACTAGGCCTTTCTTGACTCGCGAAGTGAGGCCCTGCTTGCAGGCCTCTTATTCTTGTGTCTGCGGAGCACCATACTTACTGTGCTCGGGAGGCCTGAAAACCCACTCTCTGGGGCTGCCTTTCCTCCCTCCCAGGAAATCAGCCTCCCCGGCCGACTTCTGGCTGAAACTCACTTCGGGCTGTGAAGTGCTAGTTGGGAAGTCAGTTTTCAAGGGCAATGGCCGCTGGGTGCACGTGTATGCCTAGGGCTCCAACACTGCCAGAGACATCAAGGTTTCTTCCACACAGTTCTTCCTTCACGTTTGGTCTGCAGGAGAGAGCTCGTGAGACTAGGCCTTTCTTCACTCGTAAGTGAGGCCCTGCTTTCAGCCCTCTTCTACTGGCATCTGCAGAGCCCCACACTTGCTGTGCGAGGAAGCCCTGAAAACCACCTCTCAGGAGCTGTCTTTCCTCCTTCCAAGGAAGACAGCCTGCACGGCCGCCTTCGGGCTGAAAGTCACATTGGGCTGGGAAGTGCTTGCTGGGAAGTCAGTTTTCAGGGGCCATGGCTGCTGGCTGCACATGTACGCCTAGGGTTCCCACACTGCCCGGGAACTTCAAGGCTCCCTGTACACATCTCTTCCATCACGTTTGCTCTATAGCAGAGAGCTCCAGATACTAGGCCTTTCATGACTCGCGAAGTGAGGCCCTGCTTGCAGGCCTGTTGTTCTTGCGTCTACAGAGCACCATCCTTGCTGTGCGCGAGAGGCCTGAAAACCCACTCTCTGGGGCTGCCTTTCCTCCTTCCAAGGAAGACAGCCTGCTGGCCGCCTTCGGGCTGAAAGTCACATTGGGCTGGGAAGTGCTAGCTGGGAAGTCCGTTTTCAGGTGCCATGGCCGCTGGCTGCACATTTACGGTTAGGGCTCCCGCACTGCCCGGGAACATCAAGAATCCCTCGAAATAGGTTTTCCGTTACGTTTGCTCTGCAGGAGAGTGCTCGCGAGACTAGGCCTTTCTTGACTCGGGAATGAGGCCCTGCTTACGGACCTTTGCACTGGCGTCTGGAGAGCCCCACCCTTGCTGTGAGAGGGAGGCCTGAAAACCCACTCTCTGGGGCTGCCTTTCCTCCCTCCAAGGAAGACAGCCAGCCCGGCCGCCTTCGGGTTGAAAGTCACAGTGGGCTGGGAATTGCTAGCTGGGAAGTCAGTTTTCAGGGGCCATGGCCGCTGGCTGCTCATTTACAGCTAGGGCTCCCACACTGCCCGGGAGCATCAAGGCTGCCTCAAAACAGCTCCTCGGTCACGTTAGCTCTGCAGGAGAGAGCTCGCGAGACTAGGCCTTTCTTGACTCGCAAATGAAGCCCTGCCTGCAGGCCTCTTGTACTTGCGTCTAGAGTGCCCCACACTTACTGTACGAAGGAGGCCTGAAAACCAACTCTCTGGGGCTAGCTTTCCTGCCTGCAAGGTAGAGTGCCTGCCCGGCCGCCTTGGGGCTGAAAGTCACATTGGGCTGGGAAGCGCTTGCTGGGAAGTCGGTTTTCAGGGGCCATGGCCGCTGGCTGCACGATTACCGCTAGGGCTCCCACACTGCCGGGGAGCATCAAGGCTCCCTGAAAATAGCTCTTCCGTCACGTTAGCTCCGCAGGAGAGAGCTCGCGAGACTAGGCCTTTCTTGACTCGCGAAGTGAGGCCCTGCGTGCAGGCCTCTTATTCTTGTGTCTGCGGAGCACCTACTTACTGTGCTCGGGAGGCCTGAAAACCCACTCTCTGGGGCTGCCTTTCCTCCCTCCAAGGAAGTCAGCCTGCCCGGCCGACTTCTGGCTGAAACTCACTTCGGGCTGTGAAGTGCTAGTTGGGAAGTCAGTTTTCAAGGGCAATGGCCGCTGGGTGCACGTGTATGCCTAGGGCTCCAACACTGCCAGGGACATCAAGGTTTCTTCCACACAGTTCTTCTGTCACGGTAGCTCTGCAGGAGAGAGCTCGCGAGACTAGGCCTTTCTTGACTCGCGAAGGGAGGCCCTGCTTGGAGGCCTCTTATTCTTGTGTCTGCGGAGCACCATACTTACTGTGCTCGGGAGGCCTGAACACCCACTCTCTGGGGCTGCCTTTCCTCCCTCCAAGGAAGTCAGCCTGCCCGGCCGACTTCTGGCTGAAACTCACTTCGGGCTGTGAAGTGCTAGTTGGGAAGTCAATTTCAGGGGCAATGGCCGCTGGGTGCACGTGGATGCCTAGGGCTCCAACACTGCTCGGGAACATCAAGGTTTCTTCCACACAGTTCTTCCTTCACGTTTGGTCTGCAGGAGAGAGCTCGTGATACTAGGCCTTTTTTCACTCGGGAAGTGAGGTGCTACTTTAAGGCCTCTTGAACTTGCGTTTGCAGAGCCCCACACTTGCTGTGCGAGGATGCCCTGAAAACCCACTCTCTGGGGCTCCCTTTCCTCCCTCCAAGGAAGACAGCCTGCCCGGCCGCCTTCGGGCTGAAAGTCACATTGGGCTGGGAAGTGCTAGCTGGGAAGTCAATTTTCAGGGGTTATGGCCGCTGTGTGCACATGTACGCCTAGGGCTCCCACACTGCCCGGGAACTTCAAGGCTCCCTGCACACATCGCTTCCATCACGTTTGCTCTATAGCAGAGAGCGCCAGATACTAGGCCTTTCATGACTCGCGAAGTGAGTCCCTGCTTGCAGTCCTGTTTTTCTTGCGTCTGCAGAGCACCATCCTTGCTGTGCGCGAGAGGCCTGAAAACCCACTCTCTGGGGCTGCCTTTCCTCCTTCCAAGGAAGACAGCCTGCTGGCCGCCTTCGGGCTGAAAGTCACATTGGGCTGGGAAGTGCTAGCTGGGAAGTCAGTTTTCAGGTGCCATGGCCGCTGGCTGCACATTTACGGTTAGGGCTCCCGCACTGCCCGGGAACATCAAGAATCCCTCGAAATAGGTTTTCCGTTACGTTTGCTCTGCAGGAGAGTGCTCGCGAGATTAGGCCTTTCTTGACTCGGGAATGAGGCCCTGCTTACGGACCATTGCACTGGCGTCTGGAGAGCCCCACCCTTGCTGTGCGAGGGAGGCCTGAAAACCCACTCTCTGGGGCTGCCTTTCCTCCCTCCAAGGAAGACATGCAGCCCGGCCGCCTTCGGGTTGAAAGTCACAGTGGGCTGGGAATTGCTAGCTGGGAAGTCAGTTTTCACGGGCCATGGCCGCTGGCTGCTCATTTACAGCTAGGGCTCCCACACTGCCCGGGAGCATCAAGGCTGCCTCAAAACAGCTCCTCCGTCACGTAAGCTCTGCAGGAGAGAGCTCGCGAGACTAGGCCTTTCTTGACTCGCAAATGAAGCCCTGCCTGCAGGCCTCTTGTACTTGCGTCTAGAGTGCCCCACACTTACTGTACGAAGGAGGCCTGAAAACCAACTCTCTGGGGCTGGCTTTCCTGCCTGCAAGGTAGAGTGCCTGCCCGGCCGCCTTGGGGTGAAAGTCACATTGGGCTGGGAAGCGCTTGCTGGGAAGTCGGTTTTCAGGGGCCATGGCCGCTGGCTGCACGATTACCGCTAGGGCTCCCACACTGCCGGGGAGCATCAGGGCTCCCTCAAAATAGCTCTTCCGTCACGTTAGCTCTGCAGGAGAGAGCTCGCGAGAATAGGCCTTTCTTGACTCGCGAAGTGAGGCCCTGCTTGCAAGCCTCTTATTCTTGCGTCTGCGGAGCACCATACTTACTGTGCTCAGGAGGCCTGAAAACGCACTCTCTGGGGCTGCCTTTCCTCCCTCCAAGGAAGTCAGCCTGCCCGGCTGACTTCTGGCTGAAACTCACTTCGGGCTGTGAAGTGCTAGTTGGGAAGTCAGTTTTCAAGGGCAATGGCCCCTGGGTGCACGTGTATGCCTAGGGCTCCAACACTGCCAGAGACATTAAGGTTTCTTCCACATAGTTCTTCCTTCACGTTTGGTCTGCAGGAGAGATCTCGCGAGACTAGGCCTTTTTTCACTCGGGAAGTGAGGTCCTGCTTTAAAGCGTCTTGAACTTGCGTTTGCAGAGCCCCACACTTGCTGTGCGAGGAAGCCCTGAAAACCCACTCTCTGGGGCTGCCTTTCCTCCCTCCAAGGAAGTCAGCCTGCCCGGCCGATTTCTGGCTGAAACTCACTTCGGGCTGTGAAGTGCTAGTTGGGAAGTCAGTTTTCAAGGGCAATGGCCGCTGGGTGCACGTGTATGCCTAGGGCTCCAACACTGCCAGAGACATCAAGGTTTCTTCCACACAGTTCTTCCTTCACGTTTGGTCTGCAGGAGAGAGCTCGCGAGACTAGGCCTTTCTTCACTCGGGAAGTGAGGCCCCGCTTTCAGCCCTCTTCTACTGGCATCTGCAGAGCCCCATACTTGCTGTGCGAGGAAGCCCTGAAAACCAACTCTCAGGAGCTGTCTTTCCTCCTTCCAAGGAAGACAGCCTGCACGGCCGCCTTCGGGCTGAAGTCACATTGGGCTGGGAAGTGCTAGCGGGGAAGTTAATTTTCAGGGGCCATGGCCGCTGGCTGCACATGTACGCCTAGGGCTCCCACACTGTCCGGGAACTTCAAGGCTCCCTGCACACATCTCTTCCATCACGTTTGCTCTATAGCAGAGAGCTCGCGAGACTAGGCCTTTCTTGACTCGCGAAGTGAGGCTCTGCTTTCAGGCCTGTTGTTCTTACGTCTGCAGAGCACCATACTTGCTGTGCGCCAGAGGCCTGAAAACCCACTCTCTGGGGCTGCCTTTCCTCCCTCCAAGGAAGTCAGCCTTCCCGGCCGACTTTCTGGCTGAAACTCACTTCGGGATGTGAAGTGCTAGTTGAGAAGTCAATTTCAGGGGCAATGGCCGCTGGGTGCACGTGTATGCCTAGGGCTCCAACTCTGCCCGGGAACATCAAGGTTTCTTCCACACAGTTCTTCCTTCACGTTTGGTCTGCAGGAGAGAGCTCGCGTAACTAGGCCTTTTTTCACTCGGGAAGCGAGGTGCTACTTTAAGGCTTCTTGAACTTGCGTTTGCAGAGCCCCACACTTGCTGTGAGAGGAAGCCCTGAAAACCCACTCTCTGGGGCTGCCTTTCCTCCCTCCAAGAAAGACAGCCTGCCTGGCAGCCTTCGGGCTGAAAGTCACATTGGGCTGGGAAGTGCTTGCTGGGAAGTCAGTTTTCAGGGGCCATGGCCGCTGGCTGCTCATTTACAGCTAGGGCTCCCACACTGCCCGGGAGCATCAAGGCTCCCTCAAAACAGCTCCTCCGTCATGTTAGCTCTGCAGGAGAGAGCTCGCGAGACTTGGCCTTTCTTGACTCGCAAATGAAGCCCTGCTTGCAGGCCTCTTGTACTTGCGTCTAGAGTGCCCCACACTTACTGTACGAAGGAGGCCTGAAAACCCACTCTCTGGGGCTGCCTTTCCTGCCTGCAAGGTAGAGTGCCTGCCCTGCCGCCTTGGGGCTGAAAGTCACATTGGGCTGGGAAGTGCTTGCTGGGAAGTCAGTTTTCAGGGGCCATGGCCGCTGGCTGCACGTTTACCGCTAGGGCTCCCTCACTGCCGGGGAGCATCAAGGCTCCCTCAAAATAGCTCTTCCGTCACGTTAGCTCTGCAGGAGAGAGCTCGCAAGAATAGGCCTTTCTTGACTCGCGAAGTGAGGCCCTGCTTGCCAGCCTCTTATTCTTGCGTCTGCGGAGCACCATACTTACTGTGCTCGGGAGGCCTGAAAACCCACTCTCTGGGGCTGCCTTTCCTCCCTCCAAGGAAGTCAGCCTGCCCGGCTGACTTCTGGCTGAAACTCACTTTGGGCTGTGAAGTGCTAGTTGGGAAGTCAGTTTTCAAGGTCAATGGCCGCTGGGTGCACGTGTATGCCTAGGGCTCCAACACTGCCAGGGACATCAAGGTTTCTTCCACACAGTTCTTCTGTCACGTTAGCTCTGCAGGAGAGAGCTCGCGAGACTAGGCCTTTCTTGACTCGCGAAGTGAGGCCCTGCTTGCAGGCCTCTTATTCTTGTGTCTGCGGAGCACCATACTTACTGTGCTCGGGAGGCCTGAAAACCCACTCTCTGGGGCTGCCTTTCCTCCCTCCAAGGAAGTCAGCCTGCCCGGCCGACTTCTGGCTGAAACTCACTTCGGGCTGTGAAGTGCTAGTTGGGAAGTCAGTTTTCAAGGGCAATGGCCCTGGGTGCACGTGTATGCCTAGGGCTCCAACACTGCCAGAGACATCAAGGTTTCTTCCACACAGTTCTTCCTTCACGTTTGGTCTGCAGGAGAGAGCTCGCGAAACTAGGCCTTTCTTCACTCGGGAAGTGAGGCCCCGCTTTCAGCCCTCTTCTACTGGCATCTGCAGAGCCCCACACTTGCTGTGCGAGGAAGCCCTGAAAACCAACTCTCAGGAGCTGTCTTTCCTCCTTCCAAGGAAGAGAGCCTGCACGGCCGCCTTCGGGCTGAAAGTCACATTGGGCTGGGAAGTGCTTGCTGGGAAGTCAGTTTTCAGGGGCCATGGCCGCTGGCTGCACGTATACGGCTAGGGGTCCCACACTGCCCGGGAGCATCAAGGCTCCCTCAAAACAGCTCTTCCGTCACGTTAGCTCTGCAGGAGAGAGCTCGGGAGACTAGGCCTTTCTTGACTCGCAAAGTGAAGCCCTGCTTGCAGGCCTCTTGTACTTGCGTGTAGAGTGCCCCACACTTGCTGTACCAAGGAGGCCTGAAAACCCACTCTCTGGGGCTGCCTTTCCTGCCGGCAAGGTAGAGTGCCTGCCCGCCCGCCTTCGGGCTGAAGTCACATTGGGCTGGGAAGTGCTAGCTGGGAAGTTAATTTTCAGGGGCCATGGCCCCTGGTTGCACATGTACGCCTAGGGCTCCCACACTGTCCGGGAACTTCAAGGCTCCCTGCACACATCTCTTCCATCACGTTTGCTCTATAGCAGAGAGCTCGCGAGACTAGGCCTTTCTTGACTCGCGAAGTGAGGCTCTGCTTTCAGGCCTGTTGTTCTTACGTCTGCAGAGCACCATACTTGCTGTGCGCCAGAGGCCTGAAAACCGACTCTCTGGGGCTGCCTTTCCTCCCTCCAAGGAAGTCAGCCTTCCCGGCCGACTTCTGGCTGAAACTCACTTCGGGCTGTGAAGTGCTAGTTGAGAAGTCAATTTCAGGGGCAATGGCCGCTGGGTGCACGTGTATGCCTAGGGCTCCAACACTGCTCGGGAACATCAAGGTTTCTTCCACACAGTTCTTCCTTCACGTTTGGTCTGCAGGAGAGAGCTCGCGAGAGTAGGCCTTTTTTCACTCGGGAAGTGAGGTGCTACTTGAAGGCCTCTTGAACTTGCGTTTGCAGAGCCCCACAGTTGCTGTGCGAGGAAGCCCTGAAAACCCACTCTCTGGGGCTGCCTTTCCTCCCTCCAAGGAAGACAGCCAGCCCGGCCGCCTTCTGGCTGAAAGTCACATTGGGCTGGGAAGTGCTTGCTGGGAAGTCAGTTTTCAGGGGCCATGGCCGCTGGCTGCTCATTTACAGCTAGGGCTCCGACACTGCCCGGGATCATCAAGGCTCCCTCAAAACAGCTCCTCCGTCACGTTAGCTCTGCAGGAGAGAGCTCGCGAGACTAGGCCTGTCTTGACTCGCGAAGTAAGGCCGTGCTTGCAGGCCTCTTATTCTTCCGTCTGCAGAGCACCATACTTACTGTGCTCGGGAGGCCTGAAAACCCACTCTCTGGGGCTGCCTTTCCTCCCTCCAAGGAAGTCAGCCTGCCCGGCTGACTTCTGGCTGAAACTCACTTTGGGCTGTGAAGTGCTAGTTGGGAAGTCAGTTTTCAAGGTCAATGGCCGCTGGGTGCACGTGTATGCCTAGGGCTCCAACACTGCCAGGGACATCAAGGTTTCTTCCACACAGTTCTTCTGTCACGTTAGCTCTGCAGGAGAGAGCTCGCGAGACTAGGCCTTTCTTGACTCGCGAAGTGAGGCCCTGCTTGCAGGCCTCTTATTCTTGTGTCTGCGGAGCACCATACTTACTGTGCTCGGGAGGCCTGAAAACCCACTCTCTGGGGCTGCCTTTCCTCCCTCAAGGAAGTCAGCCTGCCCGGCCGACTTCTGGCTGAAACTCACTTCGGGCTGTGAAGTGCTAGTTGGGAAGTCAGTTTTCAAGGGCAATGGCCGCTGGGTGCACGTGTATGCCTAGGGCTCCAACACTGCCAGAGACATCAAGGTTTCTTCCACACAGTTCTTCCTTCACGTTTGGTCTGCAGGAGAGAGCTCGCGAAACTAGGCCTTTCTTCACTCGGGAAGTGAGGCCCCGCGTTCAGCCCTCTTCTACTGGCATCTGCAGAGCCCCACACTTGCTGTGCGAGGAAGCCCTGAAAACCTACTCTCAGGAGCTGTCTTTCCTCCTTCCAAGGAAGAGAGCCTGCACGGCCGCCTTCGGGCTGAAAGTCACATTGGGCTGGGAAGTGCTTGCTGGGAAGTCAGTTTTCAGGGGCCATGGCCGCTGGCTGCATGTATACGGCTAGGGGTCCCACACTGCCCGGGAGCATCAAGGCTCCCTCAAAACAGCACTTCCGTCACGTTAGCTCTGCAGGAGAGAGTTCGGGAGACTAGGCCTTTCTTGACTCGCAAAATGAAGCCCTGCTTGCAGGCCTCTTGTACTTGCGTCTAGAGTGCCCCACACTTGCTGTACCAAGGAGGCCTGAAAACCCACTCTCTGGGGCTGCCTTTCCTGCCGGCAAGGTAGAGTGCCTGCCCGCCCGCCTTCGGGCTGAAGTCACATTGGGCTGGGAAGTGCTAGCTTGGAAGTTAATTTTCAGGGGCCATGGCCGCTGGTTGCACATGTACGCCTAGGGCTCCCACACTGTCCGGGAACTTCAAGGCTCCCTGCACACATCTCTTCCATCACGTTTGCTCTATAGCAGAGAGCTCGCGAGACTAGGGCTTTCTTGACTCGCGAAGTGAGGCTCTGCTTTCAGGCCTGTTGTTCTTACGTCTGCAGAGCACCATACTTGCTGTGCGCAAGAGGCCTGAAAACCCACTCTCTGGGGCTGCCTTTCCTCCCTTCAAGGAAGTCAGCCTTCCCGGCCGACTTCTGGCTGAAACTCACTTCGGGCTGTGAAGTGCTAGTTGGGAAGTCAATTTCAGGGGCAATGGCCGCTGGGTGCACGTGGATGCCTAGGGCTCCAACACTGCTCGGGAACATCAAGGTTTCTTCCACACAGTTCTTCCTTCACGTTTGGTCTGCAGGAGAGAGCTCGCGATACTAGGCCTTTTTTCACTCGGGAAGTGAGGTGCTACTTTAAGGCCTCTTGAACTTGCGTTTGCAGAGCCCCACACTTGCTGTGCGAGGATGCCCTGAAAACCCACTCTCTGGGGCTCCCTTTCCTCCCTCCAAGGAAGACAGCCTGCCCGGCCGCCTTCGGGCTGAAAGTCACATTGGGCTGGGAAGTGCTAGCTGGGAAGTCAATTTTCAGGGGTTATGGCCGCTGTGTGCACATGTACGCCTAGGGCTCCCACACTGCCCGGGAACTTCAAGGCTCCCTGCACACATCGCTTCCATCACGTTTGCTCTATAGCAGAGAGCGCCAGATACTAGGCCTTTCATGACTCGCGAAGTGAGGCCCTGCTTGCAGTCCTGTTTTTCTTGCGTCTGCAGAGCACCATCCTTGCTGTGCGCGAGAGGCCTGAAAACCCACTCTCTGGGGCTGCCTTTCCTCCTTCCAAGGAAGACAGCCTGCTGGCCGCCTTCGGGCTGAAAGTCACATTGGGCTGGGAAGTGCTAGCTGGGAAGTCAGTTTTCAGGTGCCATGGCCGCTGGCTGCACATTTACGGTTAGGGCTCCCGCACTGCCCGGGAACATCAAGAATCCCTCGAAATAGGTTTTCCGTTACGTTTGCTCTGCAGGAGAGTGCTCGCGAGATTAGGCCTTTCTTGACTCGGGAATGAGGCCCTGCTTACGGACCATTGCACTGGCGTCTGGAGAGCCCCACCCTTGCTGTGCGAGGGAGGCCTGAAAACCCACTCTCTGGGGCTGCCTTTCCTCCCTCCAAGGAAGACATGCAGCCCGGCCGCCTTCGGGTTGAAAGTCACAGTGGGCTGGGAATTGCTAGCTGGGAAGTCAGTTTTCACGGGCCATGGCCGCTGGCTGCTCATTTACAGCTAGGGCTCCCACACTGCCCGGGAGCATCAAGGCTGCCTCAAAACAGCTCCTCCGTCACGTAAGCTCTGCAGGAGAGAGCTCGCGAGACTAGGCCTTTCTTGACTCGCAAATGAAGCCCTGCCTGCAGGCCTCTTGTACTTGCGTCTAGAGTGCCCCACACTTACTGTACGAAGGAGGCCTGAAAACCAACTCTCTGGGGCTGGCTTTCCTGCCTGCAAGGTAGAGTGCCTGCCCGGCCGCCTTGGGGTGAAAGTCACATTGGGCTGGGAAGCGCTTGCTGGGAAGTCGGTTTTCAGGGGCCATGGCCGCTGGCTGCACGATTACCGCTAGGGCTCCCACACTGCCGGGGAGCATCAGGGCTCCCTCAAAATAGCTCTTCCGTCACGTTAGCTCTGCAGGAGAGAGCTCGCGAGAATAGGCCTTTCTTGACTCGCGAAGTGAGGCCCTGCTTGCAAGCCTCTTATTCTTGCGTCTGCGGATCACCATACTTACTGTGCTCAGGAGGCCTGAAAACGCACTCTCTGGGGCTGCCTTTCCTCCCTCCAAGGAAGTCAGCCTGCCCGGCTGACTTCTGGCTGAAACTCACTTTGGGCTGTGAAGTGCTAGTTGGGAAGTCAGTTTTCCAGGGCAATGGCCCCTGGGTGCACGTGTATGCCTAGGGCTCCAACACTGCCAGAGACATTAAGGTTTCTTCCACATAGTTCTTCCTTCACGTTTGGTCTGCAGGAGAGATCTCGCGAGACTAGGCCTTTTTTCACTCGGGAAGTGAGGTCCTGCTTTAAAGCGTCTTGAACTTGCGTTTGCAGAGCCCCACACTTGCTGTGCGAGGAAGCCCTGAAAACCCACTCTCTGGGGCTGCCTTTCCTCCCTCCAAGGAAGTCAGCCTGCCCGGCCGATTTCTGGCTGAAACTCACTTCGGGCTGTGAAGTGCTAGTTGGGAAGTCAGTTTTCAAGGGCAATGGCCGCTGGGTGCACGTGTATGCCTAGGGCTCCAACACTGCCAGAGACATCAAGGTTTCTTCCACACAGTTCTTCCTTCACGTTTGGTCTGCAGGAGAGAGCTCGCGAGACTAGGCCTTTCTTCACTCGGGAAGTGAGGCCCCGCTTTCAGCCCTCTTCTACTGGCATCTGCAGAGCCCCATACTTGCTGTGCGAGGAAGCCCTGAAAACCAACTCTCAGGAGCTGTCTTTCCTCCTTCCAAGGAAGACAGCCTGCACGGCCGCCTTCGGGCTGAAGTCACATTGGGCTGGGAAGTGCTAGCGGGGAAGTTAATTTTCAGGGGCCATGGCCGCTGGCTGCACATGTACGCCTAGGGCTCCCACACTGTCCGGGAACTTCAAGGCTCCCTGCACACATCTCTTCCATCACGTTTGCTCTATAGCAGAGAGCTCGCGAGACTAGGCCTTTCTTGACTCGCGAAGTGAGGCTCTGCTTTCAGGCCTGTTGTTCTTACGTCTGCAGAGCACCATACTTGCTGTGCGCCAGAGGCCTGAAAACCCACTCTCTGGGGCTGCCTTTCCTCCCTCCAAGGAAGTCAGCCTTCCCGGCCGACTTTCTGGCTGAAACTCACTTCGGGATGTGAAGTGATAGTTGAGAAGTCAATTTCAGGGGCAATGGCCGCTGGGTGCACGTGTATGCCTAGGGCTCCAACTCTGCCCGGGAACATCAAGGTTTCTTCCACACAGTTCTTCCTTCACGTTTGGTCTGCAGGAGAGAGCTCGCGTAACTAGGCCTTTTTTCACTCGGGAAGCGAGGTGCTACTTTAAGGCCTCTTGAACTTGCGTTTGCAGAGCCCCACACTTGCTGTGAGAGGAAGCCCTGAAAACCCACTCTCTGGGGCTGCCTTTCCTCCCTCCAAGAAAGACAGCCTGCCTGGCAGCCTTCGGGCTGAAAGTCACATTGGGCTTGGAAGTGCTTGCTGGGAAGTCAGTTTTCAGGGGCCATGGCCGCTGGCTGCTCATTTACAGCTAGGGCTCCCACACTGCCCGGGAGCATCAAGGCTCCCTCAAAACAGCTCCTCCGTCATGTTAGCTCTGCAGGAGAGAGCTCGCGAGACTTGGCCTTTCTTGACTCGCAAATGAAGCCCTGCTTGCAGGCCTCTTGTACTTGCGTCTAGAGTGCCCCACACTTACTGTACGAAGGAGGCCTGAAAACCCACTCTCTGGGGCTGCCTTTCCTGCCTGCAAGGTAGAGTGCCTGCCCTGCCGCCTTGGGGCTGAAAGTCACATTGGGCTGGGAAGTGCTTGCTGGGAAGTCAGTTTTCAGGGGCCATGGCCGCTGGCTGCACGTTTACCGCTAGGGCTCCCTCACTGCCGGGGAGCATCAAGGCTCCCTCAAAATAGCTCTTCCGTCACGTTAGCTCTGCAGGAGAGAGCTCGCAAGAATAGGCCTTTCTTGACTCGCGAAGTGAGGCCCTGCTTGCCAGCCTCTTATTCTTGCGTCTGCGGAGCACCATACTTACTGTGCTCGGGAGGCCTGAAAACCCACTCTCTGGGGCTGCCTTTCCTCCCTCCAAGGAAGTCAGCCTGCCCGGCTGACTTCTGGCTGAAACTCACTTTGGGCTGTGAAGTGCTAGTTGGGAAGTCAGTTTTCAAGGTCAATGGCCGCTGGGTGCACGTGTATGCCTAGGGCTCCAACACTGCCAGGGACATCAAGGTTTCCTCCACACAGTTCTTCTGTCACGTTAGCTCTGCAGGAGAGAGCTCGCGAGACTAGGCCTTTCTTGACTCGCGAAGTGAGGCCCTGCTTGCAGGCCTCTTATTCTTGTGTCTGCGGAGCACCATACTTACTGTGCTCGGGAGGCCTGAAAACCCACTCTCTGGGGCTGCCTTTCCTCCCTCCAAGGAAGTCAGCCTGCCCGGCCGACTTCTGGCTGAAACTCACTTCGGGCTGTGAAGTGCTAGTTGGGAAGTCAGTTTTCAAGGGCAATGGCCCTGGGTGCACGTGTATGCCTAGGGCTCCAACACTGCCAGAGACATCAAGGTTTCTTCCACACAGTTCTTCCTTCACGTTTGGTCTGCAGGAGAGAGCTCGCGAAACTAGGCCTTTCTTCACTCGGGAAGTGAGGCCCCGCTTTCAGCCCTCTTCTACTGGCATCTGCAGAGCCCCACACTTGCTGTGCGAGGAAGCCCTGAAAACCAACTCTCAGGAGCTGTCTTTCCTCCTTCCAAGGAAGAGAGCCTGCACGGCCGCCTTCGGGCTGAAAGTCACATTGGGCTGGGAAGTGCTTGCTGGGAAGTCAGTTTTCAGGGGCCATGGCCGCTGGCTGCACGTATACGGCTAGGGGTCCCACACTGCCCAGGAGCATCAAGGCTCCCTCAAAACAGCTCTTCCGTCACGTTAGCTCTGCAGGAGAGAGCTCGGGAGACTAGGCCTTTCTTGACTCGCAAAGTGAAGCCCTGCTTGCAGGCCTCTTGTACTTGCGTGTAGAGTGCCCCACACTTGCTGTACCAAGGAGGCCTGAAAACCCACTCTCTGGGGCTGCCTTTCCTGCCGGCAAGGTAGAGTGCCTGCCCGCCCGCCTTCGGGCTGAAGTCACATTGGCCTGGGAAGTGCTAGCTGGGAAGTTAATTTTCAGGGGCCATGGCCCCTGGTTGCACATGTACGCCTAGGGCTCCCACACTGTCCGGGAACTTCAAGGCTCCCTGCACACATCTCTTCCATCACGTTTGCTCTATAGCAGAGAGCTCGCGAGACTAGGCCTTTCTTGACTCGCGAAGTGAGGCTCTGCTTTCAGGCCTGTTGTTCTTACGTCTGCAGAGCACCATACTTGCTGTGCGCCAGAGGCCTGAAAACCGACTCTCTGGGGCTGCCTTTCCTCCCTCCAAGGAAGTCAGCCTTCCCGGCCGACTTCTGGCTGAAACTCACTTCGGGCTGTGAAGTGCTAGTTGAGAAGTCAATTTCAGGGGCAATGGCCGCTGGGTGCACGTGTATGCCTAGGGCTCCAACACTGCTCGGGAACATCAAGGTTTCTTCCACACAGTTCTTCCTTCACGTTTGGTCTGCAGGAGAGAGCTCGCGAGAGTAGGCCTTTTTTCACTCGGGAAGTGAGGTGCTACTTGAAGGCCTCTTGAACTTGCGTTTGCAGAGCCCCACACTTGCTGTGCGAGGAAGCCCTGAAAACCCACTCTCTGGGGCTGCCTTTCCTCCCTCCAAGGAAGACAGCCAGCCCGGCCGCCTTCTGGCTGAAAGTCACATTGGGCTGGGAAGTGCTTGCTGGGAAGTCAGTTTTCAGGGGCCATGGCCGCTGGCTGCTCATTTACAGCTAGGGCTCCGACACTGCCCGGGATCATCAAGGCTCCCTCAAAACAGCTCCTCCGTCACGTTAGCTCTGCAGGAGAGAGCTCGCGAGACTAGGCCTGTCTTGACTCGCGAAGTAAGGCCGTGCTTGCAGGCCTCTTATTCTTCCGTCTGCAGAGCACCATACTTACTGTGCTCGGGAGGCCTGAAAACCCACTCTCTGGGGCTGCCTTTCCTCCCTCCAAGGAAGTCAGCCTGCCCGGCTGACTTCTGGCTGAAACTCACTTTGGGCTGTGAAGTGCTAGTTGGGAAGTCAGTTTTCAAGGTCAATGGCCGCTGGGTGCACGTGTATGCCTAGGGCTCCAACACTGCCAGGGACATCAAGGTTTCTTCCACACAGTTCTTCTGTCACGTTAGCTCTGCAGGAGAGAGCTCGCGAGACTAGGCCTTTCTTGACTCGCGAAGTGAGGCCCTGCTTGCAGGCCTCTTATTCTTGTGTCTGCGGAGCACCATACTTACTGTGCTCGGGAGGCCTGAAAACCCACTCTCTGGGGCTGCCTTTCCTCCCTCCAAGGAAGTCAGCCTGCCCGGCCGACTTCTGGCTGAAACTCACTTCGGGCTGTGAAGTGCTAGTTGGGAAGTCAGTTTTCAAGGGCAATGGCCGCTGGGTGCACGTGTATGCCTAGGGCTCCAACACTGCCAGAGACATCAAGGTTTCTTCCACACAGTTCTTCCTTCACGTTTGGTCTGCAGGAGAGAGCTCGCGAAACTAGGCCTTTCTTCACTCGGGAAGTGAGGCCCCGCTTTCAGCCCTCTTCTACTGGCATCTGCAGAGCCCCACACTTGCTGTGCGAGGAAGCCCTGAAAACCTACTCTCAGGAGCTGTCTTTCCTCCTTCCAAGGAAGAGAGCCTGCACGGCCGCCTTCGGGCTGAAAGTCACATTGGGCTGGGAAGTGCTTGCTGGGAAGTCAGTTTTCAGGGGCCATGGCCGCTGGCTGCATGTATACGGCTAGGGGTCCCACACTGCCCGGGAGCATCAAGGCTCCCTCAAAACAGCACTTCCGTCACGTTAGCTCTGCAGGAGAGAGTTCGGGAGACTAGGCCTTTCTTGACTCGCAAAATGAAGCCCTGCTTGCAGGCCTCTTGTACTTGCGTCTAGAGTGCCCCACACTTGCTGTACCAAGGAGGCCTGAAAACCCACTCTCTGGGGCTGCCTTTCCTGCCGGCAAGGTAGAGTGCCTGCCCGCCCGCCTTCGGGCTGAAGTCACATTGGGCTGGGAAGTGCTAGCTTGGAAGTTAATTTTCAGGGGCCATGGCCGCTGGTTGCACATGTACGCCTAGGGCTCCCACACTGCCCGGGAACTTCAAGGCTCCCTGCACACATCTCTTCCATCACGTTTGCTCTATAGCAGAGAGCTCGCGAGACTAGGCCTTTCTTGACTCGCGAAGTGAGGCTCTGCTTTCAGGCCTGTTGTTCTTACGTCTGCAGAGCACCATACTTGCTGTGCGCGAGAGGCCTGAAAACCCACTCTCTGGGGCTGCCTTTCCTCCCTTCAAGGAAGTCAGCCTTCCCGGCCGACTTCTGGCTGAAACTCACTTCGGGCTGTGAAGTGCTAGTTGGGAAGTCAATTTCAGGGGCAATGGCCGCTGGGTGCACGTGTATGCCTAGGGCTCCAACACTGCCCGGGAACATCAAGGTTTCTTCCACACAGTTCTTCCTTCACGTTTGGTCTGCAGGAGAGAGCTCGCGAGAGTAGGCCTTTTTTCACTCGGGAAGTGAGGTGCTACTTTAAGGCCTCTTGAACTTGCGTTTGCAGAGCCCCACACTTGCTGTGCGAGGATGCCCTGAAAACCCACTCTCTGGGGCTGCCTTTCCTCCCTCCAAGGAAGACAGCCTGCCCGGCCGCCTTCGGGCTGAAAGTCACATTGGGCTGGGAAGTGCTAGCTGGGAAGTCAATTTTCAGGGGTTATGGCCGCTGTGTGCACATGTACGCCTAGGGCTCCCACACTGCCCGGGAACTTCAAGGCTCCCTGCACACATCGCTTCCATCACGTTTGCTCTATAGCAGAGAGCGCCAGATACTAGGCCTTTCATGACTCGCGAAGTGAGGCCCTGCTTGCAGGCCTGTTGTTCTTGCGTCTGCAGAGCACCATCCTTGCTGTGCGCGAGAGGCCTGAAAACCCACTCTCTGGGGCTGCCTTTCCTCCTTCCAAGGAAGACAGCCTGCTGGCCGCCTTCGGGCTGAAAGTCACATTGGGCTGGGAAGTGCTAGCTGGGAAGTCAATTTTCAGGTGCCATGGCCGCTGGCTGCACATTTACGGTTAGGGCTCCCGCACTGCCCGGGAACATCAAGAATCCCTCGAAATAGGTTTTCCGTTACGTTTGCTCTGCAGGAGAGTGCTCGCGAGATTAGGCCTTTCTTGACTCGGGAATGAGGCCCTGCTTACGGACCATTGCACTGGCGTCTGGAGAGCCCCACCCTTGCTGTGCGAGGGAGGCCTGAAAACCCACTCTCTGGGGCTGCCTTTCCTCCCTCCAAGGAAGACATGCAGCCCGGCCGCCTTCGGGTTGAAAGTCACAGTGGGCTGGGAATTGCTAGCTGGGAAGTCAGTTTTCACGGGCCATGGCCGCTGGCTGCTCATTTACAGCTAGGGCTCCCACACTGCCCGGGAGCATCAAGGCTGCCTCAAAACAGCTCCTCCGTCACGTTAGCTCTGCAGGAGAGAGCTCGCGAGACTAGGCCTTTCTTGACTCGCAAATGAAGCCCTGCCTGCAGGCCTCTTGTACTTGCGTCTAGAGTGCCCCACAGTTACTGTACGAAGGAGGCCTGAAAACCAACTCTCTGGGGCTGGCTTTCCTGCCTGCAAGGTAGAGTGCCTGCCCGGCCGCCTTGGGGTGAAAGTCACATTGGGCTGGGAAGCGCTTGCTGGGAAGTCGGTTTTCAGGGGCCATGGCCGCTGGCTGCACGATTACCGCTAGGGCTCCCACACTGCCGGGGAGCATCAAGGCTCCCTCAAAATAGCTCTTCCGTCACGTTAGCTCTGCAGGAGAGAGCTCGCGAGAATAGGCCTTTCTTGACTCGCGAAGTGAGGCCCTGCTTGCAAGCCTCTTATTCTTGCGTCTGCGGAGCACCATACTTACTGTGCTCAGGAGGCCTGAAAACGCAATCTCTGGGGCTGCCTTTCCTCCCTCCAAGGAAGTCAGCCTGCCCGGCTGACTTCTGGCTGAAACTCACTTCGGGCTGTGAAGTGCTAGTTGGGAAGTCAGTTTTCAAGGGCAATGGCCGCTGGGTGCACGTGTATGCCTAGGGCTCCAACATTGCTCGGGAACATCAAGGTTTCTTCCACACAGTTCTTCCTTCACGGTTGGTCTGCAGGAGAGAGCTCGCGAGACTAGGCCTTTCTTGACTCGGGAAGTGAGGCCCTGCTTGCAGCCCTCTTCTACTGGCATCTGCAGAGCCACACCTTTGCTGTGCGAGGGATGCCTAAAAACCCACTCTCTGTGGCTGCCTTTCCTCCCACCAAGGAAGACAGCCTGCCGGGCCGCCTTCGGGCTGAAAGTCACATCGGGCTGCGAAGTGCTAGCTGGGAAGTCAATTTTCAGGGGTTATGGCCGCTGTGTGCACATGTACGCCTAGGGCTCCCACACTGCCCGGGAACTTCAAGGCTCCCTGCACACATCGCTTCCATCACGTTTGCTCTATAGCAGAGAGCGCCAGATACTAGGCCTTTCATGACTTGCGAAGTGAGGCCCTGCTTGCAGGCCTGTTGTTCTTGCGTCTGCAGAGCACCATCCTTACTGTGCGCGAGAGGCCTAAAAACCAACTCTCTGGGGCTGCCTTTCATCCTTCCAATGAAGACAGCCTGCACGGCCGCCTTCGGGCTGAAAGTCACATTGGGCTAGGAAGTGCTAGCTGGGAAGTCAGTTCTCAGGGGCCATGGACGCTGGCTGCACGTATACGGCTAGGGGTCCCACACTGCCAGGGAGCATCAAGGCTCCCTCAAAACAGCTCTTCCGTCACGTTAGCTCTGCAGGAGAGAGCTCGCGAGAATAGGCCTTTCTTGACTCGCGAAGTGAGGCCCTGCTTGCAAGCCTCTTATTCTTGCGTCTGCGAAGCACCATACTTACTGTGCTCGGGAGGCCTGAAAACCCACTCTCTGGGGCTGCCTTTCCTCCTTCCAAGGAAGACATCCTGCTGGCCGCCTTCGGGCTGAAAGTCACATTGGGCTGGGAAGTGCTAGCTGGGAAGTCAGTTTTCAGGTGCCATGGCCGCTGGCTGCACATTTACGGTTAGGGCTCCCGCACTGCCCGGGAACATCAAGAATCCCTCGAAATAGGTTTTCCGTTACGTTTGCTCTGCAGGAGAGTGCTCGCGAGACTAGGCCTTTCTTGACTCGGGAATGAGGCCCTGCTTACGGACCTTTGCACTGGCGTCTGCAGAGCCCCACCCTTGCTGTGCGAGGGAGGCCTGAAAACCCACTCTCTGGGGCTGCCTTTCCTCCCTCCAAGGAAGACAGCCAGCCCGGCCGCCTTCGGGTTGAAAGTCACAGTGGGCTGGGAATTGCTAGCTGGGAAGTCAGTTTTCAGGGGCCATGGTCGCTGGCTGCACGTATACGGCTAGGGGTCCCACACTGCCCGAGAGCATCAAGGCTCCCTCAAAACAGCTCTTCCGTCAGGTTAGCTCTGCAGGAGAGAGCTCACGAGACTAGGCCTTTCTTGACTCGCAAATGAAGTCCTTCTTGCAGGCCTCTTGTATTTGCGTCTAGAGTGCCCCACACCTACTGTACGAAGGAGGCCTGAAAACCCACTCTCTGGGGCTGCCTTTCCTGCCTGCAAGGTAGAGTGCCTGCCCGGCCGCCTTGGGGCTGAAAGTCACAGTGGGCTGGGAAGTGCTTGCTGGGAAGTCAGTTTTCAGGGGCCATGGCCGCTGGCTGCACATGTACGCCTAGGGCTCCCACACTGCCCGGGAACTTCAAGGCTCCCTGCACACATCTCTTCCATCACGTTTGCTCTATAGCAGAGAGCTCGCGAGACTAGGCCTTTCTTGACTCGCGAAGTGAGGCTCTGCTTTCAGGCCTGTTGTTCTTACGTCTGCAGAGCACCATACTTGCTGTGCGCGAGAGGCCTGAAAACCCACTCTCTGGGGCTGCCTTTCCTCCCTCCAAGGAAGTCAGCCTTCCCGGCCGCCTTCGGGCTGAAAGTCACATTGGGCTGGGAAGTGCTTGCTGGGAAGTCAGTTTTCAGGGGCCATGGCCGCTGGCTGCACGTTTACCGCTAGGGCTCCCACACTGCCGGGGAGCATCAAGGCTCCCTCAAAATAGCTCTTCCGTCACGTTAGCTCTGCAGGAGAGAGCTCTCGAGAATAGGCCTTTCTTGACTCGCGAAGTGAGGCCCTGCTTGCAAGCCTCTTATTCTTGCGTCTGCGGAGCACCATACTTACTGTGCTCGGGAGGCCTGAAAACGCACTCTCTGGGCCTGCCTTTCCTCCCTCCAAGGAATTCAGCCTGCCCGGCTGACTTCTGGCTGAAACTCACTTCGGGCTGTGAAGTGCTAGTTGGGAAGTCAGTTTTCAAGGGCAATGGCCCCTGGGTGCACGTGTATGCCTAGGGCTCCAACACTGCCAGAGACATTAAGGTTTCTTCCACACAGTTCTTCCTTCACGTTTGGTTTGCAGGAGAGACCTCGCGAGACTAGGCCTTTGTTCACTCGGGAAGTGAGGCCCTGCTTTAAGGCCTCTTAAACTTGCGTTTGCAGAGCCCCACACTTGCTGTGCGAGGAAGCCCTGAAAACCCACTCTCTGGGGCTGCCTTTCCTCCCTCCAAGGAAGACAGCCTGCCCGGCCGACTTCTGGCTGAAACTCACCTCGGGCTGTGAAGTGCTAGTTGGGAAGTCAGTTTTCAAGGGCAATGGCCGCTGGGTGCACATGTATGCCTAGGGCTCCAACACTGCCAGGGACATCAAGGTTTCTTCCACAGAGTTCTTCCTTCACGTTTGGTCTGCAGGAGAGAGCTCGCGAGACTAGGCCTTTCTTGACTCGGGAAGTGAGGCCCTGCTTGCAGCCCTCTTCTACTGGCATCTGCAGAGCCCCACCTTTGCTGTGCGAGGGAGGCCTAAAAACCCACTCTCTGTGGCTGCCTTTCCTCCCACCAAGGAAGACAGCCTGCCGGGCCGCCTTCGGGCTGAAAGTCACATCGGGCTGCGAAGTGCTAGCTGGGAAGTCAATTTTCAGGGGTTATGGCCGCTGTGTGCACATGTACTCCTAGGGCACCCACACTGCCCGGGAACTTCAAGGCTCCCTGCACACATCGCTTCCGTCACGTTTGCTCTTTAGCAGAGAGCGCCAGATACTAGGCCTTTCATGACTCGCGAAGTGAGGCCCTGCTTGCAGGCCTGTTGTTCTTGCGTCTGCAGAGCACCATCCTTGCTGTGCGCGAGAGGCCTAAAAACCTACTCTCTGGGGCTGCCCTTCCTCCTTCCAAGGAAGACAGCCTGCACGGCCGCCTTCGGGCTGAAAGTCACATTGGGCTGGGAAGTGCTAGCTGGGAAGTCAGTTTTCAGCGGCCATGGCCGCTGGCTGCACGTATACGGCTAGGGGTCCCACACTGCCAGGGAGCATCAAGGCTCCCTCAAAACAGCTCTTCCGTCACGTTAGCTCTGCAGGAGAGAGCTCGCGAGACTAGGCCTTTCTTGACTCGCAAATGAAGCCCTGCTTGCAGGCCTCTTGTACTTGCGTCTAGAGTGCCCCACACTTACTGTACCAAGGAGGCCTGAAAACCCACTCTCTGGGGCTGGCTTTCCTGCCTGCAAAGTAGAGTGCCTGTCCGGCCGCCTTGGGGCTGAAAGTCACATTGGGCTGGGAAGTGCTTGCTGGGAAGTCAGTTTTCAGGGGCCATGGCCGCTGGCTGCACGTTTACCGCTAGGGCTCCCACACTGCCGGGGAGCATCAAGGCTCCCTCAAAATAGCTCTTCCGTCACGTTAGCTCTGCAGGAGAGAACTCGCGAGAATAGGCCTTTCTTGACTCGCGAAGTGAGGCCCTGCTTGCAAGCCTCTTATTCTTGCCTCTGCGGAACACCATACTTACTGTGCTCGGGAGGCCTGAAAACCCACTCTCTGGGGCTGCCTTTCCTCCCTCCAAGGAAGTCAGCCTGCCCGGCTGACTTCTGGCTGAAACTCACTTCGGGCTGTGAAGTGCTAGTTGGGAAGTCAGATTTCAAGGTCAATGGCCGCTGGGTGCACGTGTATGCCTAGGGCTCCAACACTGCCAGGGAAATCAAGGTTTCTTCCACAGAGTTCTTCCTTCACGTTTGGTCTGCAAGAGAGAGCTCGCGAGACTAGGCCTTTCTTCACTCGGGAAGTGAGGCCCCGTTTTCAGCCCTCTTCTACTGGCATCTGCAGAGACCCACACTTGCTGTGCGAGGAAGCCCTGAAAACCAAATCTCAGGAGCTGTCTTTCCTCCTTCCAAGGAAGACAGCCTGCCGGGCCGCTTTCGGGCTGAAAGTCACATCGGGCTGCGAAGTGCTAGCTGGGAAGTCAATTTTCAGGGGTTATGGCCGCTGTGTGGACATGTACGCCTAGGGCTCCCACACTGCCCGGGAACTTCAAGGCTCCCTGCACACATCGCTTCCATCACGTTTGCTCTATAGCAGAGAGCGCCAGATACTAGGCCTTTCATGACTCGCGAAGTGAGGCCCTGCTTGCAGGCCTGTTGTTCTTGCGTCTGCAGAGCACCATCCTTGCTGTGCGCGAGAGGCCTAAAAACCCACTCTCTGGGGCTGCCTTTGCTCCCTCCCAGGAAGTCAGCCTGCCCGGCCGACTTCTGGCTGAAACTCATTTCGGGCTGTGAAGTGCTAGTTGGGAAGTCAATTTCATGGGCAATGGCCGCTGGGTGCACGTGTATGCCTAGGGCTCCAACACTGCCAGGGAGATCAAGGTTTCTTCCACACAGTTCTTCCTTCACGTTTGGTCTGCAGGAGAGAGCTCGCGAGACTAGGCCTTTCTTCACTCGGGAAGTGAGGCCCTGCTTTCAGCCCTCTTCTACTGGCATCTGCAGAGCCCCACACTTGCTGTGCGACGGAGGCCTGAAAACCCACTCTCTGGGGCTGCCTTTCCTCCCTCCAAGGAAGACAGCCTGCCCGGCCGCCTTCGGGTTGAAAGTCACAGTGGGCTGGGAATTGCTAGCTGGGAAGTCAGTTTTCAGGGGCCATGGCCGCTGGCTGCTCATTTACAGCTAGGGCTCCCACACTGCCAGGGAGCATCAAGGCTCCCTCAAAACAGCTCCTCCGTCACGTTAGCTCTGCAGGAGAGAGCTGGCGAGACTAGGCCTTTCTTGACTCGCAAATGAAGCCCTGCTTGCAGGCCTCTTGTACTTGCGTATAGAGTGCCCCACACTTACTGTACGAAGGAGGCCTGAAAACCCACTCTCTGGGGCTGCCTTTCCTGCCTGCAAGGTAGAGTGCCTGCCCGGCCTCCTTGGGGCTGAAAGTCACATTGGGCTGGGAAGTGCTTGCTGGGAAGTCAGTTTTCAGAGGCCATGGCCGCTGGCTGCACGTTTACCGCTAGGGCTCCCACACTGCCGGGGAGCATCAAGGCTCCCTCAAAATAGCTCTTCCGTCACGTTAGCTCTGCAGGAGAGAGCTCGCGAGACTAGGCCTTTCTTGACTCGCGAAGTGAGGCCCTGCTTGCAGGCCTCTTATTCTTGTGTCTGCGGAGCACCATACTTACTGTGCTCGGGAGGCCTGAAAACCCACTCTCTGGGGCTGCCTTTCCTCCCTCCAAGGAAGTCAGCCTGCCCGGCCGACTTCTGGCTGAAACTCACTTCGGGCTGTGAAGTGCTAGTTGGGAAGTCAGTTTTCAAGGGCAATGGCCGCTGGGTGCACCTGTATGCCTAGGGCTCCAACACTGCCAGAGACATCAAGGTTTCTTCCACACAGTTCTTCCTTCACGTTTGGTCTGCAGGAGAGAGCTCTCGAGACTAGGTCTTTCTTCACTCGGGAAGTGAGGCTCCGCTTTCAGCCCTCTTCTACTGGCATCTGCAGAGCCCCACACTTGCTGTGCGAGGAAGCCCTGAAAACCAACTCTCAGGAGCTGTCTTTCCTCCTTCCAAGGAAGACAGCCTGCACGGCCGCCTTCGGGCTGAAAGTCACATTGGGCTGGGAAGTGCTTCCTGGGAAGTCAGTTTTCAGGGGCCATGGCCGCTGGCTGCACATGTACGCCTAGGGCTCCCACACTGCCGGGAATTTCAAGGCTCCCTGCACACATCTCTTCCATCACGTTTGCTCTATAGCAGAGAGCTCGCGAGACTAGGCCTTTCTTGACTCGTGAAGTAAGGCTCTGCTTTCAGGCCTGTTGTTCTTACGTCTGCAGAGCACCATACTTGCTGTGCGCGAGAGGCCTGAAAACCCACTCTCTGGGGCTGCCTTTCCTCCCTCCAAGGAAGTCAGCCTTCCCGGCCGACTTCTGGCTGAAACTCACTTCGGGCTGTGAAGTGCTAGTTTGGAAGTCAATATCAGGGGCAATGGCCGCTGGGTGCACGTGTATGCCTAGGGCTCCAACACTGCTCGGGAACATCAAGGTTTCTTCCACACAGTTCTTCCTTCACCTTTGGTCTGCAGGAGAGAGCTCGCGAGACTAGGTCTTTTTTCACTCGGGAAGTGAGGTGCTACTTTAAGGCCTCTTGAACTTGCGTTTGCAGAGCCCCACACTTGCTGTGCGAGGGAGGCCTAAACACCCACTCTCTGTGGCTGCCTTTCCTCCCACCAAGGAAGACAGCCTGCCGGGCCGCCTTCGGGCTGAAAGTCACATCGGGCTGCGAAGTGCTAGCTGGGAAGTCAATTTTCAGGGGTTATGGCCGCTGTGTGCACATGTACGCCTAGGGCTCCCACACTGCCCGGGAACTTCAAGGCTCCCTGCACACATCGCTTCCATCACGTTTGCTCTATAGCAGAGAGCGCCAGATACTAGGCCTTTCATGACTCGCGAGTGAGGCCCTGCTTGCAGGCCTGTTGTTCTTGCGTCTGCAGAGCACCATAATTGCTGTGCGCGAGAGGCCTAAAAACCAACTCTCTGGGGCTGCCTTTCCTCCTTCCAAGGAAGACAGCCTGCACGGCCGCCTTCGGGCTGAAAGTCACATTGGGCTGGGAAGTGCTACCTGGGAAGTCAGTTTTCAGCGGCCATGGCCGCTGGCTGCACGTATACGGCTAGGGGTCCCACACTGCCAGGGAGCATTAAGGCTCCCTCAAAACAGCTCTTCCGTCACGTTAGCTCTGCAGGAGAGAGCTCGCGAGACTAGGCCTTTCTTGACTCGCAAATGAAGCCCTGCTTGCAGGCCTCTTGTACTTGCGTCTAGAGTGCCCCACACTTACTGTACGAAGGAGGCCTGAAAACCCACTCTCTGGGGCTGCCTTTCCTGCCTGCAAGGTAGAGTGCCTGCCCGGCCGCCTTGGGGCTGAAAGTCACATTGGGCTGGGAAGTGCTTGCTGGGAAGTCATTTTCAGGGGCCATGGCCGCTGGCTGCACGTTTACCGCTAGGGCTCCCACACTGCCGGGGAGCATCAAGGCTCCCTCAAAATAGCTCTTCCGACACGTTAGCTCTGCAGGAGAGAGCTCGCGAGAATAGGACTTTCTTGACTCGCGAAGTGTGTCCCTGCTTGCAAGCCTCTTATTCTTGCGTCTGCGGAGCACCATACTTACTGTGCTCGGGAGGCCTGGAAACCCACTCTCTGGGGTTGCCTTTCCTCCCTCCAAGGAAGTCAGCCTGCCCGGCTGACTTCTGGCTGAAACTCACTTCGGGCTGTGAAGTGCTAGTTGGGAAGTCAGTTTTCAAGGGCAATGGCCGCTGGGTGCACGTGTATGCCTAGGGCTCCAACACTGCCAGGGACATCAAGGTTTCTTCCACACACTTCTTCTGTCACGTTAGCTCTGCAGGAGAGAGCTCGCGAGACTAGGCCTTTCTTCACTCGGGAAGTGAGGCCCTGCTTTCAGCCCTCTTCTACAGGCATCTGCAAGCCCCACACTTGCTGTGCGAGGAAGCCCTGAAAACCACCTCTCAGGAGCTGTCTTTCCTCCTTCCAAGGAAGACAGCCTGCACGGTCGCCTTCGGGCTGAAAGTCACATTGGGCTGGGAAGTGCTTGCTGGGAAGTCAGTTTTCAGGGGCCATGGCCGCTGGCTGCACATGTACGCCTAGGGCTCCCACACTGCCCGGGAACTTCAAGGCTCCCTGCACACATCTCTTCGAACACGTTTGCTCTATAGCAGAGAGCTCCAGATACTAGGCCTTTCATGACTCGCGAAGTGAGTTTTTCTTGCGTCTGCAGAGCACCATACTTGCTGTGCGCGAGAGGCCTGAAAACCCACTCTCTGGGGCTGCCTTTCCTCCTTCCAAGGAAGACAGCCTGCTGGCCGCCTTCGGGCTGAAAGTCACATTGGGCTGGGAAGTGCTAGCTGGGAAGTCAGTTTTCAGGTGCCATGGCCGCTTGCTGCACATTTACTGTTAGGGCTCCCGCACTGCCCGGGAACATCAAGAATCCCTCGAAATAGGTTTTCCGTTACGTTTGCTCTGCAGGAGAGTGCTCGCGAGACTAGGCCTTTCTTGACTCGGGAATGAGGCCCTGCTTACGGACCTTTGCACTGGCGTCTGCAGAGCCCCACCCTTGCTGTGCGAGGGAAGCCTGAAAACCCACTCTCTGGGGCTGCCTTTCCTCCCTCCAAGGAAGACAGCCAGCCCGGCCGCCTTCGGGTTGAAAGTCACAGTAGGCTGGGATTTGCTAGCTGGGAAGTCAGGTTTCAGGGGCCATGGCCACTGGCTGCTCATTTACAGCTAGGGCTCCCACACTGCCAGGGAGCATCAAGGCTCCCTCGAAACAGCTCCTCCGTCACGTTAGCTCTGCAGGAGAGAGCTCGCGAGACTAGGCCTTTCTTGACTCGCAAATGAAGCCCTGCTTGCAGGCCTCTTGTACTTGCGTCTAGAGTGCCCCACACTTACTGTACGAAGGAGGCCTGAAAACCAACTCTCTGGGGCTGCCTTTCCTGCCTGCAAGGTAGAGTGCCTGCCCGGCCGCCTTGGGGCTGAAAGTCACATTGGGCTGGGAAGTGCTTGCTGGGAAGTCAGTTTTCAGGGGCCATGGCCGCTGGCTGCACGTTTACCGCTAGGGCTCCCACACTGCCGGGGAGCATCAAGGCTCCCTCAAAATAGCTCTTCCGTCACGTTAGCTCTGCAGGAGAGAACTCTCGAGAATAGGCCTTTCTTGACTCGCGAAGTGAGGCCCTGCTTGCAAGCCTCTTATTCTTGCGTCTGCGGAGCACCATACTTACTGTGCTCGGGAGGCCTGAAAACGCACTCTCTGGGCCTGCCTTTCCTCCCTCCAAGGAATTCAGCCTGCCCGGCTGACTTCTGGCTGAAACTCACTTCGGGCTGTGAAGTGCTAGTTGGGAAGTCAGTTTTCAAGGGCAATGGCCCCTGGGTGCACGTGTATGCCTAGGGCTCCAACACTGCCAGAGACATTAAGGTTTCTTCCACACAGTTCTTCCTTCACGTTTGGTTTGCAGGAGAGACCTCGAGAGACTAGGCCTTTGTTCACTCGGGAAGTGAGGCCCTGCTTTAAGGCCTCTTGAACTTGCGTTTGCAGAGCCCCACACTTGCTGTGCGAGGAAGCCCTGAAAACCCACTCTCTGGGGCTGCCTTTCCTCCCTCCAAGGAAGTCAGCCTGCCCGGCCGACTTCTGGCTGAAACTCACCTCGGGCTGTGAAGTGCTAGTTGGGAAGTCAGTTTTCAAGGGCAATGGCCGCTGGGTGCACATGTATGCCTAGGGCTCCAACACTGCCAGGGACATCAAGGTTTCTTCCACACAGTTCTTCCTTCACCTTTGGTCTGCAGGAGAGAGCTCGCGAGACTAGGCCTTTCTTGACTCGGGAAGTGAGGCCCTGCTTGCAGCCCTCTTCTACTGGCATCTGCAGAGCCCCACCTTTGCTGTGCGAGGGAGGCCTAAAAACCCACTCTCTGTGGCTGCCTTTCCTCCCACCAAGGAAGACAGCCTGCCGGGCCGCCTTCGGGCTGAAAGTCACATCGGGCTGCGAAGTGCTAGCTGGGAAGTCAATTTTCAGGGGTTATGGCCGCTGTGTGCACATGTACTCCTAGGGCACCCACACTGCCCGGGAACTTCAAGGCTCCCTGCACACATCGCTTCCATCACGTTTGCTCTATAGCAGAGAGCGCCAGATACTAGGCCTTTCATGACTCGCGAAGTGAGGCCCTGCTTGCAGGCCTGTTGTTCTTGCGTCTGCAGAGCACCATCCTTGCTGTGCGCGAGAGGCCTAAAAACCTACTCTCTGGGGCTGCCTTTCCTCCTTCCAAGGAAGACAGCCTGCACGGCCGCCTTCGGGCTGAAAGTCACATTGGGCTTGGAAGTGCTAGCTGGGAAGTCAGTTTTCAGCGGCCATGGCCGCTGGCTGCACGTATATGGCTAGGGGTCCCACACTGCCAGGGAGCATCAAGGCTCCCTCAAAACAGCTCTTCCGTCACGTTAGCTCTGCAGGAGAGAGCTCACGAGACTAGGCCTTTCTTGACTCGCAAATGAAGCCCTGCGTGCAGGCCTCTTGTACTTGCGTCTAGAGTGCCCCACACTTACTGTACCAAGGAGGCCTGAAAACCCACTCTCTGGGGCTGGCTTTCCTGCCTGCAAAGTAGAGTGCCTGTCCGGCCGCCTTGGGGCTGAAAGTCACATTGGGCTGGGAAGTGCTTGCTGGGAAGTCAGTTTTCAGGGGCCATGGCCGCTGGCTGCACGTTTACCGCTAGGGCTCCCACACTGCCGGGGAGCATCAAGGCTCCCTCAAAATAGCTCTTCCGTCACGTTAGCTCTGCAGGAGAGAACTCGCGAGAATAGGCCTTTCTTGACTCGCGAAGTGAGGCCCTGCTTGCAAGCCTCTTATTCTTGCCTCTGCGGAACACCATACTTACTGTGCTCGGGAGGCCTGAAAACCCACTCTCTGGGGCTGCCTTTCCTCCCTCCAAGGAAGTCAGCCTGCCCGGCTGACTTCTGGCTGAAACTCACTTCGGGCTGTGAAGTGCTAGTTGGGAAGTCAGTTTTCAAGGTCAATGGCCGCTGGGTGCACGTGTATGCCTAGGGCTCCAACACTGCCAGGGACATCAAGGTTTCTTCCACAGAGTTCTTCCTTCACGTTTGGTCTGCAGGAGAGAGCTCGCGAGACCAGGCCTTTCTTGACTCGGGAAGTGAGGCCCTGCTTGCAGCCCTCTTCTACTGGCATCTGCAGAGCCCCACCTTTGCTGTGCGAGGGAGGCCTAAAAACCCACTCTCTGTGGCTGCCTTTCCTCCCACCAAGGAAGACAGCCTGCCGGGCCGCCTTCGGGCTGAAAGTCACATCGGGCTGCGAAGTGCTAGCTGGGAAGTCAATTTTCAGGGGTTATGGCCGCTGTGTGCACATGTACTCCTAGGGCACCCACACTGCCCGGGAATTTCAAGGCTCCCTGCACACATCGCTTCCATCACGTTTGCTCTATAGCAGAGAGCGCCAGATACTAGGCCTTTCATGACTCGCGAAGTGAGGCCCTGCTTGCAGGCCTGTTGTTCTTGCGTCTGCAGAGCACCATCCTTGCTGTGCGCGAGAGGCCTAAAAACCTACTCTCTGGGGCTGCCTTTCCTCCTTCCAAGGAAGACAGCCTGCACGGCCGCCTTCGGGCTGAAAGTCACATTGGGTTGGGAAGTGCTAGCTGGGAAGTCAGTTTTCAGCGGCCATGGCCGCTGGCTGCACGTATACGGCTAGGGGTCCCACACTGCCAGGGAGCATCAAGGCTCCCTCAAAACAGCTCTTCCGTCACGTTAGCTCTGCAGGAGAGAGCTCGCGAGACTAGGCCTTTCTTGACTCGGGGATGAGGCCCTGGTTGCAGGCCTCGTCTACTAGCGTCTGTAAAGCCGCACACTTGCCGTGTGAGGGAGGCCTCAAAACTCACTCTCTGGGGCTGCCTTTCCTCCCTCCAATCAAGAGAGCCTGCCTGGCCGCCTTTGGGCTGAAAGTCACATCGGGCTGGCAAGTACTAGCTGAGAAGTCATTTTTAGGGGCCATGGTCGCTGGGTTCACGTGGAAGTCTTGGGCTCCCACACCGCCCGGGAACATCAAGGCTCCATCCACACAGCTCTTTCTTCACGTTTGCTCTGCAGGAGAGGGCTCACGAGACTAGGCCTTTCTTGACTCGGGAAGTGGGGCCCTGCTTTGAGGCCTCTTCTAGAAGCGTCTGTAAAGCCCCACACTTGCTGGGCGAGGTAGGCCTGAAAATCCACGCTCTGGGGCTGCATTTCCTCCCTCCTCGGAAGAGAGCCTGCCCGGCTGCATTCGGGCTCAAAGTCACATCGGGCTGGCAAGTGCTAGCTGGGAAGTCAGTTTTCAAGGGCCATGGCCGCTGGGTGCACGTGTATGTCTAGGGCTCCCACTCTGCCCGGGAACATCAAGGCTCCCTCACACAGCTCTTTCTTCACGTTTGCTCTGCAGGAGAGAGCTCGCGAGACTAGGCCTTTCTTGACTCGGGAAGTGTGGCCCTGGTTGCAGGCCTCTTTTAGTAGCGTCTGGAGAGCCCCTCACTTGCTGTGCGAGGGAAGCCTGAAAACCCACTCTCTGGGGCTGCCTTTCCTCCCTCCAAGGAAGAGAGCCTGCCCGGCCGTATTCGAGCTGAAAGTCACATCAGGCTTGGAAGTGCTAGCTCAGAATTCAGTTATCAGGGGCCAAGGCTGCTGGATGCACATGTACGGGTAGAGCTCCATCACAGGCCAGGAACATCGAGGCTCCCTCCACACAGCTCTTTCTTCACGTTTGCTCTGCAGGAGAGAGCTCACGAGACTAGGCCTTTGTTGACTCGTGAAGTGAGGCCCTTGTAGCAGGCCTCTTCTACTAGCGTCTGTAAAGCCGTACACTTGCCGTGCGAGGGAGGCCTCAAAACTCACTCTCTGGGGCTGCCTTTCCTCCCTCCAAGGAAGAGAGCCTGCCGGGCCACATTCGGGCTGCAAGTCACATCGGGCTGGGAAGTGCTAGCTGGGAATTCAGTTTTCAGGGGCAATAGCCGCTGGGTGCACGTGTATGTCTATGGCTCCCACACTCCCCGGGAACATCAAGAGGCCCTCCACACAGCTCTTTCTTCACGTTTGCTCTGCAGGAGAGAGCTCGCGGAACTAGACCTTTCTTGACTCGGGAAGTGTGGCCCTGGCTGCAGGCCTCTTGTACTAGCGTCTGGAGAGCCCCGCACTTGCTGTGCCAGGGAGGCCTGAAATCCCACTCTGTGAGACTGCCTTTCCTCCCTCCAAGGAAGAGAGACTGCTGGGCCACATTCGGGGTGCAAGTCACATCGGGCTGGGAAGTGCTAGCTCAGAAGTCAGTTTTCAGGGTTCATGGCTGCTGGGTGCACATGTATGTCTAGGGCTCCCACACTGCCCGGGAACATCAAGGCTTCCTCCACACAGCTCTTTCTTCACGTTTGCTCTGCAGGAAAGAGCTCGCAAGACTAGGCCTTTGTTGGCTCGTGTAGTGAGTCCCTGGTTGCAGGCCTCTTTTAGTAGCGTGTGGAGAGCCCCTCACTTGCTGTGCGAGGGAAGCCTGAAAACCCACTCTCTGGGGCTGCCTTTCCTCCCTCCAAGGAAGAGAGCCTGCCCGGCCGCGTTGGGCTGAAAGTCACATTGGGCTGGGAAGTGCTAGCTTGGAAGTCAGTTTTCAGGGGCCATAGCCGCTGGGTGTAGGTGTATGTGTACGGCCCCCACGCTGCCCGGGAATATCAAGGCTCCCTCCACACAACACTTTCTTCACGTTTGCTCTGCAGGAGAGAGCTCGCGAGACTAGGCCTTTGTTGACTCGGGAAGGGAGGCCCTGGTTGCAGTCCTCGTCTACCAGTGACTGTAAAGCCGCACAGTTGCTGTGCGAGAGAGGCCTCAAAACTCACTCTCTGGGGCTGCGTTTCCTCCCTCCAAGGAAGAGAACCTGCCCGGTGCATTCGGGCTGAAAGTCACATCAGGCTGGGAAGTGCTAGCTGGGAAGTCAGTTTTCAGGGGCCATAGCTGCTGGGTGCACGTGTATGTGTACGGCCCCCACACTGCCCGGGAACATCAAGGCTCCCTCCACACAGCTCTTTCTTCACGTTTGCTCTGCAGGAGAGAGCTCGCGAGACTAGGCCTTTCTTGACTCGTGTAGTGAGTCCCTGGTTGCAGGCCTCTTATACTAGCGTCTGGAGAGCCCCACACTTGCTGTGCGAGGGAGGCTTGAAACCCCACTCTCTGGGGCTGCATTTCCTCCCTGCAAGGAAGAGAGCCTGCCCGGCCGTATTCGAGCTGAAAGTCACATCTGGCTTGGAAGTGCTAGCTCCCACTTCCGTTATCAGGGGCCATGGCCGCTGGATGCACATGTAAGGGTAGAGCTGCAACACAGGCCAGGAACATCGAGGCTCCCTCCACACAGCTCTTTCTTCACGTTTGCTCTGCAGGAGAGAGCTCGCGAGACTAGGGCTTTGTTGACTCGGGAAGGGAAGCCCTGGTTGCAGTCCTCGTCTCCCAGTGACTGTAAAGCCGCACAGTTGCTGTGCGAGGGAGGCCTCAAAACTCACTCTCTGGGGCTGCCTTTCCTCCCTCCAAGGAACAGAGCCTGCCTGGCCGCATTCTGGCTGAAAGTCACATCGGGCTGGGAATTGCTAGCTGGGAATTCAGTTTTCAGGGGCCATAGCCGCTGGGTGCACGTGTATGTCTACGGCTCCCACACTACCCAGGAACATCAAGACACCCTCCACACACCCCTTCCATCACGTTTGCTCTGCAGGACAGAGCTCACGAGACTAGGCCTTTCTTGACTCTTGAAGTAAGGCCCTGGTTGCAGGCCTCTTGGACTAGCATCTGGAGAGCCCCCCACTTGCTGTGCGAGGGAGGCTTGAAACCCCACTCTCTGGGGCTGCATTTCCTCCCTGCAAGGAAAAGAGCCTGCCCGGCCGTATTCGAGCTGAAAGTCACATCTGGCTTGGAAGTGCTAGCTCACACTTCCGTTATCAGGGGCCATGGCCGCTGGATGCACATGTACGGGTAGAGCTGCAACACAGGCCAGGAACATCGAGGCTCCCTCCACACAGCTCTTTCTTCACGTTTGCTCTGCAGGAGAGAGCTCGCGAGACTAGGGCTTTGTTGACTCGGGAAGGGAAGCCCTGGTTGCAGTCCTCATCTCCCAGTGACTGTAAAGCCGCACAGTTGCTGTGCGAGGGAGGCCTCAAAACTCACTCTCTGGGGCTGCCTTTCCTCCCTCCAATCAAGAGAGCCTGCCTGGCCGCATTCTGGCTGAAAGTCACATCGGGCTGGGAATTGCTAGCTGGGAATTCAGTTTTCAGGGGCCATAGCCGCTGGGTGCACGTGTATGTCTACGGCTCCCACACTACCCAGGAACATCAAGACACCCTCCACACACCCCTTCCGTCACGTTTGCTCTGCAGGAGAGCACTTGCGAGACTAGGCCTTTCTTGACTCTTGAAGTAAGGCCCTGGTTGCAGGCCTCTTGAACCAGCATCTGGAGAGCCCCCCACTTGCTGTGCGAGGGAGGCCTGAAAACCCACTCTCTGGGGCTTCCTTTCCTCCTTCCAAGGAAGAGAGCTTGGCCGGCCGCGTTGGGGCTGAAACTCACATCGGGCTGGGAAGTGCTATCTCAGAATTCAGTTATCAGGGGCCATGGCTGCTGGATGCACATGTACGGGTAGAGCTCCAACAAAGGCCAGGAACATCGAGGCTCCCTCCACACAGCTCTTTCTTCACGTTTGCTTTGCTGGAGAGAGCTCGCGAGACTAGGCCTTTGTTGACTCGGGAAGTGAGGCCCTGGTTGCAGGCCTCGTCTACTAGCATCTGTAAATCCGCACACTTGCTGTGCGAGGGAGGCCTCAAAACTCACTCTCTGGGGCTGCCTTTCCTCCCTCCAATCAAGAGAGCCTGCCTGGCAGCCTTTGGGCTGAAAGTCACATCGGGCTGGCAAGTACTAGCTGAGAAGTCATTTTTCAGGGGCCATGGTCGCTGGGTTCACGTGGAAGTCTTGGGCTCCCACACCGCCCGGGAACATCAAGGCTCCATCCACACAGCTCTTTCTTCACGTTTGCTCTGCAGGAGAGGGCTCACGAGACTAGGCCTTTCTTGACTCGGGAAGTGGGGCCCTGCTTTGAGGCCTCTTCTAGAAGCGTCTGTAAAGCCCCACACTTGCTGGGCGAGGTAGGCCTGAAAATCCACGCTCTGGGGCTGCATTTCCTCTCTCCTCGGAAGAGAGCCTGCCTGGCCGCATTGGGGCTCAAAGTCACATCGGCCTGGCAAGTGCTACCTGGGAAGTCAGTTTTCAAGGGCCATGGCCGCTGGGTTCACGTGGTAGTCTAGGGCTCCCACACCGCCCGTGAACATCAAGGTTCCATCCACACAGCTCTTTCTTCACGTTTGCTCTGCAGGAGAGGGCTCACGAGACTAGGCCTTTCTTGACTCGGGAAGTGCGGCCCTGGTTGCAGGCCTCTTTTAGTAGCGTCTGGAGACCCCTCCCTTGCTGTGCGAGGGAAGCCTGAAAACCCACTCTCTGGGGCTGCATTTCCTCCCTGCAAGGAAGAGAGCCTGCCCGGCCGTATTCGAGCTGAAAGTCACATCAGACATGGAAGTGCTAGCTCACACTTCCGTTATCAGGGGCCATGGCCGCTGGATGCACATGTACGGGTAGAGCTGCAACACAGGCCAGGAACATCGAGGCTCCCTCCACACTGCTCTTTCTTCACGTTTGCTCTGCAGGAGAGAACTCGCGAGACTAGGGCTTTGTTGACTCGGGAAGGGAGGCCCTGGTGGCAGTCCTTGTCTCCCAGTGACTGTAAAGTCGCACAGTTGCTGTGCGAGGGAGGCCTCAAAACTCGCTCTCTGGGGCTGCCTTTCCTCCCTCCAAGGAACAGAGCCTGCCTGGCCGCATTCTGGCTGAAAGTCACATCGGGCTGGGAATTGCTAGCTGGGAATTCAGTTTTCATGGGCCATGGCCGCTGGGTGCACGGGTAATTCTAGGGTTCCCACACCGCCCGGGAACACCAAGGCTCCATCCACAGAGCTCTTTCTTCACGTTTGCTCTGCAGGAGAGAGCTCGCGAGACTAGGCCTTTCTTGACTCGGGAAAGAGACCCTACTTACGGACCTTTGCACTGGCATCTGCAGAGCCCCACACTTGCTGTGCGAGGGAGGCCTGAAAACCCACTCTCTGGGGCTGCCTTTCCTCCCTCCAAGGAAGACAGCCAGCCCGGCCGTCTCCGGGTTGAAAGTCACAATGGGCTGGGAATTGCTAGCTGGGAAGTCAGTTTTCAGGGGCCATGGCCGCTGGCTGCACGTACACGGCTAGGGGTCCCACACTGCCCGGGAGCATCAAGGCTCCCTCAAAACAGCTCTTCCGTCACGTTAGCTCTGCAGGAGAGAGCTCGCGAGACTAGGACTGTCTTGACTCGCAAAGTGAAGCCCTGCTTGCAGGCCTCTCGTACTTGCGTCTAGAGTGCCCCACACTTGCTGTACGAAGGAGGCCTGAAACCCCACTCTCTGGGGCTGCCTTTCCTGCCTGCAAGGTAGAGTACCTACCCACCCGCCTTCAGGCTGAAGTCACATCGGGCTGGGAAGTGCTAGCTGGGAAGTCATTTTCAGGGGCCAAGGCCGCTGGCTGCACGTTTACAGCTAGGGCTCCCACACTGCCCGGGAACATCAAGGTTTCTTCCACACAGTTCTTCCTTCACGTTTGGTCTGCAGGAGAGAGCTCGTGAGACTAGGCCTTTCTTCACTCGGGAAGTGAGGCCCTGCTTTCAGCCCTCTTCTACTGGCATCTGCAGAGCCCCACACTTGCTGTGCGAGGAAGCCCTGAAAACCAACTCTCTGGAGCTGTCTTTCCTCCTTCCAAGGAAGTCAGCCTGCACGGCCGCCTTCGGGCTGAAAGTCACATTGGGCTGGGAAGCGCTAGGTGGGAAGTCAGTTTTCAGCGGCCATGGCCGCTGGCTGCACGTTTACAGCTAGGGCTCCCACACTGCCCGGGAACATCAAGACTCCCTCGAAATAGGTTTTCCGTTACGTTTGGTCTGCAGGAGAGAACTCGGGAGACTAGGCCTTTCTTGACTCGGGAATGAGGCCCTGCTTGCAGGCCTCTTATTCTTACGTCTGCAGAGCACCATACTTACTGTGCTCGGGAGGCCTGAAAACACACTCCCTGGGCTGCCTTTCCTCCCTCCAAGGAAGTCAGCCTGCCCGGCCGACTTCTGGCTCAAACTCACATCGGGCTGGGAAGTGCTAGCTCAGAAGTCAGTTTTCAGGGTTCATGGCTGTTGGGTGCACATGTATGTCTAGGGCTCCCACACTGCCCGGGAACATCAAGGCTTCCTCCACACAGCTCTTTCTTCATGTTTGCTCTGCAGGAAAGAGCTCGCAAGACTAGGCCTTTCTTGACTCGTGTAGTGAGTCCCTGGTTGCATGCCTCTTTTAGTAGCGTGTGGAGAGCCCCTCACTTGCTGTGCGAGGGAGGCTTGAAAACCCACTCTCTGGGGCTGCAATTCCTCCCTCCAAGGAAGAGAGCCTGCCCGGCCGCGTTGGGGCGGAATGTCACATTGGGCTGGGAAGTGCTTGCTGGGAAGTCAGTTTTCAGGGGCCATGGCCGCTGGCTGCACGTTTACCGCTAGGGCTCACACACTGCCCGGGAACATCAAGGCTCCCTCAAAACAGCTCTACCGTCTCGTTAGCTCTACAGGAAAGAGCTCGCGAGATTAGGCCTTTCTTGACTCGCGAAGTGAGGCCCTGCTTGCAGGCCTCTTATTCTTGCGTCTGCAGAGGACCATACTTACTGTGCTCTGGAGGCCTGAAAACCCACTCTCTGGGGCTGCCTTTCTTCCCTCCAAGGAAGTCAGCCTGCCCGGCCGACTTCTGGCTGAAACTCACTTCGGGCTGTGAAGTGCTAGTTGGGAAGTCAGTTTTAAGGGGCCATGGCCGCTGGGTGCACATGAACGCCTAGGGCTCCCACACTGCCCGGGAACTTCAAGCCTCCCTGAACACATCTCTTCCATCACGTTTGCTCTATAGCAGAGAGCTCCAGATACTAGGCCTTTGTTGACTCGCGAAGTGAGGCCCTGCTTGCAGGCCTGTTGTTCTTGCGTCTGCAGAGCACCATACTTGCTGTGCGCGAGAGGCCTGAAAACCAACTCTCTGGGGCTGCCTTTCCTCCTTCCAAGAGAGACAGCCTGCACGGCCGCCTTCGGGCTGAAAGTCACATTGGGCTGGGTAGTGCTAGCTGGGAAGTCAGTTTTCAGGGGCCATGGCCGCTGGCTGCACGTTTACAGCTAGGGCTCCCACACTGCCCGGGAACATCAAGACTCCCTCGAAATAGGTTTTCCGTTACGTTTGGTCTGTAGGAGAGAGCTCGCGAGACTAGGCCTTTCTTGACTCGGGGATGAGGCCCTGGTTGCAGGCCTCGTCTACTAGCGTCTGTAAAGCCGCACACTTGCCGTGCGAGGGAGGCCTCAAAACTCACTCTCTGGGGCTGCCTTTCCTCCCTCCAATCAAGAGAGCCTGCCTGGCCGCCTTTGGGCTGAAAGTCACATCGGGCTGGCAAGTACTAGCTGAGAAGTCATTTTTCAGGGGCCATGGTCGCTGGGTTCACGTGGAAGTCTTGGGCTCCCACACCGCCCGGGAACATCAAGGCTCCATCCACACAGCTCTTTCTTCACGTTTGCTCTGCAGGAGAGGGCTCACGAGACTAGGCCTTTCTTGACTCGGGAAGTGGGGCCCTGCTTTGAGGCCTCTTCTAGAAGCGTCTGTAAAGCCCCACACTTGCTGGGCGAGGTAGGCCTGAAAATCCACGCTCTGGGGCTGCATTTCCTCTCTCCTCGGAAGAGAGCCTGCCCGGCCGCATTCGGGCTCAAAGTCACATCGGGCTGGCTAGTGCTAGCTGGGAAGTCAGTTTTCAAGGGCCATGGCCGCTGGGTTCACGTGGTAGTCTAGGGCTCCCACACCGCCCGTGAACATCAAGGTTCCATCCACACAGCTCTTTCTTCACGTTTGCTCTGCAGGAGAGGGCTCACGAGACTAGGCCTTTCTTGACTCGGGAAGTGCGGCCCTGGTTGCAGGCCTCTTTTAGTAGCGTCTGGAGACCCCTCCCTTGCTGTGCGAGGGAAGCCTGAAAACCCACTCTCTGGGGCTGCATTTCCTCCCTGCAAGGAAGAGAGCCTGCCCGGCCGTATTCGAGCTGAAAGTCACATCAGACATGGAAGTGCTAGCTCCCACTTCCGTTATCAGGGGCCATGGCCGCTGGATGCACATGTACGGGTAGAGCTGCAACACAGGCCAGGAACATCGAGGCTCCCTCCACACTGCTCTTTCTTCACGTTTGCTCTGCAGGAGAGAACTCGCGAGACTAGGGCTTTGTTGACTCGGGAAGGGAGGCCCTGGTGGCAGTCCTTGTCTCCCAGTGACTGTAAAGTCGCACAGTTGCTGTGCGAGGGAGGCCTCAAAACTCGCTCTCTGGGGCTGCCTTTCCTCCCTCCAAGGAACAGAGCCTGCCTGGCCGCATTCTGGCTGAAAGTCACATCGGGCTGGGAATTGCTAGCTGGGAATTCAGTTTTCATGGGCCATGGCCGCTGGGTGCACGGGTAATTCTAGGGTTCCCACACCGCCCGGGAACACCAAGGCTCCATCCACAGAGCTCTTTCTTCACGTTTGCTCTGCAGGAGAGAGCTCGCGAGACTAGGCCTTTCTTGACTCGGGAAAGAGACCCTACTTACGGACCTTTGCACTGGCATCTGCAGAGCCCCACACTTGCTGTGCGAGGGAGGCCTGAAAACCCACTCTCTGGGGCTGCCTTTCCTCCCTCCAAGGAAGACAGCCAGCCCGGCCGTCTCCGGGTTGAAAGTCACAATGGGCTGGGAATTGCTAGCTGGGAAGTCAGTTTTCAGGGGCCATGGCCGCTGGCTGCACGTACACGGCTAGGGGTCCCACACTGCCCGGGAGCATCAAGGCTCCCTCAAAACAGCTCTTCCGTCACGTTAGCTCTGCAGGAGAGAGCTCGCGAGACTAGGACTGTCTTGACTCGCAAAGTGAAGCCCTGCTTGCAGGCCTCTCGTACTTGCGTCTAGAGTGCCCCACACTTGCTGTACGAAGGAGGCCTGAAACCCCACTCTCTGGGGCTGCCTTTCCTGCCTGCAAGGTAGAGTACCTACCCACCCGCCTTCAGGCTGAAGTCACATCGGGCTGGGAAGTGCTAGCTGGGAAGTCATTTTCAGGGGCCAAGGCCGCTGGCTGCACGTTTACAGCTAGGGCTCCCACACTGCCCGGGAACATCAAGGTTTCTTCCACACAGTTCTTCCTTCACGTTTGGTCTGCAGGAGAGAGCTCGTGAGACTAGGCCTTTCTTCACTCGGGAAGTGAGGCCCTGCTTTCAGCCCTCTTCTACTGGCATCTGCAGAGCCCCACACTTGCTGTGCGAGGAAGCCCTGAAAACCAACTCTCTGGAGCTGTCTTTCCTCCTTCCAAGGAAGTCAGCCTGCACGGCCGCCTTCGGGCTGAAAGTCACATTGGGCTGGGAAGCGCTAGGTGGGAAGTCAGTTTTCAGCGGCCATGGCCGCTGGCTGCACGTTTACAGCTAGGGCTCCCACACTGCCCGGGAACATCAAGACTCCCTCGAAATAGGTTTTCCGTTACGTTTGGTCTGCAGGAGAGAACTCGGGAGACTAGGCCTTTCTTGACTCGGGAATGAGGCCCTGCTTGCAGGCCTCTTATTCTTACGTCTGCAGAGCACCATACTTACTGTGCTCGGGAGGCCTGAAAACACACTCCCTGGGCTGCCTTTCCTCCCTCCAAGGAAGTCAGCCTGCCCGGCCGACTTCTGGCTCAAACTCACATCGGGCTGGGAAGTGCTAGCTCAGAAGTCAGTTTTCAGGGTTCATGGCTGTTGGGTGCACATGTATGTCTAGGGCTCCCACACTGCCCGGGAACATCAAGGCTTCCTCCACACAGCTCTTTCTTCATGTTTGCTCTGCAGGAAAGAGCTCGCAAGACTAGGCCTTTCTTGACTCGTGTAGTGAGTCCCTGGTTGCATGCCTCTTTTAGTAGCGTGTGGAGAGCCCCTCACTTGCTGTGCGAGGGAGGCTTGAAAACCCACTCTCTGGGGCTGCAATTCCTCCCTCCAAGGAAGAGAGCCTGCCCGGCCGCGTTGGGGCGGAATGTCACATTGGGCTGGGAAGTGCTTGCTGGGAAGTCAGTTTTCAGGGGCCATGGCCGCTGGCTGCACGTTTACCGCTAGGGCTCACACACTGCCCGGGAACATCAAGGCTCCCTCAAAACAGCTCTACCGTCTCGTTAGCTCTACAGGAAAGAGCTCGCGAGATTAGGCCTTTCTTGACTCGCGAAGTGAGGCCCTGCTTGCAGGCCTCTTATTCTTGCGTCTGCAGAGGACCATACTTACTGTGCTCTGGAGGCCTGAAAACCCACTCTCTGGGGCTGCCTTTCTTCCCTCCAAGGAAGTCAGCCTGCCCGGCCGACTTCTGGCTGAAACTCACTTCGGGCTGTGAAGTGCTAGTTGGGAAGTCAGTTTTAAGGGGCCATGGCCGCTGGGTGCACATGAACGCCTAGGGCTCCCACACTGCCCGGGAACTTCAAGCCTCCCTGAACACATCTCTTCCATCACGTTTGCTCTATAGCAGAGAGCTCCAGATACTAGGCCTTTGTTGACTCGCGAAGTGAGGCCCTGCTTGCAGGCCTGTTGTTCTTGCGTCTGCAGAGCACCATACTTGCTGTGCGCGAGAGGCCTGAAAACCAACTCTCTGGGGCTGCCTTTCCTCCTTCCAAGAGAGACAGCCTGCACGGCCGCCTTCGGGCTGAAAGTCACATTGGGCTGGGTAGTGCTAGCTGGGAAGTCAGTTTTCAGGGGCCATGGCCGCTGGCTGCACGTTTACAGCTAGTGCTCCCACACTGCCCGGGAACATCAAGACTCCCTCGAAATAGGTTTTCCGTTACGTTTGGTCTGTAGGAGAGAGCTCGCGAGACTAGGCCTTTCTTGACTCGGGGATGAGGCCCTGGTTGCAGGCCTCGTCTACTAGCGTCTGTAAAGCCGCACACTTGCCGTGCGAGGGAGGCCTCAAAACTCACTCTCTGGGGCTGCCTTTCCTCCCTCCAATCAAGAGAGCCTGCCTGGCCGCCTTTGGGCTGAAAGTCACATCGGGCTGGCAAGTACTAGCTGAGAAGTCATTTTTCAGGGGCCATGGTCGCTGGGTTCACGTGGAAGTCTTGGGCTCCCACACCGCCCGGGAACATCAAGGCTCCATCCACACAGCTCTTTCTTCACGTTTGCTCTGCAGGAGAGGGCTCACGAGACTAGGCCTTTCTTGACTCGGGAAGTGGGGCCCTGCTTTGAGGCCTCTTCTAGAAGCGTCTGTAAAGCCCCACACTTGCTGGGCGAGGTAGGCCTGAAAATCCACGCTCTGGGGCTGCATTTCCTCCCTCCTCGGAAGAGAGCCTGCCCGGCCGCATTCGGGCTCAAAGTCACATCGGGCTGGCAAGTGCTAGCTGGGAAGTCAGTTTTCAAGGGCCATGGCCGCTGGGTGCACGTGTATGTCTAGGGCTCCCACTCTGCCCGGGAACATCAAGGCTCCCTCCACACAGCTCTTTCTTCACGTTTGCTCTGCAGGAGAGAGCTCGCGAGACTAGGCCTTTCTTGACTCGGGAAGTGTGGCCCTGGTTGCAGGCCTCTTTTAGTAGCGTCTGGAGAGCCCCTCACTTGCTGTGCGAGGGAAGCCTGAAAACCCACTCTCTGGGGCTGCCTTTCCTCCCTCCAAGGAAGAGAGCCTGCCCGGCCGTATTCGAGCTGAAAGTCACATCAGGCTTGGAAGTGCTAGCTCAGAATTCAGTTATCAGGGGCCAAGGCTGCTGGATGCACATGTACGGGTAGAGCTCCATCACAGGCCAGGAACATCGAGGCTCCCTCCACACAGCTCTTTCTTCACGTTTGCTCTGCAGGAGAGAGCTCACGAGACTAGGCCTTTGTTGACTCGTGAAGTGAGGCCCTTGTAGCAGGCCTCTTCTACTAGCGTCTGTAAAGCCGTACACTTGCCGTGCGAGGGAGGCCTCAAAACTCACTCTCTGGGGCTGCCTTTCCTCCCTCCAAGGAAGAGAGCCTGCCGGGCCACATTCGGGCTGCAAGTCACATCGGGCTGGGAAGTGCTAGCTGGGAATTCAGTTTTCAGGGGCAATAGCCCCTGGGTGCACGTGTATGTCTATGGCTCCCACACTCCCCGGGAACATCAAGAGGCCCTCCACACAGCTCTTTCTTCACGTTTGCTCTGCAGGAGAGAGCTCGCGGAACTAGACCTTTCTTGACTCGGGAAGTGTGGCCCTGGCTGCAGGCCTCTTGTACTAGCGTCTGGAGAGCCCCGCACTTGCTGTGCCAGGGAGGCCTGAAATCCCACTCTGTGAGACTGCCTTTCCTCCCTCCAAGGAAGAGAGACTGCTGGGCCACATTCGGGGTGCAAGTCACATCGGGCTGGGAAGTGCTAGCTCAGAAGTCAGTTTTCAGGGTTCATGGCTGCTGGGTGCACATGTATGTCTAGGGCTCCCACACTGCCCGGGAACATCAAGGCTTCCTCCACACAGCTCTTTCTTCACGTTTGCTCTGCAGGAAAGAGCTCGCAAGACTAGGCCTTTGTTGGCTCGTGTAGTGAGTCCCTGGTTGCAGGCCTCTTTTAGTAGCGTGTGGAGAGCCCCTCACTTGCTGTGCGAGGGAAGCCTGAAAACCCACTCTCTGGGGCTGCCTTTCCTCCCTCCAAGGAAGAGAGCCTGCCCGGCCGCGTTGGGCTGAAAGTCACATTGGGCTGGGAAGTGCTAGCTTGGAAGTCAGTTTTCAGGGGCCATAGCCGCTGGGTGTAGGTGTATGTGTACGGCCCACACGCTGCCCGGGAATATCAAGGCTCCCTCCACACAACACTTTCTTCACGTTTGCTCTGCAGGAGAGAGCTCGCGAGACTAGGCCTTTGTTGACTCGGGAAGGGAGGCCCTGGTTGCAGTCCTCGTCTACCAGTGACTGTAAGGCCGCACAGTTGCTGTGCGAGAGAGGCCTCAAAACTCACTCTCTGGGGCTGCGTTTCCTCCCTCCAAGGAAGAGAACCTGCCCGGTGCATTCGGGCTGAAAGTCACATCAGGCTGGGAAGTGCTAGCTGGGAAGTCAGTTTTCAGGGGCCATAGCCGCTGGGTGCACGTGTATGTGTACGGCCCCCACACTGCCCGGGAACATCAAGGCTCCCTCCACACAGCTCTTTCTTCACGTTTGCTCTGCAGGAGAGAGCTCGCGAGACTAGGCCTTTCTTGACTCGTGTAGTGAGTCCCTGGTTGCAGGCCTCTTATACTAGCGTCTGGAGAGCCCCACACTTGCTGTGCGAGGGAGGCTTGAAACCCCACTCTCTGGGGCTGCATTTCCTCCCTGCAAGGAAGAGAGCCTGCCCGGCCGTATTCGAGCTGAAAGTCACATCTGGCTTGGAAGTGCTAGCTCCCACTTCCGTTATCAGGGGCCATGGCCGCTGGATGCACATGTACGGGTAGAGCTGCAACACAGGCCAGGAACATCGAGGCTCCCTCCACACAGCTCTTTCTTCACGTTTGCTCTGCAGGAGAGAGCTCGCGAGACTAGGGCTTTGTTGACTCGGGAAGGGAAGCCCTGGTTGCAGTCCTCGTCTCCCAGTGACTGTAAAGCCGCACAGTTGCTGTGCGAGGGAGGCCTCAAAACTCACTCTCTGGGGCTGCCTTTCCTCCCTCCAAGGAACAGAGCCTGCCTGGCCGCATTCTGGCTGAAAGTCACATCGGGCTGGGAATTGCTAGCTGGGAATTCAGTTTTCAGGGGCCATAGCCGCTGGGTGCACGTGTATGTCTACGGCTCCCACACTACCCAGGAACATCAAGACACCCTCCACACACCCCTTCCGTCACGTTTGCTCTGCAGGAGAGCACTTGCGAGACTAGGCCTTTCTTGACTCTTGAAGTAAGGCCCTGGTTGCAGGCCTCTTGAACTAGCATCTGGAGAGCCCCCCACTTGCTGTGCGAGGGAGGCCTGAAAACCCACTCTCTGGGGCTTCCTTTCCTCCTTCCAAGGAAGAGAGCTTGGCTGGCCGCGTTGGGGCTGAAACTCACATCGGGCTGGGAAGTGCTATCTCAGAATTCAGTTATCAGGGGCCATGGCTGCTGGATGCACATGTACGGGTAGAGCTCCAACAAAGGCCAGGAACATCGAGGCTCCCTCCACACAGCTCTTTCTTCACGTTTGCTTTGCTGGAGAGAGCTCGCGAGACTAGGCCTTTGTTGACTCGGGAAGTGAGGCCCTGGTTGCAGGCCTCGTCTACTAGCATCTGTAAATCCGCACACTTGCTGTGCGAGGGAGGCCTCAAAACTCACTCTCTGGGGCTGCCTTTCCTCCCTCCAATCAAGAGAGCCTGCCTGGCAGCCTTTGGGCTGAAAGTCACATCGGGCTGGCAAGTACTAGCTGAGAAGTCATTTTTCAGGGGCCATGGTCGCTGGGTTCACGTGGAAGTCTTGGGCTCCCACACCGCCCGGGAACATCAAGGCTCCATCCACACAGCTCTTTCTTCACGTTTGCTCTGCAGGAGAGGGCTCACGAGACTAGGCCTTTCTTGACTCGGGAAGTGGGGCCCTGCTTTGAGGCCTCTTCTAGAAGCGTCTGTAAAGCCCCACACTTGCTGGGCGAGGTAGGCCTGAAAATCCACGCTCTGGGGCTGCATTTCCTCTCTCCTCGGAAGAGAGCCTGCCTGGCCGCATTGGGGCTCAAAGTCACATCGGCCTGGCAAGTGCTACCTGGGAAGTCAGTTTTCAAGGGCCATGGCCGCTGGGTTCACGTGGTAGTCTAGGGCTCCCACACCGCCCGTGAACATCAAGGTTCCATCCACACAGCTCTTTCTTCACGTTTGCTCTGCAGGAGAGGGCTCACGAGACTAGGCCTTTCTTGACTCGGGAAGTGCGGCCCTGGTTGCAGGCCTCTTTTAGTAGCGTCTGGAGACCCCTCCCTTGCTGTGCGAGGGAAGCCTGAAAACCCACTCTCTGGGGCTGCATTTCCTCCCTGCAAGGAAGAGAGCCTGCCCGGCCGTATTCGAGCTGAAAGTCACATCAGACATGGAAGTGCTAGCTCCCACTTCCGTTATCAGGGGCCATGGCCGCTGGATGCACATGTACGGGTAGAGCTGCAACACAGGCCAGGAACATCGAGGCTCCCTCCACACTGCTCTTTCTTCACGTTTGCTCTGCAGGAGAGAACTCGCGAGACTAGGGCTTTGTTGACTCGGGAAGGGAGGCCCTGGTGGCAGTCCTTGTCTCCCAGTGACTGTAAAGTCGCACAGTTGCTGTGCGAGGGAGGCCTCAAAACTCGCTCTCTGGGGCTGCCTTTCCTCCCTCCAAGGAACAGAGCCTGCCTGGCCGCATTCTGGCTGAAAGTCACATCGGGCTGGGAATTGCTAGCTGGGAATTCAGTTTTCATGGGCCATGGCCGCTGGGTGCACGGGTAATTCTAGGGTTCCCACACCGCCCGGGAACACCAAGGCTCCATCCACAGAGCTCTTTCTTCACGTTTGCTCTGCAGGAGAGAGCTCGCGAGACTAGGCCTTTCTTGACTCGGGAAAGAGACCCTACTTACGGACCTTTGCACTGGCATCTGCAGAGCCCCACACTTGCTGTGCGAGGGAGGCCTGAAAACCCACTCTCTGGGGCTGCCTTTCCTCCCTCCAAGGAAGACAGCCAGCCCGGCCGTCTCCGGGTTGAAAGTCACAATGGGCTGGGAATTGCTAGCTGGGAAGTCAGTTTTCAGGGGCCATGGCCGCTGGCTGCACGTACACGGCTAGGGGTCCCACACTGCCCGGGAGCATCAAGGCTCCCTCAAAACAGCTCTTCCGTCACGTTAGCTCTGCAGGAGAGAGCTCGCGAGACTAGGACTGTCTTGACTCGCAAAGTGAAGCCCTGCTTGCAGGCCTCTCGTACTTGCGTCTAGAGTGCCCCACACTTGCTGTACGAAGGAGGCCTGAAACCCCACTCTCTGGGGCTGCCTTTCCTGCCTGCAAGGTAGAGTACCTACCCACCCGCCTTCAGGCTGAAGTCACATCGGGCTGGGAAGTGCTAGCTGGGAAGTCATTTTCAGGGGCCAAGGCCGCTGGCTGCACGTTTACAGCTAGGGCTCCCACACTGCCCGGGAACATCAAGGTTTCTTCCACACAGTTCTTCCTTCACGTTTGGTCTGCAGGAGAGAGCTCGTGAGACTAGGCCTTTCTTCACTCGGGAAGTGAGGCCCTGCTTTCAGCCCTCTTCTACTGGCATCTGCAGAGCCCCACACTTGCTGTGCGAGGAAGCCCTGAAAACCAACTCTCTGGAGCTGTCTTTCCTCCTTCCAAGGAAGTCAGCCTGCACGGCCGCCTTCGGGCTGAAAGTCACATTGGGCTGGGAAGCGCTAGGTGGGAAGTCAGTTTTCAGCGGCCATGGCCGCTGGCTGCACGTTTACAGCTAGGGCTCCCACACTGCCCGGGAACATCAAGACTCCCTCGAAATAGGTTTTCCGTTACGTTTGGTCTGCAGGAGAGAACTCGGGAGACTAGGCCTTTCTTGACTCGGGAATGAGGCCCTGCTTGCAGGCCTCTTATTCTTACGTCTGCAGAGCACCATACTTACTGTGCTCGGGAGGCCTGAAAACACACTCCCTGGGCTGCCTTTCCTCCCTCCAAGGAAGTCAGCCTGCCCGGCCGACTTCTGGCTCAAACTCACATCGGGCTGGGAAGTGCTAGCTCAGAAGTCAGTTTTCAGGGTTCATGGCTGTTGGGTGCACATGTATGTCTAGGGCTCCCACACTGCCCGGGAACATCAAGGCTTCCTCCACACAGCTCTTTCTTCATGTTTGCTCTGCAGGAAAGAGCTCGCAAGACTAGGCCTTTCTTGACTCGTGTAGTGAGTCCCTGGTTGCATGCCTCTTTTAGTAGCGTGTGGAGAGCCCCTCACTTGCTGTGCGAGGGAGGCTTGAAATCCCACTCTCTGGGGCTGCAATTCCTCCCTCCAAGGAAGAGAGCCTGCCCGGCCGCGTTGGGGCGGAATGTCACATTGGGCTGGGAAGTGCTTGCTGGGAAGTCAGTTTTCAGGGGCCATGGCCGCTGGCTGCACGTTTACCGCTAGGGCTCACACACTGCCCGGGAACATCAAGGCTCCCTCAAAACAGCTCTACCGTCTCGTTAGCTCTACAGGAAAGAGCTCGCGAGATTAGGCCTTTCTTGACTCGCGAAGTGAGGCCCTGCTTGCAGGCCTCTTATTCTTGCGTCTGCAGAGGACCATACTTACTGTGCTCTGGAGGCCTGAAAACCCACTCTCTGGGGCTGCCTTTCTTCCCTCCAAGGAAGTCAGCCTGCCCGGCCGACTTCTGGCTGAAACTCACTTCGGGCTGTGAAGTGCTAGTTGGGAAGTCAGTTTTAAGGGGCCATGGCCGCTGGGTGCACATGAACGCCTAGGGCTCCCACACTGCCCGGGAACTTCAAGCCTCCCTGAACACATCTCTTCCATCACGTTTGCTCTATAGCAGAGAGCTCCAGATACTAGGCCTTTGTTGACTCGCGAAGTGAGGCCCTGCTTGCAGGCCTGTTGTTCTTGCGTCTGCAGAGCACCATACTTGCTGTGCGCGAGAGGCCTGAAAACCAACTCTCTGGGGCTGCCTTTCCTCCTTCCAAGAGAGACAGCCTGCACGGCCGCCTTCGGGCTGAAAGTCACATTGGGCTGGGTAGTGCTAGCTGGGAAGTCAGTTTTCAGGGGCCATGGCCGCTGGCTGCACGTTTACAGCTAGGGCTCCCACACTGCCCGGGAACATCAAGACTCCCTCGAAATAGGTTTTCCGTTACGTTTGGTCTGTAGGAGAGAGCTCGCGAGACTAGGCCTTTCTTGACTCGGGGATGAGGCCCTGGTTGCAGGCCTCGTCTACTAGCGTCTGTAAAGCCGCACACTTGCCGTGCGAGGGAGGCCTCAAAACTCACTCTCTGGGGCTGCCTTTCCTCCCTCCAATCAAGAGAGCCTGCCTGGCCGCCTTTGGGCTGAAAGTCACATCGGGCTGGCAAGTACTAGCTGAGAAGTCATTTTTCAGGGGCCATGGTCGCTGGGTTCACGTGGAAGTCTTGGGCTCCCACACCGCCCGGGAACATCAAGGCTCCATCCACACAGCTCTTTCTTCACGTTTGCTCTGCAGGAGAGGGCTCACGAGACTAGGCCTTTCTTGACTCGGGAAGTGGGGCCCTGCTTTGAGGCCTCTTCTAGAAGCGTCTGTAAAGCCCCACACTTGCTGGGCGAGGTAGGCCTGAAAATCCACGCTCTGGGGCTGCATTTCCTCTCTCCTCGGAAGAGAGCCTGCCCGGCCGCATTCGGGCTCAAAGTCACATCGGGCTGGCTAGTGCTAGCTGGGAAGTCAGTTTTCAAGGGCCATGGCCGCTGGGTTCACGTGGTAGTCTAGGGCTCCCACACCGCCCGTGAACATCAAGGTTCCATCCACACAGCTCTTTCTTCACGTTTGCTCTGCAGGAGAGGGCTCACGAGACTAGGCCTTTCTTGACTCGGGAAGTGCGGCCCTGGTTGCAGGCCTCTTTTAGTAGCGTCTGGAGACCCCTCCCTTGCTGTGCGAGGGAAGCCTGAAAACCCACTCTCTGGGGCTGCATTTCCTCCCTGCAAGGAAGAGAGCCTGCCCGGCCGTATTCGAGCTGAAAGTCACATCAGACATGGAAGTGCTAGCTCACACTTCCGTTATCAGGGGCCATGGCCGCTGGATGCACATGTACGGGTAGAGCTGCAACACAGGCCAGGAACATCGAGGCTCCCTCCACACTGCTCTTTCTTCACGTTTGCTCTGCAGGAGAGAACTCGCGAGACTAGGGCTTTGTTGACTCGGGAAGGGAGGCCCTGGTGGCAGTCCTTGTCTCCCAGTGACTGTAAAGTCGCACAGTTGCTGTGCGAGGGAGGCCTCAAAACTCGCTCTCTGGGGCTGCCTTTCCTCCCTCCAAGGAACAGAGCCTGCCTGGCCGCATTCTGGCTGAAAGTCACATCGGGCTGGGAATTGCTAGCTGGGAATTCAGTTTTCATGGGCCATGGCCGCTGGGTGCACGGGTAATTCTAGGGTTCCCACACCGCCCGGGAACACCAAGGCTCCATCCACAGAGCTCTTTCTTCACGTTTGCTCTGCAGGAGAGAGCTCGCGAGACTAGGCCTTTCTTGACTCGGGAAAGAGACCCTACTTACGGACCTTTGCACTGGCATCTGCAGAGCCCCACACTTGCTGTGCGAGGGAGGCCTGAAAACCCACTCTCTGGGGCTGCCTTTCCTCCCTCCAAGGAAGACAGCCAGCCCGGCCGTCTCCGGGTTGAAAGTCACAATGGGCTGGGAATTGCTAGCTGGGAAGTCAGTTTTCAGGGGCCATGGCCGCTGGCTGCACGTACACGGCTAGGGGTCCCACACTGCCCGGGAGCATCAAGGCTCCCTCAAAACAGCTCTTCCGTCACGTTAGCTCTGCAGGAGAGAGCTCGCGAGACTAGGACTGTCTTGACTCGCAAAGTGAAGCCCTGCTTGCAGGCCTCTCGTACTTGCGTCTAGAGTGCCCCACACTTGCTGTACGAAGGAGGCCTGAAACCCCACTCTCTGGGGCTGCCTTTCCTGCCTGCAAGGTAGAGTACCTACCCACCCGCCTTCAGGCTGAAGTCACATCGGGCTGGGAAGTGCTAGCTGGGAAGTCATTTTCAGGGGCCAAGGCCGCTGGCTGCACGTTTACAGCTAGGGCTCCCACACTGCCCGGGAACATCAAGGTTTCTTCCACACAGTTCTTCCTTCACGTTTGGTCTGCAGGAGAGAGCTCGTGAGACTAGGCCTTTCTTCACTCGGGAAGTGAGGCCCTGCTTTCAGCCCTCTTCTACTGGCATCTGCAGAGCCCCACACTTGCTGTGCGAGGAAGCCCTGAAAACCAACTCTCTGGAGCTGTCTTTCCTCCTTCCAAGGAAGTCAGCCTGCACGGCCGCCTTCGGGCTGAAAGTCACATTGGGCTGGGAAGCGCTAGGTGGGAAGTCAGTTTTCAGCGGCCATGGCCGCTGGCTGCACGTTTACAGCTAGGGCTCCCACACTGCCCGGGAACATCAAGACTCCCTCGAAATAGGTTTTCCGTTACGTTTGGTCTGCAGGAGAGAACTCGGGAGACTAGGCCTTTCTTGACTCGGGAATGAGGCCCTGCTTGCAGGCCTCTTATTCTTACGTCTGCAGAGCACCATACTTACTGTGCTCGGGAGGCCTGAAAACACACTCCCTGGGCTGCCTTTCCTCCCTCCAAGGAAGTCAGCCTGCCCGGCCGACTTCTGGCTCAAACTCACATCGGGCTGGGAAGTGCTAGCTCAGAAGTCAGTTTTCAGGGTTCATGGCTGTTGGGTGCACATGTATGTCTAGGGCTCCCACACTGCCCGGGAACATCAAGGCTTCCTCCACACAGCTCTTTCTTCATGTTTGCTCTGCAGGAAAGAGCTCGCAAGACTAGGCCTTTCTTGACTCGTGTAGTGAGTCCCTGGTTGCATGCCTCTTTTAGTAGCGTGTGGAGAGCCCCTCACTTGCTGTGCGAGGGAGGCTTGAAAACCCACTCTCTGGGGCTGCAATTCCTCCCTCCAAGGAAGAGAGCCTGCCCGGCCGCGTTGGGGCGGAATGTCACATTGGGCTGGGAAGTGCTTGCTGGGAAGTCAGTTTTCAGGGGCCATGGCCGCTGGCTGCACGTTTACCGCTAGGGCTCACACACTGCCCGGGAACATCAAGGCTCCCTCAAAACAGCTCTACCGTCTCGTTAGCTCTACAGGAAAGAGCTCGCGAGATTAGGCCTTTCTTGACTCGCGAAGTGAGGCCCTGCTTGCAGGCCTCTTATTCTTGCGTCTGCAGAGGACCATACTTACTGTGCTCTGGAGGCCTGAAAACCCACTCTCTGGGGCTGCCTTTCTTCCCTCCAAGGAAGTCAGCCTGCCCGGCCGACTTCTGGCTGAAACTCACTTCGGGCTGTGAAGTGCTAGTTGGGAAGTCAGTTTTAAGGGGCCATGGCCGCTGGGTGCACATGAACGCCTAGGGCTCCCACACTGCCCGGGAACTTCAAGCCTCCCTGAACACATCTCTTCCATCACGTTTGCTCTATAGCAGAGAGCTCCAGATACTAGGCCTTTGTTGACTCGCGAAGTGAGGCCCTGCTTGCAGGCCTGTTGTTCTTGCGTCTGCAGAGCACCATACTTGCTGTGCGCGAGAGGCCTGAAAACCAACTCTCTGGGGCTGCCTTTCCTCCTTCCAAGAGAGACAGCCTGCACGGCCGCCTTCGGGCTGAAAGTCACATTGGGCTGGGTAGTGCTAGCTGGGAAGTCAGTTTTCAGGGGCCATGGCCGCTGGCTGCACGTTTACAGCTAGGGCTCCCACACTGCCCGGGAACATCAAGACTCCCTCGAAATAGGTTTTCCGTTACGTTTGGTCTGTAGGAGAGAGCTCGCGAGACTAGGCCTTTCTTGACTCGGGGATGAGGCCCTGGTTGCAGGCCTCGTCTACTAGCGTCTGTAAAGCCGCACACTTGCCGTGCGAGGGAGGCCTCAAAACTCACTCTCTGGGGCTGCCTTTCCTCCCTCCAATCAAGAGAGCCTGCCTGGCCGCCTTTGGGCTGAAAGTCACATCGGGCTGGCAAGTACTAGCTGAGAAGTCATTTTTCAGGGGTCATGGTCGCTGGGTTCACGTGGAAGTCTTGGGCTCCCACACCGCCCGGGAACATCAAGGCTCCATCCACACAGCTCTTTCTTCACGTTTGCTCTGCAGGAGAGGGCTCACGAGACTAGGCCTTTCTTGACTCGGGAAGTGGGGCCCTGCTTTGAGGCCTCTTCTAGAAGCGTCTGTAAAGCCCCACACTTGCTGGGCGAGGTAGGCCTGAAAATCCACGCTCTGGGGCTGCATTTCCTCCCTCCTCGGAAGAGAGCCTGCCCGGCCGCATTCGGGCTCAAAGTCACATCGGGCTGGCAAGTGCTAGCTGGGAAGTCAGTTTTCAAGGGCCATGGCCGCTGGGTGCACGTGTATGTCTAGGGCTCCCACTCTGCCCGGGAACATCAAGGCTCCCTCCACACAGCTCTTTCTTCACGTTTGCTCTGCAGGAGAGAGCTCGCGAGACTAGGCCTTTCTTGACTCGGGAAGTGTGGCCCTGGTTGCAGGCCTCTTTTAGTAGCGTCTGGAGAGCCCCTCACTTGCTGTGCGAGGGAAGCCTGAAAACCCACTCTCTGGGGCTGCCTTTCCTCCCTCCAAGGAAGAGAGCCTGCCCGGCCGTATTCGAGCTGAAAGTCACATCAGGCTTGGAAGTGCTAGCTCAGAATTCAGTTATCAGGGGCCAAGGCTGCTGGATGCACATGTACGGGTAGAGCTCCATCACAGGCCAGGAACATCGAGGCTCCCTCCACACAGCTCTTTCTTCACGTTTGCTCTGCAGGAGAGAGCTCACGAGACTAGGCCTTTGTTGACTCGTGAAGTGAGGCCCTTGTAGCAGGCCTCTTCTACTAGCGTCTGTAAAGCCGTACACTTGCCGTGCGAGGGAGGCCTCAAAACTCACTCTCTGGGGCTGCCTTTCCTCCCTCCAAGGAAGAGAGCCTGCCGGGCCACATTCGGGCTGCAAGTCACATCGGGCTGGGAAGTGCTAGCTGGGAATTCAGTTTTCAGGGGCAATAGCCCCTGGGTGCACGTGTATGTCTATGGCTCCCACACTCCCCGGGAACATCAAGAGGCCCTCCACACAGCTCTTTCTTCACGTTTGCTCTGCAGGAGAGAGCTCGCGGAACTAGACCTTTCTTGACTCGGGAAGTGTGGCCCTGGCTGCAGGCCTCTTGTACTAGCGTCTGGAGAGCCCCGCACTTGCTGTGCCAGGGAGGCCTGAAATCCCACTCTGTGAGACTGCCTTTCCTCCCTCCAAGGAAGAGAGACTGCTGGGCCACATTCGGGGTGCAAGTCACATCGGGCTGGGAAGTGCTAGCTCAGAAGTCAGTTTTCAGGGTTCATGGCTGCTGGGTGCACATGTATGTCTAGGGCTCCCACACTGCCCGGGAACATCAAGGCTTCCTCCACACAGCTCTTTCTTCACGTTTGCTCTGCAGGAAAGAGCTCGCAAGACTAGGCCTTTGTTGGCTCGTGTAGTGAGTCCCTGGTTGCAGGCCTCTTTTAGTAGCGTGTGGAGAGCCCCTCACTTGCTGTGCGAGGGAAGCCTGAAAACCCACTCTCTGGGGCTGCCTTTCCTCCCTCCAAGGAAGAGAGCCTGCCCGGCCGTGTTGGGCTGAAAGTCACATTGGGCTGGGAAGTGCTAGCTTGGAAGTCAGTTTTCAGGGGCCATAGCCGCTGGGTGTAGGTGTATGTGTACGGCCCCCACGCTGCCCGGGAATATCAAGGCTCCCTCCACACAACACTTTCTTCACGTTTGCTCTGCAGGAGAGAGCTCGCGAGACTAGGCCTTTGTTGACTCGGGAAGGGAGGCCCTGGTTGCAGTCCTCGTCTACCAGTGACTGTAAGGCCGCACAGTTGCTGTGCGAGAGAGGCCTCAAAACTCACTCTCTGGGGCTGCGTTTCCTCCCTCCAAGGAAGAGAACCTGCCCGGTGCATTCGGGCTGAAAGTCACATCAGGCTGGGAAGTGCTAGCTGGGAAGTCAGTTTTCAGGGGCCATAGCCGCTGGGTGCACGTGTATGTGTACGGCCCCCACACTGCCCGGGAACATCAAGGCTCCCTCCACACAGCTCTTTCTTCACGTTTGCTCTGCAGGAGAGAGCTCGCGAGACTAGGCCTTTCTTGACTCGTGTAGTGAGTCCCTGGTTGCAGGCCTCTTATACTAGCGTCTGGAGAGCCCCACACTTGCTGTGCGAGGGAGGCTTGAAACCCCACTCTCTGGGGCTGCATTTCCTCCCTGCAAGGAAGAGAGCCTGCCCGGCCGTATTCGAGCTGAAAGTCACATCTGGCTTGGAAGTGCTAGCTCCCACTTCCGTTATCAGGGGCCATGGCCGCTGGATGCACATGTACGGGTAGAGCTGCAACACAGGCCAGGAACATCGAGGCTCCCTCCACACAGCTCTTTCTTCACGTTTGCTCTGCAGGAGAGAGCTCGCGAGACTAGGGCTTTGTTGACTCGGGAAGGGAAGCCCTGGTTGCAGTCCTCGTCTCCCAGTGACTGTAAAGCCGCACAGTTGCTGTGCGAGGGAGGCCTCAAAACTCACTCTCTGGGGCTGCCTTTCCTCCCTCCAAGGAACAGAGCCTGCCTGGCCGCATTCTGGCTGAAAGTCACATCGGGCTGGGAATTGCTAGCTGGGAATTCAGTTTTCAGGGGCCATAGCCGCTGGGTGCACGTGTATGTCTACGGCTCCCACACTACCCAGGAACATCAAGACACCCTCCACACACCCCTTCCGTCACGTTTGCTCTGCAGGAGAGCACTTGCGAGACTAGGCCTTTCTTGACTCTTGAAGTAAGGCCCTGGTTGCAGGCCTCTTGAACTAGCATCTGGAGAGCCCCCCACTTGCTGTGCGAGGGAGGCCTGAAAACCCACTCTCTGGGGCTTCCTTTCCTCCTTCCAAGGAAGAGAGCTTGGCCGGCCGCGTTGGGGCTGAAACTCACATCGGGCTGGGAAGTGCTATCTCAGAATTCAGTTATCAGGGGCCATGGCTGCTGGATGCACATGTACGGGTAGAGCTCCAACAAAGGCCAGGAACATCGAGGCTCCCTCCACACAGCTCTTTCTTCACGTTTGCTTTGCTGGAGAGAGCTCGCGAGACTAGGCCTTTGTTGACTCGGGAAGTGAGGCCCTGGTTGCAGGCCTCGTCTACTAGCATCTGTAAATCCGCACACTTGCTGTGCGAGGGAGGCCTCAAAACTCACTCTCTGGGGCTGCCTTTCCTCCCTCCAATCAAGAGAGCCTGCCTGGCAGCCTTTGGGCTGAAAGTCACATCGGGCTGGCAAGTACTAGCTGAGAAGTCATTTTTCAGGGGCCATGGTCGCTGGGTTCACGTGGAAGTCTTGGGCTCCCACACCGCCCGGGAACATCAAGGCTCCATCCACACAGCTCTTTCTTCACGTTTGCTCTGCAGGAGAGGGCTCACGAGACTAGGCCTTTCTTGACTCGGGAAGTGGGGCCCTGCTTTGAGGCCTCTTCTAGAAGCGTCTGTAAAGCCCCACACTTGCTGGGCGAGGTAGGCCTGAAAATCCACGCTCTGGGGCTGCATTTCCTCTCTCCTCGGAAGAGAGCCTGCCTGGCCGCATTGGGGCTCAAAGTCACATCGGCCTGGCAAGTGCTACCTGGGAAGTCAGTTTTCAAGGGCCATGGCCGCTGGGTTCACGTGGTAGTCTAGGGCTCCCACACCGCCCGTGAACATCAAGGTTCCATCCACACAGCTCTTTCTTCACGTTTGCTCTGCAGGAGAGGGCTCACGAGACTAGGCCTTTCTTGACTCGGGAAGTGCGGCCCTGGTTGCAGGCCTCTTTTAGTAGCGTCTGGAGACCCCTCCCTTGCTGTGCGAGGGAAGCCTGAAAACCCACTCTCTGGGGCTGCATTTCCTCCCTGCAAGGAAGAGAGCCTGCCCGGCCGTATTCGAGCTGAAAGTCACATCAGACATGGAAGTGCTAGCTCCCACTTCCGTTATCAGGGGCCATGGCCGCTGGATGCACATGTACGGGTAGAGCTGCAACACAGGCCAGGAACATCGAGGCTCCCTCCACACTGCTCTTTCTTCACGTTTGCTCTGCAGGAGAGAACTCGCGAGACTAGGGCTTTGTTGACTCGGGAAGGGAGGCCCTGGTGGCAGTCCTTGTCTCCCAGTGACTGTAAAGTCGCACAGTTGCTGTGCGAGGGAGGCCTCAAAACTCGCTCTCTGGGGCTGCCTTTCCTCCCTCCAAGGAACAGAGCCTGCCTGGCCGCATTCTGGCTGAAAGTCACATCGGGCTGGGAATTGCTAGCTGGGAATTCAGTTTTCATGGGCCATGGCCGCTGGGTGCACGGGTAATTCTAGGGTTCCCACACCGCCCGGGAACACCAAGGCTCCATCCACAGAGCTCTTTCTTCACGTTTGCTCTGCAGGAGAGAGCTCGCGAGACTAGGCCTTTCTTGACTCGGGAAAGAGACCCTACTTACGGACCTTTGCACTGGCATCTGCAGAGCCCCACACTTGCTGTGCGAGGGAGGCCTGAAAACCCACTCTCTGGGGCTGCCTTTCCTCCCTCCAAGGAAGACAGCCAGCCCGGCCGTCTCCGGGTTGAAAGTCACAATGGGCTGGGAATTGCTAGCTGGGAAGTCAGTTTTCAGGGGCCATGGCCGCTGGCTGCACGTACACGGCTAGGGGTCCCACACTGCCCGGGAGCATCAAGGCTCCCTCAAAACAGCTCTTCCGTCACGTTAGCTCTGCAGGAGAGAGCTCGCGAGACTAGGACTGTCTTGACTCGCAAAGTGAAGCCCTGCTTGCAGGCCTCTCGTACTTGCGTCTAGAGTGCCCCACACTTGCTGTACGAAGGAGGCCTGAAACCCCACTCTCTGGGGCTGCCTTTCCTGCCTGCAAGGTAGAGTACCTACCCACCCGCCTTCAGGCTGAAGTCACATCGGGCTGGGAAGTGCTAGCTGGGAAGTCATTTTCAGGGGCCAAGGCCGCTGGCTGCACGTTTACAGCTAGGGCTCCCACACTGCCCGGGAACATCAAGGTTTCTTCCACACAGTTCTTCCTTCACGTTTGGTCTGCAGGAGAGAGCTCGTGAGACTAGGCCTTTCTTCACTCGGGAAGTGAGGCCCTGCTTTCAGCCCTCTTCTACTGGCATCTGCAGAGCCCCACACTTGCTGTGCGAGGAAGCCCTGAAAACCAACTCTCTGGAGCTGTCTTTCCTCCTTCCAAGGAAGTCAGCCTGCACGGCCGCCTTCGGGCTGAAAGTCACATTGGGCTGGGAAGCGCTAGGTGGGAAGTCAGTTTTCAGCGGCCATGGCCGCTGGCTGCACGTTTACAGCTAGGGCTCCCACACTGCCCGGGAACATCAAGACTCCCTCGAAATAGGTTTTCCGTTACGTTTGGTCTGCAGGAGAGAACTCGGGAGACTAGGCCTTTCTTGACTCGGGAATGAGGCCCTGCTTGCAGGCCTCTTATTCTTACGTCTGCAGAGCACCATACTTACTGTGCTCGGGAGGCCTGAAAACACACTCCCTGGGCTGCCTTTCCTCCCTCCAAGGAAGTCAGCCTGCCCGGCCGACTTCTGGCTCAAACTCACATCGGGCTGGGAAGTGCTAGCTCAGAAGTCAGTTTTCAGGGTTCATGGCTGTTGGGTGCACATGTATGTCTAGGGCTCCCACACTGCCCGGGAACATCAAGGCTTCCTCCACACAGCTCTTTCTTCATGTTTGCTCTGCAGGAAAGAGCTCGCAAGACTAGGCCTTTCTTGACTCGTGTAGTGAGTCCCTGGTTGCATGCCTCTTTTAGTAGCGTGTGGAGAGCCCCTCACTTGCTGTGCGAGGGAGGCTTGAAAACCCACTCTCTGGGGCTGCAATTCCTCCCTCCAAGGAAGAGAGCCTGCCCGGCCGCGTTGGGGCGGAATGTCACATTGGGCTGGGAAGTGCTTGCTGGGAAGTCAGTTTTCAGGGGCCATGGCCGCTGGCTGCACGTTTACCGCTAAGGCTCACACACTGCCCGGGAACATCAAGGCTCCCTCAAAACAGCTCTACCGTCTCGTTAGCTCTACAGGAAAGAGCTCGCGAGATTAGGCCTTTCTTGACTCGCGAAGTGAGGCCCTGCTTGCAGGCCTCTTATTCTTGCGTCTGCAGAGGACCATACTTACTGTGCTCTGGAGGCCTGAAAACCCACTCTCTGGGGCTGCCTTTCTTCCCTCCAAGGAAGTCAGCCTGCCCGGCCGACTTCTGGCTGAAACTCACTTCGGGCTGTGAAGTGCTAGTTGGGAAGTCAGTTTTAAGGGGCCATGGCCGCTGGGTGCACATGAACGCCTAGGGCTCCCACACTGCCCGGGAACTTCAAGCCTCCCTGAACACATCTCTTCCATCACGTTTGCTCTATAGCAGAGAGCTCCAGATACTAGGCCTTTGTTGACTCGCGAAGTGAGGCCCTGCTTGCAGGCCTGTTGTTCTTGCGTCTGCAGAGCACCATACTTGCTGTGCGCGAGAGGCCTGAAAACCAACTCTCTGGGGCTGCCTTTCCTCCTTCCAAGAGAGACAGCCTGCACGGCCGCCTTCGGGCTGAAAGTCACATTGGGCTGGGTAGTGCTAGCTGGGAAGTCAGTTTTCAGGGGCCATGGCCGCTGGCTGCACGTTTACAGCTAGTGCTCCCACACTGCCCGGGAACATCAAGACTCCCTCGAAATAGGTTTTCCGTTACGTTTGGTCTGTAGGAGAGAGCTCGCGAGACTAGGCCTTTCTTGACTCGGGGATGAGGCCCTGGTTGCAGGCCTCGTCTACTAGCGTCTGTAAAGCCGCACACTTGCCGTGCGAGGGAGGCCTCAAAACTCACTCTCTGGGGCTGCCTTTCCTCCCTCCAATCAAGAGAGCCTGCCTGGCCGCCTTTGGGCTGAAAGTCACATCGGGCTGGCAAGTACTAGCTGAGAAGTCATTTTTCAGGGGCCATGGTCGCTGGGTTCACGTGGAAGTCTTGGGCTCCCACACCGCCCGGGAACATCAAGGCTCCATCCACACAGCTCTTTCTTCACGTTTGCTCTGCAGGAGAGGGCTCACGAGACTAGGCCTTTCTTGACTCGGGAAGTGGGGCCCTGCTTTGAGGCCTCTTCTAGAAGCGTCTGTAAAGCCCCACACTTGCTGGGCGAGGTAGGCCTGAAAATCCACGCTCTGGGGCTGCATTTCCTCCCTCCTCGGAAGAGAGCCTGCCCGGCCGCATTCGGGCTCAAAGTCACATCGGGCTGGCAAGTGCTAGCTGGGAAGTCAGTTTTCAAGGGCCATGGCCGCTGGGTGCACGTGTATGTCTAGGGCTCCCACTCTGCCCGGGAACATCAAGGCTCCCTCCACACAGCTCTTTCTTCACGTTTGCTCTGCAGGAGAGAGCTCGCGAGACTAGGCCTTTCTTGACTCGGGAAGTGTGGCCCTGGTTGCAGGCCTCTTTTAGTAGCGTCTGGAGAGCCCCTCACTTGCTGTGCGAGGGAAGCCTGAAAACCCACTCTCTGGGGCTGCCTTTCCTCCCTCCAAGGAAGAGAGCCTGCCCGGCCGTATTCGAGCTGAAAGTCACATCAGGCTTGGAAGTGCTAGCTCAGAATTCAGTTATCAGGGGCCAAGGCTGCTGGATGCACATGTACGGGTAGAGCTCCATCACAGGCCAGGAACATCGAGGCTCCCTCCACACAGCTCTTTCTTCACGTTTGCTCTGCAGGAGAGAGCTCACGAGACTAGGCCTTTGTTGACTCGTGAAGTGAGGCCCTTGTAGCAGGCCTCTTCTACTAGCGTCTGTAAAGCCGTACACTTGCCGTGCGAGGGAGGCCTCAAAACTCACTCTCTGGGGCTGCCTTTCCTCCCTCCAAGGAAGAGAGCCTGCCGGGCCACATTCGGGCTGCAAGTCACATCGGGCTGGGAAGTGCTAGCTGGGAATTCAGTTTTCAGGGGCAATAGCCCCTGGGTGCACGTGTATGTCTATGGCTCCCACACTCCCCGGGAACATCAAGAGGCCCTCCACACAGCTCTTTCTTCACGTTTGCTCTGCAGGAGAGAGCTCGCGGAACTAGACCTTTCTTGACTCGGGAAGTGTGGCCCTGGCTGCAGGCCTCTTGTACTAGCGTCTGGAGAGCCCCGCACTTGCTGTGCCAGGGAGGCCTGAAATCCCACTCTGTGAGACTGCCTTTCCTCCCTCCAAGGAAGAGAGACTGCTGGGCCACATTCGGGGTGCAAGTCACATCGGGCTGGGAAGTGCTAGCTCAGAAGTCAGTTTTCAGGGTTCATGGCTGCTGGGTGCACATGTATGTCTAGGGCTCCCACACTGCCCGGGAACATCAAGGCTTCCTCCACACAGCTCTTTCTTCACGTTTGCTCTGCAGGAAAGAGCTCGCAAGACTAGGCCTTTGTTGGCTCGTGTAGTGAGTCCCTGGTTGCAGGCCTCTTTTAGTAGCGTGTGGAGAGCCCCTCACTTGCTGTGCGAGGGAAGCCTGAAAACCCACTCTCTGGGGCTGCCTTTCCTCCCTCCAAGGAAGAGAGCCTGCCCGGCCGCGTTGGGCTGAAAGTCACATTGGGCTGGGAAGTGCTAGCTTGGAAGTCAGTTTTCAGGGGCCATAGCCGCTGGGTGTAGGTGTATGTGTACGGCCCCCACGCTGCCCGGGAATATCAAGGCTCCCTCCACACAACACTTTCTTCACGTTTGCTCTGCAGGAGAGAGCTCGCGAGACTAGGCCTTTGTTGACTCGGGAAGGGAGGCCCTGGTTGCAGTCCTCGTCTACCAGTGACTGTAAGGCCGCACAGTTGCTGTGCGAGAGAGGCCTCAAAACTCACTCTCTGGGGCTGCGTTTCCTCCCTCCAAGGAAGAGAACCTGCCCGGTGCATTCGGGCTGAAAGTCACATCAGGCTGGGAAGTGCTAGCTGGGAAGTCAGTTTTCAGGGGCCATAGCCGCTGGGTGCACGTGTATGTGTACGGCCCCCACACTGCCCGGGAACATCAAGGCTCCCTCCACACAGCTCTTTCTTCACGTTTGCTCTGCAGGAGAGAGCTCGCGAGACTAGGCCTTTCTTGACTCGTGTAGTGAGTCCCTGGTTGCAGGCCTCTTATACTAGCGTCTGGAGAGCCCCACACTTGCTGTGCGAGGGAGGCTTGAAACCCCACTCTCTGGGGCTGCATTTCCTCCCTGCAAGGAAGAGAGCCTGCCCGGCCGTATTCGAGCTGAAAGTCACATCTGGCTTGGAAGTGCTAGCTCCCACTTCCGTTATCAGGGGCCATGGCCGCTGGATGCACATGTACGGGTAGAGCTGCAACACAGGCCAGGAACATCGAGGCTCCCTCCACACAGCTCTTTCTTCACGTTTGCTCTGCAGGAGAGAGCTCGCGAGACTAGGGCTTTGTTGACTCGGGAAGGGAAGCCCTGGTTGCAGTCCTCGTCTCCCAGTGACTGTAAAGCTGCACAGTTGCTGTGCGAGGGAGGCCTCAAAACTCACTCTCTGGGGCTGCCTTTCCTCCCTCCAAGGAACAGAGCCTGCCTGGCCGCATTCTGGCTGAAAGTCACATCGGGCTGGGAATTGCTAGCTGGGAATTCAGTTTTCAGGGGCCATAGCCGCTGGGTGCACGTGTATGTCTACGGCTCCCACACTACCCAGGAACATCAAGACACCCTCCACACACCCCTTCCGTCACGTTTGCTCTGCAGGAGAGCACTTGCGAGACTAGGCCTTTCTTGACTCTTGAAGTAAGGCCCTGGTTGCAGGCCTCTTGAACTAGCATCTGGAGAGCCCCCCACTTGCTGTGCGAGGGAGGCCTGAAAACCCACTCTCTGGGGCTTCCTTTCCTCCTTCCAAGGAAGAGAGCTTGGCTGGCCGCGTTGGGGCTGAAACTCACATCGGGCTGGGAAGTGCTATCTCAGAATTCAGTTATCAGGGGCCATGGCTGCTGGATGCACATGTACGGGTAGAGCTCCAACAAAGGCCAGGAACATCGAGGCTCCCTCCACACAGCTCTTTCTTCACGTTTGCTTTGCTGGAGAGAGCTCGCGAGACTAGGCCTTTGTTGACTCGGGAAGTGAGGCCCTGGTTGCAGGCCTCGTCTACTAGCATCTGTAAATCCGCACACTTGCTGTGCGAGGGAGGCCTCAAAACTCACTCTCTGGGGCTGCCTTTCCTCCCTCCAATCAAGAGAGCCTGCCTGGCAGCCTTTGGGCTGAAAGTCACATCGGGCTGGCAAGTACTAGCTGAGAAGTCATTTTTCAGGGGCCATGGTCGCTGGGTTCACGTGGAAGTCTTGGGCTCCCACACCGCCCGGGAACATCAAGGCTCCATCCACACAGCTCTTTCTTCACGTTTGCTCTGCAGGAGAGGGCTCACGAGACTAGGCCTTTCTTGACTCGGGAAGTGGGGCCCTGCTTTGAGGCCTCTTCTAGAAGCGTCTGTAAAGCCCCACACTTGCTGGGCGAGGTAGGCCTGAAAATCCACGCTCTGGGGCTGCATTTCCTCTCTCCTCGGAAGAGAGCCTGCCTGGCCGCATTGGGGCTCAAAGTCACATCGGCCTGGCAAGTGCTACCTGGGAAGTCAGTTTTCAAGGGCCATGGCCGCTGGGTTCACGTGGTAGTCTAGGGCTCCCACACCGCCCGTGAACATCAAGGTTCCATCCACACAGCTCTTTCTTCACGTTTGCTCTGCAGGAGAGGGCTCACGAGACTAGGCCTTTCTTGACTCGGGAAGTGCGGCCCTGGTTGCAGGCCTCTTTTAGTAGCGTCTGGAGACCCCTCCCTTGCTGTGCGAGGGAAGCCTGAAAACCCACTCTCTGGGGCTGCATTTCCTCCCTGCAAGGAAGAGAGCCTGCCCGGCCGTATTCGAGCTGAAAGTCACATCAGACATGGAAGTGCTAGCTCACACTTCCGTTATCAGGGGCCATGGCCGCTGGATGCACATGTACGGGTAGAGCTGCAACACAGGCCAGGAACATCGAGGCTCCCTCCACACTGCTCTTTCTTCACGTTTGCTCTGCAGGAGAGAACTTGCGAGACTAGGGCTTTGTTGACTCGGGAAGGGAGGCCCTGGTGGCAGTCCTTGTCTCCCAGTGACTGTAAAGTCGCACAGTTGCTGTGCGAGGGAGGCCTCAAAACTCGCTCTCTGGGGCTGCCTTTCCTCCCTCCAAGGAACAGAGCCTGCCTGGCCGCATTCTGGCTGAAAGTCACATCGGGCTGGGAATTGCTAGCTGGGAATTCAGTTTTCATGGGCCATGGCCGCTGGGTGCACGGGTAATTCTAGGGTTCCCACACCGCCCGGGAACACCAAGGCTCCATCCACAGAGCTCTTTCTTCACGTTTGCTCTGCAGGAGAGAGCTCGCGAGACTAGGCCTTTCTTGACTCGGGAAAGAGACCCTACTTACGGACCTTTGCACTGGCATCTGCAGAGCCCCACACTTGCTGTGCGAGGGAGGCCTGAAAACCCACTCTCTGGGGCTGCCTTTCCTCCCTCCAAGGAAGACAGCCAGCCCGGCCGTCTCCGGGTTGAAAGTCACAATGGGCTGGGAATTGCTAGCTGGGAAGTCAGTTTTCAGGGGCCATGGCCGCTGGCTGCACGTACACGGCTAGGGGTCCCACACTGCCCGGGAGCATCAAGGCTCCCTCAAAACAGCTCTTCCGTCACGTTAGCTCTGCAGGAGAGAGCTCGCGAGACTAGGACTGTCTTGACTCGCAAAGTGAAGCCCTGCTTGCAGGCCTCTCGTACTTGCGTCTAGAGTGCCCCACACTTGCTGTACGAAGGAGGCCTGAAACCCCACTCTCTGGGGCTGCCTTTCCTGCCTGCAAGGTAGAGTACCTACCCACCCGCCTTCAGGCTGAAGTCACATCGGGCTGGGAAGTGCTAGCTGGGAAGTCATTTTCAGGGGCCAAGGCCGCTGGCTGCACGTTTACAGCTAGGGCTCCCACACTGCCCGGGAACATCAAGGTTTCTTCCACACAGTTCTTCCTTCACGTTTGGTCTGCAGGAGAGAGCTCGTGAGACTAGGCCTTTCTTCACTCGGGAAGTGAGGCCCTGCTTTCAGCCCTCTTCTACTGGCATCTGCAGAGCCCCACACTTGCTGTGCGAGGAAGCCCTGAAAACCAACTCTCTGGAGCTGTCTTTCCTCCTTCCAAGGAAGTCAGCCTGCACGGCCGCCTTCGGGCTGAAAGTCACATTGGGCTGGGAAGCGCTAGGTGGGAAGTCAGTTTTCAGCGGCCATGGCCGCTGGCTGCACGTTTACAGCTAGGGCTCCCACACTGCCCGGGAACATCAAGACTCCCTCGAAATAGGTTTTCCGTTACGTTTGGTCTGCAGGAGAGAACTCGGGAGACTAGGCCTTTCTTGACTCGGGAATGAGGCCCTGCTTGCAGGCCTCTTATTCTTACGTCTGCAGAGCACCATACTTACTGTGCTCGGGAGGCCTGAAAACACACTCCCTGGGCTGCCTTTCCTCCCTCCAAGGAAGTCAGCCTGCCCGGCCGACTTCTGGCTCAAACTCACATCGGGCTGGGAAGTGCTAGCTCAGAAGTCAGTTTTCAGGGTTCATGGCTGTTGGGTGCACATGTATGTCTAGGGCTCCCACACTGCCCGGGAACATCAAGGCTTCCTCCACACAGCTCTTTCTTCATGTTTGCTCTGCAGGAAAGAGCTCGCAAGACTAGGCCTTTCTTGACTCGTGTAGTGAGTCCCTGGTTGCATGCCTCTTTTAGTAGCGTGTGGAGAGCCCCTCACTTGCTGTGCGAGGGAGGCTTGAAATCCCACTCTCTGGGGCTGCAATTCCTCCCTCCAAGGAAGAGAGCCTGCCCGGCCGCGTTGGGGCGGAATGTCACATTGGGCTGGGAAGTGCTTGCTGGGAAGTCAGTTTTCAGGGGCCATGGCCGCTGGCTGCACGTTTACCGCTAGGGCTCACACACTGCCCGGGAACATCAAGGCTCCCTCAAAACAGCTCTACCGTCTCGTTAGCTCTACAGGAAAGAGCTCGCGAGATTAGGCCTTTCTTGACTCGCGAAGTGAGGCCCTGCTTGCAGGCCTCTTATTCTTGCGTCTGCAGAGGACCATACTTACTGTGCTCTGGAGGCCTGAAAACCCACTCTCTGGGGCTGCCTTTCTTCCCTCCAAGGAAGTCAGCCTGCCCGGCCGACTTCTGGCTGAAACTCACTTCGGGCTGTGAAGTGCTAGTTGGGAAGTCAGTTTTAAGGGGCCATGGCCGCTGGGTGCACATGAACGCCTAGGGCTCCCACACTGCCCGGGAACTTCAAGCCTCCCTGAACACATCTCTTCCATCACGTTTGCTCTATAGCAGAGAGCTCCAGATACTAGGCCTTTGTTGACTCGCGAAGTGAGGCCCTGCTTGCAGGCCTGTTGTTCTTGCGTCTGCAGAGCACCATACTTGCTGTGCGCGAGAGGCCTGAAAACCAACTCTCTGGGGCTGCCTTTCCTCCTTCCAAGAGAGACAGCCTGCACGGCCGCCTTCGGGCTGAAAGTCACATTGGGCTGGGTAGTGCTAGCTGGGAAGTCAGTTTTCAGGGGCCATGGCCGCTGGCTGCACGTTTACAGCTAGGGCTCCCACACTGCCCGGGAACATCAAGACTCCCTCGAAATAGGTTTTCCGTTACGTTTGGTCTGTAGGAGAGAGCTCGCGAGACTAGGCCTTTCTTGACTCGGGGATGAGGCCCTGGTTGCAGGCCTCGTCTACTAGCGTCTGTAAAGCCGCACACTTGCCGTGCGAGGGAGGCCTCAAAACTCACTCTCTGGGGCTGCCTTTCCTCCCTCCAATCAAGAGAGCCTGCCTGGCCGCCTTTGGGCTGAAAGTCACATCGGGCTGGCAAGTACTAGCTGAGAAGTCATTTTTCAGGGGCCATGGTCGCTGGGTTCACGTGGAAGTCTTGGGCTCCCACACCGCCCGGGAACATCAAGGCTCCATCCACACAGCTCTTTCTTCACGTTTGCTCTGCAGGAGAGGGCTCACGAGACTAGGCCTTTCTTGACTCGGGAAGTGGGGCCCTGCTTTGAGGCCTCTTCTAGAAGCGTCTGTAAAGCCCCACACTTGCTGGGCGAGGTAGGCCTGAAAATCCACGCTCTGGGGCTGCATTTCCTCTCTCCTCGGAAGAGAGCCTGCCCGGCCGCATTCGGGCTCAAAGTCACATCGGGCTGGCTAGTGCTAGCTGGGAAGTCAGTTTTCAAGGGCCATGGCCGCTGGGTTCACGTGGTAGTCTAGGGCTCCCACACCGCCCGTGAACATCAAGGTTCCATCCACACAGCTCTTTCTTCACGTTTGCTCTGCAGGAGAGGGCTCACGAGACTAGGCCTTTCTTGACTCGGGAAGTGCGGCCCTGGTTGCAGGCCTCTTTTAGTAGCGTCTGGAGACCCCTCCCTTGCTGTGCGAGGGAAGCCTGAAAACCCACTCTCTGGGGCTGCATTTCCTCCCTGCAAGGAAGAGAGCCTGCCCGGCCGTATTCGAGCTGAAAGTCACATCAGACATGGAAGTGCTAGCTCACACTTCCGTTATCAGGGGCCATGGCCGCTGGATGCACATGTACGGGTAGAGCTGCAACACAGGCCAGGAACATCGAGGCTCCCTCCACACTGCTCTTTCTTCACGTTTGCTCTGCAGGAGAGAACTCGCGAGACTAGGGCTTTGTTGACTCGGGAAGGGAGGCCCTGGTGGCAGTCCTTGTCTCCCAGTGACTGTAAAGTCGCACAGTTGCTGTGCGAGGGAGGCCTCAAAACTCGCTCTCTGGGGCTGCCTTTCCTCCCTCCAAGGAACAGAGCCTGCCTGGCCGCATTCTGGCTGAAAGTCACATCGGGCTGGGAATTGCTAGCTGGGAATTCAGTTTTCATGGGCCATGGCCGCTGGGTGCACGGGTAATTCTAGGGTTCCCACACCGCCCGGGAACACCAAGGCTCCATCCACAGAGCTCTTTCTTCACGTTTGCTCTGCAGGAGAGAGCTCGCGAGACTAGGCCTTTCTTGACTCGGGAAAGAGACCCTACTTACGGACCTTTGCACTGGCATCTGCAGAGCCCCACACTTGCTGTGCGAGGGAGGCCTGAAAACCCACTCTCTGGGGCTGCCTTTCCTCCCTCCAAGGAAGACAGCCAGCCCGGCCGTCTCCGGGTTGAAAGTCACAATGGGCTGGGAATTGCTAGCTGGGAAGTCAGTTTTCAGGGGCCATGGCCGCTGGCTGCACGTACACGGCTAGGGGTCCCACACTGCCCGGGAGCATCAAGGCTCCCTCAAAACAGCTCTTCCGTCACGTTAGCTCTGCAGGAGAGAGCTCGCGAGACTAGGACTGTCTTGACTCGCAAAGTGAAGCCCTGCTTGCAGGCCTCTCGTACTTGCGTCTAGAGTGCCCCACACTTGCTGTACGAAGGAGGCCTGAAACCCCACTCTCTGGGGCTGCCTTTCCTGCCTGCAAGGTAGAGTACCTACCCACCCGCCTTCAGGCTGAAGTCACATCGGGCTGGGAAGTGCTAGCTGGGAAGTCATTTTCAGGGGCCAAGGCCGCTGGCTGCACGTTTACAGCTAGGGCTCCCACACTGCCCGGGAACATCAAGGTTTCTTCCACACAGTTCTTCCTTCACGTTTGGTCTGCAGGAGAGAGCTCGTGAGACTAGGCCTTTCTTCACTCGGGAAGTGAGGCCCTGCTTTCAGCCCTCTTCTACTGGCATCTGCAGAGCCCCACACTTGCTGTGCGAGGAAGCCCTGAAAACCAACTCTCTGGAGCTGTCTTTCCTCCTTCCAAGGAAGTCAGCCTGCACGGCCGCCTTCGGGCTGAAAGTCACATTGGGCTGGGAAGCGCTAGGTGGGAAGTCAGTTTTCAGCGGCCATGGCCGCTGGCTGCACGTTTACAGCTAGGGCTCCCACACTGCCCGGGAACATCAAGACTCCCTCGAAATAGGTTTTCCGTTACGTTTGGTCTGCAGGAGAGAACTCGGGAGACTAGGCCTTTCTTGACTCGGGAATGAGGCCCTGCTTGCAGGCCTCTTATTCTTACGTCTGCAGAGCACCATACTTACTGTGCTCGGGAGGCCTGAAAACACACTCCCTGGGCTGCCTTTCCTCCCTCCAAGGAAGTCAGCCTGCCCGGCCGACTTCTGGCTCAAACTCACATCGGGCTGGGAAGTGCTAGCTCAGAAGTCAGTTTTCAGGGTTCATGGCTGTTGGGTGCACATGTATGTCTAGGGCTCCCACACTGCCCGGGAACATCAAGGCTTCCTCCACACAGCTCTTTCTTCATGTTTGCTCTGCAGGAAAGAGCTCGCAAGACTAGGCCTTTCTTGACTCGTGTAGTGAGTCCCTGGTTGCATGCCTCTTTTAGTAGCGTGTGGAGAGCCCCTCACTTGCTGTGCGAGGGAGGCTTGAAAACCCACTCTCTGGGGCTGCAATTCCTCCCTCCAAGGAAGAGAGCCTGCCCGGCCGCGTTGGGGCGGAATGTCACATTGGGCTGGGAAGTGCTTGCTGGGAAGTCAGTTTTCAGGGGCCATGGCCGCTGGCTGCACGTTTACCGCTAGGGCTCACACACTGCCCGGGAACATCAAGGCTCCCTCAAAACAGCTCTACCGTCTCGTTAGCTCTACAGGAAAGAGCTCGCGAGATTAGGCCTTTCTTGACTCGCGAAGTGAGGCCCTGCTTGCAGGCCTCTTATTCTTGCGTCTGCAGAGGACCATACTTACTGTGCTCTGGAGGCCTGAAAACCCACTCTCTGGGGCTGCCTTTCTTCCCTCCAAGGAAGTCAGCCTGCCCGGCCGACTTCTGGCTGAAACTCACTTCGGGCTGTGAAGTGCTAGTTGGGAAGTCAGTTTTAAGGGGCCATGGCCGCTGGGTGCACATGAACGCCTAGGGCTCCCACACTGCCCGGGAACTTCAAGCCTCCCTGAACACATCTCTTCCATCACGTTTGCTCTATAGCAGAGAGCTCCAGATACTAGGCCTTTGTTGACTCGCGAAGTGAGGCCCTGCTTGCAGGCCTGTTGTTCTTGCGTCTGCAGAGCACCATACTTGCTGTGCGCGAGAGGCCTGAAAACCAACTCTCTGGGGCTGCCTTTCCTCCTTCCAAGAGAGACAGCCTGCACGGCCGCCTTCGGGCTGAAAGTCACATTGGGCTGGGTAGTGCTAGCTGGGAAGTCAGTTTTCAGGGGCCATGGCCGCTGGCTGCACGTTTACAGCTAGGGCTCCCACACTGCCCGGGAACATCAAGACTCCCTCGAAATAGGTTTTCCGTTACGTTTGGTCTGTAGGAGAGAGCTCGCGAGACTAGGCCTTTCTTGACTCGGGGATGAGGCCCTGGTTGCAGGCCTCGTCTACTAGCGTCTGTAAAGCCGCACACTTGCCGTGCGAGGGAGGCCTCAAAACTCACTCTCTGGGGCTGCCTTTCCTCCCTCCAATCAAGAGAGCCTGCCTGGCCGCCTTTGGGCTGAAAGTCACATCGGGCTGGCAAGTACTAGCTGAGAAGTCATTTTTCAGGGGTCATGGTCGCTGGGTTCACGTGGAAGTCTTGGGCTCCCACACCGCCCGGGAACATCAAGGCTCCATCCACACAGCTCTTTCTTCACGTTTGCTCTGCAGGAGAGGGCTCACGAGACTAGGCCTTTCTTGACTCGGGAAGTGGGGCCCTGCTTTGAGGCCTCTTCTAGAAGCGTCTGTAAAGCCCCACACTTGCTGGGCGAGGTAGGCCTGAAAATCCACGCTCTGGGGCTGCATTTCCTCCCTCCTCGGAAGAGAGCCTGCCCGGCCGCATTCGGGCTCAAAGTCACATCGGGCTGGCAAGTGCTAGCTGGGAAGTCAGTTTTCAAGGGCCATGGCCGCTGGGTGCACGTGTATGTCTAGGGCTCCCACTCTGCCCGGGAACATCAAGGCTCCCTCCACACAGCTCTTTCTTCACGTTTGCTCTGCAGGAGAGAGCTCGCGAGACTAGGCCTTTCTTGACTCGGGAAGTGTGGCCCTGGTTGCAGGCCTCTTTTAGTAGCGTCTGGAGAGCCCCTCACTTGCTGTGCGAGGGAAGCCTGAAAACCCACTCTCTGGGGCTGCCTTTCCTCCCTCCAAGGAAGAGAGCCTGCCCGGCCGTATTCGAGCTGAAAGTCACATCAGGCTTGGAAGTGCTAGCTCAGAATTCAGTTATCAGGGGCCAAGGCTGCTGGATGCACATGTACGGGTAGAGCTCCATCACAGGCCAGGAACATCGAGGCTCCCTCCACACAGCTCTTTCTTCACGTTTGCTCTGCAGGAGAGAGCTCACGAGACTAGGCCTTTGTTGACTCGTGAAGTGAGGCCCTTGTAGCAGGCCTCTTCTACTAGCGTCTGTAAAGCCGTACACTTGCCGTGCGAGGGAGGCCTCAAAACTCACTCTCTGGGGCTGCCTTTCCTCCCTCCAAGGAAGAGAGCCTGCCGGGCCACATTCGGGCTGCAAGTCACATCGGGCTGGGAAGTGCTAGCTGGGAATTCAGTTTTCAGGGGCAATAGCCCCTGGGTGCACGTGTATGTCTATGGCTCCCACACTCCCCGGGAACATCAAGAGGCCCTCCACACAGCTCTTTCTTCACGTTTGCTCTGCAGGAGAGAGCTCGCGGAACTAGACCTTTCTTGACTCGGGAAGTGTGGCCCTGGCTGCAGGCCTCTTGTACTAGCGTCTGGAGAGCCCCGCACTTGCTGTGCCAGGGAGGCCTGAAATCCCACTCTGTGAGACTGCCTTTCCTCCCTCCAAGGAAGAGAGACTGCTGGGCCACATTCGGGGTGCAAGTCACATCGGGCTGGGAAGTGCTAGCTCAGAAGTCAGTTTTCAGGGTTCATGGCTGCTGGGTGCACATGTATGTCTAGGGCTCCCACACTGCCCGGGAACATCAAGGCTTCCTCCACACAGCTCTTTCTTCACGTTTGCTCTGCAGGAAAGAGCTCGCAAGACTAGGCCTTTGTTGGCTCGTGTAGTGAGTCCCTGGTTGCAGGCCTCTTTTAGTAGCGTGTGGAGAGCCCCTCACTTGCTGTGCGAGGGAAGCCTGAAAACCCACTCTCTGGGGCTGCCTTTCCTCCCTCCAAGGAAGAGAGCCTGCCCGGCCGCGTTGGGCTGAAAGTCACATTGGGCTGGGAAGTGCTAGCTTGGAAGTCAGTTTTCAGGGGCCATAGCCGCTGGGTGTAGGTGTATGTGTACGGCCCCCACGCTGCCCGGGAATATCAAGGCTCCCTCCACACAACACTTTCTTCACGTTTGCTCTGCAGGAGAGAGCTCGCGAGACTAGGCCTTTGTTGACTCGGGAAGGGAGGCCCTGGTTGCAGTCCTCGTCTACCAGTGACTGTAAGGCCGCACAGTTGCTGTGCGAGAGAGGCCTCAAAACTCACTCTCTGGGGCTGCATTTCCTCCCTCCAAGGAAGAGAACCTGCCCGGTGCATTCGGGCTGAAAGTCACATCAGGCTGGGAAGTGCTAGCTGGGAAGTCAGTTTTCAGGGGCCATAGCCGCTGGGTGCACGTGTATGTGTACGGCCCCCACACTGCCCGGGAACATCAAGGCTCCCTCCACACAGCTCTTTCTTCACGTTTGCTCTGCAGGAGAGAGCTCGCGAGACTAGGCCTTTCTTGACTCGTGTAGTGAGTCCCTGGTTGCAGGCCTCTTATACTAGCGTCTGGAGAGCCCCACACTTGCTGTGCGAGGGAGGCTTGAAACCCCACTCTCTGGGGCTGCATTTCCTCCCTGCAAGGAAGAGAGCCTGCCCGGCCGTATTCGAGCTGAAAGTCACATCTGGCTTGGAAGTGCTAGCTCCCACTTCCGTTATCAGGGGCCATGGCCGCTGGATGCACATGTACGGGTAGAGCTGCAACACAGGCCAGGAACATCGAGGCTCCCTCCACACAGCTCTTTCTTCACGTTTGCTCTGCAGGAGAGAGCTCGCGAGACTAGGGCTTTGTTGACTCGGGAAGGGAAGCCCTGGTTGCAGTCCTCGTCTCCCAGTGACTGTAAAGCCGCACAGTTGCTGTGCGAGGGAGGCCTCAAAACTCACTCTCTGGGGCTGCCTTTCCTCCCTCCAAGGAACAGAGCCTGCCTGGCCGCATTCTGGCTGAAAGTCACATCGGGCTGGGAATTGCTAGCTGGGAATTCAGTTTTCAGGGGCCATAGCCGCTGGGTGCACGTGTATGTCTACGGCTCCCACACTGCCCGGGAACATCAAGGCTCCCTCCACACAGCTCTTTCTTCACGTTTGCTCTGCAGGAGAGCACTTGCGAGACTAGGCCTTTCTTGACTCTTGAAGTAAGGCCCTGGTTGCAGGCCTCTTGAACTAGCATCTGGAGAGCCCCCCACTTGCTGTGCGAGGGAGGCCTGAAAACCCACTCTCTGGGGCTTCCTTTCCTCCTTCCAAGGAAGAGAGCTTGGCCGGCCGCGTTGGGGCTGAAACTCACATCGGGCTGGGAAGTGCTATCTCAGAATTCAGTTATCAGGGGCCATGGCTGCTGGATGCACATGTACGGGTAGAGCTCCAACAAAGGCCAGGAACATCGAGGCTCCCTCCACACAGCTCTTTCTTCACGTTTGCTTTGCTGGAGAGAGCTCGCGAGACTAGGCCTTTGTTGACTCGGGAAGTGAGGCCCTGGTTGCAGGCCTCGTCTACTAGCATCTGTAAATCCGCACACTTGCTGTGCGAGGGAGGCCTCAAAACTCACTCTCTGGGGCTGCCTTTCCTCCCTCCAATCAAGAGAGCCTGCCTGGCAGCCTTTGGGCTGAAAGTCACATCGGGCTGGCAAGTACTAGCTGAGAAGTCATTTTTCAGGGGCCATGGTCGCTGGGTTCACGTGGAAGTCTTGGGCTCCCACACCGCCCGGGAACATCAAGGCTCCATCCACACAGCTCTTTCTTCACGTTTGCTCTGCAGGAGAGGGCTCACGAGACTAGGCCTTTCTTGACTCGGGAAGTGGGGCCCTGCTTTGAGGCCTCTTCTAGAAGCGTCTGTAAAGCCCCACACTTGCTGGGCGAGGTATGCCTGAAAATCCACGCTCTGGGGCTGCATTTCCTCTCTCCTCGGAAGAGAGCCTGCCTGGCCGCATTGGGGCTCAAAGTCACATCGGCCTGGCAAGTGCTACCTGGGAAGTCAGTTTTCAAGGGCCATGGCCGCTGGGTTCACGTGGTAGTCTAGGGCTCCCACACCGCCCGTGAACATCAAGGTTCCATCCACACAGCTCTTTCTTCACGTTTGCTCTGCAGGAGAGGGCTCACGAGACTAGGCCTTTCTTGACTCGGGAAGTGCGGCCCTGGTTGCAGGCCTCTTTTAGTAGCGTCTGGAGACCCCTCCCTTGCTGTGCGAGGGAAGCCTGAAAACCCACTCTCTGGGGCTGCATTTCCTCCCTGCAAGGAAGAGAGCCTGCCCGGCCGTATTCGAGCTGAAAGTCACATCAGACATGGAAGTGCTAGCTCACACTTCCGTTATCAGGGGCCATGGCCGCTGGATGCACATGTACGGGTAGAGCTGCAACACAGGCCAGGAACATCGAGGCTCCCTCCACACTGCTCTTTCTTCACGTTTGCTCTGCAGGAGAGAACTTGCGAGACTAGGGCTTTGTTGACTCGGGAAGGGAGGCCCTGGTGGCAGTCCTTGTCTCCCAGTGACTGTAAAGTCGCACAGTTGCTGTGCGAGGGAGGCCTCAAAACTCGCTCTCTGGGGCTGCCTTTCCTCCCTCCAAGGAACAGAGCCTGCCTGGCCGCATTCTGGCTGAAAGTCACATCGGGCTGGGAATTGCTAGCTGGGAATTCAGTTTTCATGGGCCATGGCCGCTGGGTGCACGGGTAATTCTAGGGTTCCCACACCGCCCGGGAACACCAAGGCTCCATCCACAGAGCTCTTTCTTCACGTTTGCTCTGCAGGAGAGAGCTCGCGAGACTAGGCCTTTCTTGACTCGGGAAAGAGACCCTACTTACGGACCTTTGCACTGGCATCTGCAGAGCCCCACACTTGCTGTGCGAGGGAGGCCTGAAAACCCACTCTCTGGGGCTGCCTTTCCTCCCTCCAAGGAAGACAGCCAGCCCGGCCGTCTCCGGGTTGAAAGTCACAATGGGCTGGGAATTGCTAGCTGGGAAGTCAGTTTTCAGGGGCCATGGCCGCTGGCTGCACGTACACGGCTAGGGGTCCCACACTGCCCGGGAGCATCAAGGCTCCCTCAAAACAGCTCTTCCGTCACGTTAGCTCTGCAGGAGAGAGCTCGCGAGACTAGGACTGTCTTGACTCGCAAAGTGAAGCCCTGCTTGCAGGCCTCTCGTACTTGCGTCTAGAGTGCCCCACACTTGCTGTACGAAGGAGGCCTGAAACCCCACTCTCTGGGGCTGCCTTTCCTGCCTGCAAGGTAGAGTACCTACCCACCCGCCTTCAGGCTGAAGTCACATCGGGCTGGGAAGTGCTAGCTGGGAAGTCATTTTCAGGGGCCAAGGCCGCTGGCTGCACGTTTACAGCTAGGGCTCCCACACTGCCCGGGAACATCAAGGTTTCTTCCACACAGTTCTTCCTTCACGTTTGGTCTGCAGGAGAGAGCTCGTGAGACTAGGCCTTTCTTCACTCGGGAAGTGAGGCCCTGCTTTCAGCCCTCTTCTACTGGCATCTGCAGAGCCCCACACTTGCTGTGCGAGGAAGCCCTGAAAACCAACTCTCTGGAGCTGTCTTTCCTCCTTCCAAGGAAGTCAGCCTGCACGGCCGCCTTCGGGCTGAAAGTCACATTGGGCTGGGAAGCGCTAGGTGGGAAGTCAGTTTTCAGCGGCCATGGCCGCTGGCTGCACGTTTACAGCTAGGGCTCCCACACTGCCCGGGAACATCAAGACTCCCTCGAAATAGGTTTTCCGTTACGTTTGGTCTGCAGGAGAGAACTCGGGAGACTAGGCCTTTCTTGACTCGGGAATGAGGCCCTGCTTGCAGGCCTCTTATTCTTACGTCTGCAGAGCACCATACTTACTGTGCTCGGGAGGCCTGAAAACACACTCCCTGGGCTGCCTTTCCTCCCTCCAAGGAAGTCAGCCTGCCCGGCCGACTTCTGGCTCAAACTCACATCGGGCTGGGAAGTGCTAGCTCAGAAGTCAGTTTTCAGGGTTCATGGCTGTTGGGTGCACATGTATGTCTAGGGCTCCCACACTGCCCGGGAACATCAAGGCTTCCTCCACACAGCTCTTTCTTCATCTTTGCTCTGCAGGAAAGAGCTCGCAAGACTAGGCCTTTCTTGACTCGTGTAGTGAGTCCCTGGTTGCATGCCTCTTTTAGTAGCGTGTGGAGAGCCCCTCACTTGCTGTGCGAGGGAGGCTTGAAATCCCACTCTCTGGGGCTGCAATTCCTCCCTCCAAGGAAGAGAGCCTGCCCGGCCGCGTTGGGGCGGAATGTCACATTGGGCTGGGAAGTGCTTGCTGGGAAGTCAGTTTTCAGGGGCCATGGCCGCTGGCTGCACGTTTACCGCTAGGGCTCACACACTGCCCGGGAACATCAAGGCTCCCTCAAAACAGCTCTACCGTCTCGTTAGCTCTACAGGAAAGAGCTCGCGAGATTAGGCCTTTCTTGACTCGCGAAGTGAGGCCCTGCTTGCAGGCCTCTTATTCTTGCGTCTGCAGAGGACCATACTTACTGTGCTCTGGAGGCCTGAAAACCCACTCTCTGGGGCTGCCTTTCTTCCCTCCAAGGAAGTCAGCCTGCCCGGCCGACTTCTGGCTGAAACTCACTTCGGGCTGTGAAGTGCTAGTTGGGAAGTCAGTTTTAAGGGGCCATGGCCGCTGGGTGCACATGAACGCCTAGGGCTCCCACACTGCCCGGGAACTTCAAGCCTCCCTGAACACATCTCTTCCATCACGTTTGCTCTATAGCAGAGAGCTCCAGATACTAGGCCTTTGTTGACTCGCGAAGTGAGGCCCTGCTTGCAGGCCTGTTGTTCTTGCGTCTGCAGAGCACCATACTTGCTGTGCGCGAGAGGCCTGAAAACCAACTCTCTGGGGCTGCCTTTCCTCCTTCCAAGAGAGACAGCCTACACGGCCGCCTTCGGGCTGAAACTCACTTCGGGATGTGAAGTGCTAGTTGGGAAGTCAGTTTTCAAGGGCAATGGCCGCTGGGTTCACGTGTATGCCTAGGGCTCCAACACTGCCAGAGACATCAAGGTTTCTTCCACACAGTTCTTCCTTCACGTTTGGTCTGCAGGAGAGAGCTCGCGAGACTAGGCCTTTCTTACCTCGGGAAGTGAGGCCCTACTTTCAGCCCTGTTCTACTGGCATCTGCAGAGCCCCACACTTGCTGTGCGAGGAAGCCCTGAAAACCAACTCTCAGGAGCTGTCTTTCCTCCTTCCAAGGAAGACAGCCTGCACGGCCGCCTTCGGGCTGAAAGTCACATTGGGCTGGGAAGTGCTTGCTGGGAAGTCAGTTTTCAGGGGCCATGGCCGCTGGCTGCACATGTACGCCTAGGGCTCCCACACTGCCCGGGAACTTCAAGGCTCCCTGCACACATCTCTTCCATCACGTTTGCTCTATAGCAGAGAGCTCGCGAGACTAGGCCTTTCTTGACTCGCGAAGTGAGGCTCTGCTTTCAAGCCTGTTGTTCTTACGTCTGCAGAGCAGCATACTTGTTGTGCGCGAGAGGCCTGAAAACCCACTCTCTGGGGCTGCCTTTCCTCCTTCCAAGGAAGACAGCCTGCTGGCCGCCTTCGGGCTGAACGTCACATTGGGCTGGGAAGTGCTAGCTGGGAAGTCAGTTTTCAGGGGCCATGGCCGCTGGGTGGACGTGTATGTCTAGGGCTCCCACACTGCCCGGGAACATCAATGCTCCCTCCACACAGCTCTTCCGTCACGTTTGCTCTGCAGGAGAGCACTCGCGAGACTAGGCCTTTCTTGACTGGGAAGTAAGGCCCTGGTTGCAGGCCTCTTGTTCTAGCCTCTGGAGAGCCCCTCTCTTGCTGTGTGAGGGAGGCCTGAAAACCCACTCTCTGGGGCTGCATTTCCTCCCTCCAATGAAGAGAGTCTGCCCGGCCGCGTTCGGGCTGAATGTCACATCGGGCTGGGAAGTGCTAGGTGGGAAGTCAGTTTTCAGGGGCCATAGCCGCTGGGTGCACTTTTACCTGTTCGGCCCCCACACTGCCCGGGAACATCAAGACTCGCTCCACACAGCTCTTTCTTCACGTTTGCTCTGCAAGAGAGAGCTCGCGAGACTAGGCCTTTCTTGACTCGGGAAGTGCGGCCCTGGTTGCAGGCCTGTTTTATTAGCGTCTAGAGAGCCCCACACTTGCTTTGCGAGGGAGGCCTGAAAACCCACTCTTTGGGGCTGCCTTTCCTCCCTCCAAGGAAGACAGTCTGCCGTGCCCCATTCGGGCTCAAAGTCACATCGGGCTGGGAAGTGCTGGCTGGGAAGTCAGTTTTCAGGGGCCTTGGCCGCTGGATGCACATGTACGGGTAGAGCTCCAACACAGGCCAGGAACATCGAGGCTCCCTCCACACAGCTCTTTCTTCATGTTTGCTCTGCAGGAGAGAGCTCGCGAAACTAGGCCTTTGTTGACTCGGGAAGTGAGGCCCTGATTGCAGGCCTCGTCTACTAGCGTCTGTAAAGCCGCACACTTGCCCTGCTAGGGAGGCCTCAAAACTCACTCTCTGGGGCTGCCTTTCCTCCCTCCAAGGAAGAGAGCCTGCCTGGCCGCCTTTGGGCTGAAAGTCACATCGGGCTGGCAAGTACTAGCTGAGAAGTCATTTTTCAGGGGCCAGGGTGGCTGGGTTCACGTGGAAGTCTAGGGCTCCCCCACCGCCCGGGAACATCAAGGTTCCATCCACACAGCTCTTTCTTCACGTTTGCTCTGCAGGAGAGGGCTCACGAGACTAGGCCTTTCTTGACTCGGGAAGTGGGACCCTGCTTTCAGGCCTCTTCTACAAGCATCTGTAGAGCCCCACACTTGCCGGGCGAGGTAGGCCTGAAAATCCACGCTCTGGGGCTGCATTTCCTCCCTCCTCGGAAGAGAGCCTGTCCGGCCGCATTGGGGCTCAAAGTCACATCGGGCTGGCAAGTGCTAGCTGGGAAGTCAGTTTTCCAGGGCCATGGCCGCTGGGTACACGTGTATGTCTAGGGCTCCCACACTGCCCGGGAACATCAAGGCTCCCTCTACACAGCTCTTTCTTCACGTTTGCTCTGCAGGACAGAGCTCGCGAGACTAGGCCTTTCTTGACTCGGGAAGTGCGGCCCTGGTTGCAGGCCTCTTTTAGTAGCGTCTAGAGAGCCCCTCAACTTGCTGTGTGAGGGAAGCCTGAAAACCCACTCTCTGGGGCTGCATTTCCTCCCTCCAAGGAAGAGAGCCTGCCCGGCCGTATTCGAGCTGAAAGTCACATCAGGCTTGGAAGTGCTAGCTCAGAATTCAGTTATCAGGGGCCATGGCCGCTGGATGCACATGTACGGGTAGAGCTCCAACTCAGGCCAGGAACATCGAGGCTCCCTCCACACAGCTCTTTCTTCACGTTTGCTCTGCAGGAGAGAGCTCGCGAGACTAGGCCTTTGTTGACTCGAGAAGTGCGGCCCTGGTTGCAGGCCCCTTTTACTAGCTTCTGGAGAGCCCCTCCCTTGCTGTGCGAGGGAAGCCTGAAAACCCACTCTCTGGGGCTGCCTTTCCTCCCTCCAAGGAAGAGAGCCTGCCTGGCCGCATTGGGGCTGAAACTCACATCGGGCTGGGAAGTGCTAGCTCAGAAGTCAGTTTTCAGGGGTCATGGCTGCTGGGTGCACGTGTACGGGTAGAGCTCCAACACAGGCCAGGAACATCGAGGCTCCTTCCACACAGCTCTTTCTTCACGTTTGCTCTGCAGGAGATAGCTCGCGAGACTTGGCCTTTCTTGACTCGTGTAGTGAGTCCCCGGTTGCAGGCCTCGTCTACTAGCGTCTGTAAAGCCGCACACTTGCTTAGCGAGGGAGGCCTCAAAACTCACTCTCTGGTGCTGCATTTCCTCCCTCCTCGGAAGAGAGCCTGCCCGGCCGCATTCGGGCTGAAAGTCACAACGGGCTGGGAAGTGCTAGCTGGGAAGTCAGTTTTCAGGGGCCATAGCCGCTGGGTGCACGTGTATGTAAACGGCTCCCACACTGCCCGGGAACATCAAGACTCCCTCCACAGAGCTCTTTCTTCACGTTTGCTCTGCAGGAGAGAGCTCGCGAGACTAGGCCTTTCTTGACTCGGGAAGTGCGGCCCTGGTTGCAGGCCTCTTATACTAGCGTCTGGAGAGCCCCACACTTGCTGTGCCAGGGAGGCCTGAAATCCCACTCTCTGGGACTGCCTTTCCTCCCTCCAAGGAAGAGAGACTGCCGGGCCGCATTCGGGTTTCAAGTCACATCGGGCTGGGAAGTGCTAGCTCAGAAGTCAGTTTTCAGGGGCCATGGCCGCTGGGGGCACGTGTACGGGTAGAGCTCTTACAAAGCCCAGGAACATCGAGGCTCCGTCCACATAGCTCTTCCGTATCGTTTGCTCTGCAGGAGAGAGCTCGCGAGACTAGGCCTTTCTTGACTCGGCAATTAAGGCCCTGTTTGCAGGCCTCGTCTACTAGCGTCTGGAGAACGCCACACTTGCTGTGCGAGGGAGGCCTGAAAACCCACTCTCTGGGGCTGCCTTTCCTCCCTCCAAGGAAGAGAGGCTGCCTGGCCACGTTGGGGCTGAAACTCACATCGGGCTGGGAAGTGCTACTACCTCAGAAGTCAGTTTTCAGGGGTCATGGCTGCTGGGTGCACGTGTACGGGTAGAGTTCCAACACAGCCCAGGAACATCGAGGCTCCCTCCACACAGCTCTTCCGTCACGTTTGCCCTGCAGGAGGGAACTTGCGAGACTAGGCCTTCCTTGACTCGGGAAGTGAGGCCCTGGTTGCAGGCCTCTTTTTCTAGTGTTTCTAATGCCGCACACTTGCTGTGCGAAGGAGGCCTGAAAACCCACTCTCCGGGGCTGCCTTTCCTCCCTCCAAGGATGAGAGCCTGTCTGACGGCTTTCGGGCTCAAAGTCACATCGGGCTGGCAAGTGCTAGCTGGGAAGGCAGTTTTCAAGGGCCATGGCCGCTGGGTGCACGTGTATGTCTAGGGCTCCCACACTGCCCGGGAACATCAAGGCTCCCTCCACACAGCTCTTTCTTCACAGCTCTTTCTTCACAGCTCTTTTCTTCTTTCTGCAGGAGAGAGCTCACGAGACTAGGTCTTTCTTGACTCGGGAAGTGAGTCCCTGGTTGCAGGCCTCTTGTACTAGCATCTGGAGAGCCCCACACTTGCTGTGCCAGGGAGGCCTGAAATCCCACTCTCTGGGACTGCCTTTCCTCCCCCAAAGGAAGAGAGACTGCCAGGCCGCTTTCGGGCTGCAGGTCATATCGGGATGGGAAGTGCTAGCTCAGAAGTCAGTTTTCAGAGGCCATGGCCGCTGGGGGCACTTGTACCGATAGAGCTCTTACAGAGCCCAGGAACCTCGAGGCTCCTTCCACACAGCTCTTCCGTCACGTTTGCTCTGCAGGAGAGCACTCGCGAGACCAGGCCTTTCTTGACTCTGGAAGTGATGCCCTGGTTGCAGGCCTCTTGTACTAGCGTCTGTAAAGCCGCACGCTTGCTGTGCGAGGGAGGACTCAAAACTCACTCTCTGGGGCCGCCTTTCTTCCCTCCAAGGATGAGAGCCTTCCCGGCGGTGTTGGGGCTGAAACTCACATCGTGCTGGGAAGTGCTAGCTCAGAAGTCAGTTTTCGGGGGTCATGGCTGCTGGGTGCACGTGTACGGGTAGAGCTCCAACACAGCCCAGGAACATCGAGGCTCCCTCCACACAGCTGTTCCGTCACGTTTGCCCTGCAAGAGAGAACTCGCGAGACTAGGTCTTTCTTGACTCGGGAAGTGAGGCCCTGGTTGCAGGCCTCTTCTACTAGTGTTTGTAATGCCACACACTTGCTGTGCGACGGAGGCCTGAAAACCCACTCTCTGGGGCTGCATTTCCTCCCTCAAAGGATGAGAGCCTGTCTGATGGCTTTCAGGCTCAAAGTCACATCGGGCTGGCAAGTGCTAGCTGGGAAGTCAGTTTTCAAGGGCCGTGGCCGCTGGGTGCACGTGTATGTCTAGGGCTCCCACACTGCCTGGGAACATCAAGGCTCCCTCCACACAGCTCTTTCTTCACTTTTGCTCTGAGGAGATAGCTCGCGAGACTAGGCCTTTCTTGACTCGGGAAATGCGGCCCTGGTTGCAGGCCTCTTTTACTAGCGTCTGGAGAGCGCCTCACTTGCTGTGCGAGGGAAGCCTGAAAAGCCACTCTCTGGGGCTGCCTTTCTTCCCTCCAAGGAAGACAGCCTGCCCGGCCGCCTTCGGGCTGAAAGTCACAGTAGTCTGGGAAGTGCTAGCTGGGAAGTCAGTTTTCAGGGGCATAGCCGCTGGCTGCACGTTTACGGCTAGGCCTCACACATTGCCCGGGAACATCAAGGCTCCCGCCACACAGCTCTTCCGTCACGTTTGCTCTGCAGGAGAGAGCTCGCGAGACTAGGCCTTTCTTGACTCGGGAAGTGAGACCCTGGTTGCAGGCCTCTTGTACTTGCATCTCTTAGCCCCACACTTGCTGTATGAGGGAGGCCTGAAAACCCACTCTCTGGGGCTGCCATTCCTGCCTGCAAGGTAGAGTGCCTCCCCGGCCGCCTTCTGGCTGAAGTCACATTGGGCTGGGAAGTGCTAGCTGGGATGTCAGTTTTCAGAGTCCATGGCCGCTGGGTGGACGTGTTCTGCTAGCGCTCCCACACTGCCCAGGAACTTCAAGGCTCCCTCCACATAGCCCTTCTGTCCCGTTTGCTCTGCAGGAGAAAGCTCCTGAGACTAGGCCTTTGTGACTCGGGACATGAGGCCCTGCTCGCAGCCCTATGGACTGGGCGTCTCAAGAGCCCCATGCTGCCTGTGCGCAGGAGGCCTGAAAAACCACTCTCTTGGGTCCCTTTCCTCCTTCCAAGGAAGAGAGCCTGCGCGGCCGGCTTCCGGGTGAAAGTCACATCGGGCTGGGAATTGCTAGCTGGGAAGTCAGTTTTCAGGGTCCGTGGCCGCTGGGTGCACGTGGATGTCTAGGGCTCCCCCACTGCCCGGGAACATCAAGGCTGCCTCCACCCAGCTCTTCCGTCACGTTTGCTCTGCAGGAGATAGCTCGCGAGACTTGGCCTTTCTTGACTCGTGTAGTGAGTCCCTGGTTGCAGGCCTCGTGCACTAGCGACTGTAAAGCCGCACACTTGCTGAGCGAGGGAGGCCTCAAAACTCACTCTCTGGTGCTGCTTTTCCTCCCTCCTCGGAAGAGAGCCTGCCCGGCCGCATTCGGGCTGAAAGTCACAACGGGCTGGGAAGTGCTAGCTGGGAAGTCAGTTTTCAGGGGCCATAGCCGCTGGGTGCACGTGTATGTAAACGGCTCCCACACTGCCCGGGAACATCAAGACTCCCTCCACAGAGCTCTTTCTTGACGTTTGCTCTGCAGGAGAGAGCTCGCGAGACTAGGCCTTTCTTGACTCGGGAAGTGCGGCCCTGGTTGCAGGCCTCTTGTACTAGCGTCTGGAGAGCCCCACACTTGCTGTGCCAGGGAGGCCTGAAATCCCACTCTCTGGGACTGCCTTTCCTCCCTCCAAGGAAGAGAGACTGCCGGGCCGCATCCGGGTTTCAAGTCACATCGGGCTGGGAAGTGCTAGCTCAGAAGTCAGTTTTCAGGAGCCATGGCCGCTGGGGGCACGTGTACGGGTAGAGCTCTTACACAGCCCAGGAACATCTAGGCTCTGTCCACATAGCTCTTCCGTATCGTTTGCTCTGCAGGAGAGAGCTCGCGAGACTAGGCCTTTCTTGACTCGGGAAGTGGGGCCCTGCTTTCAGGCCTCTTCTACAAGCGTCTGTAGAGCCCCACACTTGCCGGGCGAGGTAGACCTGAAAATCCACGCTCTGGGGCTGCATTTCCTCCCTCCTCGGAAGAGAGCCTGCCCGGCCGCATTGGGGCTCAAAGTCACATCGGGCTGGCAAGTGCTAGCTGGGAAGTCAGTTTTCAAGGGCCATGGTCGCTGGGTGGACGTGTATGTCTAGGGCTCCCACACTGCCCGGGAACATCAATGCTCCCTCCACACAGCTCTTCCGTCACGTTTGCTCTGCAGGAGAGCACTCGCGAGACTAGGCCTTTCTTGACTGGGAAGTAAGGCCCTGGTTGCAGGCCTCTTGTTCTAGCCTCTGGAGAGCCCCTCTCTTGCTGTGTGAGGGAGGCCTGAAAACCCACTCTCTGGGGCTGCATTTCCTCCCTCCAATGAAGAGAGTCTGCCCGGCCGCGTTCGGGCTGAATGTCACATCGGGCTGGGAAGTGCTAGGTGGGAAGTCAGTTTTCAGGGGCCATAGCCGCTGGGTGCACTTTTACCTGTTCGGCCCCCACACTGCCCGGGAACATCAAGACTCGCTCCACACAGCTCTTTCTTCACGTTTGCTCTGCAAGAGAGAGCTCGCGAGACTAGGCCTTTCTTGACTCGGGAAGTGCGGCCCTGGTTGCAGGCCTGTTTTATTAGCGTCTAGAGAGCCCCACACTTGCTTTGCGAGGGAGGCCTGAAAACCCACTCTTTGGGGCTGCCTTTCCTCCCTCCAAGGAAGACAGTCTGCCGTGCCCCATTCGGGCTCAAAGTCACATCGGGCTGGGAAGTGCTGGCTGGGAAGTCAGTTTTCAGGGGCCTTGGCCGCTGGATGCACATGTACGGGTAGAGCTCCAACACAGGCCAGGAACATCGAGGCTCCCTCCACACAGCTCTTTCTTCATGTTTGCTCTGCAGGAGAGAGCTCGCGAAACTAGGCCTTTGTTGACTCGGGAAGTGAGGCCCTGATTGCAGGCCTCGTCTACTAGCGTCTGTAAAGCCGCACACTTGCCCTGCTAGGGAGGCCTCAAAACTCACTCTCTGGGGCTGCCTTTCCTCCCTCCAAGGAAGAGAGCCTGCCTGGCCGCCTTTGGGCTGAAAGTCACATCGGGCTGGCAAGTACTAGCTGAGAAGTCATTTTTCAGGGGCCAGGGTGGCTGGGTTCACGTGGAAGTCTAGGGCTCCCCCACCGCCCGGGAACATCAAGGTTCCATCCACACAGCTCTTTCTTCACGTTTGCTCTGCAGGAGAGGGCTCACGAGACTAGGCCTTTCTTGACTCGGGAAGTGGGACCCTGCTTTCAGGCCTCTTCTACAAGCATCTGTAGAGCCCCACACTTGCCGGGCGAGGTAGGCCTGAAAATCCACGCTCTGGGGCTGCATTTCCTCCCTCCTCGGAAGAGAGCCTGTCCGGCCGCATTGGGGCTCAAAGTCACATCGGGCTGGCAAGTGCTAGCTGGGAAGTCAGTTTTCCAGGGCCATGGCCGCTGGGTACACGTGTATGTCTAGGGCTCCCACACTGCCCGGGAACATCAAGGCTCCCTCTACACAGCTCTTTCTTCACGTTTGCTCTGCAGGACAGAGCTCGCGAGACTAGGCCTTTCTTGACTCGGGAAGTGCGGCCCTGGTTGCAGGCCTCTTTTAGTAGCGTCTAGAGAGCCCCTCAACTTGCTGTGTGAGGGAAGCCTGAAAACCCACTCTCTGGGGCTGCATTTCCTCCCTCCAAGGAAGAGAGCCTGCCCGGCCGTATTCGAGCTGAAAGTCACATCAGGCTTGGAAGTGCTAGCTCAGAATTCAGTTATCAGGGGCCATGGCCGCTGGATGCACATGTACGGGTAGAGCTCCAACTCAGGCCAGGAACATCGAGGCTCCCTCCACACAGCTCTTTCTTCACGTTTGCTCTGCAGGAGAGAGCTCGCGAGACTAGGCCTTTGTTGACTCGAGAAGTGCGGCCCTGGTTGCAGGCCCCTTTTACTAGCTTCTGGAGAGCCCCTCCCTTGCTGTGCGAGGGAAGCCTGAAAACCCACTCTCTGGGGCTGCCTTTCCTCCCTCCAAGGAAGAGAGCCTGCCTGGCCGCATTGGGGCTGAAACTCACATCGGGCTGGGAAGTGCTAGCTCAGAAGTCAGTTTTCAGGGGTCATGGCTGCTGGGTGCACGTGTACGGGTAGAGCTCCAACACAGGCCAGGAACATCGAGGCTCCTTCCACACAGCTCTTTCTTCACGTTTGCTCTGCAGGAGATAGCTCGCGAGACTTGGCCTTTCTTGACTCGTGTAGTGAGTCCCCGGTTGCAGGCCTCGTCTACTAGCGTCTGTAAAGCCGCACACTTGCTTAGCGAGGGAGGCCTCAAAACTCACTCTCTGGTGCTGCATTTCCTCCCTCCTCGGAAGAGAGCCTGCCCGGCCGCATTCGGGCTGAAAGTCACAACGGGCTGGGAAGTGCTAGCTGGGAAGTCAGTTTTCAGGGGCCATAGCCGCTGGGTGCACGTGTATGTAAACGGCTCCCACACTGCCCGGGAACATCAAGACTCCCTCCACAGAGCTCTTTCTTCACGTTTGCTCTGCAGGAGAGAGCTCGCGAGACTAGGCCTTTCTTGACTCGGGAAGTGCGGCCCTGGTTGCAGGCCTCTTATACTAGCGTCTGGAGAGCCCCACACTTGCTGTGCCAGGGAGGCCTGAAATCCCACTCTCTGGGACTGCCTTTCCTCCCTCCAAGGAAGAGAGACTGCCGGGCCGCATTCGGGTTTCAAGTCACATCGGGCTGGGAAGTGCTAGCTCAGAAGTCAGTTTTCAGGGGCCATGGCCGCTGGGGGCACGTGTACGGGTAGAGCTCTTACAAAGCCCAGGAACATCGAGGCTCCGTCCACATAGCTCTTCCGTATCGTTTGCTCTGCAGGAGAGAGCTCGCGAGACTAGGCCTTTCTTGACTCGGCAATTAAGGCCCTGTTTGCAGGCCTCGTCTACTAGCGTCTGGAGAACGCCACACTTGCTGTGCGAGGGAGGCCTGAAAACCCACTCTCTGGGGCTGCCTTTCCTCCCTCCAAGGAAGAGAGGCTGCCTGGCCACGTTGGGGCTGAAACTCACATCGGGCTGGGAAGTGCTACTACCTCAGAAGTCAGTTTTCAGGGGTCATGGCTGCTGGGTGCACGTGTACGGGTAGAGTTCCAACACAGCCCAGGAACATCGAGGCTCCCTCCACACAGCTCTTCCGTCACGTTTGCCCTGCAGGAGGGAACTCGCGAGACTAGGCCTTCCTTGACTCGGGAAGTGAGGCCCTGGTTGCAGGCCTCTTTTTCTAGTGTTTCTAATGCCGCACACTTGCTGTGCGAAGGAGGCCTGAAAACCCACTCTCCGGGGCTGCCTTTCCTCCCTCCAAGGATGAGAGCCTGTCTGACGGCTTTCGGGCTCAAAGTCACATCGGGCTGGCAAGTGCTAGCTGGGAAGGCAGTTTTCAAGGGCCATGGCCGCTGGGTGCACGTGTATGTCTAGGGCTCCCACACTGCCCGGGAACATCAAGGCTCCCTCCACACAGCTCTTTCTTCACAGCTCTTTCTTCACAGCTCTTTTCTTCTTTCTGCAGGAGAGAGCTCACGAGACTAGGTCTTTCTTGACTCGGGAAGTGAGTCCCTGGTTGCAGGCCTCTTGTACTAGCATCTGGAGAGCCCCACACTTGCTGTGCCAGGGAGGCCTGAAATCCCACTCTCTGGGACTGCCTTTCCTCCCCCAAAGGAAGAGAGACTGCCAGGCCGCTTTCGGGCTGCAGGTCATATCGGGATGGGAAGTGCTAGCTCAGAAGTCAGTTTTCAGAGGCCATGGCCGCTGGGGGCACTTGTACCGATAGAGCTCTTACAGAGCCCAGGAACCTCGAGGCTCCTTCCACACAGCTCTTCCGTCACGTTTGCTCTGCAGGAGAGCACTCGCGAGACCAGGCCTTTCTTGACTCTGGAAGTGATGCCCTGGTTGCAGGCCTCTTGTACTAGCGTCTGTAAAGCCGCACGCTTGCTGTGCGAGGGAGGACTCAAAACTCACTCTCTGGGGCCGCCTTTCTTCCCTCCAAGGATGAGAGCCTTCCCGGCGGTGTTGGGGCTGAAACTCACATCGTGCTGGGAAGTGCTAGCTCAGAAGTCAGTTTTCGGGGGTCATGGCTGCTGGGTGCACGTGTACGGGTAGAGCTCCAACACAGCCCAGGAACATCGAGGCTCCCTCCACACAGCTGTTCCGTCACGTTTGCCCTGCAAGAGAGAACTCGCGAGACTAGGTCTTTCTTGACTCGGGAAGTGAGGCCCTGGTTGCAGGCCTCTTCTACTAGTGTTTGTAATGCCACACACTTGCTGTGCGACGGAGGCCTGAAAACCCACTCTCTGGGGCTGCATTTCCTCCCTCAAAGGATGAGAGCCTGTCTGATGGCTTTCAGGCTCAAAGTCACATCGGGCTGGCAAGTGCTAGCTGGGAAGTCAGTTTTCAAGGGCCGTGGCCGCTGGGTGCACGTGTATGTCTAGGGCTCCCACACTGCCTGGGAACATCAAGGCTCCCTCCACACAGCTCTTTCTTCACTTTTGCTCTGAGGAGATAGCTCGCGAGACTAGGCCTTTCTTGACTCGGGAAATGCGGCCCTGGTTGCAGGCCTCTTTTACTAGCGTCTGGAGAGCGCCTCACTTGCTGTGCGAGGGAAGCCTGAAAACCCACTCTCTGGGGCTGCCTTTCCTCCCTCCAAGGAAGAGAACCTGCCCGGCCGCGTTTGGGCTGGATGTCACATCGGGCTTGGAAGTGCTACCTCAGACTTCAGTTATCAAGGGCCATGGCCGCTGGATGCACATGTACGGGTAGAGCTGCAACACAGGCCAGGAACATCGAGGCTCCCTCCACAAAGCTCTTTCTTCACGTTTGCTCTGCAGGAGAGAGCTCGCGAGACTAGGCCTTTGTTGACTCGGGAAGTGAGGCCCTGCTTTCAGGCCTCTTGAAGCTGCGTCTGCACAGCCCCACAGTTGCTGTGCGAGGGAGGCCTGAAAAGCCACTCTCTGGGGCTGCCTTTCTTCCCTCCAAGGAAGACAGCCTGCCCGGCCGCCTTCGGGCTGAAAGTCACAGTGGTCTGGGAAGTGCTAGCTGGGAAGTCAGTTTTCAGGGGCATAGCCGCTGGCTGCACGTTTACGGCTAGGCCTCACACATTGCCCGGGAACATCAAGGCTCCCGCCACACAGCTCTTCCGTCACGTTTGCTCTGCAGGAGAGAGCTCGCGAGACTAGGCCTTTCTTGACTCGGGAAGTGAGACCCTGGTTGCAGGCCTCTTGTACTTGCATCTCTTAGCCCCACACTTGCTGTATGAGGGAGGCCTGAAAACCCACTCTCTGGGGCTGCCATTCCTGCCTGCAAGGTAGAGTGCCTCCCCGGCCGCCTTCTGGCTGAAGTCACATTGGGCTGGGAAGTGCTAGCTGGGATGTCAGTTTTCAGAGTCCATGGCCGCTGGGTGGACGTGTTCTGCTAGCGCTCCCACACTGCCCAGGAACTTCAAGGCTCCCTCCACATAGCCCTTCTGTCCCGTTTGCTCTGCAGGAGAAAGCTCCTGAGACTAGGCCTTTGTGACTCGGGACATGAGGCCCTGCTCGCAGCCCTATGGACTGGGCGTCTCAAGAGCCCCATGCTGCCTGTGCGCAGGAGGCCTGAAAAACCACTCTCTTGGGTCCCTTTCCTCCTTCCAAGGAAGAGAGCCTGCGCGGCCGGCTTCCGGGTGAAAGTCACATCGGGCTGGGAATTGCTAGCTGGGAAGTCAGTTTTCAGGGTCCGTGGCCGCTGGGTGCACGTGGATGTCTAGGGCTCCCCCACTGCCCGGGAACATCAAGGCTGCCTCCACCCAGCTCTTCCGTCACGTTTGCTCTGCAGGAGATAGCTCGCGAGACTTGGCCTTTCTTGACTCGTGTAGTGAGTCCCTGGTTGCAGGCCTCGTGCACTAGCGACTGTAAAGCCGCACACTTGCTGAGCGAGGGAGGCCTCAAAACTCACTCTCTGGTGCTGCTTTTCCTCCCTCCTCGGAAGAGAGCCTGCCCGGCCGCATTCGGGCTGAAAGTCACAACGGGCTGGGAAGTGCTAGCTGGGAAGTCAGTTTTCAGGGGCCATAGCCGCTGGGTGCACGTGTATGTAAACGGCTCCCACACTGCCCGGGAACATCAAGACTCCCTCCACAGAGCTCTTTCTTGACGTTTGCTCTGCAGGAGAGAGCTCGCGAGACTAGGCCTTTCTTGACTCGGGAAGTGCGGCCCTGGTTGCAGGCCTCTTGTACTAGCGTCTGGAGAGCCCCACACTTGCTGTGCCAGGGAGGCCTGAAATCCCACTCTCTGGGACTGCCTTTCCTCCCTCCAAGGAAGAGAGACTGCCGGGCCGCATCCGGGTTTCAAGTCACATCGGGCTGGGAAGTGCTAGCTCAGAAGTCAGTTTTCAGGAGCCATGGCCGCTGGGGGCACGTGTACGGGTAGAGCTCTTACACAGCCCAGGAACATCTAGGCTCTGTCCACATAGCTCTTCCGTATCGTTTGCTCTGCAGGAGAGAGCTCGCGAGACTAGGCCTTTCTTGACTCGGGAAGTGGGGCCCTGCTTTCAGGCCTCTTCTACAAGCGTCTGTAGAGCCCCACACTTGCCGGGCGAGGTAGACCTGAAAATCCACGCTCTGGGGCTGCATTTCCTCCCTCCTCGGAAGAGAGCCTGCCCGGCCGCATTGGGGCTCAAAGTCACATCGGGCTGGCAAGTGCTAGCTGGGAAGTCAGTTTTCAAGGGCCATGGTCGCTGGGTGGACGTGTATGTCTAGGGCTCCCACACTGCCCGGGAACATCAATGCTCCCTCCACACAGCTCTTCCGTCACGTTTGCTCTGCAGGAGAGCACTCGCGAGACTAGGCCTTTCTTGACTGGGAAGTAAGGCCCTGGTTGCAGGCCTCTTGTTCTAGCCTCTGGAGAGCCCCTCTCTTGCTGTGTGAGGGAGGCCTGAAAACCCACTCTCTGGGGCTGCATTTCCTCCCTCCAATGAAGAGAGTCTGCCCGGCCGCGTTCGGGCTGAATGTCACATCGGGCTGGGAAGTGCTAGGTGGGAAGTCAGTTTTCAGGGGCCATAGCCGCTGGGTGCACTTTTACCTGTTCGGCCCCCACACTGCCCGGGAACATCAAGACTCGCTCCACACAGCTCTTTCTTCACGTTTGCTCTGCAAGAGAGAGCTCGCGAGACTAGGCCTTTCTTGACTCGGGAAGTGCGGCCCTGGTTGCAGGCCTGTTTTATTAGCGTCTAGAGAGCCCCACACTTGCTTTGCGAGGGAGGCCTGAAAACCCACTCTTTGGGGCTGCCTTTCCTCCCTCCAAGGAAGACAGTCTGCCGTGCCCCATTCGGGCTCAAAGTCACATCGGGCTGGGAAGTGCTGGCTGGGAAGTCAGTTTTCAGGGGCCTTGGCCGCTGGATGCACATGTACGGGTAGAGCTCCAACACAGGCCAGGAACATCGAGGCTCCCTCCACACAGCTCTTTCTTCATGTTTGCTCTGCAGGAGAGAGCTCGCGAAACTAGGCCTTTGTTGACTCGGGAAGTGAGGCCCTGATTGCAGGCCTCGTCTACTAGCGTCTGTAAAGCCGCACACTTGCCCTGCTAGGGAGGCCTCAAAACTCACTCTCTGGGGCTGCCTTTCCTCCCTCCAAGGAAGAGAGCCTGCCTGGCCGCCTTTGGGCTGAAAGTCACATCGGGCTGGCAAGTACTAGCTGAGAAGTCATTTTTCAGGGGCCAGGGTGGCTGGGTTCACGTGGAAGTCTAGGGCTCCCCCACCGCCCGGGAACATCAAGGTTCCATCCACACAGCTCTTTCTTCACGTTTGCTCTGCAGGAGAGGGCTCACGAGACTAGGCCTTTCTTGACTCGGGAAGTGGGACCCTGCTTTCAGGCCTCTTCTACAAGCATCTGTAGAGCCCCACACTTGCCGGGCGAGGTAGGCCTGAAAATCCACGCTCTGGGGCTGCATTTCCTCCCTCCTCGGAAGAGAGCCTGTCCGGCCGCATTGGGGCTCAAAGTCACATCGGGCTGGCAAGTGCTAGCTGGGAAGTCAGTTTTCCAGGGCCATGGCCGCTGGGTACACGTGTATGTCTAGGGCTCCCACACTGCCCGGGAACATCAAGGCTCCCTCTACACAGCTCTTCCTTCACGTTTGCTCTGCAGGACAGAGCTCGCGAGACTAGGCCTTTCTTGACTCGGGAAGTGCGGCCCTGGTTGCAGGCCTCTTTTAGTAGCGTCTAGAGAGCCCCTCAACTTGCTGTGTGAGGGAAGCCTGAAAACCCACTCTCTGGGGCTGCATTTCCTCCCTCCAAGGAAGAGAGCCTGCCCGGCCGTATTCGAGCTGAAAGTCACATCAGGCTTGGAAGTGCTAGCTCAGAATTCAGTTATCAGGGGCCATGGCCGCTGGATGCACATGTACGGGTAGAGCTCCAACTCAGGCCAGGAACATCGAGGCTCCCTCCACACAGCTCTTTCTTCACGTTTGCTCTGCAGGAGAGAGCTCGCGAGACTAGGCCTTTGTTGACTCGAGAAGTGCGGCCCTGGTTGCAGGCCCCTTTTACTAGCTTCTGGAGAGCCCCTCCCTTGCTGTGCGAGGGAAGCCTGAAAACCCACTCTCTGGGGCTGCCTTTCCTCCCTCCAAGGAAGAGAGCCTGCCTGGCCGCATTGGGGCTGAAACTCACATCGGGCTGGGAAGTGCTAGCTCAGAAGTCAGTTTTCAGGGGTCATGGCTGCTGGGTGCACGTGTACGGGTAGAGCTCCAACACAGGCCAGGAACATCGAGGCTCCTTCCACACAGCTCTTTCTTCACGTTTGCTCTGCAGGAGAGAGCTCGCGAGACTAGGCCTTTCTTGACTCGGGAAGTGAGACCCTGGTTGCAGGCCTCTTGTACTTGCATCTCTTAGCCCCACACTTGCTGTATGAGGGAGGCCTGAAAACCCACTCTCTGGGGCTGCCATTCCTGCCTGCAAGGTAGAGTGCCTCCCCGGCCGCCTTCTGGCTGAAGTCACATTGGGCTGGGAAGTGCTAGCTGGGATGTCAGTTTTCAGAGTCCATGGCCGCTGGGTGGACGTGTTCTGCTAGCGCTCCCACACTGCCCAGGAACTTCAAGGCTCCCTCCACATAGCCCTTCTGTCCCGTTTGCTCTGCAGGAGAAAGCTCCTGAGACTAGGCCTTTGTGACTCGGGACATGAGGCCCTGCTCGCAGCCCTATGGACTGGGCGTCTCAAGAGCCCCATGCTGCCTGTGCGCAGGAGGCCTGAAAAACCACTCTCTTGGGTCCCTTTCCTCCTTCCAAGGAAGAGAGCCTGCGCGGCCGGCTTCCGGGTGAAAGTCACATCGGGCTGGGAATTGCTAGCTGGGAAGTCAGTTTTCAGGGTCCGTGGCCGCTGGGTGCACGTGGATGTCTAGGGCTCCCCCACTGCCCGGGAACATCAAGGCTGCCTCCACCCAGCTCTTCCGTCACGTTTGCTCTGCAGGAGATAGCTCGCGAGACTTGGCCTTTCTTGACTCGTGTAGTGAGTCCCTGGTTGCAGGCCTCGTGCACTAGCGACTGTAAAGCCGCACACTTGCTGAGCGAGGGAGGCCTCAAAACTCACTCTCTGGTGCTGCTTTTCCTCCCTCCTCGGAAGAGAGCCTGCCCGGCCGCATTCGGGCTGAAAGTCACAACGGGCTGGGAAGTGCTAGCTGGGAAGTCAGTTTTCAGGGGCCATAGCCGCTGGGTGCACGTGTATGTAAACGGCTCCCACACTGCCCGGGAACATCAAGACTCCCTCCACAGAGCTCTTTCTTGACGTTTGCTCTGCAGGAGAGAGCTCGCGAGACTAGGCCTTTCTTGACTCGGGAAGTGCGGCCCTGGTTGCAGGCCTCTTGTACTAGCGTCTGGAGAGCCCCACACTTGCTGTGCCAGGGAGGCCTGAAATCCCACTCTCTGGGACTGCCTTTCCTCCCTCCAAGGAAGAGAGACTGCCGGGCCGCATCCGGGTTTCAAGTCACATCGGGCTGGGAAGTGCTAGCTCAGAAGTCAGTTTTCAGGAGCCATGGCCGCTGGGGGCACGTGTACGGGTAGAGCTCTTACACAGCCCAGGAACATCTAGGCTCTGTCCACATAGCTCTTCCGTATCGTTTGCTCTGCAGGAGAGAGCTCGCGAGACTAGGCCTTTCTTGACTCGGGAAGTGGGGCCCTGCTTTCAGGCCTCTTCTACAAGCGTCTGTAGAGCCCCACACTTGCCGGGCGAGGTAGACCTGAAAATCCACGCTCTGGGGCTGCATTTCCTCCCTCCTCGGAAGAGAGCCTGCCCGGCCGCATTGGGGCTCAAAGTCACATCGGGCTGGCAAGTGCTAGCTGGGAAGTCAGTTTTCAAGGGCCATGGTCGCTGGGTGGACGTGTATGTCTAGGGCTCCCACACTGCCCGGGAACATCAATGCTCCCTCCACACAGCTCTTCCGTCACGTTTGCTCTGCAGGAGAGCACTCGCGAGACTAGGCCTTTCTTGACTGGGAAGTAAGGCCCTGGTTGCAGGCCTCTTGTTCTAGCCTCTGGAGAGCCCCTCTCTTGCTGTGTGAGGGAGGCCTGAAAACCCACTCTCTGGGGCTGCATTTCCTCCCTCCAATGAAGAGAGTCTGCCCGGCCGCGTTCGGGCTGAATGTCACATCGGGCTGGGAAGTGCTAGGTGGGAAGTCAGTTTTCAGGGGCCATAGCCGCTGGGTGCACTTTTACCTGTTCGGCCCCCACACTGCCCGGGAACATCAAGACTCGCTCCACACAGCTCTTTCTTCACGTTTGCTCTGCAAGAGAGAGCTCGCGAGACTAGGCCTTTCTTGACTCGGGAAGTGCGGCCCTGGTTGCAGGCCTGTTTTATTAGCGTCTAGAGAGCCCCACACTTGCTTTGCGAGGGAGGCCTGAAAACCCACTCTTTGGGGCTGCCTTTCCTCCCTCCAAGGAAGACAGTCTGCCGTGCCCCATTCGGGCTCAAAGTCACATCGGGCTGGGAAGTGCTGGCTGGGAAGTCAGTTTTCAGGGGCCTTGGCCGCTGGATGCACATGTACGGGTAGAGCTCCAACACAGGCCAGGAACATCGAGGCTCCCTCCACACAGCTCTTTCTTCATGTTTGCTCTGCAGGAGAGAGCTCGCGAAACTAGGCCTTTGTTGACTCGGGAAGTGAGGCCCTGATTGCAGGCCTCGTCTACTAGCGTCTGTAAAGCCGCACACTTGCCCTGCTAGGGAGGCCTCAAAACTCACTCTCTGGGGCTGCCTTTCCTCCCTCCAAGGAAGAGAGCCTGCCTGGCCGCCTTTGGGCTGAAAGTCACATCGGGCTGGCAAGTACTAGCTGAGAAGTCATTTTTCAGGGGCCAGGGTGGCTGGGTTCACGTGGAAGTCTAGGGCTCCCCCACCGCCCGGGAACATCAAGGTTCCATCCACACAGCTCTTTCTTCACGTTTGCTCTGCAGGAGAGGGCTCACGAGACTAGGCCTTTCTTGACTCGGGAAGTGGGACCCTGCTTTCAGGCCTCTTCTACAAGCATCTGTAGAGCCCCACACTTGCCGGGCGAGGTAGGCCTGAAAATCCACGCTCTGGGGCTGCATTTCCTCCCTCCTCGGAAGAGAGCCTGTCCGGCCGCATTGGGGCTCAAAGTCACATCGGGCTGGCAAGTGCTAGCTGGGAAGTCAGTTTTCCAGGGCCATGGCCGCTGGGTACACGTGTATGTCTAGGGCTCCCACACTGCCCGGGAACATCAAGGCTCCCTCTACACAGCTCTTTCTTCACGTTTGCTCTGCAGGACAGAGCTCGCGAGACTAGGCCTTTCTTGACTCGGGAAGTGCGGCCCTGGTTGCAGGCCTCTTTTAGTAGCGTCTAGAGAGCCCCTCAACTTGCTGTGTGAGGGAAGCCTGAAAACCCACTCTCTGGGGCTGCATTTCCTCCCTCCAAGGAAGAGAGCCTGCCCGGCCGTATTCGAGCTGAAAGTCACATCAGGCTTGGAAGTGCTAGCTCAGAATTCAGTTATCAGGGGCCATGGCCGCTGGATGCACATGTACGGGTAGAGCTCCAACTCAGGCCAGGAACATCGAGGCTCCCTCCACACAGCTCTTTCTTCACGTTTGCTCTGCAGGAGAGAGCTCGCGAGACTAGGCCTTTGTTGACTCGAGAAGTGCGGCCCTGGTTGCAGGCCCCTTTTACTAGCTTCTGGAGAGCCCCTCCCTTGCTGTGCGAGGGAAGCCTGAAAACCCACTCTCTGGGGCTGCCTTTCCTCCCTCCAAGGAAGAGAGCCTGCCTGGCCGCATTGGGGCTGAAACTCACATCGGGCTGGGAAGTGCTAGCTCAGAAGTCAGTTTTCAGGGGTCATGGCTGCTGGGTGCACGTGTACGGGTAGAGCTCCAACACAGGCCAGGAACATCGAGGCTCCTTCCACACAGCTCTTTCTTCACGTTTGCTCTGCAGGAGATAGCTCGCGAGACTTGGCCTTTCTTGACTCGTGTAGTGAGTCCCCGGTTGCAGGCCTCGTCTACTAGCGTCTGTAAAGCCGCACACTTGCTTAGCGAGGGAGGCCTCAAAACTCACTCTCTGGTGCTGCATTTCCTCCCTCCTCGGAAGAGAGCCTGCCCGGCCGCATTCGGGCTGAAAGTCACAACGGGCTGGGAAGTGCTAGCTGGGAAGTCAGTTTTCAGGGGCCATAGCCGCTGGGTGCACGTGTATGTAAACGGCTCCCACACTGCCCGGGAACATCAAGACTCCCTCCACAGAGCTCTTTCTTCACGTTTGCTCTGCAGGAGAGAGCTCGCGAGACTAGGCCTTTCTTGACTCGGGAAGTGCGGCCCTGGTTGCAGGCCTCTTATACTAGCGTCTGGAGAGCCCCACACTTGCTGTGCCAGGGAGGCCTGAAATCCCACTCTCTGGGACTGCCTTTCCTCCCTCCAAGGAAGAGAGACTGCCGGGCCGCATTCGGGTTTCAAGTCACATCGGGCTGGGAAGTGCTAGCTCAGAAGTCAGTTTTCAGGGGCCATGGCCGCTGGGGGCACGTGTACGGGTAGAGCTCTTACAAAGCCCAGGAACATCGAGGCTCCGTCCACATAGCTCTTCCGTATCGTTTGCTCTGCAGGAGAGAGCTCGCGAGACTAGGCCTTTCTTGACTCGGCAATTAAGGCCCTGTTTGCAGGCCTCGTCTACTAGCGTCTGGAGAACGCCACACTTGCTGTGCGAGGGAGGCCTGAAAACCCACTCTCTGGGGCTGCCTTTCCTCCCTCCAAGGAAGAGAGGCTGCCTGGCCACGTTGGGGCTGAAACTCACATCGGGCTGGGAAGTGCTACTACCTCAGAAGTCAGTTTTCAGGGGTCATGGCTGCTGGGTGCACGTGTACGGGTAGAGTTCCAACACAGCCCAGGAACATCGAGGCTCCCTCCACACAGCTCTTCCGTCACGTTTGCCCTGCAGGAGGGAACTCGCGAGACTAGGCCTTCCTTGACTCGGGAAGTGAGGCCCTGGTTGCAGGCCTCTTTTTCTAGTGTTTCTAATGCCGCACACTTGCTGTGCGAAGGAGGCCTGAAAACCCACTCTCCGGGGCTGCCTTTCCTCCCTCCAAGGATGAGAGCCTGTCTGACGGCTTTCGGGCTCAAAGTCACATCGGGCTGGCAAGTGCTAGCTGGGAAGGCAGTTTTCAAGGGCCATGGCCGCTGGGTGCACGTGTATGTCTAGGGCTCCCACACTGCCCGGGAACATCAAGGCTCCCTCCACACAGCTCTTTCTTCACAGCTCTTTCTTCACAGCTCTTTTCTTCTTTCTGCAGGAGAGAGCTCACGAGACTAGGTCTTTCTTGACTCGGGAAGTGAGTCCCTGGTTGCAGGCCTCTTGTACTAGCATCTGGAGAGCCCCACACTTGCTGTGCCAGGGAGGCCTGAAATCCCACTCTCTGGGACTGCCTTTCCTCCCCCAAAGGAAGAGAGACTGCCAGGCCGCTTTCGGGCTGCAGGTCATATCGGGATGGGAAGTGCTAGCTCAGAAGTCAGTTTTCAGAGGCCATGGCCGCTGGGGGCACTTGTACCGATAGAGCTCTTACAGAGCCCAGGAACCTCGAGGCTCCTTCCACACAGCTCTTCCGTCACGTTTGCTCTGCAGGAGAGCACTCGCGAGACCAGGCCTTTCTTGACTCTGGAAGTGATGCCCTGGTTGCAGGCCTCTTGTACTAGCGTCTGTAAAGCCGCACGCTTGCTGTGCGAGGGAGGACTCAAAACTCACTCTCTGGGGCCGCCTTTCTTCCCTCCAAGGATGAGAGCCTTCCCGGCGGTGTTGGGGCTGAAACTCACATCGTGCTGGGAAGTGCTAGCTCAGAAGTCAGTTTTCGGGGGTCATGGCTGCTGGGTGCACGTGTACGGGTAGAGCTCCAACACAGCCCAGGAACATCGAGGCTCCCTCCACACAGCTGTTCCGTCACGTTTGCCCTGCAAGAGAGAACTCGCGAGACTAGGTCTTTCTTGACTCGGGAAGTGAGGCCCTGGTTGCAGGCCTCTTCTACTAGTGTTTGTAATGCCACACACTTGCTGTGCGACGGAGGCCTGAAAACCCACTCTCTGGGGCTGCATTTCCTCCCTCAAAGGATGAGAGCCTGTCTGATGGCTTTCAGGCTCAAAGTCACATCGGGCTGGCAAGTGCTAGCTGGGAAGTCAGTTTTCAAGGGCCGTGGCCGCTGGGTGCACGTGTATGTCTAGGGCTCCCACACTGCCTGGGAACATCAAGGCTCCCTCCACACAGCTCTTTCTTCACTTTTGCTCTGAGGAGATAGCTCGCGAGACTAGGCCTTTCTTGACTCGGGAAATGCGGCCCTGGTTGCAGGCCTCTTTTACTAGCGTCTGGAGAGCGCCTCACTTGCTGTGCGAGGGAAGCCTGAAAACCCACTCTCTGGGGCTGCCTTTCCTCCCTCCAAGGAAGAGAACCTGCCCGGCCGCGTTTGGGCTGGATGTCACATCGGGCTTGGAAGTGCTACCTCAGACTTCAGTTATCAAGGGCCATGGCCGCTGGATGCACATGTACGGGTAGAGCTGCAACACAGGCCAGGAACATCGAGGCTCCCTCCACAAAGCTCTTTCTTCACGTTTGCTCTGCAGGAGAGAGCTCGCGAGACTAGGCCTTTGTTGACTCGGGAAGTGAGGCCCTGCTTTCAGGCCTCTTGAAGCTGCGTCTGCACAGCCCCACAGTTGCTGTGCGAGGGAGGCCTGAAAAGCCACTCTCTGGGGCTGCCTTTCTTCCCTCCAAGGAAGACAGCCTGCCCGGCCGCCTTCGGGCTGAAAGTCACAGTGGTCTGGGAAGTGCTAGCTGGGAAGTCAGTTTTCAGGGGCATAGCCGCTGGCTGCACGTTTACGGCTAGGCCTCACACATTGCCCGGGAACATCAAGGCTCCCGCCACACAGCTCTTCCGTCACGTTTGCTCTGCAGGAGAGAGCTCGCGAGACTAGGCCTTTCTTGACTCGGGAAGTGAGACCCTGGTTGCAGGCCTCTTGTACTTGCATCTCTTAGCCCCACACTTGCTGTATGAGGGAGGCCTGAAAACCCACTCTCTGGGGCTGCCATTCCTGCCTGCAAGGTAGAGTGCCTCCCCGGCCGCCTTCTGGCTGAAGTCACATTGGGCTGGGAAGTGCTAGCTGGGATGTCAGTTTTCAGAGTCCATGGCCGCTGGGTGGACGTGTTCTGCTAGCGCTCCCACACTGCCCAGGAACTTCAAGGCTCCCTCCACATAGCCCTTCTGTCCCGTTTGCTCTGCAGGAGAAAGCTCCTGAGACTAGGCCTTTGTGACTCGGGACATGAGGCCCTGCTCGCAGCCCTATGGACTGGGCGTCTCAAGAGCCCCATGCTGCCTGTGCGCAGGAGGCCTGAAAAACCACTCTCTTGGGTCCCTTTCCTCCTTCCAAGGAAGAGAGCCTGCGCGGCCGGCTTCCGGGTGAAAGTCACATCGGGCTGGGAATTGCTAGCTGGGAAGTCAGTTTTCAGGGTCCGTGGCCGCTGGGTGCACGTGGATGTCTAGGGCTCCCCCACTGCCCGGGAACATCAAGGCTGCCTCCACCCAGCTCTTCCGTCACGTTTGCTCTGCAGGAGATAGCTCGCGAGACTTGGCCTTTCTTGACTCGTGTAGTGAGTCCCTGGTTGCAGGCCTCGTGCACTAGCGACTGTAAAGCCGCACACTTGCTGAGCGAGGGAGGCCTCAAAACTCACTCTCTGGTGCTGCTTTTCCTCCCTCCTCGGAAGAGAGCCTGCCCGGCCGCATTCGGGCTGAAAGTCACAACGGGCTGGGAAGTGCTAGCTGGGAAGTCAGTTTTCAGGGGCCATAGCCGCTGGGTGCACGTGTATGTAAACGGCTCCCACACTGCCCGGGAACATCAAGACTCCCTCCACAGAGCTCTTTCTTGACGTTTGCTCTGCAGGAGAGAGCTCGCGAGACTAGGCCTTTCTTGACTCGGGAAGTGCGGCCCTGGTTGCAGGCCTCTTGTACTAGCGTCTGGAGAGCCCCACACTTGCTGTGCCAGGGAGGCCTGAAATCCCACTCTCTGGGACTGCCTTTCCTCCCTCCAAGGAAGAGAGACTGCCGGGCCGCATCCGGGTTTCAAGTCACATCGGGCTGGGAAGTGCTAGCTCAGAAGTCAGTTTTCAGGAGCCATGGCCGCTGGGGGCACGTGTACGGGTAGAGCTCTTACACAGCCCAGGAACATCTAGGCTCTGTCCACATAGCTCTTCCGTATCGTTTGCTCTGCAGGAGAGAGCCTGCGAGACTAGGCCTTTCTTGACTCGGGAAGTGGGGCCCTGCTTTCAGGCCTCTTCTACAAGCGTCTGTAGAGCCCCACACTTGCCGGGCGAGGTAGACCTGAAAATCCACGCTCTGGGGCTGCATTTCCTCCCTCCTCGGAAGAGAGCCTGCCCGGCCGCATTGGGGCTCAAAGTCACATCGGGCTGGCAAGTGCTAGCTGGGAAGTCAGTTTTCAAGGGCCATGGTCGCTGGGTGGACGTGTATGTCTAGGGCTCCCACACTGCCCGGGAACATCAATGCTCCCTCCACACAGCTCTTCCGTCACGTTTGCTCTGCAGGAGAGCACTCGCGAGACTAGGCCTTTCTTGACTGGGAAGTAAGGCCCTGGTTGCAGGCCTCTTGTTCTAGCCTCTGGAGAGCCCCTCTCTTGCTGTGTGAGGGAGGCCTGAAAACCCACTCTCTGGGGCTGCATTTCCTCCCTCCAATGAAGAGAGTCTGCCCGGCCGCGTTCGGGCTGAATGTCACATCGGGCTGGGAAGTGCTAGGTGGGAAGTCAGTTTTCAGGGGCCATAGCCGCTGGGTGCACTTTTACCTGTTCGGCCCCCACACTGCCCGGGAACATCAAGACTCGCTCCACACAGCTCTTTCTTCACGTTTGCTCTGCAAGAGAGAGCTCGCGAGACTAGGCCTTTCTTGACTCGGGAAGTGCGGCCCTGGTTGCAGGCCTGTTTTATTAGCGTCTAGAGAGCCCCACACTTGCTTTGCGAGGGAGGCCTGAAAACCCACTCTTTGGGGCTGCCTTTCCTCCCTCCAAGGAAGACAGTCTGCCGTGCCCCATTCGGGCTCAAAGTCACATCGGGCTGGGAAGTGCTGGCTGGGAAGTCAGTTTTCAGGGGCCTTGGCCGCTGGATGCACATGTACGGGTAGAGCTCCAACACAGGCCAGGAACATCGAGGCTCCCTCCACACAGCTCTTTCTTCATGTTTGCTCTGCAGGAGAGAGCTCGCGAAACTAGGCCTTTGTTGACTCGGGAAGTGAGGCCCTGATTGCAGGCCTCGTCTACTAGCGTCTGTAAAGCCGCACACTTGCCCTGCTAGGGAGGCCTCAAAACTCACTCTCTGGGGCTGCCTTTCCTCCCTCCAAGGAAGAGAGCCTGCCTGGCCGCCTTTGGGCTGAAAGTCACATCGGGCTGGCAAGTACTAGCTGAGAAGTCATTTTTCAGGGGCCAGGGTGGCTGGGTTCACGTGGAAGTCTAGGGCTCCCCCACCGCCCGGGAACATCAAGGTTCCATCCACACAGCTCTTTCTTCACGTTTGCTCTGCAGGAGAGGGCTCACGAGACTAGGCCTTTCTTGACTCGGGAAGTGGGACCCTGCTTTCAGGCCTCTTCTACAAGCATCTGTAGAGCCCCACACTTGCCGGGCGAGGTAGGCCTGAAAATCCACGCTCTGGGGCTGCATTTCCTCCCTCCTCGGAAGAGAGCCTGTCCGGCCGCATTGGGGCTCAAAGTCACATCGGGCTGGCAAGTGCTAGCTGGGAAGTCAGTTTTCCAGGGCCATGGCCGCTGGGTACACGTGTATGTCTAGGGCTCCCACACTGCCCGGGAACATCAAGGCTCCCTCTACACAGCTCTTCCTTCACGTTTGCTCTGCAGGACAGAGCTCGCGAGACTAGGCCTTTCTTGACTCGGGAAGTGCGGCCCTGGTTGCAGGCCTCTTTTAGTAGCGTCTAGAGAGCCCCTCAACTTGCTGTGTGAGGGAAGCCTGAAAACCCACTCTCTGGGGCTGCATTTCCTCCCTCCAAGGAAGAGAGCCTGCCCGGCCGTATTCGAGCTGAAAGTCACATCAGGCTTGGAAGTGCTAGCTCAGAATTCAGTTATCAGGGGCCATGGCCGCTGGATGCACATGTACGGGTAGAGCTCCAACTCAGGCCAGGAACATCGAGGCTCCCTCCACACAGCTCTTTCTTCACGTTTGCTCTGCAGGAGAGAGCTCGCGAGACTAGGCCTTTGTTGACTCGAGAAGTGCGGCCCTGGTTGCAGGCCCCTTTTACTAGCTTCTGGAGAGCCCCTCCCTTGCTGTGCGAGGGAAGCCTGAAAACCCACTCTCTGGGGCTGCCTTTCCTCCCTCCAAGGAAGAGAGCCTGCCTGGCCGCATTGGGGCTGAAACTCACATCGGGCTGGGAAGTGCTAGCTCAGAAGTCAGTTTTCAGGGGTCATGGCTGCTGGGTGCACGTGTACGGGTAGAGCTCCAACACAGGCCAGGAACATCGAGGCTCCTTCCACACAGCTCTTTCTTCACGTTTGCTCTGCAGGAGATAGCTCGCGAGACTTGGCCTTTCTTGACTCGTGTAGTGAGTCCCCGGTTGCAGGCCTCGTCTACTAGCGTCTGTAAAGCCGCACACTTGCTTAGCGAGGGAGGCCTCAAAACTCACTCTCTGGTGCTGCATTTCCTCCCTCCTCGGAAGAGAGCCTGCCCGGCCGCATTCGGGCTGAAAGTCACAACGGGCTGGGAAGTGCTAGCTGGGAAGTCAGTTTTCAGGGGCCATAGCCGCTGGGTGCACGTGTATGTAAACGGCTCCCACACTGCCCGGGAACATCAAGACTCCCTCCACAGAGCTCTTTCTTCACGTTTGCTCTGCAGGAGAGAGCTCGCGAGACTAGGCCTTTCTTGACTCGGGAAGTGCGGCCCTGGTTGCAGGCCTCTTATACTAGCGTCTGGAGAGCCCCACACTTGCTGTGCCAGGGAGGCCTGAAATCCCACTCTCTGGGACTGCCTTTCCTCCCTCCAAGGAAGAGAGACTGCCGGGCCGCATTCGGGTTTCAAGTCACATCGGGCTGGGAAGTGCTAGCTCAGAAGTCAGTTTTCAGGGGCCATGGCCGCTGGGGGCACGTGTACGGGTAGAGCTCTTACAAAGCCCAGGAACATCGAGGCTCCGTCCACATAGCTCTTCCGTATCGTTTGCTCTGCAGGAGAGAGCTCGCGAGACTAGGCCTTTCTTGACTCGGCAATTAAGGCCCTGTTTGCAGGCCTCGTCTACTAGCGTCTGGAGAACGCCACACTTGCTGTGCGAGGGAGGCCTGAAAACCCACTCTCTGGGGCTGCCTTTCCTCCCTCCAAGGAAGAGAGGCTGCCTGGCCACGTTGGGGCTGAAACTCACATCGGGCTGGGAAGTGCTACTACCTCAGAAGTCAGTTTTCAGGGGTCATGGCTGCTGGGTGCACGTGTACGGGTAGAGTTCCAACACAGCCCAGGAACATCGAGGCTCCCTCCACACAGCTCTTCCGTCACGTTTGCCCTGCAGGAGGGAACTCGCGAGACTAGGCCTTCCTTGACTCGGGAAGTGAGGCCCTGGTTGCAGGCCTCTTTTTCTAGTGTTTCTAATGCCGCACACTTGCTGTGCGAAGGAGGCCTGAAAACCCACTCTCCGGGGCTGCCTTTCCTCCCTCCAAGGATGAGAGCCTGTCTGACGGCTTTCGGGCTCAAAGTCACATCGGGCTGGCAAGTGCTAGCTGGGAAGGCAGTTTTCAAGGGCCATGGCCGCTGGGTGCACGTGTATGTCTAGGGCTCCCACACTGCCCGGGAACATCAAGGCTCCCTCCACACAGCTCTTTCTTCACAGCTCTTTCTTCACAGCTCTTTTCTTCTTTCTGCAGGAGAGAGCTCACGAGACTAGGTCTTTCTTGACTCGGGAAGTGAGTCCCTGGTTGCAGGCCTCTTGTACTAGCATCTGGAGAGCCCCACACTTGCTGTGCCAGGGAGGCCTGAAATCCCACTCTCTGGGACTGCCTTTCCTCCCCCAAAGGAAGAGAGACTGCCAGGCCGCTTTCGGGCTGCAGGTCATATCGGGATGGGAAGTGCTAGCTCAGAAGTCAGTTTTCAGAGGCCATGGCCGCTGGGGGCACTTGTACCGATAGAGCTCTTACAGAGCCCAGGAACCTCGAGGCTCCTTCCACACAGCTCTTCCGTCACGTTTGCTCTGCAGGAGAGCACTCGCGAGACCAGGCCTTTCTTGACTCTGGAAGTGATGCCCTGGTTGCAGGCCTCTTGTACTAGCGTCTGTAAAGCCGCACGCTTGCTGTGCGAGGGAGGACTCAAAACTCACTCTCTGGGGCCGCCTTTCTTCCCTCCAAGGATGAGAGCCTTCCCGGCGGTGTTGGGGCTGAAACTCACATCGTGCTGGGAAGTGCTAGCTCAGAAGTCAGTTTTCGGGGGTCATGGCTGCTGGGTGCACGTGTACGGGTAGAGCTCCAACACAGCCCAGGAACATCGAGGCTCCCTCCACACAGCTGTTCCGTCACGTTTGCCCTGCAAGAGAGAACTCGCGAGACTAGGTCTTTCTTGACTCGGGAAGTGAGGCCCTGGTTGCAGGCCTCTTCTACTAGTGTTTGTAATGCCACACACTTGCTGTGCGACGGAGGCCTGAAAACCCACTCTCTGGGGCTGCATTTCCTCCCTCAAAGGATGAGAGCCTGTCTGATGGCTTTCAGGCTCAAAGTCACATCGGGCTGGCAAGTGCTAGCTGGGAAGTCAGTTTTCAAGGGCCGTGGCCGCTGGGTGCACGTGTATGTCTAGGGCTCCCACACTGCCTGGGAACATCAAGGCTCCCTCCACACAGCTCTTTCTTCACTTTTGCTCTGAGGAGATAGCTCGCGAGACTAGGCCTTTCTTGACTCGGGAAATGCGGCCCTGGTTGCAGGCCTCTTTTACTAGCGTCTGGAGAGCGCCTCACTTGCTGTGCGAGGGAAGCCTGAAAACCCACTCTCTGGGGCTGCCTTTCCTCCCTCCAAGGAAGAGAACCTGCCCGGCCGCGTTTGGGCTGGATGTCACATCGGGCTTGGAAGTGCTACCTCAGACTTCAGTTATCAAGGGCCATGGCCGCTGGATGCACATGTACGGGTAGAGCTGCAACACAGGCCAGGAACATCGAGGCTCCCTCCACAAAGCTCTTTCTTCACGTTTGCTCTGCAGGAGAGAGCTCGCGAGACTAGGCCTTTGTTGACTCGGGAAGTGAGGCCCTGCTTTCAGGCCTCTTGAAGCTGCGTCTGCACAGCCCCACAGTTGCTGTGCGAGGGAGGCCTGAAAAGCCACTCTCTGGGGCTGCATTTCCTCCCTCAAAGGATGAGAGCCTGTCTGATGGCTTTCAGGCTCAAAGTCACATCGGGCTGGCAAGTGCTAGCTGGGAAGTCAGTTTTCAAGGGCCGTGGCCGCTGGGTGCACGTGTATGTCTAGGGCTCCCACACTGCCTGGGAACATCAAGGCTCCCTCCACACAGCTCTTTCTTCACTTTTGCTCTGAGGAGATAGCTCGCGAGACTAGGCCTTTCTTGACTCGGGAAATGCGGCCCTGGTTGCAGGCCTCTTTTACTAGCGTCTGGAGAGCGCCTCACTTGCTGTGCGAGGGAAGCCTGAAAACCCACTCTCTGGGGCTGCCTTTCCTCCCTCCAAGGAAGAGAACCTGCCCGGCCGCGTTTGGGCTGGATGTCACATCGGGCTTGGAAGTGCTACCTCAGACTTCAGTTATCAAGGGCCATGGCCGCTGGATGCACATGTACGGGTAGAGCTGCAACACAGGCCAGGAACATCGAGGCTCCCTCCACAAAGCTCTTTCTTCACGTTTGCTCTGCAGGAGAGAGCTCGCGAGACTAGGCCTTTGTTGACTCGGGAAGTGAGGCCCTGCTTTCAGGCCTCTTGAAGCTGCGTCTGCACAGCCCCACAGTTGCTGTGCGAGGGAGGCCTGAAAAGCCACTCTCTGGGGCTGCCTTTCTTCCCTCCAAGGAAGACAGCCTGCCCGGCCGCCTTCGGGCTGAAAGTCACAGTGGTCTGGGAAGTGCTAGCTGGGAAGTCAGTTTTCAGGGGCATAGCCGCTGGCTGCACGTTTACGGCTAGGCCTCACACATTGCCCGGGAACATCAAGGCTCCCGCCACACAGCTCTTCCGTCACGTTTGCTCTGCAGGAGAGAGCTCGCGAGACTAGGCCTTTCTTGACTCGGGAAGTGAGACCCTGGTTGCAGGCCTCTTGTACTTGCATCTCTTAGCCCCACACTTGCTGTATGAGGGAGGCCTGAAAACCCACTCTCTGGGGCTGCCATTCCTGCCTGCAAGGTAGAGTGCCTCCCCGGCCGCCTTCTGGCTGAAGTCACATTGGGCTGGGAAGTGCTAGCTGGGATGTCAGTTTTCAGAGTCCATGGCCGCTGGGTGGACGTGTTCTGCTAGCGCTCCCACACTGCCCAGGAACTTCAAGGCTCCCTCCACATAGCCCTTCTGTCCCGTTTGCTCTGCAGGAGAAAGCTCCTGAGACTAGGCCTTTGTGACTCGGGACATGAGGCCCTGCTCGCAGCCCTATGGACTGGGCGTCTCAAGAGCCCCATGCTGCCTGTGCGCAGGAGGCCTGAAAAACCACTCTCTTGGGTCCCTTTCCTCCTTCCAAGGAAGAGAGCCTGCGCGGCCGGCTTCCGGGTGAAAGTCACATCGGGCTGGGAATTGCTAGCTGGGAAGTCAGTTTTCAGGGTCCGTGGCCGCTGGGTGCACGTGGATGTCTAGGGCTCCCCCACTGCCCGGGAACATCAAGGCTGCCTCCACCCAGCTCTTCCGTCACGTTTGCTCTGCAGGAGATAGCTCGCGAGACTTGGCCTTTCTTGACTCGTGTAGTGAGTCCCTGGTTGCAGGCCTCGTGCACTAGCGACTGTAAAGCCGCACACTTGCTGAGCGAGGGAGGCCTCAAAACTCACTCTCTGGTGCTGCTTTTCCTCCCTCCTCGGAAGAGAGCCTGCCCGGCCGCATTCGGGCTGAAAGTCACAACGGGCTGGGAAGTGCTAGCTGGGAAGTCAGTTTTCAGGGGCCATAGCCGCTGGGTGCACGTGTATGTAAACGGCTCCCACACTGCCCGGGAACATCAAGACTCCCTCCACAGAGCTCTTTCTTGACGTTTGCTCTGCAGGAGAGAGCTCGCGAGACTAGGCCTTTCTTGACTCGGGAAGTGCGGCCCTGGTTGCAGGCCTCTTGTACTAGCGTCTGGAGAGCCCCACACTTGCTGTGCCAGGGAGGCCTGAAATCCCACTCTCTGGGACTGCCTTTCCTCCCTCCAAGGAAGAGAGACTGCCGGGCCGCATCCGGGTTTCAAGTCACATCGGGCTGGGAAGTGCTAGCTCAGAAGTCAGTTTTCAGGAGCCATGGCCGCTGGGGGCACGTGTACGGGTAGAGCTCTTACACAGCCCAGGAACATCTAGGCTCTGTCCACATAGCTCTTCCGTATCGTTTGCTCTGCAGGAGAGAGCTCGCGAGACTAGGCCTTTCTTGACTCGGGAAGTGGGGCCCTGCTTTCAGGCCTCTTCTACAAGCGTCTGTAGAGCCCCACACTTGCCGGGCGAGGTAGACCTGAAAATCCACGCTCTGGGGCTGCATTTCCTCCCTCCTCGGAAGAGAGCCTGCCCGGCCGCATTGGGGCTCAAAGTCACATCGGGCTGGCAAGTGCTAGCTGGGAAGTCAGTTTTCAAGGGCCATGGTCGCTGGGTGGACGTGTATGTCTAGGGCTCCCACACTGCCCGGGAACATCAATGCTCCCTCCACACAGCTCTTCCGTCACGTTTGCTCTGCAGGAGAGCACTCGCGAGACTAGGCCTTTCTTGACTGGGAAGTAAGGCCCTGGTTGCAGGCCTCTTGTTCTAGCCTCTGGAGAGCCCCTCTCTTGCTGTGTGAGGGAGGCCTGAAAACCCACTCTCTGGGGCTGCATTTCCTCCCTCCAATGAAGAGAGTCTGCCCGGCCGCGTTCGGGCTGAATGTCACATCGGGCTGGGAAGTGCTAGGTGGGAAGTCAGTTTTCAGGGGCCATAGCCGCTGGGTGCACTTTTACCTGTTCGGCCCCCACACTGCCCGGGAACATCAAGACTCGCTCCACACAGCTCTTTCTTCACGTTTGCTCTGCAAGAGAGAGCTCGCGAGACTAGGCCTTTCTTGACTCGGGAAGTGCGGCCCTGGTTGCAGGCCTGTTTTATTAGCGTCTAGAGAGCCCCACACTTGCTTTGCGAGGGAGGCCTGAAAACCCACTCTTTGGGGCTGCCTTTCCTCCCTCCAAGGAAGACAGTCTGCCGTGCCCCATTCGGGCTCAAAGTCACATCGGGCTGGGAAGTGCTGGCTGGGAAGTCAGTTTTCAGGGGCCTTGGCCGCTGGATGCACATGTACGGGTAGAGCTCCAACACAGGCCAGGAACATCGAGGCTCCCTCCACACAGCTCTTTCTTCATGTTTGCTCTGCAGGAGAGAGCTCGCGAAACTAGGCCTTTGTTGACTCGGGAAGTGAGGCCCTGATTGCAGGCCTCGTCTACTAGCGTCTGTAAAGCCGCACACTTGCCCTGCTAGGGAGGCCTCAAAACTCACTCTCTGGGGCTGCCTTTCCTCCCTCCAAGGAAGAGAGCCTGCCTGGCCGCCTTTGGGCTGAAAGTCACATCGGGCTGGCAAGTACTAGCTGAGAAGTCATTTTTCAGGGGCCAGGGTGGCTGGGTTCACGTGGAAGTCTAGGGCTCCCCCACCGCCCGGGAACATCAAGGTTCCATCCACACAGCTCTTTCTTCACGTTTGCTCTGCAGGAGAGGGCTCACGAGACTAGGCCTTTCTTGACTCGGGAAGTGGGACCCTGCTTTCAGGCCTCTTCTACAAGCATCTGTAGAGCCCCACACTTGCCGGGCGAGGTAGGCCTGAAAATCCACGCTCTGGGGCTGCATTTCCTCCCTCCTCGGAAGAGAGCCTGTCCGGCCGCATTGGGGCTCAAAGTCACATCGGGCTGGCAAGTGCTAGCTGGGAAGTCAGTTTTCCAGGGCCATGGCCGCTGGGTACACGTGTATGTCTAGGGCTCCCACACTGCCCGGGAACATCAAGGCTCCCTCTACACAGCTCTTTCTTCACGTTTGCTCTGCAGGACAGAGCTCGCGAGACTAGGCCTTTCTTGACTCGGGAAGTGCGGCCCTGGTTGCAGGCCTCTTTTAGTAGCGTCTAGAGAGCCCCTCAACTTGCTGTGTGAGGGAAGCCTGAAAACCCACTCTCTGGGGCTGCATTTCCTCCCTCCAAGGAAGAGAGCCTGCCCGGCCGTATTCGAGCTGAAAGTCACATCAGGCTTGGAAGTGCTAGCTCAGAATTCAGTTATCAGGGGCCATGGCCGCTGGATGCACATGTACGGGTAGAGCTCCAACTCAGGCCAGGAACATCGAGGCTCCCTCCACACAGCTCTTTCTTCACGTTTGCTCTGCAGGAGAGAGCTCGCGAGACTAGGCCTTTGTTGACTCGAGAAGTGCGGCCCTGGTTGCAGGCCCCTTTTACTAGCTTCTGGAGAGCCCCTCCCTTGCTGTGCGAGGGAAGCCTGAAAACCCACTCTCTGGGGCTGCCTTTCCTCCCTCCAAGGAAGAGAGCCTGCCTGGCCGCATTGGGGCTGAAACTCACATCGGGCTGGGAAGTGCTAGCTCAGAAGTCAGTTTTCAGGGGTCATGGCTGCTGGGTGCACGTGTACGGGTAGAGCTCCAACACAGGCCAGGAACATCAAGGCTCCTTCCACACAGCTCTTTCTTCACGTTTGCTCTGCAGGAGATAGCTCGCGAGACTTGGCCTTTCTTGACTCGTGTAGTGAGTCCCCGGTTGCAGGCCTCGTCTACTAGCGTCTGTAAAGCCGCACACTTGCTTAGCGAGGGAGGCCTCAAAACTCACTCTCTGGTGCTGCATTTCCTCCCTCCTCGGAAGAGAGCCTGCCCGGCCGCATTCGGGCTGAAAGTCACAACGGGCTGGGAAGTGCTAGCTGGGAAGTCAGTTTTCAGGGGCCATAGCCGCTGGGTGCACGTGTATGTAAACGGCTCCCACACTGCCCGGGAACATCAAGACTCCCTCCACAGAGCTCTTTCTTCACGTTTGCTCTGCAGGAGAGAGCTCGCGAGACTAGGCCTTTCTTGACTCGGGAAGTGCGGCCCTGGTTGCAGGCCTCTTATACTAGCGTCTGGAGAGCCCCACACTTGCTGTGCCAGGGAGGCCTGAAGTCCCACTCTCTGGGGCTGCCTTTCCTCCCTCCAAGGAAGAGAGGCTGCCTGGCCACGTTGGGGCTGAAACTCACATCGGGCTGGGAAGTGCTACTACCTCAGAAGTCAGTTTTCAGGGGTCATGGCTGCTGGGTGCACGTGTACGGGTAGAGTTCCAACACAGCCCAGGAACATCGAGGCTCCCTCCACACAGCTCTTCCGTCACGTTTGCCCTGCAGGAGGGAACTCGCGAGACTAGGCCTTCCTTGACTCGGGAAGTGAGGCCCTGGTTGCAGGCCTCTTTTACTAGTGTTTCTAATGCCGCACACTTGCTGTGCGAAGGAGGCCTGAAAACCCACTCTCCGGGGCTGCCTTTCCTCCCTCCAAGGATGAGAGCCTGTCTGACGGCTTTCGGGCTCAAAGTCACATCGGGCTGGCAAGTGCTAGCTGGGAAGGCAGTTTTCAAGGGCCATGGCCGCTGGGTGCACGTGTATGTCTAGGGCTCCCACACTGCCCGGGAACATCAAGGCTCCCTCCACACAGCTCTTTCTTCACAGCTCTTTCTTCACAGCTCTTTTCTTCTTTCTGCAGGAGAGAGCTCACGAGACTAGGTCTTTCTTGACTCGGGAAGTGAGTCCCTGGTTGCAGGCCTCTTGTACTAGCATCTGGAGAGCCCCACACTTGCTGTGCCAGGGAGGCCTGAAATCCCACTCTCTGGGACTGCCTTTCCTCCCCCAAAGGAAGAGAGACTGCCAGGCCGCTTTCGGGCTGCAGGTCATATCGGGATGGGAAGTGCTAGCTCAGAAGTCAGTTTTCAGAGGCCATGGCCGCTGGGGGCACTTGTACCGATAGAGCTCTTACAGAGCCCAGGAACCTCGAGGCTCCTTCCACACAGCTCTTCCGTCACGTTTGCTCTGCAGGAGAGCACTCGCGAGACCAGGCCTTTCTTGACTCTGGAAGTGATGCCCTGGTTGCAGGCCTCTTGTACTAGCGTCTGTAAAGCCGCACGCTTGCTGTGCGAGGGAGGACTCAAAACTCACTCTCTGGGGCCGCCTTTCTTCCCTCCAAGGATGAGAGCCTTCCCGGCGGTGTTGGGGCTGAAACTCACATCGTGCTGGGAAGTGCTAGCTCAGAAGTCAGTTTTCGGGGGTCATGGCTGCTGGGTGCACGTGTACGGGTAGAGCTCCAACACAGCCCAGGAACATCGAGGCTCCCTCCACACAGCTGTTCCGTCACGTTTGCCCTGCAAGAGAGAACTCGCGAGACTAGGTCTTTCTTGACTCGGGAAGTGAGGCCCTGGTTGCAGGCCTCTTCTACTAGTGTTTGTAATGCCACACACTTGCTGTGCGACGGAGGCCTGAAAACCCACTCTCTGGGGCTGCATTTCCTCCCTCAAAGGATGAGAGCCTGTCTGATGGCTTTCAGGCTCAAAGTCACATCGGGCTGGCAAGTGCTAGCTGGGAAGTCAGTTTTCAAGGGCCGTGGCCGCTGGGTGCACGTGTATGTCTAGGGCTCCCACACTGCCTGGGAACATCAAGGCTCCCTCCACACAGCTCTTTCTTCACTTTTGCTCTGAGGAGATAGCTCGCGAGACTAGGCCTTTCTTGACTCGGGAAATGCGGCCCTGGTTGCAGGCCTCTTTTACTAGCGTCTGGAGAGCGCCTCACTTGCTGTGCGAGGGAAGCCTGAAAACCCACTCTCTGGGGCTGCCTTTCCTCCCTCCAAGGAAGAGAACCTGCCCGGCTGCGTTTGGGCTGGATGTCACATCGGGCTTGGAAGTGCTACCTCAGACTTCAGTTATCAAGGGCCATGGCCGCTGGATGCACATGTACGGGTAGAGCTGCAACACAGGCCAGGAACATCGAGGCTCCCTCCACAAAGCTCTTTCTTCACGTTTGCTCTGCAGGAGAGAGCTCGCGAGACTAGGCCTTTGTTGACTCGGGAAGTGAGGCCCTGCTTTCAGGCCTCTTGAAGCTGCGTCTGCACAGCCCCACAGTTGCTGTGCGAGGGAGGCCTGAAAAGCCACTCTCTGGGGCTGCATTTCCTCCCTCAAAGGATGAGAGCCTGTCTGATGGCTTTCAGGCTCAAAGTCACATCGGGCTGGCAAGTGCTAGCTGGGAAGTCAGTTTTCAAGGGCCGTGGCCGCTGGGTGCACGTGTATGTCTAGGGCTCCCACACTGCCTGGGAACATCAAGGCTCCCTCCACACAGCTCTTTCTTCACTTTTGCTCTGAGGAGATAGCTCGCGAGACTAGGCCTTTCTTGACTCGGGAAATGCGGCCCTGGTTGCAGGCCTCTTTTACTAGCGTCTGGAGAGCGCCTCACTTGCTGTGCGAGGGAAGCCTGAAAACCCACTCTCTGGGGCTGCCTTTCCTCCCTCCAAGGAAGAGAACCTGCCCGGCCGCGTTTGGGCTGGATGTCACATCGGGCTTGGAAGTGCTACCTCAGACTTCAGTTATCAAGGGCCATGGCCGCTGGATGCACATGTACGGGTAGAGCTGCAACACAGGCCAGGAACATCGAGGCTCCCTCCACAAAGCTCTTTCTTCACGTTTGCTCTGCAGGAGAGAGCTCGCGAGACTAGGCCTTTGTTGACTCGGGAAGTGAGGCCCTGCTTTCAGGCCTCTTGAAGCTGCGTCTGCACAGCCCCACAGTTGCTGTGCGAGGGAGGCCTGAAAAGCCACTCTCTGGGGCTGCCTTTCTTCCCTCCAAGGAAGACAGCCTGCCCGGCCGCCTTCGGGCTGAAAGTCACAGTGGTCTGGGAAGTGCTAGCTGGGAAGTCAGTTTTCAGGGGCATAGCCGCTGGCTGCACGTTTACGGCTAGGCCTCACACATTGCCCGGGAACATCAAGGCTCCCGCCACACAGCTCTTCCGTCACGTTTGCTCTGCAGGAGAGAGCTCGCGAGACTAGGCCTTTCTTGACTCGGGAAGTGAGACCCTGGTTGCAGGCCTCTTGTACTTGCATCTCTTAGCCCCACACTTGCTGTATGAGGGAGGCCTGAAAACCCACTCTCTGGGGCTGCCATTCCTGCCTGCAAGGTAGAGTGCCTCCCCGGCCGCCTTCTGGCTGAAGTCACATTGGGCTGGGAAGTGCTAGCTGGGATGTCAGTTTTCAGAGTCCATGGCCGCTGGGTGGACGTGTTCTGCTAGCGCTCCCACACTGCCCAGGAACTTCAAGGCTCCCTCCACATAGCCCTTCTGTCCCGTTTGCTCTGCAGGAGAAAGCTCCTGAGACTAGGCCTTTGTGACTCGGGACATGAGGCCCTGCTCGCAGCCCTATGGACTGGGCGTCTCAAGAGCCCCATGCTGCCTGTGCGCAGGAGGCCTGAAAAACCACTCTCTTGGGTCCCTTTCCTCCTTCCAAGGAAGAGAGCCTGCGCGGCCGGCTTCCGGGTGAAAGTCACATCGGGCTGGGAATTGCTAGCTGGGAAGTCAGTTTTCAGGGTCCGTGGCCGCTGGGTGCACGTGGATGTCTAGGGCTCCCCCACTGCCCGGGAACATCAAGGCTGCCTCCACCCAGCTCTTCCGTCACGTTTGCTCTGCAGGAGATAGCTCGCGAGACTTGGCCTTTCTTGACTCGTGTAGTGAGTCCCTGGTTGCAGGCCTCGTGCACTAGCGACTGTAAAGCCGCACACTTGCTGAGCGAGGGAGGCCTCAAAACTCACTCTCTGGTGCTGCTTTTCCTCCCTCCTCGGAAGAGAGCCTGCCCGGCCGCATTCGGGCTGAAAGTCACAACGGGCTGGGAAGTGCTAGCTGGGAAGTCAGTTTTCAGGGGCCATAGCCGCTGGGTGCACGTGTATGTAAACGGCTCCCACACTGCCCGGGAACATCAAGACTCCCTCCACAGAGCTCTTTCTTGACGTTTGCTCTGCAGGAGAGAGCTCGCGAGACTAGGCCTTTCTTGACTCGGGAAGTGCGGCCCTGGTTGCAGGCCTCTTGTACTAGCGTCTGGAGAGCCCCACACTTGCTGTGCCAGGGAGGCCTGAAATCCCACTCTCTGGGACTGCCTTTCCTCCCTCCAAGGAAGAGAGACTGCCGGGCCGCATCCGGGTTTCAAGTCACATCGGGCTGGGAAGTGCTAGCTCAGAAGTCAGTTTTCAGGAGCCATGGCCGCTGGGGGCACGTGTACGGGTAGAGCTCTTACACAGCCCAGGAACATCTAGGCTCTGTCCACATAGCTCTTCCGTATCGTTTGCTCTGCAGGAGAGAGCTCGCGAGACTAGGCCTTTCTTGACTCGGGAAGTGGGGCCCTGCTTTCAGGCCTCTTCTACAAGCGTCTGTAGAGCCCCACACTTGCCGGGCGAGGTAGACCTGAAAATCCACGCTCTGGGGCTGCATTTCCTCCCTCCTCGGAAGAGAGCCTGCCCGGCCGCATTGGGGCTCAAAGTCACATCGGGCTGGCAAGTGCTAGCTGGGAAGTCAGTTTTCAAGGGCCATGGTCGCTGGGTGGACGTGTATGTCTAGGGCTCCCACACTGCCCGGGAACATCAATGCTCCCTCCACACAGCTCTTCCGTCACGTTTGCTCTGCAGGAGAGCACTCGCGAGACTAGGCCTTTCTTGACTGGGAAGTAAGGCCCTGGTTGCAGGCCTCTTGTTCTAGCCTCTGGAGAGCCCCTCTCTTGCTGTGTGAGGGAGGCCTGAAAACCCACTCTCTGGGGCTGCATTTCCTCCCTCCAATGAAGAGAGTCTGCCCGGCCGCGTTCGGGCTGAATGTCACATCGGGCTGGGAAGTGCTAGGTGGGAAGTCAGTTTTCAGGGGCCATAGCCGCTGGGTGCACTTTTACCTGTTCGGCCCCCACACTGCCCGGGAACATCAAGACTCGCTCCACACAGCTCTTTCTTCACGTTTGCTCTGCAAGAGAGAGCTCGCGAGACTAGGCCTTTCTTGACTCGGGAAGTGCGGCCCTGGTTGCAGGCCTGTTTTATTAGCGTCTAGAGAGCCCCACACTTGCTTTGCGAGGGAGGCCTGAAAACCCACTCTTTGGGGCTGCCTTTCCTCCCTCCAAGGAAGACAGTCTGCCGTGCCCCATTCGGGCTCAAAGTCACATCGGGCTGGGAAGTGCTGGCTGGGAAGTCAGTTTTCAGGGGCCTTGGCCGCTGGATGCACATGTACGGGTAGAGCTCCAACACAGGCCAGGAACATCGAGGCTCCCTCCACACAGCTCTTTCTTCATGTTTGCTCTGCAGGAGAGAGCTCGCGAAACTAGGCCTTTGTTGACTCGGGAAGTGAGGCCCTGATTGCAGGCCTCGTCTACTAGCGTCTGTAAAGCCGCACACTTGCCCTGCTAGGGAGGCCTCAAAACTCACTCTCTGGGGCTGCCTTTCCTCCCTCCAAGGAAGAGAGCCTGCCTGGCCGCCTTTGGGCTGAAAGTCACATCGGGCTGGCAAGTACTAGCTGAGAAGTCATTTTTCAGGGGCCAGGGTGGCTGGGTTCACGTGGAAGTCTAGGGCTCCCCCACCGCCCGGGAACATCAAGGTTCCATCCACACAGCTCTTTCTTCACGTTTGCTCTGCAGGAGAGGGCTCACGAGACTAGGCCTTTCTTGACTCGGGAAGTGGGACCCTGCTTTCAGGCCTCTTCTACAAGCATCTGTAGAGCCCCACACTTGCCGGGCGAGGTAGGCCTGAAAATCCACGCTCTGGGGCTGCATTTCCTCCCTCCTCGGAAGAGAGCCTGTCCGGCCGCATTGGGGCTCAAAGTCACATCGGGCTGGCAAGTGCTAGCTGGGAAGTCAGTTTTCCAGGGCCATGGCCGCTGGGTACACGTGTATGTCTAGGGCTCCCACACTGCCCGGGAACATCAAGGCTCCCTCTACACAGCTCTTTCTTCACGTTTGCTCTGCAGGACAGAGCTCGCGAGACTAGGCCTTTCTTGACTCGGGAAGTGCGGCCCTGGTTGCAGGCCTCTTTTAGTAGCGTCTAGAGAGCCCCTCAACTTGCTGTGCGAGGGAAGCCTGAAAACCCACTCTCTGGGGCTGCATTTCCTCCCTCCAAGGAAGAGAGCCTGCCCGGCCGTATTCGAGCTGAAAGTCACATCAGGCTTGGAAGTGCTAGCTCAGAATTCAGTTATCAGGGGCCATGGCCGCTGGATGCACATGTACGGGTAGAGCTCCAACTCAGGCCAGGAACATCGAGGCTCCCTCCACACAGCTTTTTCTTCACGTTTGCTCTGCAGGAGAGAGCTCGCGAGACTAGGCCTTTGTTGACTCGAGAAGTGCGGCCCTGGTTGCAGGCCCCTTTTACTAGCTTCTGGAGAGCCCCTCCCTTGCTGTGCGAGGGAAGCCTGAAAACCCACTCTCTGGGGCTGCCTTTCCTCCCTCCAAGGAAGAGAGCCTGCCTGGCCGCATTGGGGCTGAAACTCACATCGGGCTGGGAAGTGCTAGCTCAGAAGTCAGTTTTCAGGGGTCATGGCTGCTGGGTGCACGTGTACGGGTAGAGCTCCAACACAGGCCAGGAACATCAAGGCTCCTTCCACACAGCTCTTTCTTCACGTTTGCTCTGCAGGAGATAGCTCGCGAGACTTGGCCTTTCTTGACTCGTGTAGTGAGTCCCCGGTTGCAGGCCTCGTCTACTAGCGTCTGTAAAGCCGCACACTTGCTTAGCGAGGGAGGCCTCAAAACTCACTCTCTGGTGCTGCATTTCCTCCCTCCTCGGAAGAGAGCCTGCCCGGCCGCATTCGGGCTGAAAGTCACAACGGGCTGGGAAGTGCTAGCTGGGAAGTCAGTTTTCAGGGGCCATAGCCGCTGGGTGCACGTGTATGTAAACGGCTCCCACACTGCCCGGGAACATCAAGACTCCCTCCACAGAGCTCTTTCTTCACGTTTGCTCTGCAGGAGAGAGCTCGCGAGACTAGGCCTTTCTTGACTCGGGAAGTGCGGCCCTGGTTGCAGGCCTCTTATACTAGCGTCTGGAGAGCCCCACACTTGCTGTGCCAGGGAGGCCTGAAGTCCCACTCTCTGGGGCTGCCTTTCCTCCCTCCAAGGAAGAGAGGCTGCCTGGCCACGTTGGGGCTGAAACTCACATCGGGCTGGGAAGTGCTACTACCTCAGAAGTCAGTTTTCAGGGGTCATGGCTGCTGGGTGCACGTGTACGGGTAGAGTTCCAACACAGCCCAGGAACATCGAGGCTCCCTCCACACAGCTCTTCCGTCACGTTTGCCCTGCAGGAGGGAACTCGCGAGACTAGGCCTTCCTTGACTCGGGAAGTGAGGCCCTGGTTGCAGGCCTCTTTTACTAGTGTTTCTAATGCCGCACACTTGCTGTGCGAAGGAGGCCTGAAAACCCACTCTCCGGGGCTGCCTTTCCTCCCTCCAAGGATGAGAGCCTGTCTGACGGCTTTCGGGCTCAAAGTCACATCGGGCTGGCAAGTGCTAGCTGGGAAGGCAGTTTTCAAGGGCCATGGCCGCTGGGTGCACGTGTATGTCTAGGGCTCCCACACTGCCCGGGAACATCAAGGCTCCCTCCACACAGCTCTTTCTTCACAGCTCTTTCTTCACAGCTCTTTTCTTCTTTCTGCAGGAGAGAGCTCACGAGACTAGGTCTTTCTTGACTCGGGAAGTGAGTCCCTGGTTGCAGGCCTCTTGTACTAGCATCTGGAGAGCCCCACACTTGCTGTGCCAGGGAGGCCTGAAATCCCACTCTCTGGGACTGCCTTTCCTCCCCCAAAGGAAGAGAGACTGCCAGGCCGCTTTCGGGCTGCAGGTCATATCGGGATGGGAAGTGCTAGCTCAGAAGTCAGTTTTCAGAGGCCATGGCCGCTGGGGGCACTTGTACCGATAGAGCTCTTACAGAGCCCAGGAACCTCGAGGCTCCTTCCACACAGCTCTTCCGTCACGTTTGCTCTGCAGGAGAGCACTCGCGAGACCAGGCCTTTCTTGACTCTGGAAGTGATGCCCTGGTTGCAGGCCTCTTGTACTAGCGTCTGTAAAGCCGCACGCTTGCTGTGCGAGGGAGGACTCAAAACTCACTCTCTGGGGCCGCCTTTCTTCCCTCCAAGGATGAGAGCCTTCCCGGCGGTGTTGGGGCTGAAACTCACATCGTGCTGGGAAGTGCTAGCTCAGAAGTCAGTTTTCGGGGGTCATGGCTGCTGGGTGCACGTGTACGGGTAGAGCTCCAACACAGCCCAGGAACATCGAGGCTCCCTCCACACAGCTGTTCCGTCACGTTTGCCCTGCAAGAGAGAACTCGCGAGACTAGGTCTTTCTTGACTCGGGAAGTGAGGCCCTGGTTGCAGGCCTCTTCTACTAGTGTTTGTAATGCCACACACTTGCTGTGCGACGGAGGCCTGAAAACCCACTCTCTGGGGCTGCATTTCCTCCCTCAAAGGATGAGAGCCTGTCTGATGGCTTTCAGGCTCAAAGTCACATCGGGCTGGCAAGTGCTAGCTGGGAAGTCAGTTTTCAAGGGCCGTGGCCGCTGGGTGCACGTGTATGTCTAGGGCTCCCACACTGCCTGGGAACATCAAGGCTCCCTCCACACAGCTCTTTCTTCACTTTTGCTCTGAGGAGATAGCTCGCGAGACTAGGCCTTTCTTGACTCGGGAAATGCGGCCCTGGTTGCAGGCCTCTTTTACTAGCGTCTGGAGAGCGCCTCACTTGCTGTGCGAGGGAAGCCTGAAAACCCACTCTCTGGGGCTGCCTTTCCTCCCTCCAAGGAAGAGAACCTGCCCGGCTGCGTTTGGGCTGGATGTCACATCGGGCTTGGAAGTGCTACCTCAGACTTCAGTTATCAAGGGCCATGGCCGCTGGATGCACATGTACGGGTAGAGCTGCAACACAGGCCAGGAACATCGAGGCTCCCTCCACAAAGCTCTTTCTTCACGTTTGCTCTGCAGGAGAGAGCTCGCGAGACTAGGCCTTTGTTGACTCGGGAAGTGAGGCCCTGCTTTCAGGCCTCTTGAAGCTGCGTCTGCACAGCCCCACAGTTGCTGTGCGAGGGAGGCCTGAAAAGCCACTCTCTGGGGCTGCATTTCCTCCCTCAAAGGATGAGAGCCTGTCTGATGGCTTTCAGGCTCAAAGTCACATCGGGCTGGCAAGTGCTAGCTGGGAAGTCAGTTTTCAAGGGCCGTGGCCGCTGGGTGCACGTGTATGTCTAGGGCTCCCACACTGCCTGGGAACATCAAGGCTCCCTCCACACAGCTCTTTCTTCACTTTTGCTCTGAGGAGATAGCTCGCGAGACTAGGCCTTTCTTGACTCGGGAAATGCGGCCCTGGTTGCAGGCCTCTTTTACTAGCGTCTGGAGAGCGCCTCACTTGCTGTGCGAGGGAAGCCTGAAAACCCACTCTCTGGGGCTGCCTTTCCTCCCTCCAAGGAAGAGAACCTGCCCGGCCGCGTTTGGGCTGGATGTCACATCGGGCTTGGAAGTGCTACCTCAGACTTCAGTTATCAAGGGCCATGGCCGCTGGATGCACATGTACGGGTAGAGCTGCAACACAGGCCAGGAACATCGAGGCTCCCTCCACAAAGCTCTTTCTTCACGTTTGCTCTGCAGGAGAGAGCTCGCGAGACTAGGCCTTTGTTGACTCGGGAAGTGAGGCCCTGCTTTCAGGCCTCTTGAAGCTGCGTCTGCACAGCCCCACAGTTGCTGTGCGAGGGAGGCCTGAAAAGCCACTCTCTGGGGCTGCCTTTCTTCCCTCCAAGGAAGACAGCCTGCCCGGCCGCCTTCGGGCTGAAAGTCACAGTGGTCTGGGAAGTGCTAGCTGGGAAGTCAGTTTTCAGGGGCATAGCCGCTGGCTGCACGTTTACGGCTAGGCCTCACACATTGCCCGGGAACATCAAGGCTCCCGCCACACAGCTCTTCCGTCACGTTTGCTCTGCAGGAGAGAGCTCGCGAGACTAGGCCTTTCTTGACTCGGGAAGTGAGACCCTGGTTGCAGGCCTCTTGTACTTGCATCTCTTAGCCCCACACTTGCTGTATGAGGGAGGCCTGAAAACCCACTCTCTGGGGCTGCCATTCCTGCCTGCAAGGTAGAGTGCCTCCCCGGCCGCCTTCTGGCTGAAGTCACATTGGGCTGGGAAGTGCTAGCTGGGATGTCAGTTTTCAGAGTCCATGGCCGCTGGGTGGACGTGTTCTGCTAGCGCTCCCACACTGCCCAGGAACTTCAAGGCTCCCTCCACATAGCCCTTCTGTCCCGTTTGCTCTGCAGGAGAAAGCTCCTGAGACTAGGCCTTTGTGACTCGGGACATGAGGCCCTGCTCGCAGCCCTATGGACTGGGCGTCTCAAGAGCCCCATGCTGCCTGTGCGCAGGAGGCCTGAAAAACCACTCTCTTGGGTCCCTTTCCTCCTTCCAAGGAAGAGAGCCTGCGCGGCCGGCTTCCGGGTGAAAGTCACATCGGGCTGGGAATTGCTAGCTGGGAAGTCAGTTTTCAGGGTCCGTGGCCGCTGGGTGCACGTGGATGTCTAGGGCTCCCCCACTGCCCGGGAACATCAAGGCTGCCTCCACCCAGCTCTTCCGTCACGTTTGCTCTGCAGGAGATAGCTCGCGAGACTTGGCCTTTCTTGACTCGTGTAGTGAGTCCCTGGTTGCAGGCCTCGTGCACTAGCGACTGTAAAGCCGCACACTTGCTGAGCGAGGGAGGCCTCAAAACTCACTCTCTGGTGCTGCTTTTCCTCCCTCCTCGGAAGAGAGCCTGCCCGGCCGCATTCGGGCTGAAAGTCACAACGGGCTGGGAAGTGCTAGCTGGGAAGTCAGTTTTCAGGGGCCATAGCCGCTGGGTGCACGTGTATGTAAACGGCTCCCACACTGCCCGGGAACATCAAGACTCCCTCCACAGAGCTCTTTCTTGACGTTTGCTCTGCAGGAGAGAGCTCGCGAGACTAGGCCTTTCTTGACTCGGGAAGTGCGGCCCTGGTTGCAGGCCTCTTGTACTAGCGTCTGGAGAGCCCCACACTTGCTGTGCCAGGGAGGCCTGAAATCCCACTCTCTGGGACTGCCTTTCCTCCCTCCAAGGAAGAGAGACTGCCGGGCCGCATCCGGGTTTCAAGTCACATCGGGCTGGGAAGTGCTAGCTCAGAAGTCAGTTTTCAGGAGCCATGGCCGCTGGGGGCACGTGTACGGGTAGAGCTCTTACACAGCCCAGGAACATCTAGGCTCTGTCCACATAGCTCTTCCGTATCGTTTGCTCTGCAGGAGAGAGCTCGCGAGACTAGGCCTTTCTTGACTCGGGAAGTGGGGCCCTGCTTTCAGGCCTCTTCTACAAGCGTCTGTAGAGCCCCACACTTGCCGGGCGAGGTAGACCTGAAAATCCACGCTCTGGGGCTGCATTTCCTCCCTCCTCGGAAGAGAGCCTGCCCGGCCGCATTGGGGCTCAAAGTCACATCGGGCTGGCAAGTGCTAGCTGGGAAGTCAGTTTTCAAGGGCCATGGTCGCTGGGTGGACGTGTATGTCTAGGGCTCCCACACTGCCCGGGAACATCAATGCTCCCTCCACACAGCTCTTCCGTCACGTTTGCTCTGCAGGAGAGCACTCGCGAGACTAGGCCTTTCTTGACTGGGAAGTAAGGCCCTGGTTGCAGGCCTCTTGTTCTAGCCTCTGGAGAGCCCCTCTCTTGCTGTGTGAGGGAGGCCTGAAAACCCACTCTCTGGGGCTGCATTTCCTCCCTCCAATGAAGAGAGTCTGCCCGGCCGCGTTCGGGCTGAATGTCACATCGGGCTGGGAAGTGCTAGGTGGGAAGTCAGTTTTCAGGGGCCATAGCCGCTGGGTGCACTTTTACCTGTTCGGCCCCCACACTGCCCGGGAACATCAAGACTCGCTCCACACAGCTCTTTCTTCACGTTTGCTCTGCAAGAGAGAGCTCGCGAGACTAGGCCTTTCTTGACTCGGGAAGTGCGGCCCTGGTTGCAGGCCTGTTTTATTAGCGTCTAGAGAGCCCCACACTTGCTTTGCGAGGGAGGCCTGAAAACCCACTCTTTGGGGCTGCCTTTCCTCCCTCCAAGGAAGACAGTCTGCCGTGCCCCATTCGGGCTCAAAGTCACATCGGGCTGGGAAGTGCTGGCTGGGAAGTCAGTTTTCAGGGGCCTTGGCCGCTGGATGCACATGTACGGGTAGAGCTCCAACACAGGCCAGGAACATCGAGGCTCCCTCCACACAGCTCTTTCTTCATGTTTGCTCTGCAGGAGAGAGCTCGCGAAACTAGGCCTTTGTTGACTCGGGAAGTGAGGCCCTGATTGCAGGCCTCGTCTACTAGCGTCTGTAAAGCCGCACACTTGCCCTGCTAGGGAGGCCTCAAAACTCACTCTCTGGGGCTGCCTTTCCTCCCTCCAAGGAAGAGAGCCTGCCTGGCCGCCTTTGGGCTGAAAGTCACATCGGGCTGGCAAGTACTAGCTGAGAAGTCATTTTTCAGGGGCCAGGGTGGCTGGGTTCACGTGGAAGTCTAGGGCTCCCCCACCGCCCGGGAACATCAAGGTTCCATCCACACAGCTCTTTCTTCACGTTTGCTCTGCAGGAGAGGGCTCACGAGACTAGGCCTTTCTTGACTCGGGAAGTGGGACCCTGCTTTCAGGCCTCTTCTACAAGCATCTGTAGAGCCCCACACTTGCCGGGCGAGGTAGGCCTGAAAATCCACGCTCTGGGGCTGCATTTCCTCCCTCCTCGGAAGAGAGCCTGTCCGGCCGCATTGGGGCTCAAAGTCACATCGGGCTGGCAAGTGCTAGCTGGGAAGTCAGTTTTCCAGGGCCATGGCCGCTGGGTACACGTGTATGTCTAGGGCTCCCACACTGCCCGGGAACATCAAGGCTCCCTCTACACAGCTCTTTCTTCACGTTTGCTCTGCAGGACAGAGCTCGCGAGACTAGGCCTTTCTTGACTCGGGAAGTGCGGCCCTGGTTGCAGGCCTCTTTTAGTAGCGTCTAGAGAGCCCCTCAACTTGCTGTGCGAGGGAAGCCTGAAAACCCACTCTCTGGGGCTGCATTTCCTCCCTCCAAGGAAGAGAGCCTGCCCGGCCGTATTCGAGCTGAAAGTCACATCAGGCTTGGAAGTGCTAGCTCAGAATTCAGTTATCAGGGGCCATGGCCGCTGGATGCACATGTACGGGTAGAGCTCCAACTCAGGCCAGGAACATCGAGGCTCCCTCCACACAGCTTTTTCTTCACGTTTGCTCTGCAGGAGAGAGCTCGCGAGACTAGGCCTTTGTTGACTCGAGAAGTGCGGCCCTGGTTGCAGGCCCCTTTTACTAGCTTCTGGAGAGCCCCTCCCTTGCTGTGCGAGGGAAGCCTGAAAACCCACTCTCTGGGGCTGCCTTTCCTCCCTCCAAGGAAGAGAGCCTGCCTGGCCGCATTGGGGCTGAAACTCACATCGGGCTGGGAAGTGCTAGCTCAGAAGTCAGTTTTCAGGGGTCATGGCTGCTGGGTGCACGTGTACGGGTAGAGCTCCAACACAGGCCAGGAACATCAAGGCTCCTTCCACACAGCTCTTTCTTCACGTTTGCTCTGCAGGAGATAGCTCGCGAGACTTGGCCTTTCTTGACTCGTGTAGTGAGTCCCCGGTTGCAGGCCTCGTCTACTAGCGTCTGTAAAGCCGCACACTTGCTTAGCGAGGGAGGCCTCAAAACTCACTCTCTGGTGCTGCATTTCCTCCCTCCTCGGAAGAGAGCCTGCCCGGCCGCATTCGGGCTGAAAGTCACAACGGGCTGGGAAGTGCTAGCTGGGAAGTCAGTTTTCAGGGGCCATAGCCGCTGGGTGCACGTGTATGTAAACGGCTCCCACACTGCCCGGGAACATCAAGACTCCCTCCACAGAGCTCTTTCTTCACGTTTGCTCTGCAGGAGAGAGCTCGCGAGACTAGGCCTTTCTTGACTCGGGAAGTGCGGCCCTGGTTGCAGGCCTCTTATACTAGCGTCTGGAGAGCCCCACACTTGCTGTGCCAGGGAGGCCTGAAGTCCCACTCTCTGGGGCTGCCTTTCCTCCCTCCAAGGAAGAGAGGCTGCCTGGCCACGTTGGGGCTGAAACTCACATCGGGCTGGGAAGTGCTACTACCTCAGAAGTCAGTTTTCAGGGGTCATGGCTGCTGGGTGCACGTGTACGGGTAGAGTTCCAACACAGCCCAGGAACATCGAGGCTCCCTCCACACAGCTCTTCCGTCACGTTTGCCCTGCAGGAGGGAACTCGCGAGACTAGGCCTTCCTTGACTCGGGAAGTGAGGCCCTGGTTGCAGGCCTCTTTTACTAGTGTTTCTAATGCCGCACACTTGCTGTGCGAAGGAGGCCTGAAAACCCACTCTCCGGGGCTGCCTTTCCTCCCTCCAAGGATGAGAGCCTGTCTGACGGCTTTCGGGCTCAAAGTCACATCGGGCTGGCAAGTGCTAGCTGGGAAGGCAGTTTTCAAGGGCCATGGCCGCTGGGTGCACGTGTATGTCTAGGGCTCCCACACTGCCCGGGAACATCAAGGCTCCCTCCACACAGCTCTTTCTTCACAGCTCTTTCTTCACAGCTCTTTTCTTCTTTCTGCAGGAGAGAGCTCACGAGACTAGGTCTTTCTTGACTCGGGAAGTGAGTCCCTGGTTGCAGGCCTCTTGTACTAGCATCTGGAGAGCCCCACACTTGCTGTGCCAGGGAGGCCTGAAATCCCACTCTCTGGGACTGCCTTTCCTCCCCCAAAGGAAGAGAGACTGCCAGGCCGCTTTCGGGCTGCAGGTCATATCGGGATGGGAAGTGCTAGCTCAGAAGTCAGTTTTCAGAGGCCATGGCCGCTGGGGGCACTTGTACCGATAGAGCTCTTACAGAGCCCAGGAACCTCGAGGCTCCTTCCACACAGCTCTTCCGTCACGTTTGCTCTGCAGGAGAGCACTCGCGAGACCAGGCCTTTCTTGACTCTGGAAGTGATGCCCTGGTTGCAGGCCTCTTGTACTAGCGTCTGTAAAGCCGCACGCTTGCTGTGCGAGGGAGGACTCAAAACTCACTCTCTGGGGCCGCCTTTCTTCCCTCCAAGGATGAGAGCCTTCCCGGCGGTGTTGGGGCTGAAACTCACATCGTGCTGGGAAGTGCTAGCTCAGAAGTCAGTTTTCGGGGGTCATGGCTGCTGGGTGCACGTGTACGGGTAGAGCTCCAACACAGCCCAGGAACATCGAGGCTCCCTCCACACAGCTGTTCCGTCACGTTTGCCCTGCAAGAGAGAACTCGCGAGACTAGGTCTTTCTTGACTCGGGAAGTGAGGCCCTGGTTGCAGGCCTCTTCTACTAGTGTTTGTAATGCCACACACTTGCTGTGCGACGGAGGCCTGAAAACCCACTCTCTGGGGCTGCATTTCCTCCCTCAAAGGATGAGAGCCTGTCTGATGGCTTTCAGGCTCAAAGTCACATCGGGCTGGCAAGTGCTAGCTGGGAAGTCAGTTTTCAAGGGCCGTGGCCGCTGGGTGCACGTGTATGTCTAGGGCTCCCACACTGCCTGGGAACATCAAGGCTCCCTCCACACAGCTCTTTCTTCACTTTTGCTCTGAGGAGATAGCTCGCGAGACTAGGCCTTTCTTGACTCGGGAAATGCGGCCCTGGTTGCAGGCCTCTTTTACTAGCGTCTGGAGAGCGCCTCACTTGCTGTGCGAGGGAAGCCTGAAAACCCACTCTCTGGGGCTGCCTTTCCTCCCTCCAAGGAAGAGAACCTGCCCGGCCGCGTTTGGGCTGGATGTCACATCGGGCTTGGAAGTGCTACCTCAGACTTCAGTTATCAAGGGCCATGGCCGCTGGATGCACATGTACGGGTAGAGCTGCAACACAGGCCAGGAACATCGAGGCTCCCTCCACAAAGCTCTTTCTTCACGTTTGCTCTGCAGGAGAGAGCTCGCGAGACTAGGCCTTTGTTGACTCGGGAAGTGAGGCCCTGCTTTCAGGCCTCTTGAAGCTGCGTCTGCACAGCCCCACAGTTGCTGTGCGAGGGAGGCCTGAAAAGCCACTCTCTGGGGCTGCCTTTCTTCCCTCCAAGGAAGACAGCCTGCCCGGCCGCCTTCGGGCTGAAAGTCACAGTGGTCTGGGAAGTGCTAGCTGGGAAGTCAGTTTTCAGGGGCATAGCCGCTGGCTGCACGTTTACGGCTAGGCCTCACACATTGCCCGGGAACATCAAGGCTCCCGCCACACAGCTCTTCCGTCACGTTTGCTCTGCAGGAGAGAGCTCGCGAGACTAGGCCTTTCTTGACTCGGGAAGTGAGACCCTGGTTGCAGGCCTCTTGTACTTGCATCTCTTAGCCCCACACTTGCTGTATGAGGGAGGCCTGAAAACCCACTCTCTGGGGCTGCCATTCCTGCCTGCAAGGTAGAGTGCCTCCCCGGCCGCCTTCTGGCTGAAGTCACATTGGGCTGGGAAGTGCTAGCTGGGATGTCAGTTTTCAGAGTCCATGGCCGCTGGGTGGACGTGTTCTGCTAGCGCTCCCACACTGCCCAGGAACTTCAAGGCTCCCTCCACATAGCCCTTCTGTCCCGTTTGCTCTGCAGGAGAAAGCTCCTGAGACTAGGCCTTTGTGACTCGGGACATGAGGCCCTGCTCGCAGCCCTATGGACTGGGCGTCTCAAGAGCCCCATGCTGCCTGTGCGCAGGAGGCCTGAAAAACCACTCTCTTGGGTCCCTTTCCTCCTTCCAAGGAAGAGAGCCTGCGCGGCCGGCTTCCGGGTGAAAGTCACATCGGGCTGGGAATTGCTAGCTGGGAAGTCAGTTTTCAGGGTCCGTGGCCGCTGGGTGCACGTGGATGTCTAGGGCTCCCCCACTGCCCGGGAACATCAAGGCTGCCTCCACCCAGCTCTTCCGTCACGTTTGCTCTGCAGGAGATAGCTCGCGAGACTTGGCCTTTCTTGACTCGTGTAGTGAGTCCCTGGTTGCAGGCCTCGTGCACTAGCGACTGTAAAGCCGCACACTTGCTGAGCGAGGGAGGCCTCAAAACTCACTCTCTGGTGCTGCTTTTCCTCCCTCCTCGGAAGAGAGCCTGCCCGGCCGCATTCGGGCTGAAAGTCACAACGGGCTGGGAAGTGCTAGCTGGGAAGTCAGTTTTCAGGGGCCATAGCCGCTGGGTGCACGTGTATGTAAACGGCTCCCACACTGCCCGGGAACATCAAGACTCCCTCCACAGAGCTCTTTCTTGACATTTGCTCTGCAGGAGAGAGCTCGCGAGACTAGGCCTTTCTTGACTCGGGAAGTGCGGCCCTGGTTGCAGGCCTCTTGTACTAGCGTCTGGAGAGCCCCACACTTGCTGTGCCAGGGAGGCCTGAAATCCCACTCTCTGGGACTGCCTTTCCTCCCTCCAAGGAAGAGAGACTGCCGGGCCGCATCCGGGTTTCAAGTCACATCGGGCTGGGAAGTGCTAGCTCAGAAGTCAGTTTTCAGGAGCCATGGCCGCTGGGGGCACGTGTACGGGTAGAGCTCTTACACAGCCCAGGAACATCTAGGCTCTGTCCACATAGCTCTTCCGTATCGTTTGCTCTGCAGGAGAGAGCTCGCGAGACTAGGCCTTTCTTGACTCGGGAAGTGGGGCCCTGCTTTCAGGCCTCTTCTACAAGCGTCTGTAGAGCCCCACACTTGCCGGGCGAGGTAGACCTGAAAATCCACGCTCTGGGGCTGCATTTCCTCCCTCCTCGGAAGAGAGCCTGCCCGGCCGCATTGGGGCTCAAAGTCACATCGGGCTGGCAAGTGCTAGCTGGGAAGTCAGTTTTCAAGGGCCATGGTCGCTGGGTGGACGTGTATGTCTAGGGCTCCCACACTGCCCGGGAACATCAATGCTCCCTCCACACAGCTCTTCCGTCACGTTTGCTCTGCAGGAGAGCACTCGCGAGACTAGGCCTTTCTTGACTGGGAAGTAAGGCCCTGGTTGCAGGCCTCTTGTTCTAGCCTCTGGAGAGCCCCTCTCTTGCTGTGTGAGGGAGGCCTGAAAACCCACTCTCTGGGGCTGCATTTCCTCCCTCCAATGAAGAGAGTCTGCCCGGCCGCGTTCGGGCTGAATGTCACATCGGGCTGGGAAGTGCTAGGTGGGAAGTCAGTTTTCAGGGGCCATAGCCGCTGGGTGCACTTTTACCTGTTCGGCCCCCACACTGCCCGGGAACATCAAGACTCGCTCCACACAGCTCTTTCTTCACGTTTGCTCTGCAAGAGAGAGCTCGCGAGACTAGGCCTTTCTTGACTCGGGAAGTGCGGCCCTGGTTGCAGGCCTGTTTTATTAGCGTCTAGAGAGCCCCACACTTGCTTTGCGAGGGAGGCCTGAAAACCCACTCTTTGGGGCTGCCTTTCCTCCCTCCAAGGAAGACAGTCTGCCGTGCCCCATTCGGGCTCAAAGTCACATCGGGCTGGGAAGTGCTGGCTGGGAAGTCAGTTTTCAGGGGCCTTGGCCGCTGGATGCACATGTACGGGTAGAGCTCCAACACAGGCCAGGAACATCGAGGCTCCCTCCACACAGCTCTTTCTTCATGTTTGCTCTGCAGGAGAGAGCTCGCGAAACTAGGCCTTTGTTGACTCGGGAAGTGAGGCCCTGATTGCAGGCCTCGTCTACTAGCGTCTGTAAAGCCGCACACTTGCCCTGCTAGGGAGGCCTCAAAACTCACTCTCTGGGGCTGCCTTTCCTCCCTCCAAGGAAGAGAGCCTGCCTGGCCGCCTTTGGGCTGAAAGTCACATCGGGCTGGCAAGTACTAGCTGAGAAGTCATTTTTCAGGGGCCAGGGTGGCTGGGTTCACGTGGAAGTCTAGGGCTCCCCCACCGCCCGGGAACATCAAGGTTCCATCCACACAGCTCTTTCTTCACGTTTGCTCTGCAGGAGAGGGCTCACGAGACTAGGCCTTTCTTGACTCGGGAAGTGGGACCCTGCTTTCAGGCCTCTTCTACAAGCATCTGTAGAGCCCCACACTTGCCGGGCGAGGTAGGCCTGAAAATCCACGCTCTGGGGCTGCATTTCCTCCCTCCTCGGAAGAGAGCCTGTCCGGCCGCATTGGGGCTCAAAGTCACATCGGGCTGGCAAGTGCTAGCTGGGAAGTCAGTTTTCCAGGGCCATGGCCGCTGGGTACACGTGTATCTCTAGGGCTCCCACACTGCCCGGGAACATCAAGGCTCCCTCTACACAGCTCTTTCTTCACGTTTGCTCTGCAGGACAGAGCTCGCGAGACTAGGCCTTTGTTGACTCGAGAAGTGCGGCCCTGGTTGCAGGCCCCTTTTACTAGCTTCTGGAGAGCCCCTCCCTTGCTGTGCGAGGGAAGCCTGAAAACCCACTCTCTGGGGCTGCCTTTCCTCCCTCCAAGGAAGAGAGCCTGCCTGGCCGCATTGGGGCTGAAACTCACATCGGGCTGGGAAGTGCTAGCTCAGAAGTCAGTTTTCAGGGGTCATGGCTGCTGGGTGCACGTGTACGGGTAGAGCTCCAACACAGGCCAGGAACATCGAGGCTCCTTCCACACAGCTCTTTCTTCACGTTTGCTCTGCAGGAGATAGCTCGCGAGACTTGGCCTTTCTTGACTCGTGTAGTGAGTCCCCGGTTGCAGGCCTCGTCTACTAGCGTCTGTAAAGCCGCACACTTGCTTAGCGAGGGAGGCCTCAAAACTCACTCTCTGGTGCTGCATTTCCTCCCTCCTCGGAAGAGAGCCTGCCCGGCCGCATTCGGGCTGAAAGTCACAACGGGCTGGGAAGTGCTAGCTGGGAAGTCAGTTTTCAGGGGCCATAGCCGCTGGGTGCACGTGTATGTAAACGGCTCCCACACTGCCCGGGAACATCAAGACTCCCTCCACAGAGCTCTTTCTTCACGTTTGCTCTGCAGGAGAGAGCTCGCGAGACTAGGCCTTTCTTGACTCGGGAAGTGCGGCCCTGGTTGCAGGCCTCTTATACTAGCGTCTGGAGAGCCCCACACTTGCTGTGCCAGGGAGGCCTGAAATCCCACTCTCTGGGACTGCCTTTCCTCCCTCCAAGGAAGAGAGACTGCCGGGCCGCATTCGGGTTTCAAGTCACATCGGGCTGGGAAGTGCTAGCTCAGAAGTCAGTTTTCAGGGGCCATGGCCGCTGGGGGCACGTGTACGGGTAGAGCTCTTACAAAGCCCAGGAACATCGAGGCTCCGTCCACATAGCTCTTCCGTATCGTTTGCTCTGCAGGAGAGAGCTCGCGAGACTAGGCCTTTCTTGACTCCGCAATTAAGGCCCTGTTTGCAGGCCTCGTCTACTAGCGTCTGGAGAACGCCACACTTGCTGTGCGAGGGAGGCCTGAAAATCCACTCTCTGGGGCTGCCTTTCCTCCCTCCAAGGAAGAGAGGCTGCCTGGCCACGTTGGGGCTGAAACTCACATCGGGCTGGGAAGTGCTACTACCTCAGAAGTCAGTTTTCAGGGGTCATGGCTGCTGGGTGCACGTGTACGGGTAGAGTTCCAACACAGCCCAGGAACATCGAGGCTCCCTCCACACAGCTCTTCCGTCACGTTTGCCCTGCAGGAGGGAACTCGCGAGACTAGGCCTTCCTTGACTCGGGAAGTGAGGCCCTGGTTGCAGGCCTCTTTTACTAGTGTTTCTAATGCCGCACACTTGCTGTGCGAAGGAGGCCTGAAAACCCACTCTCCGGGGCTGCCTTTCCTCCCTCCAAGGATGAGAGCCTGTCTGACGGCTTTCGGGCTCAAAGTCACATCGGGCTGGCAAGTGCTAGCTGGGAAGGCAGTTTTCAAGGGCCATGGCCGCTGGGTGCACGTGTATGTCTAGGGCTCCCACACTGCCCGGGAACATCAAGGCTCCCTCCACACAGCTCTTTCTTCACAGCTCTTTCTTCACAGCTCTTTTCTTCTTTCTGCAGGAGAGAGCTCACGAGACTAGGTCTTTCTTGACTCGGGAAGTGAGTCCCTGGTTGCAGGCCTCTTGTACTAGCATCTGGAGAGCCCCACACTTGCTGTGCCAGGGAGGCCTGAAATCCCACTCTCTGGGACTGCCTTTCCTCCCCCAAAGGAAGAGAGACTGCCAGGCCGCTTTCGGGCTGCAGGTCATATCGGGATGGGAAGTGCTAGCTCAGAAGTCAGTTTTCAGAGGCCATGGCCGCTGGGGGCACTTGTACCGATAGAGCTCTTACAGAGCCCAGGAACCTCGAGGCTCCTTCCACACAGCTCTTCCGTCACGTTTGCTCTGCAGGAGAGCACTCGCGAGACCAGGCCTTTCTTGACTCTGGAAGTGATGCCCTGGTTGCAGGCCTCTTGTACTAGCGTCTGTAAAGCCGCACGCTTGCTGTGCGAGGGAGGACTCAAAACTCACTCTCTGGGGCCGCCTTTCTTCCCTCCAAGGATGAGAGCCTTCCCGGCGGTGTTGGGGCTGAAACTCACATCGTGCTGGGAAGTGCTAGCTCAGAAGTCAGTTTTCGGGGGTCATGGCTGCTGGGTGCACGTGTACGGGTAGAGCTCCAACACAGCCCAGGAACATCGAGGCTCCCTCCACACAGCTGTTCCGTCACGTTTGCCCTGCAAGAGAGAACTCGCGAGACTAGGTCTTTCTTGACTCGGGAAGTGAGGCCCTGGTTGCAGGCCTCTTCTACTAGTGTTTGTAATGCCACACACTTGCTGTGCGACGGAGGCCTGAAAACCCACTCTCTGGGGCTGCATTTCCTCCCTCAAAGGATGAGAGCCTGTCTGATGGCTTTCAGGCTCAAAGTCACATCGGGCTGGCAAGTGCTAGCTGGGAAGTCAGTTTTCAAGGGCCGTGGCCGCTGGGTGCACGTGTATGTCTAGGGCTCCCACACTGCCTGGGAACATCAAGGCTCCCTCCACACAGCTCTTTCTTCACTTTTGCTCTGAGGAGATAGCTCGCGAGACTAGGCCTTTCTTGACTCGGGAAATGCGGCCCTGGTTGCAGGCCTCTTTTACTAGCGTCTGGTGAGCGCCTCACTTGCTGTGCAAGGGAAGCCTGAAAACCCACTCTCTGGGGCTGCCTTTCCTCCCTCCAAGGAAGAGAACCTGCCCGGCCGCGTTTGGGCTGGATGTCACATCGGGCTTGGAAGTGCTACCTCAGACTTCAGTTATCAAGGGCCATGGCCGCTGGATGCACATGTACGGGTAGAGCTGCAACACAGGCCAGGAACATCGAGGCTCCCTCCACAAAGCTCTTTCTTCACGTTTGCTCTGCAGGAGAGAGCTCGCGAGACTAGGCCTTTGTTGACTCGGGAAGTGAGGCCCTGCTTTCAGGCCTCTTGAAGCTGCGTCTGCACAGCCCCACAGTTGCTGTGCGAGGGAGGCCTGAAAAGCCACTCTCTGGGGCTGCATTTCCTCCCTCAAAGGATGAGAGCCTGTCTGATGGCTTTCAGGCTCAAAGTCACATCGGGCTGGCAAGTGCTAGCTGGGAAGTCAGTTTTCAAGGGCCGTGGCCGCTGGGTGCACGTGTATGTCTAGGGCTCCCACACTGCCTGGGAACATCAAGGCTCCCTCCACACAGCTCTTTCTTCACTTTTGCTCTGAGGAGATAGCTCGCGAGACTAGGCCTTTCTTGACTCGGGAAATGCGGCCCTGGTTGCAGGCCTCTTTTACTAGCGTCTGGAGAGCGCCTCACTTGCTGTGCGAGGGAAGCCTGAAAACCCACTCTCTGGGGCTGCCTTTCCTCCCTCCAAGGAAGAGAACCTGCCCGGCCGCGTTTGGGCTGGATGTCACATCGGGCTTGGAAGTGCTACCTCAGACTTCAGTTATCAAGGGCCATGGCCGCTGGATGCACATGTACGGGTAGAGCTGCAACACAGGCCAGGAACATCGAGGCTCCCTCCACAAAGCTCTTTCTTCACGTTTGCTCTGCAGGAGAGAGCTCGCGAGACTAGGCCTTTGTTGACTCGGGAAGTGAGGCCCTGCTTTCAGGCCTCTTGAAGCTGCGTCTGCACAGCCCCACAGTTGCTGTGCGAGGGAGGCCTGAAAAGCCACTCTCTGGGGCTGCCTTTCTTCCCTCCAAGGAAGACAGCCTGCCCGGCCGCCTTCGGGCTGAAAGTCACAGTGGTCTGGGAAGTGCTAGCTGGGAAGTCAGTTTTCAGGGGCATAGCCGCTGGCTGCACGTTTACGGCTAGGCCTCACACATTGCCCGGGAACATCAAGGCTCCCGCCACACAGCTCTTCCGTCACGTTTGCTCTGCAGGAGAGAGCTCGCGAGACTAGGCCTTTCTTGACTCGGGAAGTGAGACCCTGGTTGCAGGCCTCTTGTACTTGCATCTCTTAGCCCCACACTTGCTGTATGAGGGAGGCCTGAAAACCCACTCTCTGGGGCTGCCATTCCTGCCTGCAAGGTAGAGTGCCTCCCCGGCCGCCTTCTGGCTGAAGTCACATTGGGCTGGGAAGTGCTAGCTGGGATGTCAGTTTTCAGAGTCCATGGCCGCTGGGTGGACGTGTTCTGCTAGCGCTCCCACACTGCCCAGGAACTTCAAGGCTCCCTCCACATAGCCCTTCTGTCCCGTTTGCTCTGCAGGAGAAAGCTCCTGAGACTAGGCCTTTGTGACTCGGGACATGAGGCCCTGCTCGCAGCCCTATGGACTGGGCGTCTCAAGAGCCCCATGCTGCCTGTGCGCAGGAGGCCTGAAAAACCACTCTCTTGGGTCCCTTTCCTCCTTCCAAGGAAGAGAGCCTGCGCGGCCGGCTTCCGGGTGAAAGTCACATCGGGCTGGGAATTGCTAGCTGGGAAGTCAGTTTTCAGGGTCCGTGGCCGCTGGGTGCACGTGGATGTCTAGGGCTCCCCCACTGCCCGGGAACATCAAGGCTGCCTCCACCCAGCTCTTCCGTCACGTTTGCTCTGCAGGAGATAGCTCGCGAGACTTGGCCTTTCTTGACTCGTGTAGTGAGTCCCTGGTTGCAGGCCTCGTGCACTAGCGACTGTAAAGCCGCACACTTGCTGAGCGAGGGAGGCCTCAAAACTCACTCTCTGGTGCTGCTTTTCCTCCCTCCTCGGAAGAGAGCCTGCCCGGCCGCATTCGGGCTGAAAGTCACAACGGGCTGGGAAGTGCTAGCTGGGAAGTCAGTTTTCAGGGGCCATAGCCGCTGGGTGCACGTGTATGTAAACGGCTCCCACACTGCCCGGGAACATCAAGACTCCCTCCACAGAGCTCTTTCTTGACGTTTGCTCTGCAGGAGAGAGCTCGCGAGACTAGGCCTTTCTTGACTCGGGAAGTGCGGCCCTGGTTGCAGGCCTCTTGTACTAGCGTCTGGAGAGCCCCACACTTGCTGTGCCAGGGAGGCCTGAAATCCCACTCTCTGGGACTGCCTTTCCTCCCTCCAAGGAAGAGAGACTGCCGGGCCGCATCCGGGTTTCAAGTCACATCGGGCTGGGAAGTGCTAGCTCAGAAGTCAGTTTTCAGGAGCCATGGCCGCTGGGGGCACGTGTACGGGTAGAGCTCTTACACAGCCCAGGAACATCTAGGCTCTGTCCACATAGCTCTTCCGTATCGTTTGCTCTGCAGGAGAGAGCTCGCGAGACTAGGCCTTTCTTGACTCGGGAAGTGGGGCCCTGCTTTCAGGCCTCTTCTACAAGCGTCTGTAGAGCCCCACACTTGCCGGGCGAGGTAGACCTGAAAATCCACGCTCTGGGGCTGCATTTCCTCCCTCCTCGGAAGAGAGCCTGCCCGGCCGCATTGGGGCTCAAAGTCACATCGGGCTGGCAAGTGCTAGCTGGGAAGTCAGTTTTCAAGGGCCATGGTCGCTGGGTGGACGTGTATGTCTAGGGCTCCCACACTGCCCGGGAACATCAATGCTCCCTCCACACAGCTCTTCCGTCACGTTTGCTCTGCAGGAGAGCACTCGCGAGACTAGGCCTTTCTTGACTGGGAAGTAAGGCCCTGGTTGCAGGCCTCTTGTTCTAGCCTCTGGAGAGCCCCTCTCTTGCTGTGTGAGGGAGGCCTGAAAACCCACTCTCTGGGGCTGCATTTCCTCCCTCCAATGAAGAGAGTCTGCCCGGCCGCGTTCGGGCTGAATGTCACATCGGGCTGGGAAGTGCTAGGTGGGAAGTCAGTTTTCAGGGGCCATAGCCGCTGGGTGCACTTTTACCTGTTCGGCCCCCACACTGCCCGGGAACATCAAGACTCGCTCCACACAGCTCTTTCTTCACGTTTGCTCTGCAAGAGAGAGCTCGCGAGACTAGGCCTTTCTTGACTCGGGAAGTGCGGCCCTGGTTGCAGGCCTGTTTTATTAGCGTCTAGAGAGCCCCACACTTGCTTTGCGAGGGAGGCCTGAAAACCCACTCTTTGGGGCTGCCTTTCCTCCCTCCAAGGAAGACAGTCTGCCGTGCCCCATTCGGGCTCAAAGTCACATCGGGCTGGGAAGTGCTGGCTGGGAAGTCAGTTTTCAGGGGCCTTGGCCGCTGGATGCACATGTACGGGTAGAGCTCCAACACAGGCCAGGAACATCGAGGCTCCCTCCACACAGCTCTTTCTTCATGTTTGCTCTGCAGGAGAGAGCTCGCGAAACTAGGCCTTTGTTGACTCGGGAAGTGAGGCCCTGATTGCAGGCCTCGTCTACTAGCGTCTGTAAAGCCGCACACTTGCCCTGCTAGGGAGGCCTCAAAACTCACTCTCTGGGGCTGCCTTTCCTCCCTCCAAGGAAGAGAGCCTGCCTGGCCGCCTTTGGGCTGAAAGTCACATCGGGCTGGCAAGTACTAGCTGAGAAGTCATTTTTCAGGGGCCAGGGTGGCTGGGTTCACGTGGAAGTCTAGGGCTCCCCCACCGCCCGGGAACATCAAGGTTCCATCCACACAGCTCTTTCTTCACGTTTGCTCTGCAGGAGAGGGCTCACGAGACTAGGCCTTTCTTGACTCGGGAAGTGGGACCCTGCTTTCAGGCCTCTTCTACAAGCAACTGTAGAGCCCCACACTTGCCGGGCGAGGTAGGCCTGAAAATCCACGCTCTGGGGCTGCATTTCCTCCCTCCTCGGAAGAGAGCCTGTCCGGCCGCATTGGGGCTCAAAGTCACATCGGGCTGGCAAGTGCTAGCTGGGAAGTCAGTTTTCCAGGGCCATGGCCGCTGGGTACACGTGTATGTCTAGGGCTCCCACACTGCCCGGGAACATCAAGGCTCCCTCTACACAGCTCTTTCTTCACGTTTGCTCTGCAGGACAGAGCTCGCGAGACTAGGCCTTTCTTGACTCGGGAAGTGCGGCCCTGGTTGCAGGCCTCTTTTAGTAGCGTCTAGAGAGCCCCTCAACTTGCTGTGTGAGGGAAGCCTGAAAACCCACTCTCTGGGGCTGCATTTCCTCCCTCCAAGGAAGAGAGCCTGCCCGGCCGTATTCGAGCTGAAAGTCACATCAGGCTTGGAAGTGCTAGCTCAGAATTCAGTTATCAGGGGCCATGGCCGCTGGATGCACATGTACGGGTAGAGCTCCAACTCAGGCCAGGAACATCGAGGCTCCCTCCACACAGCTCTTTCTTCACGTTTGCTCTGCAGGAGAGAGCTCGCGAGACTAGGCCTTTGTTGACTCGAGAAGTGCGGCCCTGGTTGCAGGCCCCTTTTACTAGCTTCTGGAGAGCCCCTCCCTTGCTGTGCGAGGGAAGCCTGAAAACCCACTCTCTGGGGCTGCCTTTCCTCCCTCCAAGGAAGAGAGCCTGCCTGGCCGCATTGGGGCTGAAACTCACATCGGGCTGGGAAGTGCTAGCTCAGAAGTCAGTTTTCAGGGGTCATGGCTGCTGGGTGCACGTGTACGGGTAGAGCTCCAACACAGGCCAGGAACATCGAGGCTCCTTCCACACAGCTCTTTCTTCACGTTTGCTCTGCAGGAGATAGCTCGCGAGACTTGGCCTTTCTTGACTCGTGTAGTGAGTCCCCGGTTGCAGGCCTCGTCTACTAGCGTCTGTAAAGCCGCACACTTGCTTAGCGAGGGAGGCCTCAAAACTCACTCTCTGGTGCTGCATTTCCTCCCTCCTCGGAAGAGAGCCTGCCCGGCCGCATTCGGGCTGAAAGTCACAACGGGCTGGGAAGTGCTAGCTGGGAAGTCAGTTTTCAGGGGCCATAGCCGCTGGGTGCACGTGTATGTAAACGGCTCCCACACTGCCCGGGAACATCAAGACTCCCTCCACAGAGCTCTTTCTTCACGTTTGCTCTGCAGGAGAGAGCTCGCGAGACTAGGCCTTTCTTGACTCGGGAAGTGCGGCCCTGGTTGCAGGCCTCTTATACTAGCGTCTGGAGAGCCCCACACTTGCTGTGCCAGGGAGGCCTGAAATCCCACTCTCTGGGACTGCCTTTCCTCCCTCCAAGGAAGAGAGACTGCCGGGCCGCATTCGGGTTTCAAGTCACATCGGGCTGGGAAGTGCTAGCTCAGAAGTCAGTTTTCAGGGGCCATGGCCGCTGGGGGCACGTGTACGGGTAGAGCTCTTACAAAGCCCAGGAACATCGAGGCTCCGTCCACATAGCTCTTCCGTATCGTTTGCTCTGCAGGAGAGAGCTCGCGAGACTAGGCCTTTCTTGACTCGGCAATTAAGGCCCTGTTTGCAGGCCTCGTCTACTAGCGTCTGGAGAACGCCACACTTGCTGTGCGAGGGAGGCCTGAAAACCCACTCTCTGGGGCTGCCTTTCCTCCCTCCAAGGAAGAGAGGCTGCCTGGCCACGTTGGGGCTGAAACTCACATCGGGCTGGGAAGTGCTACTACCTCAGAAGTCAGTTTTCAGGGGTCATGGCTGCTGGGTGCACGTGTACGGGTAGAGTTCCAACACAGCCCAGGAACATCGAGGCTCCCTCCACACAGCTCTTCCGTCACGTTTGCCCTGCAGGAGGGAACTCGCGAGACTAGGCCTTCCTTGACTCGGGAAGTGAGGCCCTGGTTGCAGGCCTCTTTTTCTAGTGTTTCTAATGCCGCACACTTGCTGTGCGAAGGAGGCCTGAAAACCCACTCTCCGGGGCTGCCTTTCCTCCCTCCAAGGATGAGAGCCTGTCTGACGGCTTTCGGGCTCAAAGTCACATCGGGCTGGCAAGTGCTAGCTGGGAAGGCAGTTTTCAAGGGCCATGGCCGCTGGGTGCACGTGTATGTCTAGGGCTCCCACACTGCCCGGGAACATCAAGGCTCCCTCCACACAGCTCTTTCTTCACAGCTCTTTCTTCACAGCTCTTTTCTTCTTTCTGCAGGAGAGAGCTCACGAGACTAGGTCTTTCTTGACTCGGGAAGTGAGTCCCTGGTTGCAGGCCTCTTGTACTAGCATCTGGAGAGCCCCACACTTGCTGTGCCAGGGAGGCCTGAAATCCCACTCTCTGGGACTGCCTTTCCTCCCCCAAAGGAAGAGAGACTGCCAGGCCGCTTTCGGGCTGCAGGTCATATCGGGATGGGAAGTGCTAGCTCAGAAGTCAGTTTTCAGAGGCCATGGCCGCTGGGGGCACTTGTACCGATAGAGCTCTTACAGAGCCCAGGAACCTCGAGGCTCCTTCCACACAGCTCTTCCGTCACGTTTGCTCTGCAGGAGAGCACTCGCGAGACCAGGCCTTTCTTGACTCTGGAAGTGATGCCCTGGTTGCAGGCCTCTTGTACTAGCGTCTGTAAAGCCGCACGCTTGCTGTGCGAGGGAGGACTCAAAACTCACTCTCTGGGGCCGCCTTTCTTCCCTCCAAGGATGAGAGCCTTCCCGGCGGTGTTGGGGCTGAAACTCACATCGTGCTGGGAAGTGCTAGCTCAGAAGTCAGTTTTCGGGGGTCATGGCTGCTGGGTGCACGTGTACGGGTAGAGCTCCAACACAGCCCAGGAACATCGAGGCTCCCTCCACACAGCTGTTCCGTCACGTTTGCCCTGCAAGAGAGAACTCGCGAGACTAGGTCTTTCTTGACTCGGGAAGTGAGGCCCTGGTTGCAGGCCTCTTCTACTAGTGTTTGTAATGCCACACACTTGCTGTGCGACGGAGGCCTGAAAACCCACTCTCTGGGGCTGCATTTCCTCCCTCAAAGGATGAGAGCCTGTCTGATGGCTTTCAGGCTCAAAGTCACATCGGGCTGGCAAGTGCTAGCTGGGAAGTCAGTTTTCAAGGGCCGTGGCCGCTGGGTGCACGTGTATGTCTAGGGCTCCCACACTGCCTGGGAACATCAAGGCTCCCTCCACACAGCTCTTTCTTCACTTTTGCTCTGAGGAGATAGCTCGCGAGACTAGGCCTTTCTTGACTCGGGAAATGCGGCCCTGGTTGCAGGCCTCTTTTACTAGCGTCTGGAGAGCGCCTCACTTGCTGTGCGAGGGAAGCCTGAAAACCCACTCTCTGGGGCTGCCTTTCCTCCCTCCAAGGAAGAGAACCTGCCCGGCCGCGTTTGGGCTGGATGTCACATCGGGCTTGGAAGTGCTACCTCAGACTTCAGTTATCAAGGGCCATGGCCGCTGGATGCACATGTACGGGTAGAGCTGCAACACAGGCCAGGAACATCGAGGCTCCCTCCACAAAGCTCTTTCTTCACGTTTGCTCTGCAGGAGAGAGCTCGCGAGACTAGGCCTTTGTTGACTCGGGAAGTGAGGCCCTGCTTTCAGGCCTCTTGAAGCTGCGTCTGCACAGCCCCACAGTTGCTGTGCGAGGGAGGCCTGAAAAGCCACTCTCTGGGGCTGCCTTTCTTCCCTCCAAGGAAGACAGCCTGCCCGGCCGCCTTCGGGCTGAAAGTCACAGTGGTCTGGGAAGTGCTAGCTGGGAAGTCAGTTTTCAGGGGCATAGCCGCTGGCTGCACGTTTACGGCTAGGCCTCACACATTGCCCGGGAACATCAAGGCTCCCGCCACACAGCTCTTCCGTCACGTTTGCTCTGCAGGAGAGAGCTCGCGAGACTAGGCCTTTCTTGACTCGGGAAGTGAGACCCTGGTTGCAGGCCTCTTGTACTTGCATCTCTTAGCCCCACACTTGCTGTATGAGGGAGGCCTGAAAACCCACTCTCTGGGGCTGCCATTCCTGCCTGCAAGGTAGAGTGCCTCCCCGGCCGCCTTCTGGCTGAAGTCACATTGGGCTGGGAAGTGCTAGCTGGGATGTCAGTTTTCAGAGTCCATGGCCGCTGGGTGGACGTGTTCTGCTAGCGCTCCCACACTGCCCAGGAACTTCAAGGCTCCCTCCACATAGCCCTTCTGTCCCGTTTGCTCTGCAGGAGAAAGCTCCTGAGACTAGGCCTTTGTGACTCGGGACATGAGGCCCTGCTCGCAGCCCTATGGACTGGGCGTCTCAAGAGCCCCATGCTGCCTGTGCGCAGGAGGCCTGAAAAACCACTCTCTTGGGTCCCTTTCCTCCTTCCAAGGAAGAGAGCCTGCGCGGCCGGCTTCCGGGTGAAAGTCACATCGGGCTGGGAATTGCTAGCTGGGAAGTCAGTTTTCAGGGTCCGTGGCCGCTGGGTGCACGTGGATGTCTAGGGCTCCCCCACTGCCCGGGAACATCAAGGCTGCCTCCACCCAGCTCTTCCGTCACGTTTGCTCTGCAGGAGATAGCTCGCGAGACTTGGCCTTTCTTGACTCGTGTAGTGAGTCCCTGGTTGCAGGCCTCGTGCACTAGCGACTGTAAAGCCGCACACTTGCTGAGCGAGGGAGGCCTCAAAACTCACTCTCTGGTGCTGCTTTTCCTCCCTCCTCGGAAGAGAGCCTGCCCGGCCGCATTCGGGCTGAAAGTCACAACGGGCTGGGAAGTGCTAGCTGGGAAGTCAGTTTTCAGGGGCCATAGCCGCTGGGTGCACGTGTATGTAAACGGCTCCCACACTGCCCGGGAACATCAAGACTCCCTCCACAGAGCTCTTTCTTGACGTTTGCTCTGCAGGAGAGAGCTCGCGAGACTAGGCCTTTCTTGACTCGGGAAGTGCGGCCCTGGTTGCAGGCCTCTTGTACTAGCGTCTGGAGAGCCCCACACTTGCTGTGCCAGGGAGGCCTGAAATCCCACTCTCTGGGACTGCCTTTCCTCCCTCCAAGGAAGAGAGACTGCCGGGCCGCATCCGGGTTTCAAGTCACATCGGGCTGGGAAGTGCTAGCTCAGAAGTCAGTTTTCAGGAGCCATGGCCGCTGGGGGCACGTGTACGGGTAGAGCTCTTACACAGCCCAGGAACATCTAGGCTCTGTCCACATAGCTCTTCCGTATCGTTTGCTCTGCAGGAGAGAGCTCGCGAGACTAGGCCTTTCTTGACTCGGGAAGTGGGGCCCTGCTTTCAGGCCTCTTCTACAAGCGTCTGTAGAGCCCCACACTTGCCGGGCGAGGTAGACCTGAAAATCCACGCTCTGGGGCTGCATTTCCTCCCTCCTCGGAAGAGAGCCTGCCCGGCCGCATTGGGGCTCAAAGTCACATCGGGCTGGCAAGTGCTAGCTGGGAAGTCAGTTTTCAAGGGCCATGGTCGCTGGGTGGACGTGTATGTCTAGGGCTCCCACACTGCCCGGGAACATCAATGCTCCCTCCACACAGCTCTTCCGTCACGTTTGCTCTGCAGGAGAGCACTCGCGAGACTAGGCCTTTCTTGACTGGGAAGTAAGGCCCTGGTTGCAGGCCTCTTGTTCTAGCCTCTGGAGAGCCCCTCTCTTGCTGTGTGAGGGAGGCCTGAAAACCCACTCTCTGGGGCTGCATTTCCTCCCTCCAATGAAGAGAGTCTGCCCGGCCGCGTTCGGGCTGAATGTCACATCGGGCTGGGAAGTGCTAGGTGGGAAGTCAGTTTTCAGGGGCCATAGCCGCTGGGTGCACTTTTACCTGTTCGGCCCCCACACTGCCCGGGAACATCAAGACTCGCTCCACACAGCTCTTTCTTCACGTTTGCTCTGCAAGAGAGAGCTCGCGAGACTAGGCCTTTCTTGACTCGGGAAGTGCGGCCCTGGTTGCAGGCCTGTTTTATTAGCGTCTAGAGAGCCCCACACTTGCTTTGCGAGGGAGGCCTGAAAACCCACTCTTTGGGGCTGCCTTTCCTCCCTCCAAGGAAGACAGTCTGCCGTGCCCCATTCGGGCTCAAAGTCACATCGGGCTGGGAAGTGCTGGCTGGGAAGTCAGTTTTCAGGGGCCTTGGCCGCTGGATGCACATGTACGGGTAGAGCTCCAACACAGGCCAGGAACATCGAGGCTCCCTCCACACAGCTCTTTCTTCATGTTTGCTCTGCAGGAGAGAGCTCGCGAAACTAGGCCTTTGTTGACTCGGGAAGTGAGGCCCTGATTGCAGGCCTCGTCTACTAGCGTCTGTAAAGCCGCACACTTGCCCTGCTAGGGAGGCCTCAAAACTCACTCTCTGGGGCTGCCTTTCCTCCCTCCAAGGAAGAGAGCCTGCCTGGCCGCCTTTGGGCTGAAAGTCACATCGGGCTGGCAAGTACTAGCTGAGAAGTCATTTTTCAGGGGCCAGGGTGGCTGGGTTCACGTGGAAGTCTAGGGCTCCCCCACCGCCCGGGAACATCAAGGTTCCATCCACACAGCTCTTTCTTCACGTTTGCTCTGCAGGAGAGGGCTCACGAGACTAGGCCTTTCTTGACTCGGGAAGTGGGACCCTGCTTTCAGGCCTCTTCTACAAGCAACTGTAGAGCCCCACACTTGCCGGGCGAGGTAGGCCTGAAAATCCACGCTCTGGGGCTGCATTTCCTCCCTCCTCGGAAGAGAGCCTGTCCGGCCGCATTGGGGCTCAAAGTCACATCGGGCTGGCAAGTGCTAGCTGGGAAGTCAGTTTTCCAGGGCCATGGCCGCTGGGTACACGTGTATGTCTAGGGCTCCCACACTGCCCGGGAACATCAAGGCTCCCTCTACACAGCTCTTTCTTCACGTTTGCTCTGCAGGACAGAGCTCGCGAGACTAGGCCTTTCTTGACTCGGGAAGTGCGGCCCTGGTTGCAGGCCTCTTTTAGTAGCGTCTAGAGAGCCCCTCAACTTGCTGTGTGAGGGAAGCCTGAAAACCCACTCTCTGGGGCTGCATTTCCTCCCTCCAAGGAAGAGAGCCTGCCCGGCCGTATTCGAGCTGAAAGTCACATCAGGCTTGGAAGTGCTAGCTCAGAATTCAGTTATCAGGGGCCATGGCCGCTGGATGCACATGTACGGGTAGAGCTCCAACTCAGGCCAGGAACATCGAGGCTCCCTCCACACAGCTCTTTCTTCACGTTTGCTCTGCAGGAGAGAGCTCGCGAGACTAGGCCTTTGTTGACTCGAGAAGTGCGGCCCTGGTTGCAGGCCCCTTTTACTAGCTTCTGGAGAGCCCCTCCCTTGCTGTGCGAGGGAAGCCTGAAAACCCACTCTCTGGGGCTGCCTTTCCTCCCTCCAAGGAAGAGAGCCTGCCTGGCCGCATTGGGGCTGAAACTCACATCGGGCTGGGAAGTGCTAGCTCAGAAGTCAGTTTTCAGGGGTCATGGCTGCTGGGTGCACGTGTACGGGTAGAGCTCCAACACAGGCCAGGAACATCGAGGCTCCTTCCACACAGCTCTTTCTTCACGTTTGCTCTGCAGGAGATAGCTCGCGAGACTTGGCCTTTCTTGACTCGTGTAGTGAGTCCCCGGTTGCAGGCCTCGTCTACTAGCGTCTGTAAAGCCGCACACTTGCTTAGCGAGGGAGGCCTCAAAACTCACTCTCTGGTGCTGCATTTCCTCCCTCCTCGGAAGAGAGCCTGCCCGGCCGCATTCGGGCTGAAAGTCACAACGGGCTGGGAAGTGCTAGCTGGGAAGTCAGTTTTCAGGGGCCATAGCCGCTGGGTGCACGTGTATGTAAACGGCTCCCACACTGCCCGGGAACATCAAGACTCCCTCCACAGAGCTCTTTCTTCACGTTTGCTCTGCAGGAGAGAGCTCGCGAGACTAGGCCTTTCTTGACTCGGGAAGTGCGGCCCTGGTTGCAGGCCTCTTATACTAGCGTCTGGAGAGCCCCACACTTGCTGTGCCAGGGAGGCCTGAAATCCCACTCTCTGGGACTGCCTTTCCTCCCTCCAAGGAAGAGAGACTGCCGGGCCGCATTCGGGTTTCAAGTCACATCGGGCTGGGAAGTGCTAGCTCAGAAGTCAGTTTTCAGGGGCCATGGCCGCTGGGGGCACGTGTACGGGTAGAGCTCTTACAAAGCCCAGGAACATCGAGGCTCCGTCCACATAGCTCTTCCGTATCGTTTGCTCTGCAGGAGAGAGCTCGCGAGACTAGGCCTTTCTTGACTCGGCAATTAAGGCCCTGTTTGCAGGCCTCGTCTACTAGCGTCTGGAGAACGCCACACTTGCTGTGCGAGGGAGGCCTGAAAACCCACTCTCTGGGGCTGCCTTTCCTCCCTCCAAGGAAGAGAGGCTGCCTGGCCACGTTGGGGCTGAAACTCACATCGGGCTGGGAAGTGCTACTACCTCAGAAGTCAGTTTTCAGGGGTCATGGCTGCTGGGTGCACGTGTACGGGTAGAGTTCCAACACAGCCCAGGAACATCGAGGCTCCCTCCACACAGCTCTTCCGTCACGTTTGCCCTGCAGGAGGGAACTCGCGAGACTAGGCCTTCCTTGACTCGGGAAGTGAGGCCCTGGTTGCAGGCCTCTTTTTCTAGTGTTTCTAATGCCGCACACTTGCTGTGCGAAGGAGGCCTGAAAACCCACTCTCCGGGGCTGCCTTTCCTCCCTCCAAGGATGAGAGCCTGTCTGACGGCTTTCGGGCTCAAAGTCACATCGGGCTGGCAAGTGCTAGCTGGGAAGGCAGTTTTCAAGGGCCATGGCCGCTGGGTGCACGTGTATGTCTAGGGCTCCCACACTGCCCGGGAACATCAAGGCTCCCTCCACACAGCTCTTTCTTCACAGCTCTTTCTTCACAGCTCTTTTCTTCTTTCTGCAGGAGAGAGCTCACGAGACTAGGTCTTTCTTGACTCGGGAAGTGAGTCCCTGGTTGCAGGCCTCTTGTACTAGCATCTGGAGAGCCCCACACTTGCTGTGCCAGGGAGGCCTGAAATCCCACTCTCTGGGACTGCCTTTCCTCCCCCAAAGGAAGAGAGACTGCCAGGCCGCTTTCGGGCTGCAGGTCATATCGGGATGGGAAGTGCTAGCTCAGAAGTCAGTTTTCAGAGGCCATGGCCGCTGGGGGCACTTGTACCGATAGAGCTCTTACAGAGCCCAGGAACCTCGAGGCTCCTTCCACACAGCTCTTCCGTCACGTTTGCTCTGCAGGAGAGCACTCGCGAGACCAGGCCTTTCTTGACTCTGGAAGTGATGCCCTGGTTGCAGGCCTCTTGTACTAGCGTCTGTAAAGCCGCACGCTTGCTGTGCGAGGGAGGACTCAAAACTCACTCTCTGGGGCCGCCTTTCTTCCCTCCAAGGATGAGAGCCTTCCCGGCGGTGTTGGGGCTGAAACTCACATCGTGCTGGGAAGTGCTAGCTCAGAAGTCAGTTTTCGGGGGTCATGGCTGCTGGGTGCACGTGTACGGGTAGAGCTCCAACACAGCCCAGGAACATCGAGGCTCCCTCCACACAGCTGTTCCGTCACGTTTGCCCTGCAAGAGAGAACTCGCGAGACTAGGTCTTTCTTGACTCGGGAAGTGAGGCCCTGGTTGCAGGCCTCTTCTACTAGTGTTTGTAATGCCACACACTTGCTGTGCGACGGAGGCCTGAAAACCCACTCTCTGGGGCTGCATTTCCTCCCTCAAAGGATGAGAGCCTGTCTGATGGCTTTCAGGCTCAAAGTCACATCGGGCTGGCAAGTGCTAGCTGGGAAGTCAGTTTTCAAGGGCCGTGGCCGCTGGGTGCACGTGTATGTCTAGGGCTCCCACACTGCCTGGGAACATCAAGGCTCCCTCCACACAGCTCTTTCTTCACTTTTGCTCTGAGGAGATAGCTCGCGAGACTAGGCCTTTCTTGACTCGGGAAATGCGGCCCTGGTTGCAGGCCTCTTTTACTAGCGTCTGGAGAGCGCCTCACTTGCTGTGCGAGGGAAGCCTGAAAACCCACTCTCTGGGGCTGCCTTTCCTCCCTCCAAGGAAGAGAACCTGCCCGGCCGCGTTTGGGCTGGATGTCACATCGGGCTTGGAAGTGCTACCTCAGACTTCAGTTATCAAGGGCCATGGCCGCTGGATGCACATGTACGGGTAGAGCTGCAACACAGGCCAGGAACATCGAGGCTCCCTCCACAAAGCTCTTTCTTCACGTTTGCTCTGCAGGAGAGAGCTCGCGAGACTAGGCCTTTGTTGACTCGGGAAGTGAGGCCCTGCTTTCAGGCCTCTTGAAGCTGCGTCTGCACAGCCCCACAGTTGCTGTGCGAGGGAGGCCTGAAAAGCCACTCTCTGGGGCTGCCTTTCTTCCCTCCAAGGAAGACAGCCTGCCCGGCCGCCTTCGGGCTGAAAGTCACAGTGGTCTGGGAAGTGCTAGCTGGGAAGTCAGTTTTCAGGGGCATAGCCGCTGGCTGCACGTTTACGGCTAGGCCTCACACATTGCCCGGGAACATCAAGGCTCCCGCCACACAGCTCTTCCGTCACGTTTGCTCTGCAGGAGAGAGCTCGCGAGACTAGGCCTTTCTTGACTCGGGAAGTGAGACCCTGGTTGCAGGCCTCTTGTACTTGCATCTCTTAGCCCCACACTTGCTGTATGAGGGAGGCCTGAAAACCCACTCTCTGGGGCTGCCATTCCTGCCTGCAAGGTAGAGTGCCTCCCCGGCCGCCTTCTGGCTGAAGTCACATTGGGCTGGGAAGTGCTAGCTGGGATGTCAGTTTTCAGAGTCCATGGCCGCTGGGTGGACGTGTTCTGCTAGCGCTCCCACACTGCCCAGGAACTTCAAGGCTCCCTCCACATAGCCCTTCTGTCCCGTTTGCTCTGCAGGAGAAAGCTCCTGAGACTAGGCCTTTGTGACTCGGGACATGAGGCCCTGCTCGCAGCCCTATGGACTGGGCGTCTCAAGAGCCCCATGCTGCCTGTGCGCAGGAGGCCTGAAAAACCACTCTCTTGGGTCCCTTTCCTCCTTCCAAGGAAGAGAGCCTGCGCGGCCGGCTTCCGGGTGAAAGTCACATCGGGCTGGGAATTGCTAGCTGGGAAGTCAGTTTTCAGGGTCCGTGGCCGCTGGGTGCACGTGGATGTCTAGGGCTCCCCCACTGCCCGGGAACATCAAGGCTGCCTCCACCCAGCTCTTCCGTCACGTTTGCTCTGCAGGAGATAGCTCGCGAGACTTGGCCTTTCTTGACTCGTGTAGTGAGTCCCTGGTTGCAGGCCTCGTGCACTAGCGACTGTAAAGCCGCACACTTGCTGAGCGAGGGAGGCCTCAAAACTCACTCTCTGGTGCTGCTTTTCCTCCCTCCTCGGAAGAGAGCCTGCCCGGCCGCATTCGGGCTGAAAGTCACAACGGGCTGGGAAGTGCTAGCTGGGAAGTCAGTTTTCAGGGGCCATAGCCGCTGGGTGCACGTGTATGTAAACGGCTCCCACACTGCCCGGGAACATCAAGACTCCCTCCACAGAGCTCTTTCTTGACGTTTGCTCTGCAGGAGAGAGCTCGCGAGACTAGGCCTTTCTTGACTCGGGAAGTGCGGCCCTGGTTGCAGGCCTCTTGTACTAGCGTCTGGAGAGCCCCACACTTGCTGTGCCAGGGAGGCCTGAAATCCCACTCTCTGGGACTGCCTTTCCTCCCTCCAAGGAAGAGAGACTGCCGGGCCGCATCCGGGTTTCAAGTCACATCGGGCTGGGAAGTGCTAGCTCAGAAGTCAGTTTTCAGGAGCCATGGCCGCTGGGGGCACGTGTACGGGTAGAGCTCTTACACAGCCCAGGAACATCTAGGCTCTGTCCACATAGCTCTTCCGTATCGTTTGCTCTGCAGGAGAGAGCTCGCGAGACTAGGCCTTTCTTGACTCGGGAAGTGGGGCCCTGCTTTCAGGCCTCTTCTACAAGCGTCTGTAGAGCCCCACACTTGCCGGGCGAGGTAGACCTGAAAATCCACGCTCTGGGGCTGCATTTCCTCCCTCCTCGGAAGAGAGCCTGCCCGGCCGCATTGGGGCTCAAAGTCACATCGGGCTGGCAAGTGCTAGCTGGGAAGTCAGTTTTCAAGGGCCATGGTCGCTGGGTGGACGTGTATGTCTAGGGCTCCCACACTGCCCGGGAACATCAATGCTCCCTCCACACAGCTCTTCCGTCACGTTTGCTCTGCAGGAGAGCACTCGCGAGACTAGGCCTTTCTTGACTGGGAAGTAAGGCCCTGGTTGCAGGCCTCTTGTTCTAGCCTCTGGAGAGCCCCTCTCTTGCTGTGTGAGGGAGGCCTGAAAACCCACTCTCTGGGGCTGCATTTCCTCCCTCCAATGAAGAGAGTCTGCCCGGCCGCGTTCGGGCTGAATGTCACATCGGGCTGGGAAGTGCTAGGTGGGAAGTCAGTTTTCAGGGGCCATAGCCGCTGGGTGCACTTTTACCTGTTCGGCCCCCACACTGCCCGGGAACATCAAGACTCGCTCCACACAGCTCTTTCTTCACGTTTGCTCTGCAAGAGAGAGCTCGCGAGACTAGGCCTTTCTTGACTCGGGAAGTGCGGCCCTGGTTGCAGGCCTGTTTTATTAGCGTCTAGAGAGCCCCACACTTGCTTTGCGAGGGAGGCCTGAAAACCCACTCTTTGGGGCTGCCTTTCCTCCCTCCAAGGAAGACAGTCTGCCGTGCCCCATTCGGGCTCAAAGTCACATCGGGCTGGGAAGTGCTGGCTGGGAAGTCAGTTTTCAGGGGCCTTGGCCGCTGGATGCACATGTACGGGTAGAGCTCCAACACAGGCCAGGAACGTCGAGGCTCCCTCCACACAGCTCTTTCTTCATGTTTGCTCTGCAGGAGAGAGCTCGCGAAACTAGGCCTTTGTTGACTCGGGAAGTGAGGCCCTGATTGCAGGCCTCGTCTACTAGCGTCTGTAAAGCCGCACACTTGCCCTGCTAGGGAGGCCTCAAAACTCACTCTCTGGGGCTGCCTTTCCTCCCTCCAAGGAAGAGAGCCTGCCTGGCCGCCTTTGGGCTGAAAGTCACATCGGGCTGGCAAGTACTAGCTGAGAAGTCATTTTTCAGGGGCCAGGGTGGCTGGGTTCACGTGGAAGTCTAGGGCTCCCCCACCGCCCGGGAACATCAAGGTTCCATCCACACAGCTCTTTCTTCACGTTTGCTCTGCAGGAGAGGGCTCACGAGACTAGGCCTTTCTTGACTCGGGAAGTGGGACCCTGCTTTCAGGCCTCTTCTACAAGCATCTGTAGAGCCCCACACTTGCCGGGCGAGGTAGGCCTGAAAATCCACGCTCTGGGGCTGCATTTCCTCCCTCCTCGGAAGAGAGCCTGTCCGGCCGCATTGGGGCTCAAAGTCACATCGGGCTGGCAAGTGCTAGCTGGGAAGTCAGTTTTCCAGGGCCATGGCCGCTGGGTACACGTGTATCTCTAGGGCTCCCACACTGCCCGGGAACATCAAGGCTCCCTCTACACAGCTCTTTCTTCACGTTTGCTCTGCAGGACAGAGCTCGCGAGACTAGGCCTTTGTTGACTCGAGAAGTGCGGCCCTGGTTGCAGGCCCCTTTTACTAGCTTCTGGAGAGCCCCTCCCTTGCTGTGCGAGGGAAGCCTGAAAACCCACTCTCTGGGGCTGCCTTTCCTCCCTCCAAGGAAGAGAGCCTGCCTGGCCGCATTGGGGCTGAAACTCACATCGGGCTGGGAAGTGCTAGCTCAGAAGTCAGTTTTCAGGGGTCATGGCTGCTGGGTGCACGTGTACGGGTAGAGCTCCAACACAGGCCAGGAACATCGAGGCTCCTTCCACACAGCTCTTTCTTCACGTTTGCTCTGCAGGAGATAGCTCGCGAGACTTGGCCTTTCTTGACTCGTGTAGTGAGTCCCCGGTTGCAGGCCTCGTCTACTAGCGTCTGTAAAGCCGCACACTTGCTTAGCGAGGGAGGCCTCAAAACTCACTCTCTGGTGCTGCATTTCCTCCCTCCTCGGAAGAGAGCCTGCCCGGCCGCATTCGGGCTGAAAGTCACAACGGGCTGGGAAGTGCTAGCTGGGAAGTCAGTTTTCAGGGGCCATAGCCGCTGGGTGCACGTGTATGTAAACGGCTCCCACACTGCCCGGGAACATCAAGACTCCCTCCACAGAGCTCTTTCTTCACGTTTGCTCTGCAGGAGAGAGCTCGCGAGACTAGGCCTTTCTTGACTCGGGAAGTGCGGCCCTGGTTGCAGGCCTCTTATACTAGCGTCTGGAGAGCCCCACACTTGCTGTGCCAGGGAGGCCTGAAATCCCACTCTCTGGGACTGCCTTTCCTCCCTCCAAGGAAGAGAGACTGCCGGGCCGCATTCGGGTTTCAAGTCACATCGGGCTGGGAAGTGCTAGCTCAGAAGTCAGTTTTCAGGGGCCATGGCCGCTGGGGGCACGTGTACGGGTAGAGCTCTTACAAAGCCCAGGAACATCGAGGCTCCGTCCACATAGCTCTTCCGTATCGTTTGCTCTGCAGGAGAGAGCTCGCGAGACTAGGCCTTTCTTGACTCGGCAATTAAGGCCCTGTTTGCAGGCCTCGTCTACTAGCGTCTGGAGAACGCCACACTTGCTGTGCGAGGGAGGCCTGAAAACCCACTCTCTGGGGCTGCCTTTCCTCCCTCCAAGGAAGAGAGGCTGCCTGGCCACGTTGGGGCTGAAACTCACATCGGGCTGGGAAGTGCTACTACCTCAGAAGTCAGTTTTCAGGGGTCATGGCTGCTGGGTGCACGTGTACGGGTAGAGTTCCAACACAGCCCAGGAACATCGAGGCTCCCTCCACACAGCTCTTCCGTCACGTTTGCCCTGCAGGAGGGAACTCGCGAGACTAGGCCTTCCTTGACTCGGGAAGTGAGGCCCTGGTTGCAGGCCTCTTTTACTAGTGTTTCTAATGCCGCACACTTGCTGTGCGAAGGAGGCCTGAAAACCCACTCTCCGGGGCTGCCTTTCCTCCCTCCAAGGATGAGAGCCTGTCTGACGGCTTTCGGGCTCAAAGTCACATCGGGCTGGCAAGTGCTAGCTGGGAAGGCAGTTTTCAAGGGCCATGGCCGCTGGGTGCACGTGTATGTCTAGGGCTCCCACACTGCCCAGGAACATCAAGGCTCCCTCCACACAGCTCTTTCTTCACAGCTCTTTCTTCACAGCTCTTTTCTTCTTTCTGCAGGAGAGAGCTCACGAGACTAGGTCTTTCTTGACTCGGGAAGTGAGTCCCTGGTTGCAGGCCTCTTGTACTAGCATCTGGAGAGCCCCACACTTGCTGTGCCAGGGAGGCCTGAAATCCCACTCTCTGGGACTGCCTTTCCTCCCCCAAAGGAAGAGAGACTGCCAGGCCGCTTTCGGGCTGCAGGTCATATCGGGATGGGAAGTGCTAGCTCAGAAGTCAGTTTTCAGAGGCCATGGCCGCTGGGGGCACTTGTACCGATAGAGCTCTTACAGAGCCCAGGAACCTCGAGGCTCCTTCCACACAGCTCTTCCGTCACGTTTGCTCTGCAGGAGAGCACTCGCGAGACCAGGCCTTTCTTGACTCTGGAAGTGATGCCCTGGTTGCAGGCCTCTTGTACTAGCGTCTGTAAAGCCGCACGCTTGCTGTGCGAGGGAGGACTCAAAACTCACTCTCTGGGGCCGCCTTTCTTCCCTCCAAGGATGAGAGCCTTCCCGGCGGTGTTGGGGCTGAAACTCACATCGTGCTGGGAAGTGCTAGCTCAGAAGTCAGTTTTCGGGGGTCATGGCTGCTGGGTGCACGTGTACGGGTAGAGCTCCAACACAGCCCAGGAACATCGAGGCTCCCTCCACACAGCTGTTCCGTCACGTTTGCCCTGCAAGAGAGAACTCGCGAGACTAGGTCTTTCTTGACTCGGGAAGTGAGGCCCTGGTTGCAGGCCTCTTCTACTAGTGTTTGTAATGCCACACACTTGCTGTGCGACGGAGGCCTGAAAACCCACTCTCTGGGGCTGCATTTCCTCCCTCAAAGGATGAGAGCCTGTCTGATGGCTTTCAGGCTCAAAGTCACATCGGGCTGGCAAGTGCTAGCTGGGAAGTCAGTTTTCAAGGGCCGTGGCCGCTGGGTGCACGTGTATGTCTAGGGCTCCCACACTGCCTGGGAACATCAAGGCTCCCTCCACACAGCTCTTTCTTCACTTTTGCTCTGAGGAGATAGCTCGTGAGACTAGGCCTTTCTTGACTCGGGAAATGCGGCCCTGGTTGCAGGCCTCTTTTACTAGCGTCTGGAGAGCGCCTCACTTGCTGTGCAAGGGAAGCCTGAAAACCCACTCTCTGGGGCTGCCTTTCCTCCCTCCAAGGAAGAGAACCTGCCCGGCCGCGTTTGGGCTGGATGTCACATCGGGCTTGGAAGTGCTACCTCAGACTTCAGTTATCAAGGGCCATGGCCGCTGGATGCACATGTACGGGTAGAGCTGCAACACAGGCCAGGAACATCGAGGCTCCCTCCACAAAGCTCTTTCTTCACGTTTGCTCTGCAGGAGAGAGCTCGCGAGACTAGGCCTTTGTTGACTCGGGAAGTGAGGCCCTGCTTTCAGGCCTCTTGAAGCTGCGTCTGCACAGCCCCACAGTTGCTGTGCGAGGGAGGCCTGAAAAGCCACTCTCTGGGGCTGCATTTCCTCCCTCAAAGGATGAGAGCCTGTCTGATGGCTTTCAGGCTCAAAGTCACATCGGGCTGGCAAGTGCTAGCTGGGAAGTCAGTTTTCAAGGGCCGTGGCCGCTGGGTGCACGTGTATGTCTAGGGCTCCCACACTGCCTGGGAACATCAAGGCTCCCTCCACACAGCTCTTTCTTCACTTTTGCTCTGAGGAGATAGCTCGCGAGACTAGGCCTTTCTTGACTCGGGAAATGCGGCCCTGGTTGCAGGCCTCTTTTACTAGCGTCTGGAGAGCGCCTCACTTGCTGTGCGAGGGAAGCCTGAAAACCCACTCTCTGGGGCTGCCTTTCCTCCCTCCAAGGAAGAGAACCTGCCCGGCCGCGTTTGGGCTGGATGTCACATCGGGCTTGGAAGTGCTACCTCAGACTTCAGTTATCAAGGGCCATGGCCGCTGGATGCACATGTACGGGTAGAGCTGCAACACAGGCCAGGAACATCGAGGCTCCCTCCACAAAGCTCTTTCTTCACGTTTGCTCTGCAGGAGAGAGCTCGCGAGACTAGGCCTTTGTTGACTCGGGAAGTGAGGCCCTGCTTTCAGGCCTCTTGAAGCTGCGTCTGCACAGCCCCACAGTTGCTGTGCGAGGGAGGCCTGAAAAGCCACTCTCTGGGGCTGCCTTTCTTCCCTCCAAGGAAGACAGCCTGCCCGGCCGCCTTCGGGCTGAAAGTCACAGTGGTCTGGGAAGTGCTAGCTGGGAAGTCAGTTTTCAGGGGCATAGCCGCTGGCTGCACGTTTACGGCTAGGCCTCACACATTGCCCGGGAACATCAAGGCTCCCGCCACACAGCTCTTCCGTCACGTTTGCTCTGCAGGAGAGAGCTCGCGAGACTAGGCCTTTCTTGACTCGGGAAGTGAGACCCTGGTTGCAGGCCTCTTGTACTTGCATCTCTTAGCCCCACACTTGCTGTATGAGGGAGGCCTGAAAACCCACTCTCTGGGGCTGCCATTCCTGCCTGCAAGGTAGAGTGCCTCCCCGGCCGCCTTCTGGCTGAAGTCACATTGGGCTGGGAAGTGCTAGCTGGGATGTCAGTTTTCAGAGTCCATGGCCGCTGGGTGGACGTGTTCTGCTAGCGCTCCCACACTGCCCAGGAACTTCAAGGCTCCCTCCACATAGCCCTTCTGTCCCGTTTGCTCTGCAGGAGAAAGCTCCTGAGACTAGGCCTTTGTGACTCGGGACATGAGGCCCTGCTCGCAGCCCTATGGACTGGGCGTCTCAAGAGCCCCATGCTGCCTGTGCGCAGGAGGCCTGAAAAACCACTCTCTTGGGTCCCTTTCCTCCTTCCAAGGAAGAGAGCCTGCGCGGCCGGCTTCCGGGTGAAAGTCACATCGGGCTGGGAATTGCTAGCTGGGAAGTCAGTTTTCAGGGTCCGTGGCCGCTGGGTGCACGTGGATGTCTAGGGCTCCCCCACTGCCCGGGAACATCAAGGCTGCCTCCACCCAGCTCTTCCGTCACGTTTGCTCTGCAGGAGATAGCTCGCGAGACTTGGCCTTTCTTGACTCGTGTAGTGAGTCCCTGGTTGCAGGCCTCGTGCACTAGCGACTGTAAAGCCGCACACTTGCTGAGCGAGGGAGGCCTCAAAACTCACTCTCTGGTGCTGCTTTTCCTCCCTCCTCGGAAGAGAGCCTGCCCGGCCGCATTCGGGCTGAAAGTCACAACGGGCTGGGAAGTGCTAGCTGGGAAGTCAGTTTTCAGGGGCCATAGCCGCTGGGTGCACGTGTATGTAAACGGCTCCCACACTGCCCGGGAACATCAAGACTCCCTCCACAGAGCTCTTTCTTGACGTTTGCTCTGCAGGAGAGAGCTCGCGAGACTAGGCCTTTCTTGACTCGGGAAGTGCGGCCCTGGTTGCAGGCCTCTTGTACTAGCGTCTGGAGAGCCCCACACTTGCTGTGCCAGGGAGGCCTGAAATCCCACTCTCTGGGACTGCCTTTCCTCCCTCCAAGGAAGAGAGACTGCCGGGCCGCATCCGGGTTTCAAGTCACATCGGGCTGGGAAGTGCTAGCTCAGAAGTCAGTTTTCAGGAGCCATGGCCGCTGGGGGCACGTGTACGGGTAGAGCTCTTACACAGCCCAGGAACATCTAGGCTCTGTCCACATAGCTCTTCCGTATCGTTTGCTCTGCAGGAGAGAGCTCGCGAGACTAGGCCTTTCTTGACTCGGGAAGTGGGGCCCTGCTTTCAGGCCTCTTCTACAAGCGTCTGTAGAGCCCCACACTTGCCGGGCGAGGTAGACCTGAAAATCCACGCTCTGGGGCTGCATTTCCTCCCTCCTCGGAAGAGAGCCTGCCCGGCCGCATTGGGGCTCAAAGTCACATCGGGCTGGCAAGTGCTAGCTGGGAAGTCAGTTTTCAAGGGCCATGGTCGCTGGGTGGACGTGTATGTCTAGGGCTCCCACACTGCCCGGGAACATCAATGCTCCCTCCACACAGCTCTTCCGTCACGTTTGCTCTGCAGGAGAGCACTCGCGAGACTAGGCCTTTCTTGACTGGGAAGTAAGGCCCTGGTTGCAGGCCTCTTGTTCTAGCCTCTGGAGAGCCCCTCTCTTGCTGTGTGAGGGAGGCCTGAAAACCCACTCTCTGGGGCTGCATTTCCTCCCTCCAATGAAGAGAGTCTGCCCGGCCGCGTTCGGGCTGAATGTCACATCGGGCTGGGAAGTGCTAGGTGGGAAGTCAGTTTTCAGGGGCCATAGCCGCTGGGTGCACTTTTACCTGTTCGGCCCCCACACTGCCCGGGAACATCAAGACTCGCTCCACACAGCTCTTTCTTCACGTTTGCTCTGCAAGAGAGAGCTCGCGAGACTAGGCCTTTCTTGACTCGGGAAGTGCGGCCCTGGTTGCAGGCCTGTTTTATTAGCGTCTAGAGAGCCCCACACTTGCTTTGCGAGGGAGGCCTGAAAACCCACTCTTTGGGGCTGCCTTTCCTCCCTCCAAGGAAGACAGTCTGCCGTGCCCCATTCGGGCTCAAAGTCACATCGGGCTGGGAAGTGCTGGCTGGGAAGTCAGTTTTCAGGGGCCTTGGCCGCTGGATGCACATGTACGGGTAGAGCTCCAACACAGGCCAGGAACATCGAGGCTCCCTCCACACAGCTCTTTCTTCATGTTTGCTCTGCAGGAGAGAGCTCGCGAAACTAGGCCTTTGTTGACTCGGGAAGTGAGGCCCTGATTGCAGGCCTCGTCTACTAGCGTCTGTAAAGCCGCACACTTGCCCTGCTAGGGAGGCCTCAAAACTCACTCTCTGGGGCTGCCTTTCCTCCCTCCAAGGAAGAGAGCCTGCCTGGCCGCCTTTGGGCTGAAAGTCACATCGGGCTGGCAAGTACTAGCTGAGAAGTCATTTTTCAGGGGCCAGGGTGGCTGGGTTCACGTGGAAGTCTAGGGCTCCCCCACCGCCCGGGAACATCAAGGTTCCATCCACACAGCTCTTTCTTCACGTTTGCTCTGCAGGAGAGGGCTCACGAGACTAGGCCTTTCTTGACTCGGGAAGTGGGACCCTGCTTTCAGGCCTCTTCTACAAGCAACTGTAGAGCCCCACACTTGCCGGGCGAGGTAGGCCTGAAAATCCACGCTCTGGGGCTGCATTTCCTCCCTCCTCGGAAGAGAGCCTGTCCGGCCGCATTGGGGCTCAAAGTCACATCGGGCTGGCAAGTGCTAGCTGGGAAGTCAGTTTTCCAGGGCCATGGCCGCTGGGTACACGTGTATGTCTAGGGCTCCCACACTGCCCGGGAACATCAAGGCTCCCTCTACACAGCTCTTTCTTCACGTTTGCTCTGCAGGACAGAGCTCGCGAGACTAGGCCTTTCTTGACTCGGGAAGTGCGGCCCTGGTTGCAGGCCTCTTTTAGTAGCGTCTAGAGAGCCCCTCAACTTGCTGTGTGAGGGAAGCCTGAAAACCCACTCTCTGGGGCTGCATTTCCTCCCTCCAAGGAAGAGAGCCTGCCCGGCCGTATTCGAGCTGAAAGTCACATCAGGCTTGGAAGTGCTAGCTCAGAATTCAGTTATCAGGGGCCATGGCCGCTGGATGCACATGTACGGGTAGAGCTCCAACTCAGGCCAGGAACATCGAGGCTCCCTCCACACAGCTCTTTCTTCACGTTTGCTCTGCAGGAGAGAGCTCGCGAGACTAGGCCTTTGTTGACTCGAGAAGTGCGGCCCTGGTTGCAGGCCCCTTTTACTAGCTTCTGGAGAGCCCCTCCCTTGCTGTGCGAGGGAAGCCTGAAAACCCACTCTCTGGGGCTGCCTTTCCTCCCTCCAAGGAAGAGAGCCTGCCTGGCCGCATTGGGGCTGAAACTCACATCGGGCTGGGAAGTGCTAGCTCAGAAGTCAGTTTTCAGGGGTCATGGCTGCTGGGTGCACGTGTACGGGTAGAGCTCCAACACAGGCCAGGAACATCGAGGCTCCTTCCACACAGCTCTTTCTTCACGTTTGCTCTGCAGGAGATAGCTCGCGAGACTTGGCCTTTCTTGACTCGTGTAGTGAGTCCCCGGTTGCAGGCCTCGTCTACTAGCGTCTGTAAAGCCGCACACTTGCTTAGCGAGGGAGGCCTCAAAACTCACTCTCTGGTGCTGCATTTCCTCCCTCCTCGGAAGAGAGCCTGCCCGGCCGCATTCGGGCTGAAAGTCACAACGGGCTGGGAAGTGCTAGCTGGGAAGTCAGTTTTCAGGGGCCATAGCCGCTGGGTGCACGTGTATGTAAACGGCTCCCACACTGCCCGGGAACATCAAGACTCCCTCCACAGAGCTCTTTCTTCACGTTTGCTCTGCAGGAGAGAGCTCGCGAGACTAGGCCTTTCTTGACTCGGGAAGTGCGGCCCTGGTTGCAGGCCTCTTATACTAGCGTCTGGAGAGCCCCACACTTGCTGTGCCAGGGAGGCCTGAAATCCCACTCTCTGGGACTGCCTTTCCTCCCTCCAAGGAAGAGAGACTGCCGGGCCGCATTCGGGTTTCAAGTCACATCGGGCTGGGAAGTGCTAGCTCAGAAGTCAGTTTTCAGGGGCCATGGCCGCTGGGGGCACGTGTACGGGTAGAGCTCTTACAAAGCCCAGGAACATCGAGGCTCCGTCCACATAGCTCTTCCGTATCGTTTGCTCTGCAGGAGAGAGCTCGCGAGACTAGGCCTTTCTTGACTCGGCAATTAAGGCCCTGTTTGCAGGCCTCGTCTACTAGCGTCTGGAGAACGCCACACTTGCTGTGCGAGGGAGGCCTGAAAACCCACTCTCTGGGGCTGCCTTTCCTCCCTCCAAGGAAGAGAGGCTGCCTGGCCACGTTGGGGCTGAAACTCACATCGGGCTGGGAAGTGCTACTACCTCAGAAGTCAGTTTTCAGGGGTCATGGCTGCTGGGTGCACGTGTACGGGTAGAGTTCCAACACAGCCCAGGAACATCGAGGCTCCCTCCACACAGCTCTTCCGTCACGTTTGCCCTGCAGGAGGGAACTCGCGAGACTAGGCCTTCCTTGACTCGGGAAGTGAGGCCCTGGTTGCAGGCCTCTTTTTCTAGTGTTTCTAATGCCGCACACTTGCTGTGCGAAGGAGGCCTGAAAACCCACTCTCCGGGGCTGCCTTTCCTCCCTCCAAGGATGAGAGCCTGTCTGACGGCTTTCGGGCTCAAAGTCACATCGGGCTGGCAAGTGCTAGCTGGGAAGGCAGTTTTCAAGGGCCATGGCCGCTGGGTGCACGTGTATGTCTAGGGCTCCCACACTGCCCGGGAACATCAAGGCTCCCTCCACACAGCTCTTTCTTCACAGCTCTTTCTTCACAGCTCTTTTCTTCTTTCTGCAGGAGAGAGCTCACGAGACTAGGTCTTTCTTGACTCGGGAAGTGAGTCCCTGGTTGCAGGCCTCTTGTACTAGCATCTGGAGAGCCCCACACTTGCTGTGCCAGGGAGGCCTGAAATCCCACTCTCTGGGACTGCCTTTCCTCCCCCAAAGGAAGAGAGACTGCCAGGCCGCTTTCGGGCTGCAGGTCATATCGGGATGGGAAGTGCTAGCTCAGAAGTCAGTTTTCAGAGGCCATGGCCGCTGGGGGCACTTGTACCGATAGAGCTCTTACAGAGCCCAGGAACCTCGAGGCTCCTTCCACACAGCTCTTCCGTCACGTTTGCTCTGCAGGAGAGCACTCGCGAGACCAGGCCTTTCTTGACTCTGGAAGTGATGCCCTGGTTGCAGGCCTCTTGTACTAGCGTCTGTAAAGCCGCACGCTTGCTGTGCGAGGGAGGACTCAAAACTCACTCTCTGGGGCCGCCTTTCTTCCCTCCAAGGATGAGAGCCTTCCCGGCGGTGTTGGGGCTGAAACTCACATCGTGCTGGGAAGTGCTAGCTCAGAAGTCAGTTTTCGGGGGTCATGGCTGCTGGGTGCACGTGTACGGGTAGAGCTCCAACACAGCCCAGGAACATCGAGGCTCCCTCCACACAGCTGTTCCGTCACGTTTGCCCTGCAAGAGAGAACTCGCGAGACTAGGTCTTTCTTGACTCGGGAAGTGAGGCCCTGGTTGCAGGCCTCTTCTACTAGTGTTTGTAATGCCACACACTTGCTGTGCGACGGAGGCCTGAAAACCCACTCTCTGGGGCTGCATTTCCTCCCTCAAAGGATGAGAGCCTGTCTGATGGCTTTCAGGCTCAAAGTCACATCGGGCTGGCAAGTGCTAGCTGGGAAGTCAGTTTTCAAGGGCCGTGGCCGCTGGGTGCACGTGTATGTCTAGGGCTCCCACACTGCCTGGGAACATCAAGGCTCCCTCCACACAGCTCTTTCTTCACTTTTGCTCTGAGGAGATAGCTCGCGAGACTAGGCCTTTCTTGACTCGGGAAATGCGGCCCTGGTTGCAGGCCTCTTTTACTAGCGTCTGGAGAGCGCCTCACTTGCTGTGCGAGGGAAGCCTGAAAACCCACTCTCTGGGGCTGCCTTTCCTCCCTCCAAGGAAGAGAACCTGCCCGGCCGCGTTTGGGCTGGATGTCACATCGGGCTTGGAAGTGCTACCTCAGACTTCAGTTATCAAGGGCCATGGCCGCTGGATGCACATGTACGGGTAGAGCTGCAACACAGGCCAGGAACATCGAGGCTCCCTCCACAAAGCTCTTTCTTCACGTTTGCTCTGCAGGAGAGAGCTCGCGAGACTAGGCCTTTGTTGACTCGGGAAGTGAGGCCCTGCTTTCAGGCCTCTTGAAGCTGCGTCTGCACAGCCCCACAGTTGCTGTGCGAGGGAGGCCTGAAAAGCCACTCTCTGGGGCTGCCTTTCTTCCCTCCAAGGAAGACAGCCTGCCCGGCCGCCTTCGGGCTGAAAGTCACAGTGGTCTGGGAAGTGCTAGCTGGGAAGTCAGTTTTCAGGGGCATAGCCGCTGGCTGCACGTTTACGGCTAGGCCTCACACATTGCCCGGGAACATCAAGGCTCCCGCCACACAGCTCTTCCGTCACGTTTGCTCTGCAGGAGAGAGCTCGCGAGACTAGGCCTTTCTTGACTCGGGAAGTGAGACCCTGGTTGCAGGCCTCTTGTACTTGCATCTCTTAGCCCCACACTTGCTGTATGAGGGAGGCCTGAAAACCCACTCTCTGGGGCTGCCATTCCTGCCTGCAAGGTAGAGTGCCTCCCCGGCCGCCTTCTGGCTGAAGTCACATTGGGCTGGGAAGTGCTAGCTGGGATGTCAGTTTTCAGAGTCCATGGCCGCTGGGTGGACGTGTTCTGCTAGCGCTCCCACACTGCCCAGGAACTTCAAGGCTCCCTCCACATAGCCCTTCTGTCCCGTTTGCTCTGCAGGAGAAAGCTCCTGAGACTAGGCCTTTGTGACTCGGGACATGAGGCCCTGCTCGCAGCCCTATGGACTGGGCGTCTCAAGAGCCCCATGCTGCCTGTGCGCAGGAGGCCTGAAAAACCACTCTCTTGGGTCCCTTTCCTCCTTCCAAGGAAGAGAGCCTGCGCGGCCGGCTTCCGGGTGAAAGTCACATCGGGCTGGGAATTGCTAGCTGGGAAGTCAGTTTTCAGGGTCCGTGGCCGCTGGGTGCACGTGGATGTCTAGGGCTCCCCCACTGCCCGGGAACATCAAGGCTGCCTCCACCCAGCTCTTCCGTCACGTTTGCTCTGCAGGAGATAGCTCGCGAGACTTGGCCTTTCTTGACTCGTGTAGTGAGTCCCTGGTTGCAGGCCTCGTGCACTAGCGACTGTAAAGCCGCACACTTGCTGAGCGAGGGAGGCCTCAAAACTCACTCTCTGGTGCTGCTTTTCCTCCCTCCTCGGAAGAGAGCCTGCCCGGCCGCATTCGGGCTGAAAGTCACAACGGGCTGGGAAGTGCTAGCTGGGAAGTCAGTTTTCAGGGGCCATAGCCGCTGGGTGCACGTGTATGTAAACGGCTCCCACACTGCCCGGGAACATCAAGACTCCCTCCACAGAGCTCTTTCTTGACGTTTGCTCTGCAGGAGAGAGCTCGCGAGACTAGGCCTTTCTTGACTCGGGAAGTGCGGCCCTGGTTGCAGGCCTCTTGTACTAGCGTCTGGAGAGCCCCACACTTGCTGTGCCAGGGAGGCCTGAAATCCCACTCTCTGGGACTGCCTTTCCTCCCTCCAAGGAAGAGAGACTGCCGGGCCGCATCCGGGTTTCAAGTCACATCGGGCTGGGAAGTGCTAGCTCAGAAGTCAGTTTTCAGGAGCCATGGCCGCTGGGGGCACGTGTACGGGTAGAGCTCTTACACAGCCCAGGAACATCTAGGCTCTGTCCACATAGCTCTTCCGTATCGTTTGCTCTGCAGGAGAGAGCTCGCGAGACTAGGCCTTTCTTGACTCGGGAAGTGGGGCCCTGCTTTCAGGCCTCTTCTACAAGCGTCTGTAGAGCCCCACACTTGCCGGGCGAGGTAGACCTGAAAATCCACGCTCTGGGGCTGCATTTCCTCCCTCCTCGGAAGAGAGCCTGCCCGGCCGCATTGGGGCTCAAAGTCACATCGGGCTGGCAAGTGCTAGCTGGGAAGTCAGTTTTCAAGGGCCATGGTCGCTGGGTGGACGTGTATGTCTAGGGCTCCCACACTGCCCGGGAACATCAATGCTCCCTCCACACAGCTCTTCCGTCACGTTTGCTCTGCAGGAGAGCACTCGCGAGACTAGGCCTTTCTTGACTGGGAAGTAAGGCCCTGGTTGCAGGCCTCTTGTTCTAGCCTCTGGAGAGCCCCTCTCTTGCTGTGTGAGGGAGGCCTGAAAACCCACTCTCTGGGGCTGCATTTCCTCCCTCCAATGAAGAGAGTCTGCCCGGCCGCGTTCGGGCTGAATGTCACATCGGGCTGGGAAGTGCTAGGTGGGAAGTCAGTTTTCAGGGGCCATAGCCGCTGGGTGCACTTTTACCTGTTCGGCCCCCACACTGCCCGGGAACATCAAGACTCGCTCCACACAGCTCTTTCTTCACGTTTGCTCTGCAAGAGAGAGCTCGCGAGACTAGGCCTTTCTTGACTCGGGAAGTGCGGCCCTGGTTGCAGGCCTGTTTTATTAGCGTCTAGAGAGCCCCACACTTGCTTTGCGAGGGAGGCCTGAAAACCCACTCTTTGGGGCTGCCTTTCCTCCCTCCAAGGAAGACAGTCTGCCGTGCCCCATTCGGGCTCAAAGTCACATCGGGCTGGGAAGTGCTGGCTGGGAAGTCAGTTTTCAGGGGCCTTGGCCGCTGGATGCACATGTACGGGTAGAGCTCCAACACAGGCCAGGAACGTCGAGGCTCCCTCCACACAGCTCTTTCTTCATGTTTGCTCTGCAGGAGAGAGCTCGCGAAACTAGGCCTTTGTTGACTCGGGAAGTGAGGCCCTGATTGCAGGCCTCGTCTACTAGCGTCTGTAAAGCCGCACACTTGCCCTGCTAGGGAGGCCTCAAAACTCACTCTCTGGGGCTGCCTTTCCTCCCTCCAAGGAAGAGAGCCTGCCTGGCCGCCTTTGGGCTGAAAGTCACATCGGGCTGGCAAGTACTAGCTGAGAAGTCATTTTTCAGGGGCCAGGGTGGCTGGGTTCACGTGGAAGTCTAGGGCTCCCCCACCGCCCGGGAACATCAAGGTTCCATCCACACAGCTCTTTCTTCACGTTTGCTCTGCAGGAGAGGGCTCACGAGACTAGGCCTTTCTTGACTCGGGAAGTGGGACCCTGCTTTCAGGCCTCTTCTACAAGCATCTGTAGAGCCCCACACTTGCCGGGCGAGGTAGGCCTGAAAATCCACGCTCTGGGGCTGCATTTCCTCCCTCCTCGGAAGAGAGCCTGTCCGGCCGCATTGGGGCTCAAAGTCACATCGGGCTGGCAAGTGCTAGCTGGGAAGTCAGTTTTCCAGGGCCATGGCCGCTGGGTACACGTGTATCTCTAGGGCTCCCACACTGCCCGGGAACATCAAGGCTCCCTCTACACAGCTCTTTCTTCACGTTTGCTCTGCAGGACAGAGCTCGCGAGACTAGGCCTTTGTTGACTCGAGAAGTGCGGCCCTGGTTGCAGGCCCCTTTTACTAGCTTCTGGAGAGCCCCTCCCTTGCTGTGCGAGGGAAGCCTGAAAACCCACTCTCTGGGGCTGCCTTTCCTCCCTCCAAGGAAGAGAGCCTGCCTGGCCGCATTGGGGCTGAAACTCACATCGGGCTGGGAAGTGCTAGCTCAGAAGTCAGTTTTCAGGGGTCATGGCTGCTGGGTGCACGTGTACGGGTAGAGCTCCAACACAGGCCAGGAACATCGAGGCTCCTTCCACACAGCTCTTTCTTCACGTTTGCTCTGCAGGAGATAGCTCGCGAGACTTGGCCTTTCTTGACTCGTGTAGTGAGTCCCCGGTTGCAGGCCTCGTCTACTAGCGTCTGTAAAGCCGCACACTTGCTTAGCGAGGGAGGCCTCAAAACTCACTCTCTGGTGCTGCATTTCCTCCCTCCTCGGAAGAGAGCCTGCCCGGCCGCATTCGGGCTGAAAGTCACAACGGGCTGGGAAGTGCTAGCTGGGAAGTCAGTTTTCAGGGGCCATAGCCGCTGGGTGCACGTGTATGTAAACGGCTCCCACACTGCCCGGGAACATCAAGACTCCCTCCACAGAGCTCTTTCTTCACGTTTGCTCTGCAGGAGAGAGCTCGCGAGACTAGGCCTTTCTTGACTCGGGAAGTGCGGCCCTGGTTGCAGGCCTCTTATACTAGCGTCTGGAGAGCCCCACACTTGCTGTGCCAGGGAGGCCTGAAATCCCACTCTCTGGGACTGCCTTTCCTCCCTCCAAGGAAGAGAGACTGCCGGGCCGCATTCGGGTTTCAAGTCACATCGGGCTGGGAAGTGCTAGCTCAGAAGTCAGTTTTCAGGGGCCATGGCCGCTGGGGGCACGTGTACGGGTAGAGCTCTTACAAAGCCCAGGAACATCGAGGCTCCGTCCACATAGCTCTTCCGTATCGTTTGCTCTGCAGGAGAGAGCTCGCGAGACTAGGCCTTTCTTGACTCGGCAATTAAGGCCCTGTTTGCAGGCCTCGTCTACTAGCGTCTGGAGAACGCCACACTTGCTGTGCGAGGGAGGCCTGAAAACCCACTCTCTGGGGCTGCCTTTCCTCCCTCCAAGGAAGAGAGGCTGCCTGGCCACGTTGGGGCTGAAACTCACATCGGGCTGGGAAGTGCTACTACCTCAGAAGTCAGTTTTCAGGGGTCATGGCTGCTGGGTGCACGTGTACGGGTAGAGTTCCAACACAGCCCAGGAACATCGAGGCTCCCTCCACACAGCTCTTCCGTCACGTTTGCCCTGCAGGAGGGAACTCGCGAGACTAGGCCTTCCTTGACTCGGGAAGTGAGGCCCTGGTTGCAGGCCTCTTTTACTAGTGTTTCTAATGCCGCACACTTGCTGTGCGAAGGAGGCCTGAAAACCCACTCTCCGGGGCTGCCTTTCCTCCCTCCAAGGATGAGAGCCTGTCTGACGGCTTTCGGGCTCAAAGTCACATCGGGCTGGCAAGTGCTAGCTGGGAAGGCAGTTTTCAAGGGCCATGGCCGCTGGGTGCACGTGTATGTCTAGGGCTCCCACACTGCCCAGGAACATCAAGGCTCCCTCCACACAGCTCTTTCTTCACAGCTCTTTCTTCACAGCTCTTTTCTTCTTTCTGCAGGAGAGAGCTCACGAGACTAGGTCTTTCTTGACTCGGGAAGTGAGTCCCTGGTTGCAGGCCTCTTGTACTAGCATCTGGAGAGCCCCACACTTGCTGTGCCAGGGAGGCCTGAAATCCCACTCTCTGGGACTGCCTTTCCTCCCCCAAAGGAAGAGAGACTGCCAGGCCGCTTTCGGGCTGCAGGTCATATCGGGATGGGAAGTGCTAGCTCAGAAGTCAGTTTTCAGAGGCCATGGCCGCTGGGGGCACTTGTACCGATAGAGCTCTTACAGAGCCCAGGAACCTCGAGGCTCCTTCCACACAGCTCTTCCGTCACGTTTGCTCTGCAGGAGAGCACTCGCGAGACCAGGCCTTTCTTGACTCTGGAAGTGATGCCCTGGTTGCAGGCCTCTTGTACTAGCGTCTGTAAAGCCGCACGCTTGCTGTGCGAGGGAGGACTCAAAACTCACTCTCTGGGGCCGCCTTTCTTCCCTCCAAGGATGAGAGCCTTCCCGGCGGTGTTGGGGCTGAAACTCACATCGTGCTGGGAAGTGCTAGCTCAGAAGTCAGTTTTCGGGGGTCATGGCTGCTGGGTGCACGTGTACGGGTAGAGCTCCAACACAGCCCAGGAACATCGAGGCTCCCTCCACACAGCTGTTCCGTCACGTTTGCCCTGCAAGAGAGAACTCGCGAGACTAGGTCTTTCTTGACTCGGGAAGTGAGGCCCTGGTTGCAGGCCTCTTCTACTAGTGTTTGTAATGCCACACACTTGCTGTGCGACGGAGGCCTGAAAACCCACTCTCTGGGGCTGCATTTCCTCCCTCAAAGGATGAGAGCCTGTCTGATGGCTTTCAGGCTCAAAGTCACATCGGGCTGGCAAGTGCTAGCTGGGAAGTCAGTTTTCAAGGGCCGTGGCCGCTGGGTGCACGTGTATGTCTAGGGCTCCCACACTGCCTGGGAACATCAAGGCTCCCTCCACACAGCTCTTTCTTCACTTTTGCTCTGAGGAGATAGCTCGTGAGACTAGGCCTTTCTTGACTCGGGAAATGCGGCCCTGGTTGCAGGCCTCTTTTACTAGCGTCTGGAGAGCGCCTCACTTGCTGTGCAAGGGAAGCCTGAAAACCCACTCTCTGGGGCTGCCTTTCCTCCCTCCAAGGAAGAGAACCTGCCCGGCCGCGTTTGGGCTGGATGTCACATCGGGCTTGGAAGTGCTACCTCAGACTTCAGTTATCAAGGGCCATGGCCGCTGGATGCACATGTACGGGTAGAGCTGCAACACAGGCCAGGAACATCGAGGCTCCCTCCACAAAGCTCTTTCTTCACGTTTGCTCTGCAGGAGAGAGCTCGCGAGACTAGGCCTTTGTTGACTCGGGAAGTGAGGCCCTGCTTTCAGGCCTCTTGAAGCTGCGTCTGCACAGCCCCACAGTTGCTGTGCGAGGGAGGCCTGAAAAGCCACTCTCTGGGGCTGCATTTCCTCCCTCAAAGGATGAGAGCCTGTCTGATGGCTTTCAGGCTCAAAGTCACATCGGGCTGGCAAGTGCTAGCTGGGAAGTCAGTTTTCAAGGGCCGTGGCCGCTGGGTGCACGTGTATGTCTAGGGCTCCCACACTGCCTGGGAACATCAAGGCTCCCTCCACACAGCTCTTTCTTCACTTTTGCTCTGAGGAGATAGCTCGCGAGACTAGGCCTTTCTTGACTCGGGAAATGCGGCCCTGGTTGCAGGCCTCTTTTACTAGCGTCTGGAGAGCGCCTCACTTGCTGTGCGAGGGAAGCCTGAAAACCCACTCTCTGGGGCTGCCTTTCCTCCCTCCAAGGAAGAGAACCTGCCCGGCCGCGTTTGGGCTGGATGTCACATCGGGCTTGGAAGTGCTACCTCAGACTTCAGTTATCAAGGGCCATGGCCGCTGGATGCACATGTACGGGTAGAGCTGCAACACAGGCCAGGAACATCGAGGCTCCCTCCACAAAGCTCTTTCTTCACGTTTGCTCTGCAGGAGAGAGCTCGCGAGACTAGGCCTTTGTTGACTCGGGAAGTGAGGCCCTGCTTTCAGGCCTCTTGAAGCTGCGTCTGCACAGCCCCACAGTTGCTGTGCGAGGGAGGCCTGAAAAGCCACTCTCTGGGGCTGCCTTTCTTCCCTCCAAGGAAGACAGCCTGCCCGGCCGCCTTCGGGCTGAAAGTCACAGTGGTCTGGGAAGTGCTAGCTGGGAAGTCAGTTTTCAGGGGCATAGCCGCTGGCTGCACGTTTACGGCTAGGCCTCACACATTGCCCGGGAACATCAAGGCTCCCGCCACACAGCTCTTCCGTCACGTTTGCTCTGCAGGAGAGAGCTCGCGAGACTAGGCCTTTCTTGACTCGGGAAGTGAGACCCTGGTTGCAGGCCTCTTGTACTTGCATCTCTTAGCCCCACACTTGCTGTATGAGGGAGGCCTGAAAACCCACTCTCTGGGGCTGCCATTCCTGCCTGCAAGGTAGAGTGCCTCCCCGGCCGCCTTCTGGCTGAAGTCACATTGGGCTGGGAAGTGCTAGCTGGGATGTCAGTTTTCAGAGTCCATGGCCGCTGGGTGGACGTGTTCTGCTAGCGCTCCCACACTGCCCAGGAACTTCAAGGCTCCCTCCACATAGCCCTTCTGTCCCGTTTGCTCTGCAGGAGAAAGCTCCTGAGACTAGGCCTTTGTGACTCGGGACATGAGGCCCTGCTCGCAGCCCTATGGACTGGGCGTCTCAAGAGCCCCATGCTGCCTGTGCGCAGGAGGCCTGAAAAACCACTCTCTTGGGTCCCTTTCCTCCTTCCAAGGAAGAGAGCCTGCGCGGCCGGCTTCCGGGTGAAAGTCACATCGGGCTGGGAATTGCTAGCTGGGAAGTCAGTTTTCAGGGTCCGTGGCCGCTGGGTGCACGTGGATGTCTAGGGCTCCCCCACTGCCCGGGAACATCAAGGCTGCCTCCACCCAGCTCTTCCGTCACGTTTGCTCTGCAGGAGATAGCTCGCGAGACTTGGCCTTTCTTGACTCGTGTAGTGAGTCCCTGGTTGCAGGCCTCGTGCACTAGCGACTGTAAAGCCGCACACTTGCTGAGCGAGGGAGGCCTCAAAACTCACTCTCTGGTGCTGCTTTTCCTCCCTCCTCGGAAGAGAGCCTGCCCGGCCGCATTCGGGCTGAAAGTCACAACGGGCTGGGAAGTGCTAGCTGGGAAGTCAGTTTTCAGGGGCCATAGCCGCTGGGTGCACGTGTATGTAAACGGCTCCCACACTGCCCGGGAACATCAAGACTCCCTCCACAGAGCTCTTTCTTGACGTTTGCTCTGCAGGAGAGAGCTCGCGAGACTAGGCCTTTCTTGACTCGGGAAGTGCGGCCCTGGTTGCAGGCCTCTTGTACTAGCGTCTGGAGAGCCCCACACTTGCTGTGCCAGGGAGGCCTGAAATCCCACTCTCTGGGACTGCCTTTCCTCCCTCCAAGGAAGAGAGACTGCCGGGCCGCATCCGGGTTTCAAGTCACATCGGGCTGGGAAGTGCTAGCTCAGAAGTCAGTTTTCAGGAGCCATGGCCGCTGGGGGCACGTGTACGGGTAGAGCTCTTACACAGCCCAGGAACATCTAGGCTCTGTCCACATAGCTCTTCCGTATCGTTTGCTCTGCAGGAGAGAGCTCGCGAGACTAGGCCTTTCTTGACTCGGGAAGTGGGGCCCTGCTTTCAGGCCTCTTCTACAAGCGTCTGTAGAGCCCCACACTTGCCGGGCGAGGTAGACCTGAAAATCCACGCTCTGGGGCTGCATTTCCTCCCTCCTCGGAAGAGAGCCTGCCCGGCCGCATTGGGGCTCAAAGTCACATCGGGCTGGCAAGTGCTAGCTGGGAAGTCAGTTTTCAAGGGCCATGGTCGCTGGGTGGACGTGTATGTCTAGGGCTCCCACACTGCCCGGGAACATCAATGCTCCCTCCACACAGCTCTTCCGTCACGTTTGCTCTGCAGGAGAGCACTCGCGAGACTAGGCCTTTCTTGACTGGGAAGTAAGGCCCTGGTTGCAGGCCTCTTGTTCTAGCCTCTGGAGAGCCCCTCTCTTGCTGTGTGAGGGAGGCCTGAAAACCCACTCTCTGGGGCTGCATTTCCTCCCTCCAATGAAGAGAGTCTGCCCGGCCGCGTTCGGGCTGAATGTCACATCGGGCTGGGAAGTGCTAGGTGGGAAGTCAGTTTTCAGGGGCCATAGCCGCTGGGTGCACTTTTACCTGTTCGGCCCCCACACTGCCCGGGAACATCAAGACTCGCTCCACACAGCTCTTTCTTCACGTTTGCTCTGCAAGAGAGAGCTCGCGAGACTAGGCCTTTCTTGACTCGGGAAGTGCGGCCCTGGTTGCAGGCCTGTTTTATTAGCGTCTAGAGAGCCCCACACTTGCTTTGCGAGGGAGGCCTGAAAACCCACTCTTTGGGGCTGCCTTTCCTCCCTCCAAGGAAGACAGTCTGCCGTGCCCCATTCGGGCTCAAAGTCACATCGGGCTGGGAAGTGCTGGCTGGGAAGTCAGTTTTCAGGGGCCTTGGCCGCTGGATGCACATGTACGGGTAGAGCTCCAACACAGGCCAGGAACATCGAGGCTCCCTCCACACAGCTCTTTCTTCATGTTTGCTCTGCAGGAGAGAGCTCGCGAAACTAGGCCTTTGTTGACTCGGGAAGTGAGGCCCTGATTGCAGGCCTCGTCTACTAGCGTCTGTAAAGCCGCACACTTGCCCTGCTAGGGAGGCCTCAAAACTCACTCTCTGGGGCTGCCTTTCCTCCCTCCAAGGAAGAGAGCCTGCCTGGCCGCCTTTGGGCTGAAAGTCACATCGGGCTGGCAAGTACTAGCTGAGAAGTCATTTTTCAGGGGCCAGGGTGGCTGGGTTCACGTGGAAGTCTAGGGCTCCCCCACCGCCCGGGAACATCAAGGTTCCATCCACACAGCTCTTTCTTCACGTTTGCTCTGCAGGAGAGGGCTCACGAGACTAGGCCTTTCTTGACTCGGGAAGTGGGACCCTGCTTTCAGGCCTCTTCTACAAGCAACTGTAGAGCCCCACACTTGCCGGGCGAGGTAGGCCTGAAAATCCACGCTCTGGGGCTGCATTTCCTCCCTCCTCGGAAGAGAGCCTGTCCGGCCGCATTGGGGCTCAAAGTCACATCGGGCTGGCAAGTGCTAGCTGGGAAGTCAGTTTTCCAGGGCCATGGCCGCTGGGTACACGTGTATGTCTAGGGCTCCCACACTGCCCGGGAACATCAAGGCTCCCTCTACACAGCTCTTTCTTCACGTTTGCTCTGCAGGACAGAGCTCGCGAGACTAGGCCTTTCTTGACTCGGGAAGTGCGGCCCTGGTTGCAGGCCTCTTTTAGTAGCGTCTAGAGAGCCCCTCAACTTGCTGTGTGAGGGAAGCCTGAAAACCCACTCTCTGGGGCTGCATTTCCTCCCTCCAAGGAAGAGAGCCTGCCCGGCCGTATTCGAGCTGAAAGTCACATCAGGCTTGGAAGTGCTAGCTCAGAATTCAGTTATCAGGGGCCATGGCCGCTGGATGCACATGTACGGGTAGAGCTCCAACTCAGGCCAGGAACATCGAGGCTCCCTCCACACAGCTCTTTCTTCACGTTTGCTCTGCAGGAGAGAGCTCGCGAGACTAGGCCTTTGTTGACTCGAGAAGTGCGGCCCTGGTTGCAGGCCCCTTTTACTAGCTTCTGGAGAGCCCCTCCCTTGCTGTGCGAGGGAAGCCTGAAAACCCACTCTCTGGGGCTGCCTTTCCTCCCTCCAAGGAAGAGAGCCTGCCTGGCCGCATTGGGGCTGAAACTCACATCGGGCTGGGAAGTGCTAGCTCAGAAGTCAGTTTTCAGGGGTCATGGCTGCTGGGTGCACGTGTACGGGTAGAGCTCCAACACAGGCCAGGAACATCGAGGCTCCTTCCACACAGCTCTTTCTTCACGTTTGCTCTGCAGGAGATAGCTCGCGAGACTTGGCCTTTCTTGACTCGTGTAGTGAGTCCCCGGTTGCAGGCCTCGTCTACTAGCGTCTGTAAAGCCGCACACTTGCTTAGCGAGGGAGGCCTCAAAACTCACTCTCTGGTGCTGCATTTCCTCCCTCCTCGGAAGAGAGCCTGCCCGGCCGCATTCGGGCTGAAAGTCACAACGGGCTGGGAAGTGCTAGCTGGGAAGTCAGTTTTCAGGGGCCATAGCCGCTGGGTGCACGTGTATGTAAACGGCTCCCACACTGCCCGGGAACATCAAGACTCCCTCCACAGAGCTCTTTCTTCACGTTTGCTCTGCAGGAGAGAGCTCGCGAGACTAGGCCTTTCTTGACTCGGGAAGTGCGGCCCTGGTTGCAGGCCTCTTATACTAGCGTCTGGAGAGCCCCACACTTGCTGTGCCAGGGAGGCCTGAAATCCCACTCTCTGGGACTGCCTTTCCTCCCTCCAAGGAAGAGAGACTGCCGGGCCGCATTCGGGTTTCAAGTCACATCGGGCTGGGAAGTGCTAGCTCAGAAGTCAGTTTTCAGGGGCCATGGCCGCTGGGGGCACGTGTACGGGTAGAGCTCTTACAAAGCCCAGGAACATCGAGGCTCCGTCCACATAGCTCTTCCGTATCGTTTGCTCTGCAGGAGAGAGCTCGCGAGACTAGGCCTTTCTTGACTCGGCAATTAAGGCCCTGTTTGCAGGCCTCGTCTACTAGCGTCTGGAGAACGCCACACTTGCTGTGCGAGGGAGGCCTGAAAACCCACTCTCTGGGGCTGCCTTTCCTCCCTCCAAGGAAGAGAGGCTGCCTGGCCACGTTGGGGCTGAAACTCACATCGGGCTGGGAAGTGCTACTACCTCAGAAGTCAGTTTTCAGGGGTCATGGCTGCTGGGTGCACGTGTACGGGTAGAGTTCCAACACAGCCCAGGAACATCGAGGCTCCCTCCACACAGCTCTTCCGTCACGTTTGCCCTGCAGGAGGGAACTCGCGAGACTAGGCCTTCCTTGACTCGGGAAGTGAGGCCCTGGTTGCAGGCCTCTTTTTCTAGTGTTTCTAATGCCGCACACTTGCTGTGCGAAGGAGGCCTGAAAACCCACTCTCCGGGGCTGCCTTTCCTCCCTCCAAGGATGAGAGCCTGTCTGACGGCTTTCGGGCTCAAAGTCACATCGGGCTGGCAAGTGCTAGCTGGGAAGGCAGTTTTCAAGGGCCATGGCCGCTGGGTGCACGTGTATGTCTAGGGCTCCCACACTGCCCGGGAACATCAAGGCTCCCTCCACACAGCTCTTTCTTCACAGCTCTTTCTTCACAGCTCTTTTCTTCTTTCTGCAGGAGAGAGCTCACGAGACTAGGTCTTTCTTGACTCGGGAAGTGAGTCCCTGGTTGCAGGCCTCTTGTACTAGCATCTGGAGAGCCCCACACTTGCTGTGCCAGGGAGGCCTGAAATCCCACTCTCTGGGACTGCCTTTCCTCCCCCAAAGGAAGAGAGACTGCCAGGCCGCTTTCGGGCTGCAGGTCATATCGGGATGGGAAGTGCTAGCTCAGAAGTCAGTTTTCAGAGGCCATGGCCGCTGGGGGCACTTGTACCGATAGAGCTCTTACAGAGCCCAGGAACCTCGAGGCTCCTTCCACACAGCTCTTCCGTCACGTTTGCTCTGCAGGAGAGCACTCGCGAGACCAGGCCTTTCTTGACTCTGGAAGTGATGCCCTGGTTGCAGGCCTCTTGTACTAGCGTCTGTAAAGCCGCACGCTTGCTGTGCGAGGGAGGACTCAAAACTCACTCTCTGGGGCCGCCTTTCTTCCCTCCAAGGATGAGAGCCTTCCCGGCGGTGTTGGGGCTGAAACTCACATCGTGCTGGGAAGTGCTAGCTCAGAAGTCAGTTTTCGGGGGTCATGGCTGCTGGGTGCACGTGTACGGGTAGAGCTCCAACACAGCCCAGGAACATCGAGGCTCCCTCCACACAGCTGTTCCGTCACGTTTGCCCTGCAAGAGAGAACTCGCGAGACTAGGTCTTTCTTGACTCGGGAAGTGAGGCCCTGGTTGCAGGCCTCTTCTACTAGTGTTTGTAATGCCACACACTTGCTGTGCGACGGAGGCCTGAAAACCCACTCTCTGGGGCTGCATTTCCTCCCTCAAAGGATGAGAGCCTGTCTGATGGCTTTCAGGCTCAAAGTCACATCGGGCTGGCAAGTGCTAGCTGGGAAGTCAGTTTTCAAGGGCCGTGGCCGCTGGGTGCACGTGTATGTCTAGGGCTCCCACACTGCCTGGGAACATCAAGGCTCCCTCCACACAGCTCTTTCTTCACTTTTGCTCTGAGGAGATAGCTCGCGAGACTAGGCCTTTCTTGACTCGGGAAATGCGGCCCTGGTTGCAGGCCTCTTTTACTAGCGTCTGGAGAGCGCCTCACTTGCTGTGCGAGGGAAGCCTGAAAACCCACTCTCTGGGGCTGCCTTTCCTCCCTCCAAGGAAGAGAACCTGCCCGGCCGCGTTTGGGCTGGATGTCACATCGGGCTTGGAAGTGCTACCTCAGACTTCAGTTATCAAGGGCCATGGCCGCTGGATGCACATGTACGGGTAGAGCTGCAACACAGGCCAGGAACATCGAGGCTCCCTCCACAAAGCTCTTTCTTCACGTTTGCTCTGCAGGAGAGAGCTCGCGAGACTAGGCCTTTGTTGACTCGGGAAGTGAGGCCCTGCTTTCAGGCCTCTTGAAGCTGCGTCTGCACAGCCCCACAGTTGCTGTGCGAGGGAGGCCTGAAAAGCCACTCTCTGGGGCTGCCTTTCTTCCCTCCAAGGAAGACAGCCTGCCCGGCCGCCTTCGGGCTGAAAGTCACAGTGGTCTGGGAAGTGCTAGCTGGGAAGTCAGTTTTCAGGGGCATAGCCGCTGGCTGCACGTTTACGGCTAGGCCTCACACATTGCCCGGGAACATCAAGGCTCCCGCCACACAGCTCTTCCGTCACGTTTGCTCTGCAGGAGAGAGCTCGCGAGACTAGGCCTTTCTTGACTCGGGAAGTGAGACCCTGGTTGCAGGCCTCTTGTACTTGCATCTCTTAGCCCCACACTTGCTGTATGAGGGAGGCCTGAAAACCCACTCTCTGGGGCTGCCATTCCTGCCTGCAAGGTAGAGTGCCTCCCCGGCCGCCTTCTGGCTGAAGTCACATTGGGCTGGGAAGTGCTAGCTGGGATGTCAGTTTTCAGAGTCCATGGCCGCTGGGTGGACGTGTTCTGCTAGCGCTCCCACACTGCCCAGGAACTTCAAGGCTCCCTCCACATAGCCCTTCTGTCCCGTTTGCTCTGCAGGAGAAAGCTCCTGAGACTAGGCCTTTGTGACTCGGGACATGAGGCCCTGCTCGCAGCCCTATGGACTGGGCGTCTCAAGAGCCCCATGCTGCCTGTGCGCAGGAGGCCTGAAAAACCACTCTCTTGGGTCCCTTTCCTCCTTCCAAGGAAGAGAGCCTGCGCGGCCGGCTTCCGGGTGAAAGTCACATCGGGCTGGGAATTGCTAGCTGGGAAGTCAGTTTTCAGGGTCCGTGGCCGCTGGGTGCACGTGGATGTCTAGGGCTCCCCCACTGCCCGGGAACATCAAGGCTGCCTCCACCCAGCTCTTCCGTCACGTTTGCTCTGCAGGAGATAGCTCGCGAGACTTGGCCTTTCTTGACTCGTGTAGTGAGTCCCTGGTTGCAGGCCTCGTGCACTAGCGACTGTAAAGCCGCACACTTGCTGAGCGAGGGAGGCCTCAAAACTCACTCTCTGGTGCTGCTTTTCCTCCCTCCTCGGAAGAGAGCCTGCCCGGCCGCATTCGGGCTGAAAGTCACAACGGGCTGGGAAGTGCTAGCTGGGAAGTCAGTTTTCAGGGGCCATAGCCGCTGGGTGCACGTGTATGTAAACGGCTCCCACACTGCCCGGGAACATCAAGACTCCCTCCACAGAGCTCTTTCTTCACGTTTGCTCTGCAGGAGAGAGCTCGCGAGACTAGGCCTTTCTTGACTCGGGAAGTGCGGCCCTGGTTGCAGGCCTCTTGTACTAGCGTCTGGAGAGCCCCACACTTGCTGTGCCAGGGAGGCCTGAAATCCCACTCTCTGGGACTGCCTTTCCTCCCTCCAAGGAAGAGAGACTGCCGGGCCGCATCCGGGTTTCAAGTCACATCGGGCTGGGAAGTGCTAGCTCAGAAGTCAGTTTTCAGGAGCCATGGCCGCTGGGGGCACGTGTACGGGTAGAGCTCTTACACAGCCCAGGAACATCTAGGCTCTGTCCACATAGCTCTTCCGTATCGTTTGCTCTGCAGGAGAGAGCTCGCGAGACTAGGCCTTTCTTGACTCGGGAAGTGGGGCCCTGCTTTCAGGCCTCTTCTACAAGCGTCTGTAGAGCCCCACACTTGCCGGGCGAGGTAGACCTGAAAATCCACGCTCTGGGGCTGCATTTCCTCCCTCCTCGGAAGAGAGCCTGCCCGGCCGCATTGGGGCTCAAAGTCACATCGGGCTGGCAAGTGCTAGCTGGGAAGTCAGTTTTCAAGGGCCATGGTCGCTGGGTGGACGTGTATGTCTAGGGCTCCCACACTGCCCGGGAACATCAATGCTCCCTCCACACAGCTCTTCCGTCACGTTTGCTCTGCAGGAGAGCACTCGCGAGACTAGGCCTTTCTTGACTGGGAAGTAAGGCCCTGGTTGCAGGCCTCTTGTTCTAGCCTCTGGAGAGCCCCTCTCTTGCTGTGTGAGGGAGGCCTGAAAACCCACTCTCTGGGGCTGCATTTCCTCCCTCCAATGAAGAGAGTCTGCCCGGCCGCGTTCGGGCTGAATGTCACATCGGGCTGGGAAGTGCTAGGTGGGAAGTCAGTTTTCAGGGGCCATAGCCGCTGGGTGCACTTTTACCTGTTCGGCCCCCACACTGCCCGGGAACATCAAGACTCGCTCCACACAGCTCTTTCTTCACGTTTGCTCTGCAAGAGAGAGCTCGCGAGACTAGGCCTTTCTTGACTCGGGAAGTGCGGCCCTGGTTGCAGGCCTGTTTTATTAGCGTCTAGAGAGCCCCACACTTGCTTTGCGAGGGAGGCCTGAAAACCCACTCTTTGGGGCTGCCTTTCCTCCCTCCAAGGAAGACAGTCTGCCGTGCCCCATTCGGGCTCAAAGTCACATCGGGCTGGGAAGTGCTGGCTGGGAAGTCAGTTTTCAGGGGCCTTGGCCGCTGGATGCACATGTACGGGTAGAGCTCCAACACAGGCCAGGAACATCGAGGCTCCCTCCACACAGCTCTTTCTTCATGTTTGCTCTGCAGGAGAGAGCTCGCGAAACTAGGCCTTTGTTGACTCGGGAAGTGAGGCCCTGATTGCAGGCCTCGTCTACTAGCGTCTGTAAAGCCGCACACTTGCCCTGCTAGGGAGGCCTCAAAACTCACTCTCTGGGGCTGCCTTTCCTCCCTCCAAGGAAGAGAGCCTGCCTGGCCGCCTTTGGGCTGAAAGTCACATCGGGCTGGCAAGTACTAGCTGAGAAGTCATTTTTCAGGGGCCAGGGTGGCTGGGTTCACGTGGAAGTCTAGGGCTCCCCCACCGCCCGGGAACATCAAGGTTCCATCCACACAGCTCTTTCTTCACGTTTGCTCTGCAGGAGAGGGCTCACGAGACTAGGCCTTTCTTGACTCGGGAAGTGGGACCCTGCTTTCAGGCCTCTTCTACAAGCATCTGTAGAGCCCCACACTTGCCGGGCGAGGTAGGCCTGAAAATCCACGCTCTGGGGCTGCATTTCCTCCCTCCTCGGAAGAGAGCCTGTCCGGCCGCATTGGGGCTCAAAGTCACATCGGGCTGGCAAGTGCTAGCTGGGAAGTCAGTTTTCCAGGGCCATGGCCGCTGGGTACACGTGTATCTCTAGGGCTCCCACACTGCCCGGGAACATCAAGGCTCCCTCTACACAGCTCTTTCTTCACGTTTGCTCTGCAGGACAGAGCTCGCGAGACTAGGCCTTTGTTGACTCGAGAAGTGCGGCCCTGGTTGCAGGCCCCTTTTACTAGCTTCTGGAGAGCCCCTCCCTTGCTGTGCGAGGGAAGCCTGAAAACCCACTCTCTGGGGCTGCCTTTCCTCCCTCCAAGGAAGAGAGCCTGCCTGGCCGCATTGGGGCTGAAACTCACATCGGGCTGGGAAGTGCTAGCTCAGAAGTCAGTTTTCAGGGGTCATGGCTGCTGGGTGCACGTGTACGGGTAGAGCTCCAACACAGGCCAGGAACATCGAGGCTCCTTCCACACAGCTCTTTCTTCACGTTTGCTCTGCAGGAGATAGCTCGCGAGACTTGGCCTTTCTTGACTCGTGTAGTGAGTCCCCGGTTGCAGGCCTCGTCTACTAGCGTCTGTAAAGCCGCACACTTGCTTAGCGAGGGAGGCCTCAAAACTCACTCTCTGGTGCTGCATTTCCTCCCTCCTCGGAAGAGAGCCTGCCCGGCCGCATTCGGGCTGAAAGTCACAACGGGCTGGGAAGTGCTAGCTGGGAAGTCAGTTTTCAGGGGCCATAGCCGCTGGGTGCACGTGTATGTAAACGGCTCCCACACTGCCCGGGAACATCAAGACTCCCTCCACAGAGCTCTTTCTTCACGTTTGCTCTGCAGGAGAGAGCTCGCGAGACTAGGCCTTTCTTGACTCGGGAAGTGCGGCCCTGGTTGCAGGCCTCTTATACTAGCGTCTGGAGAGCCCCACACTTGCTGTGCCAGGGAGGCCTGAAATCCCACTCTCTGGGACTGCCTTTCCTCCCTCCAAGGAAGAGAGACTGCCGGGCCGCATTCGGGTTTCAAGTCACATCGGGCTGGGAAGTGCTAGCTCAGAAGTCAGTTTTCAGGGGCCATGGCCGCTGGGGGCACGTGTACGGGTAGAGCTCTTACAAAGCCCAGGAACATCGAGGCTCCGTCCACATAGCTCTTCCGTATCGTTTGCTCTGCAGGAGAGAGCTCGCGAGACTAGGCCTTTCTTGACTCGGCAATTAAGGCCCTGTTTGCAGGCCTCGTCTACTAGCGTCTGGAGAACGCCACACTTGCTGTGCGAGGGAGGCCTGAAAACCCACTCTCTGGGGCTGCCTTTCCTCCCTCCAAGGAAGAGAGGCTGCCTGGCCACGTTGGGGCTGAAACTCACATCGGGCTGGGAAGTGCTACTACCTCAGAAGTCAGTTTTCAGGGGTCATGGCTGCTGGGTGCACGTGTACGGGTAGAGTTCCAACACAGCCCAGGAACATCGAGGCTCCCTCCACACAGCTCTTCCGTCACGTTTGCCCTGCAGGAGGGAACTCGCGAGACTAGGCCTTCCTTGACTCGGGAAGTGAGGCCCTGGTTGCAGGCCTCTTTTACTAGTGTTTCTAATGCCGCACACTTGCTGTGCGAAGGAGGCCTGAAAACCCACTCTCCGGGGCTGCCTTTCCTCCCTCCAAGGATGAGAGCCTGTCTGACGGCTTTCGGGCTCAAAGTCACATCGGGCTGGCAAGTGCTAGCTGGGAAGGCAGTTTTCCAGGGCCATGGCCGCTGGGTGCACGTGTATGTCTAGGGCTCCCACACTGCCCAGGAACATCAAGGCTCCCTCCACACAGCTCTTTCTTCACAGCTCTTTCTTCACAGCTCTTTTCTTCTTTCTGCAGGAGAGAGCTCACGAGACTAGGTCTTTCTTGACTCGGGAAGTGAGTCCCTGGTTGCAGGCCTCTTGTACTAGCATCTGGAGAGCCCCACACTTGCTGTGCCAGGGAGGCCTGAAATCCCACTCTCTGGGACTGCCTTTCCTCCCCCAAAGGAAGAGAGACTGCCAGGCCGCTTTCGGGCTGCAGGTCATATCGGGATGGGAAGTGCTAGCTCAGAAGTCAGTTTTCAGAGGCCATGGCCGCTGGGGGCACTTGTACCGATAGAGCTCTTACAGAGCCCAGGAACCTCGAGGCTCCTTCCACACAGCTCTTCCGTCACGTTTGCTCTGCAGGAGAGCACTCGCGAGACCAGGCCTTTCTTGACTCTGGAAGTGATGCCCTGGTTGCAGGCCTCTTGTACTAGCGTCTGTAAAGCCGCACGCTTGCTGTGCGAGGGAGGACTCAAAACTCACTCTCTGGGGCCGCCTTTCTTCCCTCCAAGGATGAGAGCCTTCCCGGCGGTGTTGGGGCTGAAACTCACATCGTGCTGGGAAGTGCTAGCTCAGAAGTCAGTTTTCGGGGGTCATGGCTGCTGGGTGCACGTGTACGGGTAGAGCTCCAACACAGCCCAGGAACATCGAGGCTCCCTCCACACAGCTGTTCCGTCACGTTTGCCCTGCAGGAGGGAACTCGCGAGACTAGGTCTTTCTTGACTCGGGAAGTGAGGCCCTGGTTGCAGGCCTCTTCTACTAGTGTTTGTAATGCCACACACTTGCTGTGCGACGGAGGCCTGAAAACCCACTCTCTGGGGCTGCATTTCCTCCCTCAAAGGATGAGAGCCTGTCTGATGGCTTTCAGGCTCAAAGTCACATCGGGCTGGCAAGTGCTAGCTGGGAAGTCAGTTTTCAAGGGCCGTGGCCGCTGGGTGCACGTGTATGTCTAGGGCTCCCACACTGCCTGGGAACATCAAGGCTCCCTCCACACAGCTCTTTCTTCACTTTTGCTCTGAGGAGATAGCTCGCGAGACTAGGCCTTTCTTGACTCGGGAAATGCGGCCCTGGTTGCAGGCCTCTTTTACTAGCGTCTGGAGAGCGCCTCACTTGCTGTGCGAGGGAAGCCTGAAAACCCACTCTCTGGGGCTGCCTTTCCTCCCTCCAAGGAAGAGAACCTGCCCGGCCGCGTTTGGGCTGGATGTCACATCGGGCTTGGAAGTGCTACCTCAGACTTCAGTTATCAAGGGCCATGGCCGCTGGATGCACATGTACGGGTAGAGCTGCAACACAGGCCAGGAACATCGAGGCTCCCTCCACAAAGCTCTTTCTTCACGTTTGCTCTGCAGGAGAGAGCTCGCGAGACTAGGCCTTTGTTGACTCGGGAAGTGAGGCCCTGCTTTCAGGCCTCTTGAAGCTGCGTCTGCACAGCCCCACAGTTGCTGTGCGAGGGAGGCCTGAAAAGCCACTCTCTGGGGCTGCATTTCCTCCCTCAAAGGATGAGAGCCTGTCTGATGGCTTTCAGGCTCAAAGTCACATCGGGCTGGCAAGTGCTAGCTGGGAAGTCAGTTTTCAAGGGCCGTGGCCGCTGGGTGCACGTGTATGTCTAGGGCTCCCACACTGCCTGGGAACATCAAGGCTCCCTCCACACAGCTCTTTCTTCACTTTTGCTCTGAGGAGATAGCTCGCGAGACTAGGCCTTTCTTGACTCGGGAAATGCGGCCCTGGTTGCAGGCCTCTTTTACTAGCGTCTGGAGAGCGCCTCACTTGCTGTGCGAGGGAAGCCTGAAAACCCACTCTCTGGGGCTGCCTTTCCTCCCTCCAAGGAAGAGAACCTGCCCGGCCGCGTTTGGGCTGGATGTCACATCGGGCTTGGAAGTGCTACCTCAGACTTCAGTTATCAAGGGCCATGGCCGCTGGATGCACATGTACGGGTAGAGCTGCAACACAGGCCAGGAACATCGAGGCTCCCTCCACAAAGCTCTTTCTTCACGTTTGCTCTGCAGGAGAGAGCTCGCGAGACTAGGCCTTTGTTGACTCGGGAAGTGAGGCCCTGCTTTCAGGCCTCTTGAAGCTGCGTCTGCACAGCCCCACAGTTGCTGTGCGAGGGAGGCCTGAAAAGCCACTCTCTGGGGCTGCCTTTCTTCCCTCCAAGGAAGACAGCCTGCCCGGCCGCCTTCGGGCTGAAAGTCACAGTGGTCTGGGAAGTGCTAGCTGGGAAGTCAGTTTTCAGGGGCATAGCCGCTGGCTGCACGTTTACGGCTAGGCCTCACACATTGCCCGGGAACATCAAGGCTCCCGCCACACAGCTCTTCCGTCACGTTTGCTCTGCAGGAGAGAGCTCGCGAGACTAGGCCTTTCTTGACTCGGGAAGTGAGACCCTGGTTGCAGGCCTCTTGTACTTGCATCTCTTAGCCCCACACTTGCTGTATGAGGGAGGCCTGAAAACCCACTCTCTGGGGCTGCCATTCCTGCCTGCAAGGTAGAGTGCCTCCCCGGCCGCCTTCTGGCTGAAGTCACATTGGGCTGGGAAGTGCTAGCTGGGATGTCAGTTTTCAGAGTCCATGGCCGCTGGGTGGACGTGTTCTGCTAGCGCTCCCACACTGCCCAGGAACTTCAAGGCTCCCTCCACATAGCCCTTCTGTCCCGTTTGCTCTGCAGGAGAAAGCTCCTGAGACTAGGCCTTTGTGACTCGGGACATGAGGCCCTGCTCGCAGCCCTATGGACTGGGCGTCTCAAGAGCCCCATGCTGCCTGTGCGCAGGAGGCCTGAAAAACCACTCTCTTGGGTCCCTTTCCTCCTTCCAAGGAAGAGAGCCTGCGCGGCCGGCTTCCGGGTGAAAGTCACATCGGGCTGGGAATTGCTAGCTGGGAAGTCAGTTTTCAGGGTCCGTGGCCGCTGGGTGCACGTGGATGTCTAGGGCTCCCCCACTGCCCGGGAACATCAAGGCTGCCTCCACCCAGCTCTTCCGTCACGTTTGCTCTGCAGGAGATAGCTCGCGAGACTTGGCCTTTCTTGACTCGTGTAGTGAGTCCCTGGTTGCAGGCCTCGTGCACTAGCGACTGTAAAGCCGCACACTTGCTGAGCGAGGGAGGCCTCAAAACTCACTCTCTGGTGCTGCTTTTCCTCCCTCCTCGGAAGAGAGCCTGCCCGGCCGCATTCGGGCTGAAAGTCACAACGGGCTGGGAAGTGCTAGCTGGGAAGTCAGTTTTCAGGGGCCATAGCCGCTGGGTGCACGTGTATGTAAACGGCTCCCACACTGCCCGGGAACATCAAGACTCCCTCCACAGAGCTCTTTCTTCACGTTTGCTCTGCAGGAGAGAGCTCGCGAGACTAGGCCTTTCTTGACTCGGGAAGTGCGGCCCTGGTTGCAGGCCTCTTGTACTAGCGTCTGGAGAGCCCCACACTTGCTGTGCCAGGGAGGCCTGAAATCCCACTCTCTGGGACTGCCTTTCCTCCCTCCAAGGAAGAGAGACTGCCGGGCCGCATCCGGGTTTCAAGTCACATCGGGCTGGGAAGTGCTAGCTCAGAAGTCAGTTTTCAGGAGCCATGGCCGCTGGGGGCACGTGTACGGGTAGAGCTCTTACACAGCCCAGGAACATCTAGGCTCTGTCCACATAGCTCTTCCGTATCGTTTGCTCTGCAGGAGAGAGCTCGCGAGACTAGGCCTTTCTTGACTCGGGAAGTGGGGCCCTGCTTTCAGGCCTCTTCTACAAGCGTCTGTAGAGCCCCACACTTGCCGGGCGAGGTAGACCTGAAAATCCACGCTCTGGGGCTGCATTTCCTCCCTCCTCGGAAGAGAGCCTGCCCGGCCGCATTGGGGCTCAAAGTCACATCGGGCTGGCAAGTGCTAGCTGGGAAGTCAGTTTTCAAGGGCCATGGTCGCTGGGTGGACGTGTATGTCTAGGGCTCCCACACTGCCCGGGAACATCAATGCTCCCTCCACACAGCTCTTCCGTCACGTTTGCTCTGCAGGAGAGCACTCGCGAGACTAGGCCTTTCTTGACTGGGAAGTAAGGCCCTGGTTGCAGGCCTCTTGTTCTAGCCTCTGGAGAGCCCCTCTCTTGCTGTGTGAGGGAGGCCTGAAAACCCACTCTCTGGGGCTGCATTTCCTCCCTCCAATGAAGAGAGTCTGCCCGGCCGCGTTCGGGCTGAATGTCACATCGGGCTGGGAAGTGCTAGGTGGGAAGTCAGTTTTCAGGGGCCATAGCCGCTGGGTGCACTTTTACCTGTTCGGCCCCCACACTGCCCGGGAACATCAAGACTCGCTCCACACAGCTCTTTCTTCACGTTTGCTCTGCAAGAGAGAGCTCGCGAGACTAGGCCTTTCTTGACTCGGGAAGTGCGGCCCTGGTTGCAGGCCTGTTTTATTAGCGTCTAGAGAGCCCCACACTTGCTTTGCGAGGGAGGCCTGAAAACCCACTCTTTGGGGCTGCCTTTCCTCCCTCCAAGGAAGACAGTCTGCCGTGCCCCATTCGGGCTCAAAGTCACATCGGGCTGGGAAGTGCTGGCTGGGAAGTCAGTTTTCAGGGGCCTTGGCCGCTGGATGCACATGTACGGGTAGAGCTCCAACACAGGCCAGGAACATCGAGGCTCCCTCCACACAGCTCTTTCTTCATGTTTGCTCTGCAGGAGAGAGCTCGCGAAACTAGGCCTTTGTTGACTCGGGAAGTGAGGCCCTGATTGCAGGCCTCGTCTACTAGCGTCTGTAAAGCCGCACACTTGCCCTGCTAGGGAGGCCTCAAAACTCACTCTCTGGGGCTGCCTTTCCTCCCTCCAAGGAAGAGAGCCTGCCTGGCCGCCTTTGGGCTGAAAGTCACATCGGGCTGGCAAGTACTAGCTGAGAAGTCATTTTTCAGGGGCCAGGGTGGCTGGGTTCACGTGGAAGTCTAGGGCTCCCCCACCGCCCGGGAACATCAAGGTTCCATCCACACAGCTCTTTCTTCACGTTTGCTCTGCAGGAGAGGGCTCACGAGACTAGGCCTTTCTTGACTCGGGAAGTGGGACCCTGCTTTCAGGCCTCTTCTACAAGCATCTGTAGAGCCCCACACTTGCCGGGCGAGGTAGGCCTGAAAATCCACGCTCTGGGGCTGCATTTCCTCCCTCCTCGGAAGAGAGCCTGTCCGGCCGCATTGGGGCTCAAAGTCACATCGGGCTGGCAAGTGCTAGCTGGGAAGTCAGTTTTCCAGGGCCATGGCCGCTGGGTACACGTGTATCTCTAGGGCTCCCACACTGCCCGGGAACATCAAGGCTCCCTCTACACAGCTCTTTCTTCACGTTTGCTCTGCAGGACAGAGCTCGCGAGACTAGGCCTTTGTTGACTCGAGAAGTGCGGCCCTGGTTGCAGGCCCCTTTTACTAGCTTCTGGAGAGCCCCTCCCTTGCTGTGCGAGGGAAGCCTGAAAACCCACTCTCTGGGGCTGCCTTTCCTCCCTCCAAGGAAGAGAGCCTGCCTGGCCGCATTGGGGCTGAAACTCACATCGGGCTGGGAAGTGCTAGCTCAGAAGTCAGTTTTCAGGGGTCATGGCTGCTGGGTGCACGTGTACGGGTAGAGCTCCAACACAGGCCAGGAACATCGAGGCTCCTTCCACACAGCTCTTTCTTCACGTTTGCTCTGCAGGAGATAGCTCGCGAGACTTGGCCTTTCTTGACTCGTGTAGTGAGTCCCCGGTTGCAGGCCTCGTCTACTAGCGTCTGTAAAGCCGCACACTTGCTTAGCGAGGGAGGCCTCAAAACTCACTCTCTGGTGCTGCATTTCCTCCCTCCTCGGAAGAGAGCCTGCCCGGCCGCATTCGGGCTGAAAGTCACAACGGGCTGGGAAGTGCTAGCTGGGAAGTCAGTTTTCAGGGGCCATAGCCGCTGGGTGCACGTGTATGTAAACGGCTCCCACACTGCCCGGGAACATCAAGACTCCCTCCACAGAGCTCTTTCTTCACGTTTGCTCTGCAGGAGAGAGCTCGCGAGACTAGGCCTTTCTTGACTCGGGAAGTGCGGCCCTGGTTGCAGGCCTCTTATACTAGCGTCTGGAGAGCCCCACACTTGCTGTGCCAGGGAGGCCTGAAATCCCACTCTCTGGGACTGCCTTTCCTCCCTCCAAGGAAGAGAGACTGCCGGGCCGCATTCGGGTTTCAAGTCACATCGGGCTGGGAAGTGCTAGCTCAGAAGTCAGTTTTCAGGGGCCATGGCCGCTGGGGGCACGTGTACGGGTAGAGCTCTTACAAAGCCCAGGAACATCGAGGCTCCGTCCACATAGCTCTTCCGTATCGTTTGCTCTGCAGGAGAGAGCTCGCGAGACTAGGCCTTTCTTGACTCGGCAATTAAGGCCCTGTTTGCAGGCCTCGTCTACTAGCGTCTGGAGAACGCCACACTTGCTGTGCGAGGGAGGCCTGAAAACCCACTCTCTGGGGCTGCCTTTCCTCCCTCCAAGGAAGAGAGGCTGCCTGGCCACGTTGGGGCTGAAACTCACATCGGGCTGGGAAGTGCTACTACCTCAGAAGTCAGTTTTCAGGGGTCATGGCTGCTGGGTGCACGTGTACGGGTAGAGTTCCAACACAGCCCAGGAACATCGAGGCTCCCTCCACACAGCTCTTCCGTCACGTTTGCCCTGCAGGAGGGAACTCGCGAGACTAGGCCTTCCTTGACTCGGGAAGTGAGGCCCTGGTTGCAGGCCTCTTTTACTAGTGTTTCTAATGCCGCACACTTGCTGTGCGAAGGAGGCCTGAAAACCCACTCTCCGGGGCTGCCTTTCCTCCCTCCAAGGATGAGAGCCTGTCTGACGGCTTTCGGGCTCAAAGTCACATCGGGCTGGCAAGTGCTAGCTGGGAAGGCAGTTTTCCAGGGCCATGGCCGCTGGGTGCACGTGTATGTCTAGGGCTCCCACACTGCCCAGGAACATCAAGGCTCCCTCCACACAGCTCTTTCTTCACAGCTCTTTCTTCACAGCTCTTTTCTTCTTTCTGCAGGAGAGAGCTCACGAGACTAGGTCTTTCTTGACTCGGGAAGTGAGTCCCTGGTTGCAGGCCTCTTGTACTAGCATCTGGAGAGCCCCACACTTGCTGTGCCAGGGAGGCCTGAAATCCCACTCTCTGGGACTGCCTTTCCTCCCCCAAAGGAAGAGAGACTGCCAGGCCGCTTTCGGGCTGCAGGTCATATCGGGATGGGAAGTGCTAGCTCAGAAGTCAGTTTTCAGAGGCCATGGCCGCTGGGGGCACTTGTACCGATAGAGCTCTTACAGAGCCCAGGAACCTCGAGGCTCCTTCCACACAGCTCTTCCGTCACGTTTGCTCTGCAGGAGAGCACTCGCGAGACCAGGCCTTTCTTGACTCTGGAAGTGATGCCCTGGTTGCAGGCCTCTTGTACTAGCGTCTGTAAAGCCGCACGCTTGCTGTGCGAGGGAGGACTCAAAACTCACTCTCTGGGGCCGCCTTTCTTCCCTCCAAGGATGAGAGCCTTCCCGGCGGTGTTGGGGCTGAAACTCACATCGTGCTGGGAAGTGCTAGCTCAGAAGTCAGTTTTCGGGGGTCATGGCTGCTGGGTGCACGTGTACGGGTAGAGCTCCAACACAGCCCAGGAACATCGAGGCTCCCTCCACACAGCTGTTCCGTCACGTTTGCCCTGCAGGAGGGAACTCGCGAGACTAGGTCTTTCTTGACTCGGGAAGTGAGGCCCTGGTTGCAGGCCTCTTCTACTAGTGTTTGTAATGCCACACACTTGCTGTGCGACGGAGGCCTGAAAACCCACTCTCTGGGGCTGCATTTCCTCCCTCAAAGGATGAGAGCCTGTCTGATGGCTTTCAGGCTCAAAGTCACATCGGGCTGGCAAGTGCTAGCTGGGAAGTCAGTTTTCAAGGGCCGTGGCCGCTGGGTGCACGTGTATGTCTAGGGCTCCCACACTGCCTGGGAACATCAAGGCTCCCTCCACACAGCTCTTTCTTCACTTTTGCTCTGAGGAGATAGCTCGCGAGACTAGGCCTTTCTTGACTCGGGAAATGCGGCCCTGGTTGCAGGCCTCTTTTACTAGCGTCTGGAGAGCGCCTCACTTGCTGTGCGAGGGAAGCCTGAAAACCCACTCTCTGGGGCTGCCTTTCCTCCCTCCAAGGAAGAGAACCTGCCCGGCCGCGTTTGGGCTGGATGTCACATCGGGCTTGGAAGTGCTACCTCAGACTTCAGTTATCAAGGGCCATGGCCGCTGGATGCACATGTACGGGTAGAGCTGCAACACAGGCCAGGAACATCGAGGCTCCCTCCACAAAGCTCTTTCTTCACGTTTGCTCTGCAGGAGAGAGCTCGCGAGACTAGGCCTTTGTTGACTCGGGAAGTGAGGCCCTGCTTTCAGGCCTCTTGAAGCTGCGTCTGCACAGCCCCACAGTTGCTGTGCGAGGGAGGCCTGAAAAGCCACTCTCTGGGGCTGCATTTCCTCCCTCAAAGGATGAGAGCCTGTCTGATGGCTTTCAGGCTCAAAGTCACATCGGGCTGGCAAGTGCTAGCTGGGAAGTCAGTTTTCAAGGGCCGTGGCCGCTGGGTGCACGTGTATGTCTAGGGCTCCCACACTGCCTGGGAACATCAAGGCTCCCTCCACACAGCTCTTTCTTCACTTTTGCTCTGAGGAGATAGCTCGCGAGACTAGGCCTTTCTTGACTCGGGAAATGCGGCCCTGGTTGCAGGCCTCTTTTACTAGCGTCTGGAGAGCGCCTCACTTGCTGTGCGAGGGAAGCCTGAAAACCCACTCTCTGGGGCTGCCTTTCCTCCCTCCAAGGAAGAGAACCTGCCCGGCCGCGTTTGGGCTGGATGTCACATCGGGCTTGGAAGTGCTACCTCAGACTTCAGTTATCAAGGGCCATGGCCGCTGGATGCACATGTACGGGTAGAGCTGCAACACAGGCCAGGAACATCGAGGCTCCCTCCACAAAGCTCTTTCTTCACGTTTGCTCTGCAGGAGAGAGCTCGCGAGACTAGGCCTTTGTTGACTCGGGAAGTGAGGCCCTGCTTTCAGGCCTCTTGAAGCTGCGTCTGCACAGCCCCACAGTTGCTGTGCGAGGGAGGCCTGAAAAGCCACTCTCTGGGGCTGCCTTTCTTCCCTCCAAGGAAGACAGCCTGCCCGGCCGCCTTCGGGCTGAAAGTCACAGTGGTCTGGGAAGTGCTAGCTGGGAAGTCAGTTTTCAGGGGCATAGCCGCTGGCTGCACGTTTACGGCTAGGCCTCACACATTGCCCGGGAACATCAAGGCTCCCGCCACACAGCTCTTCCGTCACGTTTGCTCTGCAGGAGAGAGCTCGCGAGACTAGGCCTTTCTTGACTCGGGAAGTGAGACCCTGGTTGCAGGCCTCTTGTACTTGCATCTCTTAGCCCCACACTTGCTGTATGAGGGAGGCCTGAAAACCCACTCTCTGGGGCTGCCATTCCTGCCTGCAAGGTAGAGTGCCTCCCCGGCCGCCTTCTGGCTGAAGTCACATTGGGCTGGGAAGTGCTAGCTGGGATGTCAGTTTTCAGAGTCCATGGCCGCTGGGTGGACGTGTTCTGCTAGCGCTCCCACACTGCCCAGGAACTTCAAGGCTCCCTCCACATAGCCCTTCTGTCCCGTTTGCTCTGCAGGAGAAAGCTCCTGAGACTAGGCCTTTGTGACTCGGGACATGAGGCCCTGCTCGCAGCCCTATGGACTGGGCGTCTCAAGAGCCCCATGCTGCCTGTGCGCAGGAGGCCTGAAAAACCACTCTCTTGGGTCCCTTTCCTCCTTCCAAGGAAGAGAGCCTGCGCGGCCGGCTTCCGGGTGAAAGTCACATCGGGCTGGGAATTGCTAGCTGGGAAGTCAGTTTTCAGGGTCCGTGGCCGCTGGGTGCACGTGGATGTCTAGGGCTCCCCACTGCCCGGGAACATCAAGGCTGCCTCCACCCAGCTCTTCCGTCACGTTTGCTCTGCAGGAGATAGCTCGCGAGACTTGGCCTTTCTTGACTCGTGTAGTGAGTCCCTGGTTGCAGGCCTCGTGCACTAGCGACTGTAAAGCCGCACACTTGCTGAGCGAGGGAGGCCTCAAAACTCACTCTCTGGTGCTGCTTTTCCTCCCTCCTCGGAAGAGAGCCTGCCCGGCCGCATTCGGGCTGAAAGTCACAACGGGCTGGGAAGTGCTAGCTGGGAAGTCAGTTTTCAGGGGCCATAGCCGCTGGGTGCACGTGTATGTAAACGGCTCCCACACTGCCCGGGAACATCAAGACTCCCTCCACAGAGCTCTTTCTTGACGTTTGCTCTGCAGGAGAGAGCTCGCGAGACTAGGCCTTTCTTGACTCGGGAAGTGCGGCCCTGGTTGCAGGCCTCTTGTACTAGCGTCTGGAGAGCCCCACACTTGCTGTGCCAGGGAGGCCTGAAATCCCACTCTCTGGGACTGCCTTTCCTCCCTCCAAGGAAGAGAGACTGCCGGGCCGCATCCGGGTTTCAAGTCACATCGGGCTGGGAAGTGCTAGCTCAGAAGTCAGTTTTCAGGAGCCATGGCCGCTGGGGGCACGTGTACGGGTAGAGCTCTTACACAGCCCAGGAACATCTAGGCTCTGTCCACATAGCTCTTCCGTATCGTTTGCTCTGCAGGAGAGAGCTCGCGAGACTAGGCCTTTCTTGACTCGGGAAGTGGGGCCCTGCTTTCAGGCCTCTTCTACAAGCGTCTGTAGAGCCCCACACTTGCCGGGCGAGGTAGACCTGAAAATCCACGCTCTGGGGCTGCATTTCCTCCCTCCTCGGAAGAGAGCCTGCCCGGCCGCATTGGGGCTCAAAGTCACATCGGGCTGGCAAGTGCTAGCTGGGAAGTCAGTTTTCAAGGGCCATGGTCGCTGGGTGGACGTGTATGTCTAGGGCTCCCACACTGCCCGGGAACATCAATGCTCCCTCCACACAGCTCTTCCGTCACGTTTGCTCTGCAGGAGAGCACTCGCGAGACTAGGCCTTTCTTGACTGGGAAGTAAGGCCCTGGTTGCAGGCCTCTTGTTCTAGCCTCTGGAGAGCCCCTCTCTTGCTGTGTGAGGGAGGCCTGAAAACCCACTCTCTGGGGCTGCATTTCCTCCCTCCAATGAAGAGAGTCTGCCCGGCCGCGTTCGGGCTGAATGTCACATCGGGCTGGGAAGTGCTAGGTGGGAAGTCAGTTTTCAGGGGCCATAGCCACTGGGTGCACTTTTACCTGTTCGGCCCCCACACTGCCCGGGAACATCAAGACTCGCTCCACACAGCTCTTTCTTCACGTTTGCTCTGCAAGAGAGAGCTCGCGAGACTAGGCCTTTCTTGACTCGGGAAGTGCGGCCCTGGTTGCAGGCCTGTTTTATTAGCGTCTAGAGAGCCCCACACTTGCTTTGCGAGGGAGGCCTGAAAACCCACTCTTTGGGGCTGCCTTTCCTCCCTCCAAGGAAGACAGTCTGCCGTGCCCCATTCGGGCTCAAAGTCACATCGGGCTGGGAAGTGCTGGCTGGGAAGTCAGTTTTCAGGGGCCTTGGCCGCTGGATGCACATGTACGGGTAGAGCTCCAACACAGGCCAGGAACATCGAGGCTCCCTCCACACAGCTCTTTCTTCATGTTTGCTCTGCAGGAGAGAGCTCGCGAAACTAGGCCTTTGTTGACTCGGGAAGTGAGGCCCTGATTGCAGGCCTCGTCTACTAGCGTCTGTAAAGCCGCACACTTGCCCTGCTAGGGAGGCCTCAAAACTCACTCTCTGGGGCTGCCTTTCCTCCCTCCAAGGAAGAGAGCCTGCCTGGCTGCCTTTGGGCTGAAAGTCACATCGGGCTGGCAAGTACTAGCTGAGAAGTCATTTTTCAGGGGCCAGGGTGGCTGGGTTCACGTGGAAGTCTAGGGCTCCCCCACCGCCCGGGAACATCAAGGTTCCATCCACACAGCTCTTTCTTCACGTTTGCTCTGCAGGAGAGGGCTCACGAGACTAGGCCTTTCTTGACTCGGGAAGTGGGACCCTGCTTTCAGGCCTCTTCTACAAGCATCTGTAGAGCCCCACACTTGCCGGGCGAGGTAGGCCTGAAAATCCACGCTCTGGGGCTGCATTTCCTCCCTCCTCGGAAGAGAGCCTGTCCGGCCGCATTGGGGCTCAAAGTCACATCGGGCTGGCAAGTGCTAGCTGGGAAGTCAGTTTTCCAGGGCCATGGCCGCTGGGTACACGTGTATGTCTAGGGCTCCCACACTGCCCGGGAACATCAAGGCTCCCTCTACACAGCTCTTTCTTCACGTTTGCTCTGCAGGACAGAGCTCGCGAGACTAGGCCTTTCTTGACTCGGGAAGTGCGGCCCTGGTTGCAGGCCTCTTTTAGTAGCGTCTAGAGAGCCCCTCAACTTGCTGTGCGAGGGAAGCCTGAAAACCCACTCTCTGGGGCTGCATTTCCTCCCTCCAAGGAAGAGAGCCTGCCCGGCCGTATTCGAGCTGAAAGTCACATCAGGCTTGGAAGTGCTAGCTCAGAATTCAGTTATCAGGGGCCATGGCCGCTGGATGCACATGTACGGGTAGAGCTCCAACTCAGGCCAGGAACATCGAGGCTCCCTCCACACCGCTTTTTCTTCACGTTTGCTCTGCAGGAGAGAGCTCGCGAGACTAGGCCTTTGTTGACTCGAGAAGTGCGGCCCTGGTTGCAGGCCCCTTTTACTAGCTTCTGGAGAGCCCCTCCCTTGCTGTGCGAGGGAAGCCTGAAAACCCACTCTCTGGGGCTGCCTTTCCTCCCTCCAAGGAAGAGAGCCTGCCTGGCCGCATTGGGGCTGAAACTCACATCGGGCTGGGAAGTGCTAGCTCAGAAGTCAGTTTTCAGGGGTCATGGCTGCTGGGTGCACGTGTACGGGTAGGGCTCCAACACAGGCCAGGAACATCGAGGCTCCTTCCACACAGCTCTTTCTTCACTTTTGCTCTGCAGGAGATAGCTCGCGAGACTTGGCCTTTCTTGACTCGTGTAGTGAGTCCCCGGTTGCAGGCCTCGTCTACTAGCGTCTGTAAAGCCGCACACTTGCTTAGCGAGGGAGGCCTCAAAACTCACTCTCTGGTGCTGCATTTCCTCCCTCCTCGGAAGAGAGCCTGCCCGGCCGCATTCGGGCTGAAAGTCACAACGGGCTGGGAAGTGCTAGCTGGGAAGTCAGTTTTCAGGGGCCATAGCCGCTGGGTGCACGTGTATGTAAACGGCTCCCACACTGCCCGGGAACATCAAGACTCCCTCCACAGAGCTCTTTCTTCACGTTTGCTCTGCAGGAGAGAGCTCGCGAGACTAGGCCTTTCTTGACTCGGGAAGTGCGGCCCTGGTTGCAGGCCTCTTATACTAGCGTCTGGAGAGCCCCACACTTGCTGTGCCAGGGAGGCCTGAAATCCCACTCTCTGGGACTGCCTTTCCTCCCTCCAAGGAAGAGAGACTGCCGGGCCGCATTCGGGTTTCAAGTCACATCGGGCTGGGAAGTGCTAGCTCAGAAGTCAGTTTTCAGGGGCCATGGCCGCTGGGGGCACGTGTACGGGTAGAGCTCTTACAAAGCCCAGGAACATCGAGGCTCCGTCCACATAGCTCTTCCGTATCGTTTGCTCTGCAGGAGAGAGCTCGCGAGACTAGGCCTTTCTTGACTCGGCAATTAAGGCCCTGTTTGCAGGCCTCGTCTACTAGCGTCTGGAGAACGCCACACTTGCTGTGCGAGGGAGGCCTGAAAACCCACTCTCTGGGGCTGCCTTTCCTCCCTCCAAGGAAGAGAGGCTGCCTGGCCACGTTGGGGCTGAAACTCACATCGGGCTGGGAAGTGCTACTACCTCAGAAGTCAGTTTTCAGGGGTCATGGCTGCTGGGTGCACGTGTACGGGTAGAGTTCCAACACAGCCCAGGAACATCGAGGCTCCCTCCACACAGCTCTTCCGTCACGTTTGCCCTGCAGGAGGGAACTCGCGAGACTAGGCCTTCCTTGACTCGGGAAGTGAGGCCCTGGTTGCAGGCCTCTTTTTCTAGTGTTTCTAATGCCGCACACTTGCTGTGCGAAGGAGGCCTGAAAACCCACTCTCCGGGGCTGCCTTTCCTCCCTCCAAGGATGAGAGCCTGTCTGACGGCTTTCGGGCTCAAAGTCACATCGGGCTGGCAAGTGCTAGCTGGGAAGGCAGTTTTCAAGGGCCATGGCCGCTGGGTGCACGTGTATGTCTAGGGCTCCCACACTGCCCGGGAACATCAAGGCTCCCTCCACACAGCTCTTTCTTCACAGCTCTTTCTTCACAGCTCTTTTCTTCTTTCTGCAGGAGAGAGCTCACGAGACTAGGTCTTTCTTGACTCGGGAAGTGAGTCCCTGGTTGCAGGCCTCTTGTACTAGCATCTGGAGAGCCCCACACTTGCTGTGCCAGGGAGGCCTGAAATCCCACTCTCTGGGACTGCCTTTCCTCCCCCAAAGGAAGAGAGACTGCCAGGCCGCTTTCGGGCTGCAGGTCATATCGGGATGGGAAGTGCTAGCTCAGAAGTCAGTTTTCAGAGGCCATGGCCGCTGGGGGCACTTGTACCGATAGAGCTCTTACAGAGCCCAGGAACCTCGAGGCTCCTTCCACACAGCTCTTCCGTCACGTTTGCTCTGCAGGAGAGCACTCGCGAGACCAGGCCTTTCTTGACTCTGGAAGTGATGCCCTGGTTGCAGGCCTCTTGTACTAGCGTCTGTAAAGCCGCACGCTTGCTGTGCGAGGGAGGACTCAAAACTCACTCTCTGGGGCCGCCTTTCTTCCCTCCAAGGATGAGAGCCTTCCCGGCGGTGTTGGGGCTGAAACTCACATCGTGCTGGGAAGTGCTAGCTCAGAAGTCAGTTTTCGGGGGTCATGGCTGCTGGGTGCACGTGTACGGGTAGAGCTCCAACACAGCCCAGGAACATCGAGGCTCCCTCCACACAGCTGTTCCGTCACGTTTGCCCTGCAAGAGAGAACTCGCGAGACTAGGTCTTTCTTGACTCGGGAAGTGAGGCCCTGGTTGCAGGCCTCTTCTACTAGTGTTTGTAATGCCACACACTTGCTGTGCGACGGAGGCCTGAAAACCCACTCTCTGGGGCTGCATTTCCTCCCTCAAAGGATGAGAGCCTGTCTGATGGCTTTCAGGCTCAAAGTCACATCGGGCTGGCAAGTGCTAGCTGGGAAGTCAGTTTTCAAGGGCCGTGGCCGCTGGGTGCACGTGTATGTCTAGGGCTCCCACACTGCCTGGGAACATCAAGGCTCCCTCCACACAGCTCTTTCTTCACTTTTGCTCTGAGGAGATAGCTCGCGAGACTAGGCCTTTCTTGACTCGGGAAATGCGGCCCTGGTTGCAGGCCTCTTTTACTAGCGTCTGGAGAGCGCCTCACTTGCTGTGCGAGGGAAGCCTGAAAACCCACTCTCTGGGGCTGCCTTTCCTCCCTCCAAGGAAGAGAACCTGCCCGGCCGCGTTTGGGCTGGATGTCACATCGGGCTTGGAAGTGCTACCTCAGACTTCAGTTATCAAGGGCCATGGCCGCTGGATGCACATGTACGGGTAGAGCTGCAACACAGGCCAGGAACATCGAGGCTCCCTCCACAAAGCTCTTTCTTCACGTTTGCTCTGCAGGAGAGAGCTCGCGAGACTAGGCCTTTGTTGACTCGGGAAGTGAGGCCCTGCTTTCAGGCCTCTTGAAGCTGCGTCTGCACAGCCCCACAGTTGCTGTGCGAGGGAGGCCTGAAAAGCCACTCTCTGGGGCTGCCTTTCTTCCCTCCAAGGAAGACAGCCTGCCCGGCCGCCTTCGGGCTGAAAGTCACAGTGGTCTGGGAAGTGCTAGCTGGGAAGTCAGTTTTCAGGGGCATAGCCGCTGGCTGCACGTTTACGGCTAGGCCTCACACATTGCCCGGGAACATCAAGGCTCCCGCCACACAGCTCTTCCGTCACGTTTGCTCTGCAGGAGAGAGCTCGCGAGACTAGGCCTTTCTTGACTCGGGAAGTGAGACCCTGGTTGCAGGCCTCTTGTACTTGCATCTCTTAGCCCCACACTTGCTGTATGAGGGAGGCCTGAAAACCCACTCTCTGGGGCTGCCATTCCTGCCTGCAAGGTAGAGTGCCTCCCCGGCCGCCTTCTGGCTGAAGTCACATTGGGCTGGGAAGTGCTAGCTGGGATGTCAGTTTTCAGAGTCCATGGCCGCTGGGTGGACGTGTTCTGCTAGCGCTCCCACACTGCCCAGGAACTTCAAGGCTCCCTCCACATAGCCCTTCTGTCCCGTTTGCTCTGCAGGAGAAAGCTCCTGAGACTAGGCCTTTGTGACTCGGGACATGAGGCCCTGCTCGCAGCCCTATGGACTGGGCGTCTCAAGAGCCCCATGCTGCCTGTGCGCAGGAGGCCTGAAAAACCACTCTCTTGGGTCCCTTTCCTCCTTCCAAGGAAGAGAGCCTGCGCGGCCGGCTTCCGGGTGAAAGTCACATCGGGCTGGGAATTGCTAGCTGGGAAGTCAGTTTTCAGGGTCCGTGGCCGCTGGGTGCACGTGGATGTCTAGGGCTCCCCCACTGCCCGGGAACATCAAGGCTGCCTCCACCCAGCTCTTCCGTCACGTTTGCTCTGCAGGAGATAGCTCGCGAGACTTGGCCTTTCTTGACTCGTGTAGTGAGTCCCTGGTTGCAGGCCTCGTGCACTAGCGACTGTAAAGCCGCACACTTGCTGAGCGAGGGAGGCCTCAAAACTCACTCTCTGGTGCTGCTTTTCCTCCCTCCTCGGAAGAGAGCCTGCCCGGCCGCATTCGGGCTGAAAGTCACAACGGGCTGGGAAGTGCTAGCTGGGAAGTCAGTTTTCAGGGGCCATAGCCGCTGGGTGCACGTGTATGTAAACGGCTCCCACACTGCCCGGGAACATCAAGACTCCCTCCACAGAGCTCTTTCTTGACGTTTGCTCTGCAGGAGAGAGCTCGCGAGACTAGGCCTTTCTTGACTCGGGAAGTGCGGCCCTGGTTGCAGGCCTCTTGTACTAGCGTCTGGAGAGCCCCACACTTGCTGTGCCAGGGAGGCCTGAAATCCCACTCTCTGGGACTGCCTTTCCTCCCTCCAAGGAAGAGAGACTGCCGGGCCGCATCCGGGTTTCAAGTCACATCGGGCTGGGAAGTGCTAGCTCAGAAGTCAGTTTTCAGGAGCCATGGCCGCTGGGGGCACGTGTACGGGTAGAGCTCTTACACAGCCCAGGAACATCTAGGCTCTGTCCACATAGCTCTTCCGTATCGTTTGCTCTGCAGGAGAGAGCTCGCGAGACTAGGCCTTTCTTGACTCGGGAAGTGGGGCCCTGCTTTCAGGCCTCTTCTACAAGCGTCTGTAGAGCCCCACACTTGCCGGGCGAGGTAGACCTGAAAATCCACGCTCTGGGGCTGCATTTCCTCCCTCCTCGGAAGAGAGCCTGCCCGGCCGCATTGGGGCTCAAAGTCACATCGGGCTGGCAAGTGCTAGCTGGGAAGTCAGTTTTCAAGGGTCATGGTCGCTGGGTGGACGTGTATGTCTAGGGCTCCCACACTGCCCGGGAACATCAATGCTCCCTCCACACAGCTCTTCCGTCACGTTTGCTCTGCAGGAGAGCACTCGCGAGACTAGGCCTTTCTTGACTGGGAAGTAAGGCCCTGGTTGCAGGCCTCTTGTTCTAGCCTCTGGAGAGCCCCTCTCTTGCTGTGTGAGGGAGGCCTGAAAACCCACTCTCTGGGGCTGCATTTCCTCCCTCCAATGAAGAGAGTCTGCCCGGCCGCGTTCGGGCTGAATGTCACATCGGGCTGGGAAGTGCTAGGTGGGAAGTCAGTTTTCAGGGGCCATAGCCGCTGGGTGCACTTTTACCTGTTCGGCCCCCACACTGCCCGGGAACATCAAGACTCGCTCCACACAGCTCTTTCTTCACGTTTGCTCTGCAAGAGAGAGCTCGCGAGACTAGGCCTTTCTTGACTCGGGAAGTGCGGCCCTGGTTGCAGGCCTGTTTTATTAGCGTCTAGAGAGCCCCACACTTGCTTTGCGAGGGAGGCCTGAAAACCCACTCTTTGGGGCTGCCTTTCCTCCCTCCAAGGAAGACAGTCTGCCGTGCCCCATTCGGGCTCAAAGTCACATCGGGCTGGGAAGTGCTGGCTGGGAAGTCAGTTTTCAGGGGCCTTGGCCGCTGGATGCACATGTACGGGTAGAGCTCCAACACAGGCCAGGAACATCGAGGCTCCCTCCACACAGCTCTTTCTTCATGTTTGCTCTGCAGGAGAGAGCTCGCGAAACTAGGCCTTTGTTGACTCGGGAAGTGAGGCCCTGATTGCAGGCCTCGTCTACTAGCGTCTGTAAAGCCGCACACTTGCCCTGCTAGGGAGGCCTCAAAACTCACTCTCTGGGGCTGCCTTTCCTCCCTCCAAGGAAGAGAGCCTGCCTGGCCGCCTTTGGGCTGAAAGTCACATCGGGCTGGCAAGTACTAGCTGAGAAGTCATTTTTCAGGGGCCAGGGTGGCTGGGTTCACGTGGAAGTCTAGGGCTCCCCCACCGCCCGGGAACATCAAGGTTCCATCCACACAGCTCTTTCTTCACGTTTGCTCTGCAGGAGAGGGCTCACGAGACTAGGCCTTTCTTGACTCGGGAAGTGGGACCCTGCTTTCAGGCCTCTTCTACAAGCATCTGTAGAGCCCCACACTTGCCGGGCGAGGTAGGCCTGAAAATCCACGCTCTGGGGCTGCATTTCCTCCCTCCTCGGAAGAGAGCCTGTCCGGCCGCATTGGGGCTCAAAGTCACATCGGGCTGGCAAGTGCTAGCTGGGAAGTCAGTTTTCCAGGGCCATGGCCGCTGGGTACACGTGTATGTCTAGGGCTCCCACACTGCCCGGGAACATCAAGGCTCCCTCTACACAGCTCTTTCTTCACGTTTGCTCTGCAGGACAGAGCTCGCGAGACTAGGCCTTTCTTGACTCGGGAAGTGCGGCCCTGGTTGCAGGCCTCTTTTAGTAGCGTCTAGAGAGCCCCTCAACTTGCTGTGTGAGGGAAGCCTGAAAACCCACTCTCTGGGGCTGCATTTCCTCCCTCCAAGGAAGAGAGCCTGCCCGGCCGTATTCGAGCTGAAAATCACATCAGGCTTGGAAGTGCTAGCTCAGAATTCAGTTATCAGGGGCCATGGCCGCTGGATGCACATGTACGGGTAGAGCTCCAACTCAGGCCAGGAACATCGAGGCTCCCTCCACACAGCTCTTTCTTCACGTTTGCTCTGCAGGAGAGAGCTCACGAGACTAGGCCTTTGTTGACTCGAGAAGTGCGGCCCTGGTTGCAGGCCCCTTTTACTAGCTTCTGGAGAGCCCCTCCCTTGCTGTGCGAGGGAAGCCTGAAAACCCACTCTCTGGGGCTGCCTTTCCTCCCTCCAAGGAAGAGAGCCTGCCTGGCCGCATTGGGGCTGAAACTCACATCGGGCTGGGAAGTGCTAGCTCAGAAGTCAGTTTTCAGGGGTCATGGCTGCTGGGTGCACGTGTACGGGTAGAGCTCCAACACAGGCCAGGAACATCGAGGCTCCTTCCACACAGCTCTTTCTTCACGTTTGCTCTGCAGGAGATAGCTCGCGAGACTTGGCCTTTCTTGACTCGTGTAGTGAGTCCCCGGTTGCAGGCCTCGTCTACTAGCGTCTGTAAAGCCGCACACTTGCTTAGCGAGGGAGGCCTCAAAACTCACTCTCTGGTGCTGCATTTCCTCCCTCCTCGGAAGAGAGCCTGCCCGGCCGCATTCGGGCTGAAAGTCACAACGGGCTGGGAAGTGCTAGCTGGGAAGTCAGTTTTCAGGGGCCATAGCCGCTGGGTGCACGTGTATGTAAACGGCTCCCACACTGCCCGGGAACATCAAGACTCCCTCCACAGAGCTCTTTCTTCACGTTTGCTCTGCAGGAGAGAGCTCGCGAGACTAGGCCTTTCTTGACTCGGGAAGTGCGGCCCTGGTTGCAGGCCTCTTATACTAGCGTCTGGAGAGCCCCACACTTGCTGTGCCAGGGAGGCCTGAAATCCCACTCTCTGGGACTGCCTTTCCTCCCTCCAAGGAAGAGAGACTGCCGGGCCGCATTCGGGTTTCAAGTCACATCGGGCTGGGAAGTGCTAGCTCAGAAGTCAGTTTTCAGGGGCCATGGCCGCTGGGGGCACGTGTACGGGTAGAGCTCTTACAAAGCCCAGGAACATCGAGGCTCCGTCCACATAGCTCTTCCGTATCGTTTGCTCTGCATGAGAGAGCTCGCGAGACTAGGCCTTTCTTGACTCGGCAATTAAGGCCCTGTTTGCAGGCCTCGTCTACTAGCGTCTGGAGAACGCCACACTTGCTGTGCGAGGGAGGCCTGAAAACCCACTCTCTGGGGCTGCCTTTCCTCCCTCCAAGGAAGAGAGGCTGCCTGGCCACGTTGGGGCTGAAACTCACATCGGGCTGGGAAGTGCTACTACCTCAGAAGTCAGTTTTCAGGGGTCATGGCTGCTGGGTGCACGTGTACGGGTAGAGTTCCAACACAGCCCTGGAACATCGAGGCTCCCTCCACACAGCTCTTCCGTCACGTTTGCCCTGCAGGAGGGAACTCGCGAGACTAGGCCTTCCTTGACTCGGGAAGTGAGGCCCTGGTTGCAGGCCTCTTTTACTAGTGTTTCTAATGCCGCACACTTGCTGTGCGAAGGAGGCCTGAAAACCCACTCTCCGGGGCTGCCTTTCCTCCCTCCAAGGATGAGAGCCTGTCTGACGGCTTTCGGGCTCAAAGTCACATCGGGCTGGCAAGTGCTAGCTGGGAAGGCAGTTTTCAAGGGCCATGGCCGCTGGGTGCACGTGTATGTCTAGGGCTCCCACACTGCCCGGGAACATCAAGGCTCCCTCCACACAGCTCTTTCTTCACAGCTCTTTCTTCACAGCTCTTTTCTTCTTTCTGCAGGAGAGAGCTCACGAGACTAGGTCTTTCTTGACTCGGGAAGTGAGTCCCTGGTTGCAGGCCTCTTGTACTAGCATCTGGAGAGCCCCACACTTGCTGTGCCAGGGAGGCCTGAAATCCCACTCTCTGGGACTGCCTTTCCTCCCCCAAAGGAAGAGAGACTGCCAGGCCGCTTTCGGGCTGCAGGTCATATCGGGATGGGAAGTGCTAGCTCAGAAGTCAGTTTTCAGAGGCCATGGCCGCTGGGGGCACTTGTACCGATAGAGCTCTTACAGAGCCCAGGAACCTCGAGGCTCCTTCCACACAGCTCTTCCGTCACGTTTGCTCTGCAGGAGAGCACTCGCGAGACCAGGCCTTTCTTGACTCTGGAAGTGATGCCCTGGTTGCAGGCCTCTTGTACTAGCGTCTGTAAAGCCGCACGCTTGCTGTGCGAGGGAGGACTCAAAACTCACTCTCTGGGGCCGCCTTTCTTCCCTCCAAGGATGAGAGCCTTCCCGGCGGTGTTGGGGCTGAAACTCACATCGTGCTGGGAAGTGCTAGCTCAGAAGTCAGTTTTCGGGGGTCATGGCTGCTGGGTGCACGTGTACGGGTAGAGCTCCAACACAGCCCAGGAACATCGAGGCTCCCTCCACACAGCTGTTCCGTCACGTTTGCCCTGCAAGAGAGAACTCGCGAGACTAGGTCTTTCTTGACTCGGGAAGTGAGGCCCTGGTTGCAGGCCTCTTCTACTAGTGTTTGTAATGCCACACACTTGCTGTGCGACGGAGGCCTGAAAACCCACTCTCTGGGGCTGCATTTCCTCCCTCAAAGGATGAGAGCCTGTCTGATGGCTTTCAGGCTCAAAGTCACATCGGGCTGGCAAGTGCTAGCTGGGAAGTCAGTTTTCAAGGGCCGTGGCCGCTGGGTGCACGTGTATGTCTAGGGCTCCCACACTGCCTGGGAACATCAAGGCTCCCTCCACACAGCTCTTTCTTCACTTTTGCTCTGAGGAGATAGCTCGCGAGACTAGGCCTTTCTTGACTCGGGAAATGCGGCCCTGGTTGCAGGCCTCTTTTACTAGCGTCTGGAGAGCGCCTCACTTGCTGTGCGAGGGAAGCCTGAAAACCCACTCTCTGGGGCTGCCTTTCCTCCCTCCAAGGAAGAGAACCTGCCCGGCCGCGTTTGGGCTGGATGTCACATCGGGCTTGGAAGTGCTACCTCAGACTTCAGTTATCAAGGGCCATGGCCGCTGGATGCACATGTACGGGTAGAGCTGCAACACAGGCCAGGAACATCGAGGCTCCCTCCACAAAGCTCTTTCTTCACGTTTGCTCTGCAGGAGAGAGCTCGCGAGACTAGGCCTTTGTTGACTCGGGAAGTGAGGCCCTGCTTTCAGGCCTCTTGAAGCTGCGTCTGCACAGCCCCACAGTTGCTGTGCGAGGGAGGCCTGAAAAGCCACTCTCTGGGGCTGCCTTTTTTCCCTCCAAGGAAGACAGCCTGCCCGGCCGCCTTCGGGCTGAAAGTCACAGTGGTCTGGGAAGTGCTAGCTGGGAAGTCAGTTTTCAGGGGCATAGCCGCTGGCTGCACGTTTACGGCTAGGCCTCACACATTGCCCGGGAACATCAAGGCTCCCGCCACACAGCTCTTCCGTCACGTTTGCTCTGCAGGAGAGAGCTCGCGAGACTAGGCCTTTCTTGACTCGGGAAGTGAGACCCTGGTTGCAGGCCTCTTGTACTTGCATCTCTTAGCCCCACACTTGCTGTATGAGGGAGGCCTGAAAACCCACTCTCTGGGGCTGCCATTCCTGCCTGCAAGGTAGAGTGCCTCCCCGGCCGCCTTCTGGCTGAAGTCACATTGGGCTGGGAAGTGCTAGCTGGGATGTCAGTTTTCAGAGTCCATGGCCGCTGGGTGGACGTGTTCTGCTAGCGCTCCCACACTGCCCAGGAACTTCAAGGCTCCCTCCACATAGCCCTTCTGTCCCGTTTGCTCTGCAGGAGAAAGCTCCTGAGACTAGGCCTTTGTGACTCGGGACATGAGGCCCTGCTCGCAGCCCTATGGACTGGGCGTCTCAAGAGCCCCATGCTGCCTGTGCGCAGGAGGCCTGAAAAACCACTCTCTTGGGTCCCTTTCCTCCTTCCAAGGAAGAGAGCCTGCGCGGCCGGCTTCCGGGTGAAAGTCACATCGGGCTGGGAATTGCTAGCTGGGAAGTCAGTTTTCAGGGTCCGTGGCCGCTGGGTGCACGTGGATGTCTAGGGCTCCCCCACTGCCCGGGAACATCAAGGCTGCCTCCACCCAGCTCTTCCGTCACGTTTGCTCTGCAGGAGATAGCTCGCGAGACTTGGCCTTTCTTGACTCGTGTAGTGAGTCCCTGGTTGCAGGCCTCGTGCACTAGCGACTGTAAAGCCGCACACTTGCTGAGCGAGGGAGGCCTCAAAACTCACTCTCTGGTGCTGCTTTTCCTCCCTCCTCGGAAGAGAGCCTGCCCGGCCGCATTCGGGCTGAAAGTCACAACGGGCTGGGAAGTGCTAGCTGGGAAGTCAGTTTTCAGGGGCCATAGCCGCTGGGTGCACGTGTATGTAAACGGCTCCCACACTGCCCGGGAACATCAAGACTCCCTCCACAGAGCTCTTTCTTGACGTTTGCTCTGCAGGAGAGAGCTCGCGAGACTAGGCCTTTCTTGACTCGGGAAGTGCGGCCCTGGTTGCAGGCCTCTTGTACTAGCGTCTGGAGAGCCCCACACTTGCTGTGCCAGGGAGGCCTGAAATCCCACTCTCTGGGACTGCCTTTCCTCCCTCCAAGGAAGAGAGACTGCCGGGCCGCATCCGGGTTTCAAGTCACATCGGGCTGGGAAGTGCTAGCTCAGAAGTCAGTTTTCAGGAGCCATGGCCGCTGGGGGCACGTGTACGGGTAGAGCTCTTACACAGCCCAGGAACATCTAGGCTCTGTCCACATAGCTCTTCCGTATCGTTTGCTCTGCAGGAGAGAGCTCGCGAGACTAGGCCTTTCTTGACTCGGGAAGTGGGGCCCTGCTTTCAGGCCTCTTCTACAAGCGTCTGTAGAGCCCCACACTTGCCGGGCGAGGTAGACCTGAAAATCCACGCTCTGGGGCTGCATTTCCTCCCTCCTCGGAAGAGAGCCTGCCCGGCCGCATTGGGGCTCAAAGTCACATCGGGCTGGCAAGTGCTAGCTGGGAAGTCAGTTTTCAAGGGCCATGGTCGCTGGGTGGACGTGTATGTCTAGGGCTCCCACACTGCCCGGGAACATCAATGCTCCCTCCACACAGCTCTTCCGTCACGTTTGCTCTGCAGGAGAGCACTCGCGAGACTAGGCCTTTCTTGACTGGGAAGTAAGGCCCTGGTTGCAGGCCTCTTGTTCTAGCCTCTGGAGAGCCCCTCTCTTGCTGTGTGAGGGAGGCCTGAAAACCCACTCTCTGGGGCTGCATTTCCTCCCTCCAATGAAGAGAGTCTGCCCGGCCGCGTTCGGGCTGAATGTCACATCGGGCTGGGAAGTGCTAGGTGGGAAGTCAGTTTTCAGGGGCCATAGCCGCTGGGTGCACTTTTACCTGTTCGGCCCCCACACTGCCCGGGAACATCAAGACTCGCTCCACACAGCTCTTTCTTCACGTTTGCTCTGCAAGAGAGAGCTCGCGAGACTAGGCCTTTCTTGACTCGGGAAGTGCGGCCCTGGTTGCAGGCCTGTTTTATTAGCGTCTAGAGAGCCCCACACTTGCTTTGCGAGGGAGGCCTGAAAACCCACTCTTTGGGGCTGCCTTTCCTCCCTCCAAGGAAGACAGTCTGCCGTGCCCCATTCGGGCTCAAAGTCACATCGGGCTGGGAAGTGCTGGCTGGGAAGTCAGTTTTCAGGGGCCTTGGCCGCTGGATGCACATGTACGGGTAGAGCTCCAACACAGGCCAGGAACATCGAGGCTCCCTCCACACAGCTCTTTCTTCATGTTTGCTCTGCAGGAGAGAGCTCGCGAAACTAGGCCTTTGTTGACTCGGGAAGTGAGGCCCTGATTGCAGGCCTCGTCTACTAGCGTCTGTAAAGCCGCACACTTGCCCTGCTAGGGAGGCCTCAAAACTCACTCTCTGGGGCTGCCTTTCCTCCCTCCAAGGAAGAGAGCCTGCCTGGCCGCCTTTGGGCTGAAAGTCACATCGGGCTGGCAAGTACTAGCTGAGAAGTCATTTTTCAGGGGCCAGGGTGGCTGGGTTCACGTGGAAGTCTAGGGCTCCCCCACCGCCCGGGAACATCAAGGTTCCATCCACACAGCTCTTTCTTCACGTTTGCTCTGCAGGAGAGGGCTCACGAGACTAGGCCTTTCTTGACTCGGGAAGTGGGACCCTGCTTTCAGGCCTCTTCTACAAGCAACTGTAGAGCCCCACACTTGCCGGGCGAGGTAGGCCTGAAAATCCACGCTCTGGGGCTGCATTTCCTCCCTCCTCGGAAGAGAGCCTGTCCGGCCGCATTGGGGCTCAAAGTCACATCGGGCTGGCAAGTGCTAGCTGGGAAGTCAGTTTTCCAGGGCCATGGCCGCTGGGTACACGTGTATGTCTAGGGCTCCCACACTGCCCGGGAACATCAAGGCTCCCTCTACACAGCTCTTTCTTCACGTTTGCTCTGCAGGACAGAGCTCGCGAGACTAGGCCTTTCTTGACTCGGGAAGTGCGGCCCTGGTTGCAGGCCTCTTTTAGTAGCGTCTAGAGAGCCCCTCAACTTGCTGTGTGAGGGAAGCCTGAAAACCCACTCTCTGGGGCTGCATTTCCTCCCTCCAAGGAAGAGAGCCTGCCCGGCCGTATTCGAGCTGAAAGTCACATCAGGCTTGGAAGTGCTAGCTCAGAATTCAGTTATCAGGGGCCATGGCCGCTGGATGCACATGTACGGGTAGAGCTCCAACTCAGGCCAGGAACATCGAGGCTCCCTCCACACAGCTCTTTCTTCACGTTTGCTCTGCAGGAGAGAGCTCGCGAGACTAGGCCTTTGTTGACTCGAGAAGTGCGGCCCTGGTTGCAGGCCCCTTTTACTAGCTTCTGGAGAGCCCCTCCCTTGCTGTGCGAGGGAAGCCTGAAAACCCACTCTCTGGGGCTGCCTTTCCTCCCTCCAAGGAAGAGAGCCTGCCTGGCCGCATTGGGGCTGAAACTCACATCGGGCTGGGAAGTGCTAGCTCAGAAGTCAGTTTTCAGGGGTCATGGCTGCTGGGTGCACGTGTACGGGTAGAGCTCCAACACAGGCCAGGAACATCGAGGCTCCTTCCACACAGCTCTTTCTTCACGTTTGCTCTGCAGGAGATAGCTCGCGAGACTTGGCCTTTCTTGACTCGTGTAGTGAGTCCCCGGTTGCAGGCCTCGTCTACTAGCGTCTGTAAAGCCGCACACTTGCTTAGCGAGGGAGGCCTCAAAACTCACTCTCTGGTGCTGCATTTCCTCCCTCCTCGGAAGAGAGCCTGCCCGGCCGCATTCGGGCTGAAAGTCACAACGGGCTGGGAAGTGCTAGCTGGGAAGTCAGTTTTCAGGGGCCATAGCCGCTGGGTGCACGTGTATGTAAACGGCTCCCACACTGCCCGGGAACATCAAGACTCCCTCCACAGAGCTCTTTCTTCACGTTTGCTCTGCAGGAGAGAGCTCGCGAGACTAGGCCTTTCTTGACTCGGGAAGTGCGGCCCTGGTTGCAGGCCTCTTATACTAGCGTCTGGAGAGCCCCACACTTGCTGTGCCAGGGAGGCCTGAAATCCCACTCTCTGGGACTGCCTTTCCTCCCTCCAAGGAAGAGAGACTGCCGGGCCGCATTCGGGTTTCAAGTCACATCGGGCTGGGAAGTGCTAGCTCAGAAGTCAGTTTTCAGGGGCCATGGCCGCTGGGGGCACGTGTACGGGTAGAGCTCTTACAAAGCCCAGGAACATCGAGGCTCCGTCCACATAGCTCTTCCGTATCGTTTGCTCTGCAGGAGAGAGCTCGCGAGACTAGGCCTTTCTTGACTCGGCAATTAAGGCCCTGTTTGCAGGCCTCGTCTACTAGCGTCTGGAGAACGCCACACTTGCTGTGCGAGGGAGGCCTGAAAACCCACTCTCTGGGGCTGCCTTTCCTCCCTCCAAGGAAGAGAGGCTGCCTGGCCACGTTGGGGCTGAAACTCACATCGGGCTGGGAAGTGCTACTACCTCAGAAGTCAGTTTTCAGGGGTCATGGCTGCTGGGTGCACGTGTACGGGTAGAGTTCCAACACAGCCCAGGAACATCGAGGCTCCCTCCACACAGCTCTTCCGTCACGTTTGCCCTGCAGGAGGGAACTCGCGAGACTAGGCCTTCCTTGACTCGGGAAGTGAGGCCCTGGTTGCAGGCCTCTTTTTCTAGTGTTTCTAATGCCGCACACTTGCTGTGCGAAGGAGGCCTGAAAACCCACTCTCCGGGGCTGCCTTTCCTCCCTCCAAGGATGAGAGCCTGTCTGACGGCTTTCGGGCTCAAAGTCACATCGGGCTGGCAAGTGCTAGCTGGGAAGGCAGTTTTCAAGGGCCATGGCCGCTGGGTGCACGTGTATGTCTAGGGCTCCCACACTGCCCGGGAACATCAAGGCTCCCTCCACACAGCTCTTTCTTCACAGCTCTTTCTTCACAGCTCTTTTCTTCTTTCTGCAGGAGAGAGCTCACGAGACTAGGTCTTTCTTGACTCGGGAAGTGAGTCCCTGGTTGCAGGCCTCTTGTACTAGCATCTGGAGAGCCCCACACTTGCTGTGCCAGGGAGGCCTGAAATCCCACTCTCTGGGACTGCCTTTCCTCCCCCAAAGGAAGAGAGACTGCCAGGCCGCTTTCGGGCTGCAGGTCATATCGGGATGGGAAGTGCTAGCTCAGAAGTCAGTTTTCAGAGGCCATGGCCGCTGGGGGCACTTGTACCGATAGAGCTCTTACAGAGCCCAGGAACCTCGAGGCTCCTTCCACACAGCTCTTCCGTCACGTTTGCTCTGCAGGAGAGCACTCGCGAGACCAGGCCTTTCTTGACTCTGGAAGTGATGCCCTGGTTGCAGGCCTCTTGTACTAGCGTCTGTAAAGCCGCACGCTTGCTGTGCGAGGGAGGACTCAAAACTCACTCTCTGGGGCCGCCTTTCTTCCCTCCAAGGATGAGAGCCTTCCCGGCAGTGTTGGGGCTGAAACTCACATCGTGCTGGGAAGTGCTAGCTCAGAAGTCAGTTTTCGGGGGTCATGGCTGCTGGGTGCACGTGTACGGGTAGAGCTCCAACACAGCCCAGGAACATCGAGGCTCCCTCCACACAGCTGTTCCGTCACGTTTGCCCTGCAAGAGAGAACTCGCGAGACTAGGTCTTTCTTGACTCGGGAAGTGAGGCCCTGGTTGCAGGCCTCTTCTACTAGTGTTTGTAATGCCACACACTTGCTGTGCGACGGAGGCCTGAAAACCCACTCTCTGGGGCTGCATTTCCTCCCTCAAAGGATGAGAGCCTGTCTGATGGCTTTCAGGCTCAAAGTCACATCGGGCTGGCAAGTGCTAGCTGGGAAGTCAGTTTTCAAGGGCCGTGGCCGCTGGGTGCACGTGTATGTCTAGGGCTCCCACACTGCCTGGGAACATCAAGGCTCCCTCCACACAGCTCTTTCTTCACTTTTGCTCTGAGGAGATAGCTCGCGAGACTAGGCCTTTCTTGACTCGGGAAATGCGGCCCTGGTTGCAGGCCTCTTTTACTAGCGTCTGGAGAGCGCCTCACTTGCTGTGCGAGGGAAGCCTGAAAACCCACTCTCTGGGGCTGCCTTTCCTCCCTCCAAGGAAGAGAACCTGCCCGGCCGCGTTTGGGCTGGATGTCACATCGGGCTTGGAAGTGCTACCTCAGACTTCAGTTATCAAGGGCCATGGCCGCTGGATGCACATGTACGGGTAGAGCTGCAACACAGGCCAGGAACATCGAGGCTCCCTCCACAAAGCTCTTTCTTCACGTTTGCTCTGCAGGAGAGAGCTCGCGAGACTAGGCCTTTGTTGACTCGGGAAGTGAGGCCCTGCTTTCAGGCCTCTTGAAGCTGCGTCTGCACAGCCCCACAGTTGCTGTGCGAGGGAGGCCTGAAAAGCCACTCTCTGGGGCTGCCTTTCTTCCCTCCAAGGAAGACAGCCTGCCCGGCCGCCTTCGGGCTGAAAGTCACAGTGGTCTGGGAAGTGCTAGCTGGGAAGTCAGTTTTCAGGGGCATAGCCGCTGGCTGCACGTTTACGGCTAGGCCTCACACATTGCCCGGGAACATCAAGGCTCCCGCCACACAGCTCTTCCGTCACGTTTGCTCTGCAGGAGAGAGCTCGCGAGACTAGGCCTTTCTTGACTCGGGAAGTGAGACCCTGGTTGCAGGCCTCTTGTACTTGCATCTCTTAGCCCCACACTTGCTGTATGAGGGAGGCCTGAAAACCCACTCTCTGGGGCTGCCATTCCTGCCTGCAAGGTAGAGTGCCTCCCCGGCCGCCTTCTGGCTGAAGTCACATTGGGCTGGGAAGTGCTAGCTGGGATGTCAGTTTTCAGAGTCCATGGCCGCTGGGTGGACGTGTTCTGCTAGCGCTCCCACACTGCCCAGGAACTTCAAGGCTCCCTCCACATAGCCCTTCTGTCCCGTTTGCTCTGCAGGAGAAAGCTCCTGAGACTAGGCCTTTGTGACTCGGGACATGAGGCCCTGCTCGCAGCCCTATGGACTGGGCGTCTCAAGAGCCCCATGCTGCCTGTGCGCAGGAGGCCTGAAAAACCACTCTCTTGGGTCCCTTTCCTCCTTCCAAGGAAGAGAGCCTGCGCGGCCGGCTTCCGGGTGAAAGTCACATCGGGCTGGGAATTGCTAGCTGGGAAGTCAGTTTTCAGGGTCCGTGGCCGCTGGGTGCACGTGGATGTCTAGGGCTCCCCCACTGCCCGGGAACATCAAGGCTGCCTCCACCCAGCTCTTCCGTCACGTTTGCTCTGCAGGAGATAGCTCGCGAGACTTGGCCTTTCTTGACTCGTGTAGTGAGTCCCTGGTTGCAGGCCTCGTGCACTAGCGACTGTAAAGCCGCACACTTGCTGAGCGAGGGAGGCCTCAAAACTCACTCTCTGGTGCTGCTTTTCCTCCCTCCTCGGAAGAGAGCCTGCCCGGCCGCATTCGGGCTGAAAGTCACAACGGGCTGGGAAGTGCTAGCTGGGAAGTCAGTTTTCAGGGGCCATAGCCGCTGGGTGCACGTGTATGTAAACGGCTCCCACACTGCCCGGGAACATCAAGACTCCCTCCACAGAGCTCTTTCTTGACGTTTGCTCTGCAGGAGAGAGCTCGCGAGACTAGGCCTTTCTTGACTCGGGAAGTGCGGCCCTGGTTGCAGGCCTCTTGTACTAGCGTCTGGAGAGCCCCACACTTGCTGTGCCAGGGAGGCCTGAAATCCCACTCTCTGGGACTGCCTTTCCTCCCTCCAAGGAAGAGAGACTGCCGGGCCGCATCCGGGTTTCAAGTCACATCGGGCTGGGAAGTGCTAGCTCAGAAGTCAGTTTTCAGGAGCCATGGCCGCTGGGGGCACGTGTACGGGTAGAGCTCTTACACAGCCCAGGAACATCTAGGCTCTGTCCACATAGCTCTTCCGTATCGTTTGCTCTGCAGGAGAGAGCTCGCGAGACTAGGCCTTTCTTGACTCGGGAAGTGGGGCCCTGCTTTCAGGCCTCTTCTACAAGCGTCTGTAGAGCCCCACACTTGCCGGGCGAGGTAGACCTGAAAATCCACGCTCTGGGGCTGCATTTCCTCCCTCCTCGGAAGAGAGCCTGCCCGGCCGCATTGGGGCTCAAAGTCACATCGGGCTGGCAAGTGCTAGCTGGGAAGTCAGTTTTCAAGGGCCATGGTCGCTGGGTGGACGTGTATGTCTAGGGCTCCCACACTGCCCGGGAACATCAATGCTCCCTCCACACAGCTCTTCCGTCACGTTTGCTCTGCAGGAGAGCACTCGCGAGACTAGGCCTTTCTTGACTGGGAAGTAAGGCCCTGGTTGCAGGCCTCTTGTTCTAGCCTCTGGAGAGCCCCTCTCTTGCTGTGTGAGGGAGGCCTGAAAACCCACTCTCTGGGGCTGCATTTCCTCCCTCCAATGAAGAGAGTCTGCCCGGCCGCGTTCGGGCTGAATGTCACATCGGGCTGGGAAGTGCTAGGTGGGAAGTCAGTTTTCAGGGGCCATAGCCGCTGGGTGCACTTTTACCTGTTCGGCCCCCACACTGCCCGGGAACATCAAGACTCGCTCCACACAGCTCTTTCTTCACGTTTGCTCTGCAAGAGAGAGCTCGCGAGACTAGGCCTTTCTTGACTCGGGAAGTGCGGCCCTGGTTGCAGGCCTGTTTTATTAGCGTCTAGAGAGCCCCACACTTGCTTTGCGAGGGAGGCCTGAAAACCCACTCTTTGGGGCTGCCTTTCCTCCCTCCAAGGAAGACAGTCTGCCGTGCCCCATTCGGGCTCAAAGTCACATCGGGCTGGGAAGTGCTGGCTGGGAAGTCAGTTTTCAGGGGCCTTGGCCGCTGGATGCACATGTACGGGTAGAGCTCCAACACAGGCCAGGAACATCGAGGCTCCCTCCACACAGCTCTTTCTTCATGTTTGCTCTGCAGGAGAGAGCTCGCGAAACTAGGCCTTTGTTGACTCGGGAAGTGAGGCCCTGATTGCAGGCCTCGTCTACTAGCGTCTGTAAAGCCGCACACTTGCCCTGCTAGGGAGGCCTCAAAACTCACTCTCTGGGGCTGCCTTTCCTCCCTCCAAGGAAGAGAGCCTGCCTGGCCGCCTTTGGGCTGAAAGTCACATCGGGCTGGCAAGTACTAGCTGAGAAGTCATTTTTCAGGGGCCAGGGTGGCTGGGTTCACGTGGAAGTCTAGGGCTCCCCCACCGCCCGGGAACATCAAGGTTCCATCCACACAGCTCTTTCTTCACGTTTGCTCTGCAGGAGAGGGCTCACGAGACTAGGCCTTTCTTGACTCGGGAAGTGGGACCCTGCTTTCAGGCCTCTTCTACAAGCATCTGTAGAGCCCCACACTTGCCGGGCGAGGTAGGCCTGAAAATCCACGCTCTGGGGCTGCATTTCCTCCCTCCTCGGAAGAGAGCCTGTCCGGCCGCATTGGGGATCAAAGTCACATCGGGCTGGCAAGTGCTAGCTGGGAAGTCAGTTTTCCAGGGCCATGGCCGCTGGGTACACGTGTATGTCTAGGGCTCCCACACTGCCCGGGAACATCAAGGCTCCCTCTACACAGCTCTTCCTTCACGTTTGCTCTGCAGGACAGAGCTCGCGAGACTAGGCCTTTCTTGACTCGGGAAGTGCGGCCCTGGTTGCAGGCCTCTTTTAGTAGCGTCTAGAGAGCCCCTCAACTTGCTGTGTGAGGGAAGCCTGAAAACCCACTCTCTGGGGCTGCATTTCCTCCCTCCAAGGAAGAGAGCCTGCCCGGCCGTATTCGAGCTGAAAGTCACATCAGGCTTGGAAGTGCTAGCTCAGAATTCAGTTATCAGGGGCCATGGCCGCTGGATGCACATGTACGGGTAGAGCTCCAACTCAGGCCAGGAACATCGAGGCTCCCTCCACACAGCTCTTTCTTCACGTTTGCTCTGCAGGAGAGAGCTCGCGAGACTAGGCCTTTGTTGACTCGAGAAGTGCGGCCCTGGTTGCAGGCCCCTTTTACTAGCTTCTGGAGAGCCCCTCCCTTGCTGTGCGAGGGAAGCCTGAAAACCCACTCTCTGGGGCTGCCTTTCCTCCCTCCAAGGAAGAGAGCCTGCCTGGCCGCATTGGGGCTGAAACTCACATCGGGCTGGGAAGTGCTAGCTCAGAAGTCAGTTTTCAGGGGTCATGGCTGCTGGGTGCACGTGTACGGGTAGAGCTCCAACACAGGCCAGGAACATCGAGGCTCCTTCCACACAGCTCTTTCTTCACGTTTGCTCTGCAGGAGATAGCTCGCGAGACTTGGCCTTTCTTGACTCGTGTAGTGAGTCCCCGGTTGCAGGCCTCGTCTACTAGCGTCTGTAAAGCCGCACACTTGCTTAGCGAGGGAGGCCTCAAAACTCACTCTCTGGTGCTGCATTTCCTCCCTCCTCGGAAGAGAGCCTGCCCGGCCGCATTCGGGCTGAAAGTCACAACGGGCTGGGAAGTGCTAGCTGGGAAGTCAGTTTTCAGGGGCCATAGCCGCTGGGTGCACGTGTATGTAAACGGCTCCCACACTGCCCGGGAACATCAAGACTCCCTCCACAGAGCTCTTTCTTCACGTTTGCTCTGCAGGAGAGAGCTCGCGAGACTAGGCCTTTCTTGACTCGGGAAGTGCGGCCCTGGTTGCAGGCCTCTTATACTAGCGTCTGGAGAGCCCCACACTTGCTGTGCCAGGGAGGCCTGAAATCCCACTCTCTGGGACTGCCTTTCCTCCCTCCAAGGAAGAGAGACTGCCGGGCCGCATTCGGGTTTCAAGTCACATCGGGCTGGGAAGTGCTAGCTCAGAAGTCAGTTTTCAGGGGCCATGGCCGCTGGGGGCACGTGTACGGGTAGAGCTCTTACAAAGCCCAGGAACATCGAGGCTCCGTCCACATAGCTCTTCCGTATCGTTTGCTCTGCAGGAGAGAGCTCGCGAGACTAGGCCTTTCTTGACTCGGCAATTAAGGCCCTGTTTGCAGGCCTCGTCTACTAGCGTCTGGAGAACGCCACACTTGCTGTGCGAGGGAGGCCTGAAAACCCACTCTCTGGGGCTGCCTTTCCTCCCTCCAAGGAAGAGAGGCTGCCTGGCCACGTTGGGGCTGAAACTCACATCGGGCTGGGAAGTGCTACTACCTCAGAAGTCAGTTTTCAGGGGTCATGGCTGCTGGGTGCACGTGTACGGGTAGAGTTCCAACACAGCCCTGGAACATCGAGGCTCCCTCCACACAGCTCTTCCGTCACGTTTGCCCTGCAGGAGGGAACTCGCGAGACTAGGCCTTCCTTGACTCGGGAAGTGAGGCCCTGGTTGCAGGCCTCTTTTTCTAGTGTTTCTAATGCCGCACACTTGCTGTGCGAAGGAGGCCTGAAAACCCACTCTCCGGGGCTGCCTTTCCTCCCTCCAAGGATGAGAGCCTGTCTGACGGCTTTCGGGCTCAAAGTCACATCGGGCTGGCAAGTGCTAGCTGGGAAGGCAGTTTTCAAGGGCCATGGCCGCTGGGTGCACGTGTATGTCTAGGGCTCCCACACTGCCCGGGAACATCAAGGCTCCCTCCACACAGCTCTTTCTTCACAGCTCTTTCTTCACAGCTCTTTTCTTCTTTCTGCAGGAGAGAGCTCACGAGACTAGGTCTTTCTTGACTCGGGAAGTGAGTCCCTGGTTGCAGGCCTCTTGTACTAGCATCTGGAGAGCCCCACACTTGCTGTGCCAGGGAGGCCTGAAATCCCACTCTCTGGGACTGCCTTTCCTCCCCCAAAGGAAGAGAGACTGCCAGGCCGCTTTCGGGCTGCAGGTCATATCGGGATGGGAAGTGCTAGCTCAGAAGTCAGTTTTCAGAGGCCATGGCCGCTGGGGGCACTTGTACCGATAGAGCTCTTACAGAGCCCAGGAACCTCGAGGCTCCTTCCACACAGCTCTTCCGTCACGTTTGCTCTGCAGGAGAGCACTCGCGAGACCAGGCCTTTCTTGACTCTGGAAGTGATGCCCTGGTTGCAGGCCTCTTGTACTAGCGTCTGTAAAGCCGCACGCTTGCTGTGCGAGGGAGGACTCAAAACTCACTCTCTGGGGCCGCCTTTCTTCCCTCCAAGGATGAGAGCCTTCCCGGCGGTGTTGGGGCTGAAACTCACATCGTGCTGGGAAGTGCTAGCTCAGAAGTCAGTTTTCGGGGGTCATGGCTGCTGGGTGCACGTGTACGGGTAGAGCTCCAACACAGCCCAGGAACATCGAGGCTCCCTCCACACAGCTGTTCCGTCACGTTTGCCCTGCAAGAGAGAACTCGCGAGACTAGGTCTTTCTTGACTCGGGAAGTGAGGCCCTGGTTGCAGGCCTCTTCTACTAGTGTTTGTAATGCCACACACTTGCTGTGCGACGGAGGCCTGAAAACCCACTCTCTGGGGCTGCATTTCCTCCCTCAAAGGATGAGAGCCTGTCTGATGGCTTTCAGGCTCAAAGTCACATCGGGCTGGCAAGTGCTAGCTGGGAAGTCAGTTTTCAAGGGCCGTGGCCGCTGGGTGCACGTGTATGTCTAGGGCTCCCACACTGCCTGGGAACATCAAGGCTCCCTCCACACAGCTCTTTCTTCACTTTTGCTCTGAGGAGATAGCTCGCGAGACTAGGCCTTTCTTGACTCGGGAAATGCGGCCCTGGTTGCAGGCCTCTTTTACTAGCGTCTGGAGAGCGCCTCACTTGCTGTGCGAGGGAAGCCTGAAAACCCACTCTCTGGGGCTGCCTTTCCTCCCTCCAAGGAAGAGAACCTGCCCGGCCGCGTTTGGGCTGGATGTCACATCGGGCTTGGAAGTGCTACCTCAGACTTCAGTTATCAAGGGCCATGGCCGCTGGATGCACATGTACGGGTAGAGCTGCAACACAGGCCAGGAACATCGAGGCTCCCTCCACAAAGCTCTTTCTTCACGTTTGCTCTGCAGGAGAGAGCTCGCGAGACTAGGCCTTTGTTGACTCGGGAAGTGAGGCCCTGCTTTCAGGCCTCTTGAAGCTGCGTCTGCACAGCCCCACAGTTGCTGTGCGAGGGAGGCCTGAAAAGCCACTCTCTGGGGCTGCCTTTCTTCCCTCCAAGGAAGACAGCCTGCCCGGCCGCCTTCGGGCTGAAAGTCACAGTGGTCTGGGAAGTGCTAGCTGGGAAGTCAGTTTTCAGGGGCATAGCCGCTGGCTGCACGTTTACGGCTAGGCCTCACACATTGCCCGGGAACATCAAGGCTCCCGCCACACAGCTCTTCCGTCACGTTTGCTCTGCAGGAGAGAGCTCGCGAGACTAGGCCTTTCTTGACTCGGGAAGTGAGACCCTGGTTGCAGGCCTCTTGTACTTGCATCTCTTAGCCCCACACTTGCTGTATGAGGGAGGCCTGAAAACCCACTCTCTGGGGCTGCCATTCCTGCCTGCAAGGTAGAGTGCCTCCCCGGCCGCCTTCTGGCTGAAGTCACATTGGGCTGGGAAGTGCTAGCTGGGATGTCAGTTTTCAGAGTCCATGGCCGCTGGGTGGACGTGTTCTGCTAGCGCTCCCACACTGCCCAGGAACTTCAAGGCTCCCTCCACATAGCCCTTCTGTCCCGTTTGCTCTGCAGGAGAAAGCTCCTGAGACTAGGCCTTTGTGACTCGGGACATGAGGCCCTGCTCGCAGCCCTATGGACTGGGCGTCTCAAGAGCCCCATGCTGCCTGTGCGCAGGAGGCCTGAAAAACCACTCTCTTGGGTCCCTTTCCTCCTTCCAAGGAAGAGAGCCTGCGCGGCCGGCTTCCGGGTGAAAGTCACATCGGGCTGGGAATTGCTAGCTGGGAAGTCAGTTTTCAGGGTCCGTGGCCGCTGGGTGCACGTGGATGTCTAGGGCTCCCCCACTGCCCGGGAACATCAAGGCTGCCTCCACCCAGCTCTTCCGTCACGTTTGCTCTGCAGGAGATAGCTCGCGAGACTTGGCCTTTCTTGACTCGTGTAGTGAGTCCCTGGTTGCAGGCCTCGTGCACTAGCGACTGTAAAGCCGCACACTTGCTGAGCGAGGGAGGCCTCAAAACTCACTCTCTGGTGCTGCTTTTCCTCCCTCCTCGGAAGAGAGCCTGCCCGGCCGCATTCGGGCTGAAAGTCACAACGGGCTGGGAAGTGCTAGCTGGGAAGTCAGTTTTCAGGGGCCATAGCCGCTGGGTGCACGTGTATGTAAACGGCTCCCACACTGCCCGGGAACATCAAGACTCCCTCCACAGAGCTCTTTCTTGACGTTTGCTCTGCAGGAGAGAGCTCGCGAGACTAGGCCTTTCTTGACTCGGGAAGTGCGGCCCTGGTTGCAGGCCTCTTGTACTAGCGTCTGGAGAGCCCCACACTTGCTGTGCCAGGGAGGCCTGAAATCCCACTCTCTGGGACTGCCTTTCCTCCCTCCAAGGAAGAGAGACTGCCGGGCCGCATCCGGGTTTCAAGTCACATCGGGCTGGGAAGTGCTAGCTCAGAAGTCAGTTTTCAGGAGCCATGGCCGCTGGGGGCACGTGTACGGGTAGAGCTCTTACACAGCCCAGGAACATCTAGGCTCTGTCCACATAGCTCTTCCGTATCGTTTGCTCTGCAGGAGAGAGCTCGCGAGACTAGGCCTTTCTTGACTCGGGAAGTGGGGCCCTGCTTTCAGGCCTCTTCTACAAGCGTCTGTAGAGCCCCACACTTGCCGGGCGAGGTAGACCTGAAAATCCACGCTCTGGGGCTGCATTTCCTCCCTCCTCGGAAGAGAGCCTGCCCGGCCGCATTGGGGCTCAAAGTCACATCGGGCTGGCAAGTGCTAGCTGGGAAGTCAGTTTTCAAGGGCCATGGTCGCTGGGTGGACGTGTATGTCTAGGGCTCCCACACTGCCCGGGAACATCAATGCTCCCTCCACACAGCTCTTCCGTCACGTTTGCTCTGCAGGAGAGCACTCGCGAGACTAGGCCTTTCTTGACTGGGAAGTAAGGCCCTGGTTGCAGGCCTCTTGTTCTAGCCTCTGGAGAGCCCCTCTCTTGCTGTGTGAGGGAGGCCTGAAAACCCACTCTCTGGGGCTGCATTTCCTCCCTCCAATGAAGAGAGTCTGCCCGGCCGCGTTCGGGCTGAATGTCACATCGGGCTGGGAAGTGCTAGGTGGGAAGTCAGTTTTCAGGGGCCATAGCCGCTGGGTGCACTTTTACCTGTTCAGCCCCCACACTGCCCGGGAACATCAAGACTCGCTCCACACAGCTCTTTCTTCACGTTTGCTCTGCAAGAGAGAGCTCGCGAGACTAGGCCTTTCTTGACTCGGGAAGTGCGGCCCTGGTTGCAGGCCTGTTTTATTAGCGTCTAGAGAGCCCCACACTTGCTTTGCGAGGGAGGCCTGAAAACCCACTCTTTGGGGCTGCCTTTCCTCCCTCCAAGGAAGACAGTCTGCCGTGCCCCATTCGGGCTCAAAGTCACATCGGGCTGGGAAGTGCTGGCTGGGAAGTCAGTTTTCAGGGGCCTTGGCCGCTGGATGCACATGTACGGGTAGAGCTCCAACACAGGCCAGGAACATCGAGGCTCCCTCCACACAGCTCTTTCTTCATGTTTGCTCTGCAGGAGAGAGCTCGCGAAACTAGGCCTTTGTTGACTCGGGAAGTGAGGCCCTGATTGCAGGCCTCGTCTACTAGCGTCTGTAAAGCCGCACACTTGCCCTGCTAGGGAGGCCTCAAAACTCACTCTCTGGGGCTGCCTTTCCTCCCTCCAAGGAAGAGAGCCTGCCTGGCCGCCTTTGGGCTGAAAGTCACATCGGGCTGGCAAGTACTAGCTGAGAAGTCATTTTTCAGGGGCCAGGGTGGCTGGGTTCACGTGGAAGTCTAGGGCTCCCCCACCGCCCGGGAACATCAAGGTTCCATCCACACAGCTCTTTCTTCACGTTTGCTCTGCAGGAGAGGGCTCACGAGACTAGGCCTTTCTTGACTCGGGAAGTGGGACCCTGCTTTCAGGCCTCTTCTACAAGCATCTGTAGAGCCCCACACTTGCCGGGCGAGGTAGGCCTGAAAATCCACGCTCTGGGGCTGCATTTCCTCCCTCCTCGGAAGAGAGCCTGTCCGGCCGCATTGGGGATCAAAGTCACATCGGGCTGGCAAGTGCTAGCTGGGAAGTCAGTTTTCCAGGGCCATGGCCGCTGGGTACACGTGTATGTCTAGGGCTCCCACACTGCCCGGGAACATCAAGGCTCCCTCTACACAGCTCTTCCTTCACGTTTGCTCTGCAGGACAGAGCTCGCGAGACTAGGCCTTTCTTGACTCGGGAAGTGCGGCCCTGGTTGCAGGCCTCTTTTAGTAGCGTCTAGAGAGCCCCTCAACTTGCTGTGTGAGGGAAGCCTGAAAACCCACTCTCTGGGGCTGCATTTCCTCCCTCCAAGGAAGAGAGCCTGCCCGGCCGTATTCGAGCTGAAAGTCACATCAGGCTTGGCAGTGCTAGCTCAGAATTCAGTTATCAGGGGCCATGGCCGCTGGATGCACATGTACGGGTAGAGCTCCAACTCAGGCCAGGAACATCGAGGCTCCCTCCACACAGCTCTTTCTTCACGTTTGCTCTGCAGGAGAGAGCTCGCGAGACTAGGCCTTTGTTGACTCGAGAAGTGCGGCCCTGGTTGCAGGCCCCTTTTACTAGCTTCTGGAGAGCCCCTCCCTTGCTGTGCGAGGGAAGCCTGAAAACCCACTCTCTGGGGCTGCCTTTCCTCCCTCCAAGGAAGAGAGCCTGCCTGGCCGCATTGGGGCTGAAACTCACATCGGGCTGGGAAGTGCTAGCTCAGAAGTCAGTTTTCAGGGGTCATGGCTGCTGGGTGCACGTGTACGGGTAGAGCTCCAACACAGGCCAGGAACATCGAGGCTCCTTCCACACAGCTCTTTCTTCACGTTTGCTCTGCAGGAGATAGCTCGCGAGACTTGGCCTTTCTTGACTCGTGTAGTGAGTCCCCGGTTGCAGGCCTCGTCTACTAGCGTCTGTAAAGCCGCACACTTGCTTAGCGAGGGAGGCCTCAAAACTCACTCTCTGGTGCTGCATTTCCTCCCTCCTCGGAAGAGAGCCTGCCCGGCCGCATTCGGGCTGAAAGTCACAACGGGCTGGGAAGTGCTAGCTGGGAAGTCAGTTTTCAGGGGCCATAGCCGCTGGGTGCACGTGTATGTAAACGGCTCCCACACTGCCCGGGAACATCAAGACTCCCTCCACAGAGCTCTTTCTTCACGTTTGCTCTGCAGGAGAGAGCTCGCGAGACTAGGCCTTTCTTGACTCGGGAAGTGCGGCCCTGGTTGCAGGCCTCTTATACTAGCGTCTGGAGAGCCCCACACTTGCTGTGCCAGGGAGGCCTGAAATCCCACTCTCTGGGACTGCCTTTCCTCCCTCCAAGGAAGAGAGACTGCCGGGCCGCATTCGGGTTTCAAGTCACATCGGGCTGGGAAGTGCTAGCTCAGAAGTCAGTTTTCAGGGGCCATGGCCGCTGGGGGCACGTGTACGGGTAGAGCTCTTACAAAGCCCAGGAACATCGAGGCTCCGTCCACATAGCTCTTCCGTATCGTTTGCTCTGCAGGAGAGAGCTCGCGAGACTAGGCCTTTCTTGACTCGGCAATTAAGGCCCTGTTTGCAGGCCTCGTCTACTAGCGTCTGGAGAACGCCACACTTGCTGTGCGAGGGAGGCCTGAAAACCCACTCTCTGGGGCTGCCTTTCCTCCCTCCAAGGAAGAGAGGCTGCCTGGCCACGTTGGGGCTGAAACTCACATCGGGCTGGGAAGTGCTACTACCTCAGAAGTCAGTTTTCAGGGGTCATGGCTGCTGGGTGCACGTGTACGGGTAGAGTTCCAACACAGCCCAGGAACATCGAGGCTCCCTCCACACAGCTCTTCCGTCACGTTTGCCCTGCAGGAGGGAACTCGCGAGACTAGGCCTTCCTTGACTCGGGAAGTGAGGCCCTGGTTGCAGGCCTCTTTTTCTAGTGTTTCTAATGCCGCACACTTGCTGTGCGAAGGAGGCCTGAAAACCCACTCTCCGGGGCTGCCTTTCCTCCCTCCAAGGATGAGAGCCTGTCTGACGGCTTTCGGGCTCAAAGTCACATCGGGCTGGCAAGTGCTAGCTGGGAAGGCAGTTTTCAAGGGCCATGGCCGCTGGGTGCACGTGTATGTCTAGGGCTCCCACACTGCCCGGGAACATCAAGGCTCCCTCCACACAGCTCTTTCTTCACAGCTCTTTCTTCACAGCTCTTTTCTTCTTTCTGCAGGAGAGAGCTCACGAGACTAGGTCTTTCTTGACTCGGGAAGTGAGTCCCTGGTTGCAGGCCTCTTGTACTAGCATCTGGAGAGCCCCACACTTGCTGTGCCAGGGAGGCCTGAAATCCCACTCTCTGGGACTGCCTTTCCTCCCCCAAAGGAAGAGAGACTGCCAGGCCGCTTTCGGGCTGCAGGTCATATCGGGATGGGAAGTGCTAGCTCAGAAGTCAGTTTTCAGAGGCCATGGCCGCTGGGGGCACTTGTACCGATAGAGCTCTTACAGAGCCCAGGAACCTCGAGGCTCCTTCCACACAGCTCTTCCGTCACGTTTGCTCTGCAGGAGAGCACTCGCGAGACCAGGCCTTTCTTGACTCTGGAAGTGATGCCCTGGTTGCAGGCCTCTTGTACTAGCGTCTGTAAAGCCGCACGCTTGCTGTGTGAGGGAGGACTCAAAACTCACTCTCTGGGGCCGCCTTTCTTCCCTCCAAGGATGAGAGCCTTCCCGGCGGTGTTGGGGCTGAAACTCACATCGTGCTGGGAAGTGCTAGCTCAGAAGTCAGTTTTCGGGGGTCATGGCTGCTGGGTGCACGTGTACGGGTAGAGCTCCAACACAGCCCAGGAACATCGAGGCTCCCTCCACACAGCTGTTCCGTCACGTTTGCCCTGCAAGAGAGAACTCGCGAGACTAGGTCTTTCTTGACTCGGGAAGTGAGGCCCTGGTTGCAGGCCTCTTCTACTAGTGTTTGTAATGCCACACACTTGCTGTGCGACGGAGGCCTGAAAACCCACTCTCTGGGGCTGCATTTCCTCCCTCAAAGGATGAGAGCCTGTCTGATGGCTTTCAGGCTCAAAGTCACATCGGGCTGGCAAGTGCTAGCTGGGAAGTCAGTTTTCAAGGGCCGTGGCCGCTGGGTGCACGTGTATGTCTAGGGCTCCCACACTGCCTGGGAACATCAAGGCTCCCTCCACACAGCTCTTTCTTCACTTTTGCTCTGAGGAGATAGCTCGCGAGACTAGGCCTTTCTTGACTCGGGAAATGCGGCCCTGGTTGCAGGCCTCTTTTACTAGCGTCTGGAGAGCGCCTCACTTGCTGTGCGAGGGAAGCCTGAAAACCCACTCTCTGGGGCTGCCTTTCCTCCCTCCAAGGAAGAGAACCTGCCCGGCCGCGTTTGGGCTGGATGTCACATCGGGCTTGGAAGTGCTACCTCAGACTTCAGTTATCAAGGGCCATGGCCGCTGGATGCACATGTACGGGTAGAGCTGCAACACAGGCCAGGAACATCGAGGCTCCCTCCACAAAGCTCTTTCTTCACGTTTGCTCTGCAGGAGAGAGCTCGCGAGACTAGGCCTTTGTTGACTCGGGAAGTGAGGCCCTGCTTTCAGGCCTCTTGAAGCTGCGTCTGCACAGCCCCACAGTTGCTGTGCGAGGGAGGCCTGAAAAGCCACTCTCTGGGGCTGCCTTTCTTCCCTCCAAGGAAGACAGCCTGCCCGGCCGCCTTCGGGCTGAAAGTCACAGTGGTCTGGGAAGTGCTAGCTGGGAAGTCAGTTTTCAGGGGCATAGCCGCTGGCTGCACGTTTACGGCTAGGCCTCACACATTGCCCGGGAACATCAAGGCTCCCGCCACACAGCTCTTCCGTCACGTTTGCTCTGCAGGAGAGAGCTCGCGAGACTAGGCCTTTCTTGACTCGGGAAGTGAGACCCTGGTTGCAGGCCTCTTGTACTTGCATCTCTTAGCCCCACACTTGCTGTATGAGGGAGGCCTGAAAACCCACTCTCTGGGGCTGCCATTCCTGCCTGCAAGGTAGAGTGCCTCCCCGGCCGCCTTCTGGCTGAAGTCACATTGGGCTGGGAAGTGCTAGCTGGGATGTCAGTTTTCAGAGTCCATGGCCGCTGGGTGGACGTGTTCTGCTAGCGCTCCCACACTGCCCAGGAACTTCAAGGCTCCCTCCACATAGCCCTTCTGTCCCGTTTGCTCTGCAGGAGAAAGCTCCTGAGACTAGGCCTTTGTGACTCGGGACATGAGGCCCTGCTCGCAGCCCTATGGACTGGGCGTCTCAAGAGCCCCATGCTGCCTGTGCGCAGGAGGCCTGAAAAACCACTCTCTTGGGTCCCTTTCCTCCTTCCAAGGAAGAGAGCCTGCGCGGCCGGCTTCCGGGTGAAAGTCACATCGGGCTGGGAATTGCTAGCTGGGAAGTCAGTTTTCAGGGTCCGTGGCCGCTGGGTGCACGTGGATGTCTAGGGCTCCCCCACTGCCCGGGAACATCAAGGCTGCCTCCACCCAGCTCTTCCGTCACGTTTGCTCTGCAGGAGATAGCTCGCGAGACTTGGCCTTTCTTGACTCGTGTAGTGAGTCCCTGGTTGCAGGCCTCGTGCACTAGCGACTGTAAAGCCGCACACTTGCTGAGCGAGGGAGGCCTCAAAACTCACTCTCTGGTGCTGCTTTTCCTCCCTCCTCGGAAGAGAGCCTGCCCGGCCGCATTCGGGCTGAAAGTCACAACGGGCTGGGAAGTGCTAGCTGGGAAGTCAGTTTTCAGGGGCCATAGCCGCTGGGTGCACGTGTATGTAAACGGCTCCCACACTGCCCGGGAACATCAAGACTCCCTCCACAGAGCTCTTTCTTGACGTTTGCTCTGCAGGAGAGAGCTCGCGAGACTAGGCCTTTCTTGACTCGGGAAGTGCGGCCCTGGTTGCAGGCCTCTTGTACTAGCGTCTGGAGAGCCCCACACTTGCTGTGCCAGGGAGGCCTGAAATCCCACTCTCTGGGACTGCCTTTCCTCCCTCCAAGGAAGAGAGACTGCCGGGCCGCATCCGGGTTTCAAGTCACATCGGGCTGGGAAGTGCTAGCTCAGAAGTCAGTTTTCAGGAGCCATGGCCGCTGGGGGCACGTGTACGGGTAGAGCTCTTACACAGCCCAGGAACATCTAGGCTCTGTCCACATAGCTCTTCCGTATCGTTTGCTCTGCAGGAGAGAGCTCGCGAGACTAGGCCTTTCTTGACTCGGGAAGTGGGGCCCTGCTTTCAGGCCTCTTCTACAAGCGTCTGTAGAGCCCCACACTTGCCGGGCGAGGTAGACCTGAAAATCCACGCTCTGGGGCTGCATTTCCTCCCTCCTCGGAAGAGAGCCTGCCCGGCCGCATTGGGGCTCAAAGTCACATCGGGCTGGCAAGTGCTAGCTGGGAAGTCAGTTTTCAAGGGCCATGGTCGCTGGGTGGACGTGTATGTCTAGGGCTCCCACACTGCCCGGGAACATCAATGCTCCCTCCACACAGCTCTTCCGTCACGTTTGCTCTGCAGGAGAGCACTCGCGAGACTAGGCCTTTCTTGACTGGGAAGTAAGGCCCTGGTTGCAGGCCTCTTGTTCTAGCCTCTGGAGAGCCCCTCTCTTGCTGTGTGAGGGAGGCCTGAAAACCCACTCTCTGGGGCTGCATTTCCTCCCTCCAATGAAGAGAGTCTGCCCGGCCGCGTTCGGGCTGAATGTCACATCGGGCTGGGAAGTGCTAGGTGGGAAGTCAGTTTTCAGGGGCCATAGCCGCTGGGTGCACTTTTACCTGTTCGGCCCCCACACTGCCCGGGAACATCAAGACTCGCTCCACACAGCTCTTTCTTCACGTTTGCTCTGCAAGAGAGAGCTCGCGAGACTAGGCCTTTCTTGACTCGGGAAGTGCGGCCCTGGTTGCAGGCCTGTTTTATTAGCGTCTAGAGAGCCCCACACTTGCTTTGCGAGGGAGGCCTGAAAACCCACTCTTTGGGGCTGCCTTTCCTCCCTCCAAGGAAGACAGTCTGCCGTGCCCCATTCGGGCTCAAAGTCACATCGGGCTGGGAAGTGCTGGCTGGGAAGTCAGTTTTCAGGGGCCTTGGCCGCTGGATGCACATGTACGGGTAGAGCTCCAACACAGGCCAGGAACATCGAGGCTCCCTCCACACAGCTCTTTCTTCATGTTTGCTCTGCAGGAGAGAGCTCGCGAAACTAGGCCTTTGTTGACTCGGGAAGTGAGGCCCTGATTGCAGGCCTCGTCTACTAGCGTCTGTAAAGCCGCACACTTGCCCTGCTAGGGAGGCCTCAAAACTCACTCTCTGGGGCTGCCTTTCCTCCCTCCAAGGAAGAGAGCCTGCCTGGCCGCCTTTGGGCTGAAAGTCACATCGGGCTGGCAAGTACTAGCTGAGAAGTCATTTTTCAGGGGCCAGGGTGGCTGGGTTCACGTGGAAGTCTAGGGCTCCCCCACCGCCCGGGAACATCAAGGTTCCATCCACACAGCTCTTTCTTCACGTTTGCTCTGCAGGAGAGGGCTCACGAGACTAGGCCTTTCTTGACTCGGGAAGTGGGACCCTGCTTTCAGGCCTCTTCTACAAGCATCTGTAGAGCCCCACACTTGCCGGGCGAGGTAGGCCTGAAAATCCACGCTCTGGGGCTGCATTTCCTCCCTCCTCGGAAGAGAGCCTGTCCGGCCGCATTGGGGATCAAAGTCACATCGGGCTGGCAAGTGCTAGCTGGGAAGTCAGTTTTCCAGGGCCATGGCCGCTGGGTACACGTGTATGTCTAGGGCTCCCACACTGCCCGGGAACATCAAGGCTCCCTCTACACAGCTCTTCCTTCACGTTTGCTCTGCAGGACAGAGCTCGCGAGACTAGGCCTTTCTTGACTCGGGAAGTGCGGCCCTGGTTGCAGGCCTCTTTTAGTAGCGTCTAGAGAGCCCCTCAACTTGCTGTGTGAGGGAAGCCTGAAAACCCACTCTCTGGGGCTGCATTTCCTCCCTCCAAGGAAGAGAGCCTGCCCGGCCGTATTCGAGCTGAAAGTCACATCAGGCTTGGAAGTGCTAGCTCAGAATTCAGTTATCAGGGGCCATGGCCGCTGGATGCACATGTACGGGTAGAGCTCCAACTCAGGCCAGGAACATCGAGGCTCCCTCCACACAGCTCTTTCTTCACGTTTGCTCTGCAGGAGAGAGCTCGCGAGACTAGGCCTTTGTTGACTCGAGAAGTGCGGCCCTGGTTGCAGGCCCCTTTTACTAGCTTCTGGAGAGCCCCTCCCTTGCTGTGCGAGGGAAGCCTGAAAACCCACTCTCTGGGGCTGCCTTTCCTCCCTCCAAGGAAGAGAGCCTGCCTGGCCGCATTGGGGCTGAAACTCACATCGGGCTGGGAAGTGCTAGCTCAGAAGTCAGTTTTCAGGGGTCATGGCTGCTGGGTGCACGTGTACGGGTAGAGCTCCAACACAGGCCAGGAACATCGAGGCTCCTTCCACACAGCTCTTTCTTCACGTTTGCTCTGCAGGAGATAGCTCGCGAGACTTGGCCTTTCTTGACTCGTGTAGTGAGTCCCCGGTTGCAGGCCTCGTCTACTAGCGTCTGTAAAGCCGCACACTTGCTTAGCGAGGGAGGCCTCAAAACTCACTCTCTGGTGCTGCATTTCCTCCCTCCTCGGAAGAGAGCCTGCCCGGCCGCATTCGGGCTGAAAGTCACAACGGGCTGGGAAGTGCTAGCTGGGAAGTCAGTTTTCAGGGGCCATAGCCGCTGGGTGCACGTGTATGTAAACGGCTCCCACACTGCCCGGGAACATCAAGACTCCCTCCACAGAGCTCTTTCTTCACGTTTGCTCTGCAGGAGAGAGCTCGCGAGACTAGGCCTTTCTTGACTCGGGAAGTGCGGCCCTGGTTGCAGGCCTCTTATACTAGCGTCTGGAGAGCCCCACACTTGCTGTGCCAGGGAGGCCTGAAATCCCACTCTCTGGGACTGCCTTTCCTCCCTCCAAGGAAGAGAGACTGCCGGGCCGCATTCGGGTTTCAAGTCACATCGGGCTGGGAAGTGCTAGCTCAGAAGTCAGTTTTCAGGGGCCATGGCCGCTGGGGGCACGTGTACGGGTAGAGCTCTTACAAAGCCCAGGAACATCGAGGCTCCGTCCACATAGCTCTTCCGTATCGTTTGCTCTGCAGGAGAGAGCTCGCGAGACTAGGCCTTTCTTGACTCGGCAATTAAGGCCCTGTTTGCAGGCCTCGTCTACTAGCGTCTGGAGAACGCCACACTTGCTGTGCGAGGGAGGCCTGAAAACCCACTCTCTGGGGCTGCCTTTCCTCCCTCCAAGGAAGAGAGGCTGCCTGGCCACGTTGGGGCTGAAACTCACATCGGGCTGGGAAGTGCTACTACCTCAGAAGTCAGTTTTCAGGGGTCATGGCTGCTGGGTGCACGTGTACGGGTAGAGTTCCAACACAGCCCAGGAACATCGAGGCTCCCTCCACACAGCTCTTCCGTCACGTTTGCCCTGCAGGAGGGAACTCGCGAGACTAGGCCTTCCTTGACTCGGGAAGTGAGGCCCTGGTTGCAGGCCTCTTTTTCTAGTGTTTCTAATGCCGCACACTTGCTGTGCGAAGGAGGCCTGAAAACCCACTCTCCGGGGCTGCCTTTCCTCCCTCCAAGGATGAGAGCCTGTCTGACGGCTTTCGGGCTCAAAGTCACATCGGGCTGGCAAGTGCTAGCTGGGAAGGCAGTTTTCAAGGGCCATGGCCGCTGGGTGCACGTGTATGTCTAGGGCTCCCACACTGCCCGGGAACATCAAGGCTCCCTCCACACAGCTCTTTCTTCACAGCTCTTTCTTCACAGCTCTTTTCTTCTTTCTGCAGGAGAGAGCTCACGAGACTAGGTCTTTCTTGACTCGGGAAGTGAGTCCCTGGTTGCAGGCCTCTTGTACTAGCATCTGGAGAGCCCCACACTTGCTGTGCCAGGGAGGCCTGAAATCCCACTCTCTGGGACTGCCTTTCCTCCCCCAAAGGAAGAGAGACTGCCAGGCCGCTTTCGGGCTGCAGGTCATATCGGGATGGGAAGTGCTAGCTCAGAAGTCAGTTTTCAGAGGCCATGGCCGCTGGGGGCACTTGTACCGATAGAGCTCTTACAGAGCCCAGGAACCTCGAGGCTCCTTCCACACAGCTCTTCCGTCACGTTTGCTCTGCAGGAGAGCACTCGCGAGACCAGGCCTTTCTTGACTCTGGAAGTGATGCCCTGGTTGCAGGCCTCTTGTACTAGCGTCTGTAAAGCCGCACGCTTGCTGTGCGAGGGAGGACTCAAAACTCACTCTCTGGGGCCGCCTTTCTTCCCTCCAAGGATGAGAGCCTTCCCGGCGGTGTTGGGGCTGAAACTCACATCGTGCTGGGAAGTGCTAGCTCAGAAGTCAGTTTTCGGGGGTCATGGCTGCTGGGTGCACGTGTACGGGTAGAGCTCCAACACAGCCCAGGAACATCGAGGCTCCCTCCACACAGCTGTTCCGTCACGTTTGCCCTGCAAGAGAGAACTCGCGAGACTAGGTCTTTCTTGACTCGGGAAGTGAGGCCCTGGTTGCAGGCCTCTTCTACTAGTGTTTGTAATGCCACACACTTGCTGTGCGACGGAGGCCTGAAAACCCACTCTCTGGGGCTGCATTTCCTCCCTCAAAGGATGAGAGCCTGTCTGATGGCTTTCAGGCTCAAAGTCACATCGGGCTGGCAAGTGCTAGCTGGGAAGTCAGTTTTCAAGGGCCGTGGCCGCTGGGTGCACGTGTATGTCTAGGGCTCCCACACTGCCTGGGAACATCAAGGCTCCCTCCACACAGCTCTTTCTTCACTTTTGCTCTGAGGAGATAGCTCGCGAGACTAGGCCTTTCTTGACTCGGGAAATGCGGCCCTGGTTGCAGGCCTCTTTTACTAGCGTCTGGAGAGCGCCTCACTTGCTGTGCGAGGGAAGCCTGAAAACCCACTCTCTGGGGCTGCCTTTCCTCCCTCCAAGGAAGAGAACCTGCCCGGCCGCGTTTGGGCTGGATGTCACATCGGGCTTGGAAGTGCTACCTCAGACTTCAGTTATCAAGGGCCATGGCCGCTGGATGCACATGTACGGGTAGAGCTGCAACACAGGCCAGGAACATCGAGGCTCCCTCCACAAAGCTCTTTCTTCACGTTTGCTCTGCAGGAGAGAGCTCGCGAGACTAGGCCTTTGTTGACTCGGGAAGTGAGGCCCTGCTTTCAGGCCTCTTGAAGCTGCGTCTGCACAGCCCCACAGTTGCTGTGCGAGGGAGGCCTGAAAAGCCACTCTCTGGGGCTGCCTTTCTTCCCTCCAAGGAAGACAGCCTGCCCGGCCGCCTTCGGGCTGAAAGTCACAGTGGTCTGGGAAGTGCTAGCTGGGAAGTCAGTTTTCAGGGGCATAGCCGCTGGCTGCACGTTTACGGCTAGGCCTCACACATTGCCCGGGAACATCAAGGCTCCCGCCACACAGCTCTTCCGTCACGTTTGCTCTGCAGGAGAGAGCTCGCGAGACTAGGCCTTTCTTGACTCGGGAAGTGAGACCCTGGTTGCAGGCCTCTTGTACTTGCATCTCTTAGCCCCACACTTGCTGTATGAGGGAGGCCTGAAAACCCACTCTCTGGGGCTGCCATTCCTGCCTGCAAGGTAGAGTGCCTCCCCGGCCGCCTTCTGGCTGAAGTCACATTGGGCTGGGAAGTGCTAGCTGGGATGTCAGTTTTCAGAGTCCATGGCCGCTGGGTGGACGTGTTCTGCTAGCGCTCCCACACTGCCCAGGAACTTCAAGGCTCCCTCCACATAGCCCTTCTGTCCCGTTTGCTCTGCAGGAGAAAGCTCCTGAGACTAGGCCTTTGTGACTCGGGACATGAGGCCCTGCTCGCAGCCCTATGGACTGGGCGTCTCAAGAGCCCCATGCTGCCTGTGCGCAGGAGGCCTGAAAAACCACTCTCTTGGGTCCCTTTCCTCCTTCCAAGGAAGAGAGCCTGCGCGGCCGGCTTCCGGGTGAAAGTCACATCGGGCTGGGAATTGCTAGCTGGGAAGTCAGTTTTCAGGGTCCGTGGCCGCTGGGTGCACGTGGATGTCTAGGGCTCCCCCACTGCCCGGGAACATCAAGGCTGCCTCCACCCAGCTCTTCCGTCACGTTTGCTCTGCAGGAGATAGCTCGCGAGACTTGGCCTTTCTTGACTCGTGTAGTGAGTCCCTGGTTGCAGGCCTCGTGCACTAGCGACTGTAAAGCCGCACACTTGCTGAGCGAGGGAGGCCTCAAAACTCACTCTCTGGTGCTGCTTTTCCTCCCTCCTCGGAAGAGAGCCTGCCCGGCCGCATTCGGGCTGAAAGTCACAACGGGCTGGGAAGTGCTAGCTGGGAAGTCAGTTTTCAGGGGCCATAGCCGCTGGGTGCACGTGTATGTAAACGGCTCCCACACTGCCCGGGAACATCAAGACTCCCTCCACAGAGCTCTTTCTTGACGTTTGCTCTGCAGGAGAGAGCTCGCGAGACTAGGCCTTTCTTGACTCGGGAAGTGCGGCCCTGGTTGCAGGCCTCTTGTACTAGCGTCTGGAGAGCCCCACACTTGCTGTGCCAGGGAGGCCTGAAATCCCACTCTCTGGGACTGCCTTTCCTCCCTCCAAGGAAGAGAGACTGCCGGGCCGCATCCGGGTTTCAAGTCACATCGGGCTGGGAAGTGCTAGCTCAGAAGTCAGTTTTCAGGAGCCATGGCCGCTGGGGGCACGTGTACGGGTAGAGCTCTTACACAGCCCAGGAACATCTAGGCTCTGTCCACATAGCTCTTCCGTATCGTTTGCTCTGCAGGAGAGAGCTCGCGAGACTAGGCCTTTCTTGACTCGGGAAGTGGGGCCCTGCTTTCAGGCCTCTTCTACAAGCGTCTGTAGAGCCCCACACTTGCCGGGCGAGGTAGACCTGAAAATCCACGCTCTGGGGCTGCATTTCCTCCCTCCTCGGAAGAGAGCCTGCCCGGCCGCATTGGGGCTCAAAGTCACATCGGGCTGGCAAGTGCTAGCTGGGAAGTCAGTTTTCAAGGGCCATGGTCGCTGGGTGGACGTGTATGTCTAGGGCTCCCACACTGCCCGGGAACATCAATGCTCCCTCCACACAGCTCTTCCGTCACGTTTGCTCTGCAGGAGAGCACTCGCGAGACTAGGCCTTTCTTGACTGGGAAGTAAGGCCCTGGTTGCAGGCCTCTTGTTCTAGCCTCTGGAGAGCCCCTCTCTTGCTGTGTGAGGGAGGCCTGAAAACCCACTCTCTGGGGCTGCATTTCCTCCCTCCAATGAAGAGAGTCTGCCCGGCCGCGTTCGGGCTGAATGTCACATCGGGCTGGGAAGTGCTAGGTGGGAAGTCAGTTTTCAGGGGCCATAGCCGCTGGGTGCACTTTTACCTGTTCGGCCCCCACACTGCCCGGGAACATCAAGACTCGCTCCACACAGCTCTTTCTTCACGTTTGCTCTGCAAGAGAGAGCTCGCGAGACTAGGCCTTTCTTGACTCGGGAAGTGCGGCCCTGGTTGCAGGCCTGTTTTATTAGCGTCTAGAGAGCCCCACACTTGCTTTGCGAGGGAGGCCTGAAAACCCACTCTTTGGGGCTGCCTTTCCTCCCTCCAAGGAAGACAGTCTGCCGTGCCCCATTCGGGCTCAAAGTCACATCGGGCTGGGAAGTGCTGGCTGGGAAGTCAGTTTTCAGGGGCCTTGGCCGCTGGATGCACATGTACGGGTAGAGCTCCAACACAGGCCAGGAACATCGAGGCTCCCTCCACACAGCTCTTTCTTCATGTTTGCTCTGCAGGAGAGAGCTCGCGAAACTAGGCCTTTGTTGACTCGGGAAGTGAGGCCCTGATTGCAGGCCTCGTCTACTAGCGTCTGTAAAGCCGCACACTTGCCCTGCTAGGGAGGCCTCAAAACTCACTCTCTGGGGCTGCCTTTCCTCCCTCCAAGGAAGAGAGCCTGCCTGGCCGCCTTTGGGCTGAAAGTCACATCGGGCTGGCAAGTACTAGCTGAGAAGTCATTTTTCAGGGGCCAGGGTGGCTGGGTTCACGTGGAAGTCTAGGGCTCCCCCACCGCCCGGGAACATCAAGGTTCCATCCACACAGCTCTTTCTTCACGTTTGCTCTGCAGGAGAGGGCTCACGAGACTAGGCCTTTCTTGACTCGGGAAGTGGGACCCTGCTTTCAGGCCTCTTCTACAAGCATCTGTAGAGCCCCACACTTGCCGGGCGAGGTAGGCCTGAAAATCCACGCTCTGGGGCTGCATTTCCTCCCTCCTCGGAAGAGAGCCTGTCCGGCCGCATTGGGGATCAAAGTCACATCGGGCTGGCAAGTGCTAGCTGGGAAGTCAGTTTTCCAGGGCCATGGCCGCTGGGTACACGTGTATGTCTAGGGCTCCCACACTGCCCGGGAACATCAAGGCTCCCTCTACACAGCTCTTCCTTCACGTTTGCTCTGCAGGACAGAGCTCGCGAGACTAGGCCTTTCTTGACTCGGGAAGTGCGGCCCTGGTTGCAGGCCTCTTTTAGTAGCGTCTAGAGAGCCCCTCAACTTGCTGTGTGAGGGAAGCCTGAAAACCCACTCTCTGGGGCTGCATTTCCTCCCTCCAAGGAAGAGAGCCTGCCCGGCCGTATTCGAGCTGAAAGTCACATCAGGCTTGGAAGTGCTAGCTCAGAATTCAGTTATCAGGGGCCATGGCCGCTGGATGCACATGTACGGGTAGAGCTCCAACTCAGGCCAGGAACATCGAGGCTCCCTCCACACAGCTCTTTCTTCACGTTTGCTCTGCAGGAGAGAGCTCGCGAGACTAGGCCTTTGTTGACTCGAGAAGTGCGGCCCTGGTTGCAGGCCCCTTTTACTAGCTTCTGGAGAGCCCCTCCCTTGCTGTGCGAGGGAAGCCTGAAAACCCACTCTCTGGGGCTGCCTTTCCTCCCTCCAAGGAAGAGAGCCTGCCTGGCCGCATTGGGGCTGAAACTCACATCGGGCTGGGAAGTGCTAGCTCAGAAGTCAGTTTTCAGGGGTCATGGCTGCTGGGTGCACGTGTACGGGTAGAGCTCCAACACAGGCCAGGAACATCGAGGCTCCTTCCACACAGCTCTTTCTTCACGTTTGCTCTGCAGGAGATAGCTCGCGAGACTTGGCCTTTCTTGACTCGTGTAGTGAGTCCCCGGTTGCAGGCCTCGTCTACTAGCGTCTGTAAAGCCGCACACTTGCTTAGCGAGGGAGGCCTCAAAACTCACTCTCTGGTGCTGCATTTCCTCCCTCCTCGGAAGAGAGCCTGCCCGGCCGCATTCGGGCTGAAAGTCACAACGGGCTGGGAAGTGCTAGCTGGGAAGTCAGTTTTCAGGGGCCATAGCCGCTGGGTGCACGTGTATGTAAACGGCTCCCACACTGCCCGGGAACATCAAGACTCCCTCCACAGAGCTCTTTCTTCACGTTTGCTCTGCAGGAGAGAGCTCGCGAGACTAGGCCTTTCTTGACTCGGGAAGTGCGGCCCTGGTTGCAGGCCTCTTATACTAGCGTCTGGAGAGCCCCACACTTGCTGTGCCAGGGAGGCCTGAAATCCCACTCTCTGGGACTGCCTTTCCTCCCTCCAAGGAAGAGAGACTGCCGGGCCGCATTCGGGTTTCAAGTCACATCGGGCTGGGAAGTGCTAGCTCAGAAGTCAGTTTTCAGGGGCCATGGCCGCTGGGGGCACGTGTACGGGTAGAGCTCTTACAAAGCCCAGGAACATCGAGGCTCCGTCCACATAGCTCTTCCGTATCGTTTGCTCTGCAGGAGAGAGCTCGCGAGACTAGGCCTTTCTTGACTCGGCAATTAAGGCCCTGTTTGCAGGCCTCGTCTACTAGCGTCTGGAGAACGCCACACTTGCTGTGCGAGGGAGGCCTGAAAACCCACTCTCTGGGGCTGCCTTTCCTCCCTCCAAGGAAGAGAGGCTGCCTGGCCACGTTGGGGCTGAAACTCACATCGGGCTGGGAAGTGCTACTACCTCAGAAGTCAGTTTTCAGGGGTCATGGCTGCTGGGTGCACGTGTACGGGTAGAGTTCCAACACAGCCCAGGAACATCGAGGCTCCCTCCACACAGCTCTTCCGTCACGTTTGCCCTGCAGGAGGGAACTCGCGAGACTAGGCCTTCCTTGACTCGGGAAGTGAGGCCCTGGTTGCAGGCCTCTTTTTCTAGTGTTTCTAATGCCGCACACTTGCTGTGCGAAGGAGGCCTGAAAACCCACTCTCCGGGGCTGCCTTTCCTCCCTCCAAGGATGAGAGCCTGTCTGACGGCTTTCGGGCTCAAAGTCACATCGGGCTGGCAAGTGCTAGCTGGGAAGGCAGTTTTCAAGGGCCATGGCCGCTGGGTGCACGTGTATGTCTAGGGCTCCCACACTGCCCGGGAACATCAAGGCTCCCTCCACACAGCTCTTTCTTCACAGCTCTTTCTTCACAGCTCTTTTCTTCTTTCTGCAGGAGAGAGCTCACGAGACTAGGTCTTTCTTGACTCGGGAAGTGAGTCCCTGGTTGCAGGCCTCTTGTACTAGCATCTGGAGAGCCCCACACTTGCTGTGCCAGGGAGGCCTGAAATCCCACTCTCTGGGACTGCCTTTCCTCCCCCAAAGGAAGAGAGACTGCCAGGCCGCTTTCGGGCTGCAGGTCATATCGGGATGGGAAGTGCTAGCTCAGAAGTCAGTTTTCAGAGGCCATGGCCGCTGGGGGCACTTGTACCGATAGAGCTCTTACAGAGCCCAGGAACCTCGAGGCTCCTTCCACACAGCTCTTCCGTCACGTTTGCTCTGCAGGAGAGCACTCGCGAGACCAGGCCTTTCTTGACTCTGGAAGTGATGCCCTGGTTGCAGGCCTCTTGTACTAGCGTCTGTAAAGCCGCACGCTTGCTGTGCGAGGGAGGACTCAAAACTCACTCTCTGGGGCCGCCTTTCTTCCCTCCAAGGATGAGAGCCTTCCCGGCGGTGTTGGGGCTGAAACTCACATCGTGCTGGGAAGTGCTAGCTCAGAAGTCAGTTTTCGGGGGTCATGGCTGCTGGGTGCACGTGTACGGGTAGAGCTCCAACACAGCCCAGGAACATCGAGGCTCCCTCCACACAGCTGTTCCGTCACGTTTGCCCTGCAAGAGAGAACTCGCGAGACTAGGTCTTTCTTGACTCGGGAAGTGAGGCCCTGGTTGCAGGCCTCTTCTACTAGTGTTTGTAATGCCACACACTTGCTGTGCGACGGAGGCCTGAAAACCCACTCTCTGGGGCTGCATTTCCTCCCTCAAAGGATGAGAGCCTGTCTGATGGCTTTCAGGCTCAAAGTCACATCGGGCTGGCAAGTGCTAGCTGGGAAGTCAGTTTTCAAGGGCCGTGGCCGCTGGGTGCACGTGTATGTCTAGGGCTCCCACACTGCCTGGGAACATCAAGGCTCCCTCCACACAGCTCTTTCTTCACTTTTGCTCTGAGGAGATAGCTCGCGAGACTAGGCCTTTCTTGACTCGGGAAATGCGGCCCTGGTTGCAGGCCTCTTTTACTAGCGTCTGGAGAGCGCCTCACTTGCTGTGCGAGGGAAGCCTGAAAACCCACTCTCTGGGGCTGCCTTTCCTCCCTCCAAGGAAGAGAACCTGCCCGGCCGCGTTTGGGCTGGATGTCACATCGGGCTTGGAAGTGCTACCTCAGACTTCAGTTATCAAGGGCCATGGCCGCTGGATGCACATGTACGGGTAGAGCTGCAACACAGGCCAGGAACATCGAGGCTCCCTCCACAAAGCTCTTTCTTCACGTTTGCTCTGCAGGAGAGAGCTCGCGAGACTAGGCCTTTGTTGACTCGGGAAGTGAGGCCCTGCTTTCAGGCCTCTTGAAGCTGCGTCTGCACAGCCCCACAGTTGCTGTGCGAGGGAGGCCTGAAAAGCCACTCTCTGGGGCTGCCTTTCTTCCCTCCAAGGAAGACAGCCTGCCCGGCCGCCTTCGGGCTGAAAGTCACAGTGGTCTGGGAAGTGCTAGCTGGGAAGTCAGTTTTCAGGGGCATAGCCGCTGGCTGCACGTTTACGGCTAGGCCTCACACATTGCCCGGGAACATCAAGGCTCCCGCCACACAGCTCTTCCGTCACGTTTGCTCTGCAGGAGAGAGCTCGCGAGACTAGGCCTTTCTTGACTCGGGAAGTGAGACCCTGGTTGCAGGCCTCTTGTACTTGCATCTCTTAGCCCCACACTTGCTGTATGAGGGAGGCCTGAAAACCCACTCTCTGGGGCTGCCATTCCTGCCTGCAAGGTAGAGTGCCTCCCCGGCCGCCTTCTGGCTGAAGTCACATTGGGCTGGGAAGTGCTAGCTGGGATGTCAGTTTTCAGAGTCCATGGCCGCTGGGTGGACGTGTTCTGCTAGCGCTCCCACACTGCCCAGGAACTTCAAGGCTCCCTCCACATAGCCCTTCTGTCCCGTTTGCTCTGCAGGAGAAAGCTCCTGAGACTAGGCCTTTGTGACTCGGGACATGAGGCCCTGCTCGCAGCCCTATGGACTGGGCGTCTCAAGAGCCCCATGCTGCCTGTGCGCAGGAGGCCTGAAAAACCACTCTCTTGGGTCCCTTTCCTCCTTCCAAGGAAGAGAGCCTGCGCGGCCGGCTTCCGGGTGAAAGTCACATCGGGCTGGGAATTGCTAGCTGGGAAGTCAGTTTTCAGGGTCCGTGGCCGCTGGGTGCACGTGGATGTCTAGGGCTCCCCCACTGCCCGGGAACATCAAGGCTGCCTCCACCCAGCTCTTCCGTCACGTTTGCTCTGCAGGAGATAGCTCGCGAGACTTGGCCTTTCTTGACTCGTGTAGTGAGTCCCTGGTTGCAGGCCTCGTGCACTAGCGACTGTAAAGCCGCACACTTGCTGAGCGAGGGAGGCCTCAAAACTCACTCTCTGGTGCTGCTTTTCCTCCCTCCTCGGAAGAGAGCCTGCCCGGCCGCATTCGGGCTGAAAGTCACAACGGGCTGGGAAGTGCTAGCTGGGAAGTCAGTTTTCAGGGGCCATAGCCGCTGGGTGCACGTGTATGTAAACGGCTCCCACACTGCCCGGGAACATCAAGACTCCCTCCACAGAGCTCTTTCTTGACGTTTGCTCTGCAGGAGAGAGCTCGCGAGACTAGGCCTTTCTTGACTCGGGAAGTGCGGCCCTGGTTGCAGGCCTCTTGTACTAGCGTCTGGAGAGCCCCACACTTGCTGTGCCAGGGAGGCCTGAAATCCCACTCTCTGGGACTGCCTTTCCTCCCTCCAAGGAAGAGAGACTGCCGGGCCGCATCCGGGTTTCAAGTCACATCGGGCTGGGAAGTGCTAGCTCAGAAGTCAGTTTTCAGGAGCCATGGCCGCTGGGGGCACGTGTACGGGTAGAGCTCTTACACAGCCCAGGAACATCTAGGCTCTGTCCACATAGCTCTTCCGTATCGTTTGCTCTGCAGGAGAGAGCTCGCGAGACTAGGCCTTTCTTGACTCGGGAAGTGGGGCCCTGCTTTCAGGCCTCTTCTACAAGCGTCTGTAGAGCCCCACACTTGCCGGGCGAGGTAGACCTGAAAATCCACGCTCTGGGGCTGCATTTCCTCCCTCCTCGGAAGAGAGCCTGCCCGGCCGCATTGGGGCTCAAAGTCACATCGGGCTGGCAAGTGCTAGCTGGGAAGTCAGTTTTCAAGGGCCATGGTCGCTGGGTGGACGTGTATGTCTAGGGCTCCCACACTGCCCGGGAACATCAATGCTCCCTCCACACAGCTCTTCCGTCACGTTTGCTCTGCAGGAGAGCACTCGCGAGACTAGGCCTTTCTTGACTGGGAAGTAAGGCCCTGGTTGCAGGCCTCTTGTTCTAGCCTCTGGAGAGCCCCTCTCTTGCTGTGTGAGGGAGGCCTGAAAACCCACTCTCTGGGGCTGCATTTCCTCCCTCCAATGAAGAGAGTCTGCCCGGCCGCGTTCGGGCTGAATGTCACATCGGGCTGGGAAGTGCTAGGTGGGAAGTCAGTTTTCAGGGGCCATAGCCGCTGGGTGCACTTTTACCTGTTCGGCCCCCACACTGCCCGGGAACATCAAGACTCGCTCCACACAGCTCTTTCTTCACGTTTGCTCTGCAAGAGAGAGCTCGCGAGACTAGGCCTTTCTTGACTCGGGAAGTGCGGCCCTGGTTGCAGGCCTGTTTTATTAGCGTCTAGAGAGCCCCACACTTGCTTTGCGAGGGAGGCCTGAAAACCCACTCTTTGGGGCTGCCTTTCCTCCCTCCAAGGAAGACAGTCTGCCGTGCCCCATTCGGGCTCAAAGTCACATCGGGCTGGGAAGTGCTGGCTGGGAAGTCAGTTTTCAGGGGCCTTGGCCGCTGGATGCACATGTACGGGTAGAGCTCCAACACAGGCCAGGAACATCGAGGCTCCCTCCACACAGCTCTTTCTTCATGTTTGCTCTGCAGGAGAGAGCTCGCGAAACTAGGCCTTTGTTGACTCGGGAAGTGAGGCCCTGATTGCAGGCCTCGTCTACTAGCGTCTGTAAAGCCGCACACTTGCCCTGCTAGGGAGGCCTCAAAACTCACTCTCTGGGGCTGCCTTTCCTCCCTCCAAGGAAGAGAGCCTGCCTGGCCGCCTTTGGGCTGAAAGTCACATCGGGCTGGCAAGTACTAGCTGAGAAGTCATTTTTCAGGGGCCAGGGTGGCTGGGTTCACGTGGAAGTCTAGGGCTCCCCCACCGCCCGGGAACATCAAGGTTCCATCCACACAGCTCTTTCTTCACGTTTGCTCTGCAGGAGAGGGCTCACGAGACTAGGCCTTTCTTGACTCGGGAAGTGGGACCCTGCTTTCAGGCCTCTTCTACAAGCATCTGTAGAGCCCCACACTTGCCGGGCGAGGTAGGCCTGAAAATCCACGCTCTGGGGCTGCATTTCCTCCCTCCTCGGAAGAGAGCCTGTCCGGCCGCATTGGGGATCAAAGTCACATCGGGCTGGCAAGTGCTAGCTGGGAAGTCAGTTTTCCAGGGCCATGGCCGCTGGGTACACGTGTATGTCTAGGGCTCCCACACTGCCCGGGAACATCAAGGCTCCCTCTACACAGCTCTTCCTTCACGTTTGCTCTGCAGGACAGAGCTCGCGAGACTAGGCCTTTCTTGACTCGGGAAGTGCGGCCCTGGTTGCAGGCCTCTTTTAGTAGCGTCTAGAGAGCCCCTCAACTTGCTGTGTGAGGGAAGCCTGAAAACCCACTCTCTGGGGCTGCATTTCCTCCCTCCAAGGAAGAGAGCCTGCCCGGCCGTATTCGAGCTGAAAGTCACATCAGGCTTGGAAGTGCTAGCTCAGAATTCAGTTATCAGGGGCCATGGCCGCTGGATGCACATGTACGGGTAGAGCTCCAACTCAGGCCAGGAACATCGAGGCTCCCTCCACACAGCTCTTTCTTCACGTTTGCTCTGCAGGAGAGAGCTCGCGAGACTAGGCCTTTGTTGACTCGAGAAGTGCGGCCCTGGTTGCAGGCCCCTTTTACTAGCTTCTGGAGAGCCCCTCCCTTGCTGTGCGAGGGAAGCCTGAAAACCCACTCTCTGGGGCTGCCTTTCCTCCCTCCAAGGAAGAGAGCCTGCCTGGCCGCATTGGGGCTGAAACTCACATCGGGCTGGGAAGTGCTAGCTCAGAAGTCAGTTTTCAGGGGTCATGGCTGCTGGGTGCACGTGTACGGGTAGAGCTCCAACACAGGCCAGGAACATCGAGGCTCCTTCCACACAGCTCTTTCTTCACGTTTGCTCTGCAGGAGATAGCTCGCGAGACTTGGCCTTTCTTGACTCGTGTAGTGAGTCCCCGGTTGCAGGCCTCGTCTACTAGCGTCTGTAAAGCCGCACACTTGCTTAGCGAGGGAGGCCTCAAAACTCACTCTCTGGTGCTGCATTTCCTCCCTCCTCGGAAGAGAGCCTGCCCGGCCGCATTCGGGCTGAAAGTCACAACGGGCTGGGAAGTGCTAGCTGGGAAGTCAGTTTTCAGGGGCCATAGCCGCTGGGTGCACGTGTATGTAAACGGCTCCCACACTGCCCGGGAACATCAAGACTCCCTCCACAGAGCTCTTTCTTCACGTTTGCTCTGCAGGAGAGAGCTCGCGAGACTAGGCCTTTCTTGACTCGGGAAGTGCGGCCCTGGTTGCAGGCCTCTTATACTAGCGTCTGGAGAGCCCCACACTTGCTGTGCCAGGGAGGCCTGAAATCCCACTCTCTGGGACTGCCTTTCCTCCCTCCAAGGAAGAGAGACTGCCGGGCCGCATTCGGGTTTCAAGTCACATCGGGCTGGGAAGTGCTAGCTCAGAAGTCAGTTTTCAGGGGCCATGGCCGCTGGGGGCACGTGTACGGGTAGAGCTCTTACAAAGCCCAGGAACATCGAGGCTCCGTCCACATAGCTCTTCCGTATCGTTTGCTCTGCAGGAGAGAGCTCGCGAGACTAGGCCTTTCTTGACTCGGCAATTAAGGCCCTGTTTGCAGGCCTCGTCTACTAGCGTCTGGAGAACGCCACACTTGCTGTGCGAGGGAGGCCTGAAAACCCACTCTCTGGGGCTGCCTTTCCTCCCTCCAAGGAAGAGAGGCTGCCTGGCCACGTTGGGGCTGAAACTCACATCGGGCTGGGAAGTGCTACTACCTCAGAAGTCAGTTTTCAGGGGTCATGGCTGCTGGGTGCACGTGTACGGGTAGAGTTCCAACACAGCCCAGGAACATCGAGGCTCCCTCCACACAGCTCTTCCGTCACGTTTGCCCTGCAGGAGGGAACTCGCGAGACTAGGCCTTCCTTGACTCGGGAAGTGAGGCCCTGGTTGCAGGCCTCTTTTTCTAGTGTTTCTAATGCCGCACACTTGCTGTGCGAAGGAGGCCTGAAAACCCACTCTCCGGGGCTGCCTTTCCTCCCTCCAAGGATGAGAGCCTGTCTGACGGCTTTCGGGCTCAAAGTCACATCGGGCTGGCAAGTGCTAGCTGGGAAGGCAGTTTTCAAGGGCCATGGCCGCTGGGTGCACGTGTATGTCTAGGGCTCCCACACTGCCCGGGAACATCAAGGCTCCCTCCACACAGCTCTTTCTTCACAGCTCTTTCTTCACAGCTCTTTTCTTCTTTCTGCAGGAGAGAGCTCACGAGACTAGGTCTTTCTTGACTCGGGAAGTGAGTCCCTGGTTGCAGGCCTCTTGTACTAGCATCTGGAGAGCCCCACACTTGCTGTGCCAGGGAGGCCTGAAATCCCACTCTCTGGGACTGCCTTTCCTCCCCCAAAGGAAGAGAGACTGCCAGGCCGCTTTCGGGCTGCAGGTCATATCGGGATGGGAAGTGCTAGCTCAGAAGTCAGTTTTCAGAGGCCATGGCCGCTGGGGGCACTTGTACCGATAGAGCTCTTACAGAGCCCAGGAACCTCGAGGCTCCTTCCACACAGCTCTTCCGTCACGTTTGCTCTGCAGGAGAGCACTCGCGAGACCAGGCCTTTCTTGACTCTGGAAGTGATGCCCTGGTTGCAGGCCTCTTGTACTAGCGTCTGTAAAGCCGCACGCTTGCTGTGCGAGGGAGGACTCAAAACTCACTCTCTGGGGCCGCCTTTCTTCCCTCCAAGGATGAGAGCCTTCCCGGCGGTGTTGGGGCTGAAACTCACATCGTGCTGGGAAGTGCTAGCTCAGAAGTCAGTTTTCGGGGGTCATGGCTGCTGGGTGCACGTGTACGGGTAGAGCTCCAACACAGCCCAGGAACATCGAGGCTCCCTCCACACAGCTGTTCCGTCACGTTTGCCCTGCAAGAGAGAACTCGCGAGACTAGGTCTTTCTTGACTCGGGAAGTGAGGCCCTGGTTGCAGGCCTCTTCTACTAGTGTTTGTAATGCCACACACTTGCTGTGCGACGGAGGCCTGAAAACCCACTCTCTGGGGCTGCATTTCCTCCCTCAAAGGATGAGAGCCTGTCTGATGGCTTTCAGGCTCAAAGTCACATCGGGCTGGCAAGTGCTAGCTGGGAAGTCAGTTTTCAAGGGCCGTGGCCGCTGGGTGCACGTGTATGTCTAGGGCTCCCACACTGCCTGGGAACATCAAGGCTCCCTCCACACAGCTCTTTCTTCACTTTTGCTCTGAGGAGATAGCTCGCGAGACTAGGCCTTTCTTGACTCGGGAAATGCGGCCCTGGTTGCAGGCCTCTTTTACTAGCGTCTGGAGAGCGCCTCACTTGCTGTGCGAGGGAAGCCTGAAAACCCACTCTCTGGGGCTGCCTTTCCTCCCTCCAAGGAAGAGAACCTGCCCGGCCGCGTTTGGGCTGGATGTCACATCGGGCTTGGAAGTGCTACCTCAGACTTCAGTTATCAAGGGCCATGGCCGCTGGATGCACATGTACGGGTAGAGCTGCAACACAGGCCAGGAACATCGAGGCTCCCTCCACAAAGCTCTTTCTTCACGTTTGCTCTGCAGGAGAGAGCTCGCGAGACTAGGCCTTTGTTGACTCGGGAAGTGAGGCCCTGCTTTCAGGCCTCTTGAAGCTGCGTCTGCACAGCCCCACAGTTGCTGTGCGAGGGAGGCCTGAAAAGCCACTCTCTGGGGCTGCCTTTCTTCCCTCCAAGGAAGACAGCCTGCCCGGCCGCCTTCGGGCTGAAAGTCACAGTGGTCTGGGAAGTGCTAGCTGGGAAGTCAGTTTTCAGGGGCATAGCCGCTGGCTGCACGTTTACGGCTAGGCCTCACACATTGCCCGGGAACATCAAGGCTCCCGCCACACAGCTCTTCCGTCACGTTTGCTCTGCAGGAGAGAGCTCGCGAGACTAGGCCTTTCTTGACTCGGGAAGTGAGACCCTGGTTGCAGGCCTCTTGTACTTGCATCTCTTAGCCCCACACTTGCTGTATGAGGGAGGCCTGAAAACCCACTCTCTGGGGCTGCCATTCCTGCCTGCAAGGTAGAGTGCCTCCCCGGCCGCCTTCTGGCTGAAGTCACATTGGGCTGGGAAGTGCTAGCTGGGATGTCAGTTTTCAGAGTCCATGGCCGCTGGGTGGACGTGTTCTGCTAGCGCTCCCACACTGCCCAGGAACTTCAAGGCTCCCTCCACATAGCCCTTCTGTCCCGTTTGCTCTGCAGGAGAAAGCTCCTGAGACTAGGCCTTTGTGACTCGGGACATGAGGCCCTGCTCGCAGCCCTATGGACTGGGCGTCTCAAGAGCCCCATGCTGCCTGTGCGCAGGAGGCCTGAAAAACCACTCTCTTGGGTCCCTTTCCTCCTTCCAAGGAAGAGAGCCTGCGCGGCCGGCTTCCGGGTGAAAGTCACATCGGGCTGGGAATTGCTAGCTGGGAAGTCAGTTTTCAGGGTCCGTGGCCGCTGGGTGCACGTGGATGTCTAGGGCTCCCCCACTGCCCGGGAACATCAAGGCTGCCTCCACCCAGCTCTTCCGTCACGTTTTCTCTGCAGGAGAGAGCTCGCGAGACTAGGCCTTTCTTGACTCGGGAAGTGCGGCCCTGGTTGCAGGCCTCTTTTAGTAGCGTCTGGAGAGCCCCTCACTTGCTGTGCGAGGGAAGCCTGAAAAGCCACTCTCTGGGGCTGCCTTTCCTCCCTCCAAGGAAGAGAGCCTGCCGGGCCACATTCGGGCTGCAAGTCACATCGGGCTGGGAAGTGCTAGCTGGGAAGTCAGTTTTCAGGGGCAATAGCCGCTGGGTGCACGTGTATGTCTACGGCTACCACACTGCCCTGGAGCATCAAGACTCCCTCCACACAGCTCTTTCTTCACGTTTGCTCTGCAGTAGAGAGCTCGCGAGACTAGGCCTTTGTTGACTCGAGAAGTGCGGCCCTGGTTGCAGGCCTCTTTTACTAGCTTCTGGAGAGCCCCTCCCTTGCTGTGCGAGGGAAGCCTGAAAACCCACTCTCTGGGGCTGCCTTTCCTCCCTCCAAGGAAGAGAGCCTGCCTGGCCGCATTGGGGCTGAAGCTCACATCGGGCTGGGAAGTGCTAGCTCAGAAGTCAGTTTTCAGGGGTCATGGCTGCTGGGTGCACGTGTACGGGTAGAGCTCCAACACAGGCCAGGAACATCGAGGCTCCTTCCACACAGCTCTTTCTTCACGTTTGCTCTGCAGGAGATAGCTCGCGAGACTTGGCCTTTCTTGACTCGTATAGTGAGTCCCTGGTTTCAGGCCTCGTCTACTAGCGTCTGTAAAGCCGCACACTTGCTGAGCGAGGGAGGCCTCAAAACTCACTCTCTGGTGCTGCATTTCCTCCCTCCTCGGAAGAGAGCCTGCCCGGCCGCATTCGGGCTGAAAGTCACAACGGGCTGGGAAGTGCTAGCTGGGAAGTCAGTTTTCAGGGGCCATAGCCGCTGGGTGCACGTGTATGTAAACGGCTCCCACACTGCCCGGGAACATCAAGACTCCCTCCACACAGCTCTTTCTTCACGTTTGCTCTGCAGGAGAGAGCTCGCGAGACTAGGCCTTTCTTGACTCGGGAAGTGGGGCCCTGCTTTCAGGCCTCTTCTACAAGCGTCTGTAGAGCCCCACACTTGCTGGGCGAGGTAGACCTGAAAATCCACGCTCTGGGGCTGCATTTCCTCCCTCCTCGGAAGAGAGCCTGCCCGGCCGCATTGGGGCTCAAAGTCACATCGGGATGGCAAGTGCTAGCTGGGAAGTCAGTTTTCAAGGGCCATGGTCGCTGGGTAGACGTGTATGTCTAGCGCTCCCACACTGCCCGGGAACATCAATGCTCCCTCCACACAGCTCTTCCGTCACGTTTGCTCTGCAGGAGAGCACTCGCGAGACTAGGCCTTTCTTGACTGGGAAGTAAGGCCCTGGTTGCAGGCCTCTTGTTCTAGCCTCTGGAGAGCCCCTCTCTTGCTGTGCGAGGGAAGCCTGAAAAGCCACTCTCTGGGGCTGCCTTTCCTCCCTCCAAGGAATAGAGCCTGCCGGGCCACATTCGGGCTGCAAGTCACATCGGGCTGGGAAGTGCTAGCTGGGAAGTCAGTTTTCAGGGGCAATAGCCGCTGGGTGCACTTGTATGTCTACGGCTCCCACACTGCCCGGGAGCATCAAGACTCCCTCCACACAGCTCTTTCTTCACGTTTGCTCTGCAAGAGAGAGCTCGCGAGACTAGGCCTTTCTTGACTCGGGAAGTGCGGCCCTGGTTGCAGGCCTGTTTTATTAGCGTCTAGAGAGCCCCACACTTGCTTTGCGAGGGAGGCCTGAAAACCCACTCTTTGGGGCTGCCTTTCCTCCCTCCAAGGAAGACAGTCTACCGTGCCCCATTCGGGCTCAAAGTCACATCGGGCTGGGAAGTGCTGGCTGGGAAGTCAGTTTTCAGGGGCCTTGGCCGCTGGATGCACATGTACGGGTAGAGCTCCAACACAGGCCAGGAACATCGAGGCTCCCTCCACACAGCTCTTTCTTCATGTTTGCTCTGCAGGAGAGAGCTCACGAAACTAGGTCTTTGTTGACTCGGGAAGTGAGGCCCTGATTGCAGGCCTCGTCTACTAGCGTCTGTAAAGCCGCACACTTGCCCTGCTAGGGAGGCCTCAAAACTCACTCTCTGGGGCTGCCTTTCCTCCCTCCAAGGAAGATGCTGCCTGGCCGCCTTTGGGCTGAAAGTCACATCGGGCTGGCAAGTACTAGCTGAGAAGTCATTTTTCAGGGGCCAGGGTGGCTGGGTTCACGTGGAAGTCTAGGGCTCCCCCACCGCCCGGGAACATCAAGGTTCCATCCACACAGCTCTTTCTTCACGTTTGCTCTGCAGGAGAGGGCTCACGAGACTAGGCCTTTCTTGACTCGGGAAGTGGGACCCTGCTTTCAGGCCTCTTCTACAAGCGTCTGTAGAGCCCCACACTTGCCGGGCGAGGTAGGCCTGAAAATCCACGCTCTGGGGCTGCATTTCCTCCCTCCTCGGAAGAGAGCCTGTCCGGCCGCATTGGGGCTCAAAGTCACATCGGGCTGGCAAGTGCTAGCTGGGAAGTCAGTTTTCCAGGGCCATGGCCGCTGGGTACACGTGTATGTCTAGGGCTCCCACACTGCCCGGGAACATCAAGGCTCCCTCTACACAGCTCTTTCTTCACGTTTGCTCTGCAGGACAGAGCTCGCGAGACTAGGCCTTTCTTGACTCGGGAAGTGCGGCCCTGGTTGCAGGCCTCTTTTAGTAGCGTCTAGAGAGCCCCTCAACTTGCTGTGCGAGGGAAGCCTGAAAACCCACTCTCTGGGGCTGCCTTTCCTCCCTCCAAGGAAGAGAGCCTGCCTGGCCGCATTGGGGCTGAAACTCACATCGGGCTGGGAAGTGCTAGCTCAGAAGTCAGTTTTCAGGGGTCATGGCTGCTGGGTGCACGTGTACGGGTAGAGCTCCAACACAGGCCAGGAACATCGAGGCTCCTTCCACACAGCTCTTTCTTCACGTTTGCTCTGCAGGAGATAGCTCGCGAGACTTGGCCTTTCTTGACTCGTGTAGTGAGTCCCCGGTTGCAGGCCTCGTCTACTAGCGTCTGTAAAGCCGCACACTTGCTTAGCGAGGGAGGCCTCAAAACTCACTCTCTGGTGCTGCATTTCCTCCCTCCTCGGAAGAGAGCCTGCCCGGCCGCATTCGGGCTGAAAGTCACAACGGGCTGGGAAGTGCTAGCTGGGAAGTCAGTTTTCAGGGGCCATAGCCGCTGGGTGCACGTGTATGTAAACGGCTCCCACACTGCCCGGGAACATCAAGACTCCCTCCACAGAGCTCTTTCTTCACGTTTGCTCTGCAGGAGAGAGCTCGCGAGACTAGGCCTTTCTTGACTCGGGAAGTGCGGCCCTGGTTGCAGGCCTCTTATACTAGCGTCTGGAGAGCCCCACACTTGCTGTGCCAGGGAGGCCTGAAATCCCACTCTCTGGGACTGCCTTTCCTCCCTCCAAGGAAGAGAGACTGCCGGGCCGCATTCGGGTTTCAAGTCACATCGGGCTGGGAAGTGCTAGCTCAGAAGTCAGTTTTCAGGGGCCATGGCCGCTGGGGGCACGTGTACGGGTAGAGCTCTTACAAAGCCCAGGAACATCGAGGCTCCGTCCACATAGCTCTTCCGTATCGTTTGCTCTGCAGGAGAGAGCTCGCGAGACTAGGCCTTTCTTGACTCGGCAATTAAGGCCCTGTTTGCAGGCCTCGTCTACTAGCGTCTGGAGAACGCCACACTTGCTGTGCGAGGGAGGCCTGAAAACCCACTCTCTGGGGCTGCCTTTCCTCCCTCCAAGAAAGAGAGGCTGCCCGGCCACGTTGGGGCTGAAACTCACATCGGGCTGGGAAGTGCTACTACCTCAGAAGTCAGTTTTCAGGGGTCATGGCTGCTGGGTGCACGTGTACGGGTAGAGTTCCAACACAGCCCAGGAACATCGAGGCTCCCTCCACACAGCTCTTCCGTCACGTTTGCCCTGCAGGAGGGAACTCGCGAGACTAGGCCTTCCTTGACTCGGGAAGTGACGCCCTGGTTGCACGCCTCTTTTACTAGTGTTTCTAATGCCGCACACTTGCTGTGCGAAGGAGGCCTGAAAACCCACTCTCCGGGGCTGCCTTTCCTCCCTCCAAGGATGAGAGCCTGTCTGACGGCTTTCGGGCTCAAAGTCACATCGGGCTGGCAAGTGCTAGCTGGGAAGGCAGTTTTCAAGGGCCATGGCCGCTGGGTGCACGTGTATGTCTAGGGCTCCCACACTGCCCGGGAACATCAAGGCTCCCTCCACACAGCTCTTTCTTCACAGCTCTTTCTTCACAGCTCTTTTCTTCTTTCTGCAGGAGAGAGCTCACGAGACTAGGTCTTTCTTGACTCGGGAAGTGAGTCCCTGGTTGCAGGCCTCTTGTACCTGCATCTGGAGAGCCCCACACTTGCTGTGCCAGGGAGGCCTGAAATCCCACTCTCTGGGACTGCCTTTCCTCCCCCAAAGGAAGAGAGACTGCCAGGCCGCTTTCGGGCTGCAGGTCATATTGGGATGGGAAGTGCTAGCTCAGAAGTCAGTTTTCAGAGGCCATGGCCGCTGGGGGCACTTGTACCGATAGAGCTCTTACAGAGCCCAGGAACCTCGAGGCTCCTTCCACACAGCTCTTCCGTCACGTTTGCTCTGCAGGAGAGCACTCGCGAGACCAGGCCTTTCTTGACTCTGGAAGTGATGCCCTGGTTGCAGGCCTCTTGTACTAGCGTCTGTAAAGCCGCACGCTTGCTGTGCGAGGGAGGACTCAAAACTCACTCTCTGGGGCTGCCGTTCTTCCCTCCAAGGATGAGAGCCTGCCTGGCGGTGTTGGGGCTGAAACTCACATCGTGCTGGGAAGTGCTAGCTCAGAAGTCAGTTTTCGGGGGTCATGGCTGCTGGGTGCACGTGTACGGGTAGAGCTCCAACACAGCCCAGGAACATCGAGGCTCCCTCCACACAGCTGTTCTGTCACGTTTGCCCTGCAGGAGAGAACTCGCGAGACTAGGTCTTTCTTGACTCGGGAAGTGAGGCCCTGGTTGCAGGCCTCTTCTACTAGTGTTTGTAATGCCACACACTTGCTGTGCGACGGAGGCCTGAAAACCCACTCTCTGGGGCTGCATTTCCTCCCTCCAAGGATGAGAGCCTGTCTGACGGCTTTCAGGCTCAAAGTCACATCGGGCTGGCAAGTGCTAGCTGGGAGGTCAGTTTTCAAGGGCCGTGGCCGCTGGGTGCACGTGTATGTCTAGGGCTCCCACACTGCCTGGGAACATCAAGGCTCCCTCCACACAGCTCTTTCTTCACTTTTGCTCTGAGGAGATAGCTCGCGAGACTAGGCCTTTCTTGACTCGGGAAATGCGGCCCTGGTTGCAGGCCTCTTTTACTAGCGTCTGGAGAGCGCCTCACTTGCTGTGCGAGGGAAGCCTGAAAACCCACTCTCTGGGGCTGCCTTTCCTCCCTCCAAGGAAGAGAGCCTGCCCGGCCGCGTTTGGGCTGGATGTCACATCGGGCTTGGAAGTGCTACTTCAGACTTCAGTTATCAAGGGCCATGGCCGCTGGATGCACATGTACGGGTAGAGCTGCAACACAGGCCAGGAACATTGAGGCTCCCTCCACAAAGCTCTTTCTTTACGTTTGCTCTGCAGGAGAGAGCTCGCGAGACTAGGCCTTTGTTGACTCGGGAAGTGAGGCCCTGCTTTCAGGCCTCTTGAAGCTGCGTCTGCACAGCCCCACAGTTGCTGTGCGAGGGAGGCCTGAAAAGCCACTCTCTGGGGCTGCCTTTCTTCCCTCCAAGGAAGACAGCCTGCCCGGCCGCCTTCGGGCTGAAAGTCACAGTGGTCTGGGAAGTGCTAGCTGGGAAGTCAGTTTTCAGGGGCATAGCCGCTGGCTGCACGTTTACGGCTAGGCCTCACACACTGCCCAGGAACTTCAAGGCTCCCTCCACATAGCCCTTCTGTCCCGTTTGCTCTGCAGGAGAAAGCTCCTGAGACTAGGCCTTTGTGACTTGGGACATGAGGCCCTGCTCGCAGCCCTATGGACTGGGCGTCTCAAGAGCCCCATGCTGCCTGTGCGCAGGAGGCCTGAAAAACCACTCTCTTGGGTCCCTTTCCTCCTTCCAAGGAAGAGAGCCTGCGCGGCCGGCTTCCGGGTGAAAGTCACATCGGGCTGGGAATTGCTAGCTGGGAAGTCAGTTTTCAGGGTCCGTGGCCGCTGGGTGCACGTGGATGTCTAGGGCTCCCCCACTGCCCGGGAACATCAAGGCTGCCTCCACCCAGCTCTTCCGTCACGTTTTCTCTGCAGGAGAGAGCTCGCGAGACTAGGCCTTTCTTGACTCGGGAAATGAGGCCCTGGTTGTAATCCTCTTGTACTTGCGTCTTCAGAACCCCACACTTGCTGTGCGAGAGAGGCCTAAAAACCCTTTCTGTGGGGCTGCATTTCCTCTGTGCAAGGAAGAGAGCCTTCCCGGCCGCCTTCCAGCTGAAGTCACATCGGGCTGGGAAGTGCTTGCTGGGAAGTCAGTTTTCAGGGGGGATAGCCGCTGGGTGCACTTGTACGCCTAGGACTCCCACACTGCCTGGGAACTTCAAGGCTCCCTCCACCCAGCTCTTCCGTCTCGTTTGCTCTGCAGGAGAGACCTCGCGAGACTAGGCCTTTCTTGCCTCTGGAAGTGAGGTCCTGCTCGCAGCCCTATGGTTTGGGCATCTCAAGAGCCCCAGATTGCCTGAGTGCGGGATCCCTGAAACACCACTCTCTGGGGCTGCCTTTCCTCCCTCCAAGGAAGACAGCCTGCATTTCCACCTTCCAGCTGAAAGTCACATTGGGCTGGGAAGTGCTTGGTGGGAAGTCAGTTTTCAGGGGCCATGGCCGATGGGTGCACGTGTCCGGCTAGGGCTCCCACACTGCATGGGAACATCAAGTTTCCCTCCACACAAGTCTTCCATCACGTTTGCTCTGCAGGAGTGAGTTCGCGACACTAGGCCTTTCTTGACTCGGGAAGTGAGGCCCTGCTTGCAGGCCTCTTGTACTTTCGTCTAAGGGCCCCACACTTGCTGTGCGAGGGAGGCCTGAAAACCCACTGTATGGGGCTGCCTTTCCTTCCTCCAAGGAAGACAGCCTGCTCGGCCACCTTCCAGGTGAAAGTCACATTGGGCTCTGAAGTGCTTGCTGGGAAGTCAGTTTTCACGTGGGATGGCCACTGGGTGCACTTGTACGCCTAGGGCTCCCACACTGCCCGGGAACTTCAAGGCTCCTTCCACACATCTCTTCCGTAACGTTTGCTCTGCAGGAGAGAGCTCGCGCGGCTAGGCCTTTCTTAACTAGCAAAGTCAGGCCGTGCTTGCAGGCTTCTTGTTCGTGCGTCTGCAGAGCACCTCATTTGCTGTGCCAGGGAGGCCTGAAAACCCACTCTCTAGGGCTGCATTTCCTCCCTCCAAGGAAGGGAGCCTGCCCGGTCGACTTCGGGCTGAAAATCACATCGGGCTGGAAGTACTAGATGGAAAGTCAGTTTTCAGTGTCCATGGCCGTTGGGTGCAAGTGTTCGGCTAGGGCTCCCACACTGCCCGGGAACATCAAGACTCCCTCCACACAGCTCTTCCGTCACGTTTGTTCTGCAGGAGAGAGCTCAAGAGACTAGGCCTTTTTTGACTCGCGAAGTCAGGTCCTGCTTGCAGCCCTATGGTTCAGGCGTCTGAAGAGCCCCTCGCTGGCTGCGCGAGGGAGGCCTGAAGATGCATTCTTGGTGGCTGCCTTTCCTGCCTCCAAGGAAGAGATCCTACCCGGCCCCCTTCGGGCTGAAAGTCATATCGGGCTGGGAAGTGCTTGCTAGGAAGTGTGTTTTTGGGGTCATGTTCGCTTGGCACACGCCTCTGTCTTGGGCTCCGACACTGCCTGGGAGCATCAAGACACCCTCCACACAGCTCTTCCGTTATGTTTGCTCTGCACGAGAGAGCTCGCGAGACTAGGCCTTTCTTGACTTGGAAAGTGAGGCCCTGCCTGCAGCCCTATGGTTTGGGTGCCTCAAGTGCCCCACGCTTGCTGCGTGAGGGAGGCCTGAAAACCCACTCTCTGGGCTGCCTTTACACCCTCTAAGGAAGAGAGCCTGCTCGGCCGCCTTCGGGCTGAAAGTCACATTTGGCTGGGAAGTGCTAGCTGGGAAGTCATTTTTTAGAAGCCTTGGCCGCTGGGCACTTGCCTCCGACTAGGACTCCCACATTGCCTGGGAATATCAAGGACCCCTCCCCACAGCTCTTCCGACACTTGCTCTGAAGGAGAGATCTCGCAAAACTAGGCCTTTCTTGACTCGGGAAGTGAGGCCCTGCTTGCATCCCTGTTGTTCTGGCTTCTCAAGAGACCCACACTTGCTGTGCAAGGTAGGACTGAAAACACACTCTCTGCGGCTGCCTTTCCTCGCTCCAATGAAGAGAGCCTTCCAAGCCTCCTTCGGGCAGAAAGTCACATGGGGCTGGGAAGTGTAGCTTGGAAGTCAGTTTTTAGGAGCCATGGCCGCTGGGCCCATGTGTCTGGGTAGTTCTCCCACAATTCATGGGAACAGCAAGGCCCCCTCCACACAACTCTTCGTCACATTTGGTCTACAGAAGAGAATTCGCGAGACTAGGCCTTTCTTGACTCGGGAAGTGAGGCCTTGCTTGCAGCCCTATTGTTCTGGTGTCTCAAGAGCCCCACACTTGCTCCCGGAATGAGGACTGAAAACCCACTCTCTGGGGCTGCCTGTCCTCCCTCCAAGGAAAAGAGCCTGCCAGGCCGCCTTCAGGCTGAAAGCCAAATCGGGCTGTGAAGTGCTCGCTGGGAAGTTAGTGTTTAGGGGACATGGCCGCTGGGCCCACTCGACCAGGTAGGGCTCCCACAATTCCCGGGAACATCAAGGCACCCTCCACATAGCTGTTCCATCACGTTTGCTCTGCAGGACAGAGCTCGCGAGACTAAGCCTGGCTTGACTCCGGAATTTAGGTGTTGGTTGCAGACTTTTGTTATGGCATGTGAACAGCCCCAAACTTTCTGTGCGAGGGAGAACTGGAAATCCACTCTCTTGGGCTGGCTTTCCTACATCCATGGACAATAGCTTCCCCTCCACTTTCAGGCTGAGAGTCACCCGGGCTCAGAAGCGCTGGCTGGGAAGTCGTTTTTCAGGGGCCAAGACTCCTGAGGCCCCGCGCTTAGCGAAGGCTCACACACTTCCCGTGAACGTCATGGCACCCTCCACACAGGTGTTCTGGTACATTTGCTCTGCAGGAAGGAGCTCGTGAGACCAGGCCTGCCTGCACCGTCCTTGGCTTCGGCCGTCCGATCACCCTGGGCGCCCGCCTGGAACCTGGGCCTAGGGGCCCCTACCGGCCTTTTTCTGCTAGGAAGGCCTCACGCGGGGAGGCTCAGCAGCTGCCTGTGGAGGCATCCTGTGGCTGTTTGCTTCCTTCTGCCCAAGCTGACGTTGCTCCCCTTAGCAGCATCGGGCAGGGCCGGGGTAGGCCAGCCAACCCTCGCCGGGGGCCCTCGGCCGGGGAAGCCCCGCGTGAAACCCGGCCCACTATGCCACCCTCGCCTGGCTTCCTGCCCCATGGGCAGGACCGCGCTGCCCTGGGAATGTCTTTTCAAGGCTCCCAGACTGCAGGCAGACACCCAGGCCTGGTATGGGAAGGGAGGCCCTGGGAGCAGGCCCGGTGCTCTGTCGTCTGAGGAGCCCCACACTTGCTGTGCGAGGGAGAACTGAAAATCCACTCTCTGGGGCTGGCTTTCCTACCTCCAAGGAAGATAGCTTCCCAGCTGCTTTCGGGCTGAGAGTCACCCCAGGCCGGGAAGCGCTGGCTGGGAGGTCCTTTTTCAGGGGCCACGGCCCCTGAGGCCCCGCACTTAGGGAGGGCTCCCACACTGCCCGTGAATGTCAAGGCACCCTCCGCACATCTGTTCCATCACGTGTGCTCCGTTGGAATGAGCTCGCGAGACTAGGCCTGTCCGCACTGTGCCCAGCTCCAGTGGGGAGAACACCCTGGGCACCCACCTGGATTCCGGGCCTCGGGGCCCAAACCGGAGTTTTTCTCCCGGGAAGGCCTGATGCGGGGCGGCCCAGCCACTGCCTGAGGAGGCATCCCCAGGCTGTTTGTTCCCTTCTGCTCAAGGTACCTTTGCACCCCTTAGCGGCATTGGGCAGGGCCGGGATGGGCCTGCTAATCTTCTGCAGGGGCCCCTGGCATGCGCGGGTTGCCCTCGGCCGGGGAATGCCAGCATGGCACCCAGCCCCCGCCGCCACAATCGCCCGGCCCCCTGCCCCAGGAGCAGGATCGCGCTGCCCTAGGGATGTCTTTGCAAGGCCCCCAGAGGGCAGGCAGACCCCCGGGCCTGACTCGTGAATGGATTCCATGGGCGCAGGGATGGAGGTCTTGCATCTGATGAGCCCCACACTTGCTGTGTGAGGGAGGACTGAAAACACCCTCTCTGGGGCTGCTTTCCTGCCTCCAAGAAGAGAGCCTCCCCAGCCCCCTTCGGCCAGAGAGTCACCCTGGCCTGGGAAGTGCTGGCGGGGAGGTCATTTGGCAGGGGCCGTGGCCCCTGGGCCCCGTGCCCAGCGAGGGCTCCCACACTGCCCGGGAACGTCAAGGCACCCTCCACACGGCTGTTCCGGCACGTTCGCTCTGCAGGAGAGAGCTCGGGAGACTATGCATGTCTGCACAGTGTTTGGCTCCATCGGGGAGAACACCCTGGGCGAAGGCCTGCCTCCCGGGCCTAGGGGTCCCAACCGGCAGTTTTCTCCCGGGAAGGCCTGACGTGGGGCGGCCCAGCCACTGCCTGAGGAAGCATCCCCCGGCTGTTTGCTCCCTTCTGCTCGAGCTACCTTTGCACCCCTTAGCGGTGTTGGGCAGGGCCGGGATGGGCCTGCTAATCCTCTCTGGGGGCTCCTGGGGTGTGCGGATTGCCCTCGGCCGGGAGACCCCAGCATGGCACCCAGCCCCCTCCGCCACACTCGCCTCGCCTCCTGCCCCATATGCAGGCCCACTCTGCCCTTGGAATGTGTTTGTAAGGCTTCGAGACTGCCATGGCCCTTGAAAATTGATCTCCCAACCAGCGCTTCTCAGTCAGGTGGCCTCTTATCCCACAATTGGCTGAGGACACTCTCTTCTTTGTAGACAGAAAAGGCAGCCCCAGAGAATGGGTTTTCAAGCCTGTCCTGTGCAGCAAGTGTGGGGCTCCTCCTGCCAGACCTCCATCCCTGCTCCCAGGGCCTGAATTCCTGAGTCAGGCCCAGGTGTCTCCCCGCACTCTGGAAGCTTTGCAAAGACATTTCTAGGGCAGCGCATCGGCAGGAGGCCACGTGAATGTGGCGGAGGGCCCTGGGGGCTGTGCTGGGGTCCCCTGGCCAAGGGCAACCAATACTTCCCTGGTGCCCCCGGCAAGGGGTGTGGGGCCTGCCCCGGGCCTGCCCAACTCCACCAAGGGGAGCAAACTAGCTCCAGCAGAAGAAAGCAAACAGACACAGGATGCCTCTTCAGGCAGTTGCTGGGTGACCTCGCGTGATGGTCTCCAGGAGAAAATTGCCGTTTGGGCCCCCTAGTCCCGGGATCCAGCCGGGCGCCCAGGGTGTACTCCCCGCAGGAGCCGAGCACCATGCAGACAGGCCTAGTCTCGCAAGGTCTCTCATGCAGAGCAAACATGACGGAACAGCCATGTGGAGGGTGCCTTGACGTTCCCAGGCAGTGTGGGAGCCCTCCCTGGGCACTGGTCCCCAGGGGCCATGACCCTGAAAAATGATCTCCTATCCAGCTCTTCCCAGCTAGGGGTGACTCAGCCTGCAGGCAGCTGGGAATGCTATCTTCCTTGGAGGCAGGAAAGGCAGCCCCAGAGAGTGGGTTTTCAGGCCTCTAGCATGCAGCAAGTGTAGGGCTCCTCAGACACAGACCTCCAGGCCTTCTCCCAGGGCCTCAACTCCTGAGTCAGGCCCGAGTGTCTACCCACACTCTGGGAGCCTTGAAAAGACATTCCTAGGGCAACGCAGTCTTGCCCATGGGGCAGGAGGTTGCACATGTGCATCGGAAGGGGCTGTGTGCCGTACTGGGGTCACCTGGCCAAGGGCACCTGGCACTTGCCATGGGCCCCTAAGCTAACCCAAACCTTAACCTAACCCTAATGGCGAAACCTAACCCTAACCCTAACCTTAACACTAAGCCTAATCCTAACCCTAACCCTAAACACTTACCTAACCCTAACCCGCACTAATCCTAACTTAACAATAAACCAAACCCTTACCCTAAAGCTTGGAGAAGGCAATGGCACCCCATTCCACTACTCTTGCCTGGAAAATCCCATGGATGGAGGAGCCTGGTAGGTTGCATCCATGGCGTCGCACAGATCGGACACGACAGAAGTGACTTAGCAGCAGCAGCAGCAGCAGTACCCTAAAGCTAAACCCTAACCCCAACCGAAACCCTAAATCAACCCTAAACCTAACCCTAACCCTAAACCCTAACCCTAACTTTTAAACCTAAACCTAAGCCTAACACTAAGCCTTACCCTAACTCTAACCCTAAACCTATCCTTAATTCTAACCCTAACCCTAGCCCTATCTCTAACCCTAACACTAAACTGTAATCCTAAACCTAACCCTACTCTAACCCCAAACCTCTCAATAAACCTAACCCTAACATTTACCCTAACCCCTAACCCTAATTCTAACCATAACCTTAATCGTAACCTAAATCCTAACTCTAATCTTAACAACTAAACCTAATTCTAACACTAACCTTAACCCAAACCCCTAACCGTAACCCTAAGTCTAACACTTACCCCGACCCTACCTTCTAACCCTAACCTTAATCGTAACCCTAAACACTAACCCTAACCCTAACCATATCTGTAACCCTAACTCTTAACATGACCCTAACCCCTAACCCTAACACTAACCATAAACCCTAACCGTAACACTAACCCTATCCCTAACCCTAACTCTAACCATAACCCCAGGGGCCATTGCCACTGCAAAATGACCTCCCAGCCAGTGGTTCCTAGCTGACGGTGAGTCTCAGCTCGAAGTCACCTGGGGACACTATTTTCCTTGGAGGCAAGAATGGCAGCCCCAGAGAATGGGTTTTCAGGCCTCTATCACGTAGCTATTGTGTGTCTCCTGAGACGCAAGACACTCGTGCCTGCTCCAAGGGCATCAATTCCCGACTTAGGGCCATGTGTCTGCCTACACTCTGCTAGCCTTGCAAACACATTCCTAGATCAGTGTGGTCCTGCCCATAGGGATGGAGGCTGTGGAGTGCATCTGAGGGGGCCAGGCGCCATGCCAGGGTCACCTCGCTGAAGGCACCTGGCACCTCCTATGGGCCCTAACCCTAACCCTATCCCTAACACTAGCCCTAACCCTTAACCCTAAGCCTAACCCTAAACTAACCCTAAAATTAACCCTAACCTCTAACCTTAACCCTAACCTCTAACCTTAACCCTAACCTTAACTGTAACCCTAACCCTATACCTAAACCCTAATGCTAACCCTAACCCTAAACTGTAACCCTAAATTTAACCCTAACCCAAACCCTTCTCTAACCCTAACTCTAACTATAAACCAAACCCTAACCCTAAACCTAATTCTAACACATTCTTAGTCAGCGGGGTCCTGACCATGAGAAAGGAGGCCGCAAAGTGCATCTGAGGGGGCAGGGTGCCATGCCAGGGTCACCTAGCCGAGGGCACCTGGCACCTCCCATTGGCCCCTATCCTAACCCTAATCCTAAGCCTATCCCTAACCCTAACCCTAAACCTAACCACTAACCCTAACCTTAACCCTACCCTAACCTAATCCTAAGCCTATCCCTAACCCTAACCCTAACAGTAAACCTAACCCTAACCCTAAACCTAACCACTAACCCTAACCGTAACCCTACCCTAACTCTAATCCTAACCCTAAATCTAACCCTAACACTACCCCTCACCATAACCCTAACACTAACCCAACCCTAACCTTAACCCTAACCTTAAACCATAAACCTAACCCTAATTCTAACCCTGACCCTAAACCTAACACTAACACTAATGCTAACCCTAAACCCTAACCCTACCCAAACACTAACTCTAACCCCAGGGGCCTTTCACACTGCAAAATATCCTCCCAGTCAGCGCTTCCCATCCGGGGATGACTCTCATGCCGCAGGCGCCTGTGGATGCTATTATCCTTTTAGGCAGGAAAGGCAGCCCCAGAGAGTGGGTTTTCACGACTCTATCATGCAGTCAGTGTGGCTCCTCAGACTCCAGAACTCAGGGCCTGCTCCCAGGGCCTCAATTTCCGAGTCACGCCATGTGTCTGCCTGCACTCTGGGGGCCTTGCAAACACATTCCTAGGTCAGTGCAGTCCTGCCCACGTGCAAGGAGGCTGCGGAGTGCGTCTAAGAAGGCTGGGTGCCATGCTGTTATACCTGCTTGAGGACACCTCGCAACACACAGAGGTCCCTAACTTAACACTAACCCTTACTCTTCACCCTAACCTTAACCCTAAAACATAACCCTAACCCTAACCCTACCCTAACCCTAACCCTAAAACTAACTTAACACCAACCCTAAACCCGAACCCTAACCCCTAACCCTAACCCTATACCTACACATAACCCTAACCCTCACCCTAACCATAACTCTAACACTAACCCCAGGGGCCATCACCACTGCAAAATGACCTCATAGACAGCACTTCTCTGCCTGGGGGTGACTCTTAACCAACAGGCGCCTGGGGATGCTATCATCTTCGGAGGCAGGAAAGGGAGCCCCAGAGAGTGGGTTTTCAGGCCTCCACTGTGTAGCCAGTGTGTGGCTCCTCAGATGCCAGAACTCCAGGCCTGCTCCCAGGGCCTCAATACCAGAGTCAGGGCCGTGTGTCTGTCTGCACTCTGCAAGCCTTACAAACACATTCCTAGGTCAGCGTGGTCATGCCCTTGGGGAAGAAGGCTGTGGAGTGCATCTGAGGGGGCCGGGTGCCATGCTGGGGTCACCTTGAGGAGGGAACCGGGCACATCCCATGGGCCCTAACCCTAATCCTAAAGCTAACCATAACCCAAACCCTAACCCCTAAGTCTCAACTTAGCCCTATCTCTAAACACTAACCCTAACGCTAACCCGAACCCTAACCCTAATCCTAACATATTTCTAGATCAGCACGGTCTTGTACAAGGTGAAGGAGGCTTCAAAGTGAATCTGATGTGGCCGGGTGCCATGCCAGGGTCACCTGGTCGAGGGCACCGGGCACCTACCGAGGGCCGCTAGCCTAAGCCTAAACCTAAACCAACCCTAACACTAAACCTAACCGTAACCCCTAACCCTACCCTAACCCTAACCATAATCCTAACCCCTAACCATAAACCTAACCCTAACCAAAAGCCTAGTCTAATCCTAACCTTAACAGAAACCTAACACTAACCCTAACCCAAACCCTAAACCCTAACCCTAATGCTAACCCTAAAACTTAACAGTAAACCTAACCCAAACCCAAACACTAGTCTAACTCTAATCCTAACCCTAACCCTAATCCTAACCTTATGCTAACTTTAACTCTAACCCTAAACCTAACCCTAACCCTAACACATTCATAGGACAGTGCGGTCCTGCCCATGGGGAAGGAGGCTGTGGAGTGCATCTGAAGGGGCGGGGTGCCATGCCAGGGTCACCATGTGGACGGAACCTGGGACTCCCATGGGCCCTAACCCTAACACTAACCCTAACCCTTAACCAAATCCTAACCCTAACCCTCAATTCCTGAGTCAAAGTGGTGTGTTTTTCGGCACTCTGAGAGCCTTGCAATCACATTCCTAGTTCACTGCGGTCCTGCCCATGAGGATGGAGGCTGTGGATTGTGTCTGAGGGAGCCAGATGCCATGCTGGGGTCACCTTGCAGAGGGCACCTGGCACCTGGCACCTCCCATGGGCCCTAATCCTAACCCTAACCTTAACCTTAATCCTAACCTTAACGCATGTGCCCCAATCTTAACCCTAACCCTAACCCAAACCCTAACTGTAACTCTGACGCGAACCCTAACCCTAACCCTAACCGTAACCTTAACCTTAACCTTAACTGTAACCCTAACCCTAATCCTACTCAAACCCTAAACCCTAAGCCTAAATTTAACCCTATCCCTAAACACTAAACCTAACGCTAACCCTAACCCTAACCTTAAACCCTAACCTAACCATAAGCCTAACTCCTAACCCTAAATCTAACCCTAACCCAAAAACTAGTTAAACCCTAACACTAACCCTAACCCTAACCTAACCCTAACCCTATCCAACCCAAACTCTAACCCTATCCCTAACACATTTCTAGGTCATCGCGGTCTTGCACATGGGGAAGGAGGCTTCAAAGTGCATATTGAGAAAGCCAAGAGCCATGCCAGGGTCACCTGGCCAAGGGCACAGGGCACCTCCCATGGACCACTACCCTAACCCTAAGCCTAACCCTAACTCTAACTGTAACCCTAACCCCTAACCATAAACCTAACCCTAACCCAAACTGTAGTCTAATCCTAACCCTAACCCAAACCTAACCCTAACACTAACCCAAACCCTAAACCCTAACCCCAACAGTAACCCTAACCCTAACCCTACCCTAATTCTGCCCTAAACCTAACTCTAACACTCTAACCTAACACATTCCTAGCTCAGCGTGGTCCTGCCCATGGAGAAGGAGGTTGTGGAGTGTTTCTGAGGGGGCCGGGTGTCATGCCAGGGTCACCTGGCCGAGGGCACCTGAAATCTCCCATGGGCCCCTACCCTAAACCTAACCCTATTCCTAAACCTAACCGCTAACCCTAACCTTAACTTTAACCCTAACACTAATACTAACCATAACTCTAACTTCTAACCCTAAAACAAACGTTAACCCTAATGCTAACCCAAAACCCTAACCCTAAACCTTACCAAAACCCTAACCCTTAACCTTAACCTTACCCTAACCCTAAACCTAACTTTAACCCTAACCCTAAACCCTAACCCTAATCCTATCCCTAAAGCATAACCCTAACCCTATCCCTAAAGCATAACCCTAACCCTAACGCTAAACCTATTACCTAAACCTCACCATAACCCTAACTCCTAACCCTAACCCTATCCCTACACATAACCCTAAGCCTCACCCTTACCATAACTCTAACACTAACCACAGGGGCCACTGCCACCACAAAAATGACCTCACAGGCAGCACTTCCCTGCCTGGGGTCACTCTTAACCGACAGACCCCTGGGAATGTTATCATCTTTGGAGGCAGGAAAGGCAGCCCCAGAGAGTGGGTTTTCAAGCCACCATCACATAGCCAGTGTGTGGCTCCTCAGACGCCAGAACTCCGGGCCTGCTCCCAGGGCCTCAATATCAGAGTCAGGGCCGTGTGTCTGTCTGCACTCTGCAAGCCTTGCAAACACATTCCTAGGTCAGCATGGTCATGCCCATGGGGAAGAAGGCTGTGGAGTGCGTCTGAGGGATCCAGGTGCCATGTCGGAGTCACCTTGTGGAGGGAACCTGGCAAATCCCATGGGCCTTAACCCTAACCCTGAAGCTAACCCTAACCCTAACCTTAACCCTAATCCTACCCAATCCCTAACCCCTAAGCCTAAATTTAACCCTATCTCTAACACTTACCCTAACACTAAACCTAATCCTAACCCTAAACCTAACATTAACCCTTATCAAAACACTAACCCTAATGCTTAACTCTAACCCTATCTCTAACACTTACCCTAACCTTAACCCTACCCTAACCCTAACCTCTAACCCTAACCCTAACAATTCCCTAACCCTAACTATATCCCTAAACCTAACCCAAACCTAAACCTTAGTCTTACCGTAACCCTTACCCTAACCTTAACACTACCCTAACGTTAACTCTAACCCTAACCCTAAACCTAAACCTAACACATTCCTAGGTTAACGCAGTCCTGCCCATGGGGAAGGAGGCTGCAAAGTGCATCTGAGCGGGCCGGGTCACATGCCAGGGTCACCTGGCCGAGGGTAGGTGGAACCTCCCATGGGCCAATACCCTAAACCTAACCCTATCCCTAACCCTAACCACTAACCCTAACCCTACCCTAACTTTAACCCTAATGCTAACACTAACTGTAACCCTAAATTCTAACCATAATACTAACCACAACCCTAATGCTAACCCAAAACCCTAACCCTAACCCTAACCCTAACCCGTATCAAAATCCTAAACCTAAGCATTAACCAGAACCCTAACTCTAACACTTACCTTAAGCTACCCTAACCCTAACCTTATCCCTAAAGCATAAACCTAACCCTATCCCTAAAGTATAACTCTAAACCTAACACTAAACCCAAACCTAACCCCAACCCCAAACCTAACCCCAACCCTAATCGTAATACTAACACAAAATTCTAACACTAAACCTAAACCTAATCCTAACCCTTAAAAAAACATTAACCTTAACACTTACCCCTAACCCTATCTCTAAAACTTACCCTAACCCTAACCCTACCTTAACCCTAACCCTAACCCTAAGCTCTAACCCTAACCCTTCCCTAACCCTAACCCTAAACCTAAACCTAAACCTAACCCAAACCTTAGTCTTACTGTAACCCTTACCCTAACCTTAACACTACCCTAATGTTAACTCTAACCCTAACCCTAAAACTAACCTTAACACATTCCTAGGTTAACACAGTCCTGCCCATGGGGAAGGAGGATGCAAAGTGCATCTGAGCGGGCTGGGTAACATGCCGGGGTCACCTGGCCAAGGACATGTGGAATCTCGAATGGGCCCGTATCCTAAACCTAACCCTATCCCTAAACCTAACCACTAACCCTAACCCTAACCCTAACTTTAACCCTAACACTAGCACTAACCAGAACACTAACTTCAAGCCCTAACCCTAACCATAAGCCTAATGCTAACCCAAAACCCTAACCCTAAACCTAATCCCTAACAGTATCCCTAACCCTACCCCTAAAATGTAAATCCTAACCCGAACCCTGACCCATAACGCTAACCTTAACCTAAACCCAAGCCCTAGTCTAACCATAGCAAGAACCCTAACCCTAACACTAACCCTAACACATTCCTAGGTTAACGCAGTCCTGCCCATGGGGAAGGAGGCTGCAAAGTCATTCTGAGCGGGCCGGGTCACATGCCGAAGTCACCTGGCCCAGGGCACGTGGAACCTCCCATGGGCCCTTACCCTAAACCTAACCCTATCCCTAAACCTGACCGCTAACACTAAACCTAACCTTAACCCTAACACTAACACTAAATCTAACCCCAACTTCTTACCCTAACACTGTCTGTAACCCTAATACGAACCCAAAACCTTAACCCTAAACTTAAACCTAACCCTAACACTTACCAAACACTAACCCTAAACCTTAACCCTAATACTAACACTAACACTTACCTAACCCTAACCATAAGCCTATCCTAATGCTAACCCTAACCCTAACCCTAACCTAAACATTAGTCTAAACCTAACCCTTACCCTAACCCTAAGGCTGCCATAAAGTTAACTCTAAACCTAACCCTAAACCTAACCCTAACCCTAACAAATTCCTAGGTTAGCACAGTCCTGCCCATGGGGAAGGAGGCTGCAAAGTGCATCTGAGCGGGCCGCGTGACATGCCGGGGTCACCTGGCCGAGGGGACATGGAACTTCCCATGGACACCTACACAAACCCTAACCCTAACCCTAACCCTAACCCTAACCCTAGCCCTAACCGCTAACCCTAACCCTAATGCTAACACATGGCACTAACCCTAACCCTAACCCTAAACCTAAACCTAAACTTTTCCAAAACCCTAACCCTAACAATTAACAAGAACCCTAATTCTAACACTTACCTTAAGCTGCCCTAACCCTAAACCCTAAAAATAACCCTAACCCTATCCCTAAAGCATAACCCTATCCCTAACCCTAACTAACCCTAAACCTAACCCTAACCCTAATGCTAACCCTATCACCTAAGGCTAACCCTAACACTATGCAAACCCAAAACCCTAACCCTAACACTAACACTAAAACTAACCCTAACCCTTACCAAAACACTAACCCTAACCCTTAATCCTAACCCTATCTCTAACACTTACCCTAACCCTAACCCTATACTAATCCTAACCCTAACCTCTAACCCTAACCCTAACCCTTTCCTAATCCTAACCCTTGCCCTTAGCAAAACCCTAACCCTAATCCTTAACTGTAACCATAACTCTAACACTTACCCTAATGCTAACTCTACCCTAACCCTAACCCTAAACCTTAACCCTAACCCTAACCCTATCCCTAAATATAACCCTAAACTGATCCCTAAAGCATAATCGTAACCCGGACCCTAACACTAACCCTAAACCTAAATCCTAACCCTATCGCTAACCCAACCCTAACCCTAACCTCTAACCCTAACCCTAACCTTGAAATCCTGAGTTAGAGTAGTGTGTTTCTCTGCACTCTGCAAGGATTGCAATCACATATCTATGTTAGCATGGTCCTGACAATGGGGATGGAGGCTGTGAAATGCATCTGATGGGGTTGGGTGCCATGCCACAGTCTCCTTGTGAAGGGCACCTGGCACCTTCCATGGGCCCTTCCCCAAAACTAACCTTAACCCTAACCCTAATGCTAACCCAAAATTTTAATCCAAAATCTTAACCCTAACCGAAATCCTAACCCTAACCCTTAACCTTAACCATAACTCTAACACTTACCCCAACCATACCCTAACCCTAATCTTAAACCCTAACCCTAACCCTAACGCTATCCTTAAAGCATAACACTAACCAGATCCCTAAAGCATAATTCTAACCCTAACCCTAAACCTAACCCTAACCCTAACACTATCCTAACCCTAACCTTAATCCCTAACCCTAACCCTACACTAACCCTAAACCTAACCCTAAACCAAACTCTAGCCCTAACCCTAACCCCTAATACTAACCATAGCCTTAACCCTAAACCTCACCCTTACACTAACCATAACCCTAAACCTTAACCTTAACCCTAACACTAACCCTAACTCTAAACATAACCCCAGGGTCCATTGACACTGCAAAATGACCTCCCAGCCAGTGGTTCCAAGCCAGGGGCGACTCTCAGCCCGAAGGAGCCTGGGGACACTTTCATCCTTGGAGGCAGCAAAAGTAGCCCCAGAGATTGGGTTTTCAGGTCTATCGCGTAGCCACTGTGTGGCTCCTCGGGCATTAGACCTCCGGGCCTACTCCCAGGGCCTCAAATCCCAAGTCAGTGTCGTGTGTCTGCCTGCACTCTGCAAGCCTTGCAAACACATTCCAAGGTCAGCGCGGTCCTGCCCATGGGAAGGAAGCTGCAGATTGCATCTGAGGCGGCCGTGTGCCATGCCAGGATCACTTGGTTGAGGGCACCTGGCACCTCCCATGGGCACCAACCCTACACCTACCCTTACAGTAACCCTAACACTAACACTAACGCTAAACCTAAATGCTAACACTAGCCCTAACACTAACCATAACACTAACTTCTAACCCTAACCCAAACCCTAAACCTAACCCTAATCCTAGCCCTAACCCTAACCCCTAACCCTAACCCTAACCCCTTACCTTAAACCCTAACCCTAATGCCTAACCCTTAACCTAACCCTAACCCTTAACCCTAACCCTAAAACTAACCCTAACTCTAAACATAACCCAAGGGGCCATTGCCACTGCAAAATGACCTGCCAGCCAGAGGTTCCCAGCCTGGGGTGCCTCTCAGCCCAAAAGAGACTGGGGATGCTTTGGTCCTTGGAGGCAGGAAAGGCAGCCTGAGAGAGTTCGTTTACAGGCCTCCATCACATAGCCAGCCAGTGTGTGCCTCCTCAGACGCCAGATCTCTGGGCCTGCTCCCAGGGCCCCAAAACCTGAGTCCAGGCCGTGTGTCTGTCTCCACTCTGCGAGCCTTGCAAACACATTCCTAGATTGGAGTTGTCCTGCCCATGGGAATGAGGCTGCAGACTGCGTCTGAGGGGGCCAGGTGCCTTGCTGAAGTCACCCAGCCGAGGGCACCTGGCACCTCCTATGGGCACTAACCCTAACCCTAAACCTAACACTAACCCTTACCCTAACCCTAACCCTAACACTAACCCTATACCTAAACCCTAATCCTAAACCTAACCCTAACCCCTAACCCTAACCCTAACTCTAACTCTAACCCCTAACCGTAACCCTATCCCTAACCCTAACCCTAAACCTTAACCCCAACAGTAACAATAACCCTAACCCTTAACCCTAAACCTAACCCTAACCCTTACCCTACTCCTAAACGTAACCCTAACCATAATCCTAACCCAAACTCTAACCCCTAACCCTAACTCTAAACCCTAACCTTAACCCTAACCTGTAACCCTAAACCAGCCCTAACCCAAACCCTAGTTTAACCACAACACTAACCCTAAGCCTAACACTAACACTAACCCTAACCATAACTTCTAACACTAACCCTAACCGTAACCCTAACCCTAACCCTAACTTCTAACGCTAACCCTACGACTAACCCTTAACACTGCTGCTGCTGCTGCTAAGTCGCATCAGTCGTGTCTGACTCTGTGTGACTCCATAGACAGCAGCCCACCAGGCTCCCCTGTCCCTGAGATTCTCCAGGCAAGAACATTGGAGTGGGTTGCCATTTCCTACTCCAATGCATGAAAGTGAAAAGTGAAAATGAAGTCGCTCAGTCGTGTCTGACTCTTAGTGACCCCATGGACTGTAGCCTACCAGGCTCCTCTGTCCTTGGGATTTTCCAGGCAAGAGTACTGGAGTGGGGTGCCATTGCCTTCTCCGAACCCTTGACACTAACCCTAACCCTAACTCCTAACCTAACCCGAACCATAACACTAACCCTAACACTATCTCAACCCTAACCCTAACCCTAACCCCTAACCCTAACACTAAACGTAAACCTAACCCTTAACCTAAACCCTAATCCTAATGCTAACACTAACACTAACCCTAATCCCTTTCCCAGACTCTAACCCTAACCCTAACCGTAACTCTAAACCAAAATCACAGGGGCCATTGACATTGCAAAATGACCTCCCAGCCATCACTTCCCAGCCGGGGGTGACTCTCAGCCCACAGGTACCTGGGGATGCTATTGTCCTTGGAGGCAGGAAAGGCAGCCCCAGAGAGTGGGTTTTCAGGCCTCCATTGTGTAGCCAGTGTGTGGCTCCTGAGACACCAGACCTCCAGGCCTGCTCCCTGGGCCTCAATCCTGGAGTCAGGGCCGGAGTCAGGGCTGCATTTGGCGAGCCTTGAAAAAACATTCCTAGGTAAGTGTGGTCCTGCCCACGGGGATGGAGGCTGCTTAGTGCATCTGAGGGGGCTAGGTGCCATGCCGGTGTACCTGCCCGAGGGCACCTGGCAACTCCCTAAGGCCCCTAAACTAACCCTAAACCTAACCCTAACCCTGAACCTTAAACCCTAACCCTTAATCTAACCCTATCCCTAAAACTTAAGCCTAACCCTAACCCTACCCTAACCCTAACCCTAAACCTAACACTAAACCTAACCCTAACCTTAACCCTAAAACTTACCCAAACCCTAAATCTTAACTTACAGTAACCCTAACCCTAACAATAAACCTAACCTTTACCCTAACCCTAAATCCTAACCCTCACCCTAACCCTAAACCCTAACCTTAACCCTACCCTAACCCTAATCCTAACATAACCCTAACCCTCACCATAACCGTAACCCTAACACTAACCCTAACCCCTAACCGTAACCCTAACCCTGAATCCTTACCCTGACAGTAAACCTAACACTAACCCTAATGCTAAACCTAAGCACTAAACCTAAACCTAACTCTTAATACTAAACCTAACCTTTACCCAAACCCTAGTATAACCCTTACCCTAACCCAAACCTAACCCTAACCCTATCCCTAACTCTAAACCCTAAACCTAAAAGTAACCCTAACCCTAACCCTAATGCTAACCCTAACCCTTAACCTTAAACCTAAGTCTAACCCAAACCCTAGTCTAACCCTAAACCTAACACTAACCTTGACCCTAACCCTAACCCTAACCGTAAACCTAACTTCTAACCCTAACCCTAACCCTTAACCTTAAACCTAAGTCTAACCCAAACCCTAGTCTAACCCTAAACCTAACACTAACCTTGACCCTAACCCTAACCCTAACCATAAACCTAACTTCTAACCCTAACCCTAACACAAACCCTCATCCTAAAACCTAACACTCACCCTAACCCTAACCATAACACCTAACCTTAAACCTAACCCTAACCCCTAATTCTAATCCTAAACCCTAACCCTAACCCTAACCCTAACACTAACCCTATCACAAAGACCTAACCCCTAACATTAACCCAAACAGTCAGCTAAACCCTAACCCCTAAACCTTACCCTAACCCTATCCCTAAAGCATAACCCTAACCCTCCTCCTAACTGTAACTCTAAAAGTAACCCCAGGGGCCATTGCCACTGCAAAATGACCTCCCAGCCAGCACTTCCCAGCTGGGGATGACTCTCAACCCACAGGTGCCTGGGGATGCTATAGTCCATGAGGGCAAGAAAGGTAGCCCCAGAGACTAGGTTTTCAGGCCTCCATCACATAGCCAGTGTGTGGCTCCTCAGACGCCAGACCTCTGGGCCTGCTCCCTGGGCCTCAATACCAGAGTCAGGGCCATGTGTCTGTCTGCACTCTGCGAGCCTTGCAAAAACATTCCTAGGTCAGTGTGGTCCTGCCAATGAGGATGGAAGCTGCGGAGTGCATCTGAGGGGGCCGGGTGCCATGACAGGGTACCTGCCTGAGGGCACCTGGCAACTCCCAGAGGCCCCTAACCTAACCCTAACCCTAACACTTATCCCTAACCTTAACCCTAAACCTAACTCTAACCCTAACAATAAACCCTAACACTACCCCTAACACTAACTGTACCCTAACTTCTAAACTTAACCCTAACCCTAACCCTGAACCTTAAACCTAATGCTAACCCTAACCCTAACCCTAACACTAACCCTAACCCCAGGGACGTTTCACACTGCAAAATGACCTCCCAGCCAGCACTTCCCATCCGGGGGTGACTCTCAGGCTGCAGGTGTCTGTGGATACTATTGTCCTTGGAGGCAGGAAAGGCAGCCCCAGAGAGTGGGTTTTCAGGACTCTATTGCACAGCCAATGTGTGGCTCTAAAGACACCAGACCTCCGGGCCTGCTCCCAGGGCCTCAATTTCTGAGTCATGCCATGTGTCTGCCTGCACGATGGGGGCCTTGCAAACACATTCCTAGGTCAGCGCAGCCTGCTCATGGAGAAGGAGGCTGCGGAGTGCATCTGAGTGGGGCGGGTGCCATGCCGGGGTACCTGCCTGAGGGCACCTGGCAACCCCCAGAGGCTCCTAAACTAATTCTAACCCTAACCTTTACCCCTAACCATAACCCTAAACCTAACTCTAACCATGAAACCTAACCCTACCCTTAACACTAACTGTAACCCTAACTTCTAAACCTAATGCTAACCCTAACACTAAGCCTAACCCCAGCCCTAAACCTAGTCCTAATCCTAACCCTAACCCTAGCCCGAGCCTGAGCCCTACCCCTGATGCTAACCCTAAACCCTAAACCTAAACCTAACCCTAACCCTTAACAGAACCCTAACCCTAATCCTATCCCTAAAACTTAATCCTAACCCTAACCCTACCCTAACCCTAACCCTAACCCTAAACCTAAACCTAACCCTAACACTAACCCTAACCCTAACCCTAAACACTTACCCAAACCCTAACCCTTAACTTACACTAACCCTAACCCTAAAATAAACCAAACCATTACCCTAACCCTAAACCCTAACCCTCAACCCTAACCCTCACCCTAACCCTAAACCCTAACCCTTACCCTAGCCTAACCCTAACCCTCACCATAACCCTAACCCTAACACTAACCCTAACCTCTAACCCAAACACTAGCCCTAAATCCTTACCCTAACAGTAAACCTAACTCTAACCCTAATGCTAACCCTAAACCTTAAACCTAAACCTAACCCCTAACACTAAACCTAACCCTTACCAACTACTAGTCTAATCCTTACCCTAACCCAAACCTAACACTAACCCTATCCCTAACCCCAAACCCTGATCCTAAAAGTAACCCTAACTCTAAACCTATCACTAAACCCTAACCCTAACGCTAAACCTAATGCTTAACTCTAAACCTAAGCTTAACCCAAACCCTAGTCTAACCCTAAACCTAACAATAAACTTAACCCTAACTCTAATCATAACCCTACCCTAACCTTAACCCTAACCCTAACCCTAACTGTAAACATAACTTTTAAACCTAACCCTAACACAAAACCTAATCCTAGAACCTAACCCTTACCCTAACACCAAACCCTAAACCTAACCCTAAACCAAACACTAATCATAACACTAACCCTAACCCTAACTCAAACCCTAACCCTAACCCAACCCTAACCCTAACCCTAAACTCTAACCTTAACCTATCCCTAACCCTAACACTTACCCTGACCCTAACCCTTAACCATAACCCTAAACCCTAACAATAACCCTAACACTAACATTAAACCCTAACCCTAACCATAACCCTAACCCACGTGTCTGAGTCATGTGTCTGGGTCCATATGTCTGGATCACGTGTCTGGGACCATGTGTCTGTGTCACGTGTCTAGGCCACGTGTCTTGGCCATGATCTGAGTCCATGTGTCTGGGTCAAGGGTCTGTGTCACATGTCTGGGTCCATGAGTCTGGGTCACGTGTCTGGGCCACGTGTCTGGGTCATGTGTCTGGGCCACGTGTCTGGGTCACGTTTCTGGTTCACGTGTCTGGGCCACGTTTCTCGGTCACGTGTCTGGGCCACTTGACCCAGAACATAAGTCTGGGTCACGTGTCTAGGACTTGTGTCTGGGTCTCATGTCTGGGTCACCTGTCTGGGTCATGTGTCTGCTCCATGTGTGTAGGCCACGTGTCTGGGTCATGGGTCTGGGTCACCTGGCTGTGTCAAGTGTCTGGGCCACGTGTCTGGTTCACATGTCCGGATTCATGTGTCTCAGTCACATGTCTGGGTCACATGACCTGGAACATGAGTCTGGGTCACGTGTCTCAGTCACATGTCTGGGTCATGTGTCTGGGCCACATGCCTGGGTTATGTGTCTGGGCCAGCCACATGACCCGGAACATGAGTCTGGGTCACGTGTCTAGGCCATGTGTCTGGTATGTGTCTCAGTCACGTGTCTGGATCATGTGTCTGTTCCACGTGTCTGGGTCACGTGTCATGACCCAGAACATGAGTCTGAGTCACATGTCTAGGCCACATGTCTGGGTCATGTGTCTGGGCCACGTTTCTCGGGCATGTGTCTGGGCCACGTGACCCAGGACATGAGTCTGGGTCACTTGTCTGGTCACGTGTCTGGGCCATGTGACCCAGAACATGAGTCTGGGTCACGTGTCTAGGCCATGTGTCTGGGTCCATGTGTCTTGGTTACCTGTCCGGGCCATGTGTCTTGGGTCACGTGGCTTGGTCACATGTCTGCGCCATGGGTCTGGGTCCATGTCTTTCAGTCAGGTGTCAGGGTCATGTGTCTGGGCAATGTGTCTGGGCTATGTGTCTGTGTTCATGTGTCTGGGTCACGTGCCTGTGTCATATATCTGGGCCATGTGTCTAGGTCATGTGTCTTGGCCACGTGACCCGGAACATGACTCTGGGTCTCATCTCCAGGCCACATGACTGGATCACGTGTCTAGGCCACGTGTCTGGATCATGTGTCTGGGCCACGTGACCAGGAGCATGATTGTGGGCCACATGTCTAAGCCACATGTCTGGGCCAAGTGTCTGTGTCACGTGTCTAGGCCACATGGCTTGGTCCATGTGTCTTGGTCACATATCTAGGCCATGTGGCTTGGTTCATGTGTCTCGGTCATGTGTCTGAGTCTAATGTCTGGGTCACTAGTCTAGGCCATGTGGCTTGGTCCATGCGTCTTGGTCACATCTCTGGGTCACATGTCTGGGCCACATGACTGGGTCACGTGCGTGGGCCACATGTCTGGGGCACGTGTCTGGGGCACATGTCTGGACCATGTACCTCGGTCACATGTCTGGGCCACGTGCCTGGGCCACATGCCTGGGTCATATGTCTCAGCCACGTGTCTCGGTCACGAGTCTGGGTCACGTGTCTACTCCACGTGGCTTGTTCCATGTGTCTTGGTCACGTTTCTTGGCCATGTGTCTGGGTCACTTGTGTCAGCCACGTGACCCAGAACATGAGTCTGGGTCTTGTGTCTAGGCCACATGTCTGGATCACGTGGCTTGGTCCATGTATCTTGGTCATGTGTCTCGGTCACATGTCTGGGCCACGTGTCTGGGTCCATGTGTGTCATTCACGTATCTGGTTCACATGTCTGGGCCACATGTCTGGGTCACAGCATGTGACCCAGAACATGAGCCTGGATCTCGTCTCTAGTCCATGTGTTGGAGTCATGTGTCTGGGACATGTGACCCAGAACATGAGTCTGGGTCTTGTCTCTAGGCCACATGACTGGATCACATGTCTAGGCCACGTGTCTGGGTCATATGTCTAGGCCACGTGGCTTGGTGCGTGTATCTTGGTCATGTGTCTAGGTCACGGGTCTGGGGCATGTGTCTGGGGCACGTGACTGGGTCAAGTTTCTGGGCTGCCTGACCTGGAACATGAGTCTGGATCTCATCACTAGGCCACGTGTCTGGATCACGCGTCTGAGCCACATGGCTGGGTCACATGTTTGGGCCACGTGTCTGGGTCAAGTGTCAGGATCACGTGTCTGGAGACCAGGTATCTAGCCCACAACAGGGCTCTTTGCAACTGCAGCGCCTCGAGAGCAATCCTGAGTTCCCTCTGGCACTGGAAAGGAGACTTGACTCCCTTTAGGTGGCCCCAGAGGTTCCCCGAACTATCCTTGTCCCCACTGGAGTGGAACTCCGAGTCTTCAGACACAGTTCGAGAGTGGCCCCATGTTTCCCCCCTCCTCTCTAGAGCGGGGCCGACTCTCCTGCCTCCACTAGACGGGAATCCCTACTTTTCCTCGAACCTCAAGAGGAGGCCTGTCTCCTCTACTGAGGCTTGAGAGGAGGCCCCAAGACACCAGGTCAGGCCCCAAGATGAAAGGTCACCGAGAACCCCCTCAACAGCACATGGGGCCCAATCCCTTGCAGAGACTCGAGGGGGAACCCCAGATGCTCCCTGGCAACGCCAAAGGAGGCCTGGACTTCCCAGAGGCCACAAGAGAGGTTCTCTGAGGATCCCCATTGGACCTCGAGAGGCACCTCCAGCTTCCCGCTGCAACTCATGGAAAAGCATGAGTTTTTCCTGCACTCGACCCTGCACTCGAGATGAAGCTCGATTTCCCTTTGCAGTGACCTGAGAGAAACACTGAGTCCACTCGACTCCCTTTGTACCACTCTGGAGGTGCCCCGAGATACCCGCCCCCCCCCCCCGCCGAGGGGCACGCAGAGTGTCCTGCCTCAAAGCTTGATGAGGACCCAGTTCGCTGCAGCTACTCCTGATGTATCCCGAGGCTGCCACTGCCCCTCACCGCATGAAAGGAGGCACCCCGACCCCACTGGGGTAACAGGGGAGACTGGCTGGGGTACCCGCCACAACTTGAGAAGCCCCCCCACCGCAACTCGAGAAAACCCATGTGATTCCACGCCCATCGCGAGATGAGGCCCTTTTCCCTTGCAGGGCATGGAGAGCAATCCCCCGGCCCCTCTCCCAGCTTGGAGGGGGCTTGACTCCTTTCATGCCACCCCAGGTGTCCCCCGAGATACCTGTCCCCACCTGAGAAGGATGCTGAGCTTCGCACCACAACACGAGAGCGTCCTTGGGAACCCCTCCACGTAAGACAGGGCCCTTGGCAACTGCAGCACCTCGAGAGCAATCCTGAGTTCCCTCTGGCACTGGAAAGGAGGCTTGACTCCCTTTAGACAGCCCAAGAGGTTCCCCAGCTATCCTTGTCCCCACTCGAGTGGAACCCTGAGTCTCCAGACGCACTTCAAGAGGGGCACCTCGTTTCCCCCCTCCTCTTGAGAGGGGAGCCGACTCCCCTACCTCCACTCGACAGGAATCCCTACTTTCTCTAGCACCTCAGGAGGAGGCCCATCTCCTACTGAGGCTCGAGAGGAGGACCCAAGATGCCAGGTCTGGCCCCAAGACGAAAGGTCACCGAGAACCCCTCAACGGCACATGGGGCCCAATTCCCTTGCAGCGACTGGAGGGGAACCTCAGCTGCCCCCTGGCAATGCCAAAGGAGGCCTGGAATTCCAAGAGGCCACAAGAGAGGTTCCCTGAGGCGCCCCCCATCAGGTCTCGAGAGGCACACCCAGCTTCCCGCTGCAACTCATGGAAAAGCACGAGCTTCGACCCTGCACGCAAGGTAAAGCCCGAGTTCCCTTTGGAGTGAACTGAGAGAAACAGAGTCCCCTCATCTCATTTGTGCCTCTCAGGAGGTGCTCTGAGATTCCCGTCCCCTCTTGAGGGGAACCCCGAGTGTCCTGCCTCAATGCTTGACCAGGACCCAATGCTGCTCTGCAGTGACTCCTGAGTAGTTCCGAGGCTGCCCCTGCCCCTCGCCACTAGAAAGGAGGCACCCCGAACCCACTGGTGTAACAGGGGAAACTGGCTGGGGTAGCTGCCGCAACTCGAGAGCCCCCCGCCGCAACTCGAGAAAACCCATGTGATTCCACGCCCATCGTGAGATGAGGCCCTTTTCCTTTGCAGGGCGTTGAGAGCAACCCCCTGGTCCCTCTCCCAGCTGGAAAGGGGGCTTGACTCCTTTCGTGGGACCCAAGGTGCCCCCAAGATACCCATCCAGCCTGAGAAGAATGCCGAGCTTAGTGCCACAATGCGACAGCGTCCACAGGATTCCCCCTCAATGCAAGAAGGGGCCCTTTGCACCTGCAGCACCTCGAGAGCAATCCTGAGTTCCCTCTGGCCCTTGAAAGGAGGCTGGACTCCCTTTAGGTGGACCCAGAGGTTCCCCGTGATACCCTGGTCCCCACTCGAGTGGAACCCCGAGTCTCCAGATGCAGTGTGAGAGGGGCCCCGCCTTCCCCCCCTCATCTCGAGAGGGGGGGCCGAGTCCCCTGCCTCTACTCGAAGGGAATCCCTACTTTCCCACGCACCTCAAGAGGAGGCCTGTCTCCTCTACTGAGACTCGAGGGGAGACTCGCCAGTTCCGGCTCCAAGACGAAAGGTCACTGCGTATTGCTTCAATGGTTCATGGGGCCCTGTTCCCTTGCAGCAACTCAAGGGGAGCCCCAGCTGCCCCCTGCCAACCCCAAAGGAGGCCTGGACTTCCCAGAGGCAGCAAGAGAGTTTCCCTGAAGCCCCCCCGTTGGAACTCAAGCGGCACCCCCAGCTTCCCTCTGCAACTCGTGGAAAGCACAAACTTCGACCCTCCATACGAGATGAAGCCCTATTTCCCTTTGCAGTGACTTGAGAGAAATGTTGAGTCCCCTCAACTCCCTTTATGCCACTCCAGAGGTGTCCCAAGATACCCGTCCCCCCTCGAGAGGAAGCCCGAGTTTCCTGCCTCAAGGCTTGACGAGGACCCAGTGGGCTGCAGTGACTCCTGAGGAACCCCGAGGCTGTCCCTGTCCCTCGCCACTCGAAAGGAGGCACCCTGAACCAGCTGGGGTAACAGGGGAGACTGGCTTAGGTATCTGCCGCAACTCAAGAGCCCCCCGCCACAACTCGAGAAAACCCACGTGATTGCACGCCAATTGCGGGATGAGGCCCTTTAACCCTGCAGGGCTTTGAGAGCAATCCTCTGGTCCCTCTCCCGGCTTGAAAGGGGGCTTGACTCCTCTGGTGCGACCCCAGATGTCCCCCAAGATACCCGTCCCAACCTGAGAAGAACCCCAAGCTTGCAGCCACAACGCAAGAGCATCCATGAGATTCCCCTCAACGCGAGACTGGGCTGTTTGCACCAGCAGGGGCTCGAGAGCAATCCTGAGTTCCCTCTGGCACTTGAAAGGAGGCTGGACTCCCTTTAGGCGGCCCTAGAGGTTCCCCGAGATACCCTTGTCCCCACTCGAGTGGAACCCTGAGACTCCAGATGCAATTGGAGAGGGTCCCCGCGTTCCTCCCCTCATCTAGTGAGGGTGGCCGACTCCCCTGCCTCCACGCAACGGGAATCCCTACTTTCCCTCGCACCTCAAGAGGAGGCCTGTCTCCTCTACTGAGACTCGAGGGGAGACACACCAGTTCCAGCCCCAAGATGAAAGGTCACCGAACACCCCTCTCAACGACACATGGGGCACAATTCACTTGCAGCAACTCGAGGGGAACCACAGCTGCCATCTGGCAACGCCAAATGAGGCCTGGACATCCCAGAGGCAACAAGAGCAGTTCCCTAAGGATCCCCTTCGGAACTCAAGAGGCACACCCAGCTTCCCACTGCAACTCATGGAAAACCATGAGCTTCGACCCTCCACACGAGATGAAGCCTCATTTCCCTTTGCAGTGACTTGAGAGAAACATTGAGTCCCCTTGACTCCCTTTGTGCCACTCCAGAGGTGCCTCAAGATACCCAACCCCACTCGAGAGGAAACCCAAGTTTCCTGCCTCAAGGCTTGATGGGGACCCAGTTCGCTGCAGTGACTCCTGAGGAATCCTGAGGCTGTCCCTGCCCCTCGCTGCTCGAAAGGAGGCATCCCGACCCCGCTGGGGTAACAGGGGAGACTGGCTGAGGTACCTGCCGCAACTCGAGAGCCCCTGCCTCAACTTGAGAAAACCCACGTGATTCCACACCCATCACGAGATGAGGCCCTTTTCCCTTGCAGGACTTTGATTGCAATCCCCTGGTCCCTCTCCTGGCTTGAAGGGGGGCTTGACTTCCTTTGTGCGACCCCAGGTGTCCCCAGAGATACCCATCCCAACCTGAGAAGAACCCCGAGCTTCCCACCACAACACGAGAGTGTCCAGGAGTCCAGTGCCAGAGTGGGGAGCAAAGCTAGCTTTGGCAGAAGGAAGCAAACAGCCACCAGAGGCCTTTGCAAGCAGTTGCTGGGCTGCCCCACGTTAGGGCTCCCCATACGAAAAATGCCAGGTGGGGCCCCTAGGCCCAGGCTTCAGGTGGGCTCCCCCGGTGTCCTGCCCGCAGGAGCCGAGCACAGTCCAGGCAGCCTAGGCTCGTGAGCTCTATCCTGCAGAGCAAACATGCTGGAAGAGCCGTGTGGAGGTTGGCCCATCTATCCCTGTGAGTGTGGGACCCTCCCTGTGCCCGGGGCCCCAAGGGCCATTTACATTCCCAAATGACCTCCCAGTCAGCGCTTCCCAGCTGGGGGTGACTTTCAGCCCGCAGGTGGCTGGGAACACTGTCATCCTTGGAGGCAAGAAAGGTAGCCCCAGAGAGTGGGTTTTCAGGCCTCTAGCATGCAGCCAGTGTGTGGCTCCTCAGATGCCTGACATATGGGCCTGCTCCCAGGGCCTCAATTCTTGAGTCAGGGGTGGGTGTCCACCTGCACTATGTGAGGCTTGCAAACATATTCCTAGGACAGTGAGGTCCTGCCCATGAGGAAAGGGGGCTGTGCGATGGCATCGGAGGGGTCGAGGGCCATGCTGGGTTCACATGGCCGAGGGCACCTGGCACATCCCATGGGCCCCCGGTGAGGTGTGGCTGTCCGGACCCTGGCATGCCCAATGCCGGAGTGGGGAGCAAAGCTAGCTCTGGCAGAAGCAATCAAATAGCCATGGGAGGCCTTTGCAAGCAGTTTCTGGGCCACCCCGTGTTATGCCTCCCCGTGTGGAAAATGCCAGGTGGGGCCCATATGCCCAGGATCCAGGTAGGCGCCAATGATGTTCTGCCCACAGGATTCGAGGATGGTGCAGACAGGCCTAGGCTCTCGAGCTCTCTCCTGCCTAGCAAACAGGCCGGAAGAGCCATGTGTACGTTAGCTGGTCGATCCCTGGGAGTGTGGGAATCCTCCCTGGGCGCGGGGCCACAGGGACCATTTCCACTCCCAAATGACCTCCCAGCCAGTGCTTCTGAGCCAGGGGTAACTCAGCCTGCATGTGGCTGGGGATGCTATTGTCCTTGGAGGCAGGAAAGGCAACCCCAGAGAGTGGGTTTTCAGGCCTCTAGCACGCAGCCATTGTGTGGCTCCTCAGACGCCTGACGTCCAGGCCTGCTCCCAGTGCCTCAACTCCTGAGTCAGGGCCAGGTGTCTGTCTGCACTCTGAGAGCCTTGCAGTCGCATTCCTAGGTCAGTGCGGTCCTGCCCATGGGAAGGGGTCTGCGAGACGGCATCTGAGGGGATGGGGTGCCATGCTGGAGTCACCTGGCAGAGGGAAAATGGCACCTCCCATGGGCCCTGTGTAAGAGGTAGCTGTCCGGCCCATGGTGTGCCCAATGCTGGAGCATGGAGCAAAGCTAGCTCTGGCAGAAGGAAGCAAACAGCCACGGGAAGCATTTGCAAGCAGTTACTGGGCCACCCTGCGTTAGGGCACCCCAGGCTAAAAATGCAAGGTGGGGCCCTGAGGCCTGGGCTCCAGGTGGGCACACAGGGTGTTCTGGCCACAGGAGCCGAGCATGTTGCAGACAGGAATAGGCTCACAAGCTCTCTCCGGCAGGGCAAACGTGCCTTAAGAGCCATGTGGAAGTTGGTTCGTCGATCCCTGGGAGTGTGGTAGCACTCCTTGAGTGCGGAGCCCCAGGGGCCATTTCCACTCCCAAATGACCTCCAAGCCAGCGTTTCCCAGCAAGGGATGACTCAGTTGCAGGAGGCTGAGGACGCTATCGTCCTTGGAGGCAGGAAAGGCAGCCCCAGAGAGTGGGTTTTCAGGCCTCTAGCACAGCCAGGCTGTGACTCCTCAGACACCAGATGTCCAGACTTGGTCCCATGGCCTCAATTCCCAAGTCAGGCCCTGGTGTCTGCCTACACTCTGCAAGCCTTGAAAACACATTCCTAGGTCAGCACAGTCCTGCCCATGGGAAAGGGGCCTGCGGGAGGGCATCGGAGGGGGTCGGGTGCCATGCGGGGTTCATCTGACCCAGGGCATCTGGCACCTCCCATGGGCCCCCAGTGAGGGGTGGCTGGCTGGCCCCTGGCATGCCCAATGATTGAGCGGGTGCAAAGCAAGCTCTGGCAGAAGGAAGCAAACAGCCACGGGAGGCCTTTGCAAGCAGTTGCTGGGCCGCCCCGCGGTATGGCTCCCCAGGCAAAAAATGCCAAGTGGGGCCCCTACGCCCGGGTTCCAGGTTGGCACCCAGGGTGTTCTGCCCGCAGGAGCCAAGCACGGTGCAGACAGGCCAAGGCTCGCGAGCTCTCTCTTGCAGAGCAAACGTGCCTTAAGAGACATGTGGAGGTTTGCTCATCGATCCCTGGGAGTGTGGGAGCCCTCCCTTGGCGTGGGGTCCCAGGCGCCATTTCCACTCCCAAATGACCCAGACAGCACTTCCCAGCCGGGTGTGACTCTCAGCCCGCAGGCAGCTGGGGATGCTATGGTCCTTGGAAGCAGGAAAGGCAGCCCCAAAGAGTGGGATTTCAGGCCTCTAGCGTGCAGCCAGTGTGTGGCTCCTCAGACGCCAGACCTCCAGGCTGCCTCCCAGAGCCTCAGTTCCAGGTCTGGCCGGGTGTCTGCCTGCACTATGCGAGCAGTGCAAACACATTCCTTGGTCAATGTGGTCCTTCCCATAGGGAAGGAGGCTGCAGGTGTGCGTCAGAGAGGGCCAGGCACCTTACCAGAGTCCTGCTCCAGCTGGTCCAGGTGTACCCAAGGGATAAATGGTGTCAGCGAAAGGAAAGAAAGAAAAGAAAGAAAGACACAGAGTCTTTTGAAGGTTCAAAGATGGTCTCTCTTTATTGCTCTAAGTTTCTACTTATATAGCTCATGTTTTATGTCAGTAACCTTTGTAATGATTCTTTTGCAATATTTTTCTATTCAGATGATTTATCTCCTGATTCTAAGATGTAAAGTTTCTTTCCTGGTCTTTTGTTACATTTTGGTTACATTTTTACCCCAAAACCTATTCTTATTTTACTAAAAACATGATCCATGATGTCATAAATAATATTGTTCTATCTACTTATTTTGTATAGCCTGCTACCTCAGTGAACACAGCGTCTTGCTTCAGGGAATAAGCACTATAGCGGGATCTAAGGTCAAGAGTCTCTCATAGTGCAGCCATTGTCTGTGGGGGTCTGTTTACCATCTACCCACATACCATAAGACTATTTCTGGCAAAAACAAATCTTTTACAGTCTACCCTGAAACCACCTGCAATATGACTCACATATTTCATTTTGTCTGTGTTCAGGTTCTGGGGGACACAAATATCTCTAGTGCCCCAATCTTTATGAGAAAAGGCAACTGGCTTAGTTTCTGTAATTTTTCTTAATATATGATGCAAGTTTTAAGTCATCAGTAATAGTCTCCTCGTGAAGCCAGGTCACAATAGGCTTAGGGCTTGTTTTTTAAATGGACATGGCCTTATTCCCTAGCTGAGTGTTAGGAACCTACCAGCCAGGGGCCTCAGTAGGTTTAATAATTTTGGGGGAATATTTCTCTGGGACAAGGGATCATTTTTCTTTTTCCTGGCTCTCATGACCTCATCATGGAAGCCCCTACAACTCCAGCCATCAAAGAATTAAACAGAGTTAGCCACAACAAAAGCATAGAAACAGAAAGGAGGGAAGGTTCCGATCCTGGAGAGAAACTGCTTTGCAGTTTCTCCTTGAGTGGTGGCATGACTTTGTCATCCGGCAGTAGTTCCAGAATGGCTCCCAACAGAACCTGGCACCTACTATGGGCCCCTGGCAAGGGGTGGCGGGCCGGCCCCTGGTGTGCCCAATGCTGGAGCAGGGAGCAAATCTAGCTATGGCAGAAGGAAGCAAACAGCCACGGGAGGCCTTCGCAAGCAGTTGCTGGGCCACCCCGCATTAGGGCTCCCCACATGAAAAATGCCAGGTGGGGTTTCTAGGCCCAGGATCCAGGTGGGTGCCCAGGGTGTTCTGCCCGCAGGAGCCAAGCATGGTGCAAAACAGGCCTAGGCTTGCAAGCTCTAGACTGCAGAGCAAATGTGCTGGAAGAGCCATGTAGAGGTTGGCTTGTCGATCCCTTGGAGTGTGGGAGCCCTCCTGGGACGTGGGGCCACAGGGTCCATTTCCACTCCCAAATGACCTCCCAGCCAGCACTTCCCAGATGGGAGTGACTCTCAGCCAGCAGGCTCTTGGGACACTATTGTTCTTGGAGACAGGAAAGGCAGCCCCAGAGAGTGGGTTTTCAAACCTCTAGCACGCATCTACTGTATGGCTCCTCCCACGCTAGACCTCCGGGCCTGCTCCCATGGCCTCAATTCCCGAATCAGGGCCAGGTGTTTCCCTGCACTCTGCGAGCATTTCAAACACAAAGCACGGTCAGCACTGTCGTGTCCATGGGAAAGGAGGATTCTGGACTGCGTCAGAGGGGCCTGACTGCCATGCTGGGGTGACCTGGCCTTGGGCACCTGGCACCTCCCATAAGCCCTGGGCAAGGGGTTGCGGGACAGCTCTTGGCATGTCCAATGAAGGAATAGGGAGCAAAGCTAGCTCTGGGAAAAGGAAGCAAACAGCCACAGGAGGCCTTTGCAAGCAGTTGCTGGGCCGCCCCGTGTTAGGGCTCCCTGGGCGAAAAATGCCAGCTGGGCCCCCTAGGCCAGGGCTCCAGGTGGGCACCCAGGGTGTTCTGCCTGCAGGAGCCGAGTACAGTGCAGACAGGCCTAGGCTCACGAGCTCTCTCCTGAAGGGCAAACGTGATGAAACAGCCGTGTGGAGGTTGCCTGGACATTCCCTGGGAGTGTGGGAGCCCTCTCTGGGCACAAGGCCCCAGGGCCTACTGCCACAGAAAAATGACCTCCCAGCCAGCGCTTTCTAGATGGGGGTGACTCTCAGCCCAAAGGCAGATGGAGACACTATCCTCCTTGGAGGCAGGAATGAAGCCTCAGAGAGTGGGTTTTCAGGACTCTAGCGCACAGCCAGTGTGGGGCTCCTCAGATGCCAGACCTCCGGGCCTGCTCCCAGGGCCTCAGTTCCCGAGTCATGGTCGGGTGTCTGCCTGCACTTTGCGAGGCTTGTAAAAACATTCCAGGGTCAGCGTCATCCTGCCCATGGGGAAGGAGGCTGCGGGATGCATCAGAAGGGGCTGAGTGCCATGCTGGAGTCACCGGGAAGAGGGCACCTGCCACCTCCCATGGGACCCAAGCGAGGGGTGGCAGGCCGGCCCCTGGTATGCCCAGTGCTGGAGTAGGGGGCAAACTAGTTCTGGCAGAAGGAAGCAAGCAATCACGGGAAGACTTTGCAAGCATTTGCTGGGCTGCCCCGAGTTAAGGCTCTCCAGGCTGCCCTGGGTTAATGGTCTCCGTGGCTTTCACCCACGTCATCGCCCTGAGACAGCTTCAGCCTGTCCCTCCCCCCTCTGACCCCTGGCTACCTCCCTCAGTCCCTCCCTCCCTCCCGCTTCTCCTCCTCCTCTGAACTCTTGAGGTCTCCTCGCACTGGCCTCTTACCCCACACAGTGGCAGTGTTGGCCTATTTATGCTCAGGTGTCTCCTAACCGCATCCAAGTGGACTTCCACTCTTTCTCAGCTGCTTCATTCTGGGACCATTTTTTCCTGGCATTTTCCATGGATGGTGGAGACCTGGACGGGCTGGGGCCAGGCAGGGTGAGGGTGGGGGTGGGGGAGCATGCATGTGGGGTGGAAGAGTGGGGGCAGAGAGGAGGAGGAGGAGGAACACAACTCCCCAATGCCAGTGCGTGCTTGTGGCCTGGAAAACTGATCACACACCAGGCTGGCTCTGAAAAGGGGATTGGTCATGAGACCGGGCACGTTTTTTTCTTTGCAGAGTCACTGCAGATCAAACAGGCAGTGGCAAGTTTTGGGCTTCCCTCAGTTAGACCTGTTCAGCCATTGTGGAAACAGGCATCTGAAACACCGGGGTTAGGCTCTTGGTGCGATGTCCACAAGCCATAGTCATTGAAATGTGTGCACACTGGAGCCGCTGTGCAGGGGAAGATCTCATCCGGCTTCACTTGTTCTTCTAGTGAGTAGGCCAGGATCTCAGGACACACAGAAATCCAGAGAGTTGAGTGAATCTGACCGTCACGCTTTCAGAATCCAAGTGAACCAGAAATGAGGTTCACTCATGTGTGGGTTTGTCTCTCCATAGGATGAATCTTCTCTTTGAGCAGGTAAGGCTTCCGGGGGCAAAATGGAGCAAAGAGGACAGAGAGTTTCCTTAGGTCCCCTGCTCCTGCCGCTCATGCTCCCCAATGGTCCTAGGAACATCCTGCACCAGATGCATGTGCTGGCCACACCCCATTTACACCGAGACGTCAGTGTCAGTCCTCCTCATCCAGAGTCCCCCCGTTTGCCCTCGCCTTCATGCATGGCATTGTCCATTCTGTAGGTTTGTATTGAACCTTCCCAGAGCCCAGTGGCATCTTTTCGGATCAGGGATCGATCAAAAACACCCTGTCCCCCGCCTCATCGGCAGGTGGATTCTTCACCACTGGACCACCAGGCAGGGAAGTCCCTTCACAGCCTTCAAAAATCATCTACCCTGAAACATTAAATGTCGTCATCCAAATCATTGACCATCACGACTGAAATGAAGGAAAATATGTTAAAGAAAGTGTTTAACTCCTCAGTGCTTGCCTTAGAACCACAAAGGCCTCTCTCTCTCTCTCTCTCTCTCACACACACACACACACACACACACAAACACAAGAACAGAGGTGGGCTCCATAGTCCAAAAGAAACCAACTTTTGTGTTTATCCATCCCACTTGTTGTGGCTGTCGTGCCATCGCTAAGTCACGTCTGACACTTGCTCTGTGACCCTGCAAGAGAGTTCTGGAAAAATATCGACTTCTGCTTGATCGACAATGCCAAAGCCTTCAACTGTGTGGATCACCACACACTGTGGAACGTTCTTCAAGACATGGGAATACCAGACCCCCTGACCTGCCTCCTGAGAAATCTATATGCAGGTTGGTCAGAAAATGAAGAGTGAACGAGCCTCTGGATGAAAAAGTCAAAGAGGAGTGCAAAAACGTTGGCTTCACACTCAGCCTTCAGAAAACTAAGGTCACGGTACCAGGTCCTATTCCTTCATGGCAGATAGATAGGGAAACAACAGAAAGAGGGACAGACTTTCTTTTCTGGAGGCTCCAAAATCACTGCAGATGGTGACTGTGGCCAGGAAATGAAAAAAACGTTCGCTCCTTGGAAGAAAAGTCACAATCCACCTAGACAGCATCTTCAAAAGCAGAGACATGACGTTGCCAACAAAGGCCCATGTCATCAAAGCTTTGGCTTTCCCAGGAGTCACTTATGGATGTGAGAGTTGGACTATAAAGAAAGCTGAGCACAGAAGAATTGATACTTTTGAACTGTGGTGTTGGAGGAGACTCTTGAGAGTTCCTTGGACTGCAAGGAGATCCAACTAGTCCATCCTAAAGGAGATCAGTCCTGGGTGTTCATTGGTAGAACTGATGTTGAAGCTGAAACTCCAATACTTTGGCAACCTGATGCTAAGAGCGGACTCATTTGAAAAGACCCTGATGCTGGAAAAGATTGAGGGCAGGAGGAGAAGGGGACAACAGAGGATGAGATGGTTGGATGGCATCACCAACTCAATGGACATAGGTTTGAGTGGACTCTGGGAGTTGGTGATGGACAGGGAGGCATGGCATGCTGCGGTTCATGGGGTCACAAAGAGTCGGACATGACTGAGTGACTAAACTGAACTAAATTGTTTTACTCTCCTTTATACACCACAGTTGTTTTAGTTTTCTTTCGTTTTACCCTTAAAATTATTCTACATCATCAATGTTCTATATTATGCATCCAGTCATTCTTATATTCTTTCATTTCACACTTTTCTCTATGATAAATCTGATAATTGAAACTTACATACCTTAGCTTTATAAGCATTTACAAAACTTTCCTACACCTAAGTCACTCTACTTATTTCTTTTCCTCCTTTTTTTTCAGGCATGGAAGGTGGACCTAAAGAGCATGAATTGATATCCACACAGGATACCTTCAGGAAGAGCCCATCATCTGCAGATTAACAGTAAGTTTCTTGAGGATGAATTCTCCTCATCACATTAGAGACCTGGTAATTGGATGAGTTAAGAATTCAGCACAATCTTGTTAAGAAAAATAAGCTTGACCATAAATGCCATCCCAGTAGAAAGCTTTGAATAGTATAAATCTTGAAATAATATTGCACTGAAGTCAAATTGTGTATATAACATTTGAAAAATAAAGAAGATGTAAAGCTCATTCAGAAAGTTATGCAGGTGAGAGAATAGAAAATAGAAAATCAATGTAAATTCAGCAAAGCAACACTTCATGTGACTAGAACAAACATAGTTTCAAAAGGATATCCTCATTGAAAGAGGAGTCAATATGTAAAGAAATAGTACATGGATGTGTGTGGGCAGTCTTCAACAGCCTCTTCTTTCCTTACATGTTAGCAGAGACTTCATACTGGAAAAAGAGGCCATTGAATGGAATGCATATACAGAATATTTGACATATAATGTTAACTGCACGTGTATTAATTTATGCAGAAGAGAATCCTGATAAATGTTACAAATGTGAAAAAGAATTTGAGTAGAGTACTGGCCTTTATGTGGAGCAAAAATTCACACAAGAGAAAAAGCCTGTACTTGTTGCTAATATCTGGAAAAGCCTTTGGCCATTCTTAATTCATATTTTAATTACCATAAGCTGAATTTTACTACAGAGAGATCATTTAGAAACTGTCAACATGGGAAAGCTTCAGTCGATGCTCTAAATTTAGACAATATGAGAGAACTCACCCTGGAGAGACCCCTACAAATGTTGTGAAGGAGGGAAATAACAGTTGGAGCCTTGGCTGTGTATACACCAAAAATCACACTCTAGAGAAATCCTGAAAATGTAATGAATGTGGGAGATCCTTCATCAGAGACCAATTTTTATTCCCACCTATAAGCCCACAGAGGAGAGAAGCTCTTTATCTGGAAAGACTATGAAAGAGCTTTGAGTGAATCTTCATTCCTTCAAAGTCATGGGCTCATTCACACTGGAGACAAACCATATGAGTGTCATCTATGTGCAAAAGCATTAGATGAAGACATGACCTTAGTCTTCATGTGAAAAGTCATGAATGGAGAAGAGCCTTTAGATGCCCCTCTCACATTTATATGCACCAGAGAATGCAGGAAGAGGCACCCTACGTCTGAAATCAATGAGGTAGATCCTCTAGCCAGAAGTTTTCTTTCTTAAGCCACCAGGAAAGTCATGTGAAAATAAATCCTAGCCCTGTCATTATGGTGGAAGAACCTTCCGTGGGAGCTCCAGCCTTAGCACACACAGAGAACTCAGAGTGGGCATTAATTCAATTACTTTTGTTGCTTAAAATTTTTCATTTATTATCTCCTTCATAAATTTTAAAATGTATAAATTAATTTCATCTTTAAGCAAGGAGAATTGTGTGTACCCAGACAGGAAAATTCCAAGACCTGAGTAAGGCAGTACTTCATCTCCTATGTTAGAATTTTGTAGCCAAAGGACTTTTTCCCCAGAGGAATAGATAGATATCTTGCAACCTAGAAGGTGGAAGATCATCGCAGACATGGAAAGTCCCATTTCTAGATTCTGTTAGAACAGCAGGGATAAATGTACTGATTCATGGAAAAGCACTGCCCCTTAGAGATCCATCTGTAAGTCTACCTCCAAAGGTCTACTCTTTACCCTAGATAAAGTGGCCCAGCAGCCACTTCACTCCCACTTCATGTCCTCACATCTCCTTCTCGAACTGTGACTCTTAACTCCCTCTTTCACTTCCAAGGACCCTTGTGACTATATCACACCCTCACAGGTAACCCAAGAGGGTCACCCCAAGTCAAGATCCTTAATTGAATCACACCCACACTGGTCCTTTCTGCTGTTTAACATCTTCATAAGCCCTGGGGATTAGCACTTGGACACCCTTGAGGAGCCATTTTTCTGCTGACCACATTACCTCTCTGTGCTACTTGAAAGAATATTATTTTACACAATTGAAAGCTTTCTTCACAACAGCACAGAATATAGTCAACTCCTAAAATATCAGCTACAAATAATAAAACAATGGGGGCAATAAGGGTAGGTCGTGATAGATGGATCTAGAAAAATGTTTTGCTAATTTTTCACCAGCAAGAAGCAAGGACAGTCCATTATGTGGATAACACCCTGTCAAGGAAGCTCTTTGGAGGAGAAGGTGGAGGGGGGCAGGTGGGCTCTGCACTGCCGGGGTGGGTGTCAGAAGAGGACCCCGGTGAACACAGGCACAGAATCCAGTGGACAGTGAGACCTGCTGCAGGGTTTAGGCAGGAGGAGCCCCAGATGTTATGATGGGAGGGCAGGATATAGCTGTGGGTGTGGGTGTCCCTGAGACACCAAGGCTGCTCACTTCAATTATTTGTGCAGGTTCTCCACTCTCTCCAACACTTAGTCTCACCATGATGGCCTCACTAGAGTCCATTCAACACAAAACACAACACAGCAGTGAGTGGACTACAGAGAAAAATCCTGCTCACTGGGGCAAAGAAGGATATGGAAACAAAGGTGCTGAGGGCGGTAAAGTTGCTCTCGTTTTCAGGCCGGGAGAGGGGAGAGGGCGGGGCAGGGACACAAGCCAGTGCTGGCAGCCTGGGGCCGCCTTTCCCAACGGTGTGCCCCCCACATTCCAACCCGCCCAGACGCTGAAGCCCCCAGGGGCAGTCCCTGGGGTAGCTTCTGGAAGGTCCGAGAGGCTCCCAGCTTGGAGGGTCTGGGTTCCTGAGGTGGGAGCCGGGGCAGCCTGAGGTCAGAGAGGACAGGAGAGAAGGTGGGGGCTCTAGGCTCTGAAGCCTCAGGGTCGGACAGGCGCCAGCCTCCTGGTCAAGGACCGCTGAGAACACGGGGCGTGGTGGTTTCTTTAATATCGGGACTCAGTCTCCCCTGGAGCTGGGGCTATACATCCGGACATGTCTTGGGGCTGAGAACACAGGATATGGTGACTTCTTTAATATCGGGGCTCAGTCTCCCCTGGAGCTGTGGCTATATACCCAGACATGTCTTGGGGTGGAGGGCTTACGGAGACTGGGGCACAGCTGCTGGTTTTGAGGTGCTGGGACCACGATCTTTACAGCCCCCAATCCCCACTGTCACAGAGGGCCCTGGAGCTGTCACCCTGGGTCTTCTGAGTGAGGATGAGTCTGTAGGTCTGAGGCCCAGAGACACATCAGCTCAGGGACAGGCCCCTGTTCCTGGAGAAAGAGGTGGTCTCTGGGCCAGGAGAAGTTGCATCCATGAAAATAAGCAATAAACACTCTACAATCAGAAGGGAGAAGCATTTCATTTGCATCATACTGAGGCCCACAGCCCAGAGGTCAGCCTCTGAGATCACCCTGAGGATCTGATCTCAGAGGGGGAGCAGTGAGTGGTCTTGGAGAGAGATCTTAGGGCCCTGCCCAGGAATAGGAACTGGGTAACCTGGATGAAAACCAGGAATCCTAGCCACTAGACCACTAGGGGCTAGACACTAGAAGCAAAATGACCCTAGCCATTTCTCGTTTGAAAGCAAAAATACTTAAAAGAGGCAAAAACTGTAAAAACAGGTATCACATTTTTTTTTATTAGAGACAGCATAACATGTGGGAGCTGATGAAGCTAGACAGAAATACACAGCAGAGAGGAGAGTGGGCATCCTAAATGAGGAGCCTGGTAAACAGGTGATTCAAATCACTTTATAGGACAGTCCTTCCAGGTCTTTTTTCACATTTGGCCAATTATCTTGTCTCTTTTCTTCACGTCTGACTGATCCTAGGACCCTCCCCAAGATGCTCATGCAACTTCTTGCTAAGATGGATCCACAGTGAAGGCCTGTGGGTGCCTGTCCACACTTAAGAGGCCTCTTCCCTTTTCCACAGCCAAGAAGCCTTCCTGTGCATGTGCACCAGGGAAGTCCTCTTTGACCTCAGGAGAGGACACCCCATCTCTTTACTTCAGCAGAGCTCAGCGTCTGCCTCTAGCTTTGCCTTTGGAGTGTCTGGGTGAGAACAAGGCTTCACTTACACTCCATTTGACAACCACCAGCTGACCAGCTCCATGGCCCATGTATCTCCTACCTCAGATCTGCTCCTGAGAAGCTGGGTTTCGAGCACAGCTTTATGTCTCCTGAGAACAAAGAACACCAAACAAGTGAGGGCTGCTTTACTTCAAGTGTTATAAAAAAAAAAAAAGCCACATCAGCATATGTGCAGCGAGTCTGTGTGGCCAAGGCACCTGGGAAGGATGTCTTGTCACTGAAGGAGGGCCAGCATAAGCGTCCCAGGAAGGAAGGCATTTAATCTGTATTTTTAACATAACTTTATTTCTGGTCCATGTGCCATTTTCCTTCATAGTTAAAGTCGATGTTCAGTGTGTGTTCCATGGACCACACACAGACTGCTCTGGTGAGTCTGCCGTTCAAGGTAACTTGCAACAAGCCAAAATGACCTCCCCAAGGTCCCTGTGTGAGCTTCGCTTTCACCGGGGGTTTGAATAGAGATGCTGCTCCCAGCCCAGGGCACCTAGCTCCCTGGGGGAGGCGTAGGCCCTGGCAGGCGCCTAGTAAGCAGACACAGGATGTTTACTGACATAGATGCTCAGGAAGCCGGGGCGGCTCTGGCCAAGCGGAGTCGAGCCCTTGGGCAACCCGTGGAGGCGGCGCCCCTCAGCGACCCCTGGAGAGGCGGCCCTCCGCGCACTCCCTTGCACTCCAGCGGCTCCCCCGCCTTCGGGCCTGGAGCTCCCCCCACCCTGGGCTCCGAGAACCAAGGGCCTCCTCCCGGGTGCGCTGGCCCAGCCGCAAGCCGAGCAGGTGGGCCCGGGCCCGGAGGCGCCGCTCGGACTCCAGGCCGATCCCGGGGCGGGAGGCCGGCCTCCAGCTCCGCCCGGCTCCCGCGGAGACCGCAGAGCCGGAGGAGTTGCGGGCGCCGGGGCCTCGCCGCGAGGTGCCCTCTGCTCCCCGCACAGGGCGGCGCTGGGACAAGGCAAGAGCCAACGACAGTGCCCGGGCCACCTCCTTCTTTGTCCCTTCAACTCTGTTGTAAGGAGCCCAAATTTCCCATCGCGGTCAACAATCCTGTGTGTGAATGTGTGTGTGTAGGGCGGGGCGGGGGGGGGGGGTGTAGGGAGAGGTTTTTCCATAAAGTTAAATGTATTCTGTTTCAAGAGCTGCCTCTTAGTATGAGATTCGACTTTTCCTATGTTTAATTGCTAAAATACCCCTCCATTTTTTTTTCCCCTGGGAAGTGATGATAAAAGAAATTTTGACAGATTAAGATATGGGTAAGTCATTCTAGCATATCCATAAGTTAACTTGAATTTTATGCAAATAATATAGCCTGTTTGTGGCCATCAAACACAGAGTGTACATCTGCTTTAATTATTAAAGAAAAGGACGTATTAACAAGAAATAAAGAATATCCATTTAAAAATAAAGATTAAATGCCTGTCTCCCTGGGACACCAGTGCTGGAGCTCCTTCAATAAGACTCCCTTCACAGGTCCAAGGCCGTGCTGACTCGAGGTGTACATGTTGATGTATGCTTTTTTTTTTTCCCTCAAAACACATCCCTTTGTTCTGAGACGAATTAAAACTGTGCTGGAAGTCATGCTTCTCCAGAGCAGTTTCTCAGGGTAATCTTTAATAGGGAAGAACAAATCTGACTCCGTATTAGATCTGGTTCTTTTATTTAATCTTTGTACTTTATTAATGTTGCCTATAGTCAAAATAGATATAGGATAGTCTATTCTTAAGGCTGTGACCCTTAAGAGTATATGTAACACTTTCCCATTCATACAGAGATAAAAAATTGCAGATACAGAGAATAACATTTGTCTTGTTAGAGGTTTACAGGAACATCCTGACCTGACCTACTTGGATAAAGAATTCATGCACCAAAAAATTTGCAACAACCAAGCTTGCCCCTCCATCACCTGACTATAAAAATGCTTTTCTGGAACACTTCAGGGAGTTCAGGGTTTGGGGAGCATGAGCCACCAGTCTTCTTGCATGGGCCTACTATAAACCTTTCTCTACTCTGAACTCCAACATTTCAGTACGATTTGGGATCACTGAGCATTGAGGAAAGGAACTTGCCTTCACTAACAATATGGGAAGTGTGCTTCTGGGCTAGGCCTCAGTTCGGCTCACAGAAAATTCTTTTCTTATTATGCATTGCTTATTGATTATTTTTGTTGATACTAATATAGGCAACATTTTAATTCAACTGGACTTACAGCATAAATATAATGTTAAATTCTGTTTTCCTCATTAGTGCTTTATCTTCAGCAGTTATAAAATCAATGATTTTCAAAAATAGACTTTAGAATTCAAATATTTAATGTAAAATACATCTTTTATAATACAGTGAGTAGAAAACCTTGCCCTTAGGAAGGTGAATCAAACTTTGCTATCTACTAATCTTGTAGAAGAGCTTTTCCAAAGTTCATAACTTTTTCAATTAATTTTTTTTTTGCCCCACCACACAGCTTACAGGATTTTAATTGTCCAAACAGATTGAACCTGGGCCCTGGTAGTGAAGATGCTGAGTCCTAACCACTGGACCACCAAAGACTTGCCCAAGGTTCAGAATTTTGTAAAATATTTTTTATAATTTGGGCACTCTGAAATATATAATCTCTCAAAGTTCTAGAATTGATGATATTTAAATATCATTCTCTTTTATGAAGTGCCAACTTTTCATTGCAGACCAGTGGCAAATGTTTTCTAATCATGCAAATGTAAACCCTTATGCACGTGTGATTTTTAATGCCAGATATTATATTTTCCAGTGTGTATTTATTGCCTGCATTAGACGGTACCATTTGATAAAGAGAAGGGCGTTGTATCATGTATAATTTAGTTCTAAATATCCAAGTTCTGAAATCTTAGAGTTCTCACTAAATATTCGTTAATAATTGAAAATTTAACAAATAAAGGAATCATATGATCCTTCCTCTTTATGGCACACTTATGGCCATGACTCCTGAGTGTTATTTTTCCTTTAGAATCAGATAGATGCTCTACTCTCTCTGTCTTCTGGGCATGTGTGCACACATGCACGCCCAGGACCACAAACACTCAAAGGATGCCACCAACATACACACTTCATAGACCCAGTAAAGAAATCATGCCTTAGCCATTTGTCTTTATTTTACCTCAGTGCTAAAATGAACGTTTTGATTAACAAAGAAAATGCAGCTGATCTAAACAAGGATCTCAACCCTTTCCATAAGTAGCTTTCTTGCAGGTTTAACTTACAGAATGGATGTACTATGATCATCTTTCTCCCAGCATTTTTAAAAAATTATTCACTTAAAGAGTAGGTCTTTAGAGGGCAGACTTACAGACGAATTTCTAAGGGGCAGTGGTTTTCCATGAATCAGTACATTCACCCCTGCTGTTCCAACAGAATCTAGAAATGGGACTCTCCATGTCTGCAATGATTTCCCACCTTCTCAGAACCAAGATATCTATCTGCTCTTCTAGGGAGGAAAATTCTTTGACTAAAAATTCTAATGTAGGAGATGAAGTATTGCCTGACTCTTCATTCTTGGAATTTTCTTGTCTGGGTACACACAATTTTCCGGGACTGCTGCTGCTGCTGCTGCTAACTCACTTCAGTCGTGTCCGACTCTGTGCGACTCCATAGGCAGCAGCCCACCAGCCTCCCCCGTCCTTGGGATTCTCCAGGCAAGAACACTGGAGTGGGTTGCCACTTCCTTCTCCAATGCATGAAAGTGAAAAGTGAAAGCAAAGTCGCTCAGTCATGTCTGACTCTTAGCGACCCCATGGACTACAGCCCACCAGGCTCCTCCTAGCATGGGATTCTCCAGGCAAGAGTACTGGAGTGTCTCGCCATTGCCTTCTCTGTCTCCAGGACCAGCATCCTTCTTTAAAGATGAAATTAATTTATACATTTTAAAATTTATGAAGGAGATAATAAATGAAAATTTTTAAGTAACAAAAGTAATCGAATTAATGCCCATTCTGAGTTCTCTGTGTGTGCTAAGTCTGGCGCTCCCAGTGAAGGTTCTTCTACCATAATGACAGGGCTAGGGTTTATTTTCACATGACTTTCCCAGTGGTTTAAGAAAGAAAACTTCTGGCTAGAGGATCTACCTCATTGATTTCAGACGTAGGGTACCTCTTCCTGCATTCTCTGGTGCATATAAATGTGAGAGGGACATCTAAAGGCTCTTCTCCATTCATGACTTTTCACATGAAGACTAAGGTCATGTCTTCATCTAATGCTTTTGCACATAGATGACACTCATATGGTTTGTCTCCAGTGTGAATGAGTCCATGACTTTGAAGGAATGAAGATTCACTCAAAGTTCTTTCATAGTCTTTCCAGATAAAGAGCTTCTCTCCTCTGTGGGCTTATAGGTGGGAATAAAAATTGGTCTCTGATGAAGGATCTCCCACATTCATTACATTTTCAGGATTTCTCTAGAGTGTGATTTTTGGTGTATACACAGCCAAGGCTCCAGCTGAGTTATTTCCCTCCTTCACAACATTTGTAGGGGTCTCTCCAGGGTGAGTTGTCTCATATTGTCTAAGTTTGGAGCACTGACTGAAGCTTCCCTATATTGATAGTTTCTAAATGATCTCTCTGTAGTAAAATTCAACTTCTGTTAATTAAAACATGAATAAAGAATGGCCAAAGGCTCTTCCAACTTGGCAACAGGTATGGGGTTTTTCTCTTGTCTGAATTTTTGGCACACATAAAGGCAAGTGCTCTACTTGAATTCTTTCCCACATTCATAACATTTATTGGGGTTCTCTTTGCATGAGTTAATATATGTGGAGTTGACGTTGTTATATGTGAAATCTTCCTCATATGCGTTCCATTCAATGGCCTCTTTTCCAATATGAAGTCTCTGCTAATATGCAAGGAGAGGAGAGGCTGTGAAAGACTGCCCACACACATCCATGTACCAGTTCTCTACATATTGACAGCAATGTGCTCTCTCTATGATGGTCTCCTTTTGAAACTCTCCATGTTTGTTTTATTTTCATGTGGCATTACTTTGCTGAATTCATAAGGATTTTCTCTTTTGTAGTCTCTCACCTGCATAACATTCTAAATGAGTTTTAAGTCTTCTTTAGTTTTCAAACATTATATGTACAAGCTATGCTGAGGCAATTACTGTTTCACTAAAGCTGAAGTTACAGTTTGGCTTCAGGACAATATTATTCCAAAACTTATACTATTCAAAGCTTTCTACTGGGATGGCATTTATGCTCAGGCTTATTTTTCTCCAGAAGATTGTGCTGAATCCCTAATTCATCCCATTACCAGGTGGCTACTGTGATGAGCAGATTTCCTCCTCAAGAAACTTACCACTGATCAGCAGATAAATGGGCCCTTCCTGAAGGTATCCTGTGTGGGTATCCTTTCATGCTTTCTAGGTCCACCTTTCATGTCTGAAAAAAGAGGGAAAAGAAATAAGTAGAGTGATTTAGGGGAATGAAAATTTTGGAAATGTTTGCAAAGCTAAGGTACATATGTGTCAAGTATCAGCTTTTAACACAGAGAAATGGGAGAACATAATAGTGATTAGATATACAATTTGGAACATTGATGATGTAGAATATTTTTAAGAGTAGAATAAAATAAAAATAAAATGAGGGTTTAATGTCAAGGAAAGCCAATAAAGGAGAGAGATTGAAATAAATATGGCTACTTGAAAGTTTAGCTCCAATAATAATAGAAAGAACTTTCTCTGAAGCCAAGGAATGTACACAAAGAGGAATCAAAATTAATATGTTCAAAGAGTTAGGACACTATCAGAGGGATATTTCTACATTGGCCTGACAAGATGTCAGAAGACCTTTCCCTGAAGAGACTCTGTGGCTGATGTGACTGGTCCTGTTTCTCCCTGAGCAGTCTTCTCTCCACACAGGACCCAGGAGCCTGGACCCCACCTGGACCTGGGACTCTGAGAATCCTTTCTGCCCTCCACAGCTCTTCTCCTGGTTCAGCCAGGAAATCACATCTATGTAGAGTCAAAAACCCTCTGTGGAAAAATGTACATGGATGTGGAGTTCTGTGTTGAGACCTGTGTGTGGTCTTCAAGTTCCAATCATGAGGGAGAGGCAAGGTGAACAGTAAAGAGCAGTGCAGGCACTGAGCCCTGGATGCACCGCCAGCCCTTCCCCAGAGTGGAGAGGACACTGACGCTGGGCTCGCAAGTCCAGGAAGTGTCTACTGATGCTCACACCCAGGTCTAAGGAGGGTGACAGGATCCCCTTTCCCCTCTTCCTCTGACCACTGTGAATCACCTGTTCTATAGTGGATTGAACTTAATTTTCAAAAAATATCCAGTAGCATAACTCAGTCCCAACTCCATGAATTGTAGTTTAAAGGATAATGTCTGCTCTGTTTAACTTTGTAGGGTTACATTCCTGCAGAATAGTTTTTAGAAAACACTTAATAAATTTATCTATCCATTTAATGCCCCTGTGAAATGAGTGCCCAGCACTGCTCTGAGTGTTCTATATGGAACAGTAAGAAAGACATACGATTGTTTTCAGAAAGCCTGCAATCTCTTGACATGCTCAAGATGAAATAACCAAATGAACAGAATCTCTTCCTCCATGCCGTAAGTGCTGTAGGAGAGTGTGTGTGTGTCTGGGTAGGAAGGGGAGTGAGCTCTGGGGAAGCTCTTCTAAGTGATTTTCTGGTAAGTAAATAAATGCTGACAGTCTCACCCACAGGGAACAGATGAACAGATGGCTGCTGTTCTCTAGCCTCGCATCCTTGTGCAGCTTCCTTTGGGAAGGGCCTGGCAAGGCCATTCTTTTTGGATAAAGTTCGCAGTCACACTTTAAAGGTCACCGATTCCTAAAAGCATGCTGGACATTCTGGTCCAGGTCACTCCATGCCCCCAAATGTCCAGAGCTGATGGTTGAGGATGACAGTGCTAGGAAAGGGCAGCTGTGTCTATCAAAATCACAAGCCTATTTGAATTCAAATCCAATATTTCTTTGGGCTGACTTGGCATTTGCCTTTCAGATTTATCACAGAGATGTGCACACTCTGAATACACAATGACTTTCATGAACGAAGGAACATCACATGAGAGGTGGAGTGAAATAACATGGACATTCTCCAACAACAGATTGTAAATTTCTACTTACTGCCTGATGATTATAATGTTTTTACATGTGAGTTTATAAATATACTCTGTTCCACATCAATTTTAATTAAATCTGTAGACTAAATACAAGGTAAGCCATAGTCACATTCTGCCCCTTACCAGCTTTGACAATGGACAAATTATGCCCCCTTTTGAACCTCACAATTATCATGTGTGAGTAAGGTTCATTACCTCCTGATAGAGTAGAGTGATTGAAAGATCTAATAGGTAAGTGCTTGGTACAGAACAAAACTCAAATAAAAACTACATATTATATGTTATTTACTACTTATCCAGGAATATTCTCATTTAAAAGTCAGTCTTGATGCAATATCCATAACTCTGCATGACTGAAGCTTTATACTAAACTTGGGGTCAGGAGGTGGTGCCTGTATCATCTCCACGCTCATCAGGTGTCACTATCAGATGTGAGGAGAAAGTGTGTACCATGTGTCCAGCAGCCAAAGTTCTGTTGTCCCCTTGGTTGGCCCCTGCTGTGGGAAAGATTGTCCTTCCCTTGGGAAAACAGCTCAAGGCTCACGGAGAGAAGGCTGCACCCATGCGGGGTGGGGCCCGCAGCCCCTGGGGGGATGATGAGGGGTGCTGAGTGAATGGTGGGGGCGGGGGAGGGGACACCCAGGACGAGGAAGGGGGCCCAAGCCCAGATCTATAGAGTCAAGGTTGCCTCCCGCCCCATTGGGCTCTGGGTCCAGGTGGAGCAGAGACACTTAGGGGCTGGAATGCCAGTTGCCAGCCTGGAGGCTGTAGTCAGAGGAGGCAGAAAAGTAGGAGGTATGGCCCATCTTTATTTCTAGAGACGTTCACCTTTCTGACTCCAGAGACTAGGTTACAAGGAAGCCTTGTTTTTTGTTTTTTTAAATTGATTGAACAATTCTAATTCCTTTGCCTTTCCATCCAAATTTCTTTCAACAATGAATGTTCTATTTAAAAAAAAAAAAAAAAAACACCATTGGGAGTTCTACAACTTGTTATTTTCATTGAATAGTTCATCCCCAACTTCTTTCCAAGTACCTGCAGATTTATCTCATTTAAAAAACATTAATAACCAAAACACAAATTGCCGATTGCCTTGTCTGGTTGTACTAGAATTTACCTACCCACTTTCTCCTAATGGCTATGTTTACAAATGCCCTGCTTTTATACTAAGAAATGCTGATCTCAAATTTTGTATTACACGTGAATTTGCAAAAGTGTTTCCCAGATACCCGTTTGTTATCATGGGTCTTTGTGAAATACGTAAAGATCAGTTTGTAGCCAAGTTCATGGTTCTTTTTTTTTTTTTTTGATGATTTCTAGACTTAAAAAAAAAGTGCTTTACAAGGACTCCATTCTGAAATCACTGAGTATAAATGATTCATAAAGATTTCTCCAATTACTTTCATGATTGCAGTTTTACAGTCCATGCAGTCCAAGTCCGCCTTGCTGCACCCGCCCCGCTGGGAGTCGCGCAGGGAGCCCATCCCCGTGGAAGCGCCCCGGCAAGCTCTTCCCCGGCCTCTCCTCCCGCTGCCAGGGTCCCGGCGCGTCCCTGCGGCGCGCTACACGGAGCCGGGAGCCGCTCCAGGGCAGACGGCCCGGGACGAGCCAGGGCATTTGCCGGCGCGGCTGCGTCCTCCGCGGCAGGCCGGCGACAGGGATCCGTCCTGGGGCCGTTCCAGGCGGCTGTCCGGAGCCACCTGGCCGCCACTTTGAGATCGTCCGTTGCCTCTGGTGGCGCTCCTGGTAAAGACCCTGCCTGCCAGTGCAGGAGATGAAAGAGACGTTGAGTTTGATCCCTGGGTTGGGACGATCCCCTGGAGGAGGGCATGGCAACCCACTCCAGTATTCTTGCCTGGAGAATCTCACGGACAGAGGAGCCTGGAGGCTTGCAGCCCATAGGGTCGCAAAGAGTCGGACACATCTGAGGACTCAGGCGTCTCACACGTCCCTCTGGAGCTTCGGCGACCTCTGCAAGGGCTGTGGCTTGTCAGTAAGGCCAGAGGAAGCGCTCCGGAAGCCGGCGACGCTGACGGCGAAAGTCCTGGCATTGCCGAGGCCTAGGTGTTTTCTGCCATCGCTGAAGATCGTACTTGCAGGGCTAGTTAAGGTGGGGACCGTCGCGGTGGTGTTTCGGAGAGGTTGGCTCGGCGTTTGCTTGGGTCCACTAGCACTCCTTGGTGCCCTTCCGCCGACAAAACCGCCTGTGGTTATGGGACGCGCTGTTGGGACCTAATACTGTCTCCGTGTGTCCCGTTTACAACCGTCATGGAGATGGGAACAACCGCGCCGGGTTTCCGCGCCGCTGACCCGTGGATCCCTTTCATCCTAATCCCCGATCGTTCACGTCTCTCCAGGGGTAGGGACGGGCCCGAATGCGAGACTGGGACTCGGAGACCGAACCCGGACAGACCCGTTCTCCGTCCCGTGGGACTACGACGCCCCGGCCTAGGGCGCATCCTCCCGCCTGGGGGCCCAGGTTCGTCCTGGCGCGGCTGCTCACCGGCGGCCAGGTTCGCTTCTCATGTCCGACGGGAACAGGCCTCCGGGCCCTGCCAACGCGGACCACTCCGCAGGTCGCGTTGGCCCTGAGGCGGGAAGCACCCTGTGTCCCCGGTCCCGCGGGCTCCGCGGGCGCGTGAGTCACTCACCCCTCAGATCGTTCCCGGCGGTGACAGCGCGGACCCCAGCAGGCTGGCGCGGGGCGCTCACGTCGGTGTCCCGGGGCTCAGGGGTCGGAGGCACCTAACGAAGGTTGGAAAAACAGGGAACTGCCTCCGCCACAGTGACTGTCGTGAGAACCCTGAGGCCGGCTGAGGTCCTGGCGTGGGCGATCGACAGAGGCTCCTCCAGAGTCTGGTCTCCGTGGGCGCGGACACTGAGTGCTCTGAGCCGGGCAACGCGGTGCCTAGTGGCCGGGCTTGAAGCTGGGTGTTTGCTAGTACCTTCGCCCGTGTGCGACCCAGGTCCCCCCCGGTGAGGTTTGTAAATAGTGGCGTCTCATGTGGTGGCCCCTGCGTCGAGGTCGACCAGAAGGTCGTAGGGTGGTGTTTCACATAATAAAAACAAGGGAAAAGTTTGTTTCTGTTTTTCTATTGAGAATAAGATCTGCTACAATATAACCAATCAAATAAAAAATTTTTTTTAATTCATGATAGTGAAAATTGCCATTGTTACTCAACAGTCCTGTGTGGTCACTTTGCAGTTAATTTTTAAAATGTTGAATACAGTTTCTTTGTCCAGACTGTCTGAAGATGATGAAAGAAGTGTTCCAGGATGCAGAACTTTCTAAATCCTCCTTGGGAGCTGATGATCACCTCCCTCCAAACAGGCCCACACCTTACAGCAACCAACCTAGGAAGCCAGACCCCAGCCTCTGCAGCAATATGCCCCAAGATCAGGGTTTGATCAGTGGCTCACACCTTCCTCATTTTCAACCTTTCCATTTATAGTGGCAATATAATGCCAAATCAGTTCACCCAAGCAATCAGGTGGGACAACCCTCTTTCTGTCAACCTGCTTCCAGCTTCTCCTCTCCACAATTTCAAGGCTGGAAGGCCTGCCTGCTTTTCCACCAGAAATCGTCCCCACTCCCACATGTGCCCAGTGTTTCAGCCTCAGGTAAGCGGGGGTGGCTGACTCCTTTGCTATACAGACAAGTTCTGGATAAATTTACTTGTTCTCATTTGGGAACTTTCCGGGTGCCTCAGTGGTAAAGGCTTCACCTATCAATGCAGATGAGGGTTCAGTCCCTGGGTTGGGAAGATTGTCTGGTGAAGAAAATGGCAACCAAATGCAGTATTCTTGCCTGGAGAATTTCACGGACAGAGGAGCCTGGAGGTTTACAGTCCATAGGATCGCAGTCTAACATGACTGAGAATGCACACACATTCTCCTTTGGGGAGGGCTTTGTTCATGTCTACAGAGCTTACTTGAGTGAGAACCAAATTTAGGCTGTCATGCTTTCATGTTCTTTCTAAAAAATTGCGTGTTAAAATTTAAAGAGAAATACACATAAAATTCACCCTTTCAGAAGCATACAAGGCAATGATTCGGTTTGCATAGAAATTTGCTCAACTGTCATCACGATGAATCCAGAATATTTCATGGCCTCAGAAAGAAAACAAGAACTCATTAAACAGCCACTTTCCCTTCCCCTTTCTCCAGCCATCTGCAATCACCTGGGTGTTGTTTGCCTGTGGTGTTGCCTATTCTGTGTATTTCAGGTAATTGGAATTGCACAACTGTGGGCACATCTGGCTGGCTTCTCACACTTAGGGTCATTGCTTTTGAGGCTCAACCCTGTGGTTGGTTCCTCTCTTTTGCTCAAGAATTGTTCATTCGAATTCATTAAGATGCTTAGAGTTATAATCTTTTTTACTCTGAACAATACAAAGAATATAACAATTGCCATCACTTTGTACATTCAAGTCCATGGCATTGCATCTTGCTTTCCTGCAGATCCTCAACTTGCCCCAACACCCCAGAGCCACCATCAAGCTCCATGGACACAAGCTCAGCCCTGCTGCCTTTTCTCAAAACCCCACACACCATCCACCCTTACTAGGACTCCACCAATGGGCGCCTCATCATGGCAGCTAAAGAGAAGTGCTCCTGTGCAAGGAGTTGAGGGCAGTGGTGGCAAAGGAGAGGACAGAAGAGAAAGGTGGCAAAATCCTGACCCTCCAGAATTTGAAGTCTCCCAACCGAGCACTGACCAGGCTCCTCAGGGTGATGTGGCCACTGATGCCCCCAGGCTGGGAACCCCACCCGCCAGGCTCCAGTCTGCAGCGCGCTCTGAGCCCTGGTCTCCCTGTTCCTGTGTACAGGCTGCTCCTGACCCGCCCTTCAGCCATCTGTGCACCCTGCCCCTCAGGCTGGGACTTTTTAGCACATGGGAGCTTGTGTTGGTGACTTACAATTCATGATGTTGAGAGTTGTGAGTTGTCTTATTGGGGGCAAAATGATAGCCTGGGGGACAACGGCTCAGATTGCATTGAGAAACTGCTGCCAGAGGTGGGGGAAGTTCCCTAAATACGTGATTTTGGTGTAGATGTAATCAAGCCCATGTTTTTTTCAGAAAGTTCATTAGTCTCAAGAAGTTTATTGCTTAGTCAAAGAGCAGAAGTTACCATGAGGGATTCTAGTGCTTTTCTAAATGTGAGGAGATACAAGGCTGGGCTCATAAAATCATCTGAAAATGTCTGTCTGAAGACTTGTCCTGCTAGTTTTTCCCACAGCACAAGTGACTCCTTTCTGCTCTCCACCCTGAGCCCCTCTAGGGGTGCTGAAAGGCAGAAACTGCAGCAGCTTTTTATTTAATCCTGCAGAAGTAGGTGGCAAGTGCTGATTTGTAGTGGCACACTCAGGGAATGTGGCCCATGGCATTACATTGGGACCAGCTGGAAGTGGCCAAAGTCCAGTTCCCTGTATTTCGGTGCCACCCTGACAGTGTCCACCCTTCCCCTACTCACTCCCATATTCCTCCATAAGACATTCCACCTCCATGTTGCAGACTGGGGGTTTGGGAACAACAAGAGCTCTAGCATCTCACAGTCATCAGGAATCTGGCCAGGCCTGACCAATGGAAGGTTGTCTGGCAGAGCAAAGCAGATTTACTTGGAGTTAGGAACAGAGAATCCAAGAGGAAGTGACTTGTCCTATGTCATAAAAAGGGTTTAGAATTGAGGTCTGGTGGCCTCTAAATCTGTCTCCAAAAGACAGACCATCCAGCTGTAGTCAAGTAATTATAATGAGGCATGTTGGTAAAGTACAAAGAGGGAGCAAGTGTATCCTGGTGGCAGAGGCTGAAGACTGCACTCATGTGTTTCCCCACTTCCTGCTGCCCAGGGGCCCAGACACCGTATGTTCCCAGGATGTCTTCTTTTGGCTCAGATATCTGGAAGGATTCCTGCCATTTAAGTTTCTCAATGCTGAGGTACAGTCATGAAATTTCTTTAAAAGTATTCAATTGAAAATAAAAATCCTGCCAACTACTGAAGTGGCAGATGAGGTGAGGGTGAGACAAGGCCCCTCAGCTCCTGGTTCCAGAATAAGGGAAGAGGAGGAAGAAAGAGATCTTTGATGAACTCACACTCACTATTCATTTTGATATCATCACAGTTTGAGCTCCTTCTTGAGCCTGGTCCAGTGTCCTCACAGATCTCACAGGTGGGGAGAGGTAATCAAGCGTAATCACAGCCCTGGGGAGTTTAAGATGAGCCCAGATGCACAAAGAAGAAGCGGTGGCCGTCATCTAGTCTTCATGGAGAAGGCAACTTCTGAACTGGGTCTCTAAGGGTGAGCTAGTGATCTCGTCTAAGATTGGCACAGAGTGCAAAAACAAAACACAAAGTGAATGAATGAATGGGGGCATCCCTCTAACACAACACAAGGAAGCAGCCCACCAAGACGGTAGCTTGTGATCACAAGAACTGGGAGAACTTTGGGAAGGGGCTGCAGTGAGATACCTACCTCAACCCCTGAATGAACTTTGCTGTTACACTGGCTTGTGCTCTACCTGCTCAGGGATACTTTTCTGCCCTCTCCTCTGGAATAGTTACTCTTTAATGGCAATGACCACACGTGGTGATCTGTGTGTGATTTCCCTCAGCTTGAGGGGAGTGGCTTGGTGCAGAGGTGAAGGTCAGTATGCAGTCTGTGGCTGGAGAGGGTGGTGGGAAGTCCTGCAGTGGTGGGATTACGGTGGGAGATGCTGGGGTTCGATGAGGCAGAAGCCTCTCCTGGGACTTGAGGGCGAGGCAATTAGTGGCTATCCTTAAAGGGATGGACTCATTTTGGGCCAGACTGCCTTTGAGAAGTTTGGTGGATCTTTGGTTAGAAATATCTGGAAGGAATTACATACAGAGGCTGAAGATATGAGAGTGTTTGGATCAGAATTCATGACCCAGGTGAGGTGGGGACAAAGCGGAGTGGAAGGGGCCTGAGGACATGGTGGAAATTCTTTGACCAAGGTCATCAAAGGGGAGACCCTTCACGATCATTCCATAGCCTCCTGGTTACTCAGAGTGCTGGGCCCAGAGAGGCCGCTCAATAAACATGTGCTCACTTGATTCAAAGTCACTGAAGCTTTTACTTTGACTCACCACAATATAATATCTTGAATTCAAGAGATTGGTGACCAGGTTTATATTAATGAGCTAGGAAAGAGAAAGGAAAATACAGACTCAAGAAAAAATCAAACAATCCACGCTATTAAAACTCTGAACATGCTTTTCCACTGTGGCCTCAGGGCCTTGGCACTTGCTGCTTTCCCAGCTCAGAACACTCTGCCATCCCCATTGATTACTCTCTAAACACTTTGAAATTTACTTCAACTTTCTGATTTTTTTCTCCAAGATACACATCACCATCGGACTTTGAGTACATTTTATTTTTTCTGTCTCTCTGAGCCTGTCAGTTGCATATAAGAATGGGGGTCTCCAACCTCCTGCTTGACCTACACCTGTGCCCTGGTGTCTGGAATGGGCCAGGAACAAAGTTGCACCTCCATGACCGTGCTCTGGGGAGGTAGCCCTGAGCATGTCACAGGGACAGCAGGTGTCAGGGAACACTGTCCCAGGTTGTGAATGAAGGGGTCAGAGGACAGCCTGCTGCAGGCCTTAGTCTCTTGGTTTGCATCTGTCTTACATTATCAAGATTCAACCTCAGGCTCAGAGAAAGCAGCTGCTCTGACCTGGGGACAGCTGTGCATACAGTAACCTGCAGCTCCTGTGCTGACGTCAAGAAGGATGGATGTCAGGTCTAGGCTCTCACCGGGAGCTCTCCTCCTCCACCATCTCATTTCTCTCTGAGAAACCTACACTCAGGACTGCTGAGTCCTGCCCAAGGCTCCAGAAGCCAAGCCCAGGACCAAGGACACTTCTGAAGCCAACTCAGCCCCTTTGTAACATTGCCAAAACCCCCTGATCATCACTAATAAGCTTCCTGATTCCCAATTAGGCAAAGATGCCCACTCCAGTAAACAGCCTATAGCATCCTAATCAATCACCTGATGCCAACCCTTCAGCACGAATTTTCTTTGTCTCAGGGCTTTAAAAATTGGTTATTAAACCCACAGAAACTGTCAACTCTCTCTGGTCTGTCAGGAGGTCATCCCACTGTGCTGGCAGTGCCCACATTATCTCTCTGCTGGTAATAAACCCACTGCCTTCTGAAACGTTGTGCCTGAAAATTCCTTTCCAACCCACGCTCAGACTGCCTCAACAAGGATGCCAATCAATCCCTCCGTTTGGTGGGGCAGGTTCTGAGCTGTCCATATTTCCAGCTCAGAAAGGACTTGGTCTGTGTTTGCAACTTAGAAAACCTTCTCCTCCACACTGGACCCACTTGAGTCTCACTTGCCCTGCAGCCACTCCACTTGCAGTGGGATTCGAAGTCTTGGTTCAGCGGCTGAGAACCCAGAGGGCAGGCGCTGAGGTTCCTCCAGCCGCCACGATCCCCCCGCACCTCCGTGAGGAGTCCTGAGCCTCAGAGGGGATGAGGCCCCCTCCGTGGGTCTCCCTGGGACTGTGACTGAACCTCCTTCTTCCTGGACCGGCACAAGGATGACTTGTCCATACCCGTAAGGGGGAAGGTAGGAGCACACAATGGCCCCGAGGGCCCAGCGCCCTGTGATCCCGGGGATGGAAGCAGAGAGGGAAGGGGAATGGCAGGGCGGCTCACCCGCCATGGGGGCCGGGCCACGGAGCTGCTTCCAAGTGGCCGCGGCGGCCACAGATGCTGATGGGGACAAAGTACTCCATGTCTATGCGAGCCAGTCATTCAGCGAGCGTGCTCAGAACCAGTGTTTATGGTAAAAACACTTGTGCTGATTGGTAACTGGGAAAGGGCTGACTGTGATCCAGGGAACTCTCCCCTAACCTTCAGGAAACATTCTGACAGCGTCTCTGAAGATGCAAAAAAAAAAAAAAAAAAGGCTGCTTTGGTTAAGAAGACATGGGAGGAATTGAACATTGGCTGCAAAGGGACATTTTTGAAGAAGTAAAAAACTGCATTATTTCAAAATTAAAAGCCAATGTTTAGAACCAGATTACTTAGATGACTAATTGTATAATGCAGGCATTGGTGAAAATAAAAGCTATGTTATATAAGCTGTTTTAACATCAATTTGTATTTTCCTAAACTCCACATTAGTCTAAAGTTGGGTGTCACTGTTTAGGAGGTGCTAGTTCTGCACCAGTGTGCTTCATTCTTTAGGAGAAGTGATAACACCTGTTTATACCGGTGTGAGGCGTAGAGCACAGGCTGGCTGGGGGCCCTGGGCTGTGGGGACAGAAGGAAGGGGGTTGGCCAGGGAGGGTAGGTCCTGCCCTCTGGCTTCTGCTTTGCCCAGACACTCATGGTCCCCTGGTTCACGCTTGACCTAGTAATGGGGGAGACAGACAAGAGGAGCCGTATGGGGAGCTGTAGTCAGCACCTTCCATATACTCTCCACTTACATCTTGGGCATGGAGCACTCTCAAAGCTCTTCAAAGGTCTAGGTTCTTTTGATTTCTTTGGTCTTTACAAGTCTTCTTGCTAAGGGTGTCAATATGTGCATGCATGCTGTCACTTCAGTCAGGTCTGAGTGCGACGCGATGTACTATAGTCTGCCAGGCTCCTCTGTCCATGCAAGAATACTGCAGTGGGGAGCCATTCCCGTCTCCAGGACATCTTCTCCACCCAGAGATCGAGCCTGGGTCTCCCACATTTCAGGCAGATTCCTTATCAACTGAACCATCAGAGAAGTAATTACTTAGTTGTAGTTATTTTCCTACAACACTATTTGGAGGTTGAACCCAAGTACAACCCTGTGTTTTCCTTTCCCCTGTGATTTGAAGTCTCTGTTGACACCCTGTTGCTCCCACTGTGTACTTTACTATTGTTCTCCCACACTGCCTGCCCCAATGCCTCCCCTGGCCAGAGACACTCTGTGAGTTAGCAATGGAGTTCAGTCAATGATCTACCAGCGAATCTAATGAAAAGTGCCCATGAACTCATGATTTTCAGCCCATTCCTGAAATGTGAATTGATGCAATTTGAAGGACAAACTCTCATACAGCAAGAGCTCTGGGAAGGGAGTATGTAGATTGAACATGGCAGAGACATGTACTTGGCTCTTAGTAGTCTGGTCCACTTCTCTCCTGGAGTGATTGCACACTCAATTTTGAACTAAGCACATGGCTGCCCAAGACTACAGACATTCCCAACATTCTCTGAGGCTGGGATGTTTGTAAGACAACCTCTCCCTCCAGGATGGAAGAAAACAATTTGTGCAACTTGTTGACTATTTTCTTAGGTGGCTCTTCTTTCTGCTGTCTTGCTGCTGGAAATGTCAGCCTCCAAGGGGAAGCTCCATTCTGCTCCATGTCCACCCTGAAGAGGGCAAACGCCCCTGGGATGACAGAACAGTATGCCTAGGGTGGGAGTGGAGCTTTCTGGAACAGCCCTGCCAGACTAACCCTGGGCTGCCTCCCTCTGCATCTAAATGGGAGACAGATGCACAAGTCTCCTGGCTGTAATTTTGTGGAAACTTTTTTTTTTGTCCACAACCTTGACTGTCACATCAGGCTTTGAGGGGAGTTTCTGTGCAGTGCCCTTGTCAAGCTGCTCCAAGATGCAGTAGTCTGGTATTTTCAGCTCTCCTTTCCGTTGGAGGACAGTCAAGCTCAGCTCCAATCCGCTGTCCTAGCCACATGCATGTCTGAAAATCTATGTGGAAAATAAATGCTCCCGACTCAGTGAATCAGGAGCTGATCCCGCTACCTTCCAGGGAGGTGGACTTGTTCCTTCCCCCACACCATGCACCCCCCACTCTCTCCTAAACACATGACTTGCTTTGAAATGTGTGCTCTTTCCCTGATAATATGGGCAGTTTCTAACTGCACAGCCTCAAGGCACAGGCATCTCATGTGTGGTGTAACTGGATTATCGCAAGAAAGATGAATTTCACTCTGGTAGGTTCCCTGCTAAACTGATGCACTGAAAACTTTAATTGGAAATATCACTAAAATCCACTTTCAGTATTAAGCTAAAATATGGGAAGTTGCTTAAGCTTTGCCCTAAGCTCTCAGTTCAAGGAGACAGATATTTAGGATTTCCCAGGGATCTGATCTTGTCTATGTAATTTCTTAGATGAACTTCACCCTTATGGAACCTGCTATTTTATAGAGAAAAAACTCATATAGTGAAATATTAAACTGCTTGAGAACATGGTAATAAGTTTTATAATTCATTTATTCATTTGTGCTTGATTGCCTGAAAAGTGTCTTCTCTTTCATGGCTAGTTTAAAATATAATTTATTAATAGAAAATTTCCTTCAGGTAAATGTGAGCATTAGAAGAGGTAGGGTGGATGACAGTGGACTCAGGCCAAGCTGTTCTGGATGATTCTCTCTTAAATAGTGACAGTCTCACCCACAGATGACTGATGTTTCCAGCATCACAAGACAGGGCTGGTCTTTTTGGATGAAGCTCACAACCACATCCTTACAGGTCACTGATTCCTGAAAAGAAAGTGGGTGTTCCACATCAGGTGGTACTGTTGCAGGAAGGGGGCCCCTTCCAGGGCCCGAAACTAGGCTCTTTCTAACACTCAGAAATGAATTGTCCGAGGAGACACATGTGCTGACAAAGCAAGAGATTTTATTGGGAAAGGGCACCCGCGTGGAGAGCAGTAGGGTAAGGGAACCCAGGAGAACAGCTCTGCCACATGGCTTGCAGTCTCAGGTTTTATGGTGATGGGATTAGTTTCCGGGTTGTCCTTAGCCAATCATTCTGACTCAGAGTCCTTCCTGGAGGTGCACGCCTTGTTCAGCCAAGATGGATGCCACAGAGAAGGATTCTGGGAGGTGGTTGGACATGTGGTGTCTCCTTTGACCTTTCCCGATCTCTTCCAGTTGGTGGTGGCTTATTAGTTCTGTGTTCCTTACCAGGACCTCTTGTCGTAAAACAACTCATGCAAATGGTTACTGTGGTGCCTGGCCAGGGTGGGCATTTTCAATCAGTGTGCTTCCCCAAACAGTTCCACTGGCTTTATAGATCAGGCCATAGCATCCTACATCCCCTGGGTCAAATTCTACCACAACCTGTGTTGGTAGGACCTACAAGCTAAGAATGATTTTTATTATTTTAAATGTTATAAAGTTTTGGGAGACATATGAGTTATATGACTGCCACATTTCAGTGTCTATAAAGTTATATCTGAAACTGCTTTCCTGCTGCAATAACAGAATTGAGTAGATGCAGCAGAGGTCATATGACAGTCTAAAATATTTACTATTTGCCCCTTAGAAAAACTTGCCAACTCTGGCTCAGGAAAGTAGTATTTTTTTATATACTGTATGCTAGAGTTTTGCTTGAAGAAAGGTAAAGTTTTAGTAAATTTTCCCCTAGGAAATAAATCTTTTTTAAGTAAATGTAAAACTGGCCACATTACTCTCAGTTATCTCAGAATAAACACAAAGACAGCAAATATTTATTAATAATTGAAAATTTGCTAAAGAATCATCATTTAGATGATTTTACTTCTACACGACACATTGATGTGGTTGATTCCAGAGTTACATTCTCCCTTAGGATCAGATGGATTCTATAGTCTCTCCTGTGTGTGTGTGTGTGTGTGTGTGTGTGTGTTTGTGTGTGTGTGTGTGACTTGAATGCTTACATTGCTTCTTTATTCTTGCCACCCTGGAGTTGCTCAGAGAGCCTGGATATTTCGTGAAAGCAATGGCCACACCATGCTAAAGGGCCTAACCCTGTCTCTGTCTTATGTCTTCAGGAGCTAAGTGCACACAAAATGTGTATGAAAAGTCCAGATGTAAAAGTTCAGGTGTCTCATTGATTCACACCTCCTATGTAAAGGGAATGTCCTTCTTTTACCCCCATGGGGATAACTGGGGCCAGATGTGAGGACAAAGTGTATGATGGGTCCAGGTGCAAAAAGTCAGTTATCCCCTTTTGCTTCATACCTGCTGTGCAAAGGGAAAATCCTTCCTTTGGGAAAACGGCTCAAAGCTCATGGAGACAAGGGCTGCCCCCTGCAGAGTGGGGCCAGCAGCCTCTGGTGGGGAAGACTGGGGTGATGACTGACTGGCTGGGGGCTCCCAGGATGAGACAAGAGGCTGAGGAGCCCAAGTCTGCAGAGCCAAGTTTATACCAACCCCTCCTTGGATCTGCATCTGAGTGGAGCAGTGACTTTAACGGGCTAGGATGTCAGCTCCCTGCCTGCAGGCCACAGAAGGAGGGGGCAGAAAAGCAGGCGGTGTGGCTCGTCTTGGTTTCTGAAGACACTTCTTTCTGGCCCCAGGTGCCAAGCTATGGGAAAGATTGTATTCTTTTTATAAAACTGCTTTAGCTGTTCTAATTCCTTTGCCTTTCCATCTTAGTTCATTTGAAAGATAAATGTACAAATATATATTTTTTTCTTTTAGCACCAGTGGAAATCCTATAGCTTGGCTATTTTTATCCAACAAGTCATCATACAGATCTTTCCAAGTCAGTACCGATAAAAATTTCCTTACCAGATCCCTCTTAATGGCTGTTTCCTGAATGTTCTGTCTTTATACTGAGTGATACTAATATCAATAATCTTGTTACACATGTATTTGCACAAATGTTCCTTCCATGCTGATTTGTTATCATTGGACTTTGTCTGTGGAATATGAAAAGGTGGATTTATGGTTGTTTATCATTCATTTCTTTGATGGCTTCTGGACTTTTTTTAAAATAAATGTTGTATGATGATTCCACTCTTTTTATTCCACAGAACAAAAATCATTCATACATGTTTTTACTGAATACTTTCATGGTTTCAGTTTTACAGTACACACAGTCTGCTGCTGCTGCTAAGTTGCTTCAGTTGTGTCCAACTCTGTGCGACCCCAGAGACGGCAGCCCAACAGGCTTCGCCGTCCCTGGGATTCTCCAAGCAAGAACACTGGAATGGGTTGCCATTTCCTTCTCCAATGCGTGAAAAGTGAAAAGTGAAAGTGAAGTCTCTCAGTCGTGTCCGACTCTTCGCGACCCCATGGACTGCAGCCTACCAGCCTCCTCCGTCCATGGGATTTTCCAGGCGAGAGTACTCGAGTAGGTTGCCATGTCTAAGTCCCGCCAAATTCCTAAGTTCGCCCTGGAGCAGGGACCTACCGTCTGGGCCGCCTGGGTCCGACCCTGGGGAATCTCTGAGGAGCGCGCCTTCTCTCGCAGCTGCCTGGGGAGGTCTTTCCAGCTCCGGCCCTCCCGTCTGTTGTCTGGGTCTCCGCTCCCTGCCTGGCCGGGAGCCGGCTCCCAGGCGGACGCCAGGGAAGAGCGGGGTGTCTGGGCGGCCCGCGCTGCGCTCTGGCCGCCCGGCGGTCGGGATCCGCCCGTGGCCGTGTGCGCCGCTCGTCGGGAGACACGCACTGCTGCCGTGAGCCGGTCCCTTCCTGGGGAACGTCGGCGACTCGTGCGAGGGCTGCGGTTCGGCCGCCGAGCCAGGGGCAGAGCTCCAGAGGTCGGCGGTGACTCGGCAAGAGCCTTCTGTCGCCGGAGATTGGGCCTGCAGGTTCGCGGCCTGGGCGGTGTCGCTGCCCGGCCAGGTGGACCAGCGCGCCGCGGGGCCCCTCCTGCCCGCGGGCACCGCCGGGGCAGCTGAGTGTGAGCAGGAAGGGGGCCGCGCAGGTCACCGGCGTCCGGGGGCTACACGTTCTAGATGTTTCCCACTCGCCCGGAGGTGCGGAACACACGAATGCACGCAGACACGTCCAGTCTTCCCCGCCTCCCCCATGGACCCCGATAGTTCTGATTCACATACGTGTATCCTCTCCCCGGAGAGGGCCCGGCCCTGGTGTCCAGAACAGGAGGCACCGGAAGAGACCACGGGCCGCCCGTCCTCCTCCCCAAAGGGAGCCCAGAAGGGCTTCCTTGCCGTCTTGGGGGAACGGTGGTCCCGCTACCTTCGCGGCGATGAGGCTGCTCCCAGGCGGCCACGTTCGCTCCTCCGGGTTCCCGGTGACCTGCTCAGGACTCCGCAGACTGGTTTGCCGCGGGTCAGGCTGCATCTACACTAGGGGCGCCCAGCGTCCCTTCTATTCTCCTCGGGCTCAGAAGTGGGAAGGAGGTGTCCGCGTGGAGGCGCGATGTTTCGCGGGTGTGAGACACGGATGCCATTTATGTGAGGATCACAAAGCCGACAGATTGGTGGCTGCTGTGGCGAGGTCGACCAGATGGCCCGATGGGTTGTTGGGGATTTTTGTTAATATATATTATAATGTAGGTATCTGATGAGAAATCTTGAAATTAATTATAATGAAAATCACCATTATCATTGTTACTCAACAATACTGTAATTATTACCTTTGTTTGCAGTTAATTTAAGAAACACTGTTTCAAGTTTATCCACAGAGTATCCGATTGAAGACGACCAGAGAAGAATGTTGAAATGTAGAACTTTCTTAACACACCGGAAGTCAGGAGCCTCTCCTTCCAGCCACGAGGCCCTGCCCTGCAGCAACCGACCTGGAAAACCAGACCCCGGCCTCTGCAGCAATGGGCCCCAGGATTCAGTGCATGGTCAGTGACTGACACCTTCTTGATTTTTCTTCCTTTCAATTCAGTACCAAATGGAGGAAACCAAATCTGTTATTTAAGCAGTCACCTGGGACGACCCCGTTCCTGTCAGCCTGCCTCCAGCTACCTCATATTACATGCTCTGAGCAAGACATGCTTTCCCTTTTTCCCACCAGAATGTGTCCCCACTCCTATGTGTGCCCTGAGTCTCAGCCTAAGGGAGTGGTAGTGGCTGATTCCTTGTTCTGGAGACAAATTCTGAAGAAACAGTAAAAAGTGAAAATGAAGTCGCTCAGTCATGTCCAACTCTTTGCGACCCCGTGGACTGTAGCCCACCAGGCTCCTCAGTCAATGGGATTCTCCAGTCAAGAATACTGGAGTGAGTTGCCATTTCCTTCTCCAGGGGATCTTCCCAACCCAGGGATCGAACCCAGGTCTCTTGCATTGCAGGCAGATGCTTTAACCTCTGAGACACCAGGGAAGCCCCAGAAACAGTAAAGGATTGGGAAAAAAACCTGGAGTAGGAAATGGCCACCCACTCCAGTATTCTTCGGAGAAGGCACTGGCGACCCACTCCAGTACTCTCGCCTGGAAAATCACATGGACGGAGGAGTCTGGTGGGCTATAGTCCATGGGGTCGCTGGGAATCAGACACGACTGATGTGACTTAGCAGCAGCAGCAGCCAGTGTTCTTGCCTGGAAAATTTCATGAGCAGAGGAGCCTGGCCATCTACAGTTCATGGGGTCACAAAGAGTCAAACATGACTGGGCATGCACACACAGACACAGGCATCTTTGTTTATGTCTACAGAGCTTAGAGTGGGAACCAAATAAGGCACTGAGGATAATATGTGGTTTTTGTTATTTTTGAAAAAATTTTCAAATTAATCATTTTAGGTTTAGATATATATCATATACCAAAAAAATCTCCTTTGAGCACTGTATTTTAGTGATTGCCTATTTATATAGTTGTGTGTAAGCACTGGGGTGCCCAGTATCTGTGGGCAAACTGCTCCTGACACATCCTTCAGCCCTCTGGGGGCCCAGCCATCAGGCTGTGACTTGGAGTTCCCAGGAGATGGTTATCACTCAGGGTATGTGGCCAGTGGCAATAGGGCCTTACCCTCTGGAAGTGAGTGGAGAAAAGCCCAGTGCTCTAATTCAGTGCTGTCCTGGCAACAACTGAGTGTCTCTCACTGACATCTTCACTGCTTCATCCAGATATTCCAAAACCACTCATGTTCCAGGCTGGGATTCTAGGGGCGGCCTTCACATGGTTGCAGCCTTTCCCAGCGACCAGTCCCAGGTACCTATGCCTCAACCTCTGGACCCTCACATAGGTAGTACTGTTATCAATGCTTAGGGTTAAAGATAGCGGATCTAAGACGATGAAGACTTGTCCTAGGTCATGCAAAAAGCTCAGAACTGAGGTCTGGTGGCTTTTAATGCTGTGACCTAAGGCCACACCATCAATGACCAACACATGTCAATCTCCAGGTAATCACAGTCAGGTTGATTAAGTACAAAGAGGGACAAATGTGTCATGTCGGGAGGAGGGAGGTGGAAACATCACCCCTCTGCTTTTGTCTGCCTACTTCCAGCTGCCCAGGGGCCCAAGCCATCTCCTCAATATCCTGTGTTCACATATTGTCCTGTTTTGACTCAGACAACATGGAGGGTCCCTGCCCCTCAAGTAGTAATTTTCTCAATTTTGAGGGTTACAGTCATGAAATGTCTTCCAGTGTAAAAATAAAGAAAAGATAAAAATCACCCAGACCACTGAAGTTCTGTATGAGGTGAGGGTGATATAAGGTCCCTTGAACTTCTGTTCTCGAAAGAGGGAGGGAGGAGGAAGAAAAAGCTAATTTTCAGTGACTGTAACCTTCACGTGGACTCTGTTTAGTCATTTAATCTGTACAGTTATTTAGTCATCATAACGTTTATTCAAGGTCTTTCTGGCCTAATGTTTTCATGGAGCTCACAGGCTGAAGAGGTACTCAAAGTGAGAGAGTCAATTCCTAGGCAGGTTGCTAAGAAGTCCGGGGGTCCCCGAGGAGATAGGGGTCTGGGATTCTCGAGGAGGAGGAAAAGACTGATGGTTTTGGTTTGTTTTTTTTTTCTCTAAATTCCTTAGTCTTAGTCACATAAAACAGTTGTTGTTTTTTTCTTTAAGCCCAGAACTGATGATTACACAACTCAGTTTAAACTCTCTACTAGGGATTGTATACAACAATGTATCCTGCTTGAGGACAGTTCCTCCTTCTTGAAAACTTTCTGACTAATCTTGGAATGTATTTTACTGGAGTGGGTCTGGTAGGATCTTTCTATTGTTAAGTTCTAATCCTGTTACCCTAAATTGTAATTGTGGGAGTGGGTCTGGTAAAATTTTCACAAACTTGAGACATTCTTTTGATTTATTATAATAACTAATTTAAAAAGTATATAACTGCCTTGTTAACACTAGTGAGGGGGGCACTCTCCATCCCCCTTCTGATGTCTATCTCAGAGGCTTTCTCTGTTCCTTCCACACTTTAATAAAACTCTGCTTCACAAAAGCTCTTGAGTAATCAAGCCTGGTTCCTGGTCCCAAAGCTAAATCTTCAGAGATGATGAATCCGACATCATTCACCGTAAACTACAAAAGCATGATCACACAATGGGCAAGGGGAGGTTCCCAGAGGAGGCCTGAGGTAACTAGGAGAAGGGGTGTTGAATAAGAAGGGCTTCATGGAGAAGGTGACATCTGAGGAGGGTCTTCAATGATGACTTCTTACCTAGACAAAGACTGGCACCAAACAGGAACCAAACACAAGACAATGAATGAGTGAGTGAGTGAATAAGTACATTAAGGAATCAGCATCTCCCTAACACAACACAAGAAAGGGTAGCCGACTGAGGGCAAGGCTTGGAAACATAAGGCACATGGGAATCAGTGGTCAGGGCTGCAGAGTGATGCCGCCTCACTCCCTCTATGGGTGTCCTGCCATCACGATGGCCTGTATTCTGCATGCTCAGGAAGCCCTTGCCTGTCTTCTGCTCTGGAATACTGTCATTCCCAGCAACACCTGCCCATATGGCTTTGGTGATCCCATATGTAATTTCACTCACTTCAAGGAGGCTTACTGAAGAGGGACAGTTGGTGTGCAGCACCCACCCCCCCACTCACTCTGAACATCACAGAGATTCTCAAGTCTATTAGACAAAGCTCAGATTCTGCTTATACCCTCAAGGTCCTTAGCAACATAGTCCCAAGGAAACATCAGTCTTGTCCCTGGATGGTCCCTACCAACCCCATTGTCCTGTGCTTCCTTATTGTCCAAAGACCAAAAAGAAAAAAAAGTTTTATATATTTGCCCATTTCTCAGTGTTTATAATCATGACAGACCCTACACCATTTCCTCCTTCATGGAATGTTCTGGGATTATCTTTTTTCACATGCTTCCCCTTCTGAACTGTGAGCTCCCAAGCACAACTAGACTGTACTGGACCCCAGCTGTTGCCTAATTGTAGCATTCATCACAGAATCTTTGTGTTGGTTTATCTTAAAAAGACAGCCATCTTCAACTCCTTCCTTCCTCATATACAACAAAGACACCCCACGTCAAGAAGACAAGCAGTCTGTTTCTCCAACCTCCCACATCTGGGCAGGCCTGTAACTTCTCTGACCCATAAAGAAGTGGCTTGGGGCCAGTTCTGAACCTGCCTTCTAAGAGATCTGGCAACTGCCACTTCTTTCACTCAGACTCCTGCCCCCAGGCCAGGGTCCCTGGAAACCCAGGCTCTACTGTGAGAAAACCAAGCCTCATACAGAAGTCATGTGCACAGTCTGGCCAACAAAATGGGTGAGCTCCAAGCATCTAGTCCTGAGAGGGGACCTGGTGGAGCCTCTGGGTGATGCTGCCCCAGTTGCCATCCAGTTGCAGCAGCAAATGAGCTCTAAGGAAGAAACGTGCAGCTCAGCCCAGACAACCCACAGAACTATGGGAGATGATGACAAAGTATATTTCATATCACTAAGTTTTGCAACAGTTTGTTACATAGGAAGATTAAACCTGATTGAATCTATAACAGTCTCTTAAAAGCCAACTATAATCTTAAAATAAACCATAAGCCCTATTAAAATAAAATAAAATTCAACTGAGCAAAATTTTAAAATCTTAGTGCCTTTATTTAAAGATTTATGAATCAGGCAGCATCCAATTTAGCAGTTAGAAAGAAACTCTGAGGACTTGCACAAAATAAAATACTTTTATAGCCATAAGGGATCAGGGACAAGGAAGTTGTACTGGGCAAAGAATCCAAGAAGTTATTGTGAGGTTACTTTCCATTAGGGGCTGGCAGGGGTCTCTCAGGCAGATGACTTAACTAGTGATAATCAGAAGATTCCTGCCTGACTGGTTCAAGATTTCATTTCTGGAGGAGCCAAAACTGCATTTACGTCTATTTTGCTAACATGGTTCTTAACTAAACAATTCCTTTGGGGACTGTTGTCTTGTTTTTAACAGTCCCCTGGGGGCAGCAACAAGGCTTACCATTGCTGGTTCCTTGCGCTAAGCACAGTGACTGGTGTGTTCATTGCCCAAATGCTGAGAGCGCATGTGCTCTGTGCCAGGCCCGTGCTGGGGGCAGGGACCCAGCCATGACACCTCACAGTCCTTGACATTCAAGAGGAGAATACGACAGAAAACCACCACACTTTAAAAAGAAATGATCCTGCTTCTCCCACAGAGCTGACGCTGTGGAGGGAGACAAGGAATAAACAGAACAGCTTATAAAAGAGTCACCTCCGTGGAGTGAAGGGTGGGACACAGGACAGCGGGATGGGAAGGGGCTGGGGCAGAGGGGGGCAGGGAGGGGAGGAGTCTGCAGGCCAGGACTGAGGGCTGCTCTTCAGGGTGACTGGCCATGACGGGTGCTGACAGGGCCAGCCCTGGTGCCGTGAAGGACAGAGGTGGTAATGGCAGGAAACATGGGGGAGCTGTCACTGCCGATGCACACGGGGATGTGTCTTTGAGGTGACATTTAAGTTGCGCTGTGGGCCACCGTCCCTCTCCCCTTGTCACTAGAGCCAGACACTGAGGATGGCGGCTAACATCACATGCACTAGTCAGTCCTGAACCTGTGCACCCAGCTCACTGTTCCCTCCTGAGGAATCACAGTAAAGGCCCCTGTACTGAATTTCCCTCCCTCCCTCTCCTGACAAGTCTGCTCCTTTCCCATGTGGCCCAATGGCATGGCCTGTCCCTCCTCTTGAGAACTGTAAGCAATCAACTCTCTTTTCAATGACAGTTGTTTCCTAATCTGTTTGCCTTATTATGCCTCAAATTTCCTATTAATACACTATATTTTAAATTAGCCAAGAATGACAGCACATTCTGTAGACAATTAAGTGTGGACAAATGGAGAACAAATGAATTATGACACTTGTTGCAATGTCCTCAATCAGTTTAATATTTTATTGTATTTTAAGTGTGTGCTTTGTGTTTTCCTGCCTGGTTAGGTTCCTCTGGGTTAGCTGCGCATTCATTCACCAACTGTTTCTCCTGACAAAATTACTTGCAAGCACAACTGAAATTCAGAATATGTTCAAGTTGTTTCCTATATGGCAGGAATCTTAGAGCAAAACTTTATTGCAGCACTGATAAGGCATTCATGTCTTTCTCCAAGTTGGCTAAGAATGAGCATAGTAGTAGTTGTGTAGTGTTAGTCCCTCTGTTGTGTCCAGCTCTTTGTGACCCCTCCTTTGAGAGGAGCCTGTCAGGCTACAGGCCCTGGGGTCCTAAAGAGTTGAACAAGACTGAGCGACTATATATTCTTCCAGATTTTTTCCTGTTATAGGTCGTTACAAGATATTGAGTATATTTCCCCACACTATACAGTAGGTCCTTGTTGTCCACCCAGTGTATATACAGTAGTGTGTGCATATTGATCCCAAACTCCTAACTTACCTCTCCCCACATCCCCCGTGATCCTCTTTGGTAACCATAAGCTTGTTTTCTATGTCTGTGACTCAACTTCTGCTTGGTAAATAAGTTCATCTGTATCATTTTTCAATATTCCACATGTGTGATATCATACAATGTTTGTCTTTTTCTATCTGACTTACTTCACTTAATATGAAATCACCATGTTCATCCATGTTGCTGCAAATGGCATTACTTCATTTGTTTTTATGGCTGAGTAATTTTCCACTGTACAAATATTCCACATCTTCTGGAGCAAGCACTTCTTAGACTGTACAGCTTGACTTTCAGTTCAGTTCAGTTCAGTCGCTCAGTTATGTCTGAATTTTTGCAACCCTATGAGTCGCAGCACGCCAGGCCTCCATGTCCATCACCAATTCCCAGAGTTTACCCAAACTCATGTCCACTGAGTCAATGATGCCATCCAACCATCTCATCCTCTGTTGTCCCCTTCTCCTCCTGCCCCTAATCCTTCCCAGCATCAGGGTCTTTTCAAATGAGTCAGCTCTTCACATCAGGTGGCCAAAATATTGGAGTTTCAGTTTCAACATCAGTCCTTCCAATGAACACCCAGGACTGATCTCCTTTATGATGGACTGGTTGGATCTCCTTGCAGTCCAAGGGACTCTCAAGAGTCTTCTCCAACACCACGGTAAAGGAACAAAAATTGTGAGTAAACCTAAGTTTTTTTAGAGATGGAGAATTTCTCTGCAACGATTCATATATTATTAATTAGTATTTAATAGATTAGGAGAACAAGAATAGTAGGTAAAATTGGTGTGTGGTTTTGTTTTATGTCACTTATGTCAAGTTCTGATATCAGGGTTAAATTATATTCACAAAATACAGATTTCTTCTGTTCTTCTAGTCTTGACTCTCTAAAATTATGTGGTACTTCTGTAGTCAGTTGTTTTTTGCTTGCATAGCCTTTACATGATCTTCAGAAGTAATTCTTGAAAAATTTTATTTTATAGCCTTCCTTGCTTATTTTTCTTTTGTTATAGCTGCTTTAAATATTGGTCTTGAGAATTCATATTTTTCCAGAAAGTAGTCAATTTCTTGAATATTCTAGTATATTTTCAAAGTATATAAAGGGGTTTATATACATTTTTTGTGGGTGGGTATGAGATAGACAGGGAGGCCTGGAGTGCTGCAGTTTATGGGGTCAGAAAGAGTCAGACATGACTGAGAGACTGAACTGAACTGATGAAATAATATGACATATACATTGGACCTGCTGTCTGACACAGGACCCCTAAATGTCTTGAGGTTTCCTGGGTGATAGAAATGTCTTTTGGTTTGTTTTGTTTGTATATTTTCTGAAAGTGTTAATTTTCTTCTTTCCTGGTAGGAAATGATTACTCTCATAACAGACACTTTTGAGGATTATTGCTAATTCTATGTGCCCTTTATTTTAAGACTTGTGATTAATTTCATTTCTTTCTCTGTTTTTTTTTGTTTGTTTGTTTGTTTTCATTTTTTAATTTTTTTTAGTTTCAGCTCTAATAAGTGTGTTTTCTGTCTCAGTTGAATGCCCCACATATTCAAGGAGGTTTCTTCACTCTGGCTGGTGAGGATTCTCAGCCCCACGTGAACTTTGGACATTATTCAATGCATTCAGTTCAGTTCAGTTCAGTCACTCAGTCATGTCCGACTCTTTGTGACCCCGTGGACTGCAGCATGCCAGGCCTCCCTGTCCATCATCAACTCCTGGAGTTTACTCAAACTCATGCCCATTGAGTTGGTGATGCCATCCAACCATCTCATCCTCTGTCGTCCCCTTCTCCTCCTGCCCTCAATCTTTCCCAGCATCCGGGTCTTTTCTAATGAGTCAGCTCTTCCCATCAGGTGGCCAAAGTACTGGAGCTTCAGCTTTATCATCAGTCCTTCAAATGAATATTCAGGATCTCCTTTAAGATTGACTGGTTGGATCCCCTTCCAGTCCAAGGGACTCTTAAGAGTCTTCTCCAACACCACAGTTCAAAAGCACCAATTCTTCTGCTCTCAGGTTTCTTTATAGTCCAACTCTCACATCATACATGACTACTGGAAAAACCATAGCTTTGACTAGATGGACTTTTGTTGGCAAAGCACTGTCTCTGCTTTTTAATATGCTGTCTGGGTTGGTCATAACTTTCTTTCCAAGGAGTAAGCGTCTTTTAATTTCATGGCTGCAATCATCATCTGCAGTGATTTTGGAGCCCCCCAAAATAAAGTCAGCCACTGTTTCCACTGTTTTCCCATCTATTTGTTCAGCTATTTCAAATCCTTAAAGATGATGCTATGGAAGTGCTGCACTCAATATGCCAGCAAATTTGGAAAACTCAGCAGTGGCCACAGGACTGGAAAAGGTCAGTTTTCATTCCAATCCCAAAGAAAGGCAATGCCAAAGAATGCTCAAACTACTGCACAATTGCACTCATCTCGCACGCTAGGAAAGTAATGCTCAAAATTCTTCAGGCCAGGCTTCAGCAATACATGAGCCGTGAACTTCCAGATGTTCAAGCTGGTTTTAGAAAAGACAGAGGAACCAGAGATCAAGTTGCCAACATCCGCTGGATCATCGAAAAAGCAAGAGAGTTCCAGAAAAACATCTATTTCTGCTTTATTGACTACGCCAAAGCCTTTCACTGTGGGATCACAATAAACTGTGGAAAATTCTGAAAGAGATGGGAATACCAGACCACCTGACCTGCCTTTTGAGAAACCTGTAGGAAGCAACAGTTAGAACTGGACATGGAACAACAGACTGGTTCCAAATAGGAAAAGGAGTACGACAAGGCTGTGTATTGTCACCCTGCTTATTTAACCTATATGCAGAGTACATCATGAGAAATGCTGGGCTGGAAGAAGCATAAGCTGGAATCAGCATAAGCTGGAATCAAGATTGCCGGGAGAAATATCAATAACCTCAGATATGCAGATGACACCACCCTTATGGCAGAAAGTGAAGAAGAACTAAAGAGCCTCTTGATGAAAGTGAAAGAGGAGAGTAAAAAAGTTGGCTTAAAGTCTAACATTCAGAAAACTAAGATCATGGCATCTGGTCCTATTCAATGCATAGGTCTCCAGTAATAATTCTTTCCTCAAAAGTTGTTCCTGTTCAGCCTTGTGGAATTTCACTTATGTGTGATCAGATGCCAGAGACTCAGCGGGCTCATTAGGCACTTGTAAAAATTATTTCTCTCTGAGTAGCTCTCTCTTTTTGATGCCCTGCCCCACACATATCACCTTCTGCGCCTCCCTGGCTCACCTGTGTTCTCAGATCAGGACTTTGCTGGGCTACATGTGGGTTCCCCTTCCTGTACCTACAGCATGGAAATTGCCTGAAGGCAGACAGCCGGGGGTCATGAGATGGATTTGTGTATCCATCTCTCTAGGAACTTAGTCCTGCACTGCCTGCTGTCCAGGATCTGAAAACAGTTGTTTCAAGTATTTTGTTCAGCTTTCTAATTAGCAGTGCTAGGTGAGGAAGTTCAGACACTGTTCCTCTTAAAGCTGGAAGTGGAAGCCACATTTTGTTTTTACAGACACTCTTTGAATCAGTAATTCTAAACCAGCTAACCATATATGTTTGAAAGTATCTTTTGCTTCATTTTCTCTGTTTTGCTCTTGCAAATGTTAAAACAAAATGAAATATCAAGAGACACACTAAAACAGTTTTTGTTTTCTGCTTCTCCTGGTTGAACTTTATGCCAACAAATCTAGGTAAGGAGTTAGGAAGCTGCAGTAAGTCAAGGTACCAGCAAGATCACAGGATCTGCAATCAACTGGGATCTTAGATCGAGGCTAAGATGGCAAAGGAATAGGACGGGGAGACCACTCTCTCCCCCACAAATTCATTGAAAGAACATCTGGACGCTGAGAAAACTTCACAAAACAACTTCCGGACGCTGGCAGAGGACATCAGGCATCCAGGAAAAAAAGCCCATTATCTTCAAAAGGAAGTAGGACAAAATATAAAAGATAAAAAGAGAGACAAAAGAGTTAGGGATGGAGACTCGTCCCGGGGAGGGAGTTGTAAAAGAGGAGAAGTTTCCAAACACCAGGAAACCCTCTCACCGGCGGATTTGGGGGAAGATTTCGAATCTTGGAGGGCAACATAACCGGGAGAAAAAATAAAACCCACAGATTATGTACCTAAAGGCAACTCCCAGCAAAGAACCCCAGACGCTCGCATCTGCCACCAGCAAGTGGGGGCTGAACGGATAGGAGCGGGCGGCACTGCTTAGGGTAAGGACTGGGCCCGAATGCCCTGAGGGCAATCTGAGGGAGCTAATGTGAGATAGCGACCTAAACTGTGGGACAGCCAGAGAGAGAGAACTATCCTGCGAAAAGCCCAAATCTAAGGCACTGCTGGCCCGCTCACAGAACAAAGGACTGAGCGATAGCAGAGGAGAGCTAGCCGGCTGCGGACCGCCCCATCCCCCGCCGGACACAGCGGGCAGGCGGGGCCAGCCAGAGCCGGAAAGGGGCAAACTCGACCCCAGAGAGGGCACCCCCTACCAAACTGCAAACAGGCTTCCAGCTTTCTAAGCAAAGACTGCCTGAGATCCCGGAGGGTCGACAGCCGCCGGGAGGGTTGCAGCCAGAGACCAGCTCCCCAGAACCGACACAAAGCACACCGGAGCCGGGCGCGCCTGTAAACCAAGGCGGGGACCAGGGAGGTGATAAGCCGCACCGCTCCAACAGGGGAGAGTGCGCTCGCCAAACTCCTGGCTGCTTGAGCTGCTCCGACCAGGAACGGCACAAACCGTGGGCGCAACCGAGTCTGCGCCTTTGTGGAGTACCCAGGAACCTGAACCTGAGCAGCTTAGACCTGGGAAGTGCACGCATCTCAGGGCCCACTCCCCGGCCGAGTAACCTGAAGCCTGAGCAGGGTAGACGGGGAAAGCACACACGCCATGAGCGGGGGCGAACCCAGTGCAGCTAAGACACTGCGAGCTCTCCACACACACGCCAGTGATATTGGTTTGCAGTGTTCCTCCCTCCCCACAGCATGACTGAACAAGCGAACCTAAAGAGACCACCTCCGCCCCTTTGTGGCAGGACGGAAATTAGACACTGAAGAGACCTCCAAACAGAAGCCAAATAAACAGAAGGAAGCACTTTGGAAGTGACAGGCCAACAGATTAAAATCCCTGTAGTTAACACCGACTGCATTGAAAGGGGCCTATAGATCTTGAAAAGTATAAGCAGGAACAAGGATCTATCTGAAACTGAACAGACCCCACACTGCTCACAACAGCTTCAGAGAAAGTCCTGGATATATTTTTATTATTATAATTTTTTTTAATTAAAAAAAAATTTTTTTTTCTTTCTTTTTTCTTTAAGTCCCCTATTACACCTTTAATTTTCATTTTCATAACCCACTATTACCTTGCAAAAAAAAACCCATATTTTTAAAGCAAACTGCATACATATATCTTATACTTTTTGTGTTTTCTTTTTTTACTGTTTCTTTTTTTTACTGTTTTACTGTTTCTTTTTTTACTGTTTTACTGTTTTTTTCTTTTTATACTGTTTTCTTTTTTTATATTGTATTTTTATAAGAGTCTAACCTCTACTCTAGATTTTTAATCTTTGTTTTACATATTTGATATCAATTTTGTACATTTAAGAACCCAATCTTTAGTACCCATTTTTACTCAGAAGTGTGATTACTGGCTTGATTACTCTCTCCCCCTACTGGTGCTCTTTCTTCTCCCCCAAGGAATCTCTATCTCCCACCCTCCTCCTTCTCTTCTCAACCCAAATCTGTGAATCTCTGAGGGTGTTCTGGGCACCAGAGAACACTTCAGGAACAGAATACTGCCCAGATCTCTCTCTCCCCTCTTGATTCCTCCCTTTCTACCCATCCTCACCTCTATTACCTTCCTCCCCCCTCTCTATGTATCTCTGTGAACCTCTCTGAGGGTTCCAGACTGTGGAGAGCACAGAGGGAAGTGCTTACTGGCTAGACTGCTCTCTCCACGTTTGAGTCCCCCTCTTCTCCTCCTGGTCACCTCAACCCTCCCCCCCCACCTCTCCATGTAACTCAGTGAACCTCTCTGGGTATCCCTCACTGTGGAGAATCTTTTCACCATTAACCTAAAAGTTTTATTATTGATGCTTTATGGATGGAGAAGTCTTGAGGCTACTGCCAGAACAAGACTGAAAGCCAGAGGAAACATTAATTAATAAGAGGTCATCCAAAAGCCTCCACATATACACTGAAACCAAGCTCCACCCAAGAGCCAATAAGTTCCAGAGCAAGACATACCACGCAAATTCTCCAGCAACGCAGGAACATAGCCCTGAGCATCAATATACAGGCTGCCCAGAGGCACACCAAATCCATACACATCTCAAAACTCAATACTGGACACTCCATTGCACTCTAGAGAGAAGAAATCCAGCTCCACCCACCAGAACACTGACACAAGCTCCCCCAACCAGGAAACCTTGACAAGCCACCCGTCCAACCCCACCCACAGTGAGGAACCTCCACAACAAAGAGGAACTTCATACTACCAGAATACAGAAAGGCCACGCCTAACACAGCAATCTAAACAAGATGAAAAGGTAGAGAAATACTCAGCAGGTAAAGGAAAATGATAAATGCCCACCAAACCAAACAAAAGAGGAGGAAATAGGGAATCTATCTGAAAAAGAATTTAGAATAATGATAATAAAAATGATCCAAAATCTTGAAAGCAAAATGGAGTTACAGATAAATAGCCTGGAGACAAGGATTGAGAAGATGCAAGAAATGTTTATCAAGGACCTAGAAGAAATAAAAAAGAGCCAATATATAATGAATAATGAAATAAAGGAGATAAAAGACACTCTGGAGGGAACCAACAGTAGAATAACGGAGGCAGAAGATAGGATAAGTGAGGTAGAAGATAGAATGATGGAAATAAATGAAGCAGAGAGGGAAGAAGAAAAAAGAATCAAAAGAAATGAGGAAAACCTCAGGGACCTCTGGGTCAATATGAAACGCCCCAACATTCGAATCATAGGAGTCCCAGAAGAAGAAGATAAAAGGAAAGGCCATGAAAAACAGGGATCTTAATGGTACCAGAGAGTCTTTTTTTTTTTTTTGCCCTGCCATAAGAGGTGGATGCAGTAATTGAGGTGCTAGAGAGATCACAAGACGTTAATGACACCAGTGAGCCAACGAAAATACAGGAGCCTGAGGCCAGGTACAGCACGTTTGGTCAGTGTGAGCTGAAACATATTTAATTCTGAATTTCCAGAACCATTACCTCAAACAAAATGTTCAACTTCTGATATTCACAAAGAAAGATTGCATAGAATCTTTTGCCTAGAAATTCTACTTCCATGGAAGAAAGCCACCAGGAAGATTGCTTGGAGAATTTAAGAAACGTGTGGTTTTTGGATGGAGAAGGAGGAAGTGTGTAAATGGCAAGTACAGTTCAGAAGCAGAAAGGGGTCTGTGCAAAGCCAGCAGGCTCTCTTTGGTGGGAGGCAGGCTGTGCGCTCACTGCTCCTTCCCCATTTAGCTGAGATCACTTTTATCATGTTTCAGGTAGCTCCAATGAAAACTTTAAGTACAGGGGTTTCCCTGGTGGTCCAGTGGTTAAGAATATGCCTTGCAGTGCAGGGGACACCGGGTCGACCTCTGGTCCCCAGAAGATCCCACAGGCCACAGAAACATTAAGTCCGTGCACCACAAATACAGAGCCCAGGCACTCTGGAGCCCAGTGCTCCGCAACAAGACAAGCCCCCAAAACGGGAAGCCCAACCCCTGCAATTAGAGCATAGGCCCTGCTCGCTACAAGTAGACAGAGCCTGCATGCAGCAAAGAAGGCCCAGTGCAGCCAAAAAGAAACAAAATTATATTTAAACAACAACAACCAAAAAACCCTTCAAGTACAGTGACTCTCAATGGCTCAAGTAACTCCTACTCAATGTTCTCAGCACACTGGCATATGGGGTCTACAGGAACCCCCTCCTCCCGTGAAGGCCCAGAGTCTGCATCAACCACATGTGTCTCCACCACTGTGCTGTGTGATCTCCCCACTGAGCTCTGCACAGAATTGCTTCTGATGGTGTCAGTCTTTAGGCAGGGAGTCATTCTTGTGAATCATCATCTAAGAATTAATATCCTCTCACCTGCAATTTTATTTCTATATTCCTTAAAAGGAGTTCCTTAAAATCCCAATTGTATTCCTTAAAAGAGTATTTTAACAAAATCTTGATTTGAACACTTATGTTTTTATTTATCAACTTTTATGTCTCCTTCATTGTGTCCTGTGCTCTGGCTCAGACTTTCTCTTGGCCTCTGCTCTTGATCTCTCATGAAACAACATATAGGATGTATTAATTGCATCTACCCTCCCCTCTCACTGGCTCTTTTCCATTCTCCCTCATCTCTCTGTGACATATGTTACCATAGGCACATCACTATTACCATGGCACCCTCTCCTTCCCTTGGGAAGCCTGTTATTACCTTCCTGCTTCTTTCTCCTCTGCCCCATGTATGTCCCTGCCAAACACTCACAGCAGCTTCATAGCAGGCTCTCTCCCTCACTCTTCTCTTCAGAGTTCCTGCTGGAATTTCTGGACACCACCTCTCAAGTATTTACCTCTGACTCTGACTTCTTCTCCCCTGGTGTGGGCTCTGTAGCATCTTCCCCTGAATGAAGACCACAGATAAAACCTAAATTCTCCTTCTTCCCCAGCTACCTTAAACTCCTCTGTGGATGTCCCCTTCTCATCCAGGCTCAGTGATTCAATATCATCCATGAACCATTTTTCTACACTCAACCATCTATCTAGCCATGTTGGTACCATCTCCAGGGGAGTGGGTTGAGCAATGATGAACAGTGTGAAGATGACAGGTAGAGACCAGGTCAGGCAATGAGGGCATGAGAATGAAGGACAGTGCTAAGAAGAAGAAGAGCAGATTATAGAGAAGTCACAAGGGTAGAAGAGGTTGGAGAATGTTTTTTAAAACAGATCAGGAAGAAATCTGGGAGAGGAGAGGTTGAGTCTTAAGGAAAGAGAAATGATCATTGCATAGCTCCTCGGTGGGGGGGTGGGGGGGGAATCCAGGAACATGCTAGTTTACCGGCAACATCCTGTCAGATGCTATATTTCAGTTAGAAATACTTCAGGCTACAAATCCATTAGATTTGTAGAAATTCCTAATGCATTAGAAATTTATACAATCTCCTGCAATGGAATAAATTAGGCTAAGGTCATGCATTACATTGTTTTTTGTGATGTCAAAATGTCATTTTATATTAGTGTTTATTCCAATGTGGCTGAGTAAAGTGTATTATAGTACATCATCTATCCAGTGGACTGATTTGTGGAAAATAGTGTCCTAAGAGAGAATATTCCCCAAGATATTGTCAGCTGAATATGAGCAAGATATTATAAAACATTGTGCACAGTATACTACCATTTACGGTTTTAAATGCGGTTGTGAGCTCAGTCACTCAGTCATGTCTGACACTTTGTGACACTATGGACTGTAGCCCACCAGGCTCCTCTGCCCATGGCAATTCTCCAGGCAGGGATACTAGAGTATGTTGCCATTTCCTTCTCCAGAGGATCTTCCAGAGCCAGGGATTAAATCTGAGTCACTTATGTCTCCTGCATAGGGAGGTGGGTTCTTTACCACTAGCACCACCATGTGAAGTGAAAAGAAATAGATATTTGTAGCTGTTTGTGTGTACATAAAATGGCATTTTGGGACATCTCTCTTGACCCAGTGGCTAAGACTCTGCACTCTCATTGTAGGGGCCTGAGTACAATCCATTGTCAGGAAACTAGACCCCCACATTTCTCACAGGCACAGCCAAATAAATACTTAGAAAAAGAAATAAACCTCTGGAAGTTATTCCTGAGAAACAATACACATAGCTGACTGTGGAAGCAGCAGGGCCTTGACAATAAGGGAGGGGGTAGGAAGAACAATGTGATATAAAGTATATTTTTAGGTTCTTGAACCTTGTACATGTATTATAAGTTTCTCAGAAATGCCAAGACATTACAAAAAATTTTAAATCTCTAAAGAATAAAACTCACAGCATTATTTCTACCAACCGAATGAAAGTCAAGTTTGTTTTATCAGAAAGATAAAGACCTGGCTTCTCTAAAACATCTTCTCAGGCTTTTTCCATGCTCAGTGGTCCATAGGGCACTGCCTGTATTCTTGTCACAACTTAAGGTGAATCTTTTACACTACGCTGGGTCCTTGATGTCCAGCAAATGAAGGACAACATCATCACGTTCCTTGCAGCAGGAGCCCTCTTAGGTGACACCGACATTTACTTCCCAATAGAGCAGTACATCTACAGAAGGAAAAGTGATGGCATCTACATTAGGAATCCGAAGAGAACCTGTGAGAAGCTTTTATTAGCAGCTCATGCCACTGTTGCCATTGAAAACCCAGCTTCTGTCACCGTTGCGTCCTCCAGGAATCCTTGCCAGTGAGCTGAGCTGCAGTTTGCTGCCGCCACTCCTGTGGTTGGCCACTTCACTCCTGGAGCCCTCACTGACCAGGCCTAGGCAGCTTCCAGGAGCCAAGACTCCTGGTTGTTACGATCCCAGGGCTAACCGCCAGCCTCTCACAGAGGCATTTATGTGAACTTTCTTACCATCGGTCTGTGTGACAAAGACTCTCCTCTGCATTCTGGAGAGGACCCATTCCCGGCAACAAGGGAGCTCAGTCGGTGAGTCTGACTTGGCGGATGCTCACCCAGGAAGTTCTGCCTGTTCGTGGCACTGTTTCCTGTGAACACTCTTGGGAGGTCGTGCCTGATCTCTACATCTGCAGATTCTGAAGAGATTAAAAGGGAAGAGCAAGTGGCAGGTGAGCAAGCTCTGAGCAAGGAGGACTTCAAAATGAATGGGTCACTTCCGCACCTGAGTGCAATGCTACTGGATCTGAGGTGGTAGCCTAGTCCACAGGCGGGCAGGTGAGCTTGCTGCCTACTCCGCAGTTCCCCCTGAAACCTGGCCTGCAGCGCCCACTGCTCAGGTCACTGGATGGGTAGGGACAGCCACTAAGTGGGCTTCAGCTGTTCTTTCACAGACTCTTTTCTTGGGTGGGGGCTGTGCTGGGTCCATGTTGCTACACAGGCTTTGCTCTGGTTGTGGTGAGTGGGGCACACTTGCTAGTTGTGGTGCACGGCCTTCTCATTGCAGTGGCTTCTCTTGTTATGGAACATGGGCTCTAGGGCCCTCAGGCTTCAGTACTGGCAGGGCATGGGCTCAGTAGCTGTGGTTCCCAGGCTATAGAGCACAGGCTCAATGGTTGTGGTGCATGGGCTTAGTTCCTCTGAGGCATGTGGGATATTCCTGGACCAGGGATTGAACTCATGTCTCCTGCATTGGCAAGATTCTTTACCATGAGCCATCATGGAATCCCCACAAACTCTTAAAATGGAAATAGGTTGACAGAAAAGAAACAGTTTCTAAAGAAATAAATATGTCTACTCATGAGAATATTCTGTGACTTTTGCTTTTTTCCTTTTGCATAAGAGGAAAATTTCCTAATTTATAATTCATTATGTTCTTCCCGCAAACAACATTTACCACTGCTAATTTTATTAGCTAAGCTTGATCCAATTTTTAAAATACTTTTCTCCCACTTTCCCCTATGCACTGTACATTCATTATCAATTGAGATAATATTTTATCATTGTTCAGTCACTCAGTCATGTCCAACTCTTTGTGACCGCATGGACTGCAGCATACCAGGCTTCCCTGTCCTTCAACATCTCCCAGAGATTATATTTATATACTTAAATGGGTAGGATAATTTGACTTCATACTTGAATTATTTCTCTGAATCTGACATATTAATATGCTAGTAAGATATAAAACACTTGACTGACTTCAGCACAATAAAAAATAATAGAATCAGGTGACCATATCTTAAGACTGATTATAAAACCAGCAGCCATGTTGATGTTGAGGAGCAGTGACACATGGGGGGACATTTTATGTGGTGAGAGAGAAGTGAGTTGTCTTCAGGGATTTAAAGGGCTGTTTGAAAACAGAGTAGAACTAGGCTCAGTGGATGGGCCTCATGGGAGTCACTTCCCAGGGACACATAGGACAGAGTTCTGAGCGTCTTGAGTGCCCCACAAGGTGGTCTGAAGTGGTGGCCACGGCACTCCTCTGTGTATCAGTGGAGATGGTAGTTGTATTGTGTGTCTACATGAGTCTGTTAAGGTGGTCTTACATGCAGAAAAGTAAATTTGACTAAATGGCAGATGATCTCAGCTCTAATAATATCTTTTCTTGAATCAATTTCTTTCTCCTCTCAGCTTCTCCATCCCAAAGGAGTCACTCTGCATGAGACCCATTCTCTTTTAATTCCATTCTTCAAAGCCTCAAATTTTGTAGCTTTTTTTCAGTAAGTATCTTTCCATCTTTATTTCTCAGACAAGATAAGCAAAAGTAAAATTTTCTTAATGGACTTTAAAGATAAACAAATACTTTTAAAATTAGACTTTCTAAAAGTTCGAAATTCATTCATGTTCTCACATTAGTATGTTCAATCCTAAGTCTGTAATGAGCATTTTTACCTGATTCAAATACAACTCTGGGGAGAGAATTGGTGGTGAAACTTCACAGACCACTGAAATTTTGAATTCTTGACAGTTAGATATCCTTTTACAGAAGTGTTAGCAGCCAGTGGAACAAGGAGCATATAGTGCCAGATTACAGGGCTGACAGCAGGGAAAAGGCAGTTTATTGATGACAGAAAAGATCTGCAGTCGCCTCTCGCCAGTGAGGCAAACCAGAAGTGCCTGCAGACGCAGAGAAGCGTGCGCAGAGAGCAGGACGGCTTCAGCCACGTCTGTTGTCAGCACAGCCGTCAGAGAGGGGTCGTTCCTTGACCTGACTTGTGCTTCCTGTTTCTTTAACTCCCTGTGATTCGGGGCTGCTCTGCCGAGTTGGACTCCCCTTTGCTTTTCCTAGATCCCCTCTGGGGCCTTCTCACAACACCTGGCAGCATGCAGGAGGCAGAGGGGCCGTTGGGCAGGTCTGGCAGCTGTGCTGCGGGGACAGCATGCTGAGTGTCCACCTTCCCTCTCACGGGTGTGGCTGTGATGGGACCAGAGGTCAGAATGGGGAGGGTGGTAGGGGTGCCTTTGTTTTCTTTCACTTCATGGCCAGGAGCTCTTAACCTGAGGGATTTGGAGAGCCCAGGGAGCCTGTGGCCTCCCTGAAGTGATGTATAAAATGCGTCTGTGCACAAGCTTTTGTTCAGATAAAATTAAATGCCCTGGCTTCACCCCTTCAGAATATTTTATCATTGTTCCTAGGTCCAGATCCTGTGCATTGGAGCAGAACATGGCTGCAGGGATTTCATCACACTTCATTGCTACCAGTCCCTAGTAAAAAAAGCTTTCAGAATCAAGAGTATCTGGTGGCTGACAAGGTTTAAAATCATCCTATGAAGTACCTAGAATCAAGAGCATTTGATCTGTACTCTACTGGAACATTTTAAGGTCTAGTAGTTTGCTTTTCACTTGTGAGCAGCTAGGTCAAATTGTTTCCAAACAAGAAAACTGAACTTTTTAAAGTCTATGTGTCTGACCAGGGTTACAAGACACAAACTAGTTCAGGGCAGGTCCCAGGTCGACCTGAGATTCTGTCATTGGTGCTGCTGCTAAGTAGCTTCAGTCGTGTCCGACTCTGTGCGACCCCATAGACGGCAGCCCACCAGGCTCCCTCATCCCTGGGATTCTCCAGGCAAGAACACTATGGTGGGTTGCCATTTCCTTCTCCAATGCATGAAAGTGAAAAGTGAAAGCGAAGTCACTCAGTCATGTCCGACTCTTAGTGACCCCATGGACTGCAGCCTACCAGGCTCCTCTGTCCATGGGATTTTCCAGGCAAGAGTACTGGAGTGGGGTGCCATTGCCTTCTCCGATTCTGTCATTACCAGAAATTCAAGTAGCAAAGAACATTTGTGACACAAACACCAAAAGTGTTTTATTGCTGGATAATTTGGGTTGGGAAGATCCCCTAGAGAAGGCAATGGCAACTCACTCCAGTATTCTTGCCTGGAGAATTCCATGGGCAGAGGAGCCTGGCAGGCTATAGTCAGTCCAAGGGATCCCAAAGAGTCGGACATGACTGAATGACTTTCACTTTCTTTTTTCAGTTTGGATCTACAGAGAGGTAAAGTCCTGTCTGTGGATATTTGTAAATGCTTCCTACAGATCCAGTTAAATGGCTTTGTGTTCTTCTGAAATTGCTCCCATGACATTGATCTGGACTTCATACACTTATGTACCAAATTACTTTGTTTTCTGTGCAACGGTGGTAAAACGGTTAAAAAGCAAGACTGTTTTTTAAACAGGCTGAAAGTGCCACCTACTGACCAATCTGTAGAAATGCCCAAGGAATGTAGTCTGAGCCCTATGGCCTGAGAGCCACAGGAACTAGGATATTAAGGTAAGTTAGACTCACATCTAACTATACTTTCTACTTATATGCTATTTATAATGAGCTATGTAGTTATATTTATGCTCTCTCCTGAGCATTCTCAATCTTTGGTTACAGAAAGTAAGATATTGAAAATCATTGAACTGTGGCAGTTGTAAGAAACAGTATCAGGCTATCATATGCTTTCCACAGGTCCAGATTGTCCAACACCAAAATGCCTTTAGAGTTCTGGAGCAAAAATGCTCTTTGCCACTTTAACTCCTAGTAACAACTGAGGCCCAGAGCTCCCCGAGTAGCAGTTCCTGCTGGGGACTCGACTGTATTTATTTTGCATGTGTTTAAGAGATGACAGAAAAAGAGAAAGCTCTAAAATGGCAAAAGCTTTCAGGTACACCAAAATGGCGGTTTTTAATGTTGATTTGAGTGTTTTGTTTTTAGTGGAACAATCCATTATACCACAGGCCAAAATAAGTTTTGAGAATAAAGTGTATATTTTCTTCCCGTCAGAGATATTGGCAGCCAAATTAATTAAAACTTGTCTTTACTATGGGCCTGGCATAAATTCAGACTTGCCTTGGACAGGTAACTGAGTTCCAGGCTGCCTTAAATCCAGCAAATGTTCAAGGAATGTTCTAATAACTGGAGTAGACAACAGTGTGCAGCCAGCATTTCATTGTTTGTGCTGCTCATGTGCTCATTCTGTCTTTAACCCTTCAGCAAATATTCACTCTCTTCTACATAGCTTATCATTTGTTTGACTCTGAAATACATTGGTTCAGTTTTTATGATAAGCTAGTTCTGTAAAATCATCTGTAAAGTGTTTATTTAAATACAAACAATATACACTCTTGTTCAAGTTCATCCTGAGTTAAAAGTACACAAAAAAACTGGATAATTTAGAGTAAAAGTAAAATTTCTCTTTCATCCCTATCAAAGTATTTGTGATTCATTTGTATATATTCCTCCAGCTTTTTAAAAAACATTTTCAACTATATATATATATATATATATTCACACACAGATAATATAGTTTTATTTTTAGTTCAGTTATACAAATAATGTGTGTTGTTTTGCAACTTGCTTTTGTCTTGTAACAGTATGACTTTGAGGTGTCGCCATTTCCTGTTTGGGGGTTTTCCACTGGTTTTAAATAGGAATATAAAAATCTTTCTTTAGAACAACATGATTCTGCTATAAGCAAACTAGGTTCATCTAGCATCCACAGTTAGGAAATTCAGAAATGTCTTTAGTTGTCCTGCACATCCCACCATCTAGAAGGGAGGAAACTGAGAGCAAGGAACGTCTCAGTAATAAATACCAGGCACCCAGTTAACCCAGCTCTAAAGGAGGAGGACAGGGCAAGGACGGCTCATTGACTGGAGGAAAGGTCTTGTGATGCCTGTGTCTCCAGCCTGGCGGGTACCAGCCTGACAGAATCAAGGAAAGAGAGACGGTAGGAGGAGAACAATGGAGGGCAGTAAACTGACCTCCTGGTGTCAAAGCACAAAGGTCACAGCAGACACTGGGCAGGATGAGAGGGTCCATGGGAGAAGCCAGAGGAGAGATACCTGGAGGAGGCTTCCTCCTGCTCACCCCACTCCAGAAGGTGCCGATGGGCCAGCTGAGGGGTTCACATCCTCTCCCCTCACTAAGACTGTGCTGTTCAGGTTGGTCTCGGAAACACACTTCTTGTTTCACTTGAGTGATTCAGTCGTGTCTCCCCTGTAGTTTCAGGTTGGGTCTTGCCTGCCTGCCTTCCCCTCACTTTTCACTCTGGCTTCAGTCTTCATTTTTTTCTGGCAAACAAAATATGGTCAGTAGGCAGAGTTGACCATGCAAAAGTCAAAGGCCTGCCTCTGAGAAGTAATACATACTCATATTGTTATACTAGTTTATTTGTATTTATTAATTTAATTCATTACAGCATTGACGACCTTGGTGCGTTGTTTTTGATTCTGTTTTTTTTTTTTTTAAGATGCCACATGTAAGTGAGATCACCCTTTTCCTGTGCACCTGTAGGACTAGTGCAGGTCTTAGTAGGTCCTGGATTTGATACCCTCTCAACATTCCATGCGGAGTCTTGGGGCTGCTGTGTGAGAATGACCATTCAGTGGATGGTAAACTCGGTGAGATGGGAGTTTGATCTCCTCCCACCGCCTGTCATGGGGCAGATTCTCCCAGCCCTGGTGTGTGGCTCTGGGCACTTCCACTCCACATCAGTAAAGTGTGTGGTCATTCAGTAATGACTGTTTCCAACAATGGTGATAATGGACATCACCTTTGATAAGTTCAGTTAGTTAGTTCAGTTGCTCAGTCGTGTCCGACTCTTTGCGACCCCATAAACGGCAGCACGCCAGGCCTCCCTGTCCATCACCAACTCCCGGAGTTTACCCAAACCCATGTCCATCGAGTCAGTGATGCCATCCAACCATCTCATCCTCTGTCACCCCCTTTTCCTCCTGCCCCCAATTCTTCCCAGCATTAGGGTCTTTTCAAATGAGTCAACTCTTCGCATGAGGTGGCCAAAGTATTGGAGTTCCAGCTTCAACATCAGCCCTTCCAAAGAATACCCAGGATTGATCTCCTTTAGGATAGACTGGTTGGATCTCCTTGCAGTCCAAGGGACTCTCAAGAGTCTTGTTCAATACCACAGTTCAAAAGCATCAATTCTTCGGCGCTCAGCTTTCTTCACCGTCCAACTCTCACATCCATACATGGCCACTGGAAAAACCATAGCCTTGACTAGATGGACCTTTTCTGGCAAAGTAATGTCTCTGCTTTTAAATATGCTATCTAGGTTGGTCATAACCTTCCTTCCAAGGAGTAAGCGTCTTTTAATTTCATGGCTGCAATCACCATCAGCAGTGATTTTGGAGCCCAAAAAAATAAAGTTTGACACTGTTTCCCCATCTACTTCCCATGAAGTGACGGGACCAGATGGCATGATCTTAGTTTTCTGAATGTTGAGCTTTAAGCCAACTTTTTCACTCTCCTCTTTCACTTTCATCAAGAAGTTCTTTAGTTCTTCTTCACTTTCTGCCATAAGGGTGGTGTCAGCTACATATCTGAAGTTACTGATATTTCTCCTGGCAATCTTGACTCCAACTTGTGTTTCTTCCAGCCCAGTGTTTCTCATGATGTACTCTGCATATAGGTTAAATAAGCAGGGTGACAATATACAGCCTTGATGTACTCCTTTTCCTATTTGGAACCAGTCTGTTGTTCCATGTCCAGTTCTAACTGTTGCTTCCTAACCTGCATACAGGTTTCTCAAGAAACAGGTCAGATGGTCTGGTGTTCCCATCTCTTTCAGAATTTTCCACAGTTTATTGTGATCCACACAGTCAAAGGCTTTGGCATAGTCAATAAAGCAGAAATAGATGTTTTTCTGGAACTCTCTTGCTTTTTCGATGATCCAGTGGATGTTGGCAATTTGATCTCTGGTTCCTCTGCCTTTTCTAAAACCAGCTTGAACATTTGGAAGTTCACAGTTCATGTATTGCTGAAGCCTGGCTTGGAGAATTTTGAGCATTACTTGACTAGCATGTGAGATGAGTGTGATCGTGCAGTAGTTTGAGCATTCTTTGGCATTGCCTTTCTTTGGGATTGGAATGAAAACTGACATTTTCCAGTCCTGTGGCCACTGCTGAGGTTTCCAGATTTGCTGGCATATCAAGTACAGCACTTTCACAGCATCATCCTTGAGGATTTACAATAGCTCAACTGGAATTCCATCACCTCCACTAGCTTTGTTCATAGTGATGCTTTCTAAGGCTCACTTGACTTCACATTCCAGGATGTCTGGCTCTAGCTGAGTGATCACATCATCATGATTATCTGGGTCATGAAGATCTTTTTTGTACAGTTCTTCTGTGTATTCTTGCCACCTCTTCTTAATATATTCTGCTTCTGTTAGGTCCATACCATTTCTGTCCTTTATTGAGCCTATCTTTGCAAGAAATATTCCCTTGGTATCTCTAATTTTCTTGAAGAGAGCTCTAGTCTTTCCCAATCTGTTGTTTTCCTCTACTTCTTTGCATTGATCGCTGAGGAAGGCTTTCTTATCTCTCCTTGCTATTCTTTGGAACTCTGTATTCAGATGGGAATATCTTTCCTTTTCTCTTTTGTTTTTTGCTTCTCTTCTTTTCACAGCTATTTGTAAGGCCTCCTCAGACAGCCATTTTGCTTTTTTGCATTTCTTTTTCATGGGGATGGTCTTGATCCCTGTCTCCTGTACAATGTCACGAACCTCTGTCCATAGTTCATCAGGCACCCTGTCTATCAAATCTAGTCCCTTAAATCTATTTGTCACTTCCACGGTATAATCATAAGGGATTTGATTTAGGTTATACCTGAATAGTCTAGTGGTTTTCCCTACTTTCTTCAATTTAAATCTGGCTTTGGCAATAAGGAGTTCATAATCTGAGCCACAGTCTGCTCCCAGTCTTGTTTTTGCTGACTGTATAGAGCTTCTCCATCTTTGGCTGCAAAGAATATAATCAATCTTATTATATTCCTCCCAGAAGTGAGGCAGCTGTGGTGGTCTGCGCAGAAGCGTGGCGGAGAAGAGCTACCCCAGGCCGGAGGCCGGGGTTGGCGGCCGAGAAGAGCTAGCCCTCGCTCGAGGCTGGGGGCAGCAGCTGAGAGGAGTTACCCCAAGTCCAAGGAGCGGCGGCTGCATGGGCACAGGAGGGCCAAGAGGAGTTACTCCACATTCAAGGTCAGGAGGGGCCGTCATGAGTAGATACCCCTTGTCCAAGGTAAGAAGCAATGGCTGCACTTTGCTGGAGCAGCCATGAAGAGATACCCCATGTCCAAGGTAAGAGAAACCCAAGTAAGATGGTAGGTGTTGCAAGAGGGCATCAGAGGGCAGACACACTGAAACTAGAATTACAGAAAACTAGCTAATCTGATCACACGGACCACAGCCTTGTCTATCTCAATGAAACTAAGCCATGCCGTGTGGGGCCACCCAAGACAGATGGGTCATGGTGGAGAGGTCTGACAGAATGTGGTCCACTGGAGAAGGGCATGGCAAACCACTTCAATATTCTTGCCTTGAGAACCCCATGAACAGTATGAAAAGGCAAAAAGATAGGACACTGAAAGATGAACTCCCCAGGTCGGTAGGTGGCCAATATGCTACTGGAGATCAGTGGAGAAATAACCCCAGACAGAATGATAGGATGGAGCCAAAGCAAAAACAATACCCAGCTGTGGCTGTGACTGGTGATAGAAGCAAAGTCCGATGCTGTAAAGAGCAATATTGCATAGGAACCTGGAATGTTAGGTCCATGAATCAAGGCAAATTGGAAGTGGTCAAACAGGAGATGGCAAGAGTGAACATTGACATTCTAGGAATCAGCGATCTAAGATGGACTGGAATGGGTGAATTTAACTCAGATGACCATTATATCTACTACTGTGGGCAGGAATCCCTTAGAAGAAATGGAGTAGCCATCATGGTCAACAAAAGAGTCCAAAATGCAGTACTTGGATACAATCTCAAAAATGACAGAATGATCTTTGTTCGTTTCCAAGGCAAACCATTCAATATCATGGTAATCCAAGTCTATGCCCCCACCAGTAGCACTGAAGAAGCTGAACTTGAACGGTTCTATGAAGACCTACAAGACCTTTTAGAACTAACACCCAAAAAAGATGCCCTTTTCATTTTAGGGGACTGGAATGCAAAACTAGGAAGTCAGGAAACACCTGGCATAAAAGGCAAATTTGGCCTTGGAGTACAGAATGAAGCAGGGCCAAGGCTAATAGAGTTTTGCTAAGAGAACGCACTGGTCATAGCAAACACCCTCTTCTAACAACACAAGAGAAGACTCTACACATGGACATCAGGAGATGGTCAACACCTTTGATAAAGGCTTCATTAATTAGAGCAACTGCTGTTTGGAAACGTAAGTGCAGACTTGAACCTCTCTCCTTGTAGTGTCAACCACCTGGCAGGAAAACAACTCCCTAGGAGACTTTCCCAGATTTTAGTCACCGAGTCAGATGACCATGAAAACTTCACGTGTTCTATAGGCCTTTACAGAGGTTGCTTTTACATTAAACCACAGGAGTGGGTTTGAACCTAGCTCTAATCCTAGACATCTGTAACTCAGGGAACATTAACTGTGCACTTGGAATCTATGGACAGATATGAATGAGAATTCACTCATATAAAAAGCCATAAGCAAAGACCTTAACCCTCTCTCAAATTTTAATTGGAGGTATGGCTGGCAGATTTTTGCCCTGTATATTCCCCATTTCAGAGATCATTGAAAGCTTTGAATAAAGTGAAATTCCCACAGGGAGGACCCTTGTGTTGCTAGAGTAAAAGTTTCAACCTGCTTGATCAGTACCCCCAGAGGGACCTGGGGTGAGAGAATTACAGGAAAGTTGATCATCAATCACTTCCCAGTGTCAATATTTACCAAAAGATAAAAACTGCCATAAGTTTAACTTCTCCATTGGCCAAGCATGGCTAGTACCTAGACCTTCAGAGATAACACTTGGTTCCTTGGCTACAGTGCTTTAGTACCCAGGAAACTATCTGGCCAAGTGCATGACTATGTGATTTTGGTGGTTATTCTCTGAACTGTGTAACTGAAGAAAGATCACAGAAATTATGTAGATTATTTTCTGTGTGTATCAAGCAGCTGTCACTTTTAACTCTTTTATCCACAGCCTAATCTTGAATCTCACGTCACTCAGCACAACCAGTGTTCAACCAAACATCCAGGAGCAAATGGAACAGGCTGGGGGTAAACCTAAAGATTAATACACATCAGAGCTGATGAACATTAGAGATTACCTAGTCCAATCTCCAAATCCTCTGAAGATTTGTGGCATCTCCAGATCATCGCAGAGCCAGGCCCTTTCCAGCACACCCCTGTCACTCATCCTTCAATCATCCATTCAATAGTGACTGAGAATCAACTCGTGTCAAGTGCTAGGAAAGGACCATGAGCAAGACACAGGCCTGCTTTCACGAAGTTTTCACTCCAGCAGGAAATCACGTAAGAACAGGCAATCTGATGAATGTTACACAGGGTGAATACAGGTGCTCTGGGAGGTGATGGAAGGATTAGGGAAGACTCCCCTGAACAAGGGGTATTGAACATGAAGATGAAATGACGGGGAGCTGGTGGAATAAGGGGTAGGGAGAAGAGCTCCCCAGGCAGGAGGAGCAGCATATATAAAGCCTTGACTCAGGGGAAAACGTACAGTGCCAGACACTAGAAGCAGTCCAGGATGGCGGGGAGATTAGAGTGAGGAGAAACACAGGGGTCATTCATGGAAGGTCCTGGAACCTTGGGCCGGGTGGTAGTGAGAAACTATTGAGGTTTTTAAGCAGGTTTTTTTTTTTTTTAAGTAAAATTTTCTGCTCTGGGAAGGATAGATTGGAAGGAATGCAGAGAGACCCTTGGCGGGGGCTGGCAGGCAGAGATGCAAAATTGGACAAATCAAGACAGAAAAGAGTGGGAGATTCAATTAAGTGTGACATTTGAGACAGAAAGTAGAGTAAGCACTCTTGAGAACTCGATTCAGCTCGACCATTCTCCTGAGAGGTTTTCCTGGTGGCTCAGATGGTAGAGAATCCGCCTGCAATGAGGGAGACTTGGGCTGGGAAGATCCCCTGGAGGAGGACATGGCAACCCACGCCCGTATTCTGGCCTGGAGAATCCCATGGACAGAGGAGCCTAGCGGGCTACAGTCCCCGGGGTCACAAAGAATCAGACAGGACTGAGCGACTAAGCACAGCACAAACGCATCGCGGAGAACACGGAGCAACTGAAGCGGCCTCTGAGCAGCCCCACGGGCACGCCTGCACCGGGCGGACCCGGGGCCCCAAGGCGGCGAGGACGCCCCGCCCGGTGGAGACACACGGAAGACGCCGGGCATGGAAAGGCCCTCCCGAAGAGGCGGCAGGACAAAGCGTCTCCACGGCAGGAGGGCGTCAGGCCCTGCTGGGCTGTCCGCCCCGACCAGCTCTCCTCGCCCAGGGAGCGCGGCGCCGGCCGACCACAGAGCTCTGTGTTCCGTCTGCAGAGAGCGAGCATTCCCGCGGCCCCGCCGGGACGAGGCGGTCAGCGCCGCTGCTGCCCTGGGCTCTCCCGGCCCTGACGGCCGAGTCAGCCTCGCAGAAGCCGCCGGAGCTCCGGAGGGAAGGAGCGGTACAACAGTAACCGGCAGGGGCCCCCGACAACCGGCGCGAAACCCCGCGGGACGGCTCCGGATCGCCGGCCGCCCAAAACCCGAGCTCCTCCGGAGTGTGCGGCCCAGAGCGCGCTGCTGGCTCGGCCCCGCGCGGCGCGGCCCCAGCAGCGGACCGGGCTGGAAGATCCGGGTACGAGGCTGCCGCGACGGGGATGACTTCCTTATGCTTTGTGAAGAACACTGCAGACCCAGCTTCCTTCTGTCCTCAGTTTCTTCCCTCGTTTTCAGGAGCCCCTAGCAATTCGCTAGTTTGCCCCAACCCCCCAACCCCCCCTGACAACTGCACGGCTCTTCTCTCCCAGACCTAGAGCTGCTTTCCCGAGGGAAGGACACTCCCAGCCCATTGCAGGTGTGAGCCACGGGGATAAATCGAGCCTTTGCAGCTGGATCTATTACAAAAACTTTGTACATTCAACTCGAGAAGATATGAGACTGAGAGAGGCAAGCTCTTTACCATCACATGGCATTGCTTTCATAAAACAGTGAAGCACACTCGACAAGTCCAGGAGTGTCAGGAAGGAGAAAGAAAGACACACATACCTGCACATGCATGCGCGCGCGTGCACACACACACACACACACACACACACACACGGAACTAATAGGAACACGTAACAGGACTGGCATTGATGGGAGCAGAAAGCCCATTGTTGCACTTCTGGGATCCCCCAGCTCACTCAGACAGATCCTGGCTGTTTTCTTCATCTCACTGTGGGGGCGGGGTGGTGAGGGCTTGGAGCTCCCCAATCTGTCGTTTGCTGTCCCGTGCCCTACATTTTGTTCTGTCTCCTATGCCACTTTTCCTCAATACACAGTCACAATTCAGAAAATAAGAACCTGCAGACATTACATTCAACTTTCTAATTTGAATAAAAGTTAAGAACACAAAGGAAAACACTTATGTGGACAAGTTTGCTAAGGAACTTGTTCTTTTTGAAGCCATAAAAAATATTTATTAGTAGACTATAAAAACTTTAATATTTTTAAAATTAGGAAAAACAAGTCATTCTTCATTGTTCTCTCTCAGGGAACCCACCACCCACCACAGCACCTATGACACATGACCCACCTGTTGAAACACCTGCCTTCCCACTGGTCAGGAGACACCTGTTCTGAGTCATTCTTCATCCCCTGTGTTCATCACATTCCTAAGTCCATTGTGCCCACTAACATGATGAAGGAGAAAATTATTTCTCCACTGAGCCCAAGTGATGAACTTAAAAAAAAAAAAAAAACCCTCTTTCATCTGTGAAGTCACATTCTTAGTGAGATCTGGAACAACTGAGTGTAAATGTTGGGGAGAGATTATTTCTACTTTGGTTCCTGACCTGCCTTATGCATAATAGGGCAGTGAATAAAAATGGCTTTACTATTTCCTGGGTGCACTTAGAGAATCTGGGCCCAAAGGAGAAACCTGACCAATTGGCAAATGAAGGATCAATTCATGAGTCAAAGTCAGTCTCTTCTCACTCACTTCATTATCAGAAACTCAGCCACCGCTTCATTTCCTCTGCATCCTTGTGCAGGGACAGTCTGAAAACCAAGCAGATACAGCTGAGGAAAGAGAAAGTAGACATGAGAATCCAATCTTTTAAAGCATTGCTAGATAGAGACTTTCCTAGTGTTCCAGTGGTTACGAATCCTCTTTGCAATGCAGGGGACATGGTTTGATACCTAGCTAGGAAACTAAGATCACATATGCCATGGAGCAACTAAGCTCTTGGACCACAACTGCTGAAGCCCATGTGTTCTGGAGCCAGTGTGACACAACTAGAGATCCTTGTAAAAGTAATGCACATAGGAGATACTCCAGCCAGAAAGCCAACTTTTATTCACACCAACAAACTCACATGGGAGAGAAGCCCTATTTTGGAATCACTGTGAAAGATTCAGTGACCACTGATCCCTTTGCTGTATTAGGCACATTCACACAGGAGAGAAGCCATATGAATGTTGTTTATGTGGAAAAGCATTTAGTCAAAACTATAAGCTTGTTCATCAGGTGGGAGGTTGCAGTGAAGAAATCCTATAAATGCAGTGAATGTAGAAGAGCCTTTAGATACAGCTGTCACATTTATATGGGCTTCCCAGGTGGCTCAGTGGTAAAGAATCTGTCTGCCAATGCAGAAGATGCAGGAGATACAGGTCCAATCCCTGATCAAGAAGAGGCCCTAGAGAAGGAAATGGCAACCCATACAATACTGTTGCCTGGAGAATCCCATGAACAGAAGAGCCTGGCAGGCTACCGTCCACTGGCTCCCCAAGAGCTGGACACAACTGGGTGACTGAGCACACATGCACATCACATTTATATGCACTAGAGAACCCACAGGGGGTCACCCTAGGGCTGGAACTCATGTAGTGTGGCCTGTACCCAGAGCTCCTACATTAACAAACACCAGAGAATTCAAATCAAGTAGTAACCCTGTGTCTGTAATCAATGATATAGAGACTTCAGCTAGAAGTTATCCCTTTTAAACCACCAGGAAAGTTATCCCTTTTAAACCACCAGGAAACACATGTGGGAAACCACAGGAAACCCTAACCCTGTAATCATGGTGGAAGCACCTTCAGCTGGGACTCCAGCCTCAGCAGACACAGAGAACTCAGAGTGGCTGCATCTCTGACACAGCGGAGAAGGCAGCACCAGCTTTACCAGGAGGAGAGCCCTTTTGGATATATCAGATAATTATCACTGTAGAAGAAATCCAGGGATATCAATATACGAATCCCATTACTAATAGAGCCAGCCCTTGTAAGACAAGAAAATTCACACTAAATAAAATAGACTCAGTGTAATGAAGGAAAGAAATTCTTCAGTGATTCCTTACTCCTTGGGCAACAAGAAAGCCCTCACACAGAGGAGATGTCAATTCTAAAGACAATGTGCAAAATCCTTCATGTCCTTCTCACATCAGAAAACTCATGCCAGGAAAATACTCTAGAAAGAATGTGTTAGTATGCAATTGAGAGAAGAGTTAAGTCCTTCAGCAACTGTCTTATTATTGAATATACGGCATAAAGAGGTAGACAGTGTTTTGAGAAATTCTGAAAGCAGTATTCAGTATCAAGTAACAGACCTGCTTCAGTAGGTCGGTATTGACAAATATGTATGCACTGTTGAGTGGGTATGTGTCATTCAAAATTAGGAAATATTGTGGTAAGAATGGGCCAGTTTTCTGTTAACACTCTTTCACCCTAGTTGAAACCATAATTACAAAGACTAGGATCAATCAGGAAATAACACTGAATGTTAACTGAAAACATAGAACATAATATGATGTGTGTTAATCTTATATTAGTACCCAAATATGTGTATACATGTCTGGAATGAATGGCAACAAGGATAAATAAATACATGTTTTGTGATTAAACTTTGATGTTTCCACTAATTTCATTATTTTATTTTCATTTAATATTTCCCATATGACTTCTAGAAAGACTTATACATTAATTATATTTAAAGAAAGATGAATAATTGTCGGTACCTGGACAGGAAAATCTCAAGAATTCAGAGTCAGACTCATTTAATCCCTACCTCAGCATTTTGTAGCCAAGAATTTCTTTGTTTTTTTCACCAAGAATAGACAGGTATCTTTAGGACTGAGAAAATGGAAGAGCTTTGCAGACATGAAAAGAATTCTACTTTCACAATGTGTTAGGACGACAAGAGGTGCATATACTAATTCATGTAAACACAAAGGAGATCCCTCAGAGAACCACTGGTAAGTCTACACTTGAAAGATCTACCCTTTGATCTAGACAAATAGTACTAAAAAAAAAACTACTAGGAGAAAGATCAGCATAGAGACAATGTCTATTTTGTCAATTAAATGTGCAAGAAGGCCAGCTAGGAGCAGCATGGTTGCTGCATGATTAGTTCTGTCCCTTTTCCAGTTTGTTACTTCTTTGCTGATCAAAATATTCATTATAACTCTGAGGTTCACTGAAGTCTAATGGGTTGAGAAATGAACTTCTAGGGTCTAAAAAGCCTATGATGTTGGCTGCAACACTACTGTGTGTCTGTGCTCCTGTGTGCGTGTACCAACACCCACACCCACACCCACACACGCCCAAGCAAGCAAGCAAGGAAGGGAGGGACACTGTAACAACCACCTAATCCTAAAGGGAAAATATGACTCAGGAATTAATGGTGTAAAGGATTTGTGCAAGAAAAAAAAATCATCTAAATCAATGTATTCATTCATTTATCAACGTTTTAATTAGTAATAAATATTTACTCAGAACTTCCAACATTTCAGAACGTGGATTGTTTGAGGATTAAACTGTAAATAATACAATGCTTTTCTCTTCATAAAACTCCATATTCTAATGCAGGCAATACAAATAAACTGCAAAATAAAAATTTTGACATAAAAAACCGATGTGGTCATGCATTGTATAGTTACAATGCATGTATAGTTACAATGCATGTATAGTTACTACTGGTCTACAATAAAAAGTTGACACTTCATAAAATAAAAAGGACACTTAAAACATTCTCAGTTCTGGAAATTTGAAAGGCTAAATATTTTTAGAAAGACTGGTTATTAAAATATTTTATAAAATTCTGAATTTTGAAAAAAAAATGATTCTGCATGAACTAGGAGAGCAAAGCTGGATTTCCTTTCTTCAGATCCAGGTTTGCTGTTCACTATATTCCAAAATAAGTACTTTCAAAATTATTAGAATTCAAAAATATATGTTTGAAACTCATTAACAATTTTTTTACAGGTAGAAAACCTGCAGTACATAGTTCTTCAAATTCTTTTCATTTTCCACTTTATCTGAAACTCAATGGGCTACCTTTTAAAGGATACCAGACAAGACAATTACTATTTTGTTCTTTATACTGAGCTCTTGATTTCTTTCTAATTGTTTTAGATAATCCCAAACCATCCAAAATAACAAATTATAATAATATAAACCAGAATTTCCCAACATATTATGTATTATATAGAGTTGCATTGGGACTATATGCACTGTTAATAAATTCAAACAAATGCATTTATAAATACAAAATAAAAATCTAAAAATGTATTGTTATTATGGACTAATGCCATTTTAAGAAAGAAATGGTTAACCAGATGCCAGAAAGCTGTAAGTTGCATAATATGCTTTTATATTTAATAATAGCAAATAAATAAGTGATTATTTTTGTTGTTATACATTTTTAATATTCATGTGTAAATTGCATATTAATTCCTTCATCATTGTGATTGTTTTCCTAGTTTGTTTTACTGTAATGCAAATTATTGACAATGATGCATTAACTCTTGATAGTTTTCTATTAGAAAATGATTATTTAAAAAATTCTCCATGGTCAATTAACATTGGTAAGCATTGCCATAGCCAAGGGATGCAGCCAAACCAAAGTTCAAATGAAATACTTTAGTGGCTTACAATGCTCCATTTTGAGGCTCAGAAATATCTAGCAGTTTGTGCAGTTGATGGTCATTCAGATAGGTGCTAAATTTTGCTAACACTATTTTGTGATTATTTCTTAGATTGAAAAAAAAGAAGGCAGCAGGTGGATCCCCTTCTCTTGTACAAGAGTAATTGTGAATTAGTATTCTGGGCTTCCTTGGTGACTCAGGGGTAAAGAACACAATTGCCAATTCAGGAGAAGCAGGAGACACCGGTTCAATCCCTGGGTTGGGAAGATCTCCTGGAGGAGGAACTGATAACCCACTCTAGTATTCTTGCCTGGAAAATTCCATGGACAGAGGAGCCTGGCGGGTCGCAGTCTATAGGGTCACAAAGAGACACAACTCAGCAACCGAGTAGCAACTGAGTACACAGGCACAGTGTTTATTCTAACTGAGATACTGAGAGTAATGTAACCAGTTTTACATCTACCTACAGGATATTTGTTTCAAAGAACAAAATTCACAATGTAACTGTTTCTAAAGTATAGCTCTCAGCATATGTGTTAAAAAAAAAAAAATAGAGCAGAGGTTGGCAAACTTCTATAAAGATCCAGAGAGTAAATATTTTAGCTTTGCCATATGACATCTGTTGCATCTACTTAGATCAGTCATTGTATCCAAGAAGCACCACAGATAAAATGTACATAAAAGAGCCTGTCTCAATAAAGCATTACTTATAGACAATGAAATCAGAATGAATATAATGATATAATTTTCATGCTGCAAATACTATTTTTAAGAATTATTTTTAACCATTTAAAGACATAAAAACCATTTTTAGCTTTCAGGTCCTAGCAGCACAAGCTGGAAGTGGAATTTGGCCCATGGGATATAAGATGCGATGGCCTATTCTATCCAGTTATAGCGGAATCTCCCACCCATTCAGTTCAGTTCAGTTTAGTCACTTAGTTGTGTCCCACTCTTTGCGATCCCATGAACCGAAGCATGCCGGGCCTCCCTGTCCATCACCAACTCCCCAAGTTTACCCAAACTCACGTCCAATGAGTCAGTGATGCCATCCAACCATCTATCTCATCCTCTTTTGTCCCCTTCTCCTCCTGCCTTCAATATTTCCCAGCATCAGGGTCTTTTCAAGTGAGTCAGCTCTTCACATAAGATGGCCAAAGTATTGGAGTTTCAGCTTCAACATCAGTCCTTCCAATGAACACCCAGGACTGATCTCCTTTAGGATGGACTGGTTGCATCTCCTTGCAGTCTAAGGGACTCTCAAGAGCCTTCTCCAACACCACAATTCAAAAACACTGGCTCTTCGGCACTCAGCTTTCTTTATAGTCCAACTCTCACATCCATACATGACTACTGGAAAAACCATAGCCTTGACTAGACTTGACTTTGTTGACAAACTAATGTCTCTGCTTTTTAATATGCTGTGTATGTTGCTCATAACTTTCCTTCCAAGAAGTAAATGTCTTTTAATTTCATAGCTGCAATCACCATTTGCAGTGATTTTGGATCCCCCCAAAATAAAATCAGCCACTGTTTCCACTGTTTCCCCATCTATTTGCCATGAAGTGATGGGACTGGATGACATGATCTTGGTTTTCTGAATGTTGAGCTTTAAGCCAACTTTTTCACTCTCCTCTTTCACCTTCATCAAGAGGCTCTTTAGTTCTTCTTCGCTTTCTGCCATAAGGGTGGTGTCATCTGCATATCTGAGGCTATTGATATTTCTCCCAGCAATCTTGATTCCAGCTTGTGCTTTCTCCAGCCCAGCGTTTCTCATGATGTACACTGCATATAAGTTAAATAAGCAGGGTGACAATATACAGCCTTGACGTACTCCTTTTCCTATTTGGAACCAGTCTGTTGTTCCATGTCCAGTTCTAACTGTTGCTTCCTAACCTGCATACAGGTTTCTCAAGAAACAGGTCAGGTGGTCTGGTATTCCCATCTCTTTCAGAATTTTCCACAGTTTATTGTGATCCACATAGTCAAAGGCTTTGGCATAGTCAATAAAGCAGAAATAGATGTTTTTCTGGAACTTTCTTGCTTTTTCAGTGATCCAGCGGATGTTGGCAATTTGATCTCTTGTTCCTCTGCCTTTTCTAAAACCAGCTTGAACACCTGGAAGTTCACGGTTCACTTATTGCTGAAGCCTGGCTTGGAGAATTTTGAGCATTACTTGACTAGCATGTGAGATGAGTGTGATTGTGCAGTAGTTTGAGCATTCTTTGGCATTGCCTTTCTTTGGGATTGGAATGAAAACTGACATTTTCCAGTCCTGTGGCCACTGCTAAGTTTTCCAAATTTGCTGGCATATTGAGTGCAGCATCTTCACAGCATCGTCTTTTAGGATTTGAAATAGCTCAACTGGAATTCCATCACCTCCACTAGCTTTGTTCATAGGGATGCTCCCTAAGGCTCACTTGACTTCACATTCCAGGATGTCTGGTTCTAGGTGAGTGTAGTGATCATACCATTGTGATTATCTGGGTCACGAAGATCTTTTTTGTACAGTTCTTCTGTGTATTCTTGCCACCTCTTGTTAATATCTTCTACTTCTGTTAGGTCCATATCATTTCATTCCAAAACAGAGTGATTGTCCTATGTGCTGAAACTATGAAACCTATAGACAAAAAACAAAAACCAAATTACCAAAAGCTGCCCAAGGTGTGAGGGGTTCAAGTCCTCCCCTTGGATACTCCCTACCCCCCCCATCCCACCCCACCCCCCCATCCCCGCTCATGCATGGCCACCTTGTTACTGCCAAAATCTCGCTTTTCTCTGCCCACCAATGCAAATTTTAAAATATGGAGGCGGAATTTTGGAGGAAATAGATGGCTTTACTCCTCAGCTGGTCAAGGGAGCACACAGCAGGCTAGCACTTCAAGAGCAGTGCCCTGTCCCCTACCTGGGGGAACTGAGAGACTGTATACAGCCTGGGTCTCCTGGGTCCATCAGCCTGCCACCTTCTTTCTAGAATGCAAACAGCTCTAAGGGGTGACTTGCTACAAGAGAGTGAAGGGAGAGCAAAAATGTGATACAGGATGTAAATTACATAGAATTAGGGGACTTCTAGTAACAGACACTACAGGTTAGTAACACTTAAAGTAAAGCTAGGAGTGATTAACTTTTTGATGACCAGTCATGTTTCTTCTCTAGTCTCTTCACTGTTTACTTTCCTTGTTCTCAGGAAAGGAAACACTTCATTTCTATTTTTGCTGCAACAACCTCATCTTCGTGTCCCCAGCCTCCAGCAGGGAGTGAAGCTGTCCTGTCCGGTAGCCCCTTTCCTGCTGGGCACCCATCGAGTTTTGAGCAGCAGTTACTTGCCGGCCACAGTTCCTCACCCAGCAAGTCATCAGTACCTACTGAGGTTCCCAGAGGGACAGAAGCAGCCTTTGCAGCCCCAGCCCCAGAGCTAGAGTCCAGCCCTGAGAGTCTGACTCTCTGACGGCTGATGACCAGCCAAGTCGGGCAGCTGTTCTGTGCTCCGCGCACCCAAGGGGGATTGGGACTGAGACCTGCCCTTCAGGCTCACAGCCAACAGTGTGGGTGACGGTGGCGTTTCAAATCACCAACCGTTTTATTTCGGCAGGGGAAAGAACGCCTTCTACGAAACATTTATAAAGAACATTTCTTCCGCCCAGGGAGGGAGATCTGGACCCTTTCACATGTTTTTTCAAGCGGCCTCGCGCGGTGTCCTCCGGCCCTCGGGCTGCAGACGGGGTGCCCGGAGGAACCAGGAGCGGAGGCGGCCCCGTGTACCCGGCTGGGGCCGCCCCTCGGCCGGCGGCTCCGGGAAGCCGCGCCTCCGGGGCAAGCGACGCGCACTCTGGGCCCGGGGCCGGGAGGGATCCGGGGTCCCGTCCTCCCAGGAGCTCCGGGCCCCTGACGCAGCGGCGGGCGCAGGAACCCGGGAGCCGGGTGCGCCCCGAGAAGCCGGGAGGCGGCGAGGAGAGAGCAGGGCAGCCTCCGGACCCTGGAGATGGTCCCCATCCTCCGTGGGCGGGGGAGGCGGCGGACACTGGGGCCCCGCCGGCGGCACAGCGGCTCCTCCGCCGGTCTAAGGGCTTCCGACAGACCCGGCTCAGCCCCGCGGGCAGACAGCGCACCAGCTCCCCTCACGCGGCCACAGACGGGGCCGCGCGTCCCCCGCCAGCTCGCCTCCCACGGCTCGACCTGGGGCCTCGGCCGCCGCCGCGGGAACTTGCGGGCGGAGGACCGGGAGAAGGGGCGCGCGTGGCCTGTCCCCGAGCTCGGTCGCGGGGCCCAGGGCTGAGACGTGCCGACGCCCGGGCCCTCCCCAGCAGAGGACCCGAGCGGGAAGCTCCGGGGCTCCGGGCTCAGCGACGGTGCTCTGTTTCTCACGTGCTTCTTGATCTCAGTGATCCGAACCGCCCTCTGCAGTCCTGCCACGCTGCTGTTAATACGTTGTGCTTTTGTGTTGAATGGACGCTATAGACCAGGACATCACAGGGTAACTAGGAATTAAAGAGGATAGGGCACTTGCACAAATAGGTGGTGAGAAGACTCGGCATCTCAGGGACCCCCACACCCACAGCCACATCCTGCCCACTCAGCTCCCACCCTAATGTCTGGGGCTCCTCCTGCCTGAACCCTGCAGAGGCCTAGCTGTCACTTGGATTCTGTGCCTGTGTTCACCGGGGACCTCTCCTGGCTCAACCCTTGTCTGTGCAGACCCCACCCAGCCTCCCCAACCTCATGCTTTAAGAAACGACCCTGAGAAGTGTCACCCAAATACAGTCTGATTGTTGTTTCTTGCTGGTGAAAAATTAGGAAAGCTTTCATCTAGGCTTGTTTATTGTGACCCACATTATGACCCAATTGTTTTATTATCTGTATATCATATTTTAGTAGGTGATTATACTCTGAGCTGTTGTGAAGGTACTTTGCAATTGTTTAAAGTAATTTTCTTTCAAGTTGTGCAGAAAGAGTAGTGTCATCAATAGTTCCCTCCCCCCTCCAAAAGATGTCCGGGTCCTAATCCCCAGAACCTATGACTACGTTAACTCACATGGTAAAAGGGACTTGTGTGGGTGTGGTTAAAGAAATTATCTACACCTGGGAGGCCCTTCTGGGTTACTGGTGTGGGTGCATTGTAGTCCCAAGGGTCCTCAGAAGTCAAAGAGGGAGTTAGAAGGGTCACAGTTGGTGAAGGAGATGTGAGGACATGAGCCACAGACGGACTGAAGTGGCTGCTGGGCCACAAGCGAGCCGTGTGGTGACACCTAGAAAGAACAGGCCCTCAGATCCTCCAGAAGGAACCCAGCCCCGCTGACACCTCCATGTCCGCACAGCGAGATCCATATTGGACCTCTTCATATGGATGAGAAAATGAACTTGTGCTCATTTGTTACACCAGCAATAAGAAATGAATACAGGTAGGGAAATGTATCTTTTTTAAAGATGCATGGGCCCTATAAATTTTTTTCTTTAAAAAATGTATCTTTTTTCAAGATACATGGCCCCCTTACTGGTAGGAAGAATTTCTTTGTATCAGGGAGTTAGAATGAGGAAAGGTAATTTGATAATATGTATCCTCTGAAAAGCAATTCAGAAGCCACTCTCCTGAGAAAGAGGGAAGGGAAGATGTGGGTAGAAATGAAAGTCCCTCCCCAGGGTCAGGAAGGGACTTTGAGCAGAGAAGCCTCAGGGAAACAGCTGGGAATGCTATGCTCAAAATCTCACTTAGATCTGGAGATGCTCTGGAGACAGCTGAACTGAGAGATGCCCAAGGGGGCTCCTGGGGCCTTGCACCTGCATCTTCACCACCAGCTAGCTGAGCGCCGTCCTGCAAAGATGAGCATCCAGAACTGGGGGGATCGCCATTGGAAGAAGAAAACATTAACCAGGGGAAAAAATGACCTGATATTGCAACGTGTTCCATGTAAACTTAGTTTTGCATCTTTCTCTTCTGATATCTAGTTGAAAGTGACAACAATATGTTATCAATGTTTAGCCAGTCATTCTCAGTCTACAAACCCGAAGTAAATTGTGCTTGTGTGAGTCTGGGCGAATGCATTTAGAAACAGGGATGCTGAACGGATGTACACAAGCTGGCTCTGAATTACACAAACATCCACATCCTATTGCTACCCCTGTCTACTTGTGTGATTTTAGACAGGACACCTAATGTCTTCAATCGCCTGTTTCTTTACTTCTAGAGTAGAGATGGCAATCCTATTACATCATAGAGCTGTGTGGAAAATTACATGAGATAATACATGTATCGGCACTTATATGAGGGTAGCTCAGTTCAGTTTAGTTGCTCAGTCATGTCCAACTCTCTGTTACCCCATGGACTGCAGCATCCCAGGCCTCCCTGTCCATTACCAACTCCCAGAGTTTACTCAAACTCATGTCCATTGAGTCAGTGATACCATCCAACCATCTCATCCTCTGTCGTCCCCTTCTCATCCTGCCTTCAGTCTTTCCCAGCATCAGGGTCTTTTCCAATGAATCAGTTTTTCACATCTGTGAGGGTAGCTAGCATAGTGAGTGTACCTCCACACAGTGAGGGTAGCTAGCAATCCCCAGTTAATACTGAGCACAGGGTGATGATGCTTAACATCCTTTGGATTCTGGTCCTGCTTTGGATTCTTTCTATCTCTCTGGCCTGTTTCTGCTTCTGCATCGCCACTGATTCAAAAAGATATTACTCCTCTCAACTTTAAAAATCTACTTTTCACTGTACAAGGTTGGAGAATTTGGTGAGAAGCAGCCTTTCTCTGTGCCCACTCTGAGCCCTTTGAGTTCAGGAAACAAGGTCCTGAGGCAGCTGACAAAAGTCAGACTTTGGTACTTTTAGAAACCCAGCAAAGATTACAGAGCAAGTGAGAGCAACCAAGATTCAAATGCAGATGAGTCCTGTTCCTGGGCCCTCAGACCCACAGGAGGTCCACATCCCATTCTACTCAGATGGCCTCAGCAGTTGCTTTCATGTTTCTTTTGAAGTGACTTTATAGATTTCTTGGGCTTCCCTGGAGGCTAGTTTCCAGGTTGTCTCTGGCCAAGCATTCTGACTCAGGGTTCATTTCATGTATTTTGTTCAGCTTTCTAATTACCAGTAGTAGGTGAGAAAGTCCAGACACTGTCCCTCTTCTATTTGGAAGCAGAAATCACATTTCATTTTAAGAGGAAACTATACTTTTGAATCAATAATTTAAAATAGCCTAACCACACATGCTTGAAGGTCTTTTGTTTCATATTATTTGTTTTGCTCATGAACATGTTAAAAGAAAATGAAATATCAGGAGATACATTAAGACAGCTCCCCCCTCCCCCCCAGAAGAACTTTATGCCAACAAATCCTGGGTAAGGTCTTAGGAGTTTGAGTTTGAATCCTTCAGGTATTTCAAGTCACTGAGGCAATTTTTACTCCTGTTTTCATAAGATCAGTTGGTCTAATAAGTCACACTAAATTTTCCCACAGTTCATATTGTGGAGAATTTTTTTTCCCCCCTGAATTCCAGTGTCCATCTTCTTTTTCAGTCACTAGCAGTTCATTCTGCTCTAAAGTGTGCAGTTCACTGTCTCTGGATTGGCTTGAGGTGACCACCTGTATGACACTTGGCAGCTCACTTCTCATTTCTAATCAATGGATTTGAATTAAAGGGACTTTAAGGCTCTTCCATTCATTACTCAATGAATACTTATCAACTGAGGATTGTAACCAATGGAGGCACATTAATAAATGAGACAGATTGGGGCCCTACCCTCATGTGGCTTGCTGGAGTACACAGACTCTTATAAATAAAATTTTAATTGTGGAAAAAATTTTGATTAGCATTGTAAAGAAAAAACTGAGCTTTCCAGATGACTCGGTGGTAAAGAATCCACCTGCCAGGCAGGAGACATGGGTTCAATCTCTGGGTCAGGAAGATTCCTTGGAGAAGAAAATGGCAACCCACTCCAGTATTTCTGCCTGGGAAATCCTATGGACAGAGGAGCCTGGCGGGCTGCAGTCCATGGGGTCGCGAGAGTCAGAGATGACTTAGCGACTAACCAACAACAACAGCGACAGAAAAGATCAGGATCACATGGAATGGTAATGGGGAAACACCAGCATTAGATGGGGTGGTCCAAGAATGCCCATCTGAAAGGTTAATATCTGAGCTGCCATCCAGATGAGCAGAAAACAGCAGCCATTTTAAGCTCTAGGACAACGGCGCTCTAGGCAGAGGGAAGAGCAAGTACAAAGGCCCTGAGATGGGCACCAACTTGGAGGGTGAAAACACATGGAGGCTCAGTTGACATGAATTAGTGCATACATGATGAAGGGAAGGAGGGCGGGGCGGGGGGAGTCAGAGCCTAGCTCAGTGCTGGCAGTCTGTGATCCCAGGATTTGATACTGCTTCGAATACTTCTCACATAAATGCAGCACATTAGATGTCCCGTGCCCACACAGATGGATGACATAGGGCCCTGGCAGTCAGACAGAGTGTATGCGGTAGTCAAGGCACCAGCAAGATCACAGGATCTGAGATCAGCAGGGACCTTAATGGTACCAGAGAGCCTATTTTAAACTCAGGAGACTGAAGAGCAATTTTTGTAGTCTTGGCCAGTATGAACCAAAATGAAATTATTCCTACAGTTTGCAGAAATGTTGCCTCAAAAAAATGTTGGGCTTTTTATGAAGCTTGTGTAGAAAGGATACATAGAACCCATGTCTAGAAATCCTACTTCCATGGGAGAAAGCCACCAGGAAAACTGCTTGGAGAGTTTAAGGAATGTGACTTTTAAATTATAAAAGAGAAAGACACTAAAATACAAGAAAAGTTCAGAAACAAAAGGGGTTGATCCAAAGCTGGCAGGCTTTGTCCTGGTGAAGGGTAGCTACCCAACACATAGCACACCTCCCCACATTGCTGGGATTATCCCTGTCATGCTTTCCCATGGACTGTAGCCCTCCAGGCTCCTCTGTCCATGGGATTCTCCAGGCAAGAATGCTGGAGTGGGTAGCCATTCCCTTCTCCAGGGGATCTTTCCAATCCAGGGATCAAACCTGTGCCTCCTGCATTGCAGGCAGATTCTTTACCACCCGAGCCATTGCACTTTATATGGTGCCAATTAAAAATTCAGTTTAAGTAATTTTTTTCTTCAGGTTAAGTAATTCCTAAGACCAAAATAGCTCCCCCTTGATGTTATCTGCACACTTGCACGTGTAGTCTGCAAGAACTCCCTCTTCCCTGAAGACCTCCAGTCACCAGCCTGTCCACATGTCTCCTATCACATCTGTCCACATGTCTCCTATCACATCTGTCCACAAGTGTCATGGGCTCTCTGCTTGCCTCTGCACAGAATTGTTGCTGTTGGGATTTCTTTTTAGACAGGGAATCATTCTGTCAGCCATCACCTAAACTTCAATATCCTCCCACCTGAGACTGTATTTCTATGTTCCTTAAAAGAGCATTTTAACAAAATCTCGATTTGAACATGAATGGGTTTTACCTACCGATTTTTATCTGTCTTTCATTGTATCCTATGGTCTGATTCTGCCCTTAGCCTCTCATGGAACAACTTGCCAGGATTTATTAATGACTTCTAATCCCCTTTTCCATTTGCCTCCACCCTTCTGTGGCATATGCTTCTATGACACGTCCTTATTGCCATGATGCTCTCTCCTTCCTTTTGGAATGCTTGCTGCTGCCTTCCTGCTTCTCTGCTGTGTCCTGTCCCCATGTGTGTCTCTCCCTGGTACTCACAGCAGGTTCATAGCAGACTCACTCACACGATCTTCCCTTTGGTGTCCCTGCCTCTCATTTCAGCTATGATATTTGGGTACAAATTCCCAAGTATTTATCTCCAACTAAGTCTCTTGCTCCCATGTCTGGGCTCTGTAGAATATTCACCTGAATAATTACCATGGATCAAACCTAATATACCTTTCCCTCTCCCCAGTTACATCCCTTACGGACTCTCCCTCTCTCCTGGGCACCAGGCTCCCTGGTTCAGATCATCCATGACCCATTTCTCTACACTTAAGGAGTTATCTGGCCTCGTTGGCTCCAGCTCTAATGGAGTGAGCTGAGCAATGATGGATACAGAGAAAAGTGGAGACAACAGGTATGTACCAGGTGAGGTTGTAACTGCACTGAGAATAAAGGGCAGTGCTGATGAAAGGAAAGATTATAGAGGGTTTCTGAAAGTTAGAAAACATTGGAAAGCAGTTTTAAACACAGGTGGGGGAGTGGTGTGATAGAGAAGTTGCAGTTTAAAGAGAAAGGCTCATTGCTTGCTCAGAAGGATCTTACTGGTAACATCTTATCAAATGCTCTCTCTGTTACAAATACTCCAGGTTACAAATCTTTTAGAAATATATCCTACACATTTGCTAGCAGCAGAATAACACAGGTCAAAGTTGTACGTTGCAGCATTGTTTGTAATATAAATAGATTGCTGAATATCAGTGTTCATCCCAATGTGTGTGGGCAAAGTGTATTATAATAGTACATCATCCATTCAGTGCACTGCTGTGCAGGAAATTATGTCCTGATAGAGGACAATTTCCAAGGTATTGTCAAATAAATAAAAGCAACATGTAACAAAACACCATGATTAATATACCACTATTTGTGTTTTTAATTAGGGCATGAAGGAGAAATATATTTTCATATTTGCTTGTAAGGCACTCTAGAAGGACCCCTAAGAAACAAAATACTACCTGTGGAGGGCAGATGGCCCTGGACAAACAGACTAAATGATAGGAGGCACACATTAGTGCAAAGCATATTTTCAGTATCTTGAATCATGAATCTGTATTATAACCTCTTTGGAATTTTCAATAAATTGAATTTTTTAAAACCTGCAAAGAATAATATGCATTTTACTATGTTTATTTTATATACTATTTTACTGTTTTTTCCAACTGAATGACTTTCTGGTTTGTTTTACTGCAACTATTATTTGGCTTCTCTAAAATGTCTATCCATAAGTCTTGTCTGGTGGTTTTGACTTTTTTATTTTAGCTGTGATAAAAAACAAAGAAAAAGAGATTTTTCTCAACACCCTAGGTAGTGAGTCCTTTTCTTTTTTCCTCCTTTCAGATGCTTTATATACTTTACACATTTTGGCATTATTTTCATAACTTTTACTTGCAGGAAAGAGGATAAAGCTATGCTAGCTTGCTAGGGTTGCCAGAATAAAATACCACAGACTGAGGCTTAAATAACAGAATTTCATCCAGGTTATCCAATTTTATAGCATTCAGCTCTTCAGAGTACTCCCTTATTATTTCATTTCATCATATCATCAGTTATGTTTCCTCTTTTGTTACTGATTTTAGTTGTATTTTTTCTTAGTCAATATAGCTAAAAATTTGTCACTTTTGTTAACCTGTTTGAAGTAACTGTTGTTTAAAATGATTTCTTTGGTTTTCCTCTTCTCTATATTTATCTGAGAGCTAATCTTTACTATTTTCATTACTTCTTCTATCTCTGGGTTTGGTTTGATCTCCCTTTTCTACTTAGGTGTAAAGATAGTTTGTTTATTTGAGCTTTCTTTTCAATGTGTGCATTAACAGTCATACATTTCATTGTTGGTGATTTTTTGCAGAATTCCATACATTTTGGTATGTTCTATTTGCATTTTTATTTGTCTCCAGGTATTTTCTAAGTTCCTTTTTTATTATTTTTTAGCCTATTGGTTATTTAAGAGTGTGTTTAATCTTCACATATTTGTGGATTTTCCCACTTTTCCTTCTACTATTAATTTTTAGTTTCATGATTATGACAGGAAAAAGTTCCTTTGTATGATTTGAGTCTATTTATAGTAACTTACTTTCTGGTCCAACATGTGGTCAATTTTGGAGAATGTTTCCCGTGCACTTGTGCAAAATATGGAATCTGTCTGTCTTTGCCTGGGTCACTTGGTGCCTTAGCCTCAGGCTTCTCAGGGGTCACTTCTCACTGTCGGACGCAGCTGTTGGGATGGTCGGCCATTTTTGTGCTTTTAATTGCATGGAGAGATCACTGTGACAAAAGGGACACCTTTATGTCAGCCGGTGACTCTCAGTATCACCTTTCTATAGCAGGTAGGCTAAGAGTGGGCTCTGATACATTCCGGGAGCCTCTCTCAGACTCACCCTTTGGCTACATTCTCAGAAACTGGAAAATTTTGACCCTGCAAGTGGCATGGCCCCAATACAAACTGGGGGACCCAAACAAAATGGCCTCTGAATGGCACACTAGCTTTTGCCAAAAGCAGGGAAATGACTCAGAATTTCCTTGCACTCAGTCTTTCATGGCCCTCCATCAGAATCCGGATTTCAGGGACTCATGGTGCATGTCTTCTTGTTGCCTCCTTGTCTCCTGTTCCCCTCTGTCTCTCTCCATCAGATTTCCTAGACAACCCCTACTCGACCTTTCATAGCCACATGATCTCTAGGAAAGGATTCTGAGGTTCCCTTTCATCCAGGTCTTTCTTCTATATTCAAAAGCCTGAAGGATCAAAAACTCTCCTAACATTCTAAAGATCCCCTTCTAACTATGCTTATCTCTCAGGTGGGGAGGGAACCAAGTTTCCCCCACTCCTGAACATCCTAAAGAATTCCCTTCTAACTACTCCAGTTTCTTGGGGTGGGAGGGGGGAAGGATCAAGCTTCCCCCACTCCCGCAAATTCCCTTAACCCTTCAGTTTCTTCTGATGGGACAAAGACCTCCCTTCCCACCAGAGGGACAATCCAAGATTTTTATCAGCTGATCTGCCCCTGATACCAGAGTCAATTTGAGCACTATTTGGTCTATAATTTAGGTATAAAACTATGACTACAGAAAGAAAAGGTGACTTTTTGACACAAGAAGGCCATGATATTCTTTAGACTCTGGAGAAAACTGGTTAAAGTGAAATTATTTTTTCTTGGAAACTGCAAAACCAGTTCTTTTTGCATATGCAAGTAAAAACAACGAGCTTGTTAAAAAGCCGGCCTAAAGCTTTTAATTTTAATTAGGTCCCATTTGTTTATTTTTGCTTTTATTTCCAATATTCTGGGAGGTGGGTCATGGAGGATCCTGCTGTGATTTATGTCAGAGAGTGTTTTGCCTATGTTTTCCTCTAGGAGTTTTATAGTTTCTGGTCTTACGTTTAGATCTTTAATCCATTTTGAGTTTATTTTTGTGTATGGTGTTAGGAAGTGTTCTAGTTTCTTTCTTTTCCAAGTGGTTGACCAGTTTTCCCAGCACCACTTGTTAAAGAGATTGTCTTTTCTCCATTGTATATTCTTGCCTCCTTTGTCGAAGATAAGGTGTCCATAGGTGCGTGGGTTTATCTCTGGGCTTTCTATTTTGTTCCATTGATCTATATTTCTATCTTTGTGCCAGTACCATACTGCCTTGATGACTGTGGCTTTGTAGTAGAGCCTGAAGTCAGGCAGGTTGATTCCTCCAGTTCCATTCTTCTTTCTCAAGATTGCTTTGGCTATTCGAGGTTTCTTATATTCCATACAAATTGTGAAATGATTTGTTCTAGTTCTGTGAAAAATACCATTGGTAGCTTGATAGGGATTGCATTGAATCTATAGATTGCTTTGGGTAGTATACTCATTTTCACTATATTAATTCTTCCAATCCATGAACACGGTATATTTCTCCATCTGTTTGTATCCTCTTTGATTTCTTTCATCAGTGTTTTATAGTTTTCTATATATAAGTCTTTTGTTTCTTTAGGTAGATATATTCCTAAGTATTTTATTCTTTTTGTTGCAATAGTGAATGGTATTGTTTCCTTAATTTCTCTTTTTGTTTTCTCAGTATTGGAGTATAGGAATGCAAGGGATTTCTGTGTGTTAATTTTATATCCTGCAACTTTACTATATTCATTGATTAGCTCTAGTAATTCTCTGGTAGAATCTTTAGGGTTTTCTATGTAGAGGATCATGTCGTCTGCAAACAGTGAGAGTTTTACTTCTTCTTTTTCCTATCTGTATTCCTTTTATTTCTTTTTCAGCTCTGATTGCTGTGGCCAAAACTTCCAAAACTATGTTGAATAGTAGTGGTGAAAGTGGGCATCCTTGCCTTGTTCCTGACTTTAGGGGAAATGCTTTCAATTTTTCACCATTGAGGATAATGTTTGCTGTGGGTTTGTCATATATAGCTTTTATTATGTTGAGGTATGTTCCTTCTATTCCTGCTTTCTGGAGGGTTTTTATCATAAATGGATGTTGAATTTAAAAGCTTTTGCACAACAAAGGAAACTATAAGCAGGGTGAAAAGACAGCCTTCAGAATGGGAGAAAATAATAGCAAATGAAGCAACAGACAAACAATTAATCTCAAAAGTATACAAGCAACTCCTGCAGCTGAATTCCATAAAAATAAATGACCCAACCAAAAAATGGGCCAAAGAACTAAACAGACATTTCTCCAAAGGAGACATACAGATGGCTAACAAACACATGGAAAGATGCTCAACATCACTCATTATTAGAGAAATGCAAATCAAAACCACAGTGAGGTACCATTTCACACCTGTCAGAATGGCTGCTATCCAAAAGTCTACAAGCAATAAATGCTGGAGAGGGTGTGGAGAAAAGGGAACCCTCTTACACTGTTGGTGGGAATGCAAACTAGTACAGCCACTATGGAGAACAGTGTGGAGATTCCTTAAAAAACTGGGAATAAAACTGCCATATGACCCAGCAATCCTACTGCTGGGCATACGCACCGAGGAAACCAGACTTGAAAGAGACGCGTGTACCCTAATGTTCATCGCAGCACTGTTTACAATAGCCAGGACATGGAAGCAACCTAGATGTCCATCAGCAGACGAATGGATAAGGAAGCTGTGGTACATATACACAATGGAATATTACTCAGCCATTAAAAAGAATACATTTGAATCAGTTCTATTGAGATGGATGAAACTGGAGCCCATTATACAGAGTGAAGTAAGCCAGAAAGAAAAACACCAATACAGTATACTAAGGCATATATATGGAATTTGAAAGATGGTAATGATAACCCTATATGCGAGACAGAATAAGAGACACAGATGCATAGAACAGTCTTATGGACTCTGAGGGAGAAGGTGAGGGTGGGACGTTCTGGGAGAATAGCATTGAAACATGTATATTATCATATGTGAAACAGAACACCATTCCAGGTTCAATGCATGAGACAAATGCTCAGGGCTGGGGCAATGGGATGACCCAGAGGGATGGGATAGGGAGAGAGGTGGGAGGGGGGTTCAGGATGGGGAACACATGTAAACCCATGGCTGATTCATGTCAATGTATGGCAAAAACCACTACAATATTGTAAAGTAATTAGCCCCCAACTAAAATAAATAAATTTATTTTAAAAAAAAGAAATATTGAACATTTTGCAAATTGCAAACCTTCTTTTTAAAACTGATGTAAGACAAACTCCCCATTTTTCCCTTATGAATGGATTTAGAAAGTGCTTTTGAATAAATTCCTTTATTTCCTCAAACTCTTCATGATCTTTGTCTTTAACTCAAAAATACATAAAATCCTAATTGACTAAATTTAAAAAATAGTTTTCTTGCCTTTTCATTTATTTTTTCTCTTTTGGACACTTCAAAAATAGAAAGATCATGTGTGTTTTACCTATTGAGTTCTAACAATAATCCATCAGAATGTGTCCTTTGATGCAGAGGATATTTTATAAATTTACCCAAAATCAGTTTTTATAAGTGCTTTCTATGAAAAATGGAAAACTGTCTTTGAGAGCCTTTAAATGCATTTTGGAAAAGAGTAACTTTAGTTTCTTAGCTCTTTTTTTCCATTACAGATTTTTTCTAAAACATGTGCAGTTATAAAAATTAGTTTTATTTATTTATTTTAATTGGAGGCTAATTACAAAAAAAAAAAAAAAAAAGCTGGCCTAGGGGAAATCTTGAGGTTAACCCTTTCCATGTCCCTGAAATACACAGCCCACTTTGCCTGAGACCTCAGCCTAGGGCAAATTAGAATTTCATTAAAAAAGGGGGGTGTCAAAGAGACATTTTAAATATCAAGTGGAAAACTATGAGATCTCTGCCTGTCTGTCTGGATTTACGTATGTCTCAGTGTGTGTGTGTGTGTGTGTGTGTGTGTGTGTGTGTGTGTGTTTAATAATATTGCTGAAGTTGTAAATGAGTTCTAATTTAATTGGCCTAAAGAAAAGTAAGCACTTACAAATCAGACAATTCTAAATATAAGAGAAATTAACCTAAATGAATATCAGATTCATGTGAACTGGGAAATAGTCAATATTAAATATCTAGTATTAATGTTTCTTTGCTAATCTAATAGAGACATGTCTAAGAGTCATTAACATTAAGCACAATATTTTCATCGTGCCTATGTTTATTATAACATGTATTGTTATATTGTTATATCTATTACAAGTTTGTCAACAAGGAAAGTGCCTCTGGGGGGAAAAAGAAAACTCCTAAAAATATAAATGAGATATGAGCTTTTGGATAAACTATTAAGAATAATTATACTTTAGGAATGTCTGTCGAAAATAGTCTCTCCAGATTGGGGTAACTTGATTTTCTAGGGGTGTGCTAAACTAAGTGACAGAAGTTTATCGAATAGCTAGGTCATTTCCAAATAAAATAAGATTCTGAAAGATTCATTACTAAACACTAACTGCCTCTTACAGAGAAATTAGAGATTTTGGAATATTAATGAATAATGTTTGATGCCATCCAGAGATGTTCTCTAAAATATATTTTAGAAATTATCACTGGTATTTATGTTCACCAATCTATAGAATGCTAATATAAAGGTCAGTTCTTGGTTGCTTAGGGAAAGTAGGATGTGTGTTTTCAGTAAAGAAGATATGAGGAATTAAATTGCATTTTATGAAGGGAAAAGGAAGTAAGTCTGACTTACAGGGGGCTGTTTCAGGATGGGAGAACAAAGTAAGGGTACAGAACGTGATAAGAAGGTTTTATGGAAAGTAGACCCCCAAGGGAAGAGTTTTGTGCATAAATACAAGTTTTCTTGAGATGTTGAACTGCCTTTGATAATGGATTTTAAGTTTCTTTATCTCTGAAGTGATCTCTTCTATGTTTACCTTTGAAATCTTTTGTTAACTTTGGCTAACTGAGTAACTATTGTTTCATAGTGACTTATATGATCCTAACTGACTGTTATAAACCCTTTTGATGTTTATTGAAAACACTTCTTAAATCATTTGACTTCTAGCTAACTTTGGGATGCTTCAAAGAGTCCCTGAGACATCCCAAAGAGAGATACTACCTGAGTTCATTTGACATGTTAAATTACATGGGAAGTATTGTTGGAGAAGTGATGAATCTTCTCAGGTTATATTGTGTGGTTGATGTTACTAATGTAGATATCCTAGAAATTATGTGAAATTCATGAAAATCTGATATGTCCTGGTAAAATGTTGTCAGTTATAATTCTAGTTATCATATTAAAGTGCTACATATCACAGCAATAACCAGGCTACTTTGTCGATTGCAATTTAATCAGATTTTAAACATGTCTTCTATGGTTTCACTCTGATGACTTTGCAACAATCCTGCTACTTCAAGATTTATGGAAAAGACTTCTAAGATTAACCGATAAACACATTTTGTTTGTTATCTGGTAAGCTGATACCAGACTGGAATTTAGTCTACTCTCTATGTTAAGAGAACAAAGTTTTCTTAGAGTGAGGCTTTCAATAACAGATTATGAATTTATTTGCCTTTAAGTGATTTAAATTTGTTTTTAAAATCTTTTGTTACTTTGGGAAAGCAAGCATTATTTAAAGATTATGGTACACGCAAAAGCTCATTCTGCTTCCACAAAAAAATAACCCCTCACTGTTAGACTTTTGCTATTCTGATGTTCTTAAAATATGACAACAGTCTACTCCTTAATTGGGGAATTAAAAATGCATGAACAGTAGCTGTAAATCAGAGAGTCAGGGCTATGGGAAATCCAAGATGGTTGCTTGGCTTTTCCCGGCTCCCTGACAAACCTCATTTTTATTTGACGGGTTGAAGCCTTCCCTGGCTACAGGGTTAATGCCCTCACGATGACAAAAAAATTATATTTTACTTAATATTAAGTTCTAGTTTTGTTAGTTAAGGTCTGTGTTTACTACGACTCACTTCTGAGATAGTTCTTTGTTGTTATGTTATATTGCTAAAAGGTTTAATTAATTAAGTTCTTAAAAAGAACACTCTAAGTTTGTTTCTAAAGCTTATCCCAGTAACCAGTCTTTGGGTGAAGGTCAGATGCTCCATGATGTACAACCAGGAGATTAACATCTGGCTATAATCATTTAACTAAGTCAGATGACCTGGGCTATACTGGGCTCTACCTAATGAAAGCTCTTGACTTACATTCTTGCTTGTGACCTTACTAATAACTGCTAGCTATATTATTTTCTATATCACTTGTTTCAGAAATTGTTTCTTACGTTACTAAATGTGTGACTGACATGATAAAATGCTGATATGCAGTTCCATATGAGATCAATGATTATAATAATGTAACTCTAGATATGGGAAGAAGCAACAAGAGGGAATATTCTCCTGGACCAAGAGGCTAGTAAGACAGGTATGGTCCAGAGATTTGCTACTTGCAAAGTCTGGTCTAGTCACAGTGCAGAGTGGCCTGTCAATGGGATCTTCGTTAGACTCAGGACACAAGGGCCATGAAATGCCCCCAAAGCATGGTCAAATATGTGGCTATGAAGGGACCCTGCTGACTGGAAGTTGGCACTTGCCAGTTGTCTCTACAAAGATTACATCATGACCACTGCAAGCTGCTGACCTTCAATACCCCTTGAAAGGAGTTCACAGTGGAGATCAGAAATAAGGCACTCTGTGCTCTGGGAAAAACCCAGAAGAACCGGCCTTCAGAGAGTCAGGTGTTTTCAGGTAAAGATTTTTATGAGCCCAACTTTTTGCATCTTTTCATACCTAGAGAAACACTAATGTCACAAACCAATGTCTAATCCTGGTTCTCCTGGCTAACTCCTCAGGAGCTTTTCTACTTTTCTTAATCTTTGGGCCATGTATCTTTAAATTTCTTGTAAAGTTTGTTTCTCCTAGAATACAACAAATCTCCAAGTGATAGTTTGACAAGAATGTTCCCTGGCCAACACCCAGGCAATGCTGAAACAAGCCACCTTATCGTTCCATGGACTCTCATCTCCCTCTGTAAATGCACCCTGGCAGAGAAAAGGCAAAGGGAACCCAGAGCCCCACGATGCCCCTGTACAGCCTGAAGAAGTCAGAATGGTCATCGCCCCTTTTCCCCTGAGACTGGGTTCCCAAATGTCTGAGAAGGGAAATAGGTAGATAGTTAAACATGAGCAGGGCATCAACAGGGGCCAAAGAATTGGCCCTAAAAATAAAGAGAGGGAGGAATGTGGAGACCCAAGGATGGAAGAGCAGATAAAACCATGGAGGGTCTTGGAATGCAGGAACGGAAAACCCAGACCCTTATCGTCCTTCCCTCCTCCGTGTTGTAACTATTAACGGATTTCAGGTCCTCCTGAGCAGTGTAACCTGTCTCCCCTCCTACCCCATAGGGAGAAGGTATTTACCTTACTCTCCATCCCGCGCCCCCCCCCCGAATATCCTGCCTAATCCAATCAGCGAATGACCCACAAGACCCCCTATCCCACTCCCTGTACCCTGTATAAAAGTGGACTAAGGACCCCTGTTCAACATCGGTTCTCTCTTGAGCTGGCCCGCTATTCTAATAGCGTCTTCCACTCTAATAAACTTTATTTCCCTCTCATTTTGTCTCATGTCGGGAAATTCTTCTCCAATCAGTGCCCAGACCATGACAATTTTCCTTACTGTTGTAACAAAATATTGATTAAATTTTTCTATCTAAAAATAGGAATGTCTGGTTTACTTAAAGGGATCACTGTAACTGACACCAGAAACCTCACGAGGCTATCAGGGGATTTCTCAGAAGAAAACTACAGGCCAGGAGAGGGTAAAATGAAATATTCAGAGGGCAGAGCAATAAAAATTGCCAACCAGGAAAACTCTATTCACCAAACTTACCCTTCAAATATGAAGGGAAAATGAAGGCTTTCCTAAAGAAAAGCTGAGGGAGTTCATCAGAACCAAACCTGCCTTGCAAAGAATGCTGAAGAAGTTCAAACAGAATAAAAAAGATGCAAAGTTACACATGAACACATACAAAAGTATACAACACACTAGGTAAGGTAAAAATATATTGTCAGATTTAGTTAATTCCAATTACTTAGAAGAATGGTATATTAACAACTTCAAGTATAAAGTTTCAAGGAAAAGATGATTAAAAGTAACTACAGCTAATATACCTTATTTACAAACACACAGCATAAAAGAGAAAACTGTGACGCCAAAACATTACAGAGGAAGAGTTAAATGTAAATGGTGGAGCCACTTTACTCGGAGAAGGCAGTGGCACCCCACTCTAGTACTCTTGCCTGGAAAATCTCATGGACGGAGGAGCCTGGTAGGCTGCAGTCCATGGAGTCTCGAAGAGTCAGACATGACTGAGCGACTTCACTTTCACTTTTCACTTTCATGCATTGGAGAAGGAAATGTCAACTCACTCCAGTGTTCTTGCCTGGAGAATCCCAAGGACGGTGGAGCCTGCTGGGCTGCCGTATATGGGGTCGCACAGAGTCGGACACGGCTGAAGCGACTTCGCAGCAGCCACTTTACTGGCTAATAAAGCGAGGTTGCAATCAGCACAAGACAAACTGTTTTAGGTATAAAATTTTAATGTAAGCTTCAAGGTAACCACAGTAAAAGTTTAGAGTAGATGCAAGAAATAGAGAAAGGGGAAACAATACCACGATGAAAAGCCACCAGTTTATAAAAGTAGGCAGAAACAAAGGGAAAGGGAATCAATGGAGGCAAAAATAACCAGAAAGCAATCACTCAGATGGCAGGAGTCAGTTCTTACATATTGATACCCAGTCTAAATGAAAACAGATGGGGTTCACCAATAAAAAGACAGAGATGATTAAAAAAAAAAAAAAGACCCAACTATATGCTATCTACAAGAAACTCACTTCAGCTTTAAGGATACACAAAGGCTCAAAGTGAAGGGATAGATAAATGTATTTCACAGGAATAAAAACAGAAAGAAAGGGGGCATAGTAATTCTTCTATCAGACAAAATAGACTTTGAGTAAAAAACAACAACAAGCATCAAAGGAGGCCATTGTATGACAAAGGGGTTAATATATCAAAAAGTATACATACACACACACACACACACATATACATATGCAAATATATAAAACAACATTGGATCACCTAAGTATTTTAAGCAAATAATAACAGATCTATAGGAAAAATGTACAGGGTTTCAACATCTCACTCTTAGCAATGGATAGATCATCCAAACAGAAAATCAAGAATGACATGTTGGAATTAAACCAAACTTTAGACCAAATTGAAATAAGAGACATAATAGAACATTCCATCCAACTAAACCAGAATACACATTTTCTCAGGTCTACACAAAACATTCTCCATGGATAGATAATGTGATAGGTAGGACATAAGCAAGTCTAAGCAGATGTCGCTGTTGTTGCAGATGTTGTTGTTGTAATGTCACTCAGTTGTGTCTGACTCTTTGCGACCCCATGGACTGTAGCCCACCAGGCTCCTCTGTCCATGAGATTTCCCAGGCAAGAATCCTGTAGTGGGTTGCCATTTCCTTCTCCAGGGGATCTTCCTGACCCAGGGATCAAACCCGAATCTTTTGCATTTGCAGGTAGATTTTTTACCATCTGAGCCACCACAGAAGCCCCTAAGAAGTATATTTTACATGTATTACAAATAATTTTATTCTTTTAGAGGGTGAAGTGCTGGCTTAAAAATTACACACAACCTAAAAGTTCAGAGTTATGTTTTATTTAGCAGGAATTTTTAGGACTTCAAGACAGGGAGGCAGCATCTCAAGAAAACCCGAGGGGACTGCTCTGAGGTGAGGGGGGAGCCAGGTTATATAGAAGTTTTGCAACAAAGGGCAAGTAGTCAGAACATCAAAGATTATTTTTAATTAAAAGAAGACCAGATATCTCAAGTGAATGAATTTAGCACTTTTCTATGTATTGGAAGATGCAAGAGTCTGGGCTCACTGAAATCATTCCTTTGATATGCATCTCAGCTGGTTGGGGCCAGGATCCTGTGTTTTTGTTCTGAAAGGAATATCAGTCTTTTTATTTATTTGGCTGTACCAGGACTTAGCTGTGGCATGTGGGACATTTTAGTTGTGGCATGTGGGATCTAATTCCCTGACCAGGGATTGAAACTGGGCCCCCTGCACTGGGGGCACAGTCTTAGTCTTGAAGTAGCATCTTATTTCCCCATCTAGGAAATGAACCTAGCTCCCAGTGTACCAGTGGTGAGAGGCTAGAAGCAAAGTTCCTTGATTCTTACTCCATTTGAAAGCAAAAATGTTTCAAGGAAGCAAAAACTGCAGAACAGGTGCAAGGTTTTTTTATTAGAGACACAGCGCAACATATAGGAGAGCACACAGAGAGATAATTTATGTCAGAAGCATGACAGAGACACACACTGGGAGAGGAGTATAGGTGTCCTGAGTGAGGAGCGCAGTAAGAAGCTGATTTAAACACTTATATAGGTTTGTCCTTATATAAATCACTTATATAGGGTATTTATTTACATTTGGCCAATTATTTTGTTTCTTTTCTCACACCTGGCTGGTCCCTGGACCCTAAGATGCCTGTGCAAATTTTTGCTAATATGGATTCCACCACACAAACCTGTAGGTGTATGTCCACACTTATGGGATGGGACCCACTTCCCTTTTTGACTCCCAATAAGCCTTCCTGCACATGTGTGGACAGAGAAGTCCTCCTTGACCTGAGGAGTGGGCACTATATGTCTTTACTTCAGCAGAGCTCAGTGTCTGCCGCTAGCTTTGTCCTTGGAGTGTCTGGGTGAGAGCAAAGCTTCAACTTTACTCCACTTGACAATCACCAGGTGTCCAGCCTGGGACACATCTATATCCTACCGCATTTTTACATCTTGAGTTCCCTCGGGGCTCACCATGGGGCATAGCTGCAGTCTGAAGGCTGCTAGAGGGCAGATACTCTTTCCCTCCTGAGTCCCCTTGGGGCTTCACCAGCTCACCTTTGGCTGGTGGCTGCAATCACTGATGACTGTGAAATCATTTGTTACTGATATGGCAGGAAATATTTCATTTCTCAACAGGAAAGTAAAAGTATAATAAATTCTGATTCACTTAAAATACAAAACCTGTTGACTTAACCACCATGAGGGATTTTAGCACTTTTCTAGATATCAAGAGATACAAGAATTGGCCTTATAAACTTGACTCCTGAAAATATCTACCTGAAGACTTGTTCCACCAGTTTTTCCCACAGCACAGAGGACTTCATTTCTGTTCTCCACCCTGAGATCCTTTCAGGGGGTGTTGAAAATCAGCAGCTGCAGCAGCACATTATTTAATCCTTGTAGAGGTAGATGGCAAGTGACCATTGCAAGTGCCAATTTGCGGTTGACAAACCTAACATAGTGCATTTTAATACATCTCTGTTTTACTTTTTCAATATTTTCTCAACTACTTCCACATGATATCTATGTCAACTACAAATTGGCACTTGTAAAGAGCATTTGCCAGAGACTGAACCACAACAGGGGATTTGCCAGCTGCCTTGGCGAAGATTGAACCCTGTGCTGCTGAAGCTGTCCACCTTCAACATCCACGAGGGGAATTCAGGGTGGAGAACGAAGCACTCTGTGCTCCAGGGAAACCGGTGGAACAGGTCTTTTATATAGTCAGATATTTTCAGGAACTGATTTCTTGATCCCAATTCTTACACTTCTTCATATCTAGAAAATCACTAAATCCCTTCATGGTGACATCCTGTCCTCCTGACCAGCAGAAAACCTTTCATAAAGTAAGTGCTTGATTGCAATGAACTCCCCTTCACCAAAATCTTATATAGTGACCTTCCCCCACTGCCTCTTTGGAGCAGTCTCAGAGTTATCTGAGGTGCTGTCTCCTGGGCTGCAGTCCTCATTTTGCCCCAAATAAAATTTAACTCTGCAACTATCACATTGTGCATATCTCCAATTTTTTCAAAGAGATCTCTAGTCTTGCCCATTCTATTGTTTTCCTCTATTTCTTTGCACTGTTCAATTAAGAAGATTTTCTTATCTCTCCCTGCTATTCTTTGGAACTCTGTATTCAGATGAGTATATCTTTCCTTTTCTTCTTTGCCTTTCATATCTCTTCTTTTCTCAGCTCTTTGTAAGACCTAGTCTGACAACCATTTCTTTCTCTTGAGGATGATTTTGGTCACTGCCTCCTATAACATGTTATAAACTTCCATCCATAGTTCTTCAGACACTCTATCAGATCTAAATCCCTTGAATTTATTTGTCACCTCCACTGTATAACCATAAGGGATTTGATTACATCATTCCTGAATGGCCTAGTGGTTTTCCCTACTTTCTTCAATTTAAGTTTGAATTTTGCAATAAGGGGCTCATTATCTGAGCCACAGTCAACTCCTGGTCTTGTTTTTGCTGACTGTACAGAGCTTCTCCATCTTTGGATGCAAAGAATATAATCAATCTGATTTTTGTATTGACCATCTGGTGACGTCCATGTGTAGAATTGTCTCTTGTGTTGTTGAGACAGGATGTTTGCTATGACCAGTGCATTCTCTTGGCAAAACTCTGTTAGCCTTTGCCCTACTTCATTTTGTACTCTGAGACCAAACCTGCCTGTTACTCCAGGTATCTCTTGACTTTCTTCTTTTGCATTCCAGTCAGTACAAACAAAGCTAGTGGAGGTGATGGAATTCCAGCTGAGCTATTTCAAATCATAAAAGGTGATGCTGTGAAAGTGCTGTACTCAATATGCCAGCAAATTTGGAAAACTCAGCAGTGGCCACAGGACTGGAAAAGGTCCGTTTCACTCCAATACCAAAGAAGAGCAATGCCAAAGAATGTTCAAACTACTACTGTACAATGGCACTTATTTCACATGCTAGCAAAGTAATGCTCAAAACTCTCCAAGGCAGGCTTCAACAGTATGTGAACTGAGAACTTCCAGATGTTCAAGCTAGATTTAGAAAAGGGAGAGAAACCAGAGATCAAATTTCCAACATCCGTTGGATCATAGAAAAAGCAATAGAGTTCCAGAAAGACATCTACTTCTGCCTCCTTGACGATGCTAAAGACTTTGACTGTGTGCATCACAACAAACTGTGGAAAATTCTGAAAGAGATGGGACTACCAGATCACCTTATCTGCCTCCTGAGAAACCTGTATGCAGGTCAAGAAGCAACAGTTAGAACATGAAATGGAACCAACTAACTGGTTCAAAATTGGAAAAGGAATACATCAAGGCTGTATGTTGTCACCCTGCTTATTTAAATTATATGCAGAATGCATCATGCAAAATGCAGGGCTGGATGAATCACAAGCTGGAATCAAGATTGCTCAGAGAAATATCAGTAACCTCAGATATGCAGATAACACCACCTGTATGGCAGAAAGCAAAGAGGAACAAAAGAGCCTCTTAATGAAGGTGAAAGAGGAGAGTGAAAACGTTGGCTTAAAGCTCAACATTCAGAAAACTAAGATCATGACATTCGGTCCCATCATTTCCTGGCAAATAGATGGGGAAACAGTGGCAGACTTAATTTTTTTGGTCTCCAATATCACTGCAGATGATGACTGCAGCCGTGAAATTAAAAGATGGTCATCTGAATTAAATTCATCCATTCCCATCCATTTTAGTTCATTGATTCCTAAAATGTCGATGTTCACTCTTGCCATCTTCTGTTTGACCACTTCCAATATACCTTGATTCATGGACCTAACATTACAGGTTCCTATGCAATATCATTCTTTATAACACCAGACTTTACTTTCACCACCAGACACCCCCACAGGTGGGCACCATTTTCACTTTGGCTCAGCGTCTTCATTCTTTCTGGAGCTATTTCTCCACTGTTCTCCAGTATCGTATTGGACTCCCACTGACCTAAGGGGGTTCATCTTTCAGTGTCATATCTATTTGCTTTTTCATACTGTTCGTGAATGCTAAGTCATGCAAAATCTCAGTGCCCAGCCTATCTGAGATGGCACTTGTGATGCTCTGATCCAGTCATGCCTGCTCTCTTGCCTCGGGTGTGCCCGACTCCTTGGAACCATGAAGGATAAGAGTGTCATCTGGCTTTTAGGTCTTCTGGGGGGGGGGATGCCTCTATTCTATGCCACAAGGATCATATCCATTTCAATTCCTAGAAAAGGGTCCCCAATTTCCACCATCAGATTCTCCACTGGATCTGCAACTTGTTAGACACAGAGAACAGCTGCTCTGCTTGGAATGCTGCTGCTGCTGCTGCTAAGTCGCTTCAGGTGTGTCCGACTCTGTGCGACCCCATAGACAGCAGCCCACCAGGCTCCACCGTCCCTGGGATTTTTCAGGCGAGAACCCTGGAGTGGGTTGCCATTTCCTTCTCCAATGCATGCAAGTGAAATGTGAAAGTGAAGTCACTCAGTCGTGTCCGACTCTTCGCGACTCCATGGACTGCAGCCTACCAGGCTCCTCCATCCATGGGATTTTCCAGGCAAGAGTACTGGAGTGGGTTGCCATTGCCTTCTCCGTGCTCTGCTTGGAATAAAAATTTCTAAATTACTATACAGCCTTGATCACAATCACAAATAACTGAAACAGAAGATGAAAGTGGAAAATCTATGGACTTTTCACCATTTGAGAATAGGAGTCAAGAGTTAATTCCAAGGCATCAATAGCTATCTGAAGCAATGGGATACAGCTGGCATACCTTGAAGCTTGTCAGGTAGGGAATCAAACTGTGCTTTCCCCTCATTTAGCAAATCCTCTAAAAGTATGGAAACAAGAAAAAGCATTCTGCTCATCACCTTCCCTATTCAATTATATTTTTATGCACAAGAAAGTAATTTAAATTCATACCAGCTATAAAATATCTGAGAACAAAATAATGGTTATAGAAATTTATTTACAGAGAATATAATCTATGTTTCTTAAATAAATAAGGTAATGAAACACATTTTAAAATTTATCCTTTCAGAACTTCAAGTGGTGTTTGCTGTTTTCAGATGCTAGCATATAAATTTTCTGAAGAACTTTCTTCAGAACATACTTTTGTTGCCAACTTTAAAGCTAGCTGCCGTAACTGACACACATGAAAATATCAGTTGTTTGAACATTTTATAAACTTGTACTTCACGCGTGAGTGCTGCTAAGTCACTTCAGTCGTGCCTTACTCTTTGCAACCCTGTGGACTGTAGTCCACAAGTCTTCTCTGTCCATGGGATTCTCCAGGCAAGAATACTGGGGTGGTTTGCCACGCCCTCCTCCAGGGGATCTTCCTGACCTCGGGATCAAACCCGAATCTCTTATGTCTCATGTATTGGCAGGCGGATTCTGAAAGGTTGCTGCTGTGAGCCATGTGCTACACCAGGATTCATGACCTCTGGAGGAGAGGACTTCGATCCAGGGCCAGAGATGAGGCTTGGCTACTCAGAGTTTTTGTGTAGCAAAGTTTTATTAAAGTATAATAGAGATAGGGAAAGCTTCTGACATAGACATCAGAAGGGGAGAAGAAAGAATGCCCACTTGCTAGCTTTTAGCAAGGCGTTTTTGTCTGTTAGCAAGCTGCCAATCAAGTATAGAGACAACTCAAGGCTGAGGGAGTTTCACAAGGCACCTCTCCCACAATATGCATTTTTGAGATAGAACAGCACAGGGTGTGTCCTACCCAGCCATAGAACAATTGACATGAATACTGGTTTGTTGAGCCATTATTAGCCCAAGATTTGAGAAAAAAGTTAGTCTTAGGCAGAACCAATTTGAAGAAAGTGAGATTTCAAAGCAAATACATAGTTTCATTAACACAGCTTAAGAAAAATATTTCCATAAGAAAAAAGCATTGGTTAGCTCAAGGTTTGAGAAATGGTTTGACACCTGGTTTGGAACCAGGTGTCATCAACAGAGAAGGGAAAAAAGTCTTCCACTTGCAGTTTATTTCTTCCTGTTGCTTTGGGATCTCTGGCCTCACTACCGAGGCTGTAAACACTCTCAATTCTTTACCATTAGCACCACCTGAGCTCTCTTCATTTAACAGCTCAATAAAGGCTTTCACAACAGCGGATGTTTCAGACAAAACCACAATCACAGAAAACTAACTAATCTAATCCAACCTAAACCAACAAAAGCTAACCTAACTAAAATCTAACCAAAACTAATCCACTGGATCATTAAAAAAGCAAGAGAGTTCCAGTAAACCATCTATTTCTGCTTTATTGATTATGCCAAAGCCTTTGACTGTGTGGATCACAACAAACTGTGGAAAATTCTGAAAGAGATGGAAATACCAGACCACCTGACCTGCCTCTTGAGAAACCTGTATGCAGGTCAGGAAGCAACAGTTAGAACTGGACATGGAACAACAGACTGGTTCCAAATAGGAAAAGGAGTACGTCAAGGCTATATATTGTCACCCTGCTTAATTAACTTATATGCAAAGAACATCATGAGAAAGGCTGGGGTAGATGAAGCACAAGCTGGAATCAAGAATGCCAGGAGAAATATCAATCACCTCAGATATGCAGATGACACCACCCTTATGGCAGAAGGTGAAGAAGAACTAAAGAGCCTCTTGATGAAAGTGAAAAAGGAGAGTGAAAAAGTTGGCTTAAAGCTCAACATTCAGAAAACTATGATCATGGCATCTAGTCCTCTCACTTCATAGCAAATAGATGAGGAAACAGTGGAAACAGTGACAGACTTTATTTTGGGGGGGGGGGCTCCAAAATCACTGCAGATGGTGATTGCAGCCATGAAATTAAAAGACGCTTACTCCTTGGAAGAACAGTTATGACCAACCTAGACTGCATATTAAAAAGCAGAGACATTACTTTGTCAACAAAGATCCATCTAATCAAGGCTATGGCTTTTCCAGGAATCATGCGTGGATGTGAGAGTTGGACCATAAAGAAGACTGAGCACCAAAGAATTGATGCTTTTGAACTGTGGTGTTGGAGAAGATTCTTGAGAGTCCCTTGGACTGCAAGGAGATCCAACCAGTCCATCCTAATGGAAATCAGTCCTGACTATTCACTGGAAGGACTGATATTGAAGCTGAAACTCCAGTACTTCGGCCACCTGATGTGAAGAACTGAGTCACTGGAAAAGCCCCTGATGCTGGGAAAGATTGAAGGTGGGAGGAGAAGGGGACAAGAGAGGATGAGATGGTTGGATGGTATCACTGACTCAATGGACATGAGTTTGAGTAAACTCTGGGAGTTGATGATGGACAGGGAGGCCTGGCGTGCTGCAGTCCATGGGGTCGCAGAGAGTCAGACACGACTGAGGGACTGAACTGAACTGAACTGATAGGCTTTCAAATATCAAGTGATTCTTCTTGTTGATTTTCCTCTAGTCAGAGATTCTAGGATTCAGCAACCTTTAATTTGTGGGTTTTCCATCATCAACATATGCTTTCAAATACAGGTATGTTCCCTGGGCTTTTTTCACTCAGTTGTAAAGGGGAAATGTATAGTATATCATGGGGCATGTTTTCATAGCCTGAGTGTATACACGACTGAGCGACTGAACCAAACTGAACTGATACACGGCAAATATCCTTTCCACATTCCATTTACTTGCTGGGAACCACTTCCATGTGAATTATCTTTGTCCTCAGGGCTCCAGAAAATCTGGGCCTTTTAGAGGCTGCAGGTGGGGATATCAGAAAGAACTCACCTTCTGAGCAGAGCCCTTGGTCCAGTGTCAATGACTGTGCAGGGAGGCGGGGCACAGGTGCAGTCACTGTCCCCAGGCCCGCGCATGCCCTCTGGCTTGTGCTGGGACAGAACAGGTGTCCTGGCCACTCCTGCTGCACTCTCATCTGCCTCTGCCCATGTCAGGAACACAGGCCTCCTTGGTCCACTCATGTCAATAACCCATCTCTTGTTGCTGGAGTCAGAGAACATGTTTGCCTGTGCACGTGCTTATGCAGCTTTCTATGCAAGCCCTCTTGGTATAATTTGAAAACTAAAGCCCAGAAAGAGGCAGATTTGCCTAGAACACAGTATATGAGCAGAGGCCAGTATAAAAGTGAGGACCCCAGCTCCCTAAGCCAGTTTGCAGTACTATCCATCATGCCTGATTTGGAAATGAGAGACCCTAAGTTCCTGGTGAACTCTACCAACTTGGCCCCATTTGGGTCATTATTCTCTGAGCATTTCCATGCTCACACAAGAGGCACAGAAATAGAGTTTGGGGGGTGGGGGGGGCGATGTGAGATGGTAAAGGAAGAGACCACACAATGTCAGTGCTGAGGAGAGCAGGAAGGGCTGGAGGCAGCTCTGCCATGGGGCAGGGGCATCCATACCCACCTCCCAGCAATGGGCAATGTGTTCAGAAGTCCAAAGCATGAGGGGGATTTTCCACATTCCCTTAGTTCTGCCCGGGTGTGGCCCCTCTCCCTAGTGTTCTCCAGTGAACACGGTCTCAGTGCTACAGTCCACCTTTCTGGGCTTTTAAAACCAGTCTGAGCACACACCCCATTCCCCAGTATAGATGGTGCTACAGGAGAGAAAGACTTGCTTTCCTTTCGTACACATTGTGTGCTTGCTATTGGGCTCCCCAAGGGTTCAGTCAGTGTGCTTGGGAAGTCTGTTGACCTTGGCTCTCCACCATTGACCACCGTGTTCTGAGAGCTTGGAAAAATGCTTTCCACTCACAGAGGTCCCTCAGAGGAGAGAGGAGTTGAAGGAACGAGGGCTTGTGGTGAGCAGGAGAGGGCACAGTTGTGGACCCAGAGTCAGGGTTCCAGAAAGAAGACCAGTCCTAACCGGGTTCTAGAGGTTCTAATTTGGAAGTAGGAGGAAATTATTGCCCTATCTGAGCTGAGGATGCAACATGAACGAACTAAACACCAAAGAGAGAAGAGGAAATGAAAAGTCAGAAGGAGATTCCTGGGTGTTTTCCACATCCCTGGGAGCCTGCCTGAAGTACACTTTCGCCTCTGGAACTCTGAAGCCTCCGCCTTGAAGACGTGAATGAAGGTTGGGGTTAGTCCTGCAATGCTAGCGCGGGCGGCCAGGAGGCAGTGGCGTCCTGGGTCAGGGTTGTGGGCTGAGCTTTGCTGGAGCAACTGGAGCGAGAAAAAGAATGGCGGAGGTCATTCTGGCCATGCCCCCGCCTCAGAAACAGCATGAGCTTCCTAGTAAGAGTGATCAGCTCAACAGACTGACCAGGACAGAAAAGGAAGGGGAGACCCAGGGTCTTCCCGTTTATTTACTCAGCACCCATGCTTTGAGCGCTCACTGTGTGCCAGGTGATTCAGTAGTCCCGAGAGCAGCGCTGGAAATGAGCAGAGCCCCTGCCTTCCAAGGAGCTCTCGGTCTGGAGTGAGGAAAAAGAAAAATATGAAAGCCAGACATGGAAAGGAAAAAACACAAGTGTCATACTGAAAATAAAGCAGGGCGTTGTGAGGGAGGGCTTGGAGTCACTGGTCAGGAGGGTCTGAGAGGCCTTGCTGTGGTGACCAGGATGAAAGAAGGAGCCTGGCCTGCACAGTTTTAGGAGAAGCACTTCTGGGAGAAGGCAGCCCTTACACAGAAGCTTGAAGGCAGAAGTGAGCTGCCCAGGTGAGGCTAGGAAGGTGAGCGTTGTGTCTAGAGGGAGGCTGGAAGGAGATGGTGGTGAGTGGTGGGGTCAGCTCCTGATTCCTGGTAGACTGTGCTTTTGGCTCCTCTCTGACAGCATTACTCCAAGACTGCACTTATAAACCTTGTCGATTAAACTCCTCACAGTCTGCAGGCCAGAAAATGGCTTATCTGGATGCTTCTATCTCAAAGTCTCTTTGCTGTTGTGGTTGAGAACTCAGCTTATATTATTTTGGGGCTCCAAAATCACTGCAGATGGTGAAATGAAAAGACACTTGCTCCATGGAAAAAAAAGTACGATGAGCCAAGACAGCATATGAAAAAGCAGAGACATTACTTGGCTGACAAAGGTATGTTTAGTTAAGGTTATGGTTTGCCCAACAGGCATGTAGGAATGGGAGAAATGAACTATAAAGAAAGCTGAGCGCAGAAGAATGGATGCTTGTAAACTGTGGTGTTGGAGAATACTCTTGAGAGTACCTTGGACTACAAAGAGATATAACCAGTCAACCTTAAAAGGAAATCAGTTCTGAATATACAGTGGAAGGACTGATGCTGAAGCTGAAACTCCAATAATTTGGACACCTGATGCAAAGAACTGACACATTTGACAAGACCCTGATGATGGGAAAGATTGAAGGCAGGAAGAGAAGGAGACAACACAGGATGAGATGGCTGGATGGCACTACCAACACAATGGATATCAGATAGCGTAAATTCTGGGACTAGTCGATGGATATGAAAGCCTGCCGAGTTGCAGTCTATGGGGTCTCAAAGAGACGGATATGAGGTAGCTACTGAACTGAACTGAAATGAGTGAATATTTCAATCCTAAAAGAGGACGACTACTGCTATCCTTCTTAGTGTGTGACATTTCTGTTTGTTTTCTCTCCCGTCCTTCACATTATGCTTGCCTTCCAGGACTATGGGGGTTCCACAGGCCAAGGGTTTACCATAGCTGAAGTGTTGATTCCCCTGATCCTTACTAGGAAAGAACTGTCCTGACCTCGAGGGCATTCTGACTCCCACTCCCGACATCCAACCACCGACACTTTTCTCGGGGAATTTCCCTTGACAAAGTCCCCCATGCACTTCCTATCTGGCCCTGGACCAAAGGGCTCTGGATGCGAATGCTTCGGGGGCATTTGGCCTTCCAGCCTTGCCCGCTAGAGATTCACTGCAGGGCTTCCAAGTTCAGCACACAAATGCAAGTGGGGAGGAATTCCGTGGGCTCACCATTCAGATCCTAACACACTTGTGGAAACATATGTCTGCCCACCCACCCTCTCACTTTAACAGGTCTTCTCCCCACCCCAGAGCCCTGCCTGAGGACAACCCCTCCCCGGACAATAAACCCTTGCCTCAACTTTGCTCTCGAGTGAGGTCCACTCCAATTTCTATGGTTTCTCACTAGCACTCTTCTAGCGTTCAGGCTCCTAGCACCAAAAGATGCCGGGAGCGTGGCACATATGCTTTTCTCCCTTCAGGGCTGTTGGTCATGGCCCAAAGCGAGCTCATTTAGAAAGGCATAGGCTTGCTGAAACTTTGGATTCATTTCTTCAGCTCCTTTTCTCTCTTCGTTGCCTGTTGTTTTCTGTTTGTTTGTTTGTTTTTTACCTTTTCCTTCTTCCTTTTTTTTTTTTTTGGTTTTTAGCTAATTTTTTTTTCCGAGTTTGTGTTCATTTTTTGTTGTTGTTGTTGTTGTTTTCATTCTATTTTAAATACACTAGTTGACTTACAGAGTCGTCTTTCCACTTCAGGGGCTCAAAACGCACTATAACTCAAGGTAAAAAGATTTCCCTCCTGGACGAGGATGACTGTTGGTTTCCTTCTTGGTGTGTGACATGTGTGTCTGTTTGCTCTCCCATCCTGGACATTATGCTTGCCTTCCAGGACTATGGGGCTTCCACAGTCCAGGGCTTTACCATAGCTGAAGTGTTGATTCCGTTGATCCTTACTAGGAAAGAACGGCCCTGACCCCGCTTTCTTCCTTAGCCTATTGCACCCCTCCCACCTCCCACTCCCCCATCCCATCCCAGGACCCTACCGCTTTGTGCCTTATGATCCAAGTGCTCACAACCTTGCTGTCCTTTTGCCTCCTTCCCATGGCACAGAGAAACAAGATCAGCCAGTATTTTTCTCTTTTGCACGGATTTCCCCCAGCATAAGGCGACCTTCCCATTCCCTCTGCCACGCCGCTCCAATCACCATTTTTCTCCTTTTTCTTCTTCCTTTTCTTCAGAGGGTGTGAATGGGGCAAGCAGTAAGTCCATTGGAGATGATGGGGCAGAGGAAGATGCATGGTGATGATGAGGGTGGGCTTGTTTTCTAAACATTTTATGCGGCCCACGAGTGGGAGGTAGTTTCAAGAATTTCCTCTCCTAATGAGTGGAACCCATGTGTCAGGGAGAGGATGAGTTTGGTGTGGAGGCAGGGCCCAGTGCCCAGGTTCAGCGGAAGTCTCTGTTAGACTCGGTGAAGGGAGGCTGTGTAGTGAAGCTCAGGGCCACTGCCCTGTCCAGGAGCAGCTGTTAGTTCAGATCCCGCTCTGAGGTGCTCAGGGTCAGACCTGACCAACAGGTGGACTGGGGGTTCTCTGCAACGAGGGCTCTGTACTCGGTTCCTGGGTGCTGAGCTCTGTGGGTACCTGCCCAGGTGAGCCCATTACCCTTGGAAAAGCCTGCCTACCAGAACCCTGTGCTCCCGGGAAGGGCATGTGAACGAGCACCTTCTCTGTGCAGCTGGCACAGAGTAGCTTAATGACTCCCTCTTGGGCAGCGCCGGGATGAGATGAGAACCAGGACACTTAGTGGGGCCCTTGAACCCACCCTGGGCCCATCCAGAGCGAAGAGGTCGGTAGGTGGGTGCTGGTCACTGTGCTGTGTGTGGGAGGCCCCACAGGATCCTGTTGCTTCTTGCACCTTACACCATGGTGGCCTCCCCAGGATGGAGCAGACAGCTTGCCCTGGGCGGTGGAAGCTCCTGGAGACCCTGAAAGGGCTGTTAGAGGGAAGGGCCTGGCTGGAGGGGAGTGAGCGCCCAGACAGAGCCAGGAGGCTCGGGGCCCGAGGGTGCCTTTGTAGTCTGAGCTGGGAGTGGACAGGCAGGTGGTGACTGTGACCCAGGAAAGCAGCTCTGGAGACGTGAGACTTAATCCGTCTTAGAGGGAAAAGCCTTCTGGATGATCCCAGAGACAGGATGTGAGACAGGAGTCCCAGTAAAAGACAGTGAGTGAGTCCCCCTAAGAGGAGGCTCTGTGAGCTGCCCCTGGAGGGGGTGAAGGGACAGACGTGAACCTGCTGTGAGTGGGCCATCACCCTGAGTGGGGGACACACACCCTGCTCCATGGCCGCACATCTGTTCTTCCAGGTGGGTCACTTGGCTGCTCGGAGCCTCAGCCTCTCAGCCTGCTTGTGGGCTGATGGTAGCATGGACTGACCAGTCATTTGCTCAGAACAGGGCAGAGAGAGGTCTCGTGGAAATTCCATAGAACACCATCAGAATGGGACTCACGGCCCCTGTTCCTTGCAGGTCTGTCTGCAGGACCCAGAGAGCAGACTTGTAGCAGAGCCTGGACGGGCTTGGTTTGGCGGTTGGAGTGACCACTCCTGTCCCCAGGCCCTGCCAGCATTGGCCCTTCAGGTTCCAGGTTGGGGAGCCTGTGGGGTGTGGGTCCACCTGTGCCCACCAGGGAGGCCTGGAGGACTTGGCCACTACTGTGGCGGTCACCTGTGCAGAAGCTTCTGAGACAGGATCCAGTGGAGCTCTTGCCTTGCACGTGGGTTTCAAGTCCACAGCACACATGAGCTTCTAGTGGCTCAGTTTGTTTTCTGCACACAAAGTCCTAACATCCAGTACACCCACCACCTGTGAAAAGGCACGTCTGATCTGGCTCCAGGTGCTGCTTCTGGGCCCCTCCTGACTGTACGCCCGGCAGCCCGCGTCACCGAGTCAGACAGTTAGGTGGCGTCGGGGTGTGGGGACGAGAGCACAGTCCAGGCCCACGGGGCTGCGCCGTCCATGGCTGGTGCTGCGGCTATAGGTGCGCCCTCCACCCGCCCCCCAGGCAGAGACCACCGTCCCCTTACAGACTGTTACTAGGTTAGTCCTATGGGCCCTGCTCAGGCCCTAGCCTGGCCGGGGCTCTCTGCCTCAACAGGGAAGGTTTACTTCTTCCATTTGGGTTCAAGTAGGTAATTATGAAACCAAAGCTGAAACCAACACAGCACAGCCTTTGTTCAGAGGCCAAAGAATGGAGAGGTGGGAACAGAGCTCACAGCTCAACTTCTTGCCCTCCTGGAGAGAGTGGCTTGATTTTAAAAGTAAAGACAAAGGGAGGAGGAGTGAGGCTAATCCTGGGGGGGCAGGTCCATTTAGGGGAAGGGCAGGGTTTTCCAAGTTAGTGGGGTGTCACTTCTTTTTTACCTTATTTTGGTTCTTCATGTTTGGTCATGGCCAACGATTGGTGCATCACTTAACATAATGATCAAGTTAGCAGCAAGTGGTGACCTGAAGTGAGATCTTAACTCCCTGCCCAGGAATTGAGACTGGGAAGCCTGGATGCGAACCAGGAATCCTAGCCACCATACCAGCAAGGGCTAGAGGCTAGAAGCTATTTTTCCCCAGATCTTTGCCCACAGTGAAAAATGTTTTTACCATGGAGGCAGAAACTGTAAATGCAAATGTAAAATTTATTATTAGGGACATAGCATAACAACAAGTGCGAGAGCACATAGAGAAATGGTTTGTTAAGATAGAAGCAAGGCAGAGAAAGGGTGTGGTGTCCCTCCCCAGTGAGGGGGAGTGCAGCAGAGGCAGTCAAGTCATTTATACAGGGCAGTTCTTCCAGGTCTTTGTCTTCCTTCAGGCTGATTACCTGGTTTCTTTTCCCCCACCTGACCTACCCTGGGACCCTCCCCTGGGTGCACACTCACCCTGCAGGCAGGATGGATCTCGAAGTGAAGGCTTCTGGGAGGAGCAAGACTCATTGTGGCCTGGCATTATCTCTTGAGTTCTGACCCAAGAAGCCTTTCTGTGCATGTGTAGTGTCTCCCTTGTCCCAAAAGTCTGGGGGGCAGAGATCCCTTAATCCTTTACTCATACAGGCTTTTGCCCTCTCTTCGTCCTTGCCATGACTATTACCATAAGGTGTTTACAAGAGACAAACACTGGCTATTTACTCTCTGTTGTGACTCCCATTTCAGAGGCAAACAGGAGGCTGACTGTAAATACCTAGACTGAAGCCCATGTCTCTCTTCTCTCAGAAATGCTAACAGTTGTAAGTATCCAGCCTGAAGCCCACTTCTTCATGTCCCATGAAATGCAAACAGGAAGCCAGTTATAAAGGTCTAATCTGGACCCCATCTATCCCCTACATCAATAACACACTAAAATCAACACACAATGAGACTCTGGGTCTGTTGGAAGTCAGATTCATTGCCATTGTGGTCCCAGCTGGTTCCATCTGGTTTTATTTGTAGCTTCCTCTCTTCTCTCTAGGCCCTTTACCTTAAAGACTTTTGTTACATCCTGCTAAAGGTGTGACCAACGTTAAAGGGTTGAGAACAATGACACCCCTATTAAAGGAGATTTCAGATGCTGCTACAGTACCCCCTGATCCTTTCCTGAGAATACTGCCAGGAGGGGGGTGCATTCAGGCTGCAGGGCAGACAGCTTGCTCTGGATGCTCATGTGGGGAAGGGGGGCACAGCAACAGGGGCTCTGCCTGCAAATCCCAGAACCACTCACAGATTGGCTCCAGAACCGCTCCTGGAGTGACAAGAAGGGGTGTCTCACCTACTAGACCTGGAGTGAGGGGCGGGGTCTGCAGGGCTCCTGGAGTGACAAGGAGAAGGGGTGTCCCCCTACTAGACCTGGAGGAAGGGGCGGGTCTCAGGGCTCCTGGAGTGACAAGGAGAAGGGGTGTCTCCCTACCAGACCTGGAGGAAGGGGCGGGTCTGCAGGGCTCTTGGAGTGACAAGGAGAAGGAGTGTCCCACCTATTAGTTGTGGAGGAAGGGGCGGGGTCTGCAGGGCTCCTGGAGTGACAGGGAGAAGGGGTGTCCACCTACTAGACCTGGAGGCAGGGGCCGGGTGTGCAGGGCTGCCTCACCTCGGACTTGCTGGGAGGCTCCAGGCTCAGCACAGGCTGGGTGCTCACTGCAGAGACGCACCTTGGGGCGCAGTGCGGCTGCCCGGGTGGGCGGGGCCCAGAGCCATCACTCACCACCTCCCTGCGCCTCCTCCCTCGAGGGTGTCTAGGGTGTCTCTTCCCCCAGTGATGAAGGGCGGAACCCTGACAGTCACCCCCACCCCGTCCCCTCAGGGAAGCTCACTAGAGACCTGGCACCTGGCTGGAGGCTGGTCACATGGTGGTGTCTGCCCTCACCCTCCAAAATGCCAGTGCCGAGAAGGGGAGCCAGGGCTCACCATGAACCTCACGGTTGGTGCAGACAGCATAGGTGCAGGGGGCTGCCGCTAATGGGAGGGAGGCTTTAAATCAGGGCAGGGCCTGCATGAGCTTCCTGGGGCAGCCGTGACAAACGACCACACACAGAGGCTCTGAACAACAGAAGTCTGCCCTCTCTCAGTCCTGGAGACCAGACGGCTCAGATCAGGTGTCCCAGCACTGCGCTCCCTCCAGAGGCTCCAGCCCAGGGTCCTTCCTGCCTCTTCTAGTTTTTGGGGGTCCAGGCATCCCCGGATCCCACACTGTTTCAATGTGTCCGAAGTGGTTTGTGAAGTTTTATGCTGGAGATTTCTCGCTGGACGATGTTCCACATTCAGGTAGACCTGTTGAAGTCGACCGTGATCAAAGAGAGACATTAACTGAGAACAATCAACATTATACCACGCCGGCGCTGAGAACAATCAACATTATACCACTCCAGCGATAGATGACATACTCGAAATACCCAACTCAAGTGCTGAAAATCATTGCATTAACTTGGTTAACCACTTTGATGTTTGGGCCTGCAGCCCTCCACCCTCAGGCTTAAGCTTCCAGAGTGTACCTTTCACAGGAGAGATTGATTTCCTGCTTCCAAAGAGACAGACAGGAGATGGAATCCTTAACCTTACCCTTGAATTGTGCCCTTTAACATGATACTGAGGATGGCAGAAGGACTGGCCAATCTCCAGGACCTGCGATGTTGTTTTTTTTTATACTTTTCACTAGCTTTGCCTGTTTATTAGGATGTGGGTTGAAGTTGTTCTTTGTGTGCTCACAATTTACTCACTTCAGAAGCCACATGGAGCCATCAGAGAAACTCTGAATTTCAGAAGATATAGCCAATCAGAAACCCAATGTTCATTACTCAGAATTGTTTATGTTTTTCCTGGAGTAAATAGTTACTAGAACCACAAAGTAAATTATAAAAGTTAATACCTCTATAATATAACATTTAACATGGATTCATCTGAGCTTTATTTATTTACACACCAAGGTGAGCATCTGAACTGCCCCTTGGTGTGGACAGCAAAACCTTTCAGTGAGCTCCCCCAGGTTGAGTGAAAAACAGGAGCATTTTTTCTGCATTCATCACACACCAGGCTGGGTATTAGGAATTCACAGATATTGTGACTTTTAATGATCTGAGTTACACGTGTTACCGGGCTAGGTTTGTGTTTCCCGTAGTGCACGTGTGCTCCGGAGTGTTCAACTCTGTGATCCCACGGACTGTAGTCCGACAGGCTACTCTATCAGTGGGGTTTTCCAGGCAAGAATACTGGAGTGAGTTGACATTTCCTTCTCCAGGGGATCTTCCCAACCCAGGGAAGAGGAGTTAGGACACGTCCTGTGGATCAAGGGTAAGGGGGAACACCAAACCTTTGGGTGTTTGGTGTTTCTCCTGGCCCAGTCCAGTTCAGTTCAGTTGCTGTCGTGTCTGACTCTTTGCGACCCCATGGACTGCAGCATGCCAGGCCTCCCTGTCCATCACCAACTCAGGGAGTTTATTCAAACTCATGTCCATCGAGTCAGTGATGCCATCCAACCATCTCATCCTCTGTCTTCCCCTTCTCCTCCTGTCTTCAATCTTTCACAGCATCAGGGTCCTTTCCAATGAGTCAGTTCTTCGCATCAGGTGGCCAAAGTATTTCACTCTAATTGACAATCCACACACAGGATTTTCCCTGAGGCTCTGCTTGTCCAAGGAACCAGAGTTGAGCATGAAGAACTGCTGCCACCTTGTGGCTACATCCAGTAGAACAACTTTAAAACCAGTTCTCAAGGAGTCTTACTATTCAAAAGGCCTGTGGTGGTTTAGAAGTTCAGTCCAACTCTTTGTGACCCCATGGACTGTAGCCTGCCAGGCTCTTCTGTTCATAGGGTTTTCCAGGCAAGAATACTGGAGTGGATTGCCATTTCCTTCTCCAGGATAACTTCCTGACACAGGGATTGAACCCAGGTCTCCTGCAATAGCAGGCAGATTCTTTACCAATCAAGCCACCAGGGAAGCCTAATTTTATTCAAAAGGCCTGAGAGGCAGTAAATGACACCTGCCCTTCAAGTAATGTCCCTAGGGAAATCATCAAAAAGAGAATTCAAAGCAGGACCCAATTTCAAGAGATACGCTGTACTCACAGCCTAAAGTCCAAAAGCACTTGGAAACATACTCCACATGACTACCTCCTAAAACAAGGCCGATCAAACCCACCATGAGGAATCACCTCATACTGCTCAGAAAGACCAGTATCAAAAACATCTACTGAAACTAAGTCCCACAGAGGGCTTAGAGAAAAAGAAATCCTCCTTTCCCCCTTGTTGGTATGCACGTGCATACAGGAAATATGCAAAGCAGCATATGGATTTCTTTAAAAAAAAAAAAAAAAATAAGATATTGTCCTTACTTTTCTAACCCAAGTTATTAGAACTATGACCTAGCTTTTTAAATATACTAATCAAGTTCTTAAATATGTAAGGCTCATAGAGACAGACAGTCCATAGTTTTGACATTTACTCAGAAGAAAATAAAAAATAAATTTTAGCGATACCACCTCACAGCTGTCAGAATGGCCATCATTAAAAAGTCTACAAATGAATGCCGGAGAGGTTGTAGAGAATAAGGAAGTGTATGTAATTGATCAGTGACAATATACTTATTGTCAAGAAACACCTGGAGTAACAGGCAAATCTGGCCTTGGAGTACAGAATGAAGCAGGGCAAAGGCTAATAGAGTTCTGCCAAGAGAACGCACTGGTCATAGCAAACACCCTCTTCCAATAACACAAGAGAAGACTCTACACATGGACATCACCAGATGGTTGACACCGAAATCAGATTGATTATATCCTTTGCAGCCAAAGATGGAGAAGCTCTATACACTCAGCAAAAACAAGACCGGGAGCTGACTGTGGCTCAGATCATGAACTCCTTATTTCCAAATTCAGACTGAAATTGAAGAAAGTGGAGAAAACCACCAGACCATTCAGGTATGACCTAAATCAAATCCTTTATGACTATACAGTAGAAGTGAGAAATAGGTTTAAAGGACTAGATCTGATAGACAGGATGCCTGATGAACCATGGATGGAGGTTCATGACATTGTACAGGAGACAGGAATCAAGACCATCCCCAAGAAAAAGAAATGCAAAAAAGCAAAATGGCTGTCTGAGGAGGACTTACAAATAGCTGTGAAAAGATGGGAAGCGAAAAACAAAGAAGAAAAGGAAAGATATATCCATTTGAATGAAGAGTTCCAAAGAATAGCAAGGAGAGATAAAAAAGACTTCCTCAGCGATCAATGCAAAGAAGTAGAGGAAAACAATAGAATGGGAAAGACTAGAGATCTCTTCAAGAAAATTAGAGATACCAAGGGAACATTTCATGCGAAGATGGGCTCAATAAAGGACAGAAATGGTAGGGACCTAAAAGAAGCAGAATATATTAAGAAGAGGTGGCAAGAATACACAAAATTGTACAAAAAAAGATCTTCATGACCCAGATAATCACGATGGTATGATCACTCACCTAGAGCCAGACATCCTGGAATGTGAAGTCAAGTGGGCCTTAGAAAGCATCACTATGAACAAAGTTGGTCGAGGTGACAGAATTCCAGTTGAGCTATTTCAAATCCTGAAAGATGATGCTGTGAAAGTGCTGCACTCAATGTGCCAGCAAATATGGAAAACTCAGCAGTGGCCACAGGACTGGAAAAGGTCAGTTTTCATTCCAATCTCAAAGAAAGGCAATGCCAAAGAATGCTCAAACTATTGCACAATTGCACTCATCTCACACGCTAGTAAAGTAATGCTTAAAATTCTCCAAGCCAGGCTTCAGCAATACGTGAAACATGAACTTCCAGATGTTCAAGCTGATTTTAGAAAAGGCAGAGGAACAAGAGATCAAATTGCCAACATCCGCTGGATCATCGAAAAGGCAAGAGAGTTCCAGAAAAACATCTATTTCTGTTTTATTGACTATGCCAAAGCCTTTGACTGTGTGGATCACAACAAACTGTGGAAAATTCTGAAAGAGATGGAAATACCAGACCACCTGACCTGCCTCTTGAGAAACCTGTATACAGGTCAGGAAGCAACAGTTAGAACTGAACATGGAACAACAGACTGGTTCCAAATAGGAAAAAGAGTACGTCAAGGCTGTATATTGTCACCTTGCTTATTTAACTTATATGCAGAGTACATCATGAGAAACGCTGGGCTGGAGGAAGCACAAGCTGGAATCAAGATTGCCGGGAGAAATATCAATAGCCTCAGATATGCAGATGACACCACCCTTATGGCAGAAAGTGAAGAAGAACTAAAGAGCCTCTTGATGAAAGTGAAAGAGGAGAGTGAAAAAGTTGGCTTAAAGCTCAACATTCAGAAAACTAAGATCATGGCATCCGGTCCCATCAGTTCATGGCAGATAGATGGGGAAGCAGTGGAAACAGTGGCTGACTTTATTTTTCTGGGCTTCAAAATCACTGCAGATGGTGATTGCACCCATGAAATTAAAAGACGCTTACTCCTTGGAAGGAAAGTTATGACCAACCTAGATAGCATATTAAAAAGCAGAGACATTACTTTGCCAACATAGGTCCTTCTAGTCACGGCTATGGTTTTTCCAGTGGTCATGTTTGGATGTGAGAGTTGGACTATAAAGAAAGCTGAGCGCCAAAGAATTGATGCTTTTGAACTGTGGTGTTGGAGAAGACTCTTGAGAGTCCCTTGGAGTGCAAGGAGATCCAACCAGTGCATCCTAAAGGAGATCAGTCCTGGGTGTTCATTGGAAGGACTGATGTTGAAGCTGAAACTCCAATACTTTGGCCACCTCATCCGAAGAGCTGACTCATTTGAAAAGACCGTGATGCTGGGAAAGATTGAAGGCAGGAGGAGAGGGGGACGACAGAGGACAAGATGGCTGGTTGGCATCATTGACTCAATGGACATAGGTTTGTGTGGACTCCGGGAGTTGGTGATGGACAGGGACGCCTGGCGTGCTGTGGTTCATGGGGTTGCAAACAGTCGGACACAACTGAGTGACTGAACTGAACTGAATATACTTACTGATGTGAACATTTTAGTGGCATGTATAAATACGTGTTGAGTAGTGTTATGATAACAATTAGTGTTGGCACAATGATTTTTTTTTCATGTCTTTTTCATATATTCCTTTTGAGATTCTGTTCCATTATACATTATCACAAGATATTAATATAGTTTCCTACATTATACAGTGGGCTTTCCTCATAGCTCAGTTGGTAAAGTATCTGCCTGCAATGCAGGAGATCTGGGTTTGATTCCTGGGTCGGGAAGATCCTCTGGAGAAGGAAATAGCAACCCACTTCAGTATTCTTGCCTAGAGAATCTCATGAAACAAGGAGCCTGGCAGGCTACAGTCCATGGGGTCACAAGAGTCGGACAGAACTTAGCAACTAAACCGCCACTGCACTATACAGTAGGTCCTGGTGGTTTCTTTCGTGTGCAGTAGTATGTATCTGTTAAGAATCCCAAACCCCTAATTAATCCCTCCCTACCTTTTCCCTTTGGTAACCATACATTTGTTTCCTATTTTTGCGAGTCTACCTCTGTTTCATAAATAAGTTCATTAGTATTTTTTTAAGTTCATTCCACATATAACTGATACCATATGGTATATGTCATTCTCTGACTTCACTTAGTATGATAGTCTCTAAGTCCATCTATATGTGGCTGTAAAAGGCATTACTTCATTCTAGTGTATGGCTCAGTAATAGTCCACTGTGTGTATGTGGTTGTCTGTGCACGGAAACACATAAACAGACTATTTATCTGAAATGTGCAAGAATCTGCTTGCAATGCTGGACTGCTGGGTTCAATTCCTGGGTCAGGAAGATCCCCTGGAGAAGAAAATGGCAACCCACTCCAGTATTCCTGCCTGGAGAATACTATGGACAGAGGAGCCTGGCAGGCTACAGTCCATAGGGTCGCGAGAGTCAGAGATGACTTAGCACTATCTCTTTTTCTTTCAAGAGGGTTTGATTAAACAGACTATTTATCTGAAATGTGCATGTGTACCTATGAATGTCATTGCTCTCTGTCCTGTGACCATTCAACCAATAACATGATGGTTCATGATGTTTGTAAACAATATTCAATTTCAGATAACCGTTGCTTGACTGTGTTAAAGATGGTGACATCCATAGTTCAGTTCAGTTCAGTCGCTCAGTCGTGTCCGACTCTGCAACCCCGTGGACTGCAGCATGCCAGGCCTCCCTGTCCCTCACCAACTCCCGGAGTTTACTCAAACTCATGCCCATTGAGTCAGTGATGCCATCCAACCATCTCATCCTGTCTTCCCTTTCTCTTCCCACCTTCAATCTTTCCCAGCATCAGGGTCTTTTCAAATGAGTCAGTTCTTTGCATCCGGTGGCCAAACTATCCATAGCTGACTCCCAAAACTCCCCAAAATTAAAAAATAGCAAATGCATGAAACCACTTACATGTGAGCATGGTGAGTTAGTCCTAACTTCATCATGATGTCTTATTTAAGAGGAAACAGTAGATGATTTTACATGAGATGGTCCTGAAGTAAAGACCAGATATCACATACAGTTCATTTATTGAAATCCACATGGAGCATGGGCCAGAAATTAAGAGGCATATTGTGGAGCAAATGGATACTTCTTCACATCTTCCTAATTAAGCTCTGATTATCAGCAATGATAAGCATGTTGACCACAGATGATTTGACTTCATATGTTATATATGATAAATACACATAGCTATCATATAGCATTAATGACTTCAATGACCCCTATAAAAATTAATACCGATTGGAATCTAAAGTGAGTTGAACTGTTTAATGTGTTGTGTAATATCAACTGGCTGGTATACATGCTTATACACATCAGATAATTCATGATTTTACATTCAGTTCAGTTCAGTTCAGTCGCTCAGTCATGTCCCACTCTTTTCGACCCCAAGAACTGCAGCACGCCAGGCCCCCCTGTCCATCACCAACCCCCAGAGTCCACCCAGACCTATGTCCATCGAGTCAATGATGCCATCCAGCCATCTCATCCACTGTCGTCCCCTTATCCTCCTGCCTTCAATCTTTCCCAGTATCAGGGTCTTTTCAAACGAGTCAGCTCTTTGGATGAGATGGCCAAAGTATTGGAGTTTCAGCTTCAACATCAGTCCTTCCAATGAACACCCAGGACTGATCTTCTTTAGGATGGACTGGTTGGATCTCCTTGCACTCCAAGGGACTCTCAAGAGTCTTCTCCAACACCACAGTTCAAAAGCATCAGTTCTTTGGTGCTCAGCTTTCTTTATAGTCCAACTCTCACATCCATACATGACCACTGGAAAAACCATAGCCTTGACTAGAAGGACCTTTGTTGGCAAAGTAATGTCTCTGCTTTTTAATATGCTATCTAGGTTGGTCATAACTTTCCAAGGAGTAAGCGTCTTTTAATTTCATGGCTGCAGTCACCATCTGCAGTGATTTTGGAGCCCAGAAAAATAAAGGCAGCCACTGTTTCCACTGCTTCCCCATCTATCTGCCATGAACTGATGGGACCGGATGCCATGATCTTAGTTTTCTGAATGTTGAGCTTTAAGCCAACTTTTTCACTCTCCTCTTTCACTTTCATCAAGAAGCTCTTTAGTTCTTCTTCACTTTCTGCCATAAGGGTGGTGTCATCTGCTTATCTGAGGCTATTGATATTTCTCCCGGCAATCTTGATTCCAGCTTGTGCTTCCTCCAGCCCAGCGTTTCTCATGATGTACTCAGCATATAAGTTAAATAAGCAAGGTGACAATATACAGCCTTGACGTACTCCTTTTCCTATTTGGAACCAGTCTGTTGTTCCATGTTCAGTTCTAACTGTTGCTTCCTGACCTGTATACAGGTTTCTCAGGAGGCAGGTCAGGTGGTCTGTTATTCCCATCTCTTTCAGGATTTTCCACAGTTTATTGTGATTCACACAGTGAGAGGGCATATAATTCTCCAAGTAAACAGTACTATTTGCTTTTATGGCATCAGTTTTGAATGCTTGTATGCCACTTAATGATAGCGTTTATGTCCTGTAAGCAAATTGTTTGGGGAATAGTTTAAGCTGAATTTCAACTTTGTGTGCTGACGGGAGAGCTAGAGCAACTTCCCTGAGTCTTAAGGAGATATATTACTCTCCATTTCTTACAAAGACTCCTACAGTTTAGCAGGTTACTTTTAATCATGCTTATTAGTGCTGTAACAATAAAAATTACAAAAAAATATAGAACAGATGCTAGCTCTCCAATGATAATATATCAGTGATCAACGGACTCTCTTCCAATTCATGTGTGTTAATAGGTCCACTACTGGGAATCAAAAAAAGATTAGCTAAGAAGTATCAATGTTATACTTTATTGTTTTGATATACAAACTACTGAGCCAACTGCCAAAATGACAGTTGGGAACATTAGGGATAATTCACCCATTTATTGTGACTAGATCACAGAATAGCATATGCAAATTACAAGTATTATTTCACTTTGATGTGAAGGGGGAGTGTTGAAGGAGTTAGCTAGCGTATAATTTTCTGGGTCTCCTAGAGGGTCAGATAAGAATACTATTAGAATTATTAAGACTGTTAATAAGAACAAAGCAACCAAGGGATCCTCAACTTTGTAGTTCGGATGAAATGAGATTTTTCTAGAACTGAATGAGATCCCTGTTGGATTACTAGACTCTGTTTCATGAAAGATTAGTAGTTAATCGACTGCTAAAACTGCAATAAAAAGGGGGGGGGGATAAAATGGAAGGCAAAGAATCAAATGAGGACCAGAATCCTCCTCTGATTCTTTTGAATAACTTTGTGCCAATGGGAGGAATGGCTAAAACAAAATTTGACAAACCTGTTTCTCCTCTAAAGGACACTGAGACTTATTGCAACAGGTAATATAAACGCTATGGCTATTAAAGAAATAGCTGATTCTAATGTTCATAATTCTAATAAAGTGTAAAATTCACATGGCAGACTTCTTGCTACATGAATAAAAGAAAGAACATGGAACCTTCATTTCCATGTAAGTAACAAATAATCCATAGATTGTTTACATATTGGTACATATAACTTGCACTTCATGTACAACATATTGCTAGAAATAAATCTGTTGTGATTTCATTTGCAAAAGTAAACAAATACAAAGCAAACAATGGGAATTTCATTATGATATTTGATGGGGATGGTGGATCAATAAATGCATTGTTAAGAATTATGATTAACATCTTGAATTTTCAAATGTTCATCATTACTGTTCTTACAGTCAAAACACAATGATTTTTCCTTTCATTGCCATGTTTCAATTCCAAGTAAGAATATTGATGACATTCATTGTATTGTTAGGTTTATAAGGTTTTTTCCAAAATCTTCATAAATTTGTAGTAGGTTTGGATTTATTAACATGGTAGAATTAATTGTGTTATCCTAATGAATTTTGATGAGTGATTTGGGGGATTAATTTTTTTTAATATATATGGTAACTGTTAGTAGTTTTTGGTAATGCAACAGCTGTGGCTATTAAGCATGATGCTGAGGTTTGAGTTAAAAATTGTCTTGGGTATATTTCCTTTCTGTAATGATGGAAATACAGATTAAAGTCACAATGCAATATTTGTTCACATTCACTAAACAATTAGAATCAAGATCAAATATTTACAGCAATGTAGAAAATCAGAAACTATATGCTTTGCTTGTGGATATGGAAAACAGTAGACTATATGTACAATAGTTTGGCATTTCCTCAGAAAGATAAAAATACACTTACTGTTTATTTCACCAACTCCACTCTTGGATATACATGAAAACAGCTGTTCAAACAACAACTGGTACACAACTTCTCATAGCAACATTATTCACAATAGCCCAAAGGTAGATGAAAGGTTGTTGCTGAGCCATGAACGACGCCAAGATTCTTGGGCTCCAGAGAGGAATTCAATCCTGAGCCAGTGACAAGGCTTGATCGCTCTGAGCTTTTGTGTAATATAGTTTTATTAAAGTACAAAAGAGATAGAAAAAGCTTCTGACATAGACATCAGAAAGGGGGAGAAAGAGTGCCCCCCTTGCTAGTCTTTAGCCAGATGATATATAGCTACTAGCAGGCTGCTGATTAGAGAAAGGAAATGTCTCAAAACTCAGAGACTGGCACCAGGCCCCTCACCCACAACATGCACTGAGACAACATTGGCACAAGGTGAGTCATCCCAGGCCATAAAACGGTTGACATGAATCTTGAAGAAAGGCAGGTTTCGAAGCAAAAACATAGTCTCATTAACATAGCTTGACAGAACATTTGCATGAGTAAAACACACTGGTTTGTCAAGGTTCTGACTCTTACGTGGAACTGACTTGAAGAAAGACAGAGTCTACGATAAATACATAGTTCATTAACATAGCTTAGAAAAACATTTCCATAAGAAAAATGCATTGGTTAGCTCAAGGTTTGAGAAAAGCTAAGTTCAGGTGGATCCAGGTGTCATCATGGCAACACAGAATTTTAAAAGAAGCCTCCTTTTAATTTTGTGTAGAGAAGGGAAAAAATCTGACTCTTGTAGTGTGTTTCCTCCAGCCACTTAAGAAAGAGATAAAACATGTCTGACACTTGCAGCCCGTTTCCTCCCTCTGGAGACCCCTGGCCTTCTCTCAGAACCCATTCAACTGTCCATCAGGAGATGAGTGAATATGCAAAATAGGGCACACACAAAAGCTTCAACAATATTCTACTATACAAAAAATACAATGAAATGGCGTGGCCACCATGCAGACATTACAGAAATTCCTCAAAAACTAACAAATGGAATTAACATACTATGTCAATTCCAATTCAGGTTTTGTACCTAAAAGGTTTGAAAAAAATGGGCTGACAAAAAAAAACAATTCTACACTCATATTCACAACAGCATTATTCACATGGCCAACAAATGGAAGGAATCCAAGTGTCCATGGGCAGACAATTACACAAACAAACTGTGGTATACACACAATGTAATATGATTCAGTCTTTAAAAGTAGGTAATTCTGACCATGCTACAATGTGGATGAACCTTACAGCCGTTACGTTACAATGTGGATGAACCTTATAGTCATCATGTTGTGTGAAACACACCAGACCAAAAAAGGACAAACATTCTGTGATCCCACGAGTGTGAGACATCCAAACAAGCCAAACTCAAAAACAGAAAAAACAGAAAGTGACTTCCAGGGGTTGAAAAGAGTTGATATTTCATGGACGCAGCTTCACGTGGGGAAACTGACGTCCCATAACATCTCCAAAACCAGTTATACAAATAATTGGAAACCATGTGCAATCAAATGAATGTAGAAAGAAATTTCCCAACTTACATCAAATTCACTCAAACTTCTCAACAGACAAAATGCAACACTGTATCTACAGTACTTCAGTTTTGCTTATGAATTTTAACCAAAAAAACTAAAGTCTATCCCAAAAAGGATATAAAATTTATAACATGACCTTTAAAAAATTAAAAATTTAAACTCTGTAAAAGACCTTATTCAGAAAACCTAAACACAAGCCACAAACAGAGAAATATATGTACAAAATACATATCTGATAAAGGGTTGTACCTAAATAATACTTAAAAATCTGGAACAACCACATTAAAAATGTATAAATCTGAACACCTGGCCAAAGAAAACATACAGATAGTAAATAAACATCAAAAGTTATACATCATTAGGAAATTACAAATTAAAACTACAGTGATGTAGCACTACACACCTATTAGAACCAGTAAACTCATGAAAAAAACTGTGGCTTCCCTGGTGGCTCAGTGGTAAATAATCCACCTGCCAATGCAAGAGATTCAAGTTTGATCCCTTATCTGGGAAGATCCCACATGCCACAGCACAACTTAACTGTTTTTTTACAAAGCTACACAAGGCTCACCTGAGGATCAAACATTGCATGTCTAGTATTTAGAAAACAGCTTTGAAAAAGTGTCCAAACAAAAATTATCATGCAATCATGCACAGCAGCTCTACTTGTAATAGCTACAAACTTTCAAATATCAGGATGTCTTCCACAGATGACTGTGTAAGCAAACTGGGATACATCCAAAGTGAGGGGGAGCAAAGGCTACCCCAAAATACACCTCTTCAGCATGAGAATTCAGTTCAGTCGCTCAATAGTGTCCGACTCTTTGCGACCCCATGAACGGCAGCACGCCAGGCCTCCCTGTCCATCATCAACTCCTGGAGTTTACTCAAACTTATGTCCATTGAGTCGGTGATGCCATCCAACCATCTCATCCTCTGTCATCCCCTTCTCCTCCTGCCCTCAATCTTTCCCAGCATCAGGGTCTTTTCAAATGAGTCAGTTCGTCGCATCAGGTAGCCAAAGTATTGGAGTTTCAGCTTCGACATCAGTCCTTCCAATGAATATTCAGGACTTGTTTCCTTTAGGATGGACTGGTTGGATCTCCTTGCAGTTCAAGGGATCTCAAGAGTCTTCTCCAACACCACAGTTCAAAAGCATCAGTTCTTTGGCGCTCAGCTTTCTTTATAGTCCAACTCTCACATCCAGACACGACTACTGGAAAAACCACAGCCTTGACTAGATGGACCTTTGTTGGCAAAGTAATGTCTCTGCTTTTTAATATGCTGTCTAGGTTGGTCATAACTTTTCTTCCAAGGAGTAAGTGTCTTTTAATTTCATGAGAATTAAAAGCATGAGAATTATTTGGAGCTAATTAATTTTTTTAGAGGACACATGATCGTCTCTGAAGCCCAAGTCAAAATGGCTCTTCTGTGAGTCACAATGACCAGAGAAATCTCATTTCGAAGGAAGTCTCTCTCTATACCAAATAGAAGGAAGACAGTCTTGAGAAACTCTTTATCAATAGGAAAAGGTAAGATGTAAATCTGCACAACAACCATACCCTTCTCTTCTTTTGTGTTTTATTTGTTTGTTTATTTGGCTGCGCCGAGTTGACCTTCATTTAGGCAAGCCAGATATTTAGCTGCAACAAGCAAACTCTTAGCTGTGGCATGTGGGATTGACTAAGGATTGAACCTGGGCACACTTCTTTAGGAGGGCAAAGCCTTAGACACTGAATGGTTTCTCCAAAGAACACACAAGGTACACATGTTACTAAACTGGTTTGTACAAGTGAAGGTAGTTCATACTACAACACTCTATGTTTACAATGATTTAAATGGTAAATGGCATGTTATTTATTTTTAATTACAATGGGAAAAAAGAATGTAGTATTGATACGTGTTACAACATGAATAAACATTACAAACATCTTTAGTGAAAAAAAATTCTATACAGAAAAAGCCACTCTGATTGCATATTCACCTTGTCTGCTTTAAGTCCACCAAGGTTGTCCAAATGACCGAAAATCTCAGTAACACTCCAAACAAAAACTAGATGAGGATGGGAAAAAATATATATTCATACAATTGGGATAACTGCGGAAAGTGGAAGTGGGCCTGTGAGTTACATTATAATGTGTAAACCATATGATTTCCTGATTTTGGTGGTTATGTGTTGGTTCTGCAGGAGAAAGTGTCCATTTTGGATAAAACGCATGGAGTATTTTAGGTGATGTGGTAAATGGGAGTACTTTTTACCATTATTAGGAGCTTTCTCTACATTTTAGATTACTGGAAAGTAAATTGTTTTTCAAAACAACCATGTCAATACACAAAATAAAATCAGGTAAGATAGGCATGAAACTTTCTTATAGAGGCCAAGACTTACCCAGACCAAGTTCAAGGGAAGTTATGATAATCATTGTCCTTGCAGGAGTATGGTATGGAGAAGCACCATGGAAAGAGCCCATTAGTAGCCACCATGTCTTGGGTCCTCTGGATGACCTACTGCAGGAGAAACAGACTTTACAAATAAAATTTTCCACATAACTTCACAAAAAGTTGTTAGAATACATTCAGTAAAGTTGAATAATTTGAAATCAATATACAAAAATCAGTTGTGTTTCTATACACTACTAACAATCAGAAAAATAAACTAAGAAAATCCCACTTATAACTGCATCAAAAAGAATAAAACATATAGCAACAAATTTAACCAAGGACATAAAAGACCAGTAGTCTATTTCCGTATGATAGTAACTAGATAACTAGAAACCACTGATAAACCAAAGAAAACACAAATAAACAGAAATATATTCCACACTCAAGCACTGGAACAATGAGTAATTAGAATGTCCATTCCAACCAAAGCCATCAGCAAATGCACTGCAATCACAAAAAATATCCAATGGCATTTTTCATAGAAATAGAAATATTCCTAATATTAGTCTGTAACAACTAAGGACCTTGAACAGCCAAAAAGACTTGAGAAAAAGAACACACCTGGTAGCATCTTTCTCTCTGACTTCAAACTACAACACGGAGCTGTAGTAACCACAACAGTGAGAAACTGGCACCAACACAGACACATGGACTCGAGGAAAGAATAAAGAGCCCAGGAATAAACCCACATGAACATGGTCAGTTCATAAAAATCAAGCCAAGAACATGCAAAGAGAAAAGGACAGTCCTCTCAAGAAACAGTGACAGGAATACACTAAAGAACATCAATGGTCATCCTAAAGAACATCACTGGTCATCCTCTAAATCATCTAACAGAAATCTAACTGAAAACGCACCATTTTGCACATGGAGCTCTTTCCCCCCGGAGTCCTCTGAGATGGACCTCCGGTCAGTGCTCAGCTGAACACAGGAAAGGTCTACTTCGTCCTCATTTTTCCCTCTTGCAGCGCCTCCCTGCTGGCGGGCACTGAGGCAGCCCCGCTCCTCTCAGCCTGGACGCAGCCCCGTTATCCAGAAGCCCGAGCCCTGACGATCCTGAGGAGACAAAGCTCCCGCCAGCTGGTCACCGAGCCCAGTCTGAAGGCAAAGCGTCCTGTGCCCGTGGGTCAGAGGCGGGTTTGGCGCCCCCTGCGGGCCGCCAGAGAAGAGCGGGCAGCCCCGCGCTCGCAGAGCCCAGAGGCCTCATCCAGCAGCAGCTCTGCTGTGAGCACTCAGACTGGAAGCCCGAACTGAAATGGAGCAGAATAGCTCCGTGAACCTCCTCAAAACATGGCTAAGGAACAATTAGAGCCTATATGGACTGCAGCCATAAAAGGAACGCATTTGAGTCAGTTCTAATGAAGTGGATGAACCTAGAGCCTATTAAGCAGTATTAAGCAGTAGTCAGAAAGAGAAAAACTAACATCATACATTAATGCATATATATGGAATCTAGAAGGCTGGTACTGACAAATCTGTTTGCACACTAGCAATGGAGACGCAGACAGAGGCAACGGACTTATGGACAAGGGTAGGGGACAAGAGGGAGAGGAAGGATGGAGAGCAGCATGGACGCACCGACATGTGTAAGTGAGGCGGCCAATGGGAATCTGCTGTACCACTCCGGGACTGACACTGGGGCTCTGTGATAACCCAGAGAGGTGGGGCTGGGCAGGAGGAGGGAGAGAGATTCAAGAGGGAGGGGACATATGTACACCTGTGTTTAATTCATGCTGATGTATGACAGAAATCAAACCATTAGTGTAAAGCAACCATCAATCAATTAAAAATAAATAAATAAATTTGCTGTATGTCTCAGGAAACTCAAACAGGGGCTCCGTATCAACCTAGAGGGGTGGGATGGTGAGGGAGATGCGAGAAAGGTTCAAAAGGGAGGGGATATATGCGTACCTATGGCTGATTCATGTTGAGGTTTGACAGAAAACAGCACAATTCTGTAAAGCAATTATCCTTCAATTAAAAAAAAGTTTAAAAAATAAGAAAATAAATAGATGTTTAAAAAAAACCATATGGAATGAAATGAACATAAACACAAACTTTGCAACTGACACCACAATTCAATTAAAAACTATAAAAATTTTAGAAAACAACAAAAGGTCTACATGACCTTCAGTCTCGTGATGAGTTCTAACACACAACAAAAAAGACAACTTACCAAATTTTTAACATAAATTAATTAAAACACTGACGTTTAAAAATGTATACCTTTACTCTGTGAAGGACCTTGTCAAGAAAACCAAAAGACAAAGTGTTAAGGGAACCACTGACCACCCACCCTTGCCAGGCAACAGAGAAGAGAAACCACTTGCAGGAGTCATCCTACAGCAGGAGGTCCTGTTAAGGAACCAGGAACTAACAAGCTACCACCAACCAAAGAATTCTGGAGAGGTCAAAAAGAGAAGGGAGACTCCAGTCCAGAGGTCCTACCAACCTCACAGGATCCTCCTCACTGGAATCCATCTCAGCTGAGTGATGCGTGTGCCCCCAGGAAGGATCCCAATTCAGAATGACTGGCAAGAAACAAACCAGAAACTAACCCAATGACCATAAAACCTGAGACTGTGAGCCACGTGGCAGAGCAGTTCTCTCAGTTTCCCTCACCCTCCTGCCCTCCGCCCCGGCAGGTCTTCCCAATAAAGTCTCTCCCTTGGACAGCACTCCTCTCCTCGGACAATTCATTTCCAAGTGTCAGACAAGAACCCACTCTCAAGCCCTGGAAGGGATCCCCCTTCCTTCATCAAAACCACAATCCAGGAGAAAATATCTTCAAAATGCTATCTTGCAGAGAAGGAAATGGCACCCCCTCCAGTATTCTGGCCTCAGAAATCCCAGGGACAGAGGAGCTTGGTGGGCTACAGTCCAACAGCAGGGCATTTCTGAGGGTAGGAAACAGTCTCAGGAAAGTTGAGGCGCTCGCCAAAGGCTCCAGAGCTTTCGATGGCACAGCCAGAACTGTGGCTGAGGACTCCCAGCTTCCAGGCCTCTTGATCCTGGCCTCTCTCACCAGATACACATGTGGAAAACTAGAATCTAAAATATGTCTGAGGGCTTCCCTCGTGGCTTGTGGTAAAGAATCTGCCTGCTAATGCAGGAGATTCAGGGTTGATCCCTGGTACGGGAAGATCCCACATGCTATGGAGCAACTAAGCCCATGTGCCACAACTGCTGAGCCTGTGCTCTAGATCCTGGAAGCCCCAACGCCGAGCTCACATACTGCAACTACTGAAGCCCGTGAGCCTGTGCCCCACAGAAAGAGGAACCACTGCAGTGAGAAGCCCACACACCACTAGTTATGGCCCATGCTGGCCATAGCTAGAGTAAAGCCCACACATGAAGACCCAGCACAGCCGAAAATAAATAAAAGTTAAATAAAAGTATTGTTTCAAAAAACGCATATCTGATAAAGAATCTGTACTCAAATTGTCCAAGAACTCTAGGGCAAACAAACCCAGTAATAATTGGTAAAGATTGACACAGACACCTGGCCACAGAAGATATACTGATAGTAAACAATCATACAAAAACATACTCAAGATGCTGGTGGAATGCATGCACAGCATGCAAAGGTGCCTAAATGGAGATCAGGGAAACCCAGTTAACAGAAAGGACTCAGGATCAGGAAAGGAAGTGAGGAAAGGAGGCTCATCGTCCTATTCAGAGAAGCCCAGCAGAGAGTTCTGCAGGTGGAAGAGGACGAGGAAGCAGGCTGGAGCTGTGTAAAGGATGAAAGGAGGAACTAAAGCAGGGTCCTCTAACCTCCAGGATCTAATGCCTGATGATCTGAAGTGGAACTGGTGTAATAACAATAGAAATAAAGTGTACAATAAATACAATTCACTTGAATCATCCCAAAACCTTCCCCCACCCCTGTCCGTCAAAAAATTGTCTTCCACAAAACCCCCTGAAGTCAAGGAAGGAATTTCAAGTGTACTCAGCTGTCCCAGGTTGCTGGCTTAGGGAGATGCTGAAGCAGGGGTGTCCCAAGAGGTAGAACCTCCCTTGTGTGGGGTCCTCAACAGACCTCCAATAGCCTTGGAGATAATGGGAGAGACTTGTTTCATTTTTTAAATATCCGTGTGGGATAAACTTAAAGCCTAGCAATTCTATTACAGTCCTCATAATAAAAAGTTTTCTTTACTGATCTGTGAAGTACCAACTGTGAAGTTCAGTTCAGTTCAGTCGCTCAGTCATGTCCGACTCTTTGCGACCCCGTGAACCGCAGCACGCCAGCCTCCCTGTCCATCACCAACTCCCAGAGTCCACCCAAACCCATGTTCGTTGAGTCGATGATGATGCCATCCAACCATCTCAGCCTCTGTTGTCCCCTTCTCCTCCTGCCCTCAATCTTTCCCAGCATGAGGGTCTTTTCAAATGAGTTAGCTCTTCACATCAGGAAGACCACTGTTCTAATATACCTCATAGTGTTGCTGACCCTTCCACGGATATAATTTTGTGAAATTGAACTTATTCAATAAAAACTATGAGGAATCTGACCTGTGCCCAGCACTCTCCCAAGTCTGGGGATGCAGTGAAAATACTCCATAAGATGCATAGCTGATAGGCACATTCTTTAAAAAAGCTGTTTACCTTTTCACCCATAGTTTATCCTCAATGTCAACACTTGCTGATTAAAGACTATGCTGTGTAGAAAGCTCATCAAAAACCTAGGAGCCAGGGTTCCTGGAAGGATATCCCATTCTCCCTTGGACAGTCCTCCACCCCCTCTGGGTCTCAGTTTTCTCATCTGTAAAAACTTGGACATCTGACTATAATTCATTCCTGGAAACCAAGCCTATTGAGGGAGAGAGGAAATATCACCCAGGCCTACTCTAAGGCCTGCATGATGGGTCAGATTTAAAGAAACCAGATTTAAAGAAAAATATGTCCTTGCTGGTTTTCAGTTAGACAGACAGATACAATGCCAGAAGGAGCCCCTGGCCCTGTGGGATTTGCCTGGGAAACTTGTCTGGGAACTTCTTACTCATCAGGAGATGGCTCTGAGCTGGATTTCCACAAACAAGGGCACCCATGCAAAGGACAAGCCTGCAGAGCTCCGTGCCCATCAGCCACAGAAAGAGACTGACTGCAGGTTCGCAACAGCTCAGCATTTACAAGTGACCTCCCAGGGCCTTTGCCAAACTGCTGGGGCACCACTGGGTTTTCTCCTTCCTTCCCTTTTCTCACTCTTTTCTCAAAAAACACACATTTCTTCATAGAATGCCACAGTGGAAGGAAAATTGACCTTCAATTTTTAGCCCTCAATTTACAAAAAAGAGGTTCTAGAGGTTTTGTTTTTAAATTAAAGAACAACATAATTTAAAATTTTTAAACGTTTAAAATGAATTTTTATTCAGTTCCAAGATACCAAACTCATTGCACACGGTCTCCATGGAAAGGCCTCTCGGCAGGACAGCCACTGATTCCGCAATGCAAGGGCAGCAAGGTGACCTCCTACCTTCTGTTCCGCCTGGGTGGCCACCAGGTGTTTTAATCCATGCCTCTCTAAGGTGTAATTGTGAAACCCTTTCCTTTCCCTAGGCTTCCCTGATAACTCAGTTGGTAACGAATCTGCCTGCAATGCAGGAGAGCTGGGTTCAATCCCTAGGTTGGGAAGATCGCCTGGAGAAGGGATAAGCTACCCACTTCAGTATTCTGGCCTGGAGAATTCCACGGACTGTAAGCATAGTCCACAGGGTCCCAAAGAGTTGGACACCACTGAGCGACTTTCACTTTCACTTTTCCCTTTCCCATCCCAGCAGGAGGCCAAGGGCTGGCAAGACTGCAAAAGAGTAGGAAGCAGGGCTGGGCAGCCGTCCAGAGCGGGGCTTCGCGGGTCCCAGCAGGTGAGATCTCCATGAAGGATAAATCCCTTGGACTCTCCATTGGCCAAAGGCGACTCTCTCAGAGCAACGGCCCCTCTCAGGTTCTGCTTACAGAGACCTCGCTAGGGGCACTAGGCTGCTTGGGAAAACCGCGACTGAGCTTTATGCCAGGGGGTAGGCTTGGGAATGTCCTCAAAACCTTTTCCCAAAGGCGACCCCTTCCTGGGTCGGAGGTTAGGGGGTTCCAAGGCTGTGCCAACAGGGAGAGTGTAATACGTGCTTCCCTCCACGCTGGGGCCACTGAGCCCCAGTCCCCTTACCTGTGGTTCGCACGGAGGCCTAACGGGAGCAGGAACCCACAAAAGAGGCGCTCTCATCCGCCACACGCTGGTTCCCAAGACCCCTGCCAGCTCGCCTGGGTCCCGCGGCAGGAGCTGGGAGGAGGTGCGCAGGCGCCCTCGGCCCCAGACCCAAGCAAGGGGCACTCCGCCCTGACGCCTGCTCCCAGGAGAGGCGCGGGCCTCGCTACAGTGCCCGGGGGAGCCTCAGCCAGGGCTGAGCAAATCCCGCCGCACCCAGACCGCGTCCACGTCGAGCCAGAGAGTCCATGCGCTCGCTGGCCGTGCGTCTGTTCCCTTTCCCGCCAGCGCCAGGGAGGAAGCATGCCCATGCCCCACCGCGAGCGATACGCCCGTGCACCAACTCCCTCCGCACGGACACCACGCCAGGCTGGACTCACCGAGACCAATGCCGCCAAGAGAACAGCGTGGCGGGCCTGGCTTGGACCAGGGGGCGCTGCAGGCCCCTGCAGACAACCCAAGGTTTTAAATGGAAAAAGGACTTGAATAGACCCTTCTCCAGATAAGACATACAAATGGTCAACAAGCGAGTGAAAAGATGTTAAACTTCATTAGCCATTATGCAAATGCAAATTAACACCATAATGTCACAACCTCCAACACCAGAAGGCCTACAACCAAAAAAAAACTAAAAATAACGAATATTGGCAACAATGTAGAGAAACTGAACAGTTTCCCACGGAAAAATGAATAAGTTGTGGAGATGGATGAGAGATTATGTGTACAACAATGTGAATGTAGTTAATGCTATAGAACTATATACTTGAAATGGTTTAAATGCTCAATGTTACATATTTTTAATGGCAATGGAAAAAAAATGAATGAATCAGTTATGATACATGTTACAACATGACTGATCATTTAAGATATTAAGTCAAGTAAGTCAAGAAAAGCCACCCAGGTCATAATCATCCTGTGTGTTTTAAATCCACAAGGTTTCTGAAAAGGAGGGAGTGTCAGCTGGGAAAACTGGACTCCACACACCAAAGAGCAGCACTGGGCTCTGTCTACACCACACAGAAGCCAGTGTCCCACACCAAGCCGCCCTCTCCTGGGCCCTCTGAAGAAAGCTACCCTCAGTGTCAGCCACTCACAGGAACTTCCCCCCACTTTTCCTCACCTTTTCCTTCAGCACCTCCAACTCCCGGCAGGTCCTGAGGAGACCGGGCTCCTGTCAGTGTGAACTGGATGCCACAGGGTCCCAAAGCTGAAGCCCCAGTGCGTCCTGAGGAGACCCAGCTTCCACCAGCATCATCTCCCCCTCCGGTTGTCTGGAAGCCCAGGTTGTCTCCAGGGACTCTGCCCTGAGGGTTTGACAAGCTAAAGCCCCAGCGGATCCTGAGGAGACTGGGCTTCAGGTGGCCATGTGCAGACCAAAGTCTGTGGGCAGACCGTGCATTCCTGCCAGCTCGTGGAGGCAGGCTCTGCATTCACAACCAGCAAAGAGAAGGTGCGGACCAAGGTGCTCTCACAGTTCTGCTGAGGCCCTGGCCCCTAAGGGCAGTTCTGCAGGGTCCATTAAACTGTGTAGTTCAGTTCAGTCACTCAGTCGTGTCTGATTCTTTGTGACCCCATGGACTGCAACACGCGAGGCCTCCCTGTCCTTCACCAACTCCCGGACTTTACTCAAACTCATGTCCATTGAGTCGGTGATGCCATCCAACCATCTCATCCTCTGTTGTCGCCTTCTCCTCCTGCGCTCAATCTTTCCCAGCATCAGGGTCTTTTCAAATGAGTCAGTTCTTCGCATCAGGTGGCCAAAGTATTGGAGTTTCAGTTTCGACATCATTCCTTCCAATGAATATTCAGGACTGATTTCCTTTAGGATGGACTATTTGGATCTCCTTGCAGTCCAAGGGGCTCTCAAGAGTCTTCTCCAACACCACAGTTCAAAAGCATCGATTCTTTGGCACTCAGCTTTCTTTATAGTCCAACTCTCACACCCATACATGACTACTGGAAAAACTATAGCCTTGAATAGATGGACCTTTGTTGGCAAAGTCATGTCTCTACTTTTTAATATGCTGTCTAGGTTGGTCATAACTTTTCTTCCAAGGAACAAATGTCTTTTAATTTCATGGCTGCAATCATCATCTGCAGTGATTTTGGAGCCCCCCAAAATAAAGTCAGTCACTGTTTCCATTGTTTTCCCATCTATTTGCCATGAAGTGATGGGACCGGATGCCATGATCTTAGTTTTCTGAATGTTGAGCTTTAAGCCAACTTTTTCACTCTCCACTCTCACTTTCATCAAGAGACTCTTTAGTTCTTCTTCACTTTCTGCCATAAGGGTGGTGTCATCTGCATATCTG